>NC_091091.1:1250000-2500000 GCF_032405125.1 Capricornis sumatraensis | reverse complement strand
ATTTTATAATTTCAGTGTTTATGTTTAGGTTTACAGTCCATGTTGAGTTGATTTTTATGTAGTGTGTGAAATAAAAACAGAGCTTCATTTTTTCCCCCAATATATATATCCTGTTGTTCTAGCACCAGCATTGTCCTGCTTGGTTCACCAAACCTTAATTTCAAATTTTGATATAAAGGTAATTTGGTGATCTCTGTGCATGAAATGGATTGCATTCTAGGGAAATTGGAATGTTAATTGACAGAAGCATGCCTAAACTTTGCTCCAGACAGATACATTATCTGTATCTTGTAAGGCTCTTTTTCTTTTTTTAAACATTATTCATTTTTATTGAAGGCTAAGTATGGTACGATAGTGTGGTGGTTTTTACCATACATTAGACATGAATCAGTCATGGGTGTACATGTGTTCCCCCATCCTGAAGCTCGCCCCTCCTCCTTCCTCATACCATCCCTCTCTTTTACTTAAAAATCCTTAAAAATCCAGTTCAGAAGAAAATCCTACAGCATCTTTGCTCAGAAAAAAATAGACATGTGAGAGATACAAGAAAATTGTCTTCCTTGGCTACTTTTTTTTTTTTTCTTTTTTCTTTTCTTAGATTCTTATGCTTTGTTTGCTGAACATCCTGGTCTAAATTACTATTATTTTTATTTTTCACAAAATTAGAAACTTTTGGCATCATTCCTTCCACTATTTTTTTCATTTTATCTTTCTTTCAAGGACTGCTGCTGCTGCTGCTAAGTCACTTCAATCGTGTCCGACTCTGTGCGACCCCGTAGACGGCAGCCCACCAGGCTCCCCCGTCCCTGGGATTCTCCAGGCAAGAATGTTGGAGTGGGTTGCCATTTCCCTCTCCAATGCATGAAAGTGAAAAGTGAAAGTGAAGTTGCTCAGTCGTGTCTGACTTAGCGACCCCATGGGCTGCAGCCTACCAGGCTCCTCCGTCCATGGGGTTTTCCAGGCAAGAGTACTGGAGTGGGTTGCCATTGCCTTCTCTGCTTTAAAGGACTACATTTATACATTTGTTGGGACACATAAAATTTTCCTACTCACCATTGTTTTGTTTGCCAGTATTTTTATGAGTTTCATTTTGGATAGTTTGTGTTATAGTATTTTAAAATTTGCTAATATTTTCTTCTATAAATGGTAGGAGACTTGTCCTAGATTAAAAAATATTAAGAAAATATAGTATTCTGTATAACAGCCACATTTGGGAAAATATTTGAAATTTGAAAATACATTAGATGTTTTATATTAGGGGATTATTTTTTTCTTAGAAGAAGTAATGAGATGAGCTTACTTAGCATAATGTCCTGATTTTAATGTATCAAACCTGAATGGTTTTGGATAATGTATTTACAATGTAATCTACTCATTCAGAGAAAAACAAACAAAAAATAAAACCTAGTCTTTATAGCTTCCAAGTAGATAAATGAAGAAAATGTTATTTAATTTAGACAAACACGTGCATATTTACAGTATTATCTCTTTAGATTTTTCTACTTGAAAATTATCAAAACTAAACATTAAAAAGATAATATTGAAAAAATCACTTACATTCCATAATATCTTAGTAGGATATACAAAATAATTTATTTCATGTAGGTTGAAGGATATTCCCTTCAAATATTGAAGATCTGAGGATCAACTTTGACAAAAAATTTAGACAATTTTATTGATAAACTTTTCAAAGATGGAAAAAGTAATAGTATTGAAATGCAAGATTTAGAGGTTTCTATTCAGGAAAATAATTTTTATAGAAGTAACATTGGATTTATGTGTCTCTCAGAAAGCAGAGACATTACTTTGCTGACTAAGGTCCGTCTAGTCAAGGCTATGGTTTTTCCTGTGGTCATGTATGGATGTGAGAGTTGGACTGTGAAGAAGGCTGAGTACCGAAGAATTGATGCATTTGAACTGTGCTGTTGGAGAAGACTCTTGAGAGTCCCTTGGACTGCAAGGAGATCCAACCAGTCCATTCTGAAGGAGATCAACCCTGGGATTTCTTTGGAAGGAATAATGCTAAAGCTGAAGCTCCAGTACTTTGGACACCTCACGCGAAGAGTTGACCCATTGGAAAAGACTCTGATGATGGGAGGGATTGGGGGCAGGAGGAGAAGGGGACGACCCAGGAGGAGATGGCTGGATGGCATCATGGACTCGATGGAAGTGAATCTGAGTGAACTCCGGGAGATGGTGATGGACAGGGAGGCCTGGCGTGCTACAATTCATGGGTCACAAAGAGTCGGACACGATTGAGTGTCTGAACTGAACTGAACAGAATAGGATATGAAAATATTACCAAAAGTCTACTTCTGGGTCAAGGTACCTTTCATACCTGGGCTTATTAGAGTTACTATAAGAAGTAATATCTTTGTGTATATCTTGTATTCATTTTTAAAAATTATGTCATGTAGTGTTCATGCTTTCACTGACTCTGTAGTACATTTAACCACTAAATTTTGCCTCTCCAAAAATCCAGCTGCGGACTTTCCTAACCTTCTCTTCAGTTCAGTTCAGTCTCTCAGTCGTGTCTGACTCTTTGTGACCCATGAATCGTAGCACGCCAGGCCTTCCTGTCCGTCACCAACTCCTGGAGTTCACTCAGACTCATGTCCATCGAGTCAGTGATGCCATCCAGCCATCTCATCCTCTGTCGTCCCCTTCTCCTCCTGCCCCCAATCCCTCCCAGCATCAGAATATTTTTCAATGAGTCAACACTTAGCATGAGGTGGCCAAAGTACTGGAGCTTCAGCTTTAACATCATTCTTTCCAAAGAAATCCCAGGGTTGACCTCCTTCAGAATGGACTGGTTGGATCTCCTTGCAGTCCAAGGGACTCTCAAGAGTCTTCTCCAACACCACAGTTCAAACGCATCAATTCTTCGGTGCTCAGCCTTCTTCACAGTCCAACTCTCACATCCATACATGACCACAGGGAAAACCATAGCCTTGACTAGATGGACCTTAGTCAGCAAAGTAATGTCTCTACTTTTGAATATGCTATGTAGGTTGGTCATAAGTTTTCTTTCAAGGAGTAAGCTACTTACTGCTAAAAATCCTTGAGCAAGCAAATCTTACTGGGTGCCTGCCGAGATTCCTGTCAAAATTTCATGTAGTTTATTTCTTTTGGATGACCTCTGTAAATTGTGCAATAGTATATTTCCCTGAGATTGGAAAACTTCAGAAACTTGTCCTGCTTGTGTAAATGAATGAGCAGACCCATAGTTATTACAATCCCTTGTCATTAGTTGAACAATTATCTGTGCCATGATATAAGTAGAACAACCAAGTCCTGTGTGTGCATGTGTATATGTATTTAACTCTTATTAGAAGTTGGGAATAATTTTCTTAGTTTGCTCTCTGATTTAATTTAGAACAAAGCATTGAAAATTTTCTATTACACAATTCCACTGATAAATATCAATGAAGGTGTAATGAAATAGGAAGTCCACTACTTAGAAAAAATAATTTGGCATTGTATATCTAGATTAAAAAATAAGATCATACATTTTGAGAATTACCACTTTAAAATACACCCTAATTAAAAAATATGTGATTACATTCTTTGTAAAATATGTGATGATTGCAATATTGCAGAAACTTGGAAAGCATAGTAAAATCACTACAATGACAAAAGATTACAAATTTTTATTTACACCTATTAAAGTTTAATTTTTTTTGTAACTAACACACCTTTTCATACTGTTTATGAGGTTCTCAAGACAATAATGAAGTGGCTAGCCATTTCCTTCTCCAGTGGACCCTGTTTTGACAGACCTCTCCACTATGACCCATCCATCTTGGGTGGCCCTACAGAGCATGGCTCATAGTTTCATTGAGTTAGACAAGGCTGTGATCCATGTAGTCAGTTTGGTTAGTTTTCTGTGACCATAGTTTTCATTCTGTCTGCCTTCTGATGGATAAGGGTAAGAGGCTTATAGAAGTTTCCTGATGGGAGCTACTGACTGTGGGGCAATCTGGGTCTTTTGAAATGGGCAGGAACATGCTCAGTAAATCTTCAATCCAATTTTCTGTTGATAGACAAGGCTGTGTTCCCTCCCTGTTGTTTGGCCTGAGGCCAAACTATATAAGGATAATGACAGTAACAGTGACCTCCTTCAAAAGGACTTTTTCCTATACTGTTGTATTCAGTGCCCCTGACCCCAAAGCAGGATATTGTTGATCCATGCCTTCTCTGGAGACTCCTGGACACACACAGGCAAGTCTGGCTCAATCTTTTGTGGGGATATTGCTTCTTTCTCCTGGCTCCTTGTGTGCACATGGTTTTGTCTGTGCCCTCCAAGAGTCTGTTTCCCCATCCTGTGAAAGTACTGTAATCAAATCCCACTGGCCTCCAAAGTCAAATTCTCTGGGGTTTCTCAGTCCTTTCGCTGGATCCCCATAAAGGAAAACAGTCCTGAATATTCACTGGGAGGACTGATGCTGAAGCTGAAGCTCCAGTACTTTGGCCACCTGATGCAAAAAAACTGACTCATTAGAAAAGACCCTGATTCTGGGAAAGATTCAAGATGGGAGGCAATGGGGATAACAGAGCATGACATGTTTGGATGGCATCACTGACTCCATGGACATGAGTTTGAGCAAACTCCAGAAGTTGGTGATGGACAGGGAAGCTTGGTGTGCTGTAGTCTATGGGATTGCAAAGAGTCTAACTCAACTGAGTAACTGAACTGAACTAATATGAGGTTTTCAAAACTATTTTATTGACATAAAAAGTCAGACTCCTCTATTGATGGAATTCTTCAGCTAGAATACTGGAGTATGTGGTAGCCATTCCTTTCTCCAGGGGATCTTCCTGACACAGTGATTGAACCTGAGTCTCCAGCATTGCAGACAGATTATTTACTGTCTGAGCCACCAGGGAAGCCCAAAAATAGAATACAAGAAAAAGTATATTCAACATGATTCCACCATTTTGTCATATACATGATCAGAAAAAATCTGTGAACTATTCATTTAAAGAATCATTATTTTTTAGTAAAAAGGTCATGAAAAATAAACATTTTTTCCTTTGTTTTTTTTTTTTTCCTAGAATTTTGTTATTTCAAAGATAATGGGTGATAAAATACTGTTAATATATTCCTTCAACAAGATACATCTAGACTATTGTCCACAGGCCAAACAAAGTTTCCTGATTTCATAAATAAATTTTTATTGGAACATGGCCACACTCTTTTTTTTTTTTTTTTTTTTTTTTTTACGATATACTTGTAACATCTCTCATGCTGCAGGGACAAAGTTGAGTGATTTTAACATCAAGAACTTAAGGCTAGCCAATACAGTTAAAAATATTTCTTATCTGACCCTTTCCAAATAAAGCATTCAGTTTCATTAAGTTCAAGTTCAAATAAAACAAGATTTTTTTTTGTTTTAATATAAATTTATTTATTTTAATTGGAGGCTAATTACTTTACAATATTGTATTGGTTTTGCCATATATTGACATGAATCCACCATGGGTGTACACGTGTTCCCCATCCTGAACACCCCTCCTACTTCCCTCCCCATACCATCCCTCTGGGTCATCCCAGTGCACCAGCCCCGAGCATCCTGTATCATGCATCGAACTGGTGACTCGGTTCACATATGATAATATACGTGTTTCAATGCCATTCTTCCAAATTACCCCATCCTTGTCCTCTCCCACAGAGTCCAAAAGTCTGTTCTATACATCTGTGTCTCTTGCTGTCTCGCATACAGGGTTATCATTACCATCTTTCTAAAATCTATATATATGTGTTAGTACACTATATTGGTGTTTCTCTTTCTGGCTTACTTCACTCTGTATAATCGGCTCCAGTTTCATTCACCTCTTTAGAACTGATTCAAATGTATTCTTTTTAATGGCTGAGTAATACTCCATTGTGTATATGTACCACAGCTTTCTTATCCATTCATCTGCTGATGGACATCTAGGTTGCTTCCATGTCCTGGCTATTGTAAACAGTGCTGCAATGAACATTGGGGTACACATGTCTCTTTCAATTCTGGTTTCCTCAGTGTGTATGCCCAGCAGTGGGATTGCAGGGTCGTATGGCAATTCTATTCCAGGTTTTTAAGGAATCTCCACACTGTTCTCCATAGTGGCTGTACTAGTTTGCATTAAAAAAAAAAAAAAAAAGTCTTATGCACCAGAATGTGATAGTTTATATATTTTATGTGTGACTTCATTTATTAGAAATGCTCATTAAGGTCTTGATTACCTCTAAAATTGTGGCTTAAATTACTATTTTAAACCAGAAATTTGAGTGACTCAGAATAGATATTCTTCATTCTTCAGCAGACTCCTTAAGGGGAAAAATAATCAAACAAACAAACAAACAATAAAACAAAAAACTAGGGTTTCTTAAGTCTTCACATGCAGAAATAAAGTTTTAAAATCTTTTTTTTTTTAATCTCCACACTATATCTCTTTAAAAAGATTACAGAGAACAGCCATAAGAAATGATTCCATCATGAAACTGGTTAATATGTCAGTTATGACTGTTGGACTTCCCTGGTGGCTCAGACAGTAAAGAGTCTGCCCACAATGCAGGAGACTGGGGTTTGATCCCTGGGTCAGAAAGATCTACTGAAGAAAGAGATGGAAATCCACTCCAGTATTCTTGCCTAGGAAATCCCATGGACAGTGTTGCCTATTGGGCTACAGTCTGTGGGGTGGCAAAGAGTCAGACAGGACTGAGTGACTTTCACATATAACTGTTAAAGGAACAGAGCTCAGGGCAAACACTGCTTTAGCCTTTTTTTTTTTTTTTTTAATTTTTCCCTTTTCGTTTTGTTTCTTGCTCTGAGATATGAAGTAATAAGAAAGCGTAGTAACTTCCCAGCTATGCAAACTACAAGGTGTTTGTTTCACAATAAAGTAGCGATCTTAAAAAATAAAAATAAAAAAAGCACTAATGAGCAATGGGGAAGAAATCAATGCATATATCAATGTATAAAGGCCTAAGATCAAAGCTCCCAACTGGAAGGATTTTACAAACATTTTAGGAATTCCTTTTAGTAGAATGTTGCCCCAAATGTACTATTGATTTTTCAAAGAAATCTGATGGTCTGGAGTACAATCCTCCAATTTTCCTAAATGTGTTCCAGGTTTTTCTTCCTCTTTCCATTGTAATTCTGGTTTATTGACTTCCCATTTTAGTCCTTCAACTCTCCTGAAGGTAGGCTTGAACCTCTTTGCCAGAATGAAGGATCTGAGCAATCACCCTAATCAATAGGCTATGATCTTTGCTCCAGTCCCCTGACAACTCACAAAGGCTATCAGGAGAGTAAGTTCTGTGGTTTCTCAGGTCAGGTTTCTTTTCCTGTAACATCGTTGACAGGCAAAGTGAGGCTGAACGAGTACATAAAATGGCCTGGTTACTTTGAAAAGACTGTTCAAATAAGTTGAAGAAGTAATACACTTGTATCTCACCCAAGAAGTTCTCATCATGCACAGATTCTCAATATAATTTCTCTTGCTAACCAGTAGGTCCATTCACCTAGTGGCTTCCCTGATGGCTCAGCTGGTAAAGAATCCTCTTGCAATGTGGGAGACACAGGTTCACTCCCTGGGTTGGAAAGATCCCCTGGAGAAGGGATTGGCTACCTGCTCCAGTATTCTGGCCTGGAGAATTCCATGGACTTTATAATCCTTGGGGTCACAAAGAGTCTGACATAACTGAGTGACTTTCACTTTCAGGTCCATTTACTATGATCCCATCCTTGGTCTACCTCACAAATTCCCCTCAAATTCAGGTCTAGATCTTCAGTCCATGTGGAGTTAACTGTCACAAGAAGATGAATTACTAATTACTATTTTCTAAGTGGATCCACCTGTTAATTATCACATGATAATATCATTAGCATGTGGGTAGAGCGCTGTATACCTAACATTGAGAACTGATGCTTATGCAGTCTGGTCTTTGAGCAGAACAGTTTTCAACTTGGCTGGGGTCCTACTGTGACCTTAACCTCATAATTATGGCCAGAAACATATAAATTGAAAGTCAACTGTGTAAATTTTCCTCTTTATCTTTCTAATCAGGGCAACTTGACATAAAATTTAAAACATTTTCAGACATTCATAGAACATGATTCTATCCACAGTTTGGAAGGATTTTTTTCAAAATAAATATAAAATTTAATGTATAATTATATACATATTATAGAGAAGGAAAATTTTCCTTTCTGATTTCTTTGCTGAGATGAGGTGAAGTCGCTCAGTCGTGACCGACTCTTTGCGACCCCGTGGACTGTAACCTACTAGGCTTCTCCATCCATGGGATTCTCCAGGTAAGAATACTGGAGTGGATTGTCATTTATTTGAGACCTCCTATAATAAAAGACAGGTTAACAAAAGAAAAGCAAACAAGATTATTAATATTTATACTTCATGTATACATCAGAGACACCCAAGAAAAATGAGTAACTCAAAGACATGGCTTTAGAATTCAGGATTAAATATGAAATTAATGGAGAAAGGTAAGGAGGCATCTAGGTATCTTCAGTTCAGTTCAGTTGCTTATTGGTAAGAACTCTGGCAAAGAATCTGCTTGGGAATGCAAGAGAAACAGGTTTCATCTCTGGGTCAGAAAGATCCCCTGGAAAAGGAAATGGCAACCTACTCCAGTATTCTTACCAGGGAAATCCCATGGATAGAGGAGCCTGGTGGGCTACAGTCCATGGGTCAGAAAAATGCGGACATGACTTAGCAGCTAAACAACAACAATCACTGAGAATAAAAATCATTTGTGAAATGAAGTAAGAAGAACACACATGAGGATGAATGTGAAATATTTTTGCCAGATCTCTTGGAATTCTTAATTGTAATCTAGGAAGGAGGTAAAAACGGGCCTTTTCATGTGTGCTCAGTCATGCAGTTATGTCTGACTCTTTGCAACTCCATGGAATATAGCCCTCCAGTGCTCCTCAGTCCATACAATTTTTCAAGCAAGAATATTGGAGTTAGTTTCCTAATTCTCTGGAGTAGGAGTGGACATGAATTTGGGCAATCATCGGAAGACAGTGAAGGACAGGGAGGCCTGGTGTGCTTCTGTCCATGGGGTCGCAAAGAGTTGGATACAACTGGACGACTGCACAACAACAACAGAACTCCAGGGGATCATCCTAACTCGGGAATCGAACTGGAATCTCTAGAATATCTTGCATTGGCAGGAGAATTCTTTACCAGTGCCTTAAAGTTATCATTTGAGTAATATACACCAGGAAAATATTATAAGTTCCTAACCACATAAATAATAAAAATAATACAGAGAACTTGTATAATTTTTAGGGAATGGGATATAGTTGATGTGGTATGCTCAATTATTTATAACTGGGAACAAAAATAAGGGAAAGATTACCAATAGAAATAGATGTTCATTGTGAGGTGCATGTGTGCACGTGCACACACACACACACACAAAATCCAAGAAAATAAGAGACCAATGGACAGGGAGGCCTGGCATGCTGTGATTCCTGGGGTCACAAAGAGTTGGACTCGACTGTGCAACTGAACTGAACTGAACTGAATCTGTGTACAAAGAGATGTATTTCAAAGAATCACTTCATGAGGTTGTGAGAACTGGCAAGTCTGAAATCTGAGGGATCTAATGCTCAGTTCAACTTAGTTCAGTCACTCAGTCATGTCTGACTCTCCGCTAACTGCAGCATGCCAGGCCTCCCTATCCCTCACCATCTCCAGGAGTTCACCCAAACTCATGTCCATCGAGCCAGTGATGCCATTCAACCATCTCATCCTCAGTCGTCCCCTTCTCCTCCTGCCCCCAGTCCTTCCCAACATCAGGGTCTTTTCCAGTGAGTCAATTATTCGCATAAGGTGGCCAAAGTATTGGAATTTCAGCTTCAATAGGCTCATGTAATAGCTGATGTTACAGTCTTGAAGCAGAATTTCTTCCTTTTCTGGTGGGGGAGGGGCCTCAATTTTTGCTCTTCAAGGCTTTCCATGAATTAGATCTCTCTCACGCATGCACACACACACACATTATCAGTAATCTTTACTAAAAGTCAACTGAGTGTACATGTAATCACAACTACAAAGTACCGTCCCAGCAACACCTAAATTAATACTTGATTAAATAACTAGGTTATTTAATCATGACATTTTTATTCATTGAACTTCAATTATTCTCCAAGATCTTTGCTAAGAATATTACATACACTGTGTTCTTCATTCTCACAACACCACTATGTTCAAAATGTGTTCAATGTTCATTATCTCTATGCTATAAACTATCAGCCTAAGTTTAAAAAGGATTAAGTTGTTCTGCTTCAGCGTGAACACAGAAATGCGCAGCTCTAAAGCATGTGACTGTAAGCACAGTTCCAAGATTCTGCCATGAAAATGATAGCTGCTGGTATACTTCTTCCACATTTATCTCTGGCCATAGGCTTCCTACTGAGCATTGCTTACCACTCCCACATAACAGAAACATTAAATAAGCTTTCAAACAATACCAGCTGCAGATTGATAAATTAGGAAAATACCTCTCCCTCCTGTTGTATAGACAGCCCATTTCCAAAGTGAATAGCTCAACACTATAAGCACAGGTTCAATTATCATTCTCACTGCTCTCTTTATAATAATATATTATTCTGGGTACAATCTAGAATTAGATTTGTATATTTATCTTATTCCTAAACACTCCTATTCATAGGTACTCTAAAGGAACTATGCCTCATGCTGAAAATCATACTTTTCTTCTTCACATTTGTTCATGAGTAAGGAGACTAGATTTCCAAATCAAGCCATTATCCTTTTTATAATTTTTCTTCTCTAATTATAATCACCTTTACATCAAGCCAGTAACAAATATAGAGATTATACTTCTTTAATGAAGACGGTATCATTAGCATTCTCTCTATTCACACTACCTAATCATGTCTTCACCATTTCTTGCTTAGGTTTCTCCAGTAACCATCTAGGTGATTACCCTATTTCCAATTTTAGCCCCAGAAATTAGATACCATACTTTTGCCAGAATAAACTTTCTATATAACAGATGTTTTCAATGCAAACTTTCAATACTTAACTGTAAAATATTTAGAAAAGAAAATGTTTAATAAGGGACTTGCAAGCCTTATACACTGAAAACTAGCAAACATTGTTAAAATAAATTAAAGACCTAAATAAATGGGAACACACCAGTGTTCATGGATTGGAAGATTTAACATTATTAAAATGGTGTGTGCTGTGTGTGATCAGTTGTGTCCAACTCCTTGTGACCCTATGACTGTAGCCCACCACATTCCTCTGTCCATGGGATTTTCCAGACAATAATACTGGAGTGGGTTGCCATTTCCTTCTCCAGGGAATCTTCCTGACCCAAGGATTAAATCTGCATCTCCTGCATCATCTGCACTGGAAGGCAGATAATCCTCCCTAAATTGATCTATAGATCCTAAAGAATACCTATCAAAATTCCAATTGCTTATTTTGCTGAAATGAGTAAGCTAAATTTAATTTGTACATGAAAATGCAAGGGATCCTGAACTATCCAAAGCAACCTTGAGAAAGAACAACTAGAGGGGTCACACTTTCAGATTTTGAACTTGCCACAAAGCTACATTAGTTTAAAAGAATGTAATATTGGCATAAGAACAGATAGATTTGCAATGCTGGGCTCATCTTTGTCTTGCCTCACTCAGGAAATGGCCTCCTTTGAGGCAGTAGTATTGCAATACAATTCTGATTCTCCTCAGGAACCATCCCCGCCATTCCTCTTTGCTTATAGTCTTATAACTAGACTTAACAAGCAAGTTCCCTAAGGTGAAGTACAGAGTGTGACCCATAAGGAGGTGATCTACACTGAAAAACATGTACTGTACTTGAGTTTTCTAATTTACTCAAGCAGGAATCTGGGAAACATGTGTGGGAAGGAATATTAATGATGCAGGATACTGATGAAAGAAACATAAAAATGGATCAGGTCATATCTACTGATATGGGATCATTAAGGGGAAATCCTGGAGCTTGTATTGCAATGCAACTATGGCAGTTAGAATGAGCTCTAACACATTTTGTTTGGTAGGTTGAAATATGGATCAAAAGATGGTCCCATGGTGAGTAGAATTGCCCAATCTTCCTTGGCTTAAGGTAGAGAAAGAAACTCAAAGACTTAAGAATATTGGAATGTTAGAGAGAAATTATTATTTAAGACCTGATCATCCACAATGGAAGGATCCAGAAGACATATCTTTCACTTATACTTTGAGAAGAAAGTTTGTGACAGGAACTCCAGCATCCTTGAAGAGCTCTGTGGTAATTCTTCTCTATAGGCTGACCTTACAGTGGGACCCACAGCCACTCAGTTGAAAACTCTAAATGCAATTGGAATAGATGATCCCAGGTTGGCAGAGGCCAAGTAGATGTACTCAACCACCAAAGGCAATGTGGACACAGTTACCTTATTGGACAGCAGAGCCAAAGCAGTAATCAAAATCGGACTCAAGCAGTCATAAGAATTTGGATAGTTAATCATGGCGTAGTAGAAGTGAATCAAGTAAGTTCACTAAATTCTTACTTGATATGTAGAAGCAGAAAAGTTCTAGAATGAGTGAACAAAAGTCTCACTCAAATCATAAAAATAGAGTCCTAATCTTTCAGTCGATTCCCAGATTTGAGCCACTTATAGGATATCAAGGGGAAGAATAAACATCACTCAAGGATTTACTTCTTCTGTTGGGATAGCTGTTGGCTGTATAGGGGATAGGTTTATCATATTGATGGAACTAAGATCTCACTATTACTTTCATTTGGAGATTAAGTATGATTTAAAGAGAACAATATGGGTATCAAGTTGACAAGGGATGGCCTTGTGATGGTTATTTTTATGTGCCAACTTGACTAGGCACTGAAGGCCCAGATTTAAACATTAATTCTGGATATGTCTGTGAAGATGTTTCAAGATGAGATAAGCATTTGAACTGATCGATTCAGTAAAGTAGCTTGCATTCCCCAACATAACTAGGTATCTTCCACTTTGTTGATGGTTTGAATCAAACAAAAAGCAGAGGAAAGGTCATATCTTCCCTTCCTGCTGAACTGCTGAACTGGGATACTGGACATCTTGGATCTGGGACTAAGGTTAACATCATCAGCTAGCTCCTCAGTTCTCAGGTTACCACTGGTTTCCTGTTTGCAGACACCACAAATGTCATGGAAACTTTTAAACAGTTTCTGAAATAAGTTAAACATAGAGTTACCATATTACCCAGCACTTCCACTCCCAAGAGAACTGAAACATCTATTTGCACAAATACCTGTATCCAAATGTTCATAGTAGGATTATCAATTATAATCAAAAAGTGGAAACAGTTTAAGTATCCACCAGCTGATGAATGGATAAACAAAATGTATGATAAATATATAATGGAATACTACTCAGTCTAATGCAAATGCATGCACAATATAGATGAATCTTGAAAGCATTGTGTTAAGTGAAAGAAGCCAATCATGAAAGACATCAAATTGTATGATTCTATTTATATCAAATGTCCAGAATGAAAAAATCCATACCTATAGAAAGCGGATTAATGGTTTCTAGGGAATGTAGGAGGAAATATTTGGGAGATATGCAGATTCTCTTTAGATTATGGAGGCATTATGAAATTAGATAGTCTTATGGTTGTACAACATGGTGAATACACTGAAATCCAATGAGTTTTAATTATTTAAATGGTTAAAGTGATTAATTTTATGTTATGTGAATTATATTTCAATTTTAATCAAAAAAATTCTGAAAAGTACTTTCATAGATTATTGAAAATGGATAATGATAACCTTCTCTACTATTCTCTCTAGCTTCATTTTCACAAATCTTGAAAACACTCAATTTTAATCTATTGCAACTATTTGATGTTTTTGATAGTCATGATGCTGTTTCATGACTCTATACCTTTGTTTATGTTGTTTATTGTGTTTGAAACGCACTCTTCCTAGAACTCTTCTAAGACCTATTTAATCTTCACATCTCAATTTTAGTAGCCAAGATGTTGTTTTTGTTCATTCATTTGACTCACTTGATTCTTCTCCTGTTCCTATTGTGCTGTCAGTCATAGGTCTTATTTGTCTCAGCTGCAAAATTTGATTACTTAGAGTGTTTCTGATAGTATTAAATCCTTAATTCCTTGAAGGCATTTAGAATTAAACAAAATGCTTGATGCATAGTGGCCACTTACTGAATATTTGAAGTCTCAAGAAAGGTAAAAAGTGAGCTAGAGAGTATTAAGATACCAGATACTGGAGTAACCTATTAAGATAACAGGCCAAAGTGAAAAACAGTCAAGTCTTTAATCATTTATTACAATTGTATAAGCAAGACGCATGACTCATTGGAAAAGATCCTGATGCTGGGAAAGACTGAAGGCGGGAGGAGAAGGGGACGACAGAGGATGAGATGGTTGGATGGCATCACCAACTCAACGGGCATAAGTTTAAGCAAACACCAGGAGTTGGTGATGGACAGGAAGGCCTGGCACGCTGCAGTCCATGGGGTCCCAGAGAGTCGGACACGACTGAGTGACTGAACTAAACTGACTGAAGTCAGAGAAAGTAGGAAGGATTTCCTCATGGAACAGAGTACTGCTAAAGGACTGTGAAGGAGCTCTGAAAAAAAGCCTGTGATTCTATGTACCAGAGGTCCAGAGGATGGAGTTGGGATGTGGTGATAGAGCGCCTAATGGTGGGAAAACTTTTAGTATTGAGTTTCAGTGGAAGAAAAGTATTTTCTGGATCCCTCTAACCACTCCCCTCTTTCACACCAAAAAGAAGTCTTGGCAGAAGCACTTATGAAAGGCATCTGCTGAAAGTCCCAGTTAAAGAGACTTCCAAGTGGAAGTGCCTAGACAAGAAACACAGATATTTGTAAGAACGTGGCTGGCTCGAAGGGTCTGAGTTTTTTACTGTAACTCTCACCAAAATTGTAATGCAATGGCTGTGTACCAGGCCTGGGGCAGTTTTCCCCCATAAGATCATCCAGCCAATGCCTTGTAATTTTCTATGGTCAGATCTGAAAAAACCACACATAGTTTTTTAGCCAGAAGCTGTACACTTTAAAAAGAAGGGAAAGGGGACCCCTTCTCATACTTATCATCTTTGGGGAAATATAAGTCAAAACCACAATGAGATACACTTTGCACCTGCTATAATGACTGTAATCAAAAACAAACAAGTAAAAAGTACAAAGTATACTTAAAAATAAGTACAAATCACTTATTTTTTAACTTTACGAAACAAGTGCTCCAGGACAGATTTCAAGAAAAGCATTAAGACTTTTGATAAGGGAAATATAGTGAGGTCATAAAACTTTCATAAAGTTACTCTTGAAATTGACTGGATTTTACTGGTGGGTAGGGTCATCTCAGGAACTGGAAACAAAATAAGTGAAGGCATCAACACAAGGAAATACTCAGAGAAGAGAAAAGTATTAGTAAAATTCTAATTTATCTGAAATATAGACGAGAAGACATCTCCAGAGATATTGGTGGAAAATAAGTAGTTTGTGACCATGGTATAAAATGTCTTCAGTATGTATTTTTAAGTCTTTAATTCTGAAAATGATAAAGAGTCATTTATGTTTTGATTACTATGAGCCATGATTAAAGTTTGCTTTAAGAAGACCACTTAAAGACTTTTTCATCATCAGAAAAAATAATTTACCACTATTTAGTTTATTTTCTTTTGAAATAGTTCAAACTGTTTCAAACAATTAATGAAGCAAAATATATGAAATAATTGTGCATTCATTTAATCTCTCTAAAACAATAAAGGCAAATTGGAAGGCAAAATTATCTGGTTTAACTCTGTGACTCCAAAACTCCTAGCAAACTTCTTTGCTCAGAGAAGATAATCAATAAGTGTTTCCTGTTTAAGCACTATCCTGAAATTGCTACTTACCATTAAGTTGGCATTCAATAAATGCACTTAGCTCAGAAATGAAACTAAATCTATTTCACACTTTCTTTCCTGTCCTTTTTTAAGTTTCTTAAAGCACTTTAAAGATTTTCAGACTTATGGTCAATCGATATAAAGAGTAATAGCCACTGCTAGAATATAACAAATATATATATCGCTTGTGTAAAATGTCTTATCGTTTCATATTCTGGATAAATGATATCTAATGAAGTTGAGAAAATTGTCTGGCATTGGTATTAAACTACTCCTTGAGTTTTGTGCTGAAAGTAGTAGTTTATATTTTGTTTGAAAAATCATTCCTATATCCTAATATCCTCTTATCCCTGTAGGCAATCATTGTACTTATTCCACTTAATTGTTAGTGCTGTTATCAGGTTGTAAAGATGAAAAACTGTTGCTTCAAAGCTATGCAAGAAAATTCCATACTTCTGTTTTATGGTTATCATAGTCTATATAGTGTGCTCAAGTCTTCTGCATAATTGGCTGTAGTGCACACTGCATGATACTATACAAAGAAAAAAAGAGAAAACAAATGAAAAAGCCAAGTTTGATTCACAAATGCATCAAGTTAAAAATCTGTTTCAATATTTTAACATAGCTTTATGCTGGAAGATACTGTGCTCTTGCCTGCATTATCTTATTATGTAGATTCATTTAAATGATTGCAATTATTAACCAGTCTAATAAAATATCAGATCAACAAGAAGACAGAGTAGCTTTTATAATGCAAAGAACTTTACTAGCAAAAAAGTAGGGTGGATTTTGAGAAGTGTTAAAAAGTTAAGCCCTAATAAGAGTTCATGATTCTTTTCAAATAAATAACCATGGTCACCATATAGCAAAAAGGAAGGAAAAAAAGGAAAT
Organism: Capricornis sumatraensis; assembly: GCF_032405125.1. NCBI lineage: Eukaryota > Metazoa > Chordata > Mammalia > Artiodactyla > Bovidae > Capricornis > Capricornis sumatraensis. Next base: position 2,483,194 of record NC_091091.1, on the reverse strand, counting down.
TTGTTTACCTGTGCTGAGTCTTGGTTATCTTTTCACCCTTAAAAAAAAAAAAAATTCTGTTAGAGCATGGAAAATTGAGAGAATTGAGAGTTAATCTTAGTTTTATGAGGTATAACTCACTTTTTTTAAAGGAAAAGAAAAAAGAAAAAGATAAAAAAAATGATCTTTATGCCTTCGTGTCTATTTATCCTCACTGTCTGCAGTTATACAACCAGATTGACAGGTGTATATTAGGCTCTCAAGGCATTAGACACCAAATAGGACTCTACAGTACATGTATTCACTGAATAAGGAAACAAATTAAACACATGATGCAGTCCTTACCCTCAGTTTGCAAGCACCATTTAGTTGAATAATTCATCTACTTTTCATAGTAAGATTGTCCTCAGATGTGTCTTATTTATCAATTTTATTTAATGGATGGGCAAAGAGTTGGACATGACTAAGCATACACAAACACAAACATAGCTTTGTGGTGGTGGTGTAAAATATCTTCATTGACTCATTTATTTTTTAATTGCATATTGTTTAGCCTCCGCATTGTGTAGTGTTTTTCCCTTTCTTCATTCTGTAACTGTTTTCTACTTTCACACCATTGTGGTAGGATAAAATGCTTCATATCTTCTCTATCCTCTTAAATTACACTTGTTTCATGGCCTAGCAAAGAGCCAACTCATTGGAAAAGACCCTGATGCTAGAAAGATTTAATGCAGGAGGAGAAGAGGTTGACAGAGGACAAGATGGTTGGATGACATCACCAGCTCAATGCATATGAGTCTGAGCAAGCTCTGGGAGATGGTGAAGGACAGAGAAGCCTGGCATGCTGCAGCCCATGGGGTCACAAGAAGTCAGACATGATTGAGCTACTGAACAACAACAGTAATTGGCAATACTTTATTACTTCATTATTAAGCATAGTGATTAAAAGCCACATAGCATTGTGGTTAATAATACAAATTTTGGAAACAAATAGACAAGGATGGAATGACATACACACTAACTGGTTATATGATTTTGAACTTATTAATTAATTATCTAAATCTCAGCTTCATTATCTAAAATGGAGATATAACTATAGACAATAAGGTTGAATGCAAAATTAAAGAGACAATGTGTGTAAAGCGCTTAGAACAGAGTCTGGACCAACATCAACATGCTGACATTTGCTCATATAGTGTGTTCTATCTTATGCTATTTTCAATATATGTAGTTTAGTATTGTAAAATGTGTAATCAAAGAATTAAATGTGCGGCATAATCATATGTGAGACTACCTAGAGTAGAGGGAAAGCAAAGGTTCTTTGTTTCAATCTGCAGGCATGTAGGAAAGGCTTACTCCATACATTGGAATTTATGAATAAGACCTTGGCATTTGTCATTGTGAACGCTTAGGATAGCACATCTACCCTGTCTGCTGATTAAGTATTTGGTATATTTCACCAAGATGTAGTCCTATTTCTCAGGCCAAAACAGCATAATGAGAAACTAAAAAGTGACTAATAATAGGGATGTCTCATTCCTTTAGATCACTCTCTTCATAAATGATAATTTAATCCTAATTTTTAACACAAATTGTTCCTGTTAATGGTAAATACTAAGTATAATGTTTGTGTTAATGTCAAACATTTCTTGCTACCTGACATCTTCTAAGAACTAGCTTTAAGATCTGACTTCATTTGCCAGCAATTACAGGTAAAACTGTATCCCATGTTCTTAATGACCAGCAAATAAGTGACATGATGTAATTTTGAATAGCAGCCTTCCAGGAGTGCAGAAATCACAAAACTTACATAAACACTATAGATTTTTATGATCCTTATCTTTGGAGCACTGGTTTATTTCCATGCTTATTGTAACAGATCATCAATGATTAGACAACGCTGGGGAGAACATACAGTATTTAAGAAAAATCATAATATTCCTTTGAGGTTATCAAAGCTTATGTTATTCTTCACATGACTTATATGACATTTTGTTGTAACTAGTTAAAATTAATCAATAAAGTTTTGCTTATGTGACAGGTGGTTGCTATTTTAATTATTTCTTTCAATAAATCAATAAAACAAAAATCAAAACCATCTGATCAGTAAAGTATTGTCTTCAAAACTGAGACTTTCTTTGATCTATAAAAATATATTTTAAGAAGGACTTTAACATTCAAGGGATAATTACAGCAATCAATGGAATCTGACATAGAGCTCTCGTCTTTGGAAGGAATATGATCCTGTAAGCAGGAATAAAAAGAAGAAAGAAAATAAAATGATGATGATGATATCAGGGTTTTACCTTAGTTGGCTGTGTTAATTTATGATATATATGCTTATATCCTCTTGAAAGATAAGGTTAATAAATTAATATCTTTTTTAAAAAGCGTATTATGGATAAGTGACCAAACCAGAAACTACTCTTTAATTAAGTCCATTAATCTTACCCATTAGATCAGTTTCACCACCTATAGTCTTGGCTGAGAAAGAATCAGTGTGTGTGTGACACAATGAAAGTGAAAGATGTGAGACTGAAGCATTTTTTAGATTTATGTTCAAATCCAGGATTTAGCTATTTGCATTGTAAAGAAAGAATTCAATCATCTCAAAGTAATACATCATCTTCTGAGTAGTATTTACCCTCCACAGCCCTAGCCGGCTGGTGTTACTGAGACTCTCCATTTAAACATTTTTCTTAAACCAGATCCTGAGTCAATTTAGAGTAGCAAAGCAATTATTTTTATGGACTTAACCTATTAAGAAGTGAGGAAGCTGTCACACAGCATGGTCTCTTAGCTACTCAGGAAGAAACCTGAATCTCAATGTGTCTACCGGGTCAAGAACTAATTTTTCTCATCTACTATGACATCACTTGCTACATTTGAAACTATATGACATAAGGAAACAAATTGTATTTAAAGCTAGGTAAACTAAATTTGAATCCTTGCTCACCAGCTGTGTGACCTAGACGTTATTTGTGAAGAACCGAGATTACAAATGTGAGAAGTTTTGCCATACTACTAAACACATGATAGTTTCACAAAATATGTCTAATTTTTTTTTTTTTATTATTTAGTTACTAATTGGATATGTCCTCAGTTTTTGCATCAAGAAATCAAATTCCCCAAGTGGTGAAGAACTTCTGCCATGAGTTACAACCCACCTGATGAATGTGATGATGTATTCTTTTTCCTTTTAAGTCTACTACTGTGGCATCTGGTCCTCATTGGCTCTGCATATTTATATGTATACCTTCTTTTCTGCTTGTCGATGGCTGTGAAGCAGAGAACATTGAGATTACATAGCATAAAATAACCCCTTAGTCTGCTCTTGGGTTTCCCTCATTGCTCAGTTGGTAAAACATCTGCCTGCAATGCAGGAGACTGGGTTTGATTCCTGGGTCAGGAAGATTCCCTGGAGAAGGAAATGGCAACCAACTCCAGTATTCTTTCTTGGAGAATCCCATGGACAGAGGAGCCTGGCAGGCTACAGTCCATGGGATCACAAGAGTCGGACAACTTAGAGACTAAAGACCAACAACATGCTCTCAATTTTATCGATCAAGAATTTAGGCAAATCACAGCAAACATGGTCCATTCCTGCTCCATAAAAACTGGTGCTTCAGTTAGGGTGGCTAAAATGGCTGAAGACTTCTGAGACATCTTAATTTATGTTTTGTGTCTCAGACCTGCTGTTTTGTCTGTTGTTTAGTTCCCTCAGTTCTTCTCCACATCTTTGGTCATGTCTGTTGCAGTCTAGTCTAGCCATAATGTTTTTTTTTTTTTTTTTTTCATTCACATGCTTGATATCTGGCCTGGAATGTTGAGACCAGCTGCATTGGATCAGACATTCTGCTCTCTCCATGGCCTCACCACATAGGTAGCTTGGGGTACCTCAGAGCCTGATATTGTAGGATAGTGAGATTTCTTACATGAAGGTTGACTTCCCCAAGAATAGGCATTCCAAGTGGCCAGAAAGAAACAGGGAGGCTTCTAATGACTTAACCATGCAAAGTATACAAAGCAAGAATTCTGCCTCATTCTTTTGATCAACCTAATCACTAAGGCCACCTCAAACTCAGTTGCAGACATAACAAAGAATATATTATTTTAAATGTCCTCATTGTATCAGGACTTATCAACAGGAACTATGGCAGACTTTGGTTATGTTTACTGTCAGATAAACTATCTGAAAACATCAAGCCATTATCCTAAACATAAATATATTTATCTCATATTTTCATCATGCTTCAATTATTAAAATGATTTTTTTCTAGATATCTGGCATTAGGTGTGTTGCCTGCCCATTATAAGTGTAATTTTTCTTATCCCTCACTGGAAACAATAGCAGCTATTCCATAAGATTGATTTGGATTGGAGATAATGTTTGATATATATTGGGCACTCAATAAATGGCAGTTGCTATTTTATCATTATTGACAATAACATACATTGTACTTCTAATACACGAGTGAAACTGTCTTTCTAAATCAAAGCCATGTTCCTCATCTGTTTAGTCACTGATTTTTGGCTGACTTAGATCTCACCATAAAGGACAATTCTATGGTTTGCTACTCCCTGTGTGTTAGTCATGTCCGACTTTTTGTGACCCCATGTACTGCAGCCTACCAGGCTCCTCTGTCCATGTTACTCTCCAGGCAAGAATACTGGAATGGGTAGCCATTCCCTCAGGGGATCTTCCTGACCGAGGGATCACACTTGGGTCTCCTGCATTGCAGGCAGATTCTTTGCCATCTGAGTTACCAGGGAAGCCCATTAGTATTTCCTACCTACTTGTTACTCCATTTGTTCAACTTCTTCTTCCTCCTCAGTACATTTTATTAACTTTCATCATAACTTGCACTCAAGTTCACCTGAATTCATTAAAGCAGTGTAACTTGCACTATCATAAGTTTTTTCTGGAGTTTAGATGGAATAGTTGAACATACTGCCTGGTGCCTCTACAGTGAGACTATGCCCTAACCTCACCCAAATGCAGTATTTCTTCAAGTTGTTCTACTCTTCCTGGTATCCTAACCAACATACATCTAAGATTAAAGTAAACACAAATTGAGATATTCCATCCACAAATTAGTAACATTTTCTCCCTTATATGTAGGTTGCTATTTTTCTGTATTTATTGAACTGAATCCCAAGAGAAGGATCATCCTGAGAAATTTCAGGAGAAAAGACATGTTCATTGTCACGTTACTTTTTGACTAGGATCATGGTGAAAAATCTCACTCCTTTTATAATTAATATCAGAAATGGATTTGGGGGCAAAGGAGAACATCCTTGATTAAAAAAAAATACTATGTGAGTGCCTATCAAAGAGCATTAGTAATTTAGTGTTAGATGCTTTCCTTTCTTCATGATTTTGTTACATCACAGAATTTGTAAATCAATTCCTAAGAACAGATTTCTATTCCTAAGGTTATATATATTATATATATTATGTGTATCTGTATGTGTATATCTGTGTCTGTGTATACATCGATATATATTCAACACTCTGAGTTACCATTCTTATCAGCATATAAAAGTAGGAAATGACACACTAATAGAATTTAGAGATTTTTAAAGCTACTAAGCCCTTTTACCCAAAGATAACATCTTAGGTCTTCTTTACATGGTTTTATTAATCAAGTCTTCTACATAACAAATTCATGTGAGTTGAAGAACTAATCAATAAATCATATATCATTAATTAACCAGAATTACATTAAGTATAAAAAAATCCCATTATTTACTGGGATTTAATGGCCATATACAAAGTCTTAGGACTACTTTGACATATGTTACTTTCAGTCAGTAAATGCTGCCTATGCTTAAGCTGACTCTGTACAAATGCATTTGGGGAAAACAACATGAGCAGTGTGGCTGCATTCAATGTCAATCAAATTATATTAATCTGAAATAATATTACTAACATTTACTTTATATATTATCTTTATATATTTTAAATGCCTCCAAAAAGTGGGTAATTGCATACCTTGGAAGAATCCTGAATTACTGAATCACAAGCTTGTGGCACAACCCCAGCTAGGTTAAACTGTCCATTTTTAAACTTAGTTTCAAATATCAAGAGACCGTCAGGAATGCATATCTCATATAATCTGTGATTATTATCTATCTGTAAATCCATGCTTCCTCTTTTATCTGAATTAAATTTAAGAAAATATGAATATTTTACATAGCATGTATTTTTTACCTACTTTATTTCATTTTATTGTATGCTGGAAACCACTTTTGCATTATGTCTATTTCTATATAACAAAAGGTACTGATGTGTATGTACCAAACAGTCATAAAGGAAAACAATCCAATGAGTTAGATACTCTTATTAAGCCCATTTTGCCAATGGAGAATTGGAGGGACAGGGGAGGTAAATAATTTGCTCAAGCCACAAATTTACATTGTTACTGTTTGGATTAGTTTCTTATTTTTGCCATAACAAATTACTGCAGCTTAAAGCAACACTTGCCTATTATCTCATAGTTCTGCAGGTTAGAAATCTGACACTGGTCTCACTGGGCTAAAATTTAAGTGTTGGGAGGATTGTATTCCTCAGTGGAAGCTCTGGGAAAGAATCAAATTCCAAGCCCATTCCAACTGTTAGCCTAATTCAGTTAATTATAACTCCAGGAATGAGGTCATTGCTCATGAAATATATCAGCTAGGAGTTAGTCTTTATTCTTAAGGCTGTCTTCACTCCTTTACATGCTTGCCACGAGTTCATAAAGGCCTCTCTCCGACTTCTAAAGATATGGCCCCTATCTTTCAAACCATTAAGTGTTCTACAAATCTTTCATAGGGCTTCCCAGGTGGCTCAGATTTAATGAATCCACCTGCAGGAGATGCAAGAGACATGGGTTCAGTCTCTTAGTCAGAAAGATTCCCCTGGAGGAGAAATGTCAACCTACTCCAGTATTCTTGCCTGGAGAATCCCTTGGACAGCTGTAGGCTATGGGATTACAAAGAGTTGAACTGAGCAAATAAGCACATACACAAACAAATTCTTTGAAAGCTTGGAGTTTCATATTCCTCAATTCCAGCCTGAGTAAGTGCTATACTCAAGATTAGATTGAGTTCACCTAGATAATGCACAAAAACTCACCAATTTAAGGAACAATGTATCTACAACTGTGGGAAGGAATCCCTTAGAAGAAATGGAGTAGCCATCATGGTCAACAAAACAGTTTGAAATGCAGTACTTGGATGCAGTCTCAAAAGTGACAGAATGATTTCAGTTCGTTTCCAAGGCAAAACATTCAATATCACAGTAATCCAAGTCTATGCCCTAACCACTCATGCTGAGGAAGCTGAAGTTGGACAATTCTATGAAGACCTACAAGCCCTTTTAGAACTAACACCCCAAAAAGATGTCCTTTTCATTATAGGGGACTGGAATGCAAAGTAGGAAGTCAAGAACACCTGGGGTAAAAGGCAAATTTGGCCTTGGAATACGGAATGAAGCAGGATAAAGGCTAATAAAGTGTTGCCAGGAGAATGCACTGGTCAGAGCAAACACCTTCTTCCAACAACACAAGAGAAGACTCTACACATGGACATCACCAGATGGTCAACACCAAAATCAGATTGATTCTATTCTTTGCAGCAAAAGATGGAGAAGCTCTATACAGTCAGTAAAAACAAGACTGGAAGCTAACTGTGGCTCAGGTCATGAACCCCTTTTTGCCAAATTCAGACTTAAATTGAAGAAAGTAGGGAAAACCACTAGACCATGCAGGTATGACTTAAATCCCTTATGATTATACAGTGGAAGTAAGAAATAGATATAAGGGACTAGATCTGATAGACCGAGTGCCTGATGAACTATGGACGGAGGTTCAAAACATTGTACAGGAGACAGGGATCAAGACCATCCCCATGGAAAAGAAATGCAAAAAAAAAAAAAAAAAAAGCTGTCTGAGGAGGCCTTACAATAGCTGTAAAAAGAAGAGAACTGAAAATCAAAGGCGAAAAGGAAAGATATCAGCATCTGAATGCAGAGTTCGAGAGAATAACAAGAAGAGATAAGAAAGCCTTCCTCAGCGATCAATGCAAAGAAATAGAGGAAAACAAGAGAATGGGAAATGCTAGAGATTTCTTCAAGAAAATTAGAGATACCAAGGGAACATTTCATGCAAAGATGAACTTGAGAAAGAACAGAAATGGTATGGACCTAACAGAAGCAGAAGATTTTAAGAAGAGGTGGCAAGAATACACAGAACTGTACAAAAAAGAGCTTCATGATGAAAATAATCATGATGGTGTGATCACTCACCTAGAGCCAGACATCCTGGAATGTGAAATTCAAGTGGGCCTTAGAAAGCATCACTACGTACAAAGCTAGTGGAGGAGATGGAATTTCAGTTGAGCTCTTTCAAATCCTGAAAGATGATGCTGTGAAAGTGCTGCACTCAATATGCCAGAAAATTTGGAAAACTCAGCAGTAGCCAAAACTGGAAATGGTCAGTTTTCATTCCAGTCACAAAGAAAGGCAGTGACAAAGGATGCTCAAACTACCACACAATTGCACTCATTTCATACGCTAGTAAAGTAATGCTCAAAATTCTCCAAGCCAGGCTTCAGCAGTACGTGAACCATGAACTTTCTGATGTCCAAGATGATTTTAGAAAAGGCAGAGGAACAAGAGATCAAAATGCCAACATCTGCTGGATCATCAAAAAAACAAGAAAGTAACAGAAAAATGTCTATTTCTGCTTTATTGAATATGCCAAAGACTTTGACGGTGTGGATCACAATAAACTGTGGAAAATTCTGAAAGAGATGGAAATACCAGACCACCTGACCTGCCTCTTGAGAAATCTGTATGCAGGTCAGGAAGCAACAGTTAGAACTGGACATGGAACAACAGACTGTTTCCAAATAGGAAAAGGAGTACGTCAAGGCTGTATATTGTCACCCTGCTTATTTAACTTATAGCAGAGTACATCATGAGAAATGCTGGGCTGGAAGAAGCACAAGCTGGAATTAAAATTGCCAGGAGAAATATCAATAACCTCAGATATGCAGATGACACCACCCTTATGGCAGAAAGTGATGAGGAGCTAGAGAGCCCCTTGATGAAAGTGAAAGTGGAGAGTGAAAAAGTTGGCTTAAATCTCAACATTCAGAAAACAAAGATCATGGCTTCCGGTCCCATCACTTCATGGGAAATAGATGGGGAAACAGTGTAAACAGTGTCAGACTTTATTTTTTGGGGCTCCAAAATCACTGCAGATGGTGACTGCAGCTATGAAATTAAAAGACGCTTACTCCTTGGAAGAAAAGTTATGACCAACCTAGATAGCATATTCAAAAGCAGTGACATTACTTTGCTGACTAAGGTCCATCTAGTCAAGGCTATGGTTTTTCCAGTGATCATGTATGGATGTGAGAGTTGTACTGTGAAGAAAGCTGAGCGCCGAAGAATTGATGCTTTTGAACTGTGGTGTTGGAGAAGACTCTTGAGAGTCCCTTGGACTGCAAGGAGATCCAACCAGTCCATTCTAAAGGAGATCAGTCCTGGGTGTTTATTGGAAAGAATGATGCTAAAGCTGAAACTCCAGTACTTTGTCCACCTCATGCGAAGAGTTGACTCATTGGAAAAGACTCTGATGCTGGCAGGGATTGGGGGGAAGAGGAGAAGGGGACGACAGAGGATGAGATGACTGGATGGTATCACTGACTTGATGAACGTGAGTCTGAGTGAACTCCAGGTGTTGGTGATGGACTGGGAGGCCTGGCGTGCTGTGATTCATGGGGTCGCAAAGAGTCAGACACGACTGAGTGACTGAACTTATCTGAACTGAACCATAATTATCTCTGGAAAGTTAATTTTTCCATGTAATGTAATCTATTCACAGGTTCTACGGATTTTGTGTGGACATTGTTGATGAGACCACTATTAAGCCTATTATGCTATTATTCAATTTTTTTGTTAGTTTTAGGGCAGTTTCATCTATCCTGATAAACCACTTAAAGTTAACTTATTACAGTAAAAATAATCTGCCCCATTTTAATTAGGAGCAAGACTTTTAAATCAAAGACTTTCACTGCATAAGAATGATAATATAAACATAGGCAGAGTAGCTACTTTAATTTTTTTGTTCACCTTAACCAGATTTCCAGGAAATGTTTCATACATGGGGCAATGGGAAAAGATGAAGGAAGAAAAGAGGCAATAACTCCTTAATCAAGAATATAGGATGCCCAAATTTTCCATATTGTTCTCTGTGTTTTGATATATCATGTATAAGAAAATAATGGGAAGAGTACAAACTTCCTCAGAAATTCTGACAATTAAATTCATTTCTTTCTATGAATTTCTCCTAAGTTCCTTCATTACAGGCTGCTGTATCAAAGTGTCATTCACTCAATTACTCTTTCTCAATCATTGCTGCAGAATTATGTAATAATGTATCAGTGAAGTATAAAGCCCTTTTTAAAATATATAACTCTCTGTCATAGATAATGATTTACAAACTTACAGGAACTCATCCCAGTTAATGATCCTATTCATTCTTAGTTTATAAATTATTCACAAAAGGCACACTAATTAATTCAACCTGAGTGATTATCCGAAATAAAATCTTGAACTGGCTTATGAGGTTCCTCCAGTTTTATTCATTCTATTTACAAGTCTGAGAGGTGATGTAAAAAAAGAGACATACATAATAGGAGAAGGCTGTGAGAGGGAACAGAATATATGGTAAAAAGAAAAAAATAGACGGCAATTATAAACAGTGCTATGATGAACATTGAGGTACACATGTCTCTTTCAATTCTGGTTTCCTCGGTGTTTATGCCCAGCAGTGGGATTGCTGGGTCATAAGGCAGTTCTATTTCCAGTTTTTGTGGGATGGTATGGGGAGGGAGGAGGGAGGGGGGTTCAGGATGGGGAACACGTGTATACCTGTGGCAAATTCATGTTGATGTATGTCAAAACCAATACAATATTGTAAAGTAATTAACATCCAAATAAATAAACATTTTTTTTAAATACATGGCAAAAGGATTACAAAGAAAATGGTGACAATTAATACTAATGGCATGTTTGTTTATTTTAAGGATAGTAATAAGTAAATATCAAAAAGAAGCTTATTCTGGAGTTTCTAAGGCTAAAAGTTTTCCACTGTATTTCATGGTTAAAATATTTTAGTTTTCAAGCCATTTTTCCCTCTTAAATTAAGTTTCAGAAAGGAAATACTGTTTTGTTTTGTTTTGTTTTTACCTGTTTTTGTTTTAATAATATAGAACATAGTTCAGGGCGTGGCTCATCTAGTCACTGCCACAACCATGAAAATAAGTCTGCTCCCTGGAATGAAGCATATGGAATGTTTCACACTCTGCTGAAATTTACATAAAGAAGTACCAGTCCACAAAATCATGTAATAAACACATAGAGATTTTTTGCAACCCACAGTAGTTGGTAACTCTAACCTAAAGAGACACATCAGGGTAGACTCAGTGCTGATTTAGTGCTAATCACTATAGGGCCATACTTCTTAATTTCTTCTGTCTTTGCTAGAGGCTGGGTTTAGAGAGTAGAAGAAAGCAGATTATCAAATGTGGGGACCAAAGCATCCAGCAACAAAGCAAACAGGGCCATTTTTAATGGTCATCATAAAGGTTCTCAAATTAAGCATGCTATGGACCCCACAGTTGTTTTGTAATAATGTAGGTTATGGGCCATCACCCAAACTGACCCTATACATTATTTTTTATGAACCATCATAAATCATCTGAATATTATATTTTGGAAAAATGGTTAGTTAGAAAGTAGTCTTTGGAAAAAGACCCATAACTTTATGTCAACTTCTTCATGTCCTTGTTGTGTGAGTTGTATCAAGTTATTTAAATTCACTAAATCACAGCTCAACAAAATAAATGGTAATAAATTCTATCTCACAAGATTACCTGAAAGGATAGTACATGTCACATAGTACATATAGACTATTTGCTCATTGAAAATAACTACTCTTAATAGAGCTGAGAACAAGGCAAAGCCTGAAGATCTCTATAAGGAAATTACTACATTTCATCCTTTATTCTGACTGGTAAAACTAAGGATATCACTTAGTTTTGAAAAATAAACTTTTTATAATATGCTATAAACATTATATCAAAGACATTTAGTCTTTGAGTGTAAAATAGAGAGTCAAATAGAGAGTTCCTATAACCTTTGTTTCTTTTGATTCTAAAAATGATCCAAAAGGGGGAAATGAGCTTATAGATAAAGGTTTAATACAATGTGAATTCTGTGGGACATGATATAACAAAATCTGGTGGGAATAGACATTTGAAGTTTTCTTTAGAAGAAAAATGGAAGCTTTGCAGTTCCAGAATTCACAGTTCTCCCAGGCTTCAGAATTTATAGCATTTTCCAAAATAGTATTTCAGATGTAATATCTTTATTTGCTCATATAAAAATGTAGTATTTTCAGTAAAAATATTATTACTTCAATTAGCTTTTACTACTTTTTATATACTATAAATGCTACTCTTTACTGAGCATTTCCAGATTCCTTAATTATGTGGACTTGCTAATGATGTAGTAAACCTTCCACAGTTTTTTCTTTTCTTTCTTTTTTTTTTTTTTTTTAAGAATCTTTAATTTCTTACTCATAGTGAAATTAAAGAGATGTTAGTTATTTGGGGACCTAAAAGAAATCTAATCTCTCATTAAGACAAAAAGATCCTTCCCCACTCTGTACACTACGACATATTTTCCAGTGTAATATTTACTCTTTAAATGTATGAGTTAAAAATTCCTCAAAATATGGTAATGAACTTTAAATATTTGGCAGTAATGACTGCCTATGATATGAAGCAGATTCTCAGTATTAACTCATAATTACTCTTCATGTTCTTAAATTTGCTAACAAATCAAGCAACAGAACAAAAATTGGAAACATTTTAAACATTAGTGCCTGAACCATTTATATTCTAAATTGTAAAACACCCAAAAGGTTAAGTTAGTCAAAAGTATGACTCATAGCTAAAGAAAAGGAAAGTGAAATATATGGAAATTCATGTAAAATGAATTCAACTTCACTGTATTATTCCAAAGTTGAAGAAATATGCATTTCTTTGTTAATAGCTCAGTTGGTAGGGGATCCACCTGCAATGCAAGAGACTGCCTGCAAGGCAGGAGATGCAGATTGAATCCCTGGCTCAGGAAAGTTCCCTGGAGAAGGGAATGGCAACCCACTCCAGTATTCTTGCCTGGGAAATCCCAAGGACAGAGGAGCCTGGCAGGCTACAGTCCATGGGGTTGCAAGGAGTCAGACACGACTTAGTGACTTAACCACATTAATAGCAAAGACAAATCTTGGAATTGAACTGTAAATTAAAAAAAAAAAAAGGTGAAAATTAGTAAAGTCCTTGATTTGTAAATTATATGACAGCATTATAAATTAAGTCCACATAACCTTATAGATGGGGATTCTAGAATAAGTCTTTTATTAATATATTTTAATGTAATTTCAATGACAAAAGTGCTAGGAAAGAATCCACTTTTTCAAATTATAGATTTTGAAGTTCTGAAAAAAGATAAATGTTTCAATAAGTGTTTTTCGAAAAATGTATGAATATTTTTAATAATATCTCCTTGTATGTAATCAGTCAGATCTCAAGAGTTATTTGTATAGCTACTTCTACATTGCTTTCTTCTCCTCCATGAACCTCTTAGCATTAGTATTTTATACCATTTATCATCACTGATTGTTGCAGTCATTTAATATCCCCAAGTAATATTCCTTGAGAATTCTAGCTCTTGGCTCACTGTCATTCCCTTCAAAAATATTCTCTCATAATGTATGGTGACAAATTGTCATACAGACAATCGATCTTCACCTTGACTTCTCCTCCTTTGACCTTTCCTTCAGTAACCTCTCATCCAATTTTTCTCAGACATTCAATAACTAAGCATAGCATTGTGGTGAGCCAGGTACCCTCGATTATACTGTGTTAACAAAGATCATCAAACCGATCATCAAAATAATCCAGGATGCATTAACATAGCAGAGGTTTAACATTGCCTTCTGGCCAAGATCTGCCTGTCTTTGGCTTAGATTTATAGAAGAATACAGGAATTTATTGCCAAATTCAGACTTAAATTGAAGAAAGTAGGGAAAACCACTAGACCGTTCAGGTATGACCTAAATCAAATCCCTTATGATTATACAGTGGAAGTAAGAAATAGATTTAAGGGACTAGATAGACAGAGTGCCTGATGAACTATGGACAGAGGTTTGTAACATTGTACAGGAGACAGGGATCAAGAACATCCTCATGGAAAAGAAAGGCAAAAAAACAAAATGGCTGTCTGAGGAGGCCTTACAAATAGCTGTAAAAAGAAGAGAACTGAAAAGCAAGGGAGAAAAGGAAAGATATAGGCATCTGAATGCAGTGTTCCAAAGAATAGCAAGGAGAGAGAAGAAAGCCTTCCTCAGTGATCAATGCAAAGAACTAGAGGAAAACAACAGAATGGGAAAGACTAGAGATTTCTTTAAGAAAATTAGAGACACCAAGGGAACATTTCATGCAAAGATGGGCTCGATAAAGGACATAAATGGTATGAACCTAACAGAAGCAGAAGATATTAAAAAGAGGTGGCAAGAATACACAGACGAACTGCAAAAAAAAAAGAGCTTCATGACCAAAATAATCACGATGGTATGATCACTCACCTAGAGCCAGACATCTTGGAATGTGAAGTCAAGTGGGCCTTAGAAAGCATCACTATGAACAAAGCTAGTGGAGGTGATGGAATTCCAGTTGAGCTGTTTCAAATCCTGAAAGATTATGCTGTGAAAGTACTGCTCTCAATATGCCAACAAATCTGGAAAACTGAGCAGTGGCCACAACTGGAAAAGGTCAGTTTTCATTGCAATCACAAAGAAAAGCAATGCCAAAGAATGCTTAAACTACCGCACAATTGCACTCATCTCACAACCTAGTAAAGTAATGCTCCAAATTCTTCAAGCCAGGCCTCAGCAATATGTAAACAGTGAACTTCCAGACGTTCAAGCTGGTTTTAGAAAAGGCAGAGGAACCAGAAATCAAATTGCCAACATCAGCTGGATCAAGGAAAAAGCAAGAGAGTTTCAGAAAAAAGATCTATTTCTGCTTCATTGACTATGCCAAAGCCTTTGACTGTGTGGATCACAATATACTGTGGAAAATTCTGAAAGAGATGGGAATACCAGACCACCTGACCTGCCTCTTGAGAAATCTGTATGCAGGTCAACAAACAACAGTTAGAACTGGACATGGAACAACAGACTGGTTCCAAATAGCAAAAGGAGTACATCAAGGCTGTATATTGTCACCCTGCTTATTTAACTTATAGCAGAGTACATCATGAGAAAGGCTGGGCTGGAGGAATCCCAAGCTGGAATCAAGATTGCCAGGAGAAATATCAATAACCTCAGATATGCAGATGACACCGCCCTTATGGCAGAAAGTGATGAGGAGCTAGAGAGCCTCTTGATGAAAGTGAAAGAGGAGAGTGAAAAAGTTGGCTTAAAGCTCAACATTCTGAAAACGAAGATCATGGTATCTGGTCCCATCACTTCTTGGGAAATAGATGGAGAAACAGTGGAAACAGTGTCAGACTTTATTTTTGGGGGCTCCAAAATCACTGCAGATGGTGACTGCAGCCATGAAATTAAACGACACTTACTCCCTGGAAGAAAAGTTATGACCAACCTAGATAGCATGTTGAAAAGCAGAGACATTACTTTGCCAACAAAGGTCCATTTATTCAAGGCTATGGTTTTTCCTGTGGTCACGTATAGATGTGAGAGTTGGACTGTGAAGAAAGCTGAGCACCAAAGAATTGATGCTTTTGAACTGTGGTGTTGGAGAAGACTCTTGAGAGTCCCTTGGATGGCAAGGAGATCTATCCAGCCCATCCTAATGGAGATCAGTCCTGAGTGTTCACTGGAAGGACTGATGCTGAAGCTGAAACTCCAGTACTTTGGCCACCTCATGCTAAGAGTTGACTCATTGGAAAAGACCCTGATACTGGGAGGGATTGGGGTCAGGAGGAGAAGGAGATGACAGAGGATGAGATGGCTGGATGGCATCATCGACTCGAAGGACATGAGTCTGAGTGAACACTGGGAGTTAATGTTGGACAAGGAGGCCTGGTGTACTGCGATTCATGCGGTCACAAAGAGTCAGACACGACTGAGCGACTGAACTGAACTGAACTGAATGGGCATTTATTTCCTTTCATTTTTTACACTATTTATAATCTCATCAGTATTTCCACAACTACAGCTTGAATAAAGAACATAAAGAATGGAGAAATCTGGTTTTTAAACACACCCAACATGGGAGTGACCCTTCTGGTCTAATTTCTTTGATCAGTGTACATGGACATATTCAAACTCAAGGACTGTAAAAGTGAAATCCTCTTATATGGCTGGGTTGGAGAGCAAACAGGAAATATGAATAAGTGCTAGTTCTATTATATATATTGTTATATTAGTTCACGAAAACACACTTAAAAGTTTTTTCCCAAGAAATATACTTAATTTTCAATTTTATTTTCATACATTTTATCCTCTGATACATCCCAGCTCACTCCCTCTAGTACTCCAACTGTAACAATTCTTCAGTTCCATCAAAAGGTACGGACCATTCATTGCAAAAACTACTTTTTTACTCTCTCTTATCCTCTCATCTTCTTATATAACTTCTTAACTTTAAAATAAGTTCAGCATTTTATATGCATGTATATATATATATATATAATCAAGCTATCTGAACACATGCTCAATCCCTATCTACCATCTTGCTTTCTTCAAGATACTTTCAGTTCAGTTCAGTTGCTCAGTCATGTCCAACCTTATGACCCCATGGACTGCAGCACTCCAGGCCTCCCTGTCCATCACCAACTCCTGGAGTTTTCCCAAAGTCATCTCCATTAAGTTGGTGATGCCATTCAACCATCTCATCCTCTGTTGTCCCCTTCTTCTCCTGCCTTCAATCTTTCCTAGCATCTGGGGCTTTTCCAGTGAGTCAGTTCTTTGCATCAGGTGGCCAAAGTATTGGAGTTTCAGCTTCAGCATCAGTCCTTCCAATAATATTTAGAACTGATTTCCTTTAGGATGGACATGTAGAGTCTTCTCCAACACCATAGTTCAAAAGCATCAGTTCTTTAGTGCTCAGCTTTCTTTGATGATACTTTAGTGGAAAATAACTGCAACTTGGTTAAATCAAACTCAACATATTCTGCATCTGCACCTGCTGACAAAACAGAGCTGACAGGCTCTAAATGCTAACAGGCTCTAAATGCTAACAGGCTCTAAATGCACTTACTCTAACTTCATACTGCTTAGGACTGCTTATCATTCTTACTTCTTTTCTATTTATGTATTCTTCTATTCTAAGACAAACAACTTCAAAATTTCTCCCTCCAACTTTCACCACTTCCTACCTAATTTTCATTTTCACTCAATAACATCCCATGTCCACAGCCATAATTTTAGCTTGCTTTAATTATACTTTGTGAAATAGATCATACACACATATGAGGCTACAAAGCAGATAAACTGTCCTTTGAAGGAATAGGAAATTTCTGAAAAGATAATACTTTACCTCCCACCACAACTTCTTTCTATCTCTTTACACCTGTGTCTATATCCCCCCCCCCCCTTTTAGCACCAAGCAGCTGCTTTTTGCCCTTCCTGAGGACATATCCTCCACTTTTTCTTTACATTTCATTTCTTACTTAAAAACTTTTGTCTATATACGCTATTAACTCTACATCTTCTGCTGACAGTTCCTATCCTACTTGTGTTGTTCTATTATTGTTCCTTTTAAAATTAAATTTATCCAATAGTCATCTATACTTATTTTATTTTACTACAAACAGATTTTAATCTTAATATCAACCAAAACTTTTTTGAATCTTCATGCTGAAAAATAAAGCGTTATTTCTCAGTTCTTGTTTATACATCCTCTCTGAAGGATTTAACAACTGATCATTCAAAATATTTTCTTTATAGGACTTTTTGAATATATTCCTCACTACCACCTACCTTGCTTAAAAGCCACCTCTTCATTCTTCTACTTTGCTGATTCCTCCATGTTTCCAGGTTTCAAGTGATAGAATTTCCCAGGTGCCTCTGCACTTAGTTTTTTCTTTTTTTTTTTCCTACCTACACTCTCCCTTGGCAATCTTATGCATGTTCATAGGAGTAAACAATATCTATAAACTGATGCTCCCAAGTTGTATATTAACCTGAACCTCTCTCCTAAACTCCAGGTTAAAAACACACACACATACACACAAACTGTCATCTTGACATCCTGGAGAAGTAAAAAACTGGACATTTAATCTCAACCCTAAATATGTTCATATCACATTGCCCTTTATCTCAGTACATGATAACTCCACCTTATCAATTCATCACGTCAAAAAAAAAAATGAGGGTCGTTCTTGACTATTTTATTGCATATTCTACATTCAACCTATCAAAATATCCAGTTTTCCCTACCCACAACCTATATGAAAATAGACTATTTATTATCTCTTTAAATACTATTATCCTGGCCCAAATCTTTCTTACAAAGATCAAGGAAGGGAAAAGAGAGATGAGTAAAAGAATAAGGAGAAGAAGAAACAGTAGGAGAAGAACCATCATCTGTGTCCTTGGTTTGAAACCACATCAAAGGCAGGAATGGAAAGCTGCGACAGTGGTTGCTATGGTTATATTAGTGCAGGTGAAAAGCAAAAAGAGAACAGAAAGAATAATCTTTTTGCAATTCAGGGATCTGGGTTTTATCTCCCTTTCAGGCATTTTTTTCTCCCTCCTCTCTTATTTCAACTACTCTAACCATCATGGACTTCTCACTACGCCATAGACAAAGTCAGCAATCTCTGCTCTCAGGGCCTCGGTCTCAAAAGTTTACTCTTTCCAGGAGACTATTCTTCCAGTCATTTCATTGGCACACCACCTCATTTTATTCAGCTTTATATTCATATATCACCTTATCAGTTGTGGTTTTCCAGACCACTTATCTAATTTAAAACCACTTTCATATTATCTTACCTGTTTTTCTAAGCAATACCTGAAGCAATGCTCTATATTTTTGTGTATTCACTTATGGCACTTTCACTCAAACAATAACTGAGAAAGGGACTTTTATAATTCACCACTGCATCAACAGTGCCCTGAACAGTGTCTGGCACATTTCGAGCTTGAAGTTGATATTTTAAAAAAGGGAAAAAAATAAACTATGAATCTATTGTTAGCACTTTTGTTTTATTAAAAAAAAAAAACTGAAATGATCAGGACATCAGTAATAAAGCTAATCAGCATAAATCAGGTGTCTACAAACTATGACCAGAAGGCCACATTCATCCTGTTTTTTTGGGTTTTTTTGTGTGTGTGTGTGTGTGTGTAAATTAAGTTCTTTGCAACACATCCAGGCTCATTTATTTGCCTTTGTCTATGGCTACTTTGGAGCTAAGCCAAGAGTCTTTATGACCTACAAAGCATAAAATATTTACCATCTGGCCCTTTTTAGAAAAAATGTGCCAAGCCTTGACCTAACCTATACAATTCTGGCTTGATTTCCTATGTTTCCTTTCTTTGGGGGGTGGGGGTCATTACTGTCTTTTTATATTGCTAGTCACCTCAAAGCAATGCTGGAAACAATGGAAACTTTTACTAACCTTTAAATAGGGGACTGGAGATAATTATGAAGAACTCAATGTTAGCTGTTCAACTTCAGAACCAATAACATAATTATAAGATGTTTCTCTTTTACTATTTCTTCCTATCATTTAGTCAGGCATTTTTTTCTGAGGGGACAGTGATCTATATAGAAGAGCTCTGGAGATATTCTTTATTCCTAAGGTTGGAAACTACTTAGAACAATGTTGCTTGAATGAGAGGATTTTAATTGTATCATCAGATTTTCTTGCCCAAACCACTGCATTTCATACCCACTAACAACAGACTTGTCAGGAACACTAGCTCCAATTGGAAAATCTTTGCCTTATACTGATAGATGAGCAGGAAGCTGAAATAGAAGGGGGAAATCTTTCCTAGTCAAATGCAACTTTATTATCAGTGATCAACTTGGGCTAATTTTCTGATATAAAGATTTTCCATCAAGAAATGTAGGCAAGGATACATATTTCCCATACCCTATTTAATTTGTGGTACTCAGGATTTAAAAAAAAAAAAAAAACAGATTTAATCTTTATCCTACTTTGCAGTGAAGAACCAAGTCTGACTCTACATTGGAACCATTTTCTTTGACTTGCTTTTCACTGATGTTGAGCTTCCCTGGTGGCTCAGGGGGTAAAGCATCTACCGGCAATGTGGAAGACCTGGGTTCAATCCCTGGCTTGGAAAGATCCCCTGGAGAAGGGAATGGCAACCCATTTCAGTACTCTTGCCTGAAAAATTCCACAGATGGAAGAGCCTGGTAGGCTACAGTCCATGGGATCACAAAGAGTCACACATGACAGAGCAACTTCACTTCTTCCCTGATGTTGGCATTATAATCATACATAATGACCCTGCCCCTCTGCCTACCTATTAAACTGAAAAGCTTTTGTTCAGCTCATAAAGAGATAATCTGACCCTGCCCACCTGTGAATGGCTAAAAAAGGAAGAGATTAACAAACACTTTCCAAAGGCTAGGATGTTTTGAAAGACTGAAAACTCTTTTTACTTTTCTTTCTCATTGCTCTCCCTCTATTCTGCCTTTTGAATATAGTTCCTCATTGTTTCTCTCTGCCTCAATAAAAGAACCTGGGATCCAGAACCCAACACGATGGTTATTTTAAGACATTAGTAAGCCACCTTCTTGGTCAACCAGCTTTCCAAATAAAATCGTATTCCTTGCCTCAATGATTAGTCTATCAGGTTCATTGGCCTGCTTTGCAATGAGCAGAGTGAGCTTGTATAACACTACTTGTATAATTAAAGCAATCACACAACGACTGGAGCCTGAAATAAATAGTTCCATCCTCAGAGTAAGAAAAATGTGGGTTAAAAGCTTTGTTCAGCTAGTTAATAGTAGGAGACCTGAGTACTTTGTTCACCTTTTGGATGGTGGATAATAGCCTATAAATAAGTAAAGAAAAAGTAAGGCCATTTAACACACTATCAACATGCAATAAATGAGAAATCATTCAGTTCAGTTGCTCAGTCATATCCAACTCTTTGCAACCCCATGGACTGCAACATGCTAGGCTTCCCTGTCCAATTTCCAGAGCTTGCTGAAACTCATGTCCATTGAGTTGGTAATGCTATCCAACCATTTCATCCTCTGTTGTCCCCTTCTTCTCCTGCCTTCAATTTTGCCCAGTATCAGGGTCTTTTCCAATGAATCAATTCTTCTCATCAGGTGGCCAAAGTATCATAGCTTCAGCTTCAGCATCAGTCCTTCCAGTGAATATCAGGAACTGATTTCTTTTAGGATGGACTCGTTGGATCTC
Organism: Capricornis sumatraensis; assembly: GCF_032405125.1. Taxonomy (NCBI): domain Eukaryota; kingdom Metazoa; phylum Chordata; class Mammalia; order Artiodactyla; family Bovidae; genus Capricornis; species Capricornis sumatraensis. The sequence goes on along the minus strand of NC_091091.1, from coordinate 2,461,731 downwards.
CTAGCAGTCTAAGGGACTCTCAAGAATCTTCTCCAATATCACAGTTCAAAAGCATCAGTGCTTCAGCGCTCAGCATTCTTTATAATCCAACTCTCACATCCATACATGACTACTGGAAAAACCATAGCTTTGACAAACTAGCTTTTTTGGCAAAGTAATGTCTCTGATTTTCAATATGCTGTCCAGGTTGGTCATACTTTATCTTCCAAGGAGCAAGCGTCTTTTAATTTCATGGCTGCAGTCACCATCTGCAGGGATTCTGGAGTCCAAAAATAAAAATTCTCTCACTGTTACCCTTCTTTCCCATCTATTTGCCATGAAATGATGGGACAAGATGCCATAATCTTAGTTTTTGAATGTTGAATTTAAGTCAGTTTTTTCATTCTCTTCTTTTACTTTAACCAGGAGGCTCATTAGTTCCTCTTTGCGTTCTGCCATAAGGGTGATATCATATGCATATCTGGGATTACAGCTGTTTCTCCCTGCATCTTGATTCCAGCTTGTGCTTCATCCAGCCTGGCATTTCACATGATAGTCTTCATGAAGTGAAGTGAAGTCGCTCAGTCGTGTCCGACTCATTGTGACCCTGTGGACTGTAGCCCGCCAGGCTCCTCCGTCCATGGGATTCTCCAGGCAAGAATACTGAAGTGGGTTGCCATTTCCTTCTCCAGGGGATCTTCCCGACCCAGGGATCAAACCCATGTCTCCTGCACTACAGGCAGACACTTTAACCTCTGAGTCACCAAGGAAGTTAAATAAGCAGGGGGACAATATACAGCTTTGATGTATTCCTTTCCTAATTTAGAACCAGTCTGTTGTTCCATGTCCAGTTCTAACTGTTGCCTCCTGGCCTGTATACAGATTTCTCAGGAGGCAAGTAAGGTGGTCTGGTATTCTCATCTCTTTAAGAATTTTTCACAGTTTGTTGTGACCCACACAGTCAAAGGCTTTGGCATAGTCAATAAAGCAGAAGTAGATGTTTTTTCAGGAATTCTCTTACTTTTTCATGATCCAACGGATGTTGGCAATTTGAGAAATCATTAGGTAACCTAATACTGGACCCAATCTCATCATAATGACAGTTCTGGGCATAGCAACAAGATATTTGGGGAAGAGAAGTCTTAGAATTTGGTGTACATCAGGCCCAAACCTTGTTTTATTTATCTCTTTATTGCATTTGTTGACAATTTTATATCAGCGTATTGAGGTATAAAAATGTAAAATACTACAAGTAAATCAGTATTTTCATATCTATTTATCATAAATTCTTTTGAAAATATTGCCTCATATATATTTTCAAAATATATTAAAACATCTCAGTGTTGACATCTCAATTTAAACTTGGAATAGTATAAAGAAGAAATGAGTTAGATAATAAATGGCAAATCATACTAATGGGCTTCATGGTGATACCGTAAGATAGGACATTAGAAGTCACACTGCATAAATTTGCTATTTCTACATAAACTTCTGCATGGAACTATCATGGAAAGAAAACCTGTTCATATGCTTTTAATTCATGGTTTTAAAATGTTGTGTTGGAGAAGACTCTTGAGAGTCCATTGGACTGCAAGGAAATCCAACCAGTCAATCCTAAAGGAAATCAGTCCTGAATATTTATTGGAAGGACTGATGCTGAAGCCGAAACTCCAATACTTTGGCCACCTGATGCGAAGTACTTACTCACTGGAAAAGACCCTGATGCTGGCAAAGAATGAAGGCAGGAGAAGAAGGGGATGACAGAGGATAAGATGGTTGGATGGCATCATCAACTCGATGGACATAAGTTTGAGCCAGCTTCAGGAGTTGATTGACAGTGAAGCCTGGCGTACTGCAGTCCATGGGGTTGCAAAGAGCTGGATATGATTGAATGACTGAACTGACTGAATGAAAATTATTATTGTTCAAACCCATATAAAAAAATGAGTTTATAAACTTTATTTCCCTCCAAATGCTCTTTCAGTACCTTAGCTATTTTATTTTATGTTATATTAAGCACAAAAAGTTAAAATTTACATATTAATTGTCTTGTCTCAAAGATCTCAAAGGTTAAAGAACAAACACATTTGTACTAAAGAAGTTGTTAAGTATGTAACTCAGAAAAGAAAAAAGTAGGGAAGTATTTGTTTGCAGTTCATCAAGCCCTAATGCCCCATATATCAAAAACAAAATTTCGATGTTGCTCAACCAATCTTCCTCTGATGCAGAAAATGGCATAACCAGTGGGGGGCGGGGGGAGGAGAGAATTCCTTTAAGTATGTAATTGATATGGACATTATTTTTCCATTATTACAATGGAAACATATTCTCAGAATCTGTTCTTGAAAAAGAAAAAATTCTAATTCGTTTTGAAGCAGTTATTGTGTAGCACTTGGGAAAAGGCTCTGAAAATTGTATTTACATTAGCACTCAAACAGAAAATCTACTTATATTAAGAAAGCAGGGAGCATCTTGGGGGAAAATTCACCTGAGATTCAAGGCACATTACACAACATAAGCAATGAGACAGGAAAAAATTTTGCTATAAAGCATGAGGGAAAATGTCTTTGCTACCTGCTGGGGTCCAGTCCCGGGGGATCCAGGGTAATTCGAAGTAGGGACGGAGTCAGAGTCCTAGGAATTAATTGCTTAATTAAAGATATAGAGGGAGATTAGAAAGAAATAGTGTAGTAGGAAAATTAGTGGAGAAAAAGAGGCTGAATAACTTGGTCTATGTGGGATACCAATAAAGCTTCTAAACAAGAAGCTTGCACCACCTAGGCCACCAGTGCCCACTTGAATATCAGAGGGTGCCCCTCCTTGGGCTCCCTCTCATGTGGATATTAAATGCGAGGGCAAAATTAACAGGCTTGATGGGCATCCACACTCCAGATGGGAATTCAGCCAGAAGGGGAAAGAAAGAACGACACGGGGGAATCAATCTTTCCAGAAACTGATCCGATTTCTTTATTTTTTAGGTTTGCTTATATACCTTTTGTTACACATAGAGACAAATGGAAATTTTAAAATCACTCAGGGGTCAGCAGTCCTGACCTTTATCAAAATCAGGTGCTTCACATAAATGTATAAAAAAAGGTCTTAGGGGTTTTACATCATCTTCTGGCCATGAGGCCTGCAGACATTTTATGATCCTTTCTTTCTGATAACCAAAAAACTTATTTTTTCCAAGGGTGTTTTTTCTTAAACCAGGTGCCACCCTCTGAAGCTACCAGATGAAGTTGCATTGCTATAGGGTGAGGGTGTAGTGGGTTAAAATTAAGAAAGGAATTTAGTTAACCTAAGGTTAACATGATTAATCTTGAAGGTTAATACTGATTTCTCCTATATGCTAGTTATATTCATTAAAAGGGCAGGGAATATGGAGATTTAGCAGCAAACATCAGCCCAACAAATGAAAACCCTTCACCAATGTTCCCCTTAAGATCTATTTAGTCTTAAGATAGTGATAAAGTAACATTTTTGCATAGCAAGGACACAGTGATTTATAACAAAGTACAGTGATCTATAACAAAAGAGAAAATTCATTAACTCAAAAGGTCTAGTATTGCTAACATCAAAAACTACTATATTTCCTTTTCTATATTCCAAATACATTAATATATTCCCAGGTGCCTAAGGATATGGAGGTCTGGCGGCAATCATTGACTCAACAATGAGAAAAGCCCTATGCTAATTAAGGTTTTCAAAATACTCCAAACTCTCTGTGCTGTTTATGGTTGAGAGATAGTAAACAATCATGTGCATAGTGGCAGGATTATGGATAATCCTGTCGCACAAACTAGTCTGCCAGCAGAGAGGTATGACCTGAGACACCCTTGTCACACCCAGGAATGTTTATTAAATGGAGCTGTAGGTTAAGTCATTCTCTGAGAGAGGTGGTGGGGGGTCAGCCCCCCATAAAGTCAGAGGTATAGGTGAGAGCAAAAAACAGTAAGTAGGCACTCTGGTTTGTGGGGTAGATGCTCGGGAACAGGGGGTTTCCTGAGGTTCGATCCCACCTTTGCATATGCCAAAGCCTCCTTCCTCATGACCTTTGCCATGGGCGGAGTTCCTCACACTGGCTCCCGGCAGCTACCTAACCAGATATTAAAAAATGATAACTCATACATTTGAGACTTACTGCTAGTTGGATGGGTTGTTCTAGAAACGGAAACTCTAAGAACTGTGTTTCTAGATCTCTGCCATGTGGCAAAGTTCATTTAAAAAAAGATAGGAAATCAGGTGAAGAAAATCATATACATTAGTTAATATATTATTGATGAAATTATGAACAAAATAGAGTTTTAAAAGAATATTTTAAAATCCTTTGTATGTTTTTTTTTTTTTTTCCTGAATTTAACACCTCGGTATTATCCTTTCTATTCTAATAGGGGTTTCCCTGGTTAAAGAACATGTGGCTTAGCCATCTACTTCATATTTCCTCTCAGTTTTCTAAACTGCAGTTGTCCAAATGTTAATAATTTCATGACATTGGGGGCGAAATTCCAATACAGATCTCCCCAGTTTCCGAGTTACTGCTATACTTTTTATATACTACCTTTCTCTCCCTGTCTTGTTTCCTTCTCTCAATCTCCTCATCTTTTTCCCATCTTATTTCTATTCCCCATGCTGTAATTTATAGTACTTTCCCCACCCACATAACAGAATGTGCAGATTGTGTATTTCTTTTCACCAGGAGACTATTGGGGCATTGATTTGCTCACTTAATCCACTGATTTAAGTCAAACATTCCTATAATGGAACAAGTCATTGGGAAAATCTAGTTAGAAGCTAGAACAAACAATAAATGTACTTTTGCATTCTTGCTGTGGGGTAAAGAAGTAAATTATGTGAAAGAAAGATATTGCTCAAATGTGAAAATGAAATGTGCTTCTTAATTTTTCTGTGCTAAGGTCACATCTATCTCCAGCTTAAAATAAAAAGATCCACAGAGAGGAAAGGTAGCAAAAGACATTGCTGCTCCCTACCCCCAACCCTCGTAAGAGGGAAACCAATCCACATAATTGATGATACATATTGTAAAGGCTCTGGGTCCATATGTAATCTCAACAATGAGAATCCTGTTTGCAAAAGTACTTTGACTTGATCTACATGATATATTGTTTGAAAAACACCTTTAAATATATATTTAAATATATCAACAGAAAAAAAAAGTATATTTGCAATTTCCTCCACTTAGTAATGCTTTATTGCTTAGCATAATTTCAGTTATTGAATACATTGCCCAAATTCTCTGAAGGCCTGGACCATAGTTTTTCTTGATTATTTATTATAACATTTTCCATTAGAATTTTTCAAGTTTCTTTAAAAATAACAGAATAGCATATCAATTGTTTATAAGTATGTATTCCTTTCAAATAATATATATTAAGTAAATTATATTATAAATTGTTATTCTCAGATTATGAAGCTAATATAACTTTTTCATAAAACGTAATAACTTTTATACATACATTTTATTGATAAAGAATATGGAATCATGCATAAGCCATGAGTTCAGAGTTTAATAAAATTGTTAAAGTGAATCCATCAAGTAATCAATAAAACATTATTACTATTACTCCCCAAATCTTCCTATGCCCCTCCTACTAATTATGCCTCTTTTCCCAAAAGGTAACCACTATACTTATTATTATTTAGTAGTAGTAGTAAACAGATTGTACATTTTAACCTGTCTGTAAATGGCATTACATAACTATATTTTCTATCTTTTTGCACTCATATTAAGTCTGTAGTATTCATTCACATTATAGTGTGTAGTAATCATATTTTGTCCAATATTATATAGTATTCAATTATTTGACTGAAATACTGTTTATTTATTCATTTTACTAAGATTGTTTCGTATTGTTTCCAGTATGTGAAGATTACAAATATTCCTGCTGTGAATACTACTATAGATTTCTTTTCATGCTCATTCAGTTAGTCTGAATTATAAACATGTTCAGTTCAGTTCAGTCACTCAGTCGTGTCCGACTCTTTGCAACCCCATGAATCGCAGCACGCCAGACCTCCCTGTCCATCACCAACTCCCGGAGTTCACTCAGACTCATGTCCATCGAGTCAGTGATGCCATACAGCCATCTCATCCTCTGTTGTCCCCTTTACCTCCTGCCCCCAATCCCTCCCAGCATCAGAGTCTTTTCCAGTGAGTCAACGCTTCACGTGAGGTGGCCTAAGTACTGGAGTTTCAGCTTTAGCATTATTCCTTCCTAAGAAATCCCAGGGCTGATTTCCTTCAGAATGGACCGGTTGGATCTCCTTGAGTCTTCTCCAACACCACAATTCAAAAGCATCAATTCTTCGGCACTCATCCTTCTTCACAGTCCAACTCTCACATCCATACATGACCACAGGAAGAACCATAGCCCTGACTAGGTGGACCTTAGTAGGCAAAGTAATGTCTCTGCTTTTGAATATGCTACATAGGTTGGTCATAACTTTTCTCCCAAGGAGTAAGTGTCTTTTAATTTTATGGCTGCAATCACCATCTGCAGTGATTTTGGAGCCTCCCAAAATAAAGTCTGACACTGTTTCCACTGTTTCCCCATCTATTCCTCATGAAGTGATGGGACTGGATGCCACGATCTTCGTTTTCTGAATGTTGAGCTTTCATCAAGAGTCTTTTTAGTTCCTCTTCACTTTCTGCTATAAGGGTGTTGTCATCTGCATATCTGAGGTTATTGATATTTCTCTCAGCAATCTTGATTCCAGCTTGTGTTTCTTCCAGTCCAGCATTTCTCATGATATACTCTGCATAGAAGTTAAATAAGCAGGGTGAGAATATACAGCCTTGACGTATTTCTTTTCCTATCTGAAGAATATTTGTGAAAATGTTTGTTTAGGAATGTGTTTTTTTTTTTTTTTTGTAAGCTAAATTAATGGAAGTAGATGACTGGTTAACGAATATGCAGATTTTTTGACCCTTAGTAAATTCAAATTGATTGCAAGAGTTTACACAAACTTATACTCTCAAAAGAGAGTTTATTTTCTAAAAATTTCACAAATTTCCAACTTTGCTCATCTTATAGGAGAAAACGTGTACTTGGTTGAGAATTATTTTGTGATTATTAGTCATTTATTTTAGCTTTGCATATATGTAATGCCTTTTCTTATAGTTTATCCATATCTTGTTTGTCTATATATTTAATCATATATATTAAGAAAATTAGACTCATTGAATGCATGTTAAGAATAGTTCTTCAGTTTTTCATTTGCCCTTCAACTTTAGTATATTTTTATTTTGACTTTTTATTATTCTATTATATAGAAGTAATTTGTTATTTTGAACTGAAGAGTTGTAATAATGAAGATTATGACATCAATGAAGCATAATTCAAACTCCCTGTATAATTTTAGGCCCAAATATGTGAAATTTTGGCTTTGTTGCTGGCTAGGTTACTACCAGTCTCTATATTCACTCCAAAAGATCCCTGCTTTTGAGTCTAAGCCAAACAGAGCTCAGACCTAGAGAGAGGGTTAATTTTTCTTCTCTGAAGAGCCCCCCAAATCTTTATTCAGAGCTGACTACTTCTCCTGGATGCCCAACAATGAAATATTTCCTTTAGCCTTATTTCCCAACTTTCTCCCTTGCTCCCTCTATGCTGAGATTAAGGGCATTACTTGGACCACACCCTACCATGATTTTGATGTTTTTTATATTATCTCTTTATATGATCTTATGACTCACAAGGAGGCTTCCCTGGTGGCTCAATGGTAAAGAATCTGCCTGCAATGCAGAAGCGACAGGTTTGATCTCTGAGTGGGGAAGATCTCCTGAAGGAGGGCATGGCAACCCACTCCAGTATTCTTGTCTGGAGAATTCCATGGACAGAGGAACCTGGTGGGCTACAGTCCATGGGGTCGCAAAGAGTCGGAGGCAACTGAACCAATTTGGCATGCACACACGCATGCACACCTACCAACATCTCAAATTCCCTGATCAAAATATGTATTCTTCTTCCTTATTTTTAATCAATTATCATATCACTTACAAAATTTTGTAAAAACATACCCTATGCTTTTAGGCAGTCTTTCTTTCTCCATCTTGTTTCTAAATGTTTGAAACAAAGAATAACCAATGTCTCACTTGCCAGACATTCATAAACATGAGGGTCCCATGGAAAAATGTCTAACAAAAGATTCTTTCACCTAGCAAAATGATCTTTTTGAGAATCATCTATGTTGTAGTACATATGTGCAGATTATTGATTGGTAAATAGCATTCCATTCTGCACTAAACAGTCCATATTTTGTTTATGCATTCACCATTTAGGACATTTGTTTTTTCTAGTTTATGATTATTCTGAAAATTACTGCTTATGAGCATTAACATATGTATCACTGTTTGAATGCATTTTCATTTCTATTGGAGAGAGTCCTAGAAGTGAAATTGCAGAGTAATTTCAGTAAATTTACAGTAAATATAACTTTTTATGAAAAATTTCAGGGTATGAATAAGCAGAGCACAGAGGAATTTTCAGACAGTAAAACCGCTCTGTATGATGCAGTTATGGGGAATATATGTCATAACGCATTTGACTAAACCCACATAATATAAAACGTCAAGAATGAAAACTAATGTGAAACACCAAAAATGGAAACTAATGTAAAATACATGGTCTTTGGGTGATTATAACATTCCAACAAATGTTCATCAACTTCAATAAATGTACCACTCTAGTGGTGGATTTTTATATTGGCAGTTTATATATGTAAGAAGGGCTTTCCAGGTGGTACAGTGGTAAAAAATCCTCTTGCCAATGCAAGAGATACCAGTGATGTAGGTTCTATCCCTGGGTTGGGAAGATTCCCTGGTGAAGGAAATTGCAACCCATTCCAGTATTTTTGCCTGGGAAATCCCATGGACAAAGAAGCCTGGTGGGTTATAGTCCATAGGGTCGCAGAGTCAGAAACAACTGAGCATATGCACACACTCACACATATGCATGCATGTAAGGAGACAGGAGGTACATGGGAAATCTCTGTACCTTCCTTTCAATTTTGTTATGAACCTAAAACTGCTCTTAAAAAAATAGTCTTTTAAAAAAACTTTTAAAAGATGCAGAAGTATGCTCCATCCTGAGCTACCTGAGACTGGATGAACTAGGGTGTTTTATTCTTAAAATCACTACCCAAAAGCAACCTGAAATAGTAAAGTGCATATGTCATTATCTAGGGATAATTTGAATTCTGTAAGCTGAATTACTTGATTTTTCACTTATTTAGTTACAAACTAGATGAGGAAAAGTAGTGCTACGTATTGAACTCTCTCAGAAATCTCTACATATAGAATATACTGTTTATACTTTCCATTTTACACAAATTTTCTTATTTACTGAAATCAAAACATGCCTGTTTTTCCCAAGTTAGATTTTCAAGGCAAATATTTATAATTCAATCCCAAAACTCCATGACAGAGCTATAAAAATTATCTCAACAAACTCACCAGATACCTTTCTAGTACCCCACATTATAAGTCAAGTCCCTGATAGAACATCCTCTTTTACTTGTCTCGGCTGGCTGCTCTCTAGCACCACTAAAACCTGACACCCTGGGTTGCATTTACTGCCATCCTGGCAATACTATTGGTACGCCTCATATATTGACTCTTCAATTTCTGTTGCAAACATTAATTATGGCATTTATTGTTCATACTGCTCTCATGTATGAAGTATAAGTCAGCAATTTGAAACAGAAAAATGGATTATTTGTATTTTTAATCACCTGAACCTGGCACAATGATTAGTGTCTTATAGACATTATAGCTCTAAAGTTAACCTATAAAGAATATTTGAAGAATGGGCATAGGCTGTTCCTTAAGAATTATAATAGGAACTGATGTGAATAAATGTCCACTTGCCAAAATCGTTCACAATTTGTACACTGCTAAACCTCCAAATTTTTTTATTCGTCATTAAAAGTAAAGGGCACTTTACTAAGCCCTGAAGGCTAGCATATTATTCATTCCAAATGAGCATTGTTATACTAATTCAAGATATAATTATATATTAAAATACAAATTATAATATAAATTATTATATACCAAGTAACATGTGAGAGTGATGAAGAGAAAAGTGATAGAATTAACAGCATATTATTTCATTCCAGTAAGACTTCTACATTCTCTTACTTATGGTCAGTATCTACTTAAATGAGCAATTTCAAATCTATGGTCCATGAGTAGTAAAACGTGCTAAATAAATTTAGCCTTTGTAATACTCTTCTTATCTGGCAAGACACATTCTGTTCATTTTTCTTGTTATGTACCAGAGAAATGAAATCTGATCCATTTGGTACAATATGAAAATGGCATTTAATATTTAACCTTAATGCCATAATTATTAACAAAAGAGAATATTAAATTTCCTATTTAATAAAAGAATTTATTATGAACATTTTACACTGTAATCCCTTTTTTTTTCTTTATTTATGCTACAAATAATTATAAAGCATAATGTACCTGGCATTGCTTCCTTAATAATTAATTAAATTGCATTATTAAATGTCTCATTTGTGGTAGTAATTATTTTATGTTAGATCTGTTAAATATTTTGGCTGTGAATATTTTTTTGAGCACTTGGAACAAATTTCATTACCCACCTACTAGTCAAATATTGATGGATTTCAATTCTACAAAGATTTAAAATCTACAATATCATTTTAATTATAAATTTAAGAATTTATATGTATGTATTATATACGTATATGTACTGTTGAAGCCATGGTAACTCAGACAGTAAAGGATCTGCGTGCAATGTGGGAGACCCAGGTTCATTCCCTGAAGAAGGGAATAGCAATTTACTCCAGTATTCTTGCCTGGAGAGCTTCATGAACAGAGGAGCCTGATGGGCTACAGTTCATGGGATCTCAAAGAGTCAGACATGACTGAGTGACTAACACTTACTTTTTTCACTATGAATTTCTATTGAGGTTCATCTAAAAGTTAGACTCAGAAAAATAATCATAATGAGATAAAAATAGAGGCATATTTTTAGATATGGGGACTGATATAAATTTAGTAGTTAGAGAAAAATAAAGATATATATAATGCTTGTACTATCTGGTAGAATGTTGAATGTTGTTTAGTCACACAGTCGTGTCTTACTCTTTAAGACCCCATTGAGTGCCACTTCAATCTAAAACATAATAAAGCCACAAGAAATCTTCTTAAGAACTATTGGATATTGAGGCAACAAGGATGAGTGATAAGCTAACACATGAAGACTTTAATAATATTTATTGGGGATTATTCATGGAGATTATATTCAAATGCTTGCTTTCCCCATTTCTTGTCATATTCTGAAATATTTCACAATAATAGAGGCGTTTTGGTGGGTATATATACAACAGATGGGATGTTTTCAAGACCCACTTTAGATCTTTTCATATATATTTTTTACACTACAAGAATGGTCTCTTTTTGTCTTAATGCACTTGGGGACTTTGCCTCATCCTATGATTTCAGGGAGAACAATTTCTCTCCTGAGCTCCTTTAACCAGTTGGAATCTCTGGGAAGCAGGCTCAGAAATAAAATGCAAAAAGGTATATTGGGAAGTAACACCTATTAAGGGAAAGGGAAAGTGAAAGGAATCAAGATTGGGCTTGGGCTGCCAACGGACTACAGTTCAGACCTGATGAACTCTGTCAGCTTGTGGGGGGCTTATTAGCAAAATCCCACCTAGCTCGCTCACTGACTTTAGATAACCCTTAGAAGACCACAGTTGTTCAGGTGCTAAGTTTTGTCCAAATCTTTGCGACCCCATGGGCTGCAGCCCATCAGGCTCCTTTGTCTATGGGGTTTTTCTTGGCATGAATACTGAAGTAGGTTGCCATTTCCTTCTCCATGGGATCTTCTTGAGTCAGGGATAAATCTTCCCAGGTCTTCTGCATTGGCAGGTGAATTCTTTACCAATGAGCCATCAGAGAAGCCCTTAGAAGACCAGAACCTTGCTCAAAAGCTGAGGCAAACAATCAATGACCTCACAAGATGAGAGAGGCTATCATCTACCCAGAGGTCCTTACAGGTAGGTAGCAAGTATTTTCCTGAAGGGAGATCTGAGCAGCAGGTTTCCCTTTCTGCAACATTCCTCAATAGAATCATGATGAAGTGAAGTGAAGTCGTTCAGTCGTGTCCAACTCTTTGCGATCCCATGGACTGTAGCCTACCAGGCTCCTCCGTCCATGGGATTTTCCAGGCAAGAGAACTGGAGTGGGTTGCCATTTCCTTCTCCAGGGGATCTTCCTGACGCAGGGATCAATCCCAGGTCTCCCGCATTGCAGGCAGATGCTTTACTGTCCGAGCCACCAGGGAAGTCATGATAACATACAGTAATTTTTCAGGATTCAAAACATTATGGTCTCAATGTCATGATGGGGCAGAACTCAGACTCATTTCTCTCCGTATCACTCTTCTCAGAACAGACTTCCTGGAAAATCACTCCATGCTCTACATGTCCTGTAATCATATTCCCCATCTGCTCCATCTGATAACCCAGAGGAGGGCTGTTCCTATAAAATAGTATTGATTTTCAGATTTCCTATGTAAATGAAATCATACAGTATTTCTCTTTCTATTGGACTTACTCCACTCAGCATAAGACTCTCTAGGTATGTAACATCTGATATTTTTGTAGCATCTTAGTACAGTGACAGACGGTGACTACAGTTAATCGTGGTGACTATTTTGAAAAGCATAGAAATAATGAATCATTAATTTCACCCACTGAGAGCCAGATATCCTGGAATGCGAGGTCAAGGGGGCCTTAGGAAGCATCACTACAAACAAAGCTGGTGGAGGTGATGGAATTCTAGTTGAGCTATTTCAAATCCTGAAAGATGATGCTGTGAAAGTGCTGCACTCAATATGCCAGCAAATTTGGAAAATTCAGCAGTGGCCACTGGACTGGAAAATGTCAGTTTTCATTCCAATCCCCAAGAAAGGCAATGCCAAAGAATGCTCAAACTACCACACAATTGTACTCATCTCACACGCTAGTAAAGTGATACTTAAAATTTTCCAAGCCAGGCTTCAGCAATATGTGAACCGTGAACTTCAAGATGCTCAAGGTGGTTTTAGAAAAGGCAGAGGGACCAGAGCTCAAATTGCCAACATCTGCTGGCTCATGGAAAAAGCAAGAGATTTCCAGAAAAACATCTATTTCTGCTTTATTGAATATGCCAAAGCCTTTGACTGTGAGGACCACAGTAAACTGGAAATTCTGAAAGAGATGATGGGAATACCAGATCACCTAACCTGCCTCTTGAGAAATCTGCATGCAGGTCAGGAAGCAACAGTTGGAACTGGACATGGAACAACAGACTGATTCCAGATAGGAAAAGGAGTATGTCAAGGCTGTATATTGTCACCCTGCTTATTTAACTTATATGTAGAGTACATCATGAGAAACGCTGGGCTGGAGGAAGCAGAAGCTGAAATCAAGATTGCTGGGATGAATATCAATAACCTCAGATAAGCAGATGACACCACCCTTATGGCAGAGAGTGAAGAAGAACTAAAGAGCCTCTTGATGAAAGTGAAAGAGGAGAGTGAAAAAGTTGGCTTAAAGCCAGAAAACTAAGATCATAGCATCCAGTCTCATCACTTCATGGCAAATAGATGAGGAAACAGTGGAAACAGTGGCTGACTTCGTTTTTTTTGCATTCCAAAATCACTGCAGATGGTGATTGCAGCCATGAAATTAAAAGATGCTTACTCCTTGGAAGGAAAGTTATGACCAACCTTGGCAGCATATTAAAAAGCAGAGCCATTAATTTGCCAACAAAGGTTCATCTACTCAAGGTTATGGTTTTTCCAGTGGTCATGTATGGATGTCAGATTTGGACTATAAAGAAAGCTGAGCACCGAAGAATTGCTGCTTTTGATCTGTGGTGTTGGAGAAGACTCTTGAGAGTCCCTTGGACTGCAAGGAGATCCAACCAGTCCATCCTAAAGGAGATCAGTCCTGGATGTTCATTGGAAGGACTGATGTTGAAGCTGAAACTCCAATACTTTGGCCACCTGATGCGAAGAGCTGACTCTTTGGAAAGGACCGTGATGCTGGAAAAGATTGAGGGAAGGAGGAGAAGGGGAAGACAGAGGATGAGATGGTTGGATGGCATCACCAACTCAATGAATATGGGTTTGGGTGGACTCCAGGAGTTGGTGATGGACAGGGAGGCCTGGCATGCTGCGATTCATGGGGTTGCAAAGAGTCAGACACAACTGAGTGACTGAACTGAACCGAATTTGTATAATAGCGACTAACATATTGTTTTAGATCAATTATACTTCAAAAAGAGGGCTACCCTGATGGCTTAGTCGGTAAAGAATTTGCCTGTAATGCAGGAAACACAGGAAATGTGGGTTCAATCCCTCAGTGAGGAAGATCCTTTGGAGTAGGAAATGGCAACTCACTCCAGCATTTTTGGATGGAAAATTCCAAGGATAGAGGAACCTGGCACACAGTCCATGGGGTCACAAAGAATTGTATACAACTGAGCAACTAAGCATGTACACATACTTCAAAAACAAATGATCTCATGGAAAAAAAAAAGATCAGATTTGTGGTTACCATAGGTAGGGATGTGAGGGTGCAGAATTTGATGAAAGCAGTCAAAAGGTATTAATACAAACCTCCAGTTATAAGATAAAGAAGCATAGAGAATGTAGTGTACAACATGATAAAAACAATTAACACTACTTTTTTGTTAAATTTGAAAGTTGTTATAAAAGCAAATCCTAAGATTTTTCACAATAAATGTTTTTAAATATTTCTTTAATTTTATATCTACATGGGGTTATGGATGCTTACCAAACTAATTGCGGTAATTACTTCATGATGTACATAACTCAAATTATTCTCCTGTACACTTTAAACTTATACAAGGGTATATGTCAGTTATATCTCAATAAAACTGGACAAAAAAAATAGAGACTATTAAAGATTGAAACTCATTAAGTTACACTCTTTAAGTAGGTGCATTTTATTTCATATAAATTAGATCGTAATAAAGCTGCCTTTCTTTCAGGGTTTTACTTTATTTGTATCTTAAGATTTTACTAAAAAGTAACTGAAGAGGTTATAAGAAGCTGATTATGAAAGTTTTCGTTTTCATGTATGTAGCTATTGGCTATTTGAAGTTTTATTCTTTCCTTCTTTTTTATTTTTTTGTTCCTGGGGATATAATTTAGCTTTTCTTACAGATAAATAAAATGCTTTATCTTATTTCCTTGTCCAGAAAGATGAAACAGAGAAGGACATTAAAATAATCAAATCACTTGTATTAGCATGCTGCTGCTGCTGCTAAGTCACTTCAGTAGTGTCTGACTCTGTGCGACCCCAGAGACAGCAGCCCCCCAGGCTTTGCCATTCCTGGGATTCTCCAGGCAAAAACACTGGAGTGGGTTGCCATCCTTCTCCAATGCATGAAAGTGAAAAGTGAAAGTGAAGTCGCTCAGTCGTGTCCGACTCTTAGCAACCCCATGGACTGCAGCCTACCAGGCTCCTCCATCCATGGGATTTTCCAGGCAAGAGTACTGGAGTGGGTTGCCATTGCTTTATGCACCCTCATGCTAATACTGGAGAAAGCAATGGCAACCCACTCCAGTATTCTTGCCTGGAAAATCCCATGGACTGGGGAGCCCGATAGGCTGCAGTCCATGGGGTCGCAAAGAGTCGGACACGACTGAGTGACTTCACTTTCACTTTCATGCTTTGGAGAAGGAAATGGAAACCCACTCCAGTGTTCTTGCCTGGAGACTCCCAGGCACAGCGGAGCCTGGTGGGCTGCCGTCGTCGCACAGAGTCGGACACAACTGAAGAGACTTAGCAGCAGCAACATAATTTTCATCAACAGTTCTTCTATACTATGTTCATCCCCTTGTCCTACCAAAACATTGAATTAAATGCTCAGTTGTACAGGAGAGAAGACAAGTGTGTATCTATATGTATGTATGTGAATGTGCATTTATGCGTCGTGTTTATTTCCCCTGGAATAGCAATTATAAGGAAAACAAATCATGTTTTAAATTACAAATTTTAAAACCAAATGAATAACATTTACTATTATCTCTCTCCAAATTAACAACTTAGGTTTATAAAGTGA
Organism: Capricornis sumatraensis; assembly: GCF_032405125.1. Lineage (NCBI taxonomy): Eukaryota > Metazoa > Chordata > Mammalia > Artiodactyla > Bovidae > Capricornis > Capricornis sumatraensis. Next base: position 2,445,623 of record NC_091091.1, on the reverse strand, counting down.
AGGCAATAATTCCAAAGTGAATCAAGAAACAAAATGAGAATATTTTTATCCCTGGGGGGGAAAAATGCATCTATAATAAGGTCTATGAGAATTAGTTAAACTATTTATTAATGCAGTTATGTGCTTTCTAGTATCTGAAACTGATGTGTGTGCCCGGTGCTCAGTCACTCCTCTGCATACAATTCTTTACGATCCCACTGACTGTAGCCCATCAGATCCTTCTTTCCATGGGATTTTCCAGGCAAGAATACTGGAGTCGGTGCCATTTCTTACTCCAAGGGATCTTACCAATCCAGGGATCGAACCCACGCCTCTTTCATCTCCTCTATTGGCAGGCAAATTCTTTACCACTGTGCCACCTGGGCCCTTGAAACTGATACCATGTGTTAAAAATATATAGATTACAGGTTGGAAAACTGTTCCACAGATCTCCCCTTACCTGGAAGCTTCCTCACAGCCTTCAAAGCAGGAGACTGGGTGCTACTCAAAGTGTGAAAGAGAGCAATAACCCAGAGCAGAAACCTGAAGAAACTGAAAGGGATTCTATGCTCCTGAAGACTGAGAAATATTAAAGAAAAGGGGGGATTGATGCCGAGCAGGGTCTTGTGGGGCTCTTGGGTATGGAAGCCTTTTTGTCCCCCCTTCCCTTCTTATAGGCAAGGCTCCAGCCCCCATGACATTCTTCTTCAAGTTCCAAAGGGAAAACAGTTGCTAATCAAGAGAGGAGCAACCAGGAAACCACCTGGGGGAAGATTAAAGGGACCAGAGAGGCCCCTTGAGATTAAGGCTCCCATAGACACAGCATAAAGATTATATTCTTCGATTTTTTAATGTGACTTTTTTTCTCATTATTATCTTCCCACATAGGGAGAGGTTGGCCTTGTTCTGGAGATGCCATGTCTATAAGCTTTGTTAAGAGGTTTGCTTTGGGGAAAGGAAGGTATTTGCACTTGGGACATTTCTTATTAATTTATAGCTGAGAATTCTCTGAAATCCTTGAAACACTTCACCTTTACTCTGTCTAAGAAAGGATGGGACACAAACTTCTTTTAAAAATAGTGTTTAAACATAAATTATTACCTGAATCCCAAAAAGTATTGAGCAATAAAATATTTATTTAAAATATTTATAAGTAATAAAATGGAAAAGTTACTCAGTGAAAGAAATCAGTTTTCTCTCTAGATTCTGAGTTGTGATTATTAAGAGTTTTCTCCTACATAAAATACTTAACAAGCCTCAGTTATAAAATGGAGATGATAATTGTTTATCAGGCTAAAATGGAAGGATAAGATAAACTTTTAAGATTTTGATTACTTTTAGGATATAGGATATTCAATGAAAATTGCATATCAAAACATCTAATGTTTCCTTGACCTGTCAGAGATTTACGTAATATTAAGTTGATATACGATACCAATTGTAAAAAAGAGTGCTAAATACAGGCTATAAGATATATAGGAAAATATGTGTTACTACCAGGAAGTGTCTTAAAAATAAGAAGGAGCATCAACAGATTTTTTTTTCTTTTGTTAATAGCAGCTTTGTTTATATAATATTCATACCTTGTCAATAGCCAGTATAAATTCTATGAATACATTCAATTCTTGGTATTCCCAGTAGTAATGTTTTATAAAGTTACTATGAACACTGAATTAGTAAATACTAAATCAGTGCTCCTAGTGGAAATATGTAAATATATAAGTAATTATATATATACACATATCTATCTTGAATCCTAAAATCAATTCATCCTGGAAGATGCTATTTTCTTCATTTTAACAGAAGAGAGTAAGATTCAGAAATGTTAAGTGACTTGTCTGAGACAGCCCAACAACAGGTAGGTACCAGAGTTGGGATTCAAGACTCATTCCAATGGCCCCAGAGTGAAAAGGGATAGTCACTAGGAAAAAAAAAAAAAAAAAAAAAAAAAAAAAAAAAAATATATATATATATATATATATATATATAGTTTCCCTGGACAATATATGCATTTAACTGCAGGCAGCAGCAGTCTTATTCACATAAGGAGTGAGAGGACAGAATATGGGGCTACCAGACACCTGAAAAGTGAATAGGACTCCCCAGTAAAGGAAATCATAGTGGGTATTTGCATAGAAATTTCCCTCAAATTCTTAGGGAGAATTCTTCACTGAGCAATGCAAAAGTATGATTAAATGCAAACAAAATAAACTAAAAGGTTGAAAAATCTAAATAGAAATATCAGAAACTCCTAAGATAAAATTGAGAAAAAAATTTTCCAGCAGAATCATACCACCATTAATACTAAATAAAGATCTATAGGCAAATGGGAAATATTATCAAATGGAAATTCATGCCTAGCAGAAGAAATGATGAAATGGTAGATATTTAGTTAAATATAAATTACTGTTTTTGCTTTTTCTTAAATACTATAAAGAAAATAATTTGTTTACAGTAAAAGTTTTTGTAATGTGTTATCATGCCTATAACATTTAAGCAAAATGTCAGTGGAAAAGAATCCATCTGCTAATGAAGGAGACACAGGAGACATGGACTCAATCCCTGGGTCAGGAAGATCCCCTGGAGCAGGAAATTGCAACCCACTCTAGTAGTTTTGCCTGGAAAATTCCATGGACAAAGGAGCCTGGAGGGCTACAGTTTACCAGGTCTCAAAGAGTCAGACATGACTGAGAACACACACCATCACCACCATGACAGCAACAAGAAAAATGTAATGGAAACAAATGGATTAATGGGACAAGCAAAACAAATAGCAAGATGGTAGACTTAAACTAAACATGTAAATAATTATATATCATTTAATATAATAAAAGCTACAACTAAAAAGCAGATATCAAAAGGAAATGAACATGAAAGATGCTCAGTTGTGTTTGACTCTTTGAAACCCTATGGAATAGTCCATGGAATTCTCCAGGCCAGAATACTCAGAATAGGTAGCTGTTCCCTTCTCCAGGGGATCTTCCCAACCCAGGGATCAAACCCAGGTCTTTCACATTGCAGGTGGATTCTTTACCGCTGATCCACCAGGGAAGCCAAGAATACTGGACTGGTTAGGCAATCTCTTCTCCAATGGTTATTCCCAACCCAGGAATCAAATCAGGGTCTCCTGCATTGCAGGTAGATTCTTTACCAGTTGAACTGCCAGGGAAGAGATATCAAAGGAGTGAATTAAAAAAAAAAAAAAAAAAAGACGGAACTATTTCAATATGTTGTTTACAATTTAAACACTTTGAATATAAAACAGATACATAAAATAATATAATACTTCTTAAAGAATGGAAAATAAAAGGCTTAGAAAACATATTCCATGGACACACTAAGAGAATGAAAGCTGGTCTATATTACTGTCAAAAAAATTCAAGAAAAAGAATATTACAAGATATAAAAAAGGTAATTTCAAGGTAAAATCAAGCAGCAAATTATCACTAAGATGTGACAAACCCTATTGTGTACAGAGCTAATAACATAGTAAAAATAGAAATGAAGGAAGAAATGAACAAATCCATAATCACCATGGGACAATTTAATGATCCATTCTTTGGAGTTGATGAAACAATTAGACAAAATTAAGTAATAGAACATGCTTTAATAACACCGTCAACCAAATTGACCCAGTAGACATTTATAAAACACTATACCAATAATTGTTGAACACACATTTTAAAGTGGAATCATGTGTAAAAATAAGTTATAGTCCAAGACATAAAGTTTCAACAAACTTCAAAGATTTTTTCAAGTAATCTTCAAGCACTTCAGTTCAGTTCAGTTCAGTCACTCAGTCGCGTCTGACTCTTTGCAACCCCATGAATCACAGCAGGCCAGGCTTCCCTGTCCATCACCAACTCCTAGAGTTTACCCAAACTCATGTGCATCGAGTTGGTGACGCCATCCAGCCATCTCATCCTCTGTCGTCCCCTTCTCCTCCTGTCCGCAATCCCTCCCAGCATCAGAGTCTTTTCCAATGAGTCAACTCTTCACATGAGGTGGCCAAATTATTGGAGTTTCAGCTTCAGCATCAGTCCTTTCAATGAACACCCAGGACTGATCTCTTTTAGGATGGACTGGTTGGACCTCCTTGCAGTCCAAGGGACTCTCAAGAGTCATTTCCAATACCAAGCACTTAGAGTTGTACAAATCAAAATGAAAAGATATCCCAAACAAAGAAACACATATCTGGCAACTGAACAGCACTTCCAAATGCTATGAGTCAAAGAAAAATAAGAGGAAAAAAATGTGAAATTACTTTGAAGTGAAAGAATATTAAAGATAATGAAAGCATAATATATCCAAATGTATGGGATATGGGTGATACAATCTGTAGAGAAATTTATTTCATTCATAGCTCATAATAGATAAGAAGGAAAAATTCAGTAATAATCTAAGATTTTTCATTATGTGCCTAGTTAAAGAAGAGAAAATCAAGCCAAGGTTAGCAGCACATAGTGAATAAAAGATTATTATGCACAATTATTACTTGTGTAGTTATTATTATAACACAAACCTAGAAAAATAAAGGCTTTGTAGAAATACTAAAAAAAATGATAAATTTCTAAGGTAAGAGTTATAAAAATTAAAAAAGAGACAAATATATTATTTTTAGCAAACATAGTATTTATAACAAAAATGAGAAACCACTATATAGTTTTAGAACACTAACAGGATAAAGAGATTACTGTGAAGCTATTTATACTAGTAAATTAAACAATTTAGATAAAACTGACAACATTCTTTAAAAACAGTGTACCAAAAATGACAACATTTGAAATGGAAAATATGCTTTTTTTAATGGAAAATATGAATATCTTTCTATCTGTTAATATAAGATAATAGTATACACTTCAAAAAAGAGATACTTGAACAATTAGAATATAAAAATAAGCTCAATAATAGCAATCATCTAGAAATTGTGAATTAAAACCATGAGATATCACTATAAACTACTAGAATAGCTAGAATTAGAAAGAAAAATCACATTTGAGTTATATGAAACTCTCAGAAACTCATGCATTGTATATAAGAGCAGAAAATGGTACAACTTCTTCATAAATGATTCCTCAGTTTTTTATGAAATTACGTAGTCCTGCACTATATAAAACATTCATTACATTCTTATGAATATACTCGAGAAATAAAAATATATGTACACATAAGAACTTCTATAAGAATGTGCATAGAAGTTTTAATTATAATAGTTTCAATTCAGAAGAAACTCTTAATTTTCATCCACAGGAGAATCAACAAATTGCATTCAGGCAATGGGATTATACTTATAAATTTTTAAGAAGAAACAATTCACACTGATACATACAATTAAGTGGATGAGGAGTACACACAGATTTCATTACTATGAAATTCTAGATTAGGCAGAGGTAAAGTAACAGAAAACACATCAGTGGTTACCTGAGGCAGTAGTTGTGGAGAAGTGAGTGCAAAGTAAACACGGGGGAATATTTTAAGATGACAAAAATAGTCTTTATCATAATTTTGGTAGTGGTCTCTTGTTTATATTTGTCAAAATGCATCCAACTGCATGCTAAAAATTACTCATGAAAATTTTTCTCAAGATAGATGAATAAAAACATTTTAGAATGCACAAATAATAAACACAACTTTAAAAAATGCAAGCAATCAGGATGAACAGTGATATTTTACTCTTTTTTTTTTTTTCACTGAAGGATTAGAAAGGTAAAATGTCTTCTTGACTAAAGTTGGAGATTAAAAGCCTGAAGACTACATAGTCTCAGTAAGAAAATCAGATGAACAACTACCTATGAATCATTAAGAAACTAATTTAAATTTCCCCAACCCTGGGTCTGCTGAATGACTGCTAAACTCACCCTCTAGTAAGCATGTATTTTATTTTTAAGTATTTATTTTAATTGGAGGCTAATTACTTTACAGTATTGTAGTGGTTTTACCATACATTGACATGAATCTGCCACGGGTGTACATGTGTTCCCCATCTTGAAGCCACCTCCAACTTCCCTCTCCATAGCATCCCTCTGGGTCATTCCAGTGCACCAGCCCTGAGCACCCTGTCTCATGCATCAAACCTAGACTGGCGATCTCTTTCATATATGATAATATACATATTTCAATGATATTCTCTCAGACATGCTCGCCTTCTCCCACAGAGTCCAAAAAACTGCTCTATACATCTGTGTCTCTTTTGCTGTCTCACATATAGGGTTATTATTACCATCTTTCTAAATTCCTTATATATGCATTAATATACTGTATTGGTATTTTGCTTTCCGGTTTACTTCACTCTGTATAATAGGCTCCAGTTTCATCCACCTCATTAGAATTGATTCAAATGTATTATTTTTAATGGCTGAGTAATATTCCATTGTGTATATGTACCACAGCTTTCTTTTCCATTCATCTGCTGATGGACATTTAGGTTGCTTCCATGTCCTGGCTATTATAAACAGTGCTGCGATGAACATTGAGGTACACGTGTCTCTTTCAATTCTGGTTTCCTCAATGTGTATGCCCAGCAGTGGGATTGCTGGGTCATATGGCAGTTCTATTTCCAATTTTTTAAGGAATCTCCATACTGTTCTCCATAGTGGCTGTACTAGTTTGCATTCCTACCAACAGTGTAAGAGGGTTCCCTTTTCTCCACACCCTCCCTGGCATTTATTGTTTGTAGACTTTTGGATCACAGCCATTCTGACAGGCATGAGATGGTACTTCACTGTGGTTTTAATTTGCATTTCTCTGATAATGAGTGATGTTGAGCATCTTTTCATGTGTTTGTTAGCCGTCTGTATGTCTTCTTTGGAGAAATGTTTGCTTAGTTCTGTGGCCCATTTTTCGATTGGGTCGTTTATTTTTCTGGAATTGAGCTTCAGGAGCTGGTTGTATATTTTTGACATTAATTCTTTGTCAGTTGCTTCGTTTGCTATTATTTTCTCCAATTCTGAAGGCTGTCTTTTCACTTTGCTTACGATTTCCTTTGTTGTACAAAAGCTTTTAAGTTTAATTAGGTCCCATTTGTTTATTTTTATGTTTATTTCCATTATTCTGGAGGTGGGTCATAGAGGATCCTGCTGTGATTTATGTTGGAGAGTGTTTTGCCTATGTTTTCCTCTAGGAATTTTATAGTTTCTGGTCTTACATTTAGATCTTTAATCAATTTTGAGTTTCTTTTTGTGTATGGTGTTAGAAAGTGATCTAGTTTCATTCTTTTACAAGTGATGGACCAGTTTTCCCAGCACCACTTGTTAAAGAGATTGTCTTTTTTCCATTGTATATTCTTGCCTCCTTTGTCAAAGATAAGTTGTCCATAGATGCATAGATTTCTCTCTGGGCTTTCTATTTTTTCCATTGATCTATATTTCTGTCTTTGTGCCTGTACCATACTGTCTTGATGTCTGTAGCTTTATAGCAGAGCCTGAAGTCAGGCAGGCTGATTCCTGTAGTTCCATTCTTCTTTTTCAAGATTGCTTGGGCTATTTGAGGTTTTTTTGTATTTCCATTAAATTGTGGAATTATTTGTTTTAATTCTGTGAAAAATACTGTTGGTAGCTTGATAGGGATTGCATTGAATCTACAGATTGCTTTGGGTAGTATACTCATTTTCACTATATTGATTCTTCCAATTCATGAACATGGTATATTTCTCCATCTATTTGTGTCCTCTTTCATTTCTTTCATCAGTGTTTTGTAGTTTTCTATTTATAGGTCTTTTGTTTCTTTAGATAGATATATTCCTAAGTATTTTATTCTTTTTGTTGTGAATGGAATTGTTTCCTTAATTTATCTTTCTGTTCTCTCATTGTTACTGTATAGGAATGCAAGGGATTTCTGTGTATTAATTTTATATCCTTCAACATTACTATATTCATTGATTAGGTCTAGTAATCTTCTAGTAGAGTTTTTAGGGTTTTCTATGTAGAGGATCACATAAGTAAATGAATAAGATAAGGACTACAGCCTTGTCTAACTCAATGAACTAACTCAATGAAACAAAGTCATGCCATGTTTGGCTACGAAAGATGGACGAGCCATGGTGGAGAGGTATGACAGAATGTGGTCCAGTGAAGAAGGGAATTGCAAACCACTTCAGTATTCTAGCCTTGAGAACGCCATGAACAGTATGAAAAGTCAAAAAGATAGGACTCTGAAGATGAACTCCCCAGGTTGGTAGGTGCCCAGTATGCTACTGGAGATCATTAGAGAAATAACTCCAGAAAGAATGAAGGGATGCAGCAAAAGCAAAGAGAACACCCAGTTGTGGATGGAACTGGTGATATAATCAAGGTTTGATGTGGTAAAGAGCAATATTGCATAGGAACATGGAGTGTTAGGTCCATGAATCAAGCCAGATTAAGGTCAAACAGGAGATGACAAGAGTGAACAGTGACATTCTAGGAATCAGAGAACTAAGATGGAATGGAATGGGTGAATTTAACTCAGATGGCCATTATATCTACTACTGTGGACAGCAATCCCCTAGAAGAATTGGAGTAGCCATCATAGTCAACAAAGAGTCTGAAATGCAGTATTTGGATTCAATCTCAAAAACTACAGAATGATCTCTGTTCGTTTCCAAGGCAAAACATTCAACACCACAGTTATCCAAGTCTATGCCCCAACCAGTAATGCTGAAGAAGCTGAAGATGAACAGTTCTATGAAGACCTATAAGGCCTTCTAGAACTAAGACCCCCAAAAGATGTCCTTTTCATTAAAGGGGACTGGAATGTAAAAGCAGGAAGTCAAGAAACACCTGGGTTAACAGGCAAATTTGGCCTTGGTATATGGAATGAGCCAGGGCAAAGGCTAATAGAGTTTTGCCAAGAGAATGCACTGGTCATAGCAAACACCCTCTTCTAACAACACAAGAGAAGACTCTACACATGGACATCACCAGATGGTCAACACCAAAAACAGGTTGATCCTATTTTTTGCAGCCAAAGATGGAGTATATGTATACAGTCAGCAAAAACAAGACTGGGAGCTGACTATGGCTCAGATCATGAACTCCTCATTGCCTAATTCACACTTAAATTGAAGAAAGTGGGGAAAACCACTAGACCATTCAGGTTATCACCTAAATCAAATCCCTTATCACTATATAGTGGATGTGAGAAATAGATTTACGGGACCAGATCTGATAGATAGAGTACCTGATGAACTATGGATGGAGTTTTGTGACATTGTACAGTAGACAGGAATCAAGACCATCCCCATGGACAAGAAATGCAAAAAAGCAACATGGCTGTTTGAAAAGGCCTCACAAATACCTGTGACAAGAAGGGAAACAAAAAGCAAAGGAGAAGGGAAACATATACTCATTTGAATGCAGAGTTCCAAAGAAGAGCAAGGAAAGCTAAAAAAGCCTTCCTCAGGGATCAATGAAAAGAAAGAGGAAAATAAGACAATGGGAAACACTAGAGATCTCTTCAAGAAAATTAGAGATACCAAAGGAACATTTCATGCAATGATGGGCTCGATAAAGGACAGAAATGGTATGGACCTAACAGAAGCAGAAGATATTAAGAAGAGGTGGCAAGAATACAGAACAGAAGAACTGTACAAAAAAAAGATTTTCATGACCCAGATAATCAGGATGGTGTGATCACTCCTCAAGAACCAGAGATCCTGGAATGTGAAATCAAGTGGGCCTTAGGAAGCATCACTATGAAGAAAACTAGTGGTAGTGAAATCATTCCAGTTGAGCTATTTCAAATCCTGAAAGATGATGCTTTGAAAATGCTGCCTGCACTCAATATGCCAGCAAATTTGGAAAACTCAGCAGTGGCCACTGGACTGGAAAATGTCAGTTTTTATTCCAATCCCAAAGAAAGGCAATGCCAAAGAATACTCAAATTACCACACAATTGTACTCATCTCACATGCTAGTAAAGTAATAGCTAAAATTCTCCAAGCCAGGCTTCAGCAATACATAAACCATGAACTTTCAGATGTTCAACCTGGTTTTAGAAAAGGCAGAAGAACCAGAGATCAAATTGCCAACTGAAGGGTTAGTGCAGCCATAATAGGGAAAGTGGAGATGTGCCCGCAGGCAGGGCTCTCTGCGTGGGCTGAACGTGCTTGCAAGCGTGGCGTTCTGCAATGGAGTCTTGACACAGCCTTGAGTTTAATGGTCCCTTGCAAACGAGGGAGCATTCCCTTCGTGTGATAAGAGGAAAAGAAAGGGCTCTGGACTGACTCTGCAGTAAGCAGAAATTTCACTCCTTTTCACTCCCTTTTGCTGTATGATAACACTTATGCACATGCACTATACTGAAAAGTCTTGGTTATACTGTCTGGAATTCTGCCCGGGGGGGGGGGGGGGGGCTATATAAAAGTAAACCGCAAGCCTGCTTGCTTGCGCAGTTATTATTTTTCCTCTGGCCAGAGTGGTGTCTGTCTCTTGTGTGTGTCTTGTCTTTTATGTCATTTCACTCATAATCTCCAACACCAACATCTCCTGGCTCATGGAAAAAGCAAAAGAGTTCCAGAAAAACATATATTTCTGCTTTATTGACTATGCCAAAGCCTTTTACTGTGTGGATCACAGTAAACTGTGCAAAATTTTGAAAGGGATGGGAATACCAGACTACCTAACCTGCCTCTTGAGAAATCTGTATGCAGGTCAGGAAGCAACAGTTAGAACTGGACATGGAACAACAGACTGGTTCCAGATAGGAAAAGAAGTATGTCAAGGCTGCATGTTGTCACCCTGCTTATTTAACTTACATGTAAAGTACATCATGAGAAACGCTGGGCTGGAGAAAGCACAAGCTGGAATCTAGATTACTGGGAGAAATATTGATAACCTCAGATATGCAGATGACAGCACCATTATGGCAGAAAGTGAAGAACTAAAGAGCCTCTTGATGAAAGTGAAAGAGGAGAGTAAAAAAATTGGCTTAAAGCTCAACATTCAGGAAACTAAGATCATGGCATCTGATCCCATCACTTAATGGCAAATAGATGGGGAAACAATGGAAACAGTGATCATTGAGACTTTATTTTTGGGGGCTCCAAAATCACTGCAGATGGTGACTGCAACCACAAAATTAAAAGATACTTGCTCCTTGGAAGAAAAGCTATGAGCAACCTAGACAGCATAGGAAAAAGCAGGGACATTACTTTGCTAGCAAAGGTCCATCTAGTCAAATCTATGGTTTTTCCAGTAGTCATGTATGGATGTATGAGTTGGACTATAAAGAAAGCTGAGTGCTGAAGAAATGATGCTTTTGGACTGTGGTGCTAGAGAAGACTCCTGAGTCCCTTGGACTGCAAGGAGATCCAAGCAGTCAATTCTCAAGGAAATCAGGCCTGAATATTCATTGGAAGGTCTGATGCCGAAGCTGAAACTCCAATTCTTTGGCCACCTGATGGGAAGAACTGACTCATTGCAAAAGACCCTGATGCTGGGAAAGGCTGAAGGTGAGAGGAGAAGGGGACGACAGAGGATGAGATGGTTGGATGGCATCACCAACTCAATGGACATGAGTTTGAGTAAGTTCCTGGTTTGGTGATGGACAGGGAAGCCTGCCGTGCTGCAGTCTGTGGGGTCGCAAAGAGACGGACACAACTGAGTGACTGAACTGAACTGAACTGAAGATACAGTAGTGTAAAGGAAATATTAGGAGGAAATATTTCTAATAATCACATGGCCAGAGACCTTAAAAGAAAATCTTCTGCCCTCTTCCTTAATAAACAACAAAATTAAATGTATTTATTTTCAAAAACATTCTGCATTTTACTTTTGTGTTAGAGCCTCACATAAGCTTATTTTTATTTGTCTTAACAAGCAAAAAACAATTCCCCTTGTTATTGTTTTAAGAAATAAATTTTTTAAAGACTTAGAAAATCATTCTATCAACATACATAAAAAGGGGGGGTGGAGAATGGTACCTTGTTATTTCCAGAGGAATAAAGGAAATACATAGTTTTATAGGAATATAAATCCCGTCCCAGGCAAAATGTTCAAATGCTGATCAAAAAGTAACTCAGAACTATCCTGGTTTGTAATTGTTCCCTTAAGGCAGATATATAATATATTTTATGCCCAAAATCAGTAATGAGTTTTTATTTTAACTAGCTTTATACCTTATCAAGCAAAAGAACAACCTAAACTTATATTTAAAGGAAGGTTAATTAAAGGTCAGCTCAGATTAGCATCAAAAAAATCAAAACATCAAAAAAATTAACGTCAAAAAAATTAAAAATTTGCTATTTTGTGCTAAATATTATACTTTCATGTTTTAATTTGAATTTGTATAGTCAATTCTATAATATAAATAGTTATTTTATTACTTTTATGATTTAGAAGTTACATGAGGGTTAATTAATAAATTTTGAAGGAGAAGACAAAATTTAAAGAACAAGGTGGATATAAATTATTCTTTCACAGGTGACAAAATTGAAGTCATTGGTAACATTTGCCTTAGTTCACTAAGATCCTCAGTCTTTCAAATGCTTAGGATTTTGTAATATTGTTACATAGTGGTGGTTTCCTGGTGGCTCAGATGGTAAAAAATGTGCTTGCAATGCCAGAAACCTGTGTTCAGCCCCACAGGTTTGGAAAGATGCTCTTGAGAAGGAAATGGCACCAGCATTCTTGCCTGGAGAATTCCATGGACAGAAGCTACAGTCCATGGGGTTGCAGAGCGTCAGACATGACTGAGCAGCTAACACTTTCACACTTTGATTGTTCAGATAAAACATATACATGCTCATTATGTTTAAGCATAGTGACTATGTTTAGTTGGGCTTCCCTGATAGCTCAGTTGGTAAAGAATCCGCCTGCAATGTGGGAGACCTGGGTTCAATACCTGGGTTGAAAAGATCCCCTAGAGAAGGGAAAGGTTACCCACTCCAGTATTCTGGCCTAGAGAATGCCATGAGCTGTATATTTCATAGGGTACCAAAGAGTCAGACATGAAAGCAGCGACTTTCACTTACATGCTTAAGCATGGTTACTGTGTCTAGTGTTTTAAAAACATAACTACAATTTTATATATATATACATATTACCCCCTTCCAGAGGTGGAGCCTAATTCCTCCTCCCTTGAATGTAGGCTACACTTAGTGACTCATTTCTAAAAAGTAGATGAAAGTAAAAGCAATGCTCTGCAACGTATAAGATTAGTTTCTGAGCTTATTGGAGCTTCCTCCTTGCTCTCATTTTGGAGAAGTTAGCCACTTTTGTTGCATGATGTTGGAATACACAAGCAGCCCTGTGCAAAGTTCCTTTAGCTTATCACCAGCAAACCATACAGGTGAGCCTTCTTAGAAGCAGATTGTCCAACTCTGGTCTTGCTTTCAGATGACTGCAGCCCAGGTCAGCTTCTTGACCGTAAGCTCTTGAGAGATCCAGAGCAAAAATCACCTGGCTAAAATATGGGATAATAAATACCTACTGTTTTAAGCCACTACCTTTTGGAATGATTTGCTAAATAGCAATAGACAACAATGCCTTATTGTGTTATTTGTGGAATCTGGACTCAGAATTAAACCTAATAACAGAGCATTCAGAGAATGAGAAAGCTGAACCAAGTCTCCAGTTGCCCTTCTAGGTTCTATCTGCCGAATAAGAACTCCAGTGCTGTGCTAAGTCACTTCAGTCATGTCCGACTCTTTGCAACCCCATGGACTGTAGCCTGCTAGTCTCCTATGTCTATGGGATTCTTCAGGCAAGAATACTGTAGTGGGTTTCCATGCCCTCCTCCAGGGGATCTTCTGAACCCAGAGATCAGCCCACGTCTCTTACATCTCCTGCATTGCAGAAGGATTCTTTACCACTGACCACCTAGGAAGCCCAAGAACTCCTGTGGCAAGCTCCAATTCCATTGAACAATATGAACAAGTCTCTCTGATTTTTTTCACTTTATCTTGTCGTGATGTTACTCACACCAAATTATATTCCCTTTGATCCCTTCTTTTTGGGGGGTTATCAATTTTGGCCTGAAAATGTGCAAGTGGCAGATATTTTACGTTTTTACTTCCATTAAAAAAGAAACTATTTGAATTGATAGTATTTTTCCTGATTTTTGTACACATCACTGCAGAAAGCTTGGAAAATACAGAATAATCTAAACAATCAAATAAAAATTGACAATTATATAACCACTCAGAGGTAGCCACTATTAATATTTGTTTCCTTCTTTTCAGATTTTTATATGTTCATCTCTGCATGTTCCGAGATCTGTGTATAAGTATTAATCATAAAATGTGATATTCAACTTCTCAAGATTATTTAGAATTTTCTTCTGCCTGTTAGCTGAAAAGTATCCATTTTTAATGATTGCACATTACTGCATATCACAATCTATTTAATATTGATATGTTATAATCTATTGTTGATTACTCAATTTATTATTATTATTTGCTATTATAAATATATAACTGAGTTTTCTTTGCAAAAAGCTTTCTGGATATCAACATGTGTTGTTCTCTTTTTTAGTTTATTTTTATAGACATTATTCATTCTTTTCCTGTTTTTGCTATAACTTTCTACAGAATGGGAACCCCCAAAACCCCTACTGTAATGGCGTTGATGGTGTCATGGAAGCTTATTATAGGAGTCTGAAATCTGTGCAACTGTATGGGCCAACAAATTTTGCTCCTGTAATTAATCATGTAGCAAGGTAAGTAAATAATTTGTTTATTTTAGTGTGCTAGACCAGAATGAAATCATAATTTTATTGTTGGCATGGCTCCACAAATGAAAGTTGTTTTCTAATAATTTACCTCCGAGAAAGTGAAGGAAAAGATATACAGTAAAAAGAATCTCCATTGAGCTATCATGATACTTCAGTAAGAACTTTATATCAAAATATCAAATGAAAACTATACACTGGTTTATGTTAGGACCTATATTTGTTCAACCAAGGAAAAAAATTGTATTATTTGAATAAGCATCCATGAGAACAATATCGATCACAATCTCAGTTGTGAAATCACTCATATCTAAGATTATATTCCATAGCAACATAGAAGTAATAAGAGATTGAATTCTATGAAGACAACTAAAGCCTTTCAGTGATATATAGGACACATTATCTTAACCTCCCTGATATTAACATATAGTATATGATATTGAGATTAGAATATAATTACTTATTCTAAATACATGTTCTAGAAAAATTGTTAATGTAAAATTTTATATACATTTGCTTAGCATAACCTGGGTCTCCCACATTGTAGGCAGACGCTTTACAATCTGAGACACAAGGGAAGTTGCCCTAGTAAATTAGACACTACTTTTAAATCCCTAAAATATTTTTACTGACACAGTTTTAAATCCTATGAAACCCTGCCTAATTTTTAGGTAATTGAAAAGGAACAACTCTCATAGCTTTCCCAATATGTAACCAAAACTAAAAAAGTACTGCATTTGAATTACTGAAGTTCTGTATTTGAAGGTTCTGGTACTTTACCATCTCCCTGTTAGATATGGTCAGGCTTCCCTGGTGGTTCAGTGGTAAAAGAATCTGCCTTCCAGTACAGGAGATGCAGCTTCAACCCCTGCATCAGCATAATCCCCTAGAGGAGGAAATGGCAACCCACTCCAGTATTCTTGCCTGAGAATCCCTTGGGCAGAGGAATCTTGGTGAGGTACAGTCTATAGGATTGCAGAGTCAGACATGACTGAGCATACACAAGTGCATTAGACATGATCAGCAACTTAAATATGTTCTACTTTTCATTACCTGGGACATAGACATGATAATAAAATATCCCTGCACCCAGGACAGTGGACTCTCCTGTGGAATTCCATCTCAGGTTTACACTGATACATTGACAATGTTTTTTTCTGAGTGTGACCCTTTAGATCAGGTTTTTCAAGCATTTTCAGCTACAATTTTATGCGTTTTCTTGGTCGCTCAGTGGTAAAGAATCTGCCTGCCAATGTAGGAGATGTGGGCTTGATCCCTTGGTCAGGAAGATCCCCTGGAGAAGGAAATAGCAACCCACTACAGTATTCTTGCCTGGGAAATTCCATGGACAGAGGAGCAAGGCAGGCTTACAGTCCATGGAGTCACAAAAAGTCAGACATGACTTAGCAACTGAACAACAACAATGAACCTTATATCTCAACCCTGGACACACATAATTAAAATAAAATAATATGAAATAATATTTATTCTTAACTCATATTTTCTTTTTTTATTACTATGGTTTCCTTTTCTTTTCTGTTACTTTTTTAATGCAAATCTTGACCCGTGAAATTGATTTCAAAATTCACTGAGTCATTACTTGTAATTTGAAAAATACTTCCTAGCTTATTGTGTTACATAGATGAGTAATATTATCTATACTTTCTTTCCCTAAGTCTTTGATAGCCATCAAATAAAGCAGAATGAAAAATTATATTAATGCAAGATAAATTATACTTGATTCTTACTCTCTTACACACTGTCATACCCATCACTGTTTTATGAAAAGATAAAAATGATAGAACCTGTTTTGTGTGAATTCATTATTATAAATAAATAACTTATTACCAGTGTTTACCAATTAATTTCATAGATTTTGTGCTGCTATATCTTTGCTGTAAAAGTTAAACTTTTAGCTATAAAGTTTGCCCTGATATATTAGGCCATTGGTTTGTCCACAATGTATTCAAACTTTATTATTATAGAGTCCATCAGGTACTGATTTTCATTGATAATCAATAGATATTTCATTGAAATAATTTTTCTGTGATTTACTTGATGATTTTTTATAAACTGTCCTCTATGAGCACCATAATTCTTCCTCATTACTAGATATGACCAATATACTAGTTATGTACTAAAAGTCATAAAACATATTCTATTGAGAATATCATCAAGATACTCAGAATGGTAGAACAAAATGGAAAAAGAGAGGAAATATAGTAATAAAATTCTCCCGTATATTTCTAGTATTATTTGGTGAGAATTATGCAATAGAGTACAGAAAATAAGTACTAGAATATGTTCTCATTACATGCCTAATTTTTGTCTTTGATTTTTATATTTTCCTTCTCATCTTTCACCAATTTAACATGTATTAAAGACCTAAAACTATAGCTTTGTCAAAAAAGTATTTCTTCAGTTGCATTTTTATAAGTAAGATAAAACTCACATGACATAAAACCAACCATTTTAAAGTTTACAGTTCAATGACATTCAGCATTTTCACAGTGTTATGCAATCATCACTGCTATCTAGTTCCAAAACAAGAATAACAATCATTTATATAATTTAACATGTGTAAAAATCTACCAGTGTATAACAATATAAATATTTACTACCATACATGAAATTTCCTTATTAACAATAGAAAGTTGCATTATCTTGATTTTAAAGATAAGAAAGTAAAGTTCAGATAGCTTATGTAATTTATGCA
The DNA here is from genome assembly GCF_032405125.1 of Capricornis sumatraensis. Classification (NCBI taxonomy): domain Eukaryota; kingdom Metazoa; phylum Chordata; class Mammalia; order Artiodactyla; family Bovidae; genus Capricornis; species Capricornis sumatraensis. The sequence goes on along the minus strand of NC_091091.1, from coordinate 2,428,282 downwards.
GAAGGCCATACACATTATGTGTTGCTTAGACAAGATATCTATTTCCAAAAGCCATAGCCATTCCTCTGTGGTAACATGCCTTCCAGCTCACCTTTTATTTGTGAATGAATTTCTAAGGCTGCCCAACATTTCTGTGTGCCAGCATCCAGTATGCTGTTATTCTAGTGTGCTATTTCAGAGAAAAAAAAAAATTGTATATTTGAGAATTTGCCTAATATAGGCTCATAACAAATGTTGAAATATTTTCTTGAGATTAACAGATGTGTTGACTATTCCTAATTATATTTAGCAGCTATCATGTGAGAGAAACTGTTTTATTTTGGGTATTGTTTACCTTTTATTTGCCTTTCAGATATGCTGCTTCCGTAAAGGATGGCTCCCAGTATTTTGTGCTCCTAATTGTGACAGATGGTGTTATCTCAGATATGGCTCAAACTAAGGAGTCCATAGTTAACGTAAGTAGGAATCATTCTGTCTTGGGCTGGCTAAACGAAAGCATTGTGCTACTTAGGTTAATTAACTGAAGTCTTAGTTGACTTAACAGTGAAACAAAATGTCCATGCCTTTGCAGCCAGTGCATTATCTAGACAACTCTTTTATAAATGAAAATAAATCATATCATCAACTTCATGTGCATGAGTGTGTTTATTAGTTTCATGTGTATAGTCTTACAATTTGTACAGAATATTTCTAAATATTTGCATTTCAGTTACAGGAGAACTGTGATAATTTCTATGTTTATAGAACTGGATGGGGACTAGTTTCTAATTATGTGCTACATTTATGATTAATTGATTATCTTCTTTAGTAGACTATAATCTATAAAATCTATATTTACTAGATTGCAATCTATAAAATTATATCTGGTTTTACTTACCTTTCTATATTCAAGTTGAGCAGTATTTGACACAAAGTAGACATTAGTAAAAATGGTTGTATGAAAGATTATCATATTTCATAATTATTAATGGCTTATTAATGACATAATTATTAATAGCATATAATTAGCTGTTTGTGTGAGAAAAATTAGTTACATGTGGGAAAAAATAAAATTTTTATAGACATATACTTAGCAAAACCAAACACAAAATGAAAGAGAGGTAAAAGCTTGCACATTATGTGGCACACTGTCTTGCATAATATGTGGAGCCTGGATGGAAAGAAAGTTTGGGAAAGAATGGATATATGTATATGTATGACTGAGTCCCTTCACTGTTCACCTGAAACCATTGTTGATTGGCTATATTGGGCTTCCCTGGTGGCTCAGATGGTAAAGAATCTACCCGTAATGCAAGAGATCTTGGTTTGATCCCTGGGTCAAGAAGATCCTCTGGAGAAGAGAATGGCAATCTACTCCAGGATTCTTGCTTGGAGAATTCCATGGACAGAAGAGCCTGGCGGTCTACAGTCCATGGGGTCGCAAAGAGTCAGACATGACTGACCAACTAACACTTTCACTTTCACTCCTATACAAAATAAAAAGTTAAAAAAAAAAAAAAAACTTGAAAGGTGTTTCTCCAAAGAAGATACACAAATAATCAACAAGCTATAAGAGCCTCAGCATCACTAATATTTGGAAAATGCAAACCTAAACCACAGTTAGATATCACTTCACACCTGTTATGGTGGCCAACATTAAAATTTTTTTTTAAAATTAAAAAATAAACTAATAGGACATGTACTGAAGAACAGTTATTCATATTTCAATGACCTGGTGATGTGGTTGCTATACTGCTCCACCTTTCTGTTGGTGGATCTCATAGTCTTAGCATAAAATTATTTTATCATACTAATAATAACTTTCTATAATTATCATTTGTAGTCACACATTTACTATAAAAATTGCTTTTCCTAGCCATAACTATTAATGAGATAGAGTACTGCTTTTTCTTTGCAGGTGACCCTATTGGTAAAGAACCTGCGTGCCAATGCAAGAGTGGCATGGGTTCGATCCCTAAGTTGGGAAGATCTCCTAGAAGAGGGCACTGGCAACCCACTCCAGTAGTCTTGCCTGGAGAATCCCTTGGACAGAGGAGGCCGGCAGGCTACTGTCCATAGGGTTGCACAGAGTCAAACACAACTGAAGTGACTTAGCATGCATGCATGCACTACTTTTTCACAAATATGGTATCTTTTTTCACCTTTCAGTAACAAAAAGATCTTCAAATAGAGAAAGAACAAGAAAAAAGAGACTAAAGATACCCAGAGTCAGCTTAGGAAAATTTTGTCTGAGAATACCAAGTATAAGCAAATGCTCAGTTTAAAATATATATATATATATATATTATCCAAGACTGGTTATTCCTGAAGAAAATCCACATGAATTAGCATATGTACAGAGTTCAGAAAGGATGAAAGTGGAGTCAAGTATATTATTCTGTGTTAATATTAAATACATCCAAAAGTATTTGAATGAAATTATGTGAAAAAGTGTCAATACTTAGGATATTATTTTCTTCCTAATTCTTAGTTGTTTTCCTAATTCAGTTTCTTAACTGTGAACAAATTTTATATTCTCTTTGAAGGCTTCAAAACTTCCAATGTCAATAATTATAGTAGGTGTTGGACCAGCAGAATTTGATGGTGAGTAATAAAATTTCAATAGCATTAATTGGGAATTTATTAACTGTAACTCATCATGTACTTACATATCTATCACTCCTTTTTTTGCATATAGGGATCTGAGTGTGTATGTGGGTTTGTATACTATGTCCATGTACGTACAGACATAGATATCACATGATGGAGTCTATTGAAGCGAGCAAATTAAAAGAATGTCTTCTGAGTAGTTCATTATCTCTCTAGTATAGGTTAATTCAACCATGTAGCTTTCTGTTTTATTAGAGATGAATTGTACCTCAAAATATTTCTTAATATTGAATGATAAATTGAGTTTTTGTTCCTAAGGCAAAACACACTCTGGGTTCCCTAAAAACTTTTAAGGGTGAGCACTAAATAAATAAACCACTATGTTGAGAAGCATAATAATGGATTTTCAGACCTTGGCTTATTGGTAGACATTATCTTTATAAATATTTATGTTCTGTCATATGAAAGACCAAAGTACAATGAAAATGGATATGACTATCTGAAACTTAATAAGACTATATAATCATGCTAAATTCACTTATTGGGCAGTTTTCTGTTTCTGTTGGCTAAAGCCATCTTCAAATGCCAATTAGTGATGGGTGTTCATGTAACTAGTAATCTGGGTAAACTCTAAAGTTAGTCCATTTCTTGTCACCTGATGGATTCCTTTAAGAGAACTCTATGCTAGGTAGCAACTGTATAACCACATAATATTCACCTGATTCATGTGTTTTTACATTGATAATGAGAGTATTTAGCTTGGAACTTTAGAAATTAGAATAATTTAAAAATACTTGAAGCAACTTTTGGTATGTGACAGGTTAATTTAGGCACATAGGTGGCTAATCATAATATGATCATCACTAAGATGATTCTTGCCTAACCACCAGGGCCTCCCCAGTACGGACAGTACAGGTCTGTCAGTCTCAGGAAAAACAACACAGCAGTTATATTGCTGATCTTGGAGGTTCTTTCCTTTGATTCCATACTTGGCTGGTCACACTTTGCATCATTATAATCTTCAAGTTTCTAAAGCAAAGTCAGTTTAGCCCTGCCTGCTGTTGCTCCTGCTAATATTTTCTCTGTCTCTGAATATTTACATCTGTTTTCATTGTCCATCAAGCATGACTCTGAGCTACCTCTCTGGAGTCAGGAAAACTAAGACACATCCTTCTTGTTAATACTTTGTGTACTTGATCATCTGCACTGAGCAGTGACAGGCTACAATTCACACACTTTACCAGTTGCTAGGTTAAAGTAATTCATGATTTCCTTTTCAGTTACTAATTTGCTTTTGCCTCTCAAGTATGCACTTTTCACTGGGTACATCCCAGCTCTCCAGGAGTCCTGTGGAAGACCATTGTTAGGTGGAAGACCTCAATCACTTGTTCCTCAACCTCCCACACATAATGTATGGATACAGAGCAACTGATATTTCCTGGTGAATATTTCTGGTCATGTATTTCTATTCAAAGCAGCAGGCACAGCTATTTAGGTACTACCCTCATACAATAGCCACACTTATTTAGTTTCTTCAATTCTTTTGTTCCCAATGAATTCTTGATCAGAGTTTTGAGGTATGAAAATTCATTATTTCCCCCTCTGATTTCTTGAACTAACTAAAAAAAAATATGCAAGAGTCACTCAAATAGAAATCAAAATGTAAGTTTTATTAATAGTAGTTCAGAATTAGAGAATCTGAGTTACCCTGTGCACAAACTCAGACTTCTTATTTCTTTTCTGCCCCCAAATTAAATGACCTCCCTTTTATGTCAAGGCCTCCTCTGGACAGGAGCAGAGCCTTGCCTATTTATCATACCACAGGGAGAAATTGCCTTCAACCTGAGGATAGAGTACTCCAAAAAGAGATTCAAGGTCAGTTCCATCTCCCAATCTTAGTTATCCTATGAATCACTCTTCTCATGAGGAAGAGTGATTGAAGATTATAGACATAAGGAATTTGCCTTCCCATAGAATTCTGTCTTGGGAATTAAAGTGAACTTTTCCTCTGGCAAGCCTATAAACAGGCAATTAGGGTCCTGAAACACCTGATTTTTGTTTTCACCCTGATGGAAGAAAATTTCTGAGTTACATTCAAGTTGTTATTATCTTATCAGAGGAGCCTTTTTCTAGGCACTTCCAAATCTACCATAAGTAAGTTTATATAGTATGCATATAAATTAGTAGGAAAAGACTGACGTAAAACTTGCATATTTTCTCAGTTAGCTACATAAATCCAACATCTACATGTATTTCAACCAAGAGGTTTACATAGGCAAGAAATAAAACATATTGCCATCTATTCTTTGAAAGTAGAGGAAATATAAATTAACTATTAGATTAACAAGTATTTAAATGTCTTATTTCTGAATTTCAGTGAAAATAATTTAAAACTTTCTGTATAATTTTTCAGGGCAGAATTTCTTTGTCCTTAAAATGCAACAAGTCAATGTAGTATCCATGTAATTGCCTTGATCCAAGTTTAGGAGAGGGGGGAAAATATAAGGGGTTCTAACGTCATTTTGTCTCCCAAGGCTAGAAAGAAATACAGGTCTGTTTCTTATACATCTTTTTTCCAGAGAGGGGATCAGGTGGGTAACCGGGGCTTATGATTTCAGGTTCCTTGAGGACCAGATGATCTGAAAAATTGAAGGATGAACATTTCCCTTCCACCACTTACATGCCATTTCTTTTCTTCTTGCTCTCAAATGTGTAGTTTCCAATTCTGCTACCTGCAGCCTTTTAACCCAAAGGACATACTGAAAAGTGGGTGATATTTTTATAGCATCTCATTCTAATACGTTGTTGCCTGAGTAACTGCCATTTTCTTTAACTGAAATGAAACACAAAGACCAATGGAGATTGTAGAGGACAGTGGAAGGTGAGGCCCAGAACATCATCTAATTTTTGTTGTCTATTTTTTGAGTGAGTATAGGGTAATCATTATGAGTTATTAGCAAATTAGATAATATAGGAGAAAATTCTCTGATTGCTGACATGTCACCATCAGTGTTCATTTATGTCTCAAAGTAATATGAAAATTTTGAAAACAAACCTAGAAGAAAAAAGAAATCAATTATTGAAAATATTTGAGTATATTGAATTTTCCTATTTAGATCCCTAATAAATAGGAGAGAAAAATAGTTCTTTTGTATTTTGAATAATTTAATTGCCTTGTTAATGGGTATTTATACAATTTACTAAATATTGACATATATTATATATCTAAACAGATTACTGGATGATGGTTCACTATCAAATTATGTGTACCGGCAATGTTTCACCCCAGATATTTATTCCTGAAAATATGTAGAAAAGTAAAATTTAAAAGACATGTTGTTAAAAAAAAAAAGGCATAACGATATAAAGAACAGTTTGATGGTTGCCAGAGGCTTGCCAGGGCTGGAGGTGGGTGAAATGGGTGAAGGAAGTCAAAAGGCACAAACTTCTAATTATAAAATAAATAAGTCATGGGGAAGTAATGTACAGTGTGGTGAGTATAATTAATACCATGTTGCATATATGAAGGCTGCCAAGAGAATAGACCTTAAAGTTTTTATCAAAAGAAAAAGAATTTATAATCATGTATGGTCAGTTAGACTCATTATGGTGATCATTTCACAGTATACACAAATAGTGAATCATTACATTTTACTGCTAAAAATAATATAATGTTATTTTGCAGTTATAGCTCAATCAAAATAAAAATAGGAAAAACAGTAAAATATCTTTAGCTGAAATGCATTATCCAAGCACTGAAGAAAACAGTGAAAAGGTGAGGACTGTATTCTAGTGATTTTTAGAGGGCAAAAAGCAAACAGTTGGTTTGTGAAAGCAAAATGGCTCTCTGGAGTCTGGTGAATATCATGTGTATACAAAATGAGTTTCTAGTAACAGAATTATACTTTAAGTACAAATTAGCATTCCTTATGTAATTACTTATTTACAGAATTCTCACCAAAAAACATTAAACTCTGGAAAATGTTCTCAATTGCAGCATAACACTACTGTATACCAGCAATTCTGTTATATCACAGCATTCCCAAAAAGCAGTTGACCTATGTAATGTCAAAATTATTTTTAACCAATGAAAAAAATCATATCTCAGAGAGAGATGGTTTATCCAGTCACTAAAAACTTCTTGTTTTAAAATCTATTCACAAAAAGATTACAGACAATACGATTGCATAGTTTGTTGTAATTTCAAAGAGAATAAAGTTCAAATTGTTATTGGAAATTCCATAATGATTAGTACCAAGTTTCTTAAGTTAGAAAAAAAAAAAAAAACATTAAAACTGAATGAATTAGCCTCATTTGATGAATCCATCATGTAAGCATGTAACCCAGAGTTGAGAATTTGTAGGATGGGAGATGTACCTAAAGACTTTTACACTGTATAGGCTCTCCTCACTTTTCAAAGTGTCACATGAGGTCTTCACTTGCTTTCTTCATTTGTAAAATTGACATTCAGTTAAGTTTTGGGGAAGAAATCACTGTGGAGATGAAAGGATCAGAAAGCTTTCTGCCTTTACATAGGACATTTTGTTATTTTATACACCTTGGTTTCCTTATTGCCTACATTGTTAGAGTATAATGGCTAAAATGCTTTGGATAAATTATACTATTTTATTTTCAAGCAATGGTTGAATTGGATGGAGATGATGTAAGAGTTTCCTCCAGAGGAAAATATGCTGAAAGAGACATTGTGCAGGTAAGAAATTTGATGAAAATTATTTATTTTGTTCATTGTGAAGAGTCCATGTCAGTTCTAATTTGTAAATGAACACCTTAAATTGAAATCAAACCTCAGGTTCTGTTTAATTTAGGCAGATGATTATGAGATGCATGTTAAGTAAACGGGCCTAAAATAAGCACCCAGTTACTTTCCCCTATACTTCATGTTCACCACATATAAAACAGAATTGTTAATAAGTATATTTTCTTACTTTATTATTACCAGAAAATATCATTGAGGTCTTTAGTAAAATTAAAATTCAGAAACACAACAGACTTTTAATGGTGTTTATTTATTTATTTTTTAGTACTCAATAAAGATTAAAAATATTTTTAAATAGCTGATACATATTAAACTAAACTTAGTAGAAACAAATAAAAATGTAAAATGTTTTATTTTTCTCATAGATTATTGCTAGAAAAGTATAAAAATACATCTTAGAATTATATATAAATACAAAAATTATATAAAGGGTATGTGTTAATATAGCAATATATAATAACATAATAATTTGTATAATAGTATAATAAAATATAGCATAATAGTAGATTATATGTTTCTATATATAAATATATATATATATATATACACATGATTCATAATTCTGTTGGAATCAAGAAAAATACTTAACTGAAGTCTACTATTCTGGGAGGGAGTAGAAAGAAAAGAATCAGTTTAACCAAATTGTAACCAATACAGTAAGTCTATGATTGAAGCAACAGAGTTAAATCAATTAAACTTCTGCATACTTTAAAGTGTTTATATCTTTTAGAATGTCAGAAACAAAAACGACTATGAAATACACCTTTTAAATAGGAAATGGAAGTCCTTGTTACAATTTGAGCACATGATTTAAAAGTTTTGAAAGTGCAAATAATAGAATTCAATATTATCTCCTAAATAATAACTTATATATTCACCCATAATATAGTCATTAAGAGAATCTGTTTGAAATCTAACATAATTTGGTTCAAATTCTGGATTGTCCTCTGTGATAACTTGGACAAGCTTTCTAAATTTCAGTGTTCTGGCATTGTTGTAAAGATTTAATCATTAATGTATATAAAATACATTACTTAAATAACACTCAATAAAATGAAACAAAAATAATTTTTAAAATTAGAGAGGGAAAATAATATAAAATAATCCATAAATATAATAAAAAGATTAATCTTAACAAGTACAAATGCATTGTTCTTTATCAGTCAGCAAAGTTGTTTTAAGATAGAAACATCTGTATAACAATTTTTTAAGGAGATAATTAAATATGATTTAAACTTTTAACCTGGGGCTTCCCCGGTGGCTCAGAGGTTAAAGCGTCTGCCTGGAATGTGGAAGACCCGGGTTCGATCCCTGGGTCGGGAAAATCCCCTGGAGAAGGAAATGGCAACCCACTCCAGTACTCTTGCCTGGAGAATCCCATGGAAGGAGGAGCCTGGTAGGCTACTAGTCCATGGGGTCGCAAAGAGTCGGAAACGACTGAGCGACTTCACTCACTCACTCAAACTTTTAACCTAATGTTTACAAAGCACACACACATGAATAATTTGGTTAAAAGCATCTGACAAAGGCAACATGGTGATGTGGTCATCTACGAATCCCACAATGTTTTGTTTTTGTAATTAGCCACTTTATTCACCTTAACCTGGTTAGCATAATTATAGATCCAGGTAATTGCACTTTTTTCCTAAAAGTCTCTCCACAATATTTGGTTCACAATTTCCTTAAAATCAAATTACTGCAAGGAAGTATAAATTTGAAGCCCCTTAAAATGTGTTATGTTTCTGTTTTGATGCATTTTTACAAAGTTAAAAGAGGCAACTTCATCTTTCATGGTATCATCTCAATGATGCTTAAAGGAAATTGACATTACTCTCTCCCTTAGAAAGTAGCTGCTTCCCAGGTGGCACTAGTGGTAAAATATCTGCATGCCACACAGGAGACACGAGCGATGTAGGTTCGATCCCTGGGTAGGGACAATCCCCTGGAGGAGGAAATGGCAACCCACTCCAGTATTCTTGCCTGAAAACTCCATGGACAGAGGAGCCCACAGGCTACAGTCCATGGGGTTGCAAAGAGCCAGACACAGCTGAGCACACACACACATTAGAGGGTGGTTAAGATTGCTCGTAACATTAAGATTTCCTTTAAGATGACTAATATATTACATTAGTGACAACCAAGTTTTTTAGTTATTTTATTAATAAAACAAAAGTTCCCTTGATCATGAAAGTCTTTTGTCTCTAATTGGATTTGCTACATTGGACAGAATATTGAGATAGGACTCAGGTCTACAAAATTATAATGTTATCATTCTGATCTTGAACAAGTCAATAAATTTCCCTTGAGCCTTTCTTTCATTATCTCCAGACTCCATCTCCATATATATATATAATGCAAAAATGCATTACAACAGCAACACAACACATTTTTAAGGACTTTAAATATATATATATATATATTCTCATTAAAAGTCAGAATCTTGAGACTAATATATCATCATAAAGTGACACTGAGGTCACCAAAGATTTCGAAGGCACCTGATTTTGAAGACACCAAAGATTTTGAAGGCTAAAGACTCAAGGAATTGACTCAAGCTATTCTACCATATAAAGCTGAACTGAAAAAGTCATGAGATGTTACAGATACTGAACAGGATCTTCCCAGAGAATTAGTAGCCTCCTGAATGACAGTGGCGTCTTGACTTACATGTCTATATTTATTTAAAGATATTTGATGAATCCTTTTCTAATCTTATGGAAAAGTTCCTAAATGCTGATTATCTTTTAAAAATAGTTTGCAGAGTAATCATTTACATATCACATTGTATTCAAGAAGAATTAGCATTTTTCTCTCACCTTAATTAAAATCTCATAACATTGCACAATTACAGGTTTCCTGGTTCTTCCATTTACTAAAACATTTTTAAATGAATTATTTTTAAGAATAGAAATATTCTTGAATATTTATAACATTGAGGTTGCAAAGACACACCAAGAATATTGTCAATCTTCCTACCATCAGAAAATATCTAAGTCATCATAATCAGTGCTGTAAATACTGGTGGTTAAAATAATGTCAGAAAATAAGATCTACTTAGGCTGTCTTAACTTTCTGCTACTTTCAATTTCTTACACATTGCTAATCAAGTTAACACACTCCAAATGATATCCCAAATTTCTTAAGTGGACAAACAAAAGCCTAACTGTAAATGGAAGAAGGTAGCTGAGTTCTACAGAAGGTTGGAAGTGGTAGATGGGATTTTTATTATGTCAAATATTAACTGGCACCCAACTTCTGCATTGCTGGTGCTTTTCAGTCAGTAATGTCAGACTTTTTGCGACCCCATGGACTGCAGTACACCAGGCTTCCCTGATCTTCACTATCTCCCAGAGACTGCTCAAACTCATGTCCATTAAGTGGATGATGCCATCCAACATCTCATCCTCTGTCATCACCTTCTCCTTCTGCCTCCTATCTTTCCTAGCATCAGGGTCTTTGCCAATGGTTGGCTCTTCAATTCAGGTGGCCAATGCATTGGAGCTTCAGCAAAAGTCCTTCCAATGAATATTCAGGGTGGATTTCCTTTAGGATTGACTGGTTTGATCTCCTTGCTATCCAAGGGACTCTCAAGAGTCTTCTCTAGCACAACAGTTTGAAAGCATCAGTTCTTCGGCACTCAGCCTTCTTTATGGTCCAACTCGCACATCCATACATGACTACTGGAAAAACCATAGCTTTGACTATACAGAACTTTGTTGGCAAAGCATGTCTCTGTTTTTTTAATGTGCAGTCTTGGTTTGTCATAACTTTTCTTCCAAGGACCAAGCGTCTTTAAATTTCATGGTTATAGTCACCATCCACACTGATTTTGGAGCCCAAGAAAATAAAATCAGTCACTGTCGCCACTTATTCCCCATCTATTTGCCATGAAGTGATGGGACCAGATGCCATGGTCTTAGTTTTCTGAATGTTGAGTTTTAAGCCAGGTTTTTCACTCTCTTTCATCTTCATCAAGAGGCTCTTTTCATTCCTCTTCACTTTCTGCCATAAGGGTGGTGTCATCTGCATTTCTGAGGTTATTGCTATTTCTCCCAGCAACCTTGATTCCAGCTTGTGATTTATCCAACCTGGCATTCTGTATGATGTACTCTGCATATAAGTTACATAAGCCAGATGACATTATACAACCTTGATATATTCTTTTCCCAATTTGGAACCAGGCCATTGTTCCATATCCAGGTCTAACTGTTGCTTCTTGACCTGCATACAGGTTTCTCAGGAGGCAGATAAGGTGGTCTAGTATTTCCAAATTTAAAAATTTTCCACAGTTTTTTGTGATCCGCACAGTCAGAGGCTTTAGCATAGTCAATGAAGCAGGAGTAGATGTTGTTTCTGGAATTCCCTTACTTTTTCTATGATCCAACAGATGTTTTCAATCTCTGGTTCCTCTGTCTTTTTTAAATCCAGCTTGTACATCTGGAAATTCTCGGTTCACATACTGTTTGAACCCTAGTTTAAAGGATTTTGACCATTACCTTCCCACTATGTGAAATGAATGCAATTGTGTGGTAGTTGGAACATTTTTTTGCGTTGCCCTTCTTTGCAATCAGAACGAAAATTGACCCTTTCCTTCATGTCAAATCTTAAGTGGCATCCATCTTCTTTATATAATAATGATATTTAATCATTTATTAAGTCCTTCATATGCTAGGCAGGCTAAGAGCTATAATATTACTTCCCCTTGACCTTATGAGACAAGTACTTTGGTTATCATATTTTATTTTAAAAAAAATGAAGTTTTATCTTTCTTGTCCATACTCACATAGCTAGTAAGAAGTAGTGAAATGAAAGTGGTAGTCGCTCAGTTGTGTCCAGCTATTTGCGATGCCATTGACTCCAGTCCCCCAGGCTCCTCTGTCCATGGAACTCTCCACGCAGGGATACTGGAGTATCTTTTGTCAGCGGATCTTCCCAACCCAGAGATCAAACCCAGTTCTCCTGCATTGTAGGCAAATTTGTTACCATCTGAGCTACCTGGAAAGCCCAGTAAGAAGTAGAGTCACATCGTAATCTTGAAATTTCTTATTATAAAATATTTAACAAGTACTTTATATATCTTTTATTCTAAAACCTAAACATAGCATTTAAGATAATACATGGCTTGACTCTAATCTTCCTTTTTAGCTATACACAAACACAAGCAAACACACATGCCCACTTTGCCCAGGCCAATAGGACAATTAACTGTCTTTGCATCACCCATTTCTGTAGTTCTGCTCTTATTTTCTTTTGTCATTTTACCTGGAATACTCTTCCCCCTCATTGGGCTGATTAAAACCCGGCATTTTGAAATTTCCCAGTGTACACAGCCTTTTACAAAGCTCTCCCTCTTAACACTTGAATAAATTTCCCCATTCTTTCACTTTATTAACATATTATTTTATATCTTCCTCAAAATACTGGCCACTTTGCCTTTTAATGTTTATAAATTAGGACGCTGAAGCCCAAGATGGAACGTTAACCAACTTGTGAAAAATTATTTAGGTCACAAGTCTGTAGATCCAAAAAGTCGGCAGAGTTCTGATTCCAAAATCTTTTCTGTTACAATGCATCCACTCTCCTAAAAGGCCAAATTATAATTAAGATTAGAAAGATCTATTCCCCTTTTCATATCACTGTAGTAGTTAATGTATAAGAGATCAATTTGAATTTAATCAATATCTCTGATACATACAACTATCTGATCTTGGGGTAAGTTAATTAAACTTAAAGTTTTTATTTTCTTCTTTGTAAGTTCATAATATGCTTATAAGAACTAAATAGATATTGTACTAAATCACTCAGCAGAAAGCCTCCCAACTGCCAGTTGCTCAAAAAATTAATATCAGTATCAGTTATTATTGACAGTATATTAGCATAGTCCAGTGGGAAGGCATTTTTATATCATTGTGTCCTAGCAGCTGTACCTTGACATATGACATTGTTGTCAGTCTTATGTGTGATTATATTCATTGTCTCAAGATTCACTCTCATATGGCTATAATATAAACAGCATGCAGGATGAGATTCTATTGTTATTATAAAACTTAAGTGAGTTATTTTCTAAAGCAATATATGTAAAGGTTTTCCATGTATTTGTTTGCTTGCTTATGCTATGAATTGGCCATTGAATATAATGCAGTATCATTTATCCTGGCTTCATTCAGCTGCTATCCAGCCTATCATTCCCTTAAAAAATATATTTAAATCATATCTTCCATTAAAAGGTAAATAATAACCTTGAAGGCTTAGACATGAAATGCTCTAATGGAGCTCTGCAAAATAGGAGCAAATAAATTGAACAGAACTGCAATTAAAAGCTCATTTGCCCAAACTGATTCAAACTTTTTTCACAAATAGGCAAAGTTAGCTGTTAGAGCAACTCTGTAGAACATTTTCCTTATTCTGGATCTAAGTATAAAATAAAGATGCAGAGTGTCAAGGATATGGTATATTTCCACTGAATAGAATGCATTTATTGGTATTCTTCATATGAATGTGATAAATTAGTTCAAAGTAAAAATTGATTTGTTCCTCTAACCTAAACAGTTTAAGGGTCCAAGTTAATTTATGGTACTAGTCAGTGACCAACATACATTCATAAGTGTGTAGGTGTTATTTTGAACAGGAGGTCCCTAGGTATAGTGATCAGAAATAAGTGATTAAAAGGGACAATAAACAGAAGGATCTGATAAATTGAGTGGGAAATTGTTACTGTAGAAGTATATGAACAATAGTCCAGGGAGAAAGAGAGTATAGTTTTGTCATGAATAGTGTGAGGTTCAACATTGATAGGAGGTAAAGGAAACAGAGTCACTTGTCATTTTCATGTCTAACTTAGGGAAGTGCTTCTTGACTTACTGAAGAGTTGAATGTTCCTTTGGAAAGGATGAAATAATTTAGGTTAGTGAGTAGAACATTCTCAGCCATCTTTTTCTCCACTCCCAACACACATATGGGATGAGGCATACTCCTGTTGATAATATCACAGGGACTCTTAACTCAGGGGCAAGGTCCATACTCAAGGGACATATCAGAATCTGTGCCCACATTTAGTAAACATAAATTAAATGAGATATATACCTCCCTGCTTTGTTGAAAACTAAGATTTCTTTCTTACCCATTATTTATAAACATGTTTTAAGGATAAGTAGAACTGTATGTATTGTGCAAACAATGATTTTGAATCTTAGTTTTGACATTCCAGAGTGTCATAACATTTTTAAAAATAAACTTATATTTACTTCAATAAAAATGTGACACATCTTACCACATTTGCTGAAAAAGTGGAAAAAACAGGATGTTTTAATAACAAATAGATCAGTAATTACATTTTTTAGATTATGGTACTCTAGTACCTAATTTTGAAAGAGAGAAAAACTTGATAAGAAAATATTTCTTATAAAGTTTGATATGAGTGTAAACAAAAGACTAGAAAGAAAATAGTGCAATATTTATATTGCATATATAAATGTATAAATTAATGAATAGTAATAATAATGGCTATCACACATACATATTATGAGCTTAAAACTGTTTTAAGCACTTCTTTGTTGATTTTTTTAATATAACAACCAGATGAAGAAGGTATTATTATTATTATTATTATTATCTTCATTTTATAGAAGAGGAAACTGAATGACATTAGAAAATCACTTGCCCAAGATCACGCAGCTAATAAGCAGCAGGACCAGCCTCTGCACTTGGGGAGTCTAATTCCAGAGTTTGTGAATTGAGGGAATAAAAAGATTACTAAATTTAGCTTCCATGGTCTAGGAAGAGCTTCCCTGGTGGCTCAGATGGTAAAGCGTCTGCCTACAATGTGGGAGACCCGGCTTCAATCCCTGGGTCGGGAAGATCTCCTGGAGAAGGAAATGGCAACCCACTCCAGTATTCTTGTCTGGAAAATCCCATGGATGGAGGAACATGATAGGCTACAGTCCATGGGGTCGCAAAGAGTAAGAAAAGACTAAACGACTTCACACGTGGTCTAGGAAAAAAGTCAAAACCAAAATAAAAGTAAATATAAGAGCAAAGTTGAGATAAAGGAAAGACACAAGCAAGTTCTCCCTCTGCCCTAGAGAAGAATAAACTATTTTCCAGAGTGTTGCCATTTCCCTGAAATATAGGTATTAGCTATAGATTGTTAAAAAACTGATCCCCCATAAAATAGATATAGATATATGCTTCCCAGGTATTGCTAGTGGTAAAGAACCTGCCTGCCAGCGCAGGAAACAAGAGACACAGGTTACATCCCTAAGTCAAAAAGATGTCCTAGAGGAGGTCATAGAAATCCACTCCAGTATTCTTGCCTGGAAAATCCCATGGGCAGAGAAGCCTGGTGGGCTACAATCCATAAGGTTGCAAAAAGTCAGACACAACTGAAGTGACTTACATGCACACAGGCAACCAAACCATTACTAAATGTTTATTTTTTAAATAATATGCCTTTTAAAATAAGAATGAAATAAACAATAGCAGAATTTAGATATTTTTTCTCATCAGTCCTTCACTGTATTCACCTTATAGTGTCAGAGAGAAAATAAACCTAACTTTGTTTGCACCTCTTTGCTTTTTTGTTAAAAATGTCATCCTGTCCAAATTAGATAATGACTTTACAAACATTCATATATGCCTCTTTCTTTTCTCAACTGAAGATTATATTTACTGTGTCAGTGTCTTTCTTATCCTTACTTAGATACCTTTAAAATAAGAGAAACATTTGTCACCTTCTATCACATTTCTAAAAGTTGTGCTGTTTTCCTCTTGGTTCATAACAGGGTAAAATTATGATCACATAAGTATGCTTCTGTCTGTATTATGCCTTATATTAAAAAGAAAGAAGTAGTTTTCTGATCTTCCTTAAAAGATATTGCTTTCACTATATAAATGGTATTGCATTTGCTATTCAATTTAACATTTTAACCTGCTTTATCTATCACAAGTATCTGACTGATTTAAAGTCTGCTCCCTAATAACAGTTGTTTTCTGAAAGCACATCTTGAGTAACTGTTTAAGTCAAAAGTAAATTTCTCAAAATAAACTTAAAGTAGTTATGTATGAAATGAGAGTGTGCTCACTCCCTGATTCTCTGGGGAAAAAAATGATTTAATTTAAACTTCAAAACATTATATTTAAAAGTTGTTCAACCTCCTGAAATGTCTTCACTGTGCCTTTTCTCCAAAACCTAAAATTACTGCATGCCCAAACTATCACAACATTACCAGTTCTCAAGTTGCTTTCAAGAATCATCATGTCTCTAAGGCAAAACTGAATTACTGCTCTCAAACAGCACAGTATTTTTTTTAAGTAACCTTTATAACAGAGAACAGAATCAAGCAATCTATTGTCAGAGTGTTCACTGATACAAATTCTCACATGATTGTTTATATAAAGAGAGAGCAATCATTTTTTTTGTACTGTAAAAATAATTTTGATATTTGGTATACATCAATAAGAAGTATACCAAAATCTATGCTGAAGTTTTCCAATTGTTTATTGTTTGCCTTTTCAAATAATATAAAAATCAAGCATATTGCAGGTTCATACTAATGTGAACTGTATAAATTTTTCATTCATTTCCATGTGATTTGATGGTCTGCTAATATAATTTAAAATACTTAACATGTGTTCAGGAATCTTTAGCAATTTGCACTATTTTTTAACCCTGAATTGAGTAATATTTCGACACCGAAAGCTGAGTTAAGCATGCATTAACTTCATTTGAGAAGAAACTGAACCTGAGGAGAATAGTGCTCTTTTCAATTGGAGTCAGGTTAGGTGTAGAACTCAGAACTGTATAATGCATGTAGCAACATGATGGGTGTATCAGGACCAGGAGACAAGAGTTATTGTGGGGAAAAAACATAAATAACAATTACATCTCATTTTAGAAAAATTATAAGAAAGGTGTGGTCACTGTTAGAGCTATTTATAATGAATCAAATCTCTTTAAATTCATAGTAATTATTATGCCTCTTGCCATTACTCCAGCTTCGCTGATTCTCCTACAACCAAAAGTTTATATATGTTGGTTTTGTGTCTATTTTTTTATTTATTCAAATAGCATGGTAAGCTCTGTTAAATAACATACTTTCAACTCTGTTTTAGTTTGTGCCATTCAGAGATTATATTGACAGAAGTGGAAACCACATTCTGAGCATGGCTAGATTAGCTAAAGATGTCCTAGCGGAGATCCCTGAGCAGTTTCTCTCCTACATGAGGGCCAGAGGAATCAAGCCATCACCTGCACCTCCTCCATACACCCCATCTACACATGTGTTACAGACTCAAATATTACTCTGTTCCAAAATGCTAATGTAACTACACTTTGGTTAGAACTGCTGAGTCCATGCTTTTCTCCTGGTGCTCTATAATGAACCAGGGAATAATATATTCATCTAAGTTTGGTTTCAGCAGAATTGGTTAGTATGCCATTTTTTATCCAAAATTTATTATCTTCCTAAACCAAAACTGTAAATATGGTTGTTGCATGAGCAACAGAAAAATTGTTTATATGCTTGATGCAAAATATGATGTCTTGTATGAATCTTAAAGTTTTTGGACAGAAACAGCTAATTTCCAGCGAATTGTTGGGAAAAAGCACAACCTATGTTTTTAACTCAGATATTGTCTTAGACTGCTATGTGTATAGGAAAGCAGTCTCTCTGTATCAATGTTTACATGTTACTATTTTTTAAATTAAAATACTTTTATAACTATTCTTAAGAATACAAATTTTGAACATTGAATCCTTTGTCTTCTAAATTGCAATAGCTATAGTCACAAGAGCAATATCTTTGAATGACTGTCTGATCAAATGCAATTGCAAAGAAGGGAAAGTAAAAATAAGTTCACATTTCCCAGTGAGTTGTCTTATGAAGCTACATCTGTTTAGTAAACAGTTTCTCTATGCTATTTGTCAAGTATGGGAATTTAAACTTAGCAGATGTCTATCCTGAAAGAACATGCACTTTTTCATCAAGTTTGGGTTCTAAATTTAAACTGCAGTTTGTTTATGTTTCATAATGATAAGTAGAAATAATAAAAAGTCAAACATTGTATACTGCAAATGCACAGAAAATACTTTGTGTAAAAAGTAATGTCTTTATATTGCAATACTGTATAGAAAGACTAAAATTCAGAATATTTAACTGTGCAGCAGATGTTTTAAACACTTTTTTCCATTATACCTTGCTTAGATATTATTTTAATTCAAAGAGATACTGGCTCTTTTGATTTGTATTCCTTTCCAAGTTGCCACAAAGCATGTACAGGCGAGCAGTTTTTTGTGAAATTCCCGATTAAATATATACAACTGCGTGACTTAATACTCAACACATTTGTGGGAAAAAAACCTGCTCCTATGTTCTAATCTGATAGTACACAATTTAAAATTGTAAAGAGCTTTTGCATGTACAATTTTTAAGAGGATTACAGTTTTGTGACAAGAATGACAGTTGTATCTAAATTAAAGCATTTCTCTAGAACAAATGGCCTTAAATTCTTAAAGAATTCCTGAAAATGATTGTGAATTTCCTTTAAGTAATAAAAAAGTATGTTTATTTTCTCTTTTGTGTCAACAGTGTACCTGCTTTATAATATTTTCCTTACTTATATCCTATTTATTACTCAGTTTATTTCTACTATGTGTTGTTCTCTTTGTCCCAAGTTGAATAAGGGTGACTTTTATAAGCATGAAATTATTTTATAGAAAAGAAATATATATATATATATTCACATATCTATCAATAGCAATGTTATATAATTATGCAATCTTTAATTGTTCATTTTGGTGTATAAATTAAAATCTTTGAAAGGATAACTGTTTGTTCTGCAAATTTTATGTATAAATGACATAGAATCTGATGATTTCCTTTACTGGTCTTAAATGTTTATGCCAGCATAGATTATTACCCTGCAATTTTATTATTATTTGCCTTCATTCTTCAGTTAAAAAATAAAAATAAATAAAATCAATATTCTTTCCCTCTTGTAAAACATCAGTGGTTTCTTTTTGAATTGATCAGAAAAAAAATGAAAGATGTGTGCTCCTCTGTCTAAATATTAGTGTGCCCAAATCTTGAGGGGGCACAGGGTTAAGAAACAGGCTCAGTTACAAGCTTTATCCTTTGCGTGGTTGAGATTAATAATCAGAAATGTATGTGATATTAGTAACAAATGTAAGATTAGAAAATACCTAGACTTGTCTCTTTGTTGCATAAATGAAGAAACCAGGACTGAAAGGGTTAGGTGATTTATCTAAAACTGTAAAAATAGAATAAGAAAGACTAGACATCTCTTCAAGAAAATTAGAGATACCAAGGAAACATTTCATGCAAAGATGGGGAAAATGAAAAATAGAAACAGTATGGACCTAACAGAAGCAAAAGATAGTAAGAAAATATGGCAGGAATAACTGAAGAATCACACAAAAATATCTTAATGATCTGGATAACCACTATAGTGTGGTCACTAACCTAGAGCCAGACATCTTGGAGTGCAAAGTCAATTGGGCCTTAGCATCACTACAAACAAAGCTACTGGAGGTGATGGAATTCCAGCTGAGCTATTTCAAATCCTAAAAGATGATGCTGTGAAAGTGCTGCAGCCAGCAAATATGGAAAACTCAGCAATGGCTACAGGACTGGAAAGGTCTGTTTTCATTCCAATCCAAAAGAAAGGCAATGCCAAAGAATGTTCAAACTATTGCACAATCGCATTCATTTCACATGCTAGCAAAGTAGTGCTCAAAATTCTCCAAACTAGACTTCTATAGTACATGAAATAACAATATTCAAGATGTTCCTGATGTTCAAGCTGGATACAGAAAAGGCAGAGGAACCAGAGATCAAATTGTCAACATCCATTGGACCATAGAAAAAGCAAGAAAATTCAAGAAATACATCTACATCTGCTTCATTGACTACACAAAAACCTTTGACTGTGTGGATCACAGCAAATTGTGGAAAATTCTTAAAGAGATGGGAATACCAGACCACTTTACCTGACTCCTGAGAAACCTGTATGCAGTTCAAGAAGCAACAATTAGAACCAAACATGGAAAAACGGACTAGTTCCAAATTGCAAAAGGAGTATGTCAGGCTATATATTGTCACCCTGCTTATTTAACTTATATGCAGAGTACATCATGTGAAATGTTGGGCTGGATGAAGCACACGCTTGAATCAAGATTGCCAGTAGAAATGGAAATAACCTCAGATATGCAGATGACACCACCGTTATGGCAGAAAGCGAAAAGGAACTAAAGAGCCTCTTGATGAAGGTGAAAGAGGAGAGTGAAAAAACTGGCGTAAAACTCAACAGTCAAAAATGAAGATCATGGCATCCAGTCCCATCACTTCACAGCAAATAGATGGGGAGACAGTGGAAACAGTGACTATTTTCTTGTGCTCCAAAATCACTGTAGATGGTGACTGCAGTCATGAAATTAAAAGATGCTTGCTCCTTGAAAGAAAAACTATGACCAACCTAGACAGTGTATTAAAAAGCAGAGACATTACTTTGCTGACAAAGGTCCATGTAATCAAATCTATGGTTTTCCCAGTAGTCATGTATGGTTGTGAGAGTTGGACAATAAAGAAGGCTGAGTACCAAAGAACAGATGCTTTTGGTCTGTGGTGTTGGAGAAAACTCTAGAGAGTCTCTTGGACCGCAAGAAATCAAAAATAACCAATCCTGAATGTCATTGGAAGGACTGATACTGAAGCTGAAGCTCCAATACTTTGGTTACCTGATGCATAGAGCTGATTGATTAGAAAAGACCCTGATGAAGGGCGACCCCATAATGGTGAAGGAATAGGACAGGGAGATACTTTCTCCCCTACAAATTCATCAAAAGATCATTTGAATACAGAGCAACTTCCATAAAACAACTTCTGAACACTGTCAGAGGACACCAGGCACCCAGAAAGACAGCCCAGTTGCCTCGAAAGGAGGTAGGACAAAATATAAAAGATGAAAATAGAGACAAAGGATTTAGGGATAGAGGGTTTATCCTGGGGAGGGAGTCATGAAGGAGACGTTTCCATGCAATAGGAAACCCTCTCACAGGCATGTCAGTGGGGAGACTGGGAATCTCAGAGGGCTACATAAGTGGAAAAATAAAATAAAATAACCACATAGTATGTGCCTAACTGCTACTACCAGTGGAGAAGCAGCTCAGACACTTGCATCCGCCAGCAGTGAGTGAGGGCTGGGCAGAGAGGCGTGGGCTGCATCATTGGTCTTTAGGGTAAGGACCAGGCTTGAATGCCCTGAGGACAATCTGGTGGGGCTAATGTGAGATAACAACCCAAACCATAGGGTCACCAGAAAGACAAAAAAAGAAAAAGGACCTTTCTGGCAAAAGGCTCTAACACCACATGCTCGCAGAACAAAGACTGTGCCCTAGCAAATGCCAAAGGAGAGTGAACCAGCTACCATTTAGGGTCCTCTCTCCCTAGAGGCAGAGAGGCAGAAGTGCAGTAGCCAGAGCCAGAAGGCAAGAGGCTGCTCCAGTCTCAGCCCCAGAGACTGCATTTTCCACCAAACTGTGAGCAGGCTGCCAGTTGCTAAGCACGTCTTCCTGGGATCCTGGAAGGTTCACATCTGCCAGGAATATCACAGCCTTAGCAGCTCCTCAGAGGAGATACACACCACATCTGGGGCTGTGCCCTCATGACACACCTGGGAAACTGAGGAGCCAAGAATGGGAAGGTGCATAAGACTCCACAGCCCACCTGGGACAGTGTGCTCATCAAGCACCCAGTTGCCTGAGCAGCTTGGGCCTGGGAAGGGCGAAAATTGCCCAGCCCATCTGGATCTGTGCCCTTGTGGAGCACCTAAGAACCTGAATGGCTTAAACCTGGGAAATGCACAAAACTCAGGGCTCACTTGGGATGGTACCCTTGCAGAGCACCCTGGAGCCTGAGCAGGGTGGACCTGGGAAGTACACACCGCCTTGGGCTGTGGGAAACCCACTGTAGTCCATCCAGTGTGACCACTCCCCACACATGCCAGCAGTGTTTGTTTGCAGAGTCCATCTTCACAGCACAACTGAACAAGTGAGCCTAAATAAGTGGCCACATGTGCCTTCTCTTGTCAGGGCAGAAATTAGACACTGAAGATACTTCCAAACAGAGGAATCCAAAATAAACAAAGAAGAGTGAACCCCCCTGGAAGTGACAGGTGCAACAGATTAAAACCCTGCAGTTAATGCTGGGATTATGCATTTAAGGGGCAACTATAGAACTTTAGAACAAGTACAAGCCAGAACAAGGGACTATCTGCCACTGAACTGACCCCACACTTCCCACAACAGCTCCAGAGAAATTCCTAGGTATATTTTTACTATTATCACTTTTTAATTTTTTTAAAATTTTAATGCTTTATTATGCCTTTAACTTTCATGTTTATAACCTACTATTGCAAGGAGATCCAACCAGTCTATCCTATAGGAAATCAGTCCTGAATATTCATTAGAAGGACTGATGCTCAAGCTGAAATTCCAATTCTTTGGCCACCTGATGCAAAGAACTGACTCATTGGAAAAGACCCTGATGCTGAGAAATATTGAAAGCGGGAGCAGAAGAGGAAAACAGAGGATGAGATGGTTGGAGGGCATCACTGACTTCATGGACCTAAATTTGAGTAAGCTCCAGGAGTTGGTGACAGACAAGAAAGCCTAGCATGCTGCAGTCCATGAGGTCACAAAGAGTCAGACACAACTGAGCGACTGAATAGAACTGATTACCTTTCTTAAAAAATAACCTTATTTTTTTTAAAAAATTCCATATATTTTTATTAATCTTTGTGACCAATTTTGTCTTGTATTTTTATATTGTATTTTTGAGAGTCTAACCTCTATTCTAGGTGTTTAATCTTTGCTTTTTGATATTGGTTATCAATTTTGTACGTTTAAGAATCTAATCTTCAGTATCCCTTTTCACATAGGGATTTGATTACTGACTTGATTGTTCTCTTCCCTTTTGACACTCCGTTTTCTTTTCCTGGTCACCTCTGTCTCCCCCTCCCTCTTCTCTTCTCTATGAATCTCTCTGGGTGTTCCTTGTTGTGCAGAGTTCTTTCACCGTTAACCTAGGGGTTTTATCTTCAGTGCTGTATGGATGGAGAAGTCTCAAGGCTACTGTAAGAGGAGGACCAAAGCCCAGAGGCAAGAGGCTCAACTCCAGAACTTAAGAACATCAGACAACTCCTGTCTCTAGGGAGCATTAATAGACAAGAGCCCACCCAAAAGTCCCCATACCTACACTGAAACCAAGCTCCTCCCAAGAGACAGCAAGTTCCAATGAAAGACACACCATGCTAATTCTCCAGTAAAACAGGAACACAACCCTGAATATTAAAAGATGGGCTGCCTAAAGCCATACCAAACCCGTATACAACTGAAAGTCACTACTGGATACTTCACTGCACTCCAGGGAGAAGACATCCAGCTCCACCCACAAGAACACAGACACAAGTTCCCCCAAGGAAACCTTGAGAAGCCACTGGTTCAACCCCAACCATAAGAGGCAGAGTCCACAATTAAGAGGAACCACAACCTTCTAGCCTGTAGAAAGGACACCCCAAACACAGCAATCTAATCAAAATGAAAAGGCAGAGAAATATCCAGCAGCTGAAGGAACATGATAGTTCAGTTCAGTTCTGTTCAGTCACTCAGTCGTGTCCAACTCTTTGCAACCCCATGAACCACAGCACACCGGGCCTCCCTGTCCATCACTAAGTCCTGGAGTTTACCCAAACTCATGTCCATTGAGTAGGTGATGCCATCTAACCAT
This sequence comes from Capricornis sumatraensis, assembly GCF_032405125.1. Taxonomy (NCBI): domain Eukaryota; kingdom Metazoa; phylum Chordata; class Mammalia; order Artiodactyla; family Bovidae; genus Capricornis; species Capricornis sumatraensis. Next base: position 2,404,114 of record NC_091091.1, on the reverse strand, counting down.
CTCAACCTCTGTCATCCCCTTCTCCTCCTGCCTTCAATCTTTCCCAACATCAGAGTCTTTTCAAATGAGTCAGCTCTTCACATCAGGTGGCCAAAATATTGGAGTTTCAGCTTCAACATCAATCCTTCCAATGAACACCCAGGACTGATTTCCCTTTAAGATAGACTGGTTGGATCTCCTTGCAATCCAAGGGACTCTCAAGAGTCTTCTCCAACACCACAGTTCAAAAGCATCAATTCTTCGGTGATCAGCTTTCTTTATAGTCAAATTCTCATATCCATATATGACTACTGGAAAAACCATAGCCTTGACTAGACAGACCTTTGTTGACAAAGTAATGTCTCTGCTTTTTAATATGCTGTCCAGGTTGGTCATAACTTTCCTTCCAAGGAGTAAGCGTCTTTTAATTTCATGGCTGCAATCACCGTCTACAGTGATTTTGGAACCCCCCAAAATAAAGTCAGCCACTGTTTCCCCATCTATTTGCCATGAAGTGATGGGACCAGATGCCATGATCTTAGTTTTCTGAATGTTGAGCTTTAAGCCTACTCTTTCACTCTCCTCTTTTACTTTCATCAATAGGCTCTTTAGTTCTGCACTTTGTGCCATAAGGATGGTGTCATCTGCATATCTGAAGTTATTGATATTTCTCCCAGAAGACTTGATTCCAGCTTGTGCTTCATCCAGCCCAGCATTTCTCATCATGTACTCTGCTGCTAAGTTGCTTCAGTTGTGTCCAACTCTGTGCGATGCTATAGATGGCAGCCCACCAGGCTCCACCATCCCTGGGATTCTCCAGGCAAGAACACTGGAGTGAGTTGCCATTTCCTTTTCCAATGCAGGAAAGTGAAAAGTGAAAGTGAAGTCGCTCAGTCGTGTCTGACTCTTAGCAATCCCATGGACTGCAGTCTACCAGGCTCCTCTGTCCACAGGATTTTCCAGGCAAGAGTACTGGAGTGGGTTGCCATGATGTACTCTGCATGTAAGTTAAATAAACAGAGTGACAATATACAGCCTTGATGTACTCCTTTTCCTATTTGGAACCAGTCTATTGTTCCATGTCCAGTTCTAACTGTTGCGTCCTGACCTGCATACAGGTTTCTCAAGAGGCAGGTCAGGTGGCCTGGTATTCCCGCCTCTTTCAGAATTTTCCACAGTTTATTGTGATCCACACAGCCAAAGGTTTTGGCATAGTCAATAAAGCAGAAATAGATGTTTTTCTGGAACTCTCTTGCTTTTTCCATGATCCAGCGAATGTTAGCAGTTTGATCTCTGGTTCCTCTGTCTTTTCTAAAACCAGCTTGAACATCTGGAAGTTCATGGTTCAAACCCACCAAACCAAACAAAATAGGAGGAGATAGGGAGTCCACTTGAAAAATAATTCAGAATAATGATAGTAAAGATGACCCAAAGTCCTGAAAATAAAATGGAGTTACAGATAAATAGACTAGAGACCATGATTGAGAAGATGCAAGAAATGGACCTAAAAGAAGGATTGAGAAGATTCAAGGACCTAGAAGAAGTAAAGAAGAGTCAATCAATAATGAACAATGAAATAACTGAGATTAAAAACACTCTGGAGAGAGCCAACAGTAGAATAACTGAGGCAAAAGAGAGGATAAGTGAGGTGGAAGATAGAATGGTGGAAATGAAGCAGAGAAGAAAAAAATAGTAAAAAAAAAAAAAAAATGAAGACAATCTCACATACCTCTGGGACAATTTTAAACTCCCCAACATTTGAAACATAGGTGTCCCAGAAAAAGAAGACAAAAAGAAAGGGCATAAGAAAATACTGGAGGAGATAATTATCAAAAACTTCCCTAAAATGGGGAAGGAAATAGCCACCCAAGTCCAATAAACCGAGAGAGTCCCAAACAGGATAAACCCAAGGTGACACACCCCAAGACACATATTAATCTATCTAACAAAAATTAAACACAAAGGGCAATTATTAAAAGCAACAAGGGGAAAGCAACAAACAATACACAAGGGGATCCTCATAAGGATAACAGCTGATCTTTCAATAGAAATTCTTCAAGCCAGAAGGGAATAGCAAGACATACATGAAGTGATGAAAGAGAAAAACCTAAAACCAAGATTACTATAACTAGCAAGGATCTCATCCAGATATGAAGGAGAAATCAAAAGCTTTACAGACAAGCAAAAGCTGAGAGAATTCAGCACTACCAAACCAGCTCTTCAACAAATGCTAAAGGATCTTCTCTAGACAGGAAACACAGAAAAGGGTTATAAAAATGAATCCAAAGCAACAGACTAAATGGTAATGGGTTCATTCAGTTCAGTTCAGTTCAGTTCAGTTGCTCAGTCGTGTCCAATTCTTTGAGACCCCATGAATTGCAGCACGCCAGGCCTCCCTGTCCATCACCAACTCCTGGAGTTCACTCAAACTCACGTCCATCGAGTCAGTGATGCCATCCAGCCATCTCATCCTCTGTCGTCCCCTTTTCCTCCTGTCCCAAATCCCTCCCAGCATCAGAGTCTTTTCCAGTGAGTCAGCTCTTCACATGAGATGGCCAAAGTACTGGAGTTTCAGCTTTCACATCATTCCTTCCAAAGAACACCCAGGACTGATCTCCTTTAGAATGGACTGGTTGGATCTCCTTGCAGTCCAAGGGACTCTCATATTTATCAATAATTACCTTAAGTGTAAATGGGTTAAATGCTCCAACCAAAAGACAAATTCTGACCAAATGGATACAAAAAAAGACCCCTCTATATGCTCTCTACAAGTGACCCACCTTAAACCTAGGGACACATACAAACTGAAAGGGAGGGGCAAAGAAAGGATATTTCATGTAAATAGAGACAAAAAGAAAGCAGGAATACAATATTCATATCAGATAAAATAGACTTTGAAATGACCATGACAAGAGCCAAAGTAGGACACCACATAATAATCAAGGAAACAATCAAAGAAGATGCAACAATTAACAACATATATGCACCCAACATAGGAGCGCCTCAATATGTAGTGAAATGAAAGTGGCTCAGTCATGCCTGACTCTTTGTGACCCCATGGACTATATAGTCAATGTAATTCTCTAGGCCAGAGCACTGAAATGGGTAGCCTTTCCCTTCTCCAGGGGATCTTCCCAACCCAAGGACTGAACCCACGTCTCCTTCATTGCAGGCAGATTCTTTACCAGCTGAGCTACAAGGGAAGCCCAATATGTAATGCAAATGCTAACAAGTACGAAAGGGGAAATTAACAGTAACAATAATAGTGGGGGACTTCAATACCACACTCACACCAATGGATAGATCAACCGAACAGAAAATTAGCAAAGAAACACAAGCTTTAATTAGTACAGTGGACCAGTTAGACCTAATTAATATCTATAGGGCATTTCAGCCAAAAACAATGGGTTGCACCTTTTTCTCAAATGCACACAGAACATTAAATCTAGCCCTAGTAAATTAAAAAAAAAAATTAAATCATTTCAAGCATCTTTTCTAATCACAATGCAGTAAGATTAGATATCAACTACAGGGGGAAAACTGTAAAAAACACATACATTTGGAGACTAAGCAACATGCTTCTGAACAACCAACAGATCACAGAAGAAATCAAAATATGCATAGAAACAAGTGAAAATGAAAACAAAATAACCCAAAACCAATGGGATTCAGTAAGAGCAATGCTAAGAGAGAGCTTTATAGCAATACAAGCCTACCTCAAGAAATAAGAGAAACATTAAATGACCAACCTAACTTTACACTTAAAGCCACTAGAGAAGGAAGAACAGAAAAACCTCAAAGTTAGTAGAAGGAAAGAAATCATAAAAATCAGTGCAGAAATAAGTGAAAAAGAAACAAAGGAGACTATAGCAAAGATCTACAAAACTAAAAGCTGCTTCTTTGAGAATAGAAATAAAATAGACAAACCATTAGCCTGACTCATCAAGGAAAAAAAGGAGAAGAATCAGATCAATAAAATTAGAAATGAAAATGGAAGAATCACAACAGACAACACAGAAATACAAAAGATCATAAGAGACAACTATGAGCAACTATATGCCAGTAAAATGGACAACTTGGAAGAAATGGACAAATTCTTGGAAAAGTATAACATTCCAAAAATGAACCAGGAATAAATACATAATCTGAACAGACCAATCACAAGCAAGGAAATCAAAATTGTAATCAAAAATATTCCAACAAGAGAACAAGATGGCGGAGGAGTAGGTGGACATGGAGTACATCTCTCTCCACGGATACATCAGGAATGCGCGTTCAGACACAAAAGTGCATGCAGGAAGAACACCAGCTGAGAGCGAACAGGAGTACCTGATCAGCGGGAAAGAATATACAGAACCAAGCAAAACTCGGTAGGATGAAGGGACTAGGGGGAAAAACAGGAGCGTTGCTAGAACTGGACCTGCCCTCAGAGGATTGGGGGACTGAAGGAGGGGGTCAGATCCCTACACTGGGGCAATTGTCTGAGTCAGAGGAGAAACATTTAAGGCTAAAACAGCTAATCTGTGGCAGCCTAAATGGAATGAGAATTAGACAGACCTTGCCACAATTATACATAGCCTGGACAGGGATGCAGGTCCCCTAGAAGGTGCAGTGGCTGGGAGCTGGAGCTTAGGGATTGTGGAACAATCCCAGGGTGAGGGATGCTATTGACTGCAGAGAGCCAGACCAACGGGACATGAGGAAAGAGATTGTGGTGGGAAATGCCTGTGGAGGAAAGCCAGGCAGCCATGGAAGCAAGGTGATACTGCTGAATCACGTGTATGGGGTGGAGCCATCACCATAACCTCTCTCTTCCCACATGCCAGCACCCGGTGGCTGAACGATAGAGAGACTGGCCCATCAAACACCTGACACACTGAACTACAGAGTAGGACCCCACCCAGGGAGCCCCTTTAGGTACCTGAGGCACTGATCTACAGAGTAGGAAGTCAGCCAGAGGGGCCCCTCTATGTGCCTGACATGATGAACAGCAGAGAAGGACCCCAGGCAAGAGAGCCCTCGAAGTGCCTGCACAGGCGGAGCTGTGGAGAAAGACTAGCCAAAGAGGCCTTCTGATCGCCAGTGACCAGAGGCTCAGAAAAAAAGACTGTGATAGGGCCATAACTCCTGTGGCTGAGGCGGTCTGTGTCCCTGCATGCTTGGTACTGAGAGGGTAACAGGCAGGAAGGTCAGGGGTCTCCAAACGGAGGAAATAGCCTGCAAGTGTCAGACATTTTTATCTCTCTTAAGCGGCAGCCGGAAACATACTAGCGATATTTTTTCCTTCTCTATACAAATTTAAAAGGAGGTTTCTCGTAAAATACTGTGTTGGCATAATGACACCTGGTTTCACCTGAAGTTAACTATTCTCAAACCTAAAGATAACCAATGCCCTTTTCTTATGGAAATGTTTGTCTTAAGCTATGCGAATGTACTATGCTGCTGCTGCTAAGTCACTTCAGTCGTGTCCAACTCTGTGTAACCCCATAGACAGCAGCCCACCAGGCTCCCCCGTCCCTGGGATTCTCCAGGCAGGAACACTGGAGTGGGTTGCCATTTCCTTCTCCAATGCGTGAAAGTGAAAAGTGAAAGTGAAGTTGCTCAGTCGTGTCCGACCCTCAGCGACCCCATGGACTGCAGCCTTCCAGGCTTCTCCGTCCATGGGATTTTCCAGGCAGGAGTATTGGAGTGGGGTGCCATTGCCTTCTCTGAATGTACTATGCATTTACCCCAAACTGTTTTCAAGTTGGTTCCGCCTCTTGGCTCAGAACCTACTTGACAAACCAGGATGTTATACTCAGATACTGTTCCTCTAATCTATGTAAATGGAACTATTTGCATGGTGCTCTGCCCTCCTTCAAGATTCGAGTTAATCATTTTATGGCCCAGGATGAACCATTTGGTGCCAAGATTATCCCAAAATGCATCTTATGGGTGAGGGGCCTGGTGCCATTCTGAGTTTTAAGACATTCTTTTCTTTCATTAACAGACTGCTAGTGACTATATAACATCCAGCTGAAGACTAGCAGGGGGGTACTCTTTCTGCCCCCTTCTGATGCCTATGTCAGAAGCTTTCTCTATCTCCTTTATGCTTTAATAAAACTTTATTACACAAAATCTCTGAGTGATCAAGCCTCGTCTCTGGCCCCGGATTGAATTCTTCTCCTCCGGGGGCCAAGAATCCTGGTGTCTTTGAGTGATTCAACAACAACCTTTCAGTACCTCCAGGGTCCTCATGACCCAAGCAGCTACACCATCTTCACACTCAACCCTCACAGGGGCAGAGCTGCCACAGGCAAAAAAATGTTGCTGTGGGGTTGCTTTGGTCATGTCCAACTCTTTGTGACTCTGTGGACTGCGGCCTGCCAGGCATCTCTATCAGGGAGGTTCTCCAGGCAAGAATACTGGCGTATGTTGGCAAATACTGGCTGCCATACCCTTCTAGAGCACTATATTTCCTACTCCCTTCATGGCCCATTCCCTTGAGTACCTGGTGCTGCCAGAACCTCTGTGACACAAGGAGCTGCACCACCTCTGAACCTGGCCCTCACTGGGGCAGGCCCAAGTGCTCCACGGCAGCCTCAGGAGCAAACCCCAGTGGACAGCCCACATGCAGAGGTAGAAATAAAACCACAATCGAAACTCAGGGGTAGTGCAGCAAAGGAAGAAAACCCAAAACCTTGCCACCAGCTGTACAAGCTGCAGATTTAGCCTGCACAATCAACTAGGCAGACTCTGTGTCTACAGAATATATAAAAGGACATTGAGCGCTCCCACAAGAGCACATGCACTAGTTCTGATAGCTATGGACACTGGAGGCAAGAATACACAGGAGTAGGACCAGATTAGAATCCAAGCCGACCCAACAGTAGGTCCAAATATCAGTACGGTGTTGGAGGGCATCCTAGGGAGATGACGTGGACTGTGACTCCCAGCGAGAGAAGGATCCTGACAACAGTGACTCAAGAAAAACATTTATTTTATTCTTGTTTTGACTTGTTCTGTAGTTTCTTGGATTCTTATTTTCTTTTCTCTTTTTTTACTCCCTCTGTTGCAGTTGTCGGTTTTATTGCCACTATGAAGTCTAATTAAGCTTTTGAGTTTTTTTTTTTTTTTTTTCCTCAATCACACTTTTTATTGTCGCTATAAAACTTTCCTCTATGTGGGGCTTTTGCAGTTCTGTGGAGTTCTCCTTTTTTTTTTTTTTTCACTCCCCTAACCTTTTTTCTTTTCTCTTTTTTCTTTTTAATTATAATTTTTATAGACCTATTATTATTTTTCTACATTTATTCCTTTCTTTGTTTTTCCTACTGTTCTCCCCTTGCAGTTAATCTTTAATGTATATAAATCTTCTTTATCTACCTCTCTGTAGCTTTGCATATCTATTCTTTCTTTCCTTTCTCTCCTTTCTTCTCAACATATTTGCTAGTTTTGTTTTCATTGGCACTTGGCAACGGTGCTATTGGCACTTGGTACCCACTTGAAACTACCTGAAAAAGGTGCCACTTGGCACCTTGCTTTAGTTTTGCTTTCCAGCTTGTGCTTCAGTTAGTTTTGTTCATAACTGGTAGATATAATTTTTGGCTTCCTTTGTTCTCTGGGTCAATCGCTTGTACTTTATTGGACAGTTTTGATTTTGCTTATGGATAGTTATGTATATGTGTATATTCCATTATTTTAATTATAAGTTGTCTGATTTTGTAACTGTCATTCGTCTGGGGTTCATCTTTGGTTTCTCGTTTATGGGTATTTGTTTTAATCTCACTTAATATCATAACAGACCACTTGTGGAATCCTCATTCCTGACCAGAGATCAAGTCCTGAGCGTTTGAAGTGGGATCACTGACTCCAAGACCCTAGACTACCAGAGATCTAACCGTAGGGGGAAGTATCAAATAGTGAGAACTCCCACAGAGGAAACCACTTGAATACAAGACCTGGCATTCCCCAACCACCAGGAGCACCCTATGCAGGACACCTCATCCAAACAACAACAAACAAAACAGCAATGTAACTGAATCATCGACAGACAGGATTACCACCATATTCAGCCTTGCCCATCAGAGGATAAACAAGCAAACAAACAAAACTCAGCATAAATCTCACCCCATACTAAGCTTACACAAACAACTGCACCAACCTTAGCAGGGCAGAAATCAAAAGGAACAAAGAATTCAACCTTGAGGCCTGGATAAAGGAGACCTCAAACACAGTAAGTTTAAAAATATAATGAAAAGGTAGAGAAATACTGCACAAATAAAGGAACAAACTAGAAACATAGAAGTCCAAATAAATGAAGAGGAAATAGGAAAACTACCTGAAAAAGAATTCAGAATAATGATAATAAAGATGATCAAAACATTGAAAGCAGAATGGAGAAAATGCAAGAATCAATTAAGAAACACCTAGGGCAATTAAAGAACAAATACAATACAATTACTGAAATTAAGGATACTCTACAAAGAATCAATAGCAGAATACCTGAAGTAGAAGAATGAATCGGTGACCTGGAACATAAAAGAAGGAGTCAGTGGAAATAACTTCTGAAGAGGAGAATAAAGTAAAAAGAATGAAAAGAACTGAAGACAATCTCAGAGACCTTGGGGACAACATCAAATGCACCAACATTCGAATTATAGGAGTCCCAGAAGAGAAAAAAGCAAGGGTATGAGAAAAATTTTGAAGAGATTATAGCTGAAAATTTCCCCAACATGGAAAAGGAAATAGTCAATCAAGTCCAAGAGGTGCAAAGAGTCCCATACAGGATAAACCCAAGGAGAAACACACCAAGACTCCTACTAATCAAGTTAACAAAGATTAAACACAAAGAAAGAATATTAAAAGAAGCAAGGGAAAAGCAACACGTAGCATACAAGGGAAAGGCCTTGCGTTTAAAAGCTGATCTTTCAGCAGAAACTCTGCAGGCCAGAAGGGAATAGCAGGATATATTTAAAGTACTGAAAGGTAAAAATCTACAACCAAGATTACTCTACCTGACTAAGGACCTCATTCAAAATTGATGGAGAAATCAAAAGCTTTTCAAATAAGCAAAAGTTAAGGATTTACTACCACCAAACCAGCATTACAACAAATGTTAAATTGACTTATATAGTCATGATATACAAGAGAAGAAAAATATCTACAAAATCAAACTACAAACAATTTGGAAAATGCCAGTAGGAACATCAGTTCAGTTCATTTCAGTCCAGTAGCTCAGTTGTGTCCAACTCTTTGCAACCCCATGGACTGCAGCATACCAGGCTTCCCTGTCCATCACCAACTCCCAGAGCCTACTCAAATTCATGTCCATTGAGTGGGTGATGCCATCCAATGATCTCATCCTCTGCCATACCCTTCTTTTCCCACCCTCAATCTTTTCCAGCATCAGGGTCTTTTCAAATGAGTCAGTTCTTCACATTAATAACCCCTATCAAATTACCAATGGCATTTTTCAGAGAACAAGAAGAAAAATTTTCACATTGTGTATGGAAACACAAAAGACCCTGAATAGCCAAAGCAATCTTGAGAAAGAAAAATGGAGCTGAAAGAATAAATCTTTCTGACTTCAGAATATACTACAAAGCTAAAGTTATCAAGGCAGTATGGGTGCTGGTAAAAGAAAAAAAAGCAGGAATATAGACCAATGGAATAAGGCAGAAAGTCCAGAGATAAACTCACTCACCTATGGGTAGCTTATCTTTGACAACGGAGGCAAGAGTATACAATGGAGGGAGATGGCTTCAGAATGGTGGAGGAATAAGATGACACCACCTTCTCCCCCACAAATATACCAAAAATCATCTGTATGTGGAACAATTCCCACATGATATCTTCTGAACACTGTCAGAGGACCCCAGAAGTCCAGAAGGGCAAACCAATCTCCTCGGAATGAAGTAGAACAAAAGATAAAGACAAAAGGGGAGACAAAGGATTTCAGAATGGGGACCCTTGTCCCAGCGAGGAAGTCACAAAGTAGGAGAATTTCTAAACAATAAGAAACCCCCTCACAGGTGGGATCAGCAGGGAACTTTGGATCCTCAGAGGAAAGCACGAGGCAAAGCAGAGAAAATTCACTACAGAGATTGCGCCAAACAGCAATTTCCAGCTAAGAAATTGGCTCACATACTCACATTCACCTGCAGCGAGTGGGGGCTGGGTGTGGAGGCTTAGGCTTCAGGGGCTGGTCCTCAGGGAGAGGACTGGGGCTAACTGCTATGAAGATAATATGGAAAAAAAAAAAAACCAGGAAAATCCATTGGGCCACCAGAGAAACAAAAGAACATTCCATGGGAAGGCCCTAGCACAGTACTCTAAGTCTGCTTATGCCCACAGAACGAAGGACCATACTCTAGTGACTACCAAAACGGGGCAAGCTGGCTATGGTCTGTGGCCCCAGAGACAGTCTGGGAAGCAGGCACATGATTGTCAGCAGCAGAAGGCAAGGTGCCAGTACAGTCAGCTCAAGAGATGGTGACTACTGCCAAGCTATGAAAATCCATGGATTGCTACCTATGTCTTCCTGGGATTTTTAGCGGCTTAGCACTGTCAAAAGTGTCACAGTCTGGGTCCAACTCCTCTTTGGAAACACATAACTCACCTCAGGCTGAGGTGAACCTCCATGTGGCCCAGCCACAGCAAGCACTCCCCACACACTCCAGGGTATTTTCAGTATTCCTCCCTCTCTACAGGGCAACTGAGCAAGTGAGCCCGAAGAAGAAGCCACTTTTATCTCCTATGTCAGGGCAGAGATCAGACACTGGAAAGAGACTTTCAAGGAGAGTTGGGGCAAAAATCAAAGCAAAAGCATGAGCAAAAGAAAGAACAGTGACAAGTGCAGCAGTTTAAATTCCCACAATTAATCTGAGGCTATGCACTTTAGAGTCAAATGTAGACTTTAAGAGAAATTACAAGCTGGAGCAAGGGAAGAACTGAGTCTGAACTGACTCCACACTGCCCATAACAGGTCCAGAGATCTTCCTAGATATATTGGAAGACTTTCTGAATAGGCAATAATACTGGAGCAGGAAAACAGAGGAATCACTCAGACGTCCCTCTCACTACCACTCTATATATACTCCCCACCCATATTTTTTTATTTTTAAAATACTGTCCTCCCTTTTTTTCTCATATTATCTAATAGGGTTCTTTATTATTTCTTTAATTTTATTTTTATAACTTACTTTTATCTTTAAAATACATTATTTTAAAAATAAATTCTATATATTTTCTATTCAATGTTTTTTTTTTTTTTGTATTTTTGAGAGTCTGTTTTTTCTAGGTTTCTTATTTTTTATTTTCAATCTTTTGTATTCAATTTTGTACCTTTGAGAGTCAAATTTTTCACTTAAGGGTTTGATTATTGCCTTGATTGCTCTCTTCTCTTTTCACTCTTCCTAGTCACCTTCTCATCCCTTCTTCTCCTTTTCTTCTTCTGTTCTCTATATAAGCCTGTGAATCTCTCTAGGTGTTCTTGGCTGTTGAGTTGTTTCACCATTAATATGGGAGTTTTCTCTTCTGTGCTGTATTGCCTGAGAAGTCTTGATATTACTCTAAGAGGCTGGGCCTGAATCCCAGAGGTAGGAGACTCAACTCCAGGACCATGTAATAGATGAGACCAAGCTCCAGCCAAGAGCCAGTAAGCTCCAGTGCAGGACACCCCATGCCAATCCTTCAGCAAAGCAGGAGCACAAACCTCCACATTGGTAGGCAGACTGCCAAAAGTCATACCAAACCCACAGATACCCCAAAACACATTACACGACACAGCACTGCCCTACACAGTGACTAGATTCAGCTCCATCCACCAAAACACAGGCACAAGCCCACTCCCTTCCCCAACCAGGAAACCTTTAAAAGGCGCTAGTTCAACTGCACCACAGACTTCACAATTAAGAGGAGCTAGGACCTTCAGTGGGCTTCCCTGGTGGCTCAGAGGTTAAAGCGTCTGCCTGGAATGCGGGAGACCCAGGTTCAATCCCTGGGTTGGGAAGATTCCCTGGAGAAGGAAATGGCAACCCACTCCAGTACTCTTGCCTCGAGAATCCCATGGATGGAGGAGCCTGGTAGGCTACAGTCCATGGGGTCACAAAGAGTCAGACACGACTGAGCAACTTTACCTTACTTACTTAGGACCTTCAATAGCTACATAGTTCTGATAGGAGTATCGTATCCTAGTTCCATAGGACTGGTGCTGAAGCTGAAGCTCCAATACTTTGGCCACTTGATGTGAAGAACTGACTCATTGGAAAAGACCCTGATGCTGGGGAAGATTGAATGCAGGAGGAGAAGGGGATGACAGAGGATGAGATGGTTGGATGGCATCACTGACTCGACGGGCATTAGTTCGAGCAAGCTCTGGGAGTTGGTGATGGACAGGGAAGCCTGGCATGCTGCAGTCCAAGGGATCACAAAGAGTCGGACACAGTTGACTAAGTGACTAAACTGAACTGAACTGATGACCTTCCAGCCTGCAGAAAGGAGGTTCCAAATATAGTAAATTAAACAAAATGAAAAGACAAGAAATATGCAGCAAATAAAGGAATATGGTAAAAAAAAAAAAAAAACCACAAGACCAAACAATGAGGAGGAAATAGGTAGTCTACCTGAAAGAGAATTCAGAGTAATGATAGTAAAGATCATTCAAAATCTTCAAAACAAAATGGAGGCACAGATAAATAGGCCAGAGGCACAGATCAAGATGATGCAAGAAATGTTTAATAAGGACACAGAAGAATTAAAGACTAAACAATCAGCAAAGAACAACACACTAAATGAGATTAAAAATACACTAGAGGGAACCAGCAGTAGAATAACTGAATCAGAAGAATGGATAAATAAGCTGGAAGATACAATGGTATCTTCTATACAATGGTAGAAACTGAAGCAGAGCAGAATAAAGGGAAAAAAACATAAGCAGAAATGAGGACAGACTCAGAGACCTCTGGGACAACAGTAAATGGTGTAACATTTGAATCATAGGTGTCCCAGAAGAAGACAAAAGCAAATGTCATAAGAAAATATTTGAGGAGATTATAATAGAACATGTCCCTAAAATGGGAGGGAAATAGTGGCTCAGGTCCAGGAAACACAGAGAGTCCCATACAGGATAAACCCAAGGAGAAACACACTAAGACACATATTAATTAAATTAACAAAAACTAAACACAGAGAACAAATATTAAAAGCATCAAGGGAAAAGCGTAAAAAAAAAAAAAAAATACAAGGGGATACCAATAAGGCTATCAGCTGGTATTTCAAAAGAAACTCTGCAACCAGAAGGGAATAGCAGGATATACTTAAAGTGATGAAAGGGAAAATTCTGCAAACAAGATTATTCTATCCAGCAAGGACCTCATTCAGATTCAAAAGAGAAATCAAAAGCTTTACAGGTAAGCAAAAGTTAAGAGAATTCAGCACCACCAAACCAGCTCTTCAACAAATGCTAAAGGAACTTTTATAGACAGGAAACACAAAAAGGAAAGGCTTATTAAAGCAAACCTAAAACAATGAAGTGAATGGTAGTAAATTCATACTTATCAATAATTACCTTAAATGTAAATGGGCTAAATGCTCCAACCAAAAGATACAAATTGGCTGAACGAATACAAAAACAAGACCCTTATATATGTTGTCTACAAGAAACCCACCTCAAGCTTAGGGACACGTACAGACTGACAGTGAGGGGCTGGAAAGTGGTATTCCTTGCAAATGAAAATCATAATAAAGCAGGAGTAGCAATACTCATATCAGATAAAATAAATACCATTACAGAGACAAAGGACAATACATAATGATCAAGGGATCAAGCCAACAAGAAGATATAATAATTAGAAATATATATATACATATGTATACCCAACATAGGAGGAGGAATTCCCTTGATAACTCAGTTGGTAAAGGATCTACCTGCAATGCAGGAGACCCCTGGTTTGATTCCTGGGTTGGAAAGATCCCCTGGAGAAGGGAAAGGCTACCCACTGCAGTATTCTGGCCTGGAGAATTCCATGGACTCTATAGTCCTGGGGTCACAAACAGTTGGACATGACTGAGCAACTTTCACAACATAGGAACACCTCAGTACATAAGGCAACTGCTAACAAATATTAAAGGGGAAATCAACAGTAGCACAATAAGAGCGGGAGATTTTAATATAGCACTCATACCAATGGACAAATCAACCAGACAGAAAATTAGTTCAGAAACATAAGCTTTAAATGGTACATCGGACCATTTGGACCTAATTAACAACTACAGGGCATTTCATCCAAAAACAATAGATTTCACTTTTTTTTCAAGTGCACATGAAATATACTCCAGGATAGATTACATCTTGGACCATAAATCAAGCCTTGGTAAATACTAAAAATTGAAATCTTTTCAAGCATCTTTTTGGACCACAATGCTATAAGATTAGATATCAACTACAAGGAAAAAGAAAACTAAAAAACACAAGCATGTGGAGGCTATGTAATGCACTAGTGAATAGCCAATAGAATCTGAGGAAATTAAAAAGGAAATCAAAATATGTCTAGAAACAAATGACAATGAAAACATGACAGCTCAAAACCTATGGGATGCAGTAAAAACAGTGCCAAGAAGAAAGTTTATAGCAATACAAACCTACCTCAAGAAACAAGACAGACACCAAGTGAACAACCTAAATTTACACTTACAGCAACAATAAAAAGGAACTAAAAGCCCAAAATTTAGTAGAGGGAAAGAAATCATAAAGATCAGAACAGAAATAAATGAAAAAGAAGTGAAGGGGACTACAGCAAAGATCAATAAAACTAAAAACTGGTTCTTTCAGTAAATAAAACTGACAAACTGTCAGCCAGATTTATTAAGAAAAAGAGAGATGTTTCAAATCAATAAAATTAGAAATAAAAAAAAAGTTACAACAGACAACACAGAAATACAAAGGATCATAAGAGACTACTATGAGCAATGATATGTAAACAAAATGACAACCTGGAAGAAATGAACAAATTTTTAGAAAAATGTAGCCTTCCAAAACTGAGCCAAGAAGAAATAGAAAATATGAAGAGACCAATTACAAACACAGAAATCAAAACTAATGAAAAATCTTCCAGCAAACAAAAGCTTAGCGTTAGATGGCTTCACAGGCGAATTCCACCAAAAGTTTAGAGAAAAGCTAACACAATCCCTACTCAAATTTTTCAGAAAATTGCAGAGGAAAGCAAACTCCCAAACTCATTCTATAAGGCCAGGATCACCTTAATATCAAAACCAGACAAAGATGCCACAAAAAAGGAAAATTACATACCAATATTACGATGAACGTAGATTCAAAAATACTCAACAAAATCCTAGCAAACAGAATCCAACAACACATTAAAAAGATCATACGTCATGATTAAGTGGGTTTTATTCCAGAGATGCAAGGATTCTTCAATATACTCAAATTAATCAATGTGATAATCATATTAATAAACTGAAAGATAAAAACCATATGATCATCTCTCTAGATATAGATAAAGCTTTTGAAAAAATTCAAAAACTCTCCAGAAAGTAGGCATAGAAGGAACATATCTCAACATAATAAAGGCCATATATGACAAACCCAAATCAAACATTATCCTCAATGGCGAAAAACTGAAAGCATTTCCTCTAAAATCAGGAACAAGACAAGGGTGCCCACTCTCACCACTATTATTCAACATCATTTTGGTTTTTGTCCAAGGCACAACAACTGGAGAAGAAAAAGAAATAAAAGGAATCCAGATTGGAAAAGAAGAAGAAAAACTCTATTTCCAGATGACATGAGTCTTTATACAGAAAATCTTAAAAATGTCACCAGAAAATTACTAGCCCTTTGTTGTTGTTGTTCAGTCACTCAGTCATGTATGACTCTTTGCAACCCCATGGGCTACAGCACACAAGGCTTCCTTGTCCTTCACATTGTCCATCTCCTGGAGCTTGCTCAAACTCATGTCCATTGAGTCAGTGATGTCATCCAACTGTCTTATCCTCTGTCATCCCTTGCTCCTCCTACCTTTATTATATTCATTGATTACTAGCACGGATTAATGAATGTAGTAAAGTCTCAGGGGACAAAATTTATACACAGAATCAATTATACACTAACAATGGAATATCAGAAGCTAATTAAGGATCAGTTTCCATTCACCATTGAAGGAGGAGCTCCCACGCACTACCACTGACCTTCACTTGAGGATCCCATCTGGAAACAATTCACAGACCTCAGCAAGAGGAAAAAAGATTTTCCCCTTGCCCCAAAACAGTCATTCAGTGAGAAACTGCCATTCAGCCAATGAGAGTCCCCACCATCCTGAACTCCCACACTTCTCCAGTGAACTTCGTTCAAAACAGTCCCCCTCAACTTCCTCCTCTTTCCTCTGTGAAAGAAAGCTCCTCTCCTTTGCCTATGGTTCACTGTAAGTTCCTTGTCCTAAAGGGTAATTCATCTGCTATCCCCAAAACATTCATTTTGCTTTCTCTTAAGAAAAAAACAACTGGCTATTTTAAGTTTGACACTTTATATTTAGCACATCAAATATCCTAGTGTGTAAGATATTGGTGTATACTTCATATAACACTTTATTGAACTATAATATACTTAAAGGTACAAAATCAGAAGCACATTCCTTGATGAATTTTCACAAGAGAAACATTTATTCAGCCACTATGCAGACAAAAAACATATTACCAGCAGCCCTCTCTTTGCCCCATTATAAATCACAAACTTCTCCTCAAATTACTATCTTGACTTTGTGAGATGGAATATCTCCTGCTATATCAACAAGCAAGGATGTAAGAGCCATCAGTGATTTCAGCTTCCAAATGTAAATGAGGGCTCCCAAAAGGGAATAAAATGCCTGCAATCCAGCAGATGTTGCCCCTACCCATGGTGATTGCTGAGAGGCTTGGGGATGGGGGAAGAATATAAGAAATCAGAAAGACAAGATTCTGGCCCCAGAAAACTGAGATGCATATGAAAGAAATGAATAATTCCAGACCCTTGCACATTCCAATACATAAAAGAGTGCTAAATTCCTTAACTTGATATCTGGTTTTCCTTAGTTAGCATAAATCTTTGGTGTTCAGACTGCCTGCTCACTTTGTTGCAAACTTGTATATAGCCTGACTGCCTCTCCCACCTCCTCATTGCAATCTCTCAGGGCTACCTGAGATACCTCCCGGGCTTGAAGTCCTAACATTCTCACCGGTAAAATAAACGTCTACTTTTAGGTTGTGATTATTTTACTTCTACATGTTATTTCTGTCTTTTTGTCAGATTTTATATAAACAGAATTACACAATGTGTATTCATTTATCTTATTACTCATCCAAAATCTTGTTTGTAATATTTATCCAAGTACTTGTGCAAGGCAATATTTTTTCTCACTTCTGTATAATATTCCATTGTATTATTTTTGCTCTTTGTTTTAGTCGCTAAGTCATGTTCAGCACTTTTGTGATCCCATGGACTATAGCCCATCAGGCTCCTCTGTCCTTGGGATTTCCCAGGCAAGAATGCTGGAGTGGGTTGTCATTTCCTTCTCCAGGGGATCTTTCAGACCCAGGGATTGAACCCAGATCTCCTGAATTGTAGGCAGATTCTTTACCACTAAGGGACCCAGGAAGTGCATTCCATTGTATAACATATCACAATTTACGGGATTTTTTTAACCAAAGATTATTGGAGTTATTTTAAGCTTTAGAATATAATGAAGAAAACTTTAAGATTAATATTGTGTATGACTTTTGATAGAAATATGCATCTATTTCTTTACTTGGGGTTTCCCTGCTGGCTCGAAAAATTCACAAGCTAATGCAGGAGACCCGAGTTCAATCCCTGGGTTGGGAAGATCCCCTAGAGGAGGAAATGGCGTTCCATTCCAGTATTCTTGCCTGGGAAATCCCATGGTGGGCTACAGTCCATGGAGTCACAGAGTTGGACATGACTTAGTTGACTAGACAGCAACAGTTTTTATACTTGGCCTAAAATTATAATAAAACAGCTAAGCTATGCTTCTTTTGCTAAGTGTTCTCATAGTTTACATCGTTTTGCATTTTATTATTCAATCTTTTGTATCTTTCATTATATTTAAATTTTCTCTTTTAATATCAATATCTACTGCTACTGCTAAGTCACTTCAGTTGTGTCCGACTCTGTGTGACCCCATAGATGGCAGCCCACCAAGCTTCCCCATCCCTGGGATTCTCCAGCCAAGAACACTGGAGTGGGTTGCCATTTCCTTCTCCAATGCATGGAAGTTAAAAGTGAAAAGTGAAAGTGAAGTCACTCAGTCGTGTCCAACTCAGCGACCCAGTGGACTGCAGCATACCAGCCTCCTCCACCCCATGGGATCCTCCAGGTAAAAATACTGGAGTGGGGTGCCATTGCCTTCTCTGATATCAGTATCTACTTGGGTTTAAATTTGTGCTTTTCTCAGTACAGGCTTTGAATTTGCAGTGGGGAGGCCTGCCTGGATTAGTGCTGTGGATAGGTAATTCTTTCTAATTCTGAGGTTAGGGAGTCCTTCTGCCAGAAGTCACTTTCTCCAGTGGGACTGATAATGTTATCAGTTATAAGGGTGCACCTTGGGTTTCCAGATAAATACATTATGCTCAGTGAAGTTAAATTTCAGATATAAAACAAATGATGTTTTAATATAAAGATGTTCCAAATATTGCATGGGACATACTATACTAAAGCATTATTTATTATTTACCTGAAATGCAAATTTACATGAATGCCCTGTACTTTCACTTGACAAATCTGGCAACCTTAGGTATTTAACCTGACAAACATATGTCTGTGTTTTGCCCATAATAATTACTGTAATTACTGATATATTTAGATTGATATCTACCATCTTACTACTTTTTAACATTTGTTCCACTCATATATATAATTTTCTGTTTTTCTCCTTACTTGACTTGCTTTCAAGTGAAAGTGGCTCAGATGTATCTGAGTAGTGACCCCATGGATTGTAGTCCACTGGGCTTCTCTGTCCATGGAATTCTCCAGCCAAGAATACTAGAGTAGGTTGTCATGCCCTCCTCCAGGGAATTTTCCTGACCTAAGGATTGAACCCAGGTCTCCTGAATTGTAGGCAGATTCTTTACTATCTGTCACCAGGATTTGCTTTAGATTAATCAAATATTTTTATTATTTCATAATAAAATTACCAATCTAATAGTCTCTTAGTTATATATTATTTTTACTATTCTTTTAGTGTTCCTAGAGATTAATATGTTTCCTGATTTATTAGATTCTAGAGAAATTAGTATATACAGGATATCCCAGCTAATGTCAGAACATAGACTCTTTTAACTTTGAACTTTTGTGATTTACTTGAAATGTACTGTAAGCCTACATATATGCTAAACTCCACAATAAACTGTTTTTATTTTGTAAAATTAACATTATATTTACCCACAAATCTTTTCCATTTTTCTCTATGATTTTATGAATTTCTGTGTTTCCATCTGGGACAATTTTCCTTTTGCCTTAAGAATTCTCTTTATTTTTTCCTTTATTGAGTCTACTGATAAGCGTTTTTGTTAGTTTTTTCTCAATTTTTGTTTTTCTGGAAAGGTCTTTTTATAATCTCTTGTGGAGGGAGTTTTCTCTGTGCAAAAATGTTTAGGTTAACATTTTGTTGTTATTCTCCTTAACAACATTTTATTGTCTTCTTACTTCCATTATTAAGAAAATAATTATCTAGAACTTATAGTTTATTTTTAAAAGTGATATGCCTCCTTTACCACATAGGAACATATTCTTTCCTTTGGTATTCAGCAATTTTACTGTGATGTTCTTAGGTGTGGTTTTCTTTGTATTTATTTTGTATGGGTCCATAGTGTTTCTTGAAATTGTGGATCAATATTTTTGATAAATTTGGGAAAATTATTATTTATTATCCATTTAAATATTGCTTCTGCATCATCCTTTCTCCCATTCTGGGATTTTTATTTACATGCCCTATATTGTGGGTCAGCTAGTAAAAATCTGCCTGCAATGCAGGAGACCTGGGTTCGATCCCTGGGTTAGGAAGACCCCCTGGAGAAGGGAAAGGTTACCCACTCCAGTATTCTGGCCTGGAGAATTCCATGGACTGTATAGTTCTTGGAGTCACAAACAGTTGGACACAACTGAGTGACTTTCACTTCATTTCATACATTATTGTGCAATTTTTAAGTATACTCCATCCATTTTTCTCTATGTACTTCTGCTGAATATTTTCTATTAATCTATTTTCAGTTTTATTCATCTTCTCTTGAGTCTAATTTCCTGTTAAATTTATCCATTACATTCAAATTTTTGATTATTGTGCTTTGTCTTTCCATTCAATTAGATTTTATAAATTTCAGTTCTTCAGTGAAAGCTTCCAGAATCTTCTCTATTGTTTGAGCATATTAACCACAGTTATTTTAAAGTTATCTGATTACTTTAAAACCCGGCATGTTGTATTTTTTGCTTCGTATCTTGACCTTTCTTTTTATTTAATTGAAGTTATAGTTAATTTACAACGTTATGTTAGTTTCACAACATTGATCTAGTTATACATGTATGTATATCTTTTTCATATTTTTTTCTATTATAGGCTTTCCCAATGGCTCAGTAGAAAGAATTTGCTTACAGTGCAAGAGATACAGGAGATGTGAGTTCGATCCCTGGGTCAGGAAGATTCCTCTGAAGGAGGAAATGGCAACCCATTCCAGTATTCTTGCCTGAAAAATCCTGTGGACAGAGGAGCATGCTGGCTTACAGTCCATAGGGTCACAAAGAGTCAGACATGACTGAGCACACACACATAAGATATTGATGCTCTACAGAAGGACTTTGTTGGGGTTTTTGACCTGGGGTTTTTTCTTGGTTTGCTTATTAATTTTTATAGAATGTTTGAAAAATTATAGAATTTCTAGAAAATGTTGGTTTCTCTATAAGTATTTTTCCTACTTTCCTGTAAGTACTGGGTAGATTACCTCAATCTAATCAGGGGCCTAGCAGTTTCAAGGCAGGAGTGCACACTGTTAGGCTGATTCTACCTCTTCCTCCTTGCTCCAACAGTGTACTTCTGCAGGGGTTCCAAATAAGTTTCTAGAGTATTGACCAGGTTTTCTTCATCATGTTGACTCTGTGCTCTAAGTTCTGTTTCCCTGGCTCCATAAAGCTGCTTAAATATTGACTGGATTCTCTTTCTTACCAGCACTCTCAGCATTGTGTCTTATGTCTACTTCCTCCTTTCAAGCCAAGAATCGGCAAATGCCACAAATGAAAAAAAAATTAACACAACTGTTGAGCTTGACTAAATGAGCATCACTTCTCTCCAAGACCCTGTGCCCACTTTAGTCTTGAGCTTTGGCATCATTTCCTCAGGATTTTTTCCTTGTTCTTCCAAGGTGAAATTCCATTGTATGCTCTTCTGGTATCCTGGGCTGAGGGTTCCTATCAAAGTTACATACCTGTCTTCCAGCAAGTTTGTTTCTCCTTCATCTCTTCTCTTCTTTCTTTCTCCTACTCATTCTTCTTCCTGTTTATCTGATTATTCTAGTGATTTTGTTTGTTTGGTTGGTTTGTGGATTTATTGGTCTCCTCAGTCCTAGTTAGAATGGAAGCTGCTAGAATTATCAGCATGTCTGTATTCCCTACTAAAATGCAGGCTTTCTAAGGACAAATAATATGCTTTTTTAATGATTACCTAACTGTTTTGATGGCATCACCGACTTAATGGACATGGGTTTGGGTGGACTCCGGGAGTTGGTGATGGACAGGGAGGCGTGGCGTGTTGCGGCTCATGGGGTTGCAAAGAGTCGGACATGACTGAGCGACTGAACTGAACTGAACTGAACTGAACTATTTTTAAGATGAGAAAGTATTGATCTTTACCTGAGCACTATTTGAGAAGAGGAAATAAGACCAGTGGTAAGAAAAAGAATTGACTAGGGAAACAATAGAGTCAATGTTCAACAGCTATTCATCCATTCAAATACTTATTGAATTTTATAGTGTCATGTGGTGACCAAACATAGGACAGGAATGTAATCTGAAATCAAAGAATATGAATGAGAATCGTTTGCATTTTATACTTCATTGGTTTTAACCCAACATGAATATTTTATGATATGGCTTCTGTTCATGTTTCCAGCCTAATAATTTTATCTCACCCTGCTTTGATACTTTTATACATGTGCTTCAGCCGCACTGAACGCCTCTGTTTTATTTGTAGACCCATCCACATCCTCTACCTCACTTACTTTTAGTTACCTTTTTTCCTTATTCAGGTCTCATTCAGACAGCATTTCCTTGAGGCTCTTTTTCTGATCTTCCAAGACTGGGAGAGATGCCCTTTGTTCATATTCTTGCAGAGTTCAGGGCTCAGTACTCCTATTCACAACTGTGTCTGTGACATTCATATTTTTTTTCAGTTACCGGTCTGTTTCTCTCACCTTACTGTGAGCTTCCTGAGGACAAGGACTGCAATTACATAATGATTATTCACAGCCAACAAAGGGCCTCGTATACATTCAGTACCCAATAAATATATGTTAACCAAATTGAATGTCCAGTGGGTTGAAAATATAGACATAGTCCAGAACCATGTACAAAAAATTTAACACAAAGGAAAAATGTTTATATTTGACCCATTCTGCAAACTTTGCCAGGGAAAGCATAAATTTCAATGGAGTTTTCATACTGTTCAGGTCCCTTTTAGATCATCAGTTTTGCAAATAGCTTAACACTGCTTTTTTCCCTGTCATAAAGTGAAAATCATTCCTCTAGTCTCAATGTAAAACAACAAGCCAGTAGAAAGATATTATTTTGGGCACAAAATATCATTATAGGTTAAAGAAAAATAGCTCTGAAAGCCTCAAGCCATTTTCAGTGTTTGCTTCTTCACCCTCTGGTTAAAATAAACTACAAGATGAAGATTTTATCCTTACCAGCCACCCATCAATCCCACGTTCTTGAGCTTGCAACTGCCTGCCTTATGCTGAAGTCCTTCCCGCCCTCCCCCCATGCCCATGGCAGTAATGTAGAAGGCCAACTAAACATTAAGTGACTTCAGTGAATTCAGGAAACTCTTTGTCTGATAATGTCATTGCTTCAATTATTGTTTCCTATATATTTCAATAAACTATGAGCACACTATCTCTCCAGAACATTACAATGTATTTATTCCTGTTTAGAGACTGAATGTTTAATAACTTTATTTGATCAAATATTGGGAAAAATCTGCAAATATGGTTTGTAGCTATATCTTATGTAGCTCCATAGGGGAAAAGTCAGGATTAGTTGTAAAGTTACAGGAAAGTGTAATTTCTATCAGTACAAGTATCCCTGCCTGTCACACAGGAGACCACAGATGGATTCCCCAATTGAGAACCAGGACTTCCCATGTGGCACAGTGGTAAAGAATCTGTCTGTAATGCAGGAGACTCAGGTTTAAACTCTGGGTCAGTAAGATCCCCTGGAGGAGTAAATGGAAAACCAATGTTGGAATATTGGAAATTGGAATATTCCAACATTCTTGCCTGGAAAATTCCATGGACAGAGAAGCCTGATGGGATACAGTCCATGGGGTCCCAAAGAGCCAGATACAACTGGGCAACTAACATGGGAATTTTTCAAAACCTTAAAATGACTTGACCCAGGAGATAGAAAAATCTTTCCTTCCTGGACCTGTGTAACAGCAGTTCAAAAATGTGGTAAACAAAAAGTATATCAAGATAACAAGTTGGCTGGTTCATTGACAATGAACACCCCTGAGAGCTATTTTCCTTGTATTGGTATATTAGCTACTCCTCCAGAGAAGGCAATGGCACCCCACTCCAGTACTTTTGCCTGGAAAATCCCATGGACGGAGGAGCCTGGTAGGCTGCAGTCCATGGGGTCGCTAAGAGTCGGACACGACTGAGCGACTTCACTTTCACTTTTCACCTTCATGAATTGGAGAAGGAAATGGGAACCCAATCCAGTGTTCTTGCCTGGAGAATCCCAAGGACGGCAGAGCCTGGTGGGCTACCGTCTATAGGGTCGCACGGAGTCGGACATGACTGAAGCGACTTAGCAGCAGCAGCAGCTACTCCTCAGAATTTCACATTTCTTTGTAATACTTTATTGCTTTTCATTGGTTTCCTAAACAACTTAGGTGTATCCCTTTACTTTTAAACATAAAGCAATGAAATAAAGAACAATAAAAGAAAAAAGACGTAGGTTTTATGGTTTTTTTTCATATATTACCTTATTCTAATTCACTTTCAAGCAATTTTTCTTGTCATATTTACTTACTTTAGGACTTCCCTGGTGGCTCAGATGGTAAAGCATCTGTCTACAATGTAGGAGACCCAGGTTCAATCCCTGGGTCGGGAAGATCCCCTGGAGAAGGAAATGGCAATCCACTCCAGTACTATTGCCTGGAAAATCCCATGGACAGAGGAGCCTGATAGGCTATAGTTCATGGGGTCACAAAGAGTTGGACACAACTGAGCAACTTCATTTTTCACTTTTACTTACTTTGGAATATTATCATAAATTTTTAAATTTCATAACAAGCAAATAACATGTAGTTACTAGAAAACATCATTTAAATAAACATATGGCTTATAATGAAGGAGATTAGTATAATTTCAATACACAGTTCCTCCATGATCATTAAAGAGTCTCATTATCTCTTAGCTAGACATTATATGACACTAGAGGAGGGCACAGCAACCCACTCCAGTATTCCTGCTTGAAGAATCCCATGGACAGAGGAGTCTGGTGGGCTATAGTCCATTGGGTCACAAAGAGTCAGACATGACTGAAGCAACTTAGCATGTATGCATGCACATAAGATACTAACACCTTACTACTTAAGGTATTTGTGTTGCAAGATAGATATAATAAAAAATGATCATGTCTGGAAGTGTTGCACAATGACAATTAAATTTGAGTGACCTACTGAAACCCCAATAACACCTTTAGTTATTTTTTTTATCAACATTTGAGATCAAAAATCCACGGGGCATTCACCAGGGTATTAGAGCAATACTTTGGCCACCTGATAAGAAGAACCTGATATCAAGAGATACCTGGAGTGACAGGCAAGTTTGGCCTTGGAGTACAAAATGAAACAGGGCAGAGGTTAACAGAGTTTTGCCAAGAGAACGCACTGGTCATAGCAAACACCCTCTTCCAACAACACAAGGGGTGACTCTACACATGGACATCACCAGGTGGCCAATACCAAAACCAGATTGTTTATATTCTTTGCAGCTGAAGACAGAGACCCTCTATATAGTCAGGAAAATCAAGACCAGGATCTGACTGTGGCTCAGATCACAAACTCCTCCTTATTGCAAAATTCAGATTTAAATTGGAAAAAGTAGGGAAAACCACTAGGCCATTCAGGTATGACCTAAATCAAATCCCTTATGATTATACACTAGAAATGATAAATACCTTCAAGGGATCAGATCTGATAGACAGAGTGTCTGAACAACTATGGATGGAGATTCGTGACATTATACAGTAGGTGGTGATCAAGACCATTCCCAAGAAAAAGAAATGTAAAAATATTGTCTGAGGAGGCCTTACAAAAAGCTATGAAAAGAAGAGAAGCGAAAGGCAAAGAAGAAAAGGAAAGATATACCCGTTTGAATGCAGAGTTCCAAAGAAAAAGAAGTGCAAAAAGGCAAAATGATTGCCTGAGGAGGCCTTACAAATAGCCCGGAAAAGAAGAGAAGTGAAAGTCAAAGAAGAAAAGGGAAGATACATTTAAGCGAACCCAAAGAATAGCAAGGAGAGAAAAGAAAGCCTTCTTAAGTGATCAATGCAAAAAAATAGAAGAAAACAATAGAATAGGAAAGACTAGAGACCTCTTCAAGAAAATTAGAGATATCGAGCAAACATTTCATGCAAAGACAGGCACAATTAAGGACAGAAATGGTATGGAGCTAACAGAAGCAGAATACATTAAAAAGAGGTGGCAAGAATACAGAGAAGAACTATACAAAAAAGATCTTAATGACCCAGATAACCACGATGGTGTGATCGCTCACCTAGAGCCAGACATCCTGAGGAGTAAACTCAAGTGGATCTTAGGAAGCATCACTACGAACAAAGTTAGTGGAGGTGATGGAATACCAGCTGAGCTATTTCAAATCCTAAAAAGATGATACTGTGAAAGTGCTGCACTCAAAATGCCATCAAATTTTATCAGGGCCACACCCTTTTGACTTCATTTAGCCTTGACGGTGTTCTCTGAAGCTGTCTGCAGAAGCAGCTGCACTGGGGGTTGCAGTGCCAATACTCAAACATGTTTCAGGGAGACATACTGACACGTACTTTCAATCCACAGCAGCTTTATACATTTTATCACATGGAGTGGCGTGTGCTACAGGCTTTTCTGCACCAGCCTTTTTTACCTACTGCATATTTCCTGGAGGCCAGGGCACTTCAGAAAGAACACAGCTTCATCATCACAAAGGCTACAGATAATAACTGCTGGAGAGCTGTGGAGATAAGACAACCCTCCCACTCTGATGGTGGGAATGTGAGCTGGTGCAACCATGGTGGAGAACAGCATGGAGGTTCCTTTAAAAACTAAAAGTGAAACTACCATAGAATCCTGAAGTCCCACTCCTGGGCATATATCTGGAAAAGATGAAAACACTCATTTGAAAAGATACATGGATCCCAATGTTTGTACCAGTACTATTCACAATAGGCAAGACATGGAAGCAACCTACATTCCATCAACAGAGTGTAATGTGTAATGAATGGATAATGTATATATAGTGGAATATTACTCAGCTGTAAAAAGGATGAAGTATTTGCATCAACATGGATGGGCCTAGAGATTTTCATACTAAGTAAAATAAATCAGACAGAGAAATACAAGTATCCTTTGTGTGGAGTCTTTAAGAGATGATACAACTGAACTTTTACAGAAATAGGCTAACAGACATGGAGAACAAATGTTGTGGTTACCAAAAGGGAAAGGGGGGAGGGAAGAACAAATTAAGAGTTTAGGATTGACATACACACACTACTACATAGCACAGGGAACTCTATTCAATACCTTATAATAAACCATAATGAGAAAGCATGAAAAAGAAAAAAAAAAAAAAAAGCCAAAGGGACATAATTAACCTTAGCAGCATTTTCACATCAAAGGAAACCCTAAATGAAAGAAAAAAAAAAACACTCAGAAAAGGGAAAAAAATATTTCAAAACAAATTTCCCCACAAAGAATTCATCTCCAAACTTACAAACAGCTCAAGCAGCTCAATATCAAAAATAAAACAAAAATAGCCACTAGGAAATGGGCCAAAGATCTCAATGGACATATCATGAATAAGGTATACACATGGCCATTTAGCACTGTAAAAGATGCTTAACATCACTAATTATTAGAGGAAGGTGAATCAGAAGTACAATGAGCTGTCACCTCACACCAGTCATAATGGCCATCTCAGAGAATCTCCAACAATACATGTTGCAGAGGATGTGGAAAGAAGGGATGTCCCTTGCACTCTTGGTAGGAATGTAAATTGGTACATCCACCAGGCAAAGAGTATGAAGTTTCTTTTAAAAAATTAAACACAGAAGTACCATAGGATCCAACAATCCCACACTTGGGTGTAGATACAGAGAAAACCAAAATTTTAAGACGCCTGCAGCCCTATGATCACAGTTGCATTAGGTACCACAAGCAAGACACAGATGCAATCTAAGCGCAGAACACAGATGAACAGATAAAGAAGATGGGGTAGCTAGACATAATACAGTATTACTCAGCCATTAAAAAGGATCAAATAATGACATTTCCAACCACAGGGAATAAAGCAGAGCTGATCATTCTAACTGAAGTAGGGGAGACAGAGCAAGACAAGGATCACATGGTATCACTTCTAGGTGGAATCTAAAAATGGAGACAGATGAACTTCTTTACAAAAGAGAAATGGCCTCACAGACTTATGGTTCCCAAGGAGGAAAAGAGGAGGGCAGGGAGAAATGAGCTGGTTCAGATTAACATACACACACTACTTTTTATAAAATTATCCACAAGGACCCACTGCATAGAACAAGGAACCCCCCTCAACACTCCATAATAATGTATATGGGAAGAGAACCTGAAAAAGAACATATATATGTCTATCTATACATGAATCAAGCACCTGGAAGGACACCCTCCCTCACTCATTACTGTGCTCACTTGCTCAGTCATGTCTGACTCTGCAACCCCATGGTCTATAGCCTGCCAGTCTCCTCTGTCCATGGAATTTTCCAGGAAAGAATACTGGAGTGGGTTGCAATTTCCTTCTCCAGGGGATCTTCTCAACTCAGGGGTCGAATATACATCTCACATCTCCTGCACTGCAGGGAGATGCTTTACTGCTGAGCCACACCAGGAAAGACCCACTCATTGTTAAATCAATGTAAATCAAATCTACACTGAGGAATCCCCTCCACCTGTCAGAATGGCCAATCTCAGAAAGACCTCCAAAGAATAAATGCTGCAGAGGATGTAGGGAAAATAGAACCCCCTACACTCTGAGTGGGGATGCCCAAGAGTGCAGCCAAGATGGAAAACAGCATGGAGGTTCCTGCAAAAAGCAAACACAGAGGAGCCGTGAGATCTGGCAGCCCCACTTCGGGGCTCAGATTTGGAGAACACCACAATGTGAAATAACACAGGCACCCATTTTCAGGGAAGCACTATTTACAAAAGTCAAGACGTAGAGTCCACCAAAACATCAAGCAACAGGAACATGAAGTCTGAGTGGTCCATCTATATACTGGATGACTCCTCAGGGGTGGAATCAGTATTGGAGAATGTGGGCCTCTGACCAGCAGCTGGCTGGAAGAAGGGAGATAAATCCTGAGCACAGGGCTTCCCTGAAGTCTGTGGGCCCCGCTACCCTGATGGGCTTCATCCCCAGTGGGGATGTGGGCAGGACCTGAGCCCCTTTGATGAAGCCACAACAGCACTGGGCTCAGAAGTCTCCTGATGGTGTCTCAAACCCTGACACAGTGTTTCACAAAAGAA
Organism: Capricornis sumatraensis; assembly: GCF_032405125.1. NCBI lineage: Eukaryota > Metazoa > Chordata > Mammalia > Artiodactyla > Bovidae > Capricornis > Capricornis sumatraensis. The sequence continues at coordinate 2,375,105 of NC_091091.1, read as the reverse complement.
CAAGAGAATGAAGCTGTGCTCCTGAGGGCTAGTCCTTCCAGCTCTGAGTAGCTTCCAACAGGACCACCATCACCTGCATGGGGTTGGCCGTAACCCACCTGCCCACCCGCCCACCCCCACCCTCTGGCCTTTCGTCTTCCTCCCAGTGATGATTCCAGTGACATTTCCAGCCTGGATCCCTTTCCTAGGCCAGAAACATCTGTCCATCCACTGCCTCCCCATCTCACCTTGGGGGCTAACAGGACCCTCAGAAGACTGCAATCCTGTTGTTTCCCACACCCAGAAGGCAGCCCCACCTTCCCTGGTTGCTGAGCTCAGACACCTGGTGTAACCAAGCAAGAGCCTAGGGGGTCTTCCCAGGATAGACCCCATTCTGAATCCTCTGCTATAGCTCCTCTCTGAAGTACAGAGGTAACTGTATATGAGGCACATTCCTTGAGTTGCTTCACAGATGCTAAAACCCACACCAAATGGAGGAATTAACTACTTGATGAGCATGAACACATAGCCCTCAGATGAGCATCTCTGGCAGGTATGGGATTTGATTCTAAATACAATTTCACCCCTCCGACCATCTTGTGGGGCTTCTCCTTTGCCCTTGGATGTGGGGTATCTTTTTTTTTGGTGGGATCCAACATTCTCCTGTTGATAGTTGTTCAACAGTGCATTGCAATTTTAGAGTTCTTGAAGGAAAAGATGAGTGCACTCTACTATCTTGTTGTTTGGCCTATTGTTTGCAAAGAGACTTGTTCTATTCTTCCAAGATAATAAATTCTTTTTTTTTTTTTTTAGTATTTTGTTTGAAAAAAAAAATCAGTGTTTCTGGTATGGTGAAGGACAGGGAAAGCTGGCATGCTGCAGTCCATGGGGTCACAAAGGGTCAGATGCGACTGAGTGACTAACAGCAACAACAAAGGATTATTTGCTTCCTTCATTTCTTCCTGCCTGCCTGCTTGCTATATGTACATAGATAATCCACAGTGTTTATCTCCTTCCTTCCTCATATACTGAGACTCCAATAGTTTGGCCATCTGATGAGAAAAACCGATTCATTGGAAAAGACTCTGATGCTGAGAAAGACTGAAGGCAGGAGGAGAAGGGGACGACAGAGGATGAGATGGTTGGATAGCATCAGTTGGTGATGGACATGAAATCGAGCATGCTCTGGGAGTTGGTAATGGACAGGGAGCCCTGGAATGCTGCAGTCCATGGGGTTGCAAAAAATCAAACATGACTGAGGGACTGAACTGAACTGAACTTCCTAATATACACAGAAAGTAGATGCTCAGCTCTTTGATCGAAAATGTACGGCAAAAAAAAAAAAGAATAGAGATACCCCATAGATATGTAACACCCCAATTAGGTGGCTGTACACAGACAACAATCATTACATTGTGTTTCAACTATACTGCATGATGTTAAAGGAAAGAAAAGCAGTGCCTACTTTATTATTGCTGAAATTTCTGACTTCAGACTCTATCCCACGCCTGGAAGCTGAGTGGGTTCCCAGTACTGCTGGACTGGGGTGTGATTGACACAGCCTGGCACAGTGCCTTTCATTGACCCTTTCTAAAGGTCCACTGTCTGTTATGTTCTGGTTGCAACCAGAGTCCCATGTGGCATCAAAGCCTGGAGGAATTTGGAGGCAAGATTCTCTAGCTTCCACCTCTACTGGTGCTGGGGTCCCCAGCTCAAGCCTCTTCCCTGAGAGTGCAGCCTCCTAGCACCTAAGCACACTCATCAGGGTGCAGTGGATCTGGAAGGGATTAATCTGGACAGGGTGTCTGCGTGACACTTTAGGGGGAAAAACTAGTGAGACTGAAGCCATTAAATGTTTGCTAAAGCACATTCCACTCTATTTCACAGCAATGGGAAGCATATTTGCCTTAAGGCTCTGGTTGCCTTAGGGCAACCTAAGTGACAGACTTTATTTGGGGGGCTCCAAAATCACAAAGCCATGAAATTAAAAGACGCTTGCCCCTTGGAAGAAAAGTTATGACCAACCTGCTGCTGCTAAGTCGCTTCAGTCGTGTCTGACTCTGTGCAACCCCGTAGACGGCAGCCCACCAGGCTCCCCCATCCCTGGGATTCTCCAGGCAAGAATACTGGAGTGGGTTGCCATTTCCTTCTCCAATGCATGAAAGTGAAAAGTGAAAGTGAAGTCGCTCAGTCCTGTCCGACTCCTAGCAACCCCAGGGACTGTAGCCTACCAGGCTCCTCCGTCCATGGGATTCTTCAGGCAAGAGTACTGGACTGGGCTGCCATTGCCTTCTCCATGTGACCAACCTAGACAGTATATTAAAAAGCAGAGATATTACTTTGCCAACAAACGTTCATCTAGTCAAAGCTATGATCTTTCCAGTAGTCATGTATGGATATGAGGGTTGGACCATAAAGAAAGCTGAGTGCTGAAGAATTGATGCTTTTGAACTGTGGTGTTGGAGAAGATGCTTGAGAGTCCCTTGGACTGCAAGGAGATCCAACCAGTCCATCCTAAAGGAATCAGTCCTGAATATTCATTGGAAGGACTGATGCCGAAGCTGAAACTCCAATCCTTTGGCCACCTGATGAGAAGAACTGACTCACTGGAAAAGACCCTGATGCTGGGAAAGATTGAAGGCGGGAGGAGAAGGGGATGACAGAGGATGAGATGGTTGGATGGCATCACCTACTCAATGGACATGAGTTTGAGTAAACCCCGGGAGTTGGTGATGGACAGGAGGCCTGGCGTCCTGCAGTCCATGGGATTGCAAAGAGTCAGACAGGACTAAGCGACTGAACTGGTTGCCTGAGAAAAGAGGTGGGCATAAAGATGTTGCCCCTCATGGACATTCTCTGTAACAACAACATGACCCCCAAGGCTCATGCCACCTCTGCTGTGGCTGCTGCTGCTGCTAAGTCGCTTCAGTCGTGTCCGACGCTGTGCGACCCCATAGACGGCAGCCCACCAGGCTCCTCTGTCTCTGGGATTCTCCAGGCAAGAACGCTGGAGTGGGTTGCCATTTCCTTCTCCAATGCATGAAAGTGAAAAGTGAAAGTGAAGTCTCTCAGTCCTGTCTGACTCTTCGCAACCCAGTGGACTGTAGCCTACAAGGCCCCTCTGGCCATGGGATTTTCAGAGTACTGGAGTGGGTTGCCATTTCCTTCTCCTATTGTCGCCTAAAGAATTCTGTTAATGACAGCTATTCTCAGGTAATGTCCTGGGGTGGGAACTGCAGAAATATATTCCAAATACAACTGACTTTCAGGAAGCCAATTGCCAAAGGTAAGTTTTCTTCAAACCCTTTAAGGAAAACAAAACAAAACAAAACTCTAACATTCACCACAGGACAGGATGCTCAGCATTCCTAATTGCTGTAGGAATGTCAACAAAATGACAATGAGATATCAAAACCCACCAGTCACAATGGACATACTCACAAGTCTACAAACAATATAGGTGAGAGAAGGCCTGGAGGAAAAGAATCTCTACAGTGTCTATGGCAACAGCCAGTGTGATGGACAGTCTCTGAATGCCTGGGGGGTGGGGAAAAAAAAATACTATCAAGGGGAACAAAGCCTAGGATTTGCATTCCCACACTGGGGCCTATATAAAACCATCAATGAAAAGGCACATGAACCCAAGCAACACACTACTACAGCACTATATCCAATATAAGACACACAACCAGCAAAATCTCCAGCGAGAGATTAAAGCTCAAATTAGATGTGGTACATGTATACAGTGAGGTACTTCTCACTCATAAAAAGCTGCCACTGAAATTAGGGAATTATGACACTGGTAGCCACAGGGATGAACCTTGAAGGATCATACACTAAGCATAGTCAGTCAGGCAGATGACGACTATAGTATGTGAGGTACCTTCCAGACAAAGTAAAAATAGACATACAAGGCAACAAATTTACAATCCAAAAAGCGATTCTGAAAATTCAAAGTCAAACAAAGGGTTCCCCCCAAAAAAGTGAAGGGCCTAGAATGAATTAGGATCTCCAGACTAACATAAACATAGAAACCTGTATCTGTAACAGATAACCCGTAAGAATTATCCTCTTCCTTTCTTCCTTCCTTCTACATATACACAAAAATCTGTATTGCTATCTATACACAGAAATCTGTATCTCTGAGCGATAATCTACAATAATTATTTTGTTCCTTTCTCCACTGTATACACAGAAAAGTGCATCTGAGATAAATAATTCACAAAGACCTGATGCTTAGCACTCTGTTCAACCTTCTATGGCAAAAAGTCCAAAAAAAGGCTGTCCCATGGATAAATTGAAGAAGGAATTCATAGGGCCTGGACTCCATCTTAGGCCTGTTCATGCTGATCATGCTCGGCCACCTTTCCAATGGACTCTGAACTCTGTGTTTAGTGCCTATGAAAACAACAACAGAAGGATAAGACCCCCTCCAGACAGGCAATCTTGAAGACCATATCTAGGTTACTCATCGCCTAAGATAAAACATACACTAATCACTCCTTCCTCCAGAAAGGCCATAAACTTTTCTGTATCTATCGGAGTGTAACCTCAGGTTTTTTGATTATTGGCTAATTGTTTGACTGTATGGGCACATGAGCACACAGCACGTGAATGATGGGGTTGTTGGGATTGTATTTTCCTTGGTTTATGTAAGTCTCAAGGAATTTGGAGTGGTGAGTTCAGACACATACACATGGGGTATAAAAGATTTTCACAAATGCTGGTCAGGGTCCTTGGCTAAGAGGAGACTCTGCCTTGGCCCTGCCGGTATAATAAACTGTACTCCACTATCTGCATTGTCCTTTTGAATGAGTTTGTTTCCCGGAACGCATGGCTACAACAACATGGTACCTGAATTGGGTGGCTAGCACAATACTGCAGATCAGTCGTACTCCAACATAACATCGGCATAATGTTAAGGACAGAAAAGCAGTCCCTACTCTATTTTATCTCCAACCTCCTTGACTTGGACTGCTCTCCCATTCCTGGAGTCTGGGCAGGCTTAGGTCCCATGGCTGCACATGGGTGGTGTCACGCGAGCGTATGTTCCTCGGTTCTTTGTCTCGTCACAACAAAGATTTGGAGTGACGGACATTAAAGCCCCCTCAGCGTGTCACAGCTCTTAGGTCTTGGATAGACCGTGTTATAGCTCTCAGGTCTCGAATGGACCATGTTATAGCTCTGAGACAAATCAGTGTTACAGCTCTATTTTATTTAGAAGATAGCAGGAAAATCCATCTTCGAGGCATAAGGGCGCGTCGATCCAAAGATACAAGGAGAAGAGTGCCCCAGCGCGCGGGAGAGAGAGAGAGAGAGCTGGCTCTGGCTCCTCTGTTTATATGTTTATCTCTCACTGGGCCTATCCTATGTAAATCGGGCCAGCCAGGAGTGTTGTTTGTTTTACCTGAGGTCCTCACTCCGGTCCTCGGACCTTCTTTTGTTCTATTTTCATGGGCTTTTTCCTTCCTTGTCTTTTAGCCACCTCCATTTTGGACTCCTTTTCCCTGTTCCACCTACCTAACATTCCCCCCTCAAGAGATGAGAGGCCCAGTTCTTTGGGAATAGGGGCATCAAGGTCTTTCTGGCTACTTCCTGCTGAACTGGGATGGTGAGGGGTATTGGGCCTCCCCCTCTTGTTAGTCTCAATCTTCAGAGTCCTTATAGCAGTGTCCATCTAAGGGTGTGTGATATTTTCCGTGGCCGGCTGTAGTTTTACATCTTTGTTGAACTGGCACTGCATGTTGTAGCTGGTTGACCTGGGCAGAGACAAAACAGGTTAGACAATTGACAGTGGATGGAATAATCATAAGCGTCATCAATATAGCATAACAAGGACTAGTAGGGGCATTAGTCAATTTTAAATTCACATCACCAGGATGGCTCAAGTCCCTCCTTGCTCAGGGATCAGAAGATCTATCTCCTGTCTGTTTTGGAGTACAATCTCTGCCAAGCTGTGTTGGCTCTTTAGAGTTATCCTGAGAAATCTTATCTCCAGAAACCAGATTTGGGGGGTGTTCATTAGAATGATACTCATTGGTAGTCCTGAATAGGTATCTGAGATCTCCCAGGGGCTCACAGGTTTATTGAGTGTCCTCTTCTGTTTTCTCCCACAGCTTGACTCATGAGTAGTGAATCCAGGAGTCATGTCCTGGTACCTTGACTGCTGTGGGGGTAGAAAGTATTACAGGGTAGGGGCCCTTCCATGCAGACTGGAGTTGAGCCTTTGGGGACCCATTTTTCCAGACTTTTATTAGGACTTGAGTCCCTGGAGCATAAAGTGGTGACTCCTTAGAATCTTTTGGGTCCTGGTTTATACCCCACAAGTGTATATCCTGTTGGAATTGCCCAATGGTCATGGTATAAGACCGGAGGGTCTGAACCTCTGGATCTAGGAAGAGGTCATTGACATAAACAAAAGGTCTCCCATATAGCATCTCATAAGGACTAAGACCAAGCTGTTCCTTAGGGGCCATGCGGGTGCGGAGAGCTATCGGTAAAGCCTCCTTCCATCCCAGGGAGGTCTCCTGGATTATCTTTTTTATCGCTGATTTTAAGAATTGATTGGCTCCTAGGGCTAGGGCTAGGGCTAGGGCTACTTTTCCTGAAGATTGAGGCCTCCAGGCACAATGAAGTAATGCCCAATGCTTTCGAGACCCCTTGGATGATCTTAGAAGTAAATGATGTCCTATTGTCACTTCGTTAATGACCTGAGCAGACCAAATCTTGGAATGATTTCATGGAGCAGTTTTTTTTTTTGCCACCTCCTCAGCCTTCTCAGTCCGGGTGGGAAAGCCTTCAATCCATCCTATGAATGTATCTATCATGACTAATAGGTATTTATACACTTGAGAAACTGGCATCTGGGTGAAGTCCATCTGCCAGTCCTCTCCTGGGTAGGTCCCACGTCGTTGGATGGGCTGGGCCAGCTGGGGTCTTCGAGCTCCTTGGGGGTTGTTTAATTGGCAAGTGGGACAAGAGGAGACCACCTGTCTTATAGTTGTTTGGAAGCCTGTTCCTCTGAAGGACCTTTCTAGTAATCTTTGGAGGGCCTTTTACTCTAAATGAGTGGTGGCATGTAAGGAATTACCCAACTTCCATTGGAGGTTCCCAGGCAGAAAAAGAAGTTCCTTCTTTTGGAACCACCCCATATGATCTTGAAAGCCCTCGCTCTTAGTTTTAAGAGTTTCACCTTCAGTATATGTAGGAGTTTCTGGCAAATTAGTCTGTGGAACTAAGGTGGCAATCCCTATTAGGTCATGGTTCTGTAATGCTGCTCTCCTAGCTGCCTGATCAGCTGCTTGGTTCCCTCTTGCCACTTCTGTGTTCCCTTTTTGGTGTCCTTTACAGTGGGAGACTGAAACCTTGGTGGACTGCCTCCAAGAGTCAAAGAATCTGATCACCATATTTGATTGGGGACCCTCAGGTAGTCAAGTGGCCCCTTTCTTTTCAAATAGCCATATGTGCATGTAGCACCAGAAAGGCATACTTGGAATCTGAGTAAATGGCTATTCTTTTTCCTTTTCCCAGCTCTAGAGCTCGAGTCAGGGCTATGAGCTCAGCTAATTGGGCTGAAGTACCTGGTGGTAGAGACTTAGCCTCTATGGTCTCAAAATTGGAGACTACTGCATACCCGGCTCTTCTTTTTCCATCCAAGACAAAGCTGCTTCCATCAGTGTACCAGATTTTCTCAGGATTGGTCAGAGGATCTTCTGACAGTGGTCCAAAGTTTCTAGACAAGAGTGAAAGGGGAAAGAGCCCTCGGGGATAGGCAGGAGGGTGGCTGGGTTAAGAACCTTACAAGGGGATATAGTGAGGCCTGGATTTTCCATCAGCATTACTTGATATTTGAGGATTCTTTGATCAGACATCCATAAATGGCCTCTCCCATTTAGGAGTTGTTTCATTTGGTGGCTGGTAAAAATAGTTAGTTTGCCCCCAAAGGAGAGTTTTAAAGCATCTTCTATCATGATTGCAATAGCTGCAAGATTTCGAAGGCAGGGGGGCCAGCCTCCGGTAGTTGGATCAAGCTTTTTGGATAAGTAAGCTACAGACTGGGGCTCAGATCTCTACCTTTGAGTTAACACTCCCAAGGCTATTCCCTCTCTTTTATGGACAAATGCCTGATCTTTTAAAGTTGGAATGTTTTTTCTGGGTTTGGCAACCTCAAGGCAGGTGCCTGAGTTAAGGCCTGTTTTAGTGTAGCCTCTGCCTTCTTTTGAGGAGTTCCCCACATCAGTGGGATTGAATCATCTCGTCCCTTTAAACTTTCATATAAGGGCTGGGCAATTAGGCTATAGTTGGGTATCCAGATTCTACAATATCCAGTTAGCCCCAGGAAAGCTCACAATTGTTTTCGAGTCATGGGGGAGGGCAACTGGAGGATTCCTTGTACCTGATCAGAGGACAGCCTCCTGGACCCGTGTGTAATCTGAACTTCCAGGTAAGTGACCTTTGTCTCGACCATCTGTGCCTTAGCACGGGAGACTTTATATCCCCTTTCTGCCAAAAAGTTTAGAACCTGAATTGCATATTCTTGGGCACTTTTCTCATCTGGAGAGCAGATTAGTAGATCATCTACGTATTGTAATATTTTCCCATTAGGTCCCAGGTCCAGATCTAAGAGATCCCAGCTAAGGGCCTGTCCAAACAAGAGGGGGCTATCTCTGAACCCCTGAGATAATACTTATCTGCTGGTGTTTTTCTCCTGGGGCCTCCCACTCAAAGGCAAAAAGATATTGGGATTCTTTAGCCAGTGGTATGCAAAAAATGCATCTTTGAGATCCAAGACTGTAAACCACTTGGCACTGGGTGGGATTTCTCCCAAGATTACATAGGGATTGGGTACTGTGGGATGGAGGGGACTACAGCTTAATTTATGATCCGGAGATCTTGAACCATTCACCAGGTTCTGTCTTTTTTCTTTACTGAGAGGATTGGGGTGTTACATGGTGAACTGGTGGGGACCAATAGCCCACAAGCAAGGAATTTATTTATTAAAGGCTGTAGTCCCTCCCGGGCCTCTCTTTTGAGAGGATATTGTTTCCGGTTAGGAAACCGAGTGGGATCTCGGAGGACAATGATGACCAGTTCAGCTTGGTGGGCTCGTCCAGGAACCCCCTGGTCCCACACCTGGGGGTTAATTTTGTCTTCCCATGGTTTTTGGTCCCTCTCTATTGAAGGTGTAATGGGTTCTTCAGTAGTAACCAGGAGCTGTAGAGCTCTAGGGGCTGAAAAACTTCCCATCACAAGGGTGGTCCCCAGTTTAGTGAGTATTTCTCTTCTCAATAAGGGAGTAGGACACTCAGGGACCACCAGAAACTGGTGGGAAAATATTTGTCCATCCCAGCAACAAAGAAGTGTGTGGGTGCATCTTTTAGTACTTGCTTTTTCCTGTAGCGCCCAAAATGGTACAGGTTTGGGAGGAGAAGGCTCCAGAGTAGGAGATCGAGACAGAGTAGGTAGCCCCTGTGTCAACCAAGAAATTCTCGGACCTACCTGCCACATCCAGTTGCACCCTTGGCTCCAGCCCTGTGATGGTTATCTGTGACAGGCGGGCTGGCTGGAGCGGGCTGCTTCAGTCCTCTTGAACCATCGTGATGGTAGGCTTGGCACTTGACCTTGAGGCTCTTGGGTCCCCAGGGCAGAGTCCTGACCAATGTCCCAGTTGATGGCATTTGTGGCAAGCTGTTCTAGGAGACTTGTCATGGTTTGGACACTCTTTGGCCCAATGCCGCTCGTGTCTACAGATCAGGCATTTGTCTCGTGCCTTGTCCTTCAGGGGCTCGAGGTTTTCCATAGGGCTTCCCTGGAGGGTGGCCAGCATCTGGGCATGCCTTGTCTCTTTCTTTCTCTCCCTCTCCTGGGCCTTGGCCTCCTTCTCCTGTTCCCTGTTATAAAAGGTATTGGTGGCTGTCTGGACCATCTCATCTAAAGAGGCAGCAGGGTCCTGCTGTTGTAGCTGTTGTAACTTTATCCTGATGTCTGATGCACATTGGGACAGGAATTTGTCCTTAAAATCACCTGCCCTCGTAAGGGTCTAAATCCAGATTGGTAAACTTTTGGAGGGCCCCTTTTAGCCTTTCCAGAAAGGCAATGGGGTTCTCATTGGGCTCCTGAGTTATTGCTGAGACTGGGCACAGTCCCACAAGTAATAGACTTCCTTCTGTTTCCATGGGTGGACTTCCTTAGGGGTGAGTCTTTCTGAAGCTTATCCTACCCAGAACTGTTGCAACCTGAGAGCCAGGTGTCCTCAGGTCAGGGTGCAGATCCCCAGGCAGGCTGAGGCGTGACAGCCTCCTAGAGATTGAATTCCCGGGCAGGTCGAGGCGTGATGGCCTCCTGGGACCCCTGGAACTGCTGGATTGCTGAGCCGGTTGAAGCATGACAACCTCTCGAGGACCAGATCCCTAGACAGGTCAAGGCGTGGTGACCTCCTGGGACCCCCGGACTGGTGTTAGGCGTCCCCAAGATCTCCATTGTGACCGGTACTGGGTAGGATTAAGGGACTGGATATTATAGAGTATTTCCCTCCCAAGTCCAGCTATTTTCTGATTGTCTCTCCAGAAGATTGTAGAGGCAACTTTGTGGGTCTTGATGGGGCTCAGGAAAAGAGCATGAAACAGGAGGGAAGGGGGCAGAGCACAACCTTTGAAAGAATGACATAGCACGAGGGTATAATGTAAACCAATTAAAATCAGTTGGGTCCAAGATGACAAGTCAAATTCAAGTAAACCTTAATCTCCAATCTATAAGCCAACAGACACACCCAGAGGTGGCAGGACAGCTCCAAGGCACTATCCAAAGATGGAGGAGTGGGTGGTTCCCCAATAGCTGGGATGATCCTCTCACTCATTAGCATACAAATTCACCCCGCTCGCAAAACCTAGCCAGGATGCATTCCATGGCCAGTACCCTGTGGAGTGGACACTTCTCTCTGAATCTTAACAAGTCTACCTCTTATCTGTCGCTTTGACTCTCAATGAATTTTTGCAATGAGACCTCAGAGCCTGAGCTTTATTAGGTACCCGAAACCATTCTGGGTTTTGATTGGGCTCAAGTCCCGGGAGAGGGCTGAAGGACAGGAGGAAAAAGCAGTGAGAAAAACATGAATCCCCTTCATAGCCTGCCGGAAATTTTGTTAAACATCTGACCAGTGCTCAGTTTCATTGGTCTGATCCTTGGCACAGAGAAGAAAAAGGACAGAAGAACCCCCACTGGCTTGTGTAACAGCTACTGGGACTCAGCATATAGCGCCTTTGGGACATGCTAAGGAGTAGCCTCTCTAGAGTCCCTCAGTTGTACCCCCTGCCACCCGCCTGTTCATGGGAGGTTCAAGAAAACAAGAAACGAGAGATTGTAAAGGAATTAAGATTTTGTTAGGCACGTCCCTCCAGCCAAAGGAGCGAGGACCTCTTACCTTAACTGGAGGTCTTCTGGAATCTGAGACTGGGCTGCGTGACCTTTCTGCTGAGTTTGTTTTTCACTGTCCCAGTTTCCAGCATGATGGGCCTTCCCCTGCACTGGATTTTCTTCGCGTTCCACCTCTATCGCGGGAGCTTCGCTGAGCTGGGCTCCTGTGTGCTTGGCCTCTTCTGCGCAGAGGTTGTTTCAGCCAGGTTGCATCTGAGTCACGGCACCATAGAATCCCACTCCTGACACCATAGATGTCACACGAGTGTATGTTCCTCGGTTCTTTGTCTCGTCACAACAAATATTTGGAGTGACGGACATTAAAGCCCCCTTGGCGTGTCACAGCTCTCAAGTCTTGGATAGACCATGTTATAGCTCTTAGACAAATCAGTGTTACAGCTCAATGTTGCAGCTCTATTTTATTTAGAAGATAGCAGGAAAATCCATCTTTGAGGGGTGAGGGCAGGTCGAGTGCCCCAGCACACGGGAGAGAGAGAGACACCTAGTTTTGGCTCCTCTGTTTATATGTTTATCTCTCCCTGGGCCTGTCGTGTGTAAATCGGGCCAGCCAGGAGTGTTGTTTGTTTTACCTGAGGTCCTCACTCCGGTCCTCGGCCCTTCTTTTGTTCTATGTTCATGGGCTTTTTCCTTCCTTGTCTTTTAGCCACCTCCATTTTGGACTCCTTTTCCCTATTCTACCTACCTAACAGTGTCAACTGTCAGGCTAGATGCACTTGGTTGAGCTCCCTCTTAAACCTGTACTGTCTGATTACCTCTCTGGGACCAGAGTCCCTAATGCACCTGAAGGATGGTGCCCCGACCCTCTGGCCTTAAGGACCTTGGGGGAAAGTCACCTATCCTCAGTTCCCAGCTCTAGCCTCCTTCCTGCCAGTGCATCCTCCTCCTCGGCACCTGAGCACCCTCAGTTGGGTGCTGTGGCCCCAGTTGGAATGCGCCTGCAAATAAGGTATGAAACTTTAGGGGTAAGAAATAGTAAGACACCAGCCCAGGCACATTCCACTCTATTTCGCAGCCAGGAAGCTGATTTTCCCTAAGGCTTGGGTTGCCCCGGTAACCAAAGCTGGTCATGAAGAATTGCTGCCGACTTGTGGACATTTCCTGCAACTACAATTTAACCACCACAGCTTACTTCAGCTCAGTTTAGTCACTCAGTCCGTCTTTGGGACCCCACGGACTGCAGCATGCCAGGACATCCCCTGCTTGGGTGGCAGTTACTGGAGCACAGTGGGCTGTGGGCCTTTAGAACACACCAGAGAGTAACCCTGGCCAGAGTTCCTCAGGTGTCTCCGTCTTGGCCAGGCATGGGTTGGAAAAGAAGTTCCAGATGGGAGACAGAATGAAAGAAGGATAAAGTTTATCAGAGTGGGAGACGCTATTAGAACAGCAGGCCAGCTCAAGGGAGAACTGACGCTGAATGCGGGGTCCTGAGTCACTTTTATACCCAGGGTACAAGGAGTGGGACAGGGATCTCGTGGGTCATTTGCTGATTGGATGAGGCACGTATACTGGGTGGGGGGAAGAGTAAGGCAAATGCCTCCTCCCTAGAGGGTAGGAGGGGAGACAGGTTATACTGCTCAGGAGGACCTGAAATCCATTAATAGTTACAGCACGGGGGAGGGAAGGATGATAGGGTCTGGTTTTTCTGTTCCTGCATTCCAAGACCCTCCTTGGTTTTATAGGCTCTTTTGTCCCTCTCTTTATTCTTTGGCCCCTTTAGATACCCTGCTCATGTCTAACTATCTCCCTATTTCCCTTCTCAGGCATTTGGAAACCCAGTCTCAGGGGGAAAGGGGTGATGACCACTCTGGCTTCTTCCGGCTGCACAGAGGCCTTGTGGGGCTCTGGGTTCCCTTTGCCTGCTCTTTGTCAGGGTGCATTTACAGAGGGAGATGAGAGTCCATGGAATGATAAGATGGCTTGTTTCAGCACTGCCTGGGGGTTGGCCAGGGAATATTCTTGTTGTACTACCACTTGGAGATTTGTTGTATTCTAGAAGAAACAAACTTAACAAGGAAGTTAAAGGTAGATGGGCCAAAGGTTAATAGAAGTAGAAAAGCTGCTGAGCAGCGAGTCAGGAGAATCAGAGCTAGACATGGGTTTGTGACATTAGTGTTTCTCTAGGTATGAGAAGATGCAAGAATTTGGGCTCAAAAGTCTTTACCTGAAAGCCTCTGGTTATCTGAAGGCCAGTTCTTGTGGGTTTCCCCCAGAGCACAGAGTGCCGTATTTCTGATCTCCACCCTGAACTACTTTCAGGGGATGCTGAAGGTCAGCAGCTTGCAGTAGTCAGGATGTAATCCTTGTAGAGGCAGCTGGCAAGTGCCAACTTCCAGTCAGCAGGGTCCCTTCATAGCCACTGATTTCACCATGCTTTGGGGGCATTTCATGGCCATCGTGTCCCACGGTGCTGGGAAAGCTCATTCTCAGGTTTAACGAAGATTCCGTTGACAGGCCACTCAGTGTACGGTTATTGGACCAGGCCTTGTGAGTAGCAACAGTCTCTGGACCATACCTATCTTACTAGCCTCTTGGTCCAGGAAAATATTCCCTCTTGTTGCTTCTTCCCATATCTAGAGTTACATTATTATAATCATTGACCTCATATGAAACTGCATATCAGCATTTTATCACAGGCTCAGTCACACATTTGGTAATGTAAGAAATGATCTTCTGAAACAAGCACCATAGAAAATAATACAGCTAGCGGTTATTAGTAAGGCCACAAGTAAGGATTATAAGTCAAGAACTTTCACTGGGTAGAGCCCAGTATATCCCAGGTCATCTGACTTTGTTAAATAGCTATGGCCTGGTGTTAATCTCCCGTTTGTACATCATGGAGCATCTGATCTTTATCCAAAGATTGGTTACTGAGATAAGCTTTAGAAACAAACTTAGAGTGTCCTTTTTAATAACTTAATTAAATCTTTTAGCAGTGTAACATAACGACAAGGAACTAGCTCAGAAGCGGCCTTAGTAAACACTGCTGCTAAGTCGCTTCAGTCGCGTCCGACTCTCTGTGACCCCATAGACAGCAGCCCACCAGGCTCCCCTGTCCCTGGGGTTCTCCAGGCAAGAACACTGGAGTGGGTTGCCATTTCCTTCTCCAATGCATGAAGGTGAAAAGTGAAAGTGAAGTCGCTCAGTCGTGTCTAGCCCTCAGTGATCCCATGGACTTCAGCCTACCAGGCTCCTCCATCCATGGGATTTTCCAGGCAAGAGTACAGGAGTGGGGTGCCATTGCCTTCTCCAAAAAATGACCCTACTCTTTATTTAAAAGGAGATATTTGCTCTCGAGAATGAGAAGGTGGTGAATTCTGACAACACCAAGTGCTAGCAAGGCTAGGGTGGGGGTGGTGACTGGAATTCTCATGTTGATTTTGAGGGTGCAGATAGAACATTTTATCAGGAACATCATCTGTAGTCTCATAAATTAAGCATGTAAGTTCCATCTGATCCAGCAATTCCACTAGGTATTTATCCCGACTACATAAAAACTTGCATCCACAAAACTTGTACAAGGAGTGTTCTAGGCAGCTTTATTCAAAACAGCACCTATGGAGAGACACCCCAACAGAGATAACTAAATAAACAAATCCTGTTACATCCATGCAGTGGAATGCTGTTGCTGCTGTTTAGTAGCTCAGTCGCATAGACTGTGGCCTGCCAGGCTCCTCTGTCCGTACTGAATGGACAGAATACTGGAGTGGGTTATCATGCCTTCCTCTGCTACCTGGTATTTTTAAAAAAACAATGTTGATAAATCTGAAAGAAATAAAGTACCTAGACTCTCTATTCCCATGTATGTGAAGTTCTTGAGCAGGCAAAAATAATCTTCAGTGAAGCCTAGGATGAGATGCAAGGCCTGGGAGGAGCCCTGAGGTCATTTGGCTGTTGGAGTTATTGGTTGGGCAGCCGATAATAGGAGCGTTTGTATTTTTTAAACTCATCTCACTGTGCATTTAAAAGGGGCTCATTCATTTGATAGTATGCATATTGTCCCTCAAGAGAGTTTTTTTTTTTTTTCAAGGGAGTTGGGTATCAAGGTAAAGAAGAAGCAGAATTTGAAGTAAGTTTTGATGTGATCAAAAAATACTGTGAATGTTCAAATCCATCATTCCTTTGGGTTCTTTCAGACTCTCAAGGCTCTCCTTCTGTCTTCTCTAATTAAACTTACTTGTGGGGGGCAGTAACATTTAATATAAAATTTGAATAATTTCACGTTTAGTTCTACTATTTTCAATTATTTTCACGTTGACTTACTTGTGTGTATAGAAACAGTATGTTTCATATTATAGTTCTAAACCCATGGTATTATTAGGCTTTGTTAGGTTTTGTGAGCTTGCCTGGGTAGAAGGCAACAATCAGAGCAATACCGTCACAGATCCTAACTTTATCTAAGGCTCGGGATGTGAAGTTCTGTGTCAGGAGCCACTGTCAGGTTAGGGACACTCAGTCCATCAGATTCTCCGCTACATGGTGCCAGTCCTCTGGCAAGCCTCAGTAGCAATAGATTCAGTTTTCCTCCTACATCCAAAACCAGACCTTTAATTAGCTTTTAACATTTTTTACCTTTTTGGATTTCATGTAATTGTCCCCAGATTTAATCTGACTCAATCTGTCAACAAGCAGACAACAAAGAATCTATTCTCAAAAACAAAGAGCCCCCCCATTTCTAGCTCCTGGCCCCTAGTGGGTCAACTCCAGCCAAGATTTGAAAGCATTTGTGGAAAAACTATGATTCAGTGTGTGCTCACTATATTATTGTTTTCCTGTTTCCTTCCCAAGTGAAACTTAGGACAAGAGCACTGTGTTGAAGGTGATGAATAAAATGAAGGCGCTAATTTGAGGTGGGGAAACGGTACCACTTTCTAAACTCTGAAACATTTCTCTCCTTTATTTGCACTACTATTCATTACTTGTACCGCTATTTATTGCTTGTAGCGCCATCATTTTCACCGAGGACTTGCTGAGAGACTCTGTTTTGCCAGGCACTGCAGCAAAGCGGTGCGGGTTCCTATTCCATTTCTGCTGAAGCTGCCTCCAGTCCATTTCCCCAGTCTGCACCCTTCTCCCTCCGTGAAGCCTCCATTTCTAGAGCATGGTCCAGCCCTTCTCCCTAAATCCATGCTTATGGAGTCTCTTCCCTATACAAGGTTCCTCTCTGTCCTTCTTGCAGTCCACAGAGTGGAAGTACAGGGCTTGGTGAGTGGAGTTCTTGGATTTCATCTGCCACAAGTCCCTTGTGTAGTCAACAATCTGCACATCCATACAGGCCAGACCTGTGCCCTTGGGGCTCCCATCTAACTCCAGACTTAAGTCTTATCTGCTTTGTAGCCCCCACAGCCTGGCAGTTTCTTCTTCCTCTAAACTCCTTTGAGTCAGATTGCTTACTTATGTGACACTCTAAAACACATTTTAAACTTTGCTTGTATGAGTTTTAAGGCCACTTTTGTTCCTGAGATTCTGATCCTCAGAAATGCTGGCTATCAATTTAAAGCAAAAGATTAAGTCCAGGTATATTCAGTACTGGATTCAGTATATTCAGTTCCAACTTATTCAGTACTCCTCTGAGGTTGGATTATAAAGAAAGCTGAGCACCAAAGAATTGATGCTTTTGAACTGCGGTGTTGGAGAAGGCTCTTGCGAGTCCCTTGGACTTCAAGGAGATCAAGCCAGTTTATCCTAAAAGAAATCAGTCCTGAATATTCATTGGAAGGACTGATGCTGAAGCTGAAACTCTAATACTTTGGCCACCTGATGCAAAGACCTGACTCATTTGAAAAGACCCTGATGCTGGGAAAGATTGAGGACAGAAGAAGGGGACAACAGAGGATGAGATGGTTGTATTGCTTCACCTACTGGATGGACATGAGTTTGAGCAAGCTCTGGGAGTTGGTGATGGACAGGGAAGCATGGCTTGCTGCAGTCCATAAGGTCACAAAGAGTCAGATACTACTGAGGGACTGAACTGAACTCCTCTGAGGCGTTGCTCCGGGTTGCCATAGAAGAAGGCAGGCAGAAGACACAGTCTGTTTCCTCACAGAGCCTGCTAGTAGTGAGGCCAGGTAGCAGCCTCACAATCCAACATTTCTTGGTGCTCTAATCCCTTGATCAATGCCATGTCTAACACCTCCTTGGGGGCTCAGCTGCCTGGTTTGGGGTGAGACAATTGAGCCTGGATAGAATCACTGACCCTTTAGCTAGGTCTGCACAGACCTGGAAAATCCCATGGACGGAGGAGCCTGGTAGGCTGCAGTCCATGGGGTTGCACAGAGTTGGACACGACTGAAGCGACTTAGCAGCAGCAGCAGCAGCACAGACCTGGAGACCTTGTGATGTTTGGAGGCCTGGAGCCTAGTTGCTCGTGCACACAAGGACCCCTAGGCACCTTTTTACAGTCGGGATTCCGGGCCTCCCCCAGCTACCTATGCCCCCCAGCTTCCCCACGCCCCCCAGGTTCCACAAGCCCCGAGTCCCCACCCCCACACCCTGCCATCCCCACGTCCACATCCCCCCGCTCTGCATCCCCACGTCCACACAGCCCTTGTCAGCTGTCAGCCACCTGTTTCCAGTCAATCCTTGGGCTTCAATGAGGTGTTTTGGAAGCTTGTCATCCTTTCTCGTTGTCCAATTGTGAATAGCCCCTTTCCGTGCTTCGCCTGTTTGCATTGAACAAAACTAACTTGGTGATTCATTTGGTGATGAATTTGGAAGCGGGCTGAGAAGGAGGGGGTATAGGGGACCTCGGCCAAGGACTTGGCCCCTCATGGGGACTGAGAAGCCTAGCCTGAGCCTTGGGTCTCTCTGCTCCAGGGAAGATTCCTACCCGGTACCCTGACCTCCTGTGCTCATGTTTGTTTTGTGGCAGAAAAGCAGTTTTGGGGTTCTGGTAGGAAGACATGTTCTGGGTGCGTAGCCTAGTCAAAGAGACGCTCCTGTGCCAAGTCGTCTGATGGTCCTGACAGGGGCAGGGCTGGAGGCCGCCTGGAGGGATTTGGAGACAACTGGGGAAGGTCTGGTGGCTGAGGGGCTTCCCGGAGGCTCAGGGGTAAAGAACCCGTCTGCCAATGCAGGAGAGGCAAGAGACCCAGATTCGATCCCTGGGTCGGGAAGATCCCCTGGAGAAGGAAACAGCAACTCACTCCAGTATCCTTGCCTGGAGAATCCCCATAGACTCCAGAGGAGCCTGGCGGGCTACAGACCATGGGGTCGTGAAGAGCCGCACACGAACGAGTGAGCACGCTGCTGCTGAGGCGCGCGGGGTGGAGGCCCAGGCACCAGTGTTTGTTTGGTCTCCTGTGTTCATGTCTATGTTTAATTGTCTTAACTGTTGAGAATTGGCTGCTGGGTTATTGGTGATAAAAAATGGCCCCAGATACTGGTTCTGTACAAGAAACAGTTATCCAAAATGGTAATAAACTGAATATGCCCCTCAACTCTGAAAGAGTTAAAGCTTAGTCAGGCAGTCCAAGGCCCTTTAAGGCGGAGGTGAACATTCTGGCTCATGCTTTCCTTAAGCCTTGTGCACCAATGGATCTTGCCCGAGAAGTGGCTTTTCTTTAGGAACTGGTGATCACACAGCTTAATGTCTTTCTCATGGAAATGCTTTTCTTAGGCTCTATATTAATAATTATAATTATAACAAATCTTGCCTGGGAATCTCTTTCTCAAGACTTGTACCCATGATTACACAACAGTATATCTTGCCCAGAGACATTGCCCGGAACCCGTTCTCCCTGGCTAATGTTGTGCCAAAGTTATCTCAGGATGTATATCTTGCAAAAGGGTCTGGTGGAACTCCTACAAACCTGAGGTATTCTTTTCATCTATTCTCAGTAGCCAGTTGAGAAGTATATAATGTCCTGCTTAACTACTGAGGGTAGATATTCTCCTACCCACTTCTGATGTCTATGTCATAAGCTTTTTCTGTCATTTTCACTTTAAATAAAAATTTGCGCAAAGCTCTGAGTGACTGAGACCCGACTCTGGTTCCGGAGTTAAATCATCTCCTTTGGAGACCATGAATCTGGTGGCACCAAACACCTTAAGCCATCAGCTCTAAGAAAAGTATACAAATTAAGAAAATACACTTTAATCTGAGTGAGGTTGTCTAGAGTATAGAGGTGTGTGGATGAAAGGGCTGATGTGGAGAACTTCTTTTATTAATCTTTGTATTTGTGGATAACTGTTGAAACTGAACAGTTGAAATAATACAGAGATCCTGTATGCCCTTTACCCAATTTCCCTCATAATAAGATCCATGAAAATCTGTAGTTAAACATAGCAACTAGCATATTAATCCTGATACAGTCACATGCTGTTGCTTCAGTCATGTCCGACTCTTTGCAACCCCATGGACTGCAGTCCACCAGGCTCCTCTGTCCCTGGGGTTCTCCAGGCAAGAATACTGGAGTGGGTTGCCATGCACTTCTGCAGATCTTCCTGACACAAGGATCAAACCTGTGTCTTTTACGTCTCCTGCATTGACAGGCAGGTTCTTTACCACTAGCGCTACCATACAGTCACATACAGAATATTTCAGAGCCCGCAAAGATCTTGTTTCTTGCCTGCCTTTTAACAGCTACACTTGCTTTCCTCCTGTCCCTCCTGCTACCTCATTCATCCTTATCTCCATTTCTGTAATTTCCCCACTTCACAGATACTGCTTATAAGCTGTTGATGTCCTCTCCTGTACTTATTTCAGTTATATTCTTCACCTCTGGTGGGTTTTTAACATTTTCTGTTTAAAACTTCTGTCTTCTTACTCAGTTGACCCGTTCTTCTCCTTAGTTCTTCAGTCAGCTCTATGATCATCATCCTCAGGCAGATTCCCTGTCTTCACGTCACTTCTACAAAGAAGAACTGATTTCTTCATTTGGAACACATTCCTCTGTCTCCTCACGTTGCCTAAGGTTCTGCCCTTTGTGCCTGTGATGTTTGGGTCAGTTTCCCGAACTTGGACAAGTGGCCTCTGCAGGAGACACCCTACATGTCCAAGAAGCACACTCCCCTCTTGTGACCAGAGCTGTCTGCTCTAGGGTCCCTTCTGAGGGCCGCATTGGTCCTGTGAATAGTGTTCACAGGCTGAACACTATGGGTGGTCTGGTAGACTTGGCTGGCCATCCCATCCATTCAGTTGCCAGGCCCTGCCTTGCACAGAGGTTGCTAGATTCTGGTTGGAAGGGGAGGTCCTGAGAAAGTGGCTGCAGAATCACAGGGGGTCCCTGGGGCTAGTGCTCACTCACAGATGAGATGAGTTGGGGTCTAGGTGGTGACACCAGGACCTGGGGCTAGTGCTGGCCCACTCACAGAAAGGGTCTGGCTGAGGGCCCGTGGGTCCAGTGGCTGGTGTCAGACTGCTGATGGGTTAAGAACAGGCATCCTGAAGCTTGTGTTGGCCTGCTGGTGAGTGGGCTGGGTCTTGTCACAGCTGGCTGTGGTTTTCCTGGGGCTGGTGTCTGGTGCACTGTGAGTGAGGATAGATTCAAGGCTAGAGCAGGCTTGCTGATGGGCAGGACTTGGTCTGGGGTCTCTGGATACAGGGCTCTGGGTGTCCATGGTCTAGGGAATGTGTGCTGCATGAGTATGGGGCCAGGTCCTGGGGCCTGTGGTTGGCAGGTCCAAGGCCATATGTGCGTGGGGTTCACGGGGTGGAACTTAAAGCAGCTTGTCTAGTGGGTGGGGCTTATCCCTTCTCAGTTGGTTGCAGAGCCTGAGGATACCAGTCATGGTGCCCACAGGCTGTTGGATAGGGGCAGGGCTGGGTCCTGAGGCTGACCAGCTAGAGGGCGGATCCCACAGCAGTGCTGGCCAGCATGCCTCCATGCAGTACAGTGAGATCCCAAATGGCTATTGCCAGTGGCTGTAAATCCAGGGCAACCAGTCTCCTGAAAGTAAGCCCCACTGTCCTTCAAAACCAAATTGTGTAGGGTCTTGTATTCCTATTACAAGACCCGAATTTTGGGGAACCTGATGGGGACCCAGACCTCCTGCTCCTTGGGGAGAACCTCTGCAACTGTAACTATTCTCCCATGTGTGGGTGACCCACTCTGGGTTCAGTTCAGTAGCTCACCAGCTCCTGTTTGGCTCTTTGTAATGCTATAGACTGCAGCACACCAGTCACTGTCTCCCAGAGTTTGCTTAAACTCATATCTATTGAATGGGTGATGCCATCCAACCATCTCATTCTCTGTTGCCCTCTTCTCCTCCTGCTTTCAATCTTTCCCAGCATCAGGATCTTTTCTAATGAATCAGCCCTTTGCATCAGGTGGCCACAGCAATTGGAATTTCAACTTCAGCATCAGTCTTTCCAATGATTAGGACTGATTTCCTTTAGGATTGACTGGTTTGATCTGCTTGCAGTCCAAGAGACTCTCAAGAGTATTCTCCAACACCACAGTTCAAAAGCATCAGTTCTTCAATGCTCAGCTTTCTTTACGGTCCAACTCTCACATCCATACATGACTACTGGAAAAACCATAGGTTTGACTAGACAGACCTTTGTTGGTAAAATAATGTCTCTGCTTTTTAATACACTATCTAGGTTTGTCATAGCTTTTCTTCCGAGAAGCAAGCACCTGTTAGTACCGTGGCTGCAGTCACCATCTGCAGTGATTTTGGAGCCCAAGAAAATAAAGTCTCTCACCGTTTCCTTGTTTCCCCATCTATTCGCCATGAAGTGATGGGACCAGATGTCATGATGTTCATTTTTTGAATGTTGAATTTTAAGCCATCTTTATCACTCTCCTCTTTCACTTTCATCAGAGGGTCTTTAGTTCCTGTTAGCTTTCTGCCATAAGGGTGGTATCATCTGCATATCTGAAGTTATTGATATTTCTCCTGGCAATCTTGATTCCAGCTTGTGCTTCATCCAGCCTATCATTTTGCATGATGTAATCTGCATAGAAATTAAATAAGCAAGATGAGAATATGCAGCCTTGACGTACTCCTTTCCCAATTTGGAACCAGTCCCTTGTTCCATGTTTGGTTCTAACTGTTGCTTCTTGACCTGCATACAGATTTCTCAGGAGGCAGGTAAGGTGATCTGGTATTCCCATGTCTTTAAGAATTTTCCACAGTTTGTTGTGATCCACATGGTCAAAGGCTTTAGCATAGTCAATGAAGCAGAAGTAGATGCTTTTCTGGAATTTTCTTGCTTTTCTATGATCCAGTGCATGTCAGTAATTTGATCTCTGTTTCCTCTGCCTTTACTAAATACAGCTTGAACATCTGTAATTTCTTGGTTCATGTACTGTTGAAACCTAGCTTGGAGAATTTTGAGCATTACTTTGCTAGCGTGTGAGATGAGTGCAGTTGTGTGGTAGTTTGAACATTCTTTGCATTGCCTTTCTTTGGGACTGAAATGAAAACTGACATTTTCCAGTCCAGTGGCCATTGCTGAGTTTTCAAATTTGCTGGCATACTGAGTGCAGCACTTTAGCAGCAGCATCTCTTAGGATTAGTAATAGCTCAGCTGGAATTCCATCACCTCCACTAGCTTTGTTCATAGTGATGCTTCCTAAAAGGCCCACTTGACTTCACACTCCAGGATTTCTGGTTGTAGGTGAGTAATCACACCATTGTGGTTATCTGGGTCATGAAGATCTTTTTGTATAGTTCTTCTGTGTATTCTTTTCACCTCTTCTTAATATCTTCTGCTTCTGCTAGGTCTATACCGTTTCTGTCCTTTGTTGTGCCCATCTTTTCATGAAATGTTTCCTTGGTATCTCTAATTTTCTTGAAGAGATCTCTAGTCTTTCCCATTTTATTGTTTTCCTCTATTTCTTTGCATTGATCACTTAGGAAGGCTTTCTTATCTCCTTGCTGTTCTTTGTGTTAGTGATACCATATAGTATTTGTCTTTCTCTGACTTGTTTCTCTAAGAATAATGTTCTCTAGATCCACCCATGTTGCTGCATGGCATTATTTCATTTTATTTTTGTCTTTTTTTCCATTGTGTGTATGTACACATCTTCTTTACCCATTCTTATGATAATGGACACTTAGGTGCCTTTCATAGCTTGGCTATTGTAAATAGTGCAGCTATGGACATTGTGGTGCACATATATTTTCAAATTAGTGTTTGTGGTTTTTTTTTTTTTTTTTTTTTTTTTAATGAGCCCAGGAGTAGAAATGCTGAATCATGTGGCAGTTGCATTTTTGGCTTTTTAAGGCACCTTTGTGCTGTTTTACATATTGGCTACAACATTTTACATTCTCATAAAAAGACTACAAGTGTTCCCTATTCTCTACATTTTCCCTAACATTTATTATTTGTACACTTTTCAATGGTGGCATTTCTGACTGATTTGGGGTAATACCTCACTGTAGTTTTGATTGGTATTTCTCTGTTAATTACCAGTCCTGAGCCTCTCTGCATGTGCCTCTTTGTCATCTGTGTGTCTTCTTTGGAAAAAAATGTCTGTTGGAGTCTTCTGCCCATTTTTTGGATTGGATTTTTATTTATTTATTTATTTGGTATACAGTTGTACCAAAACTGTTGATGCATTTTAGATATCAACCTCTTACTGGCCATGCCATTTGCAAACAGTACTTTCCATTCAGCATTTTTTCCTTGTTGTTGATGGCTTTTGTGCAAAAACTTTTATGTGTAATTTAGTTTCATTTCTTTATTAGTTTGTTTTGTTTGCTTTCATTTCTTTTGCATTAAGCAAATGAATCAAGAAGTAGTGCCACCATTTATGTCAGAGATTCCTATGTTCTCTTATATGGTTCTACGGTTTTATATCTTGCATTTAGATTCTAAAATAATTTTGAGTTTAGAATGTTCTGTCACCTCACATAGTAGACTAATCTTTCTTTTACATGTGGCCTTTCACCTTTCCCAGCACCACTTGAAGAGATGGTCTTTTCTCCATTGTATAGTCTTGCCTCCTTTGTAGATTAATTGACTGTAGGTATGCCCATTTATTCCTGGGCTCTATACTCTGTGACATTGCTATATGTGAGCATTGCTATATATGGGAGTATTCCCTGCTTCCCTGGTGGCTCAGATGGTAAAACATCTGTCTACAATGCAGGAGACCCGGGTTTGATCCCTGGGTCAGGAAGATCCCCTGGAGAAGGAAATGGCAATCCACTCCAGTACTATTGCCTGGAAAATCCCATGGACAGAGGAGCTTGGTAGGCTACAGTCCATGGGGTCGCAAAGAGTCAGACACGACTGAGCGACTGCACTCTGCACTCATTCCCTGCTTAGTTACTTGGAAGAGTTTCAGAAGGATAGATAGAAGTCCTTTGTGTGCCTGGTAGAATTTCCTTGTGAACTGGACTAGGTTAGACTTTTCTTTGCTGGAAGAATTTTTGTGGGTTTTTGTGTTTTTTTTTTGTTTGTTTGTTTGTTTGTTTTAATTACAGATTCAGAGTCACTTCAGGTGATCAGGTCAGGATGTCCAATTCTGCTTGACGCAGTTTTCCTACCAATACAACATTGGTTTGATTACCGAGCTTCATAGTATAGACAGAAGTCTTGGAGTATCATACTTTCAGCTTTGCTCTCTTTAAGATTGCTTTGGGAATTTGGAGTGTTTTTTAGTTCTCTGTCAGTTTTTGGATTTTTTTTCTAGTTCTGTGGATAATATTCTCACAGTATGATAAGAATTGACTTAAATGTATAGATTGATTTAGGTATTATGGCCATTTTAATATTCTTCCAATCCAAGAGCGTGGGGTATCTTCATATCTTTTAACGATGTTTTATATTGTTTTTAGCATATAGTCTTTTCACTGCCTTGGTTAAGTTTTTTCATAGGGTATTTTTCTCAATGTAATTTTAAACAAGATTGGTGGTGATTGTTGTTTTTTTAACTTTCCTATTCTGATATTTCATTGTTAGCATATAGGAATGCAACTTATTTCTGTATATTAACAAGCCTGCTGAATTCATTAGTTCTTATAGTTTTTAGGTGGAGACTTTAGGGTTCTTGATACAGTGTCATCTGAACATTTAGCACCTCTTTGCTTCCAGCTGGGTACAGTTTACTTCTTACTGTATCTGAGTTGCTCTGGCTAGGGCTTCCAATACTGTGTTGAATAGAGCTGGTGACAGTAGGCATTCTTGTCTTGTTCCTGAATTTAGCAGAAAGGCTTTTAGCTTTTAACCATTGAGCAGTATGTTGACTGTGGGTTTGCTTTAGTAACCTTTTTTATGTTGAGACATGTTCCCTCTATACCCACTTTTTTGAGAGGCTTTAGCCTGGATGGATGGTGAATTTTATCAAAAGCTATTCTGCATCTATTGAAATGGAGATTAGGTTTCAGTCTTTCTGTCAGTATAGTTATCACACTGTGTTTTCGTTTTCATTTTGCATATGTTGAACCATCCCTGAAACCCTCAAATGAATCCAGTTTGCGAGTGGTATTTGATCCTTTTTGTGTGTTATTGGATTTGGTTTGCTAATATTTTGTTGAGGATTTTTGCATGTATGTTCATCAACGGTGTTGGCCTGTAATTTTCCTATTTTTTAGTGTTTTTGTCTGGTTTTGGTGTCAGGATGATGGTGGCTTCATGGAATGAATTTGGGAGTATTCCCTCCTTGGTTATTTGGAAGAGTTTCAGAAGGATAGATAGAAGTCCTTTGTGTGCCTGGTAGAATTCCCTTTTAGACTTTTCTTTGCTGGAAGATTTTTGTGGGTTTTTTTTTTTTTTTTTTTTTTTTAATTACAGATTCAGAGTCACTTCGGGTGATCAGGTCAGGTTGTCCAATTCTGCTTGACTCAGTTTTTGGATTTTTCCATTTTCTAAGTTGTCTGATTTATTAGTCTATTCAAAGAATATAATTTTTTTCTTTTTTTTTTTTTTTTTTTTTTTTTGGATTTTCATGGCACTTGTCATGTACCCTTTCATTTCTCTTTTTTTCTGGGGGGGGGGGTCCTTTCTCTTTTTTGTGAGTATGGTGAAAAATTTTTTTATCAGTTTTAACTCTTAAAATACTGCATGCTTTCTTTGATCTTTTATTTTCTCTCTGATCTTCATTTCATTCCTCTGTTCATGTTGTGTTATTCTTTCTTTTGCTAATTCTTTTAATTGGTAGGTTAACTTGTTTAAGTGTTTGTTTGTTTGTTTTTCTCGAAGGTCTGTATTGCTATGAACTTCCCTCTTAGAACTAATTTGGCAGAGTCCAGTTAATTGTATAGAGTTGTGTTTTCATCTTCATGTGTCTGAGGTATTTCAGTTCTTTTTTGATCTCACTGTTGACACATTTATTCTTTTCAGAAGCATGTTTAGTCTCCATGTGTTTGTTCTTTTTTCAGTTTTTTTTTTCTTCAGTTGATGTAACAATCAGAAAAATGCTTGATATAAGTTCTATCCCCTTATATTTGTTGAGGCTTATTTCTTGACCTAGTAGATGATCTATCCTGGAAAATATTTCATGTGCACTTCAAAAAAAATTGAAATTCTGCTTTGTTAAATGATATGACCTATGGATATCAAGTACATCCAGCTGATCTATTGTATCATTTAAGACTATGATTGACTTATTAATTTTTTAAATTGCATTATCTGTTTGTTTGTTTTTTTATGTCACTGGGCTGTTAGTCTCCTATTGTCAATACCTGTTTTCACGTCTATTCATATTTGCTTTATCTATGTTGTTGATGTTTAGTTGCTAAGTTGTGTCTGACTCTTTGCAACCCCATGGACTGTAGCCTGCTAGGCTTCTCTGTCCATGGGATTTCCCAGGCAGGAATACTGGAATGGGTTGCTATTGTAGCCATGCGTTCGGGGAAACCAACTCACTCAGAAGGGCAATGCAGATAGTGGAGTGCACTTTATTACACCGGCGGGCCCAAGGCAGAGTCTCCTCTTAGCCAAGGACCCTGACCAGCATTTGTGAAAATCTTTTACACCCCATATGTACGTGTCTGAACCCACCACTCCAAATTCCTTGAGACTTACATAAACCAAGGAAAATACAATCCCAATAACCCCATCATTCACATGCTATGTGCTCATGTGCTCAAACAGTGAAACAATTAGCCAATAATCAATAAACCCAAGGTTACACTCTGATAGATACAGAAAGATTTATGGCCTGTCTGGAGGAAGGGGTAATTAGTGTACGTCTTCTCTTAGGCAATTGCCAGGGTCCAGCCCTGATCCTGGAGTGTGAAGTCAAGTGGGCCTTAGGAAGCATCACTACGAACAAAGCTAGGGGAGGTGATGGAATTCCAGTGGAGCTATTCCAAATCCTGAAAGATGATGCTATGAAAGTGCTGCACTCAATATGCCAGCAAATTTGGAAAACTCAGCAGTGGCCACAGGACTGGAAAAGGTCAGTTTTCATTCCAATCCCAAAGAAAGGCAATGCCAAAGAAGGCTCAAACTACCGCACAATTGCACTCATCTCACACGCTAGTAAAGTAATACTCAAAATTCTCCAAGCCAGGCTTCAACAATATGTGAACCGTGAACTTCCTGATGTTCAAGCTGGTTTTAGAAAAGGCAGAGGAACCAGAGATCAAATTGCCAACATCCGCTGGATCATCAAAAAAGCAAGAGAATTCCAGAAAAACATCTATTTCTGCTTTCTTGATTTTGCCAAAGCCTTTGACTGTGTGGATCACAATAAACTGTGGAAAATTCTGAAAGAGATGGGAATACCAGACCACCTGACCTGCCTCTTGAGAAATCTGTATGCAGGTCAGGAAGCAACAGTTAGAACTGGACATGGAACAATAGACTGGTTCCAAACAGGAAAAGGAGTGCGTCAAGGCTGTATATTATCTCCCTGCTTATTTAACTTCTATGCAGAGTACACCATGAGAAATGCTGGACTGGAAGAAACACAAGCTGGAATCAAGATTGCCAGGAGAAATATCAATAACCTCAGATATGCACATGGCACCACCTTTATGGCAGAAAGTGAAGAGGAACTCAAAAGCCTCTTGATGAAAGTGAAAGAGGAGAGTGAAAAAGTTGGCTTAAAGCTCAACATTCAGAAAATGAAGATCATGGCATCCGGTCCCATCACTTCATGGGAAATAGATGTGGAAACAGTGGAAACAGTGTCAGACTTTATTTTTGGGAGGGCTCCAAAATCACTGCAGATGGTGATTGCAGCCATGAAATTAAAAGACGCTTACTCCTTGGAAGGAAAGTTATGACCAACCTAGATAGCATATTCAAAAGCAGAGACATTACTTTGCCGAATAAGGTCAGTCTAGTCAAGGCTATGGTTTTTCCTGTGGTCATGTATGGATGTGAGAGTTGGACTGTGAAGAAGGCTGAGTGCCAAAGAATTGATGCTTTTGAATTGTGGTGTTGGAGAAGACTCTTGCGAGTCCCTTGGACTGCAAGGAGATCCAACCAGTCCATTCTGAAGGAGATCAGCCCTGGGATTTCTTTGGAGGGAATGATGCTGAAGCTGAAACTCCAGTACTTTGGCCACCTGATGCGAAGAGTTGACTCATTGGAAAAGACTCTGATGCTGGGAGGGATTGGGGGCAGGAGGAGAAGGGGACGACAGAGGACAAGATGGCTGGATGGCATCGCTGACTTGATGGACATGAATCTGAGTGAACTCCAGGAGTTGGTGATGGACAGGGAGGCCTGGCGTGCTGCAATTCATGGGGTTGCAAAGAGTCGGACACGACTAAGTGACTGAACTGAACTGAACTGAGCCCCGGTGGATCCAGGGTAATTTGAAGCAGGGACAGAGTCGGTGAGGAAAAACTTATTTATTTAGAAATATAAAGAGAGATTAGGAAAGAATGGTGTAGTAGAAAAATTAGTGGAGAAAAGAGGCTGAATAACTTGGTTTATGTGGAAAACCAATAAAACTCCGGGACAAGGAATTTGCACCGTCTACGTAGGCCACCAGTGCCCACTTGAATAGTGGAGGGTGCCCAGTCTTGGGCTCCCTCTCACGTGGGTCTTAGAAGCCAGGGCAAGTAAGTAGACATGGTGAGCCTCCACGCTCCAGATTGGAATTCAGCCAGAAAAGGGAGAAAAGAACGACATGAGGGAGCCAAGCATCGGCGCCAGACCCACAACTTTATTTTCAAAAGCAGCTTATATACCCCAAGTTGTACATAAAGAAATAATGGAATGTGCAGAGTTATGCAGGGGCAGCAGTCCTGACCCTTATTGAGACCAGGCTTTCTTTTTGCATACCTTCCCATATACAAAAGGTCTTAAGTGGTTTTACATCATCTTCTAGCAAGGGGCCTGATAACATTTTTATGGCTCTCTTCCTAGATAAATGTCTGTCAACCAGAAAACTCTTTTTCCCTTGAAATGTTTTTTTTCTTTAAACTGCATCACCCTCAAAGTACTAAATAAAGTTGCATTCCTGTAGAACAAAGGTTCAGTGGGTTATAACAAAGAAAGTACTTAACTCAAAGATCTAATGTTGCTAATACCATGGCTAGTACCTGTTTTTTCTAATACCAACTATATCAACAAATAAAAGATATGAAAACTTGGCAGCAAGTATTGGCTCAACAAATGAAACCCTTAATCAGTCCTTTTCTAACGATTTTGACTCCTCGGAAGCCCCTACATTCCTAGGATGTTTTAAGCTTCTTGTGCCTCTTGCGGTCGGGAGGCCACAAACAATCACATGTACAGCTACAAACAATCACATGCACAGCTATAAGAGTCCGGCAGGCAGGCTAGAAAGCCATCAGAGGGGTTTTTGGATTGAAACACTCTTATTATGCCCAGGAGATTTATTATCTAAAAGCTCTAAATTAACTTTTTCCAGAAAAAGGTGGTGGGGGGACAGCCCCCTGTTAATGTCAGAAGAGTAGGTGGAAAGCATAACACAGTAAAGCAGGCAGACTCTGGTTTTGGGGGTAGATGCTCAAGAAAATCCAGCGAGGCTCCCTTAAGGCCCAACTCGCCTTTGCCTGTCGGGCCCCTTAACCAAATAACCTTTGCCACGGGCGGGACTCCTCATGCTGGCTCCCAGGAGGCGATGAGTTACCTAGATACGATCTTCAAGGTTCCCTTGTCTGGAGGGGGTCTTATCCTTCTGTTGTTGTTTTCATAGGCACTAAACACAGAGTTCAGAGTCCATTGGAAAGGTGGCTGAGCATGATCAGCATGAACAGGCCTAAGATGGAGTCCAGGCCCTATGAATTCCTTCTTCATTGGGAATCTTCCTAACCCAGGTATTGAACCAGCATCTCCTGCATTGGCAGGCAGGTTCTATACCACTTAGCCACTAGGGAAGCCCTTTTATTGTTACATGATCTTATATTAGATGTGTCTAGAGTAACAAACATTCTCTTCTTGCACTGATTCTTCAATCATTATATAATGCTCTTTTTGTCTTTTTTGTACTTAGATTTAAAGTCTATTTTTTCTGATAGGAGCATTGCTACTCCTGCTTTCTTGGTTCCACTGGATGAAATCTTTTTCTATTGCTTTCTGTCTCTGTGTTTTCCAGCATGAAATGAGTCTTTCGTGGGCAGCCTATTGAAGGGTCTTGTTTTTTTCAGTTCAGTCAGCCACCCTATGTCTTTTTGCTTTTCAAAGCTATTTTTTAGCCACTAAAGAGCATATACTTATTTACTGACAGTAATTAATTCAGTGTACATAAAATGACTAAATTCCACAACTCTTGCTAGTTGTAACAGCAGAATGTGTTGAATAATGTTGATTCCAATTGTGCATGCATTGATGCATATTTTAAATAGGATTGGCTTACCTGTAAATAAACTATTGCTACTGAAGGTAAAAGAACATTATTAACCCAGGTCTCCTGCATTGCAGGCAGATTCTTTACCATCTGAGCCACCAAGGAAGCCCAAAGAATATAAAACAGTATCAATGTTTGGGCTTCTCAGGTGGTGCTAGAGGTAAGGAACCCACCTGCCGATGCAGGAGACCTAAGAGATGTGGGTCCAATCCCTGGGTCAGGAAGATCCCCTGGAAAAGGGAATGGCAACCCACTCCAATATTCTTAGCTAGAGAATCCCATGGACAGAAGAGCCTGGTGGGCTACATAGGGTTGCAAAGAGTTGGACATGATTGAAGTGACTTAACACACAATATCAAAGTTAAAAGAATATAATGATTTGGGAATTTGGGGGCAGTTTTTTTTTTTCATTTAATTTGTTATATTCAGATATAGTTTATTATCAATGTTATGTTATTTCAGGTATACAGCAAAGCAGTTCAGGTATCAGTTCAGTTCAGTCCCTCAGTCATGTCCAACTCTTTGTGACCCCATGAATCACAGCACACCAGGCCTCCCTGTCCATCACCAACTCCCAGAGTTCACTCAGACTCACATCCATCGAGTCAGTGATGCCATCCAGCCATCTCATCCTCTGTTGTCCCCTTCTGCTCCTGCCCCAATCCCTCCCAGCATCAGAGTCTTTTCCAATGAGTCAACTCTTCGCATCAGGTGGCCAAAGTACTGGAGTATCAGCTTCAGCATCATTCCTTCCAAAGAAATCCCAGGGCTGATCTCCTTCAGAATGGACTGGTTGGATCTCCTTGTAGTCCAAGGGGCTCTCAAGAGTCTTCTCCAACACCAAAGTTCAAAAGCATCAATTCTTTGGCACTCAGCCTTCTTCACAGTCCAACTCTCACATCCATACACGACCACAGGAAAAACCATAGCCTTGACTAGACTGACCTTAGTTGGCAAAGTAATGTCTATGCTTTTGAATATGCTATCTAGGTTGGTCATAACTTTTCTTCCAAGGATACATATACATATATCCATCTTTTTCAGATTTGTTCCTCATATAGATAATTACAGAATATTGAGTAGAATTCCCTGTGCTACATAGTAGGTCCTTGTTGATTATCTATTTTATATATAGTAATTTATATGTATGTTAATCTCAAACTCCTAATTTATTCCTCCCCTGCCTGCCTTGCCCATTTGGGAAACACTAGTTTGTTTCCAGAATCTGTGGAAAATCCCATGGACAGAGGAGCCTGGCAGGCCAGAGTTCATAGGGTCACAAAGAGTCAGACACAACTTAGCAACTAAACAACAAAAACAATTACAACCTTATTTACTTCTAAATGATATTTTTAGAGGAAGTAAGAATCTATATTTCAATTAATTTTCTGAACATACACTGGATTTTGACCAAAATTAATTATTCATTTAAGTGGGCAGTAAATTTCCTAGTTGCCATTGAACAAAAATCAAAGCATATTTTAAAATTAATACACATTAATCTGTGTATTTTAGTTTAAAGGAATGCTCTTTTAAGGAAATTTAACATATTACCTTAATAGCATGTCAGTATGTTTATTTTAAAGCTATGATTTCTAAATTTCTATACATAATTACATACATGCATGCAGAAGAGAGTAGCTAGATAATAAATAGATGATAGATAGACAGATGATAAATAGATGATAGGCAGAAACAGAGTAGGAGGAGAGAGCCAGCGCGGGCTGGGGGAATAGGAGGAGAGAGGAATGACAACACCAAGGCTTCACTGTGCTGTAAGCTGCAGAGAGCAGAACACCAGTGATCTATAAAGCTCCTGTATTCTCAGTTTTAAGTAGTGAACTAACTTTGTAGTCATTTCCAACTCTTTTGCTCTATTTTCTTAGACACACATTTTCAGGCTACAATGGACTTACTAATGGACTAAACCCCATTTCACCTCATGCCTGCCGTGAGCCTGAAACACCAGCCCACACAGACATTGGGAGCCATTGACCTTCCCTCCTTTGGCTACACCATGGTGTACACCTGCCATCTGGGATTCTTCCTCTCAGGTGGATTTGAGCACAGGATGTGTAAAGCAGATATGAAATGGACAGGGAAGCCCCCTGTCTATAAAGGTAAGTCACTGTTGAGAAGTGAGAGTGGGTCCCTGCAGAGCAGGATGAGTGTCAGTTGCCCACCAGGCTCATGTCCAGGTGGAAGACCCCCAAGTAGTAACCTCTTGAAGGTGCTCTTGTCCGGCAATCCCCCACCAGCTCAAATCAGTGCTTGCTGTGTGTGAACTGTGTGTGAATATGTGTGCAATCTGTGTTGGAGGCAGAGGAGGCACAGGCTAACAAGAGGTGCAGATCTCCTTATTTGTAAATCACATTTTAAATCAAAGAGAAACCCACTATGAGTTAAAAGGAAAATAAAATACAGTATGTCTTTGGAAAATGTGTTTTTTAATGAAAATGGGCAAATATCACCAGTGTTGGTGAATATATAACATAGGCCTGTTATTTTTGAAACCATAGCTATTTAGGGGTAGAATATAAGTTTGTGTCCTTGACATTGGTTCTGCTTTGTAAACTTACAAATCTATGAACACCAGAATGATGCACTAATGACTAATGAAGTCGTGTATTTACAAATAAAGGTAACACCAAGTCAGAGCTGACAGCATCACACCTTCAGCTTCTCCACCAAGCCACGCTTATACCTGATAGCTAAGCAGCAGAAACAGACATGACAGAGTGTGACACAGCCCAAGCCTTTAGTGGTAGCTTCTTAGAGCTTCTTTCAGTTCTCACTTCTCAATTCTGAAAGAAAGAATTATCTTTCTGTGAGTTAGAATGCAAAGATGAGCTCAATAAAGGACAGAAATGGTAGGGACCTAACAGAAACAGAAGATAGTAAGAAGAGGTGGCAAGAATACACAGAAGAACTGTACAAAAAGGATCTACACGACCCAGATAATCATGATGATGTGATCACTCATCTAGAGCCAGACATCCTGGCATCATGCTCTAGGGTCCCCAAAATTGTCTTGCACCTTGACCCCGTGAATGTGTAAATGAGACAGACCAGGTGCTCAGATCTAATCCTGTGTCGGAATAAGCTGAGACTTTATAAAATATTCAGATTTCTTAAGCTTACCTAGGTCCTTTGGATAATATGTTTCTTCATGGAGTTAGGATTTTTTTTCCCCCAAAGGAAATGCTCTCCAGTGTGACTTTGATGCAATTAAGTTTGGATTTGGGAAAGTGGTTAGATCAAGAGTTGTTCAGATTGAGTCCCAGTGGACAGAAGTCCCCCTGCTGTGTACAGTTTGATTGGGAAGGATCATAGAGGAGGAAGCGGAAGTCCCGCTCATGGAGGACCAGCCAGGACCTGGTGTCCTGTGGGGTGCTATAATTTAACCACCATAATAATCTTGTGAATACATGTATCTTATCTCTACTGATACACACCCTAGACAAAACCATTCAGCAGTCATTCTAAGGACCTTTGTCCACCATGCCATTCATTTCATTTTAATAAGTGCAGCTCATTTGTATAAGTAGCTATATTTGGGGCTATTTTTATGGTCTCTCTTTTTTTTATATTGAGAAATATTTGTTTTAAATTTTATAAGAATTTTGTACAAACTCTCCACATTTTTGACATAGCTGTCTTTATGAAGACTTCTTTTTAGTTATTCAGTATTTTTATAGATGATTCTCCATTTAATATTATTGTAAAATATTTGCTATATTCCCTGTGCTATATAATATGTCCTTGTAGCTTGTTTATTTCATACATAGTAGTTTAATCCCCTAGACTATGTCTCTTTTCCTTTCCTGCAATACATACCCCTGTCCTCAGAAGTGAGTAGAAACTGAATAAAAACATTGAACTTAAAAAATTAATATAACTGAACATATATTATTTTTGTTCCTTCTGTAGAATAAAGATGTTGAATTGAGTGAAGTAGATGATACTTACTCAAGACAGATGAGGACTTCAGTAAGAGGTGATTTTAGGAAAAAAGGACTACAACTTTAAAAATAAAACCATTAATCTCTGTGATTGAAAACACTGTCCTCTCTGTATCATCTTCCACAAAATGGGCAAGTACCTACTTTCCTGATCATGAGCGTTCCTGTGATATAAGAATAACCTGTGATCCTTTCCTAGGTGTTTATGAGGAGGAGGAGGCCCACTTACTTCTGAAAGCTTTTCAGATTAAAGGCCCAGTGGATATCTTTGTCAGCAACTTTGAGGACAACAACTGGGGACTGGATGGTTATGTGAGTACTTCCTGGAGGGTTATCTAATCATCATGTCTGCACAGAGGTGGGGGCACCAACAGAGGGATTCCTTCTAAGGCAACCTGGGTCCTGTCTGCACCATGAAAACTCAGGGCCCTCGTCCAGGCCTCTCAGCCACATCACCCCTTCATCATCTGATGAAAGAAAGCCATCTCTGAGACAAGGAAGAAACTGTCCGGGAACGACAGTCTGTTCCTCCTGGACACACGAAAGCTTAGGTGCAGACTGCACTGCACTGTAAGAGTGGGGCCAGACTCTTCGCAAGGCCATGGTAACCACCCTGCATACGCTGAGAAAGAGAGATTCCAGATGTCCCTTCATAGTCTCTTCGCAAGTTAACCCTTTGCTTCTGTGCTAATTCATTATCAAACTTGAGCATTAAAGGGCCTCACGTGATACACAAGAGACAGTAGCTGTGACAGTGAGTTTTACGTAATGTAGGCGCTGAAGTAATTCATACATGTGTCCCCCCTTTACAAAGGATACTCAACCTATAAATTTAGTGTTAAATTTACTAGTTTTTCAGATCAAAATGAGACAGAGTTTGTTAGTTGAAGTTCAAGTCTGTATATTTCAATTTTAACTGTAAATGGAAAACTCCAAAGAATGACAAATTTTTAAAAGAATTAACCATTAATGTCTGGGGCTTCCCAGGTGGTGTTAGTGGTAAAGAACCCACCTGCCATTGCAGGAGACATAAGATACGTGGGTTCCATCCTGGGTCAGGAAGATCCCCTGGAGGAGGGCATGCATGAATACTGGATTCACTCCAGTGTTCTTGCCTAGAGAATCCACATGGACAGGAGCCTAGCAGGCTACAGTCCCCGTGGTCGCAAAGAGTCAGACATGACTGAGGCAAGTTAGCATTACTGTCTAACTAGGAGAAATAATATTTACATTGTGATAAAAGAAGAGGTTATGATTAATCCTTGTTTTCTTCCTTTTCAAGTGTATCAAGTATCATCTGGACTTAAAAGGGAGGGTTTACTTTGGGAAATTCAAGCTGGAAAGGCATAGTATGCTGTACTTACATGATTTTGCAAAGCAAATATCAGGTTGGTCTGCAGATGACTGAGCTGAGCGTGATGGAAAGGACATGACACAAAAGAAACAGAAACAAAAATAAGAGAGAAACTCATGTATGTTACAACTGGATGAAGAAAATCCCCTTCACTGGCAAGAAAGATGGAAAATATCAGCTGACATAAGTGCATTAAATATGCCAGACACAGAATTAATATCCTTAATTTACAAAGACATATTGCGAAACACAGGAAAAAAAGCAAAGTGGAAACTCAAAGAATAAACTACATTACCCTAAGAAGATCATTAATTATAAGTAATTAAAAATGGGCCAATAAATTGTGAAAAGATCTTATCTTGAAAAATATGTATTATGACAACAAAGATCATTTTAAGCCATGAGAATATTGAAGTTTCTTAAAAATGATTTGGGGTGGATTAGAAAAAAGCACCTGAGTGTTCATTTTTGGTGAGTGTGTGAGTAGATATGTACCATTTGACAATATTCTTTTATCAACAATTGTACCTCTGCAATGTTTCATCAGACAAGTATGATCATTATTTTTTGCATATTCAGGTAAAAGTATAGCAGGACTATTTTCAACAGTTGAAGTTAGAACTAACCTGGGTATCTTACACATCTATCATAGATGAATTGGTTCTTATATCAATCCTATACAATGTATTACATTAAACAGAAGACAGTTAATTCAGTATATGTTATTAGAGAACAAAGATTACATAATGATGTAGAAAGGTCCCCATGACTTATATATGAGAAAGAAGTTTGTTCTAGACAGAAGAGACAAATATGTCTGCCTGCCTTCTTTCTGTCTTTCTCAAGTGCTAGACAAGAAAAATATCTGAAAAAAACTCACTAAATGTGATGTTTACATCATCCACTTGCCAGCTTGTGATCAGGGAGGAATTAAAACATTCTTGAGCCTATTTTTTCATCTGAAATTTCAGTAGCGTTCTTGGTTGCTGTGAAGATTGAGAGTCAATGTGAGGGTTTGCTTTG
This sequence comes from Capricornis sumatraensis, assembly GCF_032405125.1. NCBI lineage: Eukaryota > Metazoa > Chordata > Mammalia > Artiodactyla > Bovidae > Capricornis > Capricornis sumatraensis. The sequence goes on along the minus strand of NC_091091.1, from coordinate 2,337,687 downwards.
TGCTAAAGCTCTTCTCACAGACGTCTTTACTCATGTTGGGACTAACACAGATGGAGATGAGATAATGAGCACCACGGTTTGTAATGAGACGAGCACCACGTTTCTCTGGAATAGTATTGGCTACATCCTACTTTACTTACAGAATGCCGCTAACATATGAATTGTACACCAGGAGTACTGCATGCCCAGCTTAACACTGAGCAGCCTCCCATGAGTATATTACTTGGTGATGGTTGTCACTGATGTACTCATTTCACAAAACTTCATCAAAATCCTGAGGGATTCCAAAGGAAATATATACCACCCTATTCAATAACTACACTTGAAAAACAAAAAACTTGACCGAAAAGGATAATTAATCATAAAATATTCTAAACCCACCATTCCAAACCAAGACCTTGTACATAGAAGAGTCTTAAATTACAATGTCAGCCATGACCGAGATGGTGCTTTCAATGGAGTTATAGTATTTTGAGATAATGAAAACAGGCCAGATCTAATGTTGGTGAAGTTTTCTCTTGCTCTGAGCCAAATCCTGTGGTTATCTGCCCTCCTTTCTCCGACACACACACTCTAGTAATTCCATCTAAGGACACTCCAACCAGCCTTGCACTGTACTCTGTGGATGTCGGAGTTTACTGATCCAGTCTCAGCCTGAATGGAACCATGACTTTGCTGTTGAGAATTTTCTTTGCATTGCCCCATTTATTTTTAATCTAACAAAATAACAGCTTGCTTTAACAAGTAGTCTTTCTTCTCATGTGATAACGAGCTTACTGTCAGGGAAAACAATCTGCCTCACAAAATAATTTGAATCACAAGCAAGTCTCCCATTCAACTAAGGAGAAAAGGCGATGTGTAAGTAATGCTTCAACAACAGCCATTCATTTCTGAGTTATGGCTACACTCTGTTTTTATGGATATAAATAAACAACCTCTTAATTGTCTCCAGTCAGTAAATAAACTGTAAAAACAAACAAACAAACAAAAATCAGTCAGTAGATACACAGAAACTTTGTGCTCCAGTTTCCCAGGCTGAAAGAGGGAAATGTTCCTATTTCAGGCCGGCAACTCTGCAGGCTGAAAGGTGAACACTGGTTCATTTCCCATATACTATTCCTGAAAACTGTACTTCTTCCAGGAAAATTTATTTCACATAAATATTCGCATCTAAGTCAAAGTTGTCAGAAATATAGAGAAAACTGCCAGAGGAAATCACATTTAAGTTCCATCTAAAATAAGACACAAATGGATTTACCTATGAAACAGTAAGAGACTCACAAATCCAGAAACTAACAGATGCCTGTGGGGATTTGGTTGTGGGTGTTGCCAGCCTGAAGTAGAAATGAAGAAATGAAAGTCATTGTGTATAATGTAAGAAAAATAATAGGATATTGTATGCAGCAGAGAAAAATATAGCCATGCCTTTTCAATATCTTTAAATGGTATATATTCCATGAAAATACTGATCACTCTGTTGTATCCCAAAGCAAACAGAGTAATGTGAGTCAACTGTAGCTCAGCTGAAAAAGAAAGAGTGGATGGATGGCTCCAAACACACGAAATAGTCAAGAATGAAGGTTCACAGAATAAAAATGGGAAAAGTTTAGGAATGAAACTCCCATCAAGAAATTAATTTGGATGGGATGACTTAAAATCTCTCGGTCCATCCACTAGACAGCACAGTATGGAGGATCTTCAGAAAACGAAACACGGAAGAGCCAGAGGAAGCAGCAATTGCGTGCCTGGGTGTACGGTAGGGAAAAGAAACATTTTTGAAGAACAGGGTACTCATGCCATCCCTGCCAGACCAGTTTCCAAAGAAAGGACACTGCTGCAACCTAAGTGCACAAGAACACAGAAATGAGAAAAGGAAATGGGTTCTATCACCCAATGGTGAATGAGTCAGCCATGAGGAAGAATAAAACAGTGCCAGGTCCAGGCAGAGGCAAGAAGGTAGAGATGATCACAGCCAGTGAAGTAAGAGAGACAGGGGGCGACAAGCAGAGTGTGATGTCACGTGTAGGCGGCATCTAATAACGGCTACACAGGCGTTGTTTGAGCCAAGATAAACAGTTCACAGACTTAGAAGAAACTTGTCTCCCTTACTGTTAGCAGAGAAGAAAGGTGCTGGGCACATAGAAAAAAGGTACTTGTGTGACATGTCCACACTACTATTTAGAAAATAAGCCCCAAGGACCTACTGGGTAACACTAGGAATGATGCTCCACTTTCTGTCATAATCTGTACAGGAACAGTTCCTGAAATACAGCATATACACGTCAATGTGTGAGGGAATCAAGTGACTATGAATTAAAAAAAAAAATCCACTGCCTTGTAATTCACCTATATACTCAAGTTCAAATAGCTGGGTAAACACAGTAAATATGGAAACATATGCTGACTCGATTCCCCTCATCCCATGGTTAATTTGGCTGCTATCATATCTCTGGAGACTGGGCAGGCTTGGGTCCCAAGGCTGGATTGTTTTTGGGCTCTGGATCCGGGAAGGATGCGGCAGGCAATGTGACTCCAAGATGTTCCTGGGGTGCCTCTTGCCCTCTGCAGGAGCCTTCAATCTCTATGTACAGGCAAAATATCTGAAGAAATGTTAATTAATGTAGACACTCATATGGGTATGCAATAGATGATCCAAAGTGACCTACTGAATAGCAGGTGGAAGTTTATTGAACAGTGTAATCACCTAGAAGGGAACAAGAACTTGAAAGAGAATAGATAAATGTTCATCCATGAATGTATCAACTTCCTGTACACCTGAAGCACACGTAAGATCAGAAATCACCTCTATTCCAATATAAAATCACACTGAAATGACAGGGCCGGGGGCGGGGAAACTTGTGGGGTTGGGTAATGTTGCCGCCCTGTGGCCATTTTCTGTAACAACGGCTTGAAAACCTGTGCTGATGAGCATTGAGTATTCTCAAGGCCAAAGGGTCTGGAAGTCAAAAACTGCTATCTGAACAAACCACGTGAAGGAGTCTTTGGGCCTAGGAAAGAAAACAAAGGGTCTCAAAAGCCCTTGCTGAATCACCTAACTTCCGAGAAAACGAAACTGAACTTTAAGTCCCGCCCTGATGCTCCCAGCCTGTTACATCTACCTGGGACTTATCACCCCCTGCCCAAAACCTCCCACTCCCTGTTCAACTACAAATGCCATCTCAGCTAAAGATTACCCAAAACGTCCCACCTGACTAACGTTTCCCTTATCGTTTCCACAAACCTCCCTTTAAATATGAAGCTTCTCTGATCCCTCTCGCACTCAGCTTGGCCGTTAGGCTTACTGTCGCCCCCTCCTTACCTGAATAAAGGTAATCTACCTCCATTGAGGTCGTCTCTCCTTTTCTGCTTCGGTCGGAACTATATCTTACAGGGGTGGTTATCAGAAAAGAATTTAAAACAGGGCTAAGTTACAGGAAGCTGCATTAAGAGGTAACATGAACTCACCCTTGGAAAGAAAGCACATGAAAAGAGGTCAGTTTCGCTAAATAAGAGAAATGCAAATCGAAAGAAACCACAGGAAGGAATCATATCACAGCCCTCAGAATGGCCATTGTCAGAAACTTGACAAACACTAAAGAATGGAGAAGGTGTGGACAAAAGGGAATATTCCTCCCCTGATGCTGGCAACAGACACTGGTAAGAGGCACTGAAGGATCATGGGAGGCTAATTAAGAGAAAACAAAAATGAGATTAGAACACTCTCTAACACCATACACACACTTCAAATCATAAATATCTCAAGGTTAGGAGAGATTCTATGAAACCCTTAAGGAAAACATAGACAGGACACACAAGGATATAAACTGCAAGATCTTTGGGGGTTTGGTTGGTTTCATTGCAAGGTCTCTTGGAATCCATCTCCTACAGCAATGAGAAATAAAACAAAACCAGGAAAATGAGACCTACTTGGATTTCAAAGCAGGTGTCCAAATATGGAAACCTTCAGAAATGAAGAAGGCAACCCAGAACGCAAAGAAACATTTGCCAACCAAGATACTCACCAGCATTTCATCTCCAAAACCAACAAAAAGCTCACATTGTCATAATATTTCAATAAAGTGCGTTCCGTAAAGTATTGCTCCCTTCTGTTGTTCAGTTCAGTTCAGTTGCTCGGTCTTCTCTGACTCTTTGCAACCTCACAGACACAGCACACACCGCTTCTCTGCCCATCACCATCTTCCGGAGCTTGCTTAAACTCATGTGCATTGAGTCGGTGATGCCATCCAACCATCTCATGCTCTGTCGTCCCCTTCTCCTCCTGCTTTCAATCTTCCCAGTATCAGGGTCTTTTCAAATGAGTCAGCTCTTTGCATTAGGTGGCCTAAGTATTAGAGATTCAGTATCAGTCCTTCCAATGAATATTCAGGGTTGATTGCATTTAGGATTGACTGGTTTGATCTCCTTGCTGTCCAGGAATTCTCAAGAATCTTCTCCAACACCACACACAGTTCAAAAGCATCAGTTCTTTGGCGTTCAGCTCTCTTTATGGTCTAACTCTCACATCCATACATGACTGCTGGAAAAATCACAGCTTTGGCTAGACAGGCCATTATAAGCAAAGTAATGTCTCTTTATAATATGCTGTCTAGCTTGGTCATAGCTTTTCTTCCAAGAAGCCACCAGGGAAGCCCTCCAAGAAGCAAGCATCTTTTAATTTCATGGCTGCAGTCACCATCTGCAATGATTTTGGAGCCCAAGAAAATGAAGTCTCTCACTGTTTCCATTGTTTCCCCATGTATTTGCCATGAAGTGATGGGACTGGATGCCATGATCTTTGCCTTTTTAATGTTGAATTTTAAGCCAGTTTTTTCACTCTCCTCTTTCACTTTGATTAAGAGACTCTTTAGTTCCTGTTTGCTTTTTGCCATAAGGGTGGTGTTATCTGCATATCTGAGGTTATAGATATTTCTCCCAGCAATCTTGATTCCAGCTTGTGCTCCATCCAGCCTGGCATTTCACATGATATACTCTGCACAGAAGTTAAACAAGCAGGGTGGCATACACAGTCTTGATGGACTCCTTTCCCGATTTGGAACCAGTCTATTGTTCCATGTCTGATTTTAACTGTTGCTTCTTGATCTGCATACAGGTTTCTCTGGAGCCAGGTAAGGTGGTATGGTATTCCCATCTCTTTAAGAATTTTCCACAGTTTGTTGCGATTCCCTCAGTCAAAGGTTTTGGTGTAGTCAATAAAGCAGATGTTTTCCTGAAACTCTCTTGCTTTTTTTATGATCTAGCGGATGTTGGCAATTTGATCTCGGGTTCCTCTGCCTTTTCTCAATCCAGCTTGAACATCTGGAAGTTCTTGATTCACATATTGTTGATGCCTTGCTTGAGGAATTTTGAGTATTACTTTGCTAGCATGTGAGAGGAGTGCAATTGTGTGATAGTTTGAACATTCTTTCACATTGCCTTTTCTTGGGATTGAAATGAAAACTGACAGTTTCCAGTTCTGTGGTCGCTGCTGAGTTTTCCACATTTGCTGGCATATTGAGTGCAGCACTTTCACAGCATCATCTTTCAGTTCAGTTCAGTCGCTCACTTGTGTCTGACTATTTGCGACCCCATGAATTGCAGCACGCCAGGCCTCCCTGTCCATCACCATCTCCCGGAGTTCACTCAGACTCACATCCATCAAGTCAGTGATGCCATCCAGCCATCTCATCCTCTGTCGTCCCCTTCTCTTCCTGCTCCCAATCCCTCCCAGCATCAGAGTCTTTTCCAATGAGTCAACTCTTCTCATGAGGTGGCCAACGTACTGGAGTTTCAGCTTTAGCATCATTCCTTCCAAATAAATCCCAGGGTTGATCTCCTTCAGAATGGACTGGTTGGATCTCCTTGCAGTCCAAGGGACTCTCAAGAGTCTTCTCCAACACCACAGTTCAAAAGCATCAATTCTTTGGTGCTCAGCCTTCTTCGCAGTCCAACTCTCACATCCATACATGACCGCAGGAAAAACCATAACCTTGACTAGATGGACCTTAGTCGGCAAATTAATGTCTCTGCTTTTGAATATGCTGTCTAGGTTGGTCATAACTTTTCTTCCAGGGAGTAAGCGTCTTTTAATTTCATGGCTGCAGTCACCATCTGCAGTGATTTTGGAGCCCAAAAACATAAAGTCTGACAGTGTTTCCACTGTTTCCCCATCTATTTCCCGTGAAGTGATGGGACCAGATGCCATGATCTTCGTTTTTGGAATGTTGAGCTTTAAGCCAACTTTTTCACTCTCCTCTTTCACTTTCATCAAGAGGCTCTTTAGTTCCTCTTCACTTTCTGCCGTAAGGGTGGTGTCATCTGCATATCTGAGGTTATTGATATTTCTCCCGGCAATCTTGATTCCAGCTTGCGTTTCTTCCAGTCCAGCGTTTCTCATGATGTACTCTGCATATGAGTTAAATAAGCAGGGTGACAATATACAGCCTTGACGCACTCCTTTTCCTATTTGGAACCAGTCTGTTGTTCCATGTCCAGCTTTAACTGTTGCTTCCTGGCCTGCATACAGATTTCTCAAGAGGCAGGTTAGATGGTCTGGTATTTCCATCTCTCTGTGAATTTTCCGCAGTTTATTGTGATCCACACAGTCAAAGGCTTTGGCATAGTCAATAAAGCAGAAATAGATGTTTTTCTGGAACTCCCTTGCTTTTTCCATGATCCAGCAGATGTTGGCAATTTGATCTCTAGTTCCTCTGCCTTTTCTAAAACCAGCTTGAACATCTGGAAGTTCACGGTTCACATACTGTTGAAGCCTGGCTTGGAGAATTTTGAGCATTACTTTACCAGCATAGCACTCAGTGCATCATCTTTAGGACTTGAAATAGCTCAGCTGGAATTTCATCACGTCCACTAGCTTTGTTCGTGGTGATGCTTCTTAAGGCCCACTTAACTTCAGACTCCAGAGTGTCTGACTCTAGGTGAGTGATCACATCATCGTGGTTATCTGGGTCATTAGGAATTTTTTGTACAGTTCTTCTGTGTATTCTTGCCACCTCTTCTTAATATCTTCTCCTGCTGTTAGGTCCATAACATTTCTGTCCTTTATTGTGCCCATCTTTGCATGAAATGCTCCCTTGGTATCTCTAATTTTCTTGATGAATTTTCTTTCCCATTCTTTTGTTTTCTTCTATTTCTTTGCATTGCAAGAAAGTCTCTACTTTCCTTTTCTCCTTTGCCTTTTGCTTCTCTTCTTTTCTTAGCTGTTTGTAAGCCCCACTCAGACAATCATTTTGCCTTTTTGCATTTCTTTTTCTTGGTGATGGTCTTGATCACTGCCTCCTGTACAATGTCATAAACTTCTATCCATATTTCTTCAGGCACTCTATCAGATCTAGTCCCTTGGATCTGTTTGTCACTTCCACCATATAATCATTAGGGATTTGATTTAGGTCATACCTGAATGGTCTAGTGGCTTTCCCTACTCTCTTCAATTTATGCCTGAATTTGGCAATAAGGAATTTAAGTCTGAATTTGGCAATAAGGAGTTCATGAACTGAGCCACAGTCAGCTCCCAGTCTTGCTTTTGCTCTCTGTATAGAACATCTCCATCTTTGGCTGCAAATAATATAATCCATCTGATTTCAGTGTTGACCATCTGGTGATGTCCATGTGCAGAATCATCTCTTGTGTTGTTGGAAGAGGGTGTTTGCTATGACAATTGTATTCTCTTTGCAAAGCTCTGTCAGCCTTTGCCCTGCTTCATTTCGTACTCCAAGGCCAAACTTGCCTATTACTCCAAGTATCTTCACTTCCTACTTTTGCATTCCAGGCCCTTATGATGAAAATGGCATTGTTTTATGGTGTTAGCTCTAGAAGGTCTTGTAGGTCATCATAGAACTGTTCAAGTTCAGCTTCTTCAGCATTAGTGGTAGGGGCATAGACTTGGATTACTGTGATATTGAATGGTTTGCATTGGAAATGAACAGAAATCATTCTGTCATTCTTGAGATTGCACCCAGGTACTGCATTTGGAACTCTTGTTGACTATGAGAACTACTCCATTTCTTCTAAGGGATTCTTGACCACAGAGGTAGATATAATGGTCATCTGAATTAAATTCACTCATTCCAGTCCATTTTAGTTCACTGATTCCTATAATGTCGATGTTCACTTTTGCCTTCTCCTGTTTGACCACTTCCAGTTTATCTTGATTCATGGACCTAACATTCCAAGTTCCTACGCAACATTGTTCTTTATAGATAGGACTTTACTTGCATCACCAGTCACATCCACCACTGTGTGTTGTTTTCGCCATGATCTTAGTTTTTCTTAATAATTAGTTTTAAGCCAGCTCTTTCACTCTCCTCCTTCACCCTCATCAAGAGGTTCTTTAGGTTCTCTTCACTTTCTGTCATTAGAGTGGTGTCATATGCATATCTGAAGTTGTTGATATTTCTTCTGTCTATCCTGATTCTAGCTTGTAACTCATCCACCCTGACATTTTTCATGATGTGCTCAGAGTATAGATTAAACCAACAGGGTGAGAGCAGACAGCCCTCTTGTACTCCTTTCTCAATCTTGAACCAATCAGTTGTTCCATACAGGGGTCTAACTGTTGCTTCTGGATCCACATATAGGTTTCTCAGGAGACAGTTAAGACGGTCTGGTATTCCCATCTCTTTAAGAGATTTCCACAGTTTATTATGGTCCACACAGTCAAAGGCTTTGATATAGTTGATGAAACAGAGGTAAATGTTTTTCTGGAATTCCCTAGTTTTCTCTATAATCCAGTGAATGTTGGCAATTTGATCTCTGGTTCCTCTTCCTTTCCTAAATCCAGCTTGGACATCTGGAAGTTCTTGGTTCACATAATTCTGAAGCCTAGCATGCAAGATTTTAAGCATGATCATACTAGCATGAGAGATGAGTGCAACTGTCCGATGGTTAGCACATTCTTTAGTATTACCCTTCTTGGCAATTGGGATGAGGATTGATCTTTTCCAGTCCTGTGGCCATTGCTGGGTCTTCCAGATTTGCTGACATATTGAATGCAACACCTTGATGGCATTCTTCCTTAGGGTTTTTAATAGTTCTACTGGAATTCCATCACATCCACTAGGTTTATTAGCAGCATGTGCTTCCTAAGGCCCACTTGGCTTCACTCTCCAGAGCGTCTGGCTCTGTGTGGCTGACCACACCATGCGGTTCATTCGGATCTTTTTTATGCCATTCTTCTGTGTATTCTTTCCATCTATTCTTAATCTTTTCTGCGTCTACTAAGTCTCTGCCGTTTATGTCCTTTATTGTGCCCATCTTTGGGCAAAATGCTCCTTTGGAATCTCCAATTTTCCTGGAGAGATCTCTGGTCTCTCCACTTCTGCTCTTTTCTTCTAGCTTTAGTCATTGTTCTTTGAAGAAGGCCTTCTGGTCTCTCTGTGCTGTTCTTTGGAAATCTGCGTTTAGGTGGATATGCCTTTCCCTTTCACCCTTGCTTTTCATTTCTCTTCCATCTTTAGCTATTTGTTAAGTCCTCCTCAGATAAATACTTTGCCTTGCTTTTCTTTTTCTTTGGGATGGTTTTGATTGCTGCCTCCCATACAATGTTGTGGACTTCCAGCCATAGTCCTTCAGGCACACTGTTAACTAGATCTCATCCTTTGAATCTAGTTGGTACCTCCACTGCATATTCATAGGGGGTTTGATTTAAGTCAGACATGGATGGCCTAGTGGGTTTCTCCACTTTCTTTAGTTTAAGCCTGAATTTTGATATGAGAAGATGATGATTTGAGTCACAGTCAACTCCAGGTCTTGTTTTTCCTGACTGTGTGCTGATTCTCCATCTTCATCTACAAAGAGTGCAATCAGTTTGATTTGAGTATTGGCCATTTGGTGTCGTTGCATGTGTCTGGTGTTAGAAGTAAGGTATGGATTGGGGGCAAGAGGAGAAGGGGACGACAGAGGATGAGATGCTGGATGGCATCACCAACTTGATGGATGTGAGTTTGGGTAAACTCCGGGAGTTGGTGATGGTCAGGGAGGCCTGGCGCGCTGTGATTCATGGAGTCGCAAAGAGTCGGACACGACTGAGCGATTGAATGGACTGATGATGCTGTAAAGAACAATATTGCATAAGGACCTGGAATGTTAGATCCATGAATCAAGGTAAACTGTGTCAACTACAAACTGGCACTTACCAAGAGCATTGCCAACAAGTGAACAGCAAAGGCGTTTGCCGTCTGCCTCTACCGAGACTGAACCCCGTGCTGCTGTAGCTGTTGCCCTTCAACAACCCAAGAGGGTGTTCAGGGAGGAGTGAGGCCCTCTGTGCTCCAGGGAATCTGGTGGGGCAGGTCTTTAGAAAGTTGGATGTTTTTAGGAACCGATTTTATGATCTCCATGCCTGCATCTTCTCATCTAGAGAAGCACTAAATCCCAACATCACGTCCTCATCACTAACAAAATAACTTTTGTAAAATGAATGCTTCAGAGTATTGAACCTCCCCTTCCCCAAAGCCTTACATATTGACCTTCCCCCACTGCTGCTTTGGAGCTCTCAGAGCTATCTGAGACACTGCCTCCTGGCCTGCAGCCCTCATTTTGCCCCAAATAAAACTTAACTCACAACTCTCAAGTTGTACATCTTTTTTAGTCAACAGCTAGAAGTGGTCAAACAGGAGATGGCAAGAGTGAAAATTGTCATTTTAGGAATCAGTGAACTAAAATGGACCAGAATGGGTGAATTTAATTCAGAAGATGATTATGTCTACTACTCTAGGCAAGAATCACTTAGAAAAAATGGAGTTGCCCTCATAGTCAACAAGAGTCTGAAATGCCACATTACCTGCCTCCTGAGAAACCTGCATGCAGGTCAAGAAGCAACAGTTAGAACTGGACATGGAAAAACAGACTGGTTCCAAATTGGGAAAGGAGTACGTCAAGGCTGTATATTGTCACCCTGCTTATTTAACATATGCAGAGTACATCATGCAAAATATCAGACTGGATGAAGCACAAGCTGGAATCAAGATTGCTGGGAGAAATATCTATAACCTCGCAGATGACATCATCCTTATGGCAGAAAGCAAACAGGAACTAAAGAGTCTCTTGATGAAAGTGAAAGAGGAGAGTGAAAATGTTGGCTTAAAACTCAACATTCAGAACACTAATATCATGGCATCCAGTCCCATCACCTCATAGCAAATACATGGGGAAACAATGGAAACAGTGAGAGACTTTATTTTCTTGGGCTCCCAAATCACTGCACATGGTGACTGCAGCCATGAAATTAAAGATGCTTGCTTCTTGGAAGAAAAGTTATGACCAACCTAGACAGCATATTAAAAAGCAGAGACCTTACTTTGCCAAAAAATGTCTGTGTAGTCAAAGCTATGGTTTTTCCACCAGTCATGTATGGATGTAAAAGTTGGACTATAAAGAAAGCTGAGTGCCAAAAATTGATGCTTTTGAACTGTGTGTGGTGTTAGAAAAGATTCTTGAGATTTCCTTGAGATCAAACCAAGGAGATCAAACCAGTCAATCCTAAAGGTAAGGAGTCCTGAATAGTCATTGGAAGGACTGATGCTGAAGCTGAATCTCCAATACTTAGGCCACCTGATGCTAAGAATGGACTCATTGGAAAAAACTATGATGCCGGCAGGGATTGAAGGCAGGAGGAGAAGGGGACGACAGAGGATGAGATGGTTGGATGGTACCACCGACTAGATGGACAAGGATTTGACCAAGCTCCAGGAGTTGGTGATGGACAGGGAAACCTGGTGTGCTGCAGTCCATGGGGTCACAAAGAGTCAGACCCGACTGAGTGACTGAGCAACTGAATTGAACTGAACTGAACTGAACTGAACTGAAGGTGGGCTTGCTCCATGAGAACTCATTCCCAGTGAATCGGTTCAGGGTGGAGTCCAACAACACCTCCCCTCTGCAAATGGGTACCCAACCAAATTGGCTTGTCCTGTAAAGAGAAAAACCCAGATTGAGGAGGAAAAAAATGTTCATGGTGTGCACATCGGCACAACTTACCCTCTGGAATCGAGCCCATAGGCTCTTAACACAGAAGGGTACACAAAACAAATGAACTGTCTATCGAACTGGGTAGACTTACCTTACAAACCGAGTCTGACTTTAGAAGTCTGTCTATTCCTGTCTCAACTGCCAAGCGCTGGGGGCAGGTGGCACTTCTTCAGGGAATCTTGAAGGAAAGAACATCAGAACAACAAATGGTCCCAGCAGCTTCCAGGGTCTTGCCCCAATATTCCCTAGTCGGAGCCAGTTAGCCGCAAGTAACAAGGCTTCTGGCAGGCTAAGCCAAATTTTTACAGAGTCCAAGCTCACTCTGATAACTGCACCACAGACCAATGAATTCCTTGAAAGATGAGGTGTTGAGGCAAGAAGAGACTTTAATTAGGGAGCCAGCTGACTAAGAAGGCAGGCTAGTGCCCCAAAATAACCGTCTTGTCAGGGCCTGGTTGCCAGGTCCTTTAAAGCAACAGAGATGGCAGGGAGGTGAGGTAATAAAGAAAGAAGACTATTCAGTCTTTGCAAATGTCCCCCAGAATGGCAAGCCTCAGGCAGGGAACTGTATTAGTTTCGTTTCCTCCAGTCCTTCACAGGAGGGCGGCTCAGGTTGCAGGCCATTTTGTTTGCTTACAGTAACAAAACGGGTTAAAGTCACAGAAGCAGATGTAGTGCAAATTGAAAATTAACCCTTCTGGGTTACACTTCCAATAGCAAAGACACACAACCAGAAAAATCTCCAATGAGAGGTTCAAGCTGGAACAAGACGTGGTACATATATACAGTGGACTATTTCTCACTCTTTAAAAACAGCTACTGAAATTAGGGAATCCAGACACTGTTAGCCACAGGGACGGACCTTGAAGGATCATAGGCAAAGGGAAGTCAGTCAGGCAGAGGAAGACTACGGTATAGGATGTACCTTCCCAGCAGAATAAAATTAGACATACAAGGCCAAAATTTTACAATCCAAAAAGAGACTCAGAATTAAAAGATAAACAAAGGATTCCAGGGGAATAAAATATGTGAATGGCCTCATAGACAACAAATGTGAATCTGTAACAGATTATCCACAAGGAATGTTCTTTTCTCCCCATCCATCGGTTAGGCAGGTAGAACAGGGAAAAGGAGTCCAAAAGGGAGGTGGCCAAAAGATAAGGAAGGGAAAAGCCCGTGAAAATAGAACAGAGGGAGGTCCAAGGACCGGAGTGAGGACCTCAGGCAAAACAAACAACACTCCTGGCTGGCCCAGTTTACACAGGACAGGCTCAGGGAGAGAAAAACGTATAAACAGAGGAGCCAAAGCCAGCTCTCTCTCTCTTTCCCATGCACTGGGGCGCTCTTCTCTTCACATCTTTGGATCAACGTGCCCTCACACCTCGAAGATGGATTGTCCTGCTGTCTTCCAAGTAAAATAGAGATGTAACACTGAGCTGTAACACTGATTTGTATAAGACCTATAACATAGTCCATTTGAAAAATTCTGTGGAAAATTCTAAAAGAGATGGGAATACCAGACCACCTGACCTGCCTCTTGAGAAACCTGTATGCAGGTCAGGAAGCAACAGTTAGAACTGGACATGGGACAACAGACTGGTTCCAAATAGGAAAAGGAGTACGTCAAGGCTGTATATTGTTACCCTGCTTATTTAACTTCTATGCAGAGTACATCATGAGAAACGCTGGGCTGGAAGAAACACAAGCTGGAATCAAGATTGCCTGGAGAAATATCAATAACCTCAGATATGCAGATGACACCACCCTTATGGCAGAAATTGAAGAGAAACTAAAGAGCCTCTTGATGAAAGTGAAAGAGGAGAGTGAAAAAAGTTGGCTTAAAACTCAACATTCAGAAAACGAAGATCATGGCATCACTTCATGGGAAATAGATGGGGAAACAATGGAAACAGTGGCTGACTTTATTTTGGGGGGCTCCAAAATCACTGCAGATGGTGACTGCAGCCATGAAATTAAAAGATGCTTACTCTTTGGAAGAAAAGTTATGACCAACCTAGACAGCATATTAAAAAGCAGAGACATTACTTCGCCAACAAAGTTCCATTTAGTCAAGGCTGTGGTTTTTCCAGCAGTCATGTATGGATGTGAGAGTTGGACTATAAAGAAAGCCGAGTGCTGAAGAATTGATGCTTTTGAACTGTGGTGTTGGAGAAGACTCTTGAGAGTCGCTTGGACTGCGAGGAGATCCAACCAGTCCATCCTAAAGGAAATCAATCCTGAATATTCACTGGAAGGACTGATGTTGAAGCTGAAACTCCAATACTTTAGCTACCTGATTAGAACTGACTCATTTGAAAAGTTTTTCTATTTATACACAGAAAAGTATAACTGAGATAGATAATTCAGAAGGACCTGATGTTCAGCACTCTTCTTATCCTTCTATGGCCAAAAAAAAAAAAAAAAAGAGAGAGAGAGAGAGAAATACACCATGCCATAAATACGTACGCCTGCTTCAGGAAGCTGTACACTGACAATAACCGCAAGATTTCAAATTCAGTGTACTGCACTGCAGCATCAACAAGATGGTAAGAAAAGGAGAGAAAGCAGTGCCTACTCTCTTATCTCTGACCTCCCTGGCTTGGGATGCTATCACATCCCTGGAGCCTGGACAGGCTTGGGTCCCACTGCTAAACTGGAGGTGATTGACACAACCCAGCAGGGTGCTCTTGGTTGACCCTTTTAAAGGTCTACTGTCTCCTACGTTCTGGCTGGGACCAGAGTCCCTCATGGCATCAAGGCCTCAAGTGATTTGAAAGCACATTTCAGCTAGCTTCGACCTCTCTTAATGTTGGGGATCCCAGCTCAAGCCTCGTTCCTAAGAGTGCAGCCTCCTAGCACTAGCACCTAAGCACCATCAGCAGCATACTGTGGTCCTGGAAAGATTAGCCAGGGCAGGCTGTTTGTGTGATGCTTTAGGGGGAAAGATTACTGAGACTCAAGCCCTTTCAGGTTAGCTCATGAACACTCATCCCTATTTCATTGCCAAGTAGCAAACTTTCCCTAAGGTTTTGGTTACCCCAGTTACCAAAGATAGGCCTGAATAATGCTGCTGCCCTGTAGACATTTTCTTTAACTATATTTTCTCCAGTATTCACTGGCAACTCAAATCACGAGGGCTGGATTTCTGTTGATGACAGAAATTAACATTACCCACCTCAGGAAATGTCCTGGGGCAGATAATGGAGAAATTCCAAACACAGCTGACTTTCAAGAACCCAACTGTTAAAAGCAAATTCTCCTGACAACTTTTAGGGAAAAAAGAAAAAAAAAGCCAAAACAAATTCAAACCTCCACAATAGGACAAGATACTAAGGATCCCTAATTGCTGGAGGAATGCCATTCAAAACGACAATGGAAAATCAAATCCCACCAGTCACAGTGGTCATCATAACCAATCTACAACCAATAAACGTGGGAGAGAGCCTGGAGGAAAAAGAATCCCCCTAAGCTGTCTCTGGGAATATACATTGACAACAGTCAGTATAATGGATGGTTTCTGAATGCCTGAAAAAAGAGTCTCAGATTAAAACTAGGGTCTGACATTCCCACACCTTGGCCTATACCCTGAGAAAACCATTGATCAAAAGGCTTGGACATCCCAGCAAAGCTTCAGCACTGCTTCTGATAGCTGAGACACACTACCAGCAAAATCTCCACTGAGGGATTAAAGCTGAAACAAGGTCTGGTACATATATACAGAAGACTATTTTTCACTCGTAAAAAACCATCACTGAAATTAGGTAATTAAGACAGTAGTAGCCACAGGGATAGTCCTTGAAGGATCACACACTAAGGGAAGTCTGTCAGGCAGAGGAAGACCATGGTATGTGAGGTACCTTCCAGGCAAAATAAAAGAAGACATACAAGGCAACAAACTTACAACCCAAAATGAGACTCAGAATTCAAAGTCAAAGGAAGGGTTCCAGAGAAACATAAGTGATGGCCTGGGAATGAATTAGGATGTCCATGCCTACATACACAAGAAATCTGTATTGTAATATATAGTCTACAGTTTGTCCCCTTCCATCCTTTCTATCTTCCACATGTAGACAGCAATCTGTATCTCTAAAGACAGCAATCTGTATCTCTAAGAGATAATCCACAAAAATTATCTCCTAAATTCCTTTCTTTATGTACACAGAAAAGTGTATCTGAGATGTATAATTCACAAGGACCCGATGCTTGGCACTCTTGTCGACCTTCAATGGTAAAAAGTTCAAAAATGCAATAGAGATACACCGTGAATATGTTTTACCAGAATCGGGCGGCTGTACACTGAGCACAAGCACAACACTGCAAATCTACTGTCCTCCAACACAGCATCGGCATAACGTTAAAGGAAAAGAAAAGCAGTGCCTGCTTTATTCCCTCCCCTCTCCCTGACTTTGGGTGTGATCCATCCTGGAGCCTGTGCAGGCTTGGGTCTCCAGGCTAGACTGTTATGTTTTTGAGACAGCCTGGCAGGGTGTTCGTTGAGTCCTTTTTAAGCCTATATAGTCCGCTGTACTCTGGTTGGGACCAGAGACCCGCGTGGGATCAAGTCCTCGGAGACCTTGAGGGCAATAGTCACCTAACCTCCCGGTCTCCTAATGCTGGAGTTCCCAGCTCAAGCCTTCTTTCTGAGAGTGCAGACTCCTAGGCACTGAAGCAGAGCCAGCAAGGTGCTGTGGTTCCAGCTGGGATTAGTCTGGAAGCGATGTGTGTGTGTGTGTGTGTGTGTGTGTGTGTGTGTGCGTGTGTGTGTGATGCTTTAGGGGAAGTAAGTAGTGCAACACAAGCCCTTAAACGTTTACTCAGGTACATTCCACTCTTATTTCACAACCCTGGAAGCCGACTTTCCCTAATGCTCTGTTTGCCCCAGTAACCAGAGTAAGCGTCAAAAGTGCTGCCACCTTATGGACATTTTCTGTAACTACAACTTGACCAAAGTCTAATTCACAGGGGGACGGGGATGCTGTCACTGACAGCTTGCTTCAACAAAGGTCCTGAGGTAAATATTAGAAAAATAAATTGCAAACACGCCCAACTTGCAAGATGCCAATAGAAACGTAAATTTTCCACACATGCCTAACTAAAAGAAAAAGAAAGAAAAAATACCCTAACCACCACAAGACAAGATGCTCAGCATCCCTAATTATTGCAGCAAGAATGCTAATCAAAACAACAAATCAAATTCCACCAGTCAGAATGGCCATTCTCACAAGTCTACAAATGATATATGTGGGAGAGAGCAGAGAGGAACAGGAAATCCCCACATGGTTGGCAGAACGATCACTGGCAACAGCCACTAGAACTGACAGCCTCTGCAGAGCAGGAAAAAAAAAAAATTAAGAGAGCTAACCCTAGGATCTGACATTCCCATATCTCGGCCTATATCCTGCTGCTGCTGCTGCTGCTGCTAAGTCGCTTCAGTCGTACCCCACTCTGTGCGACCCCATAGACCGCAGCCCACCAGGCTCCCCCGTCCCTGGGATTCTCCAGGCAAGAACACTGGAGTGGGTGGCCATTTCCTTCTCCAATGCATGAAAGTGAAAAGTCAAAGTGAAGTCGCTCAGTCGTGTCCGACTCTTCCCTGACCCCATATCCTATAGCAGGCCTATATCCTGCTGCTGCTGCTGCTGCTGCTGCTAAGTTGCTTCAGTCGTACCCCACTCTGTGCGACCCCATAGATTTCAGCCTACCAGGCTCCTCCATCCACGGGATTTTCCAGGCAAGAGTACTGGAGTGCGGTGCCATTGCCTTCTCCACCTATATCCTGAGAAACCCATTATTCAAAATTCACATCACCCCAACATTCACTTCAGCTCTACTTACAAGAGCCAAGACAAAGACCCAGCAAAATGTCCACTGATAAATTAAGCTTAGAAAGGGCCTGGTACTTATAGACAATGGATGGTTATTCAGCCATGAAAAACTGGCAATGAAATTATGAAATTATTCCACTTGTAGCAATAGAAATGGATGCTGGAGAATCACATACTAACTGAAACCAGCCAGACAGAGGAAGACAAGAGCATATAATGTCCCTTCTAGGCAAAATTTAAAGAGACAAAAAGGAGCTAAATTACAACACAAAAATTGACTCTGAGAATTCAAACACCAGAATTTTTAAAAATTAAAAAAGGAAAGGCCAAAGAGTTGATTAGAATGTTGGGTAAAATACATACACAGAAATTTGTGTCTATACTAGATACTCCACCAGGACTTGATGATCAGCACAGGGAACTATGCTGACCTTCAGCAAAAAACTTCTATGGGAAAAGAATACAGATATGCTGTATGCATATGTCATAAATGAATCAGGCAAACAGAAAACAGAAAACCACAAAATTAATATACTCCAACATAGCATAGGCATGAAATTAAAGAAAATGAAAGCATCGCTTTTTTTATTCCCTCCAGCCTTCCTGATCTGCACTGCTATTCTATCCCTGGAGCCTGAGTAGGCTTGGGTCCCATCGCTGGATTGGAGTGGAGTCAAGACAGCCAAGCAATGAGCCCTTAATTGAGACCCCTCTTAAACCTCTTCTCTCTGGTTTTCCTGACTGAGATCAGAGTCCCTAGTGCTCCCAAAGAATGCGGACCCAGACCTCTATTTTCCAGGATCTTGGAAATGTTAGCTAGCCCCCAGGACCTCTGGTGCTGGGGTTCCCAACTCAAGCTTCCTTTTTGAGAGTGCAGCCTCCTAGGCCCCTCAGCAGGGTGCTGTGGCCCCGGTTGGAATGAATCTGAAGGGAATGGGTGAAGTTTTAGGGGGAAGAAGTGAGACACAATCCCTTAATTTGTTGCTCAGGCACGTTCCACTCCAATTCACAGCCAAGGAAGCCAAGTTGCCCTGACTCTGCTTGCCTAAGGAACCAGAGGTGGCCCGGGGGAAAGTGCTGCCATCTTGTGGACACATTCTGTAACTACAATTGCACCTCCAGCGCTTACTACTGCTGCTGCTGCTGCCAGCGCTTACTGGCATCTCTATTTCTCAGCTGTCCTCAGGACATGCCCTGCGGCAGGAATTGCAGAAATAAATTCCAAACACAACCGGCTTTCAGGAAGCCAACTGCCACAGATAAATTTTCCTCACACCATTCACGGAAAAAAACAAAGACCCAAACCTCCACCACAGGACAAGATGCTCAGCATCCCTAATTACTGCAGGAATGCCAATCAAAATGAAAACAAGAAATCAAGTCCCATCAGAGCATCCTCAGGAGGCTACACACACTAAGGGCAGGAGAGCCTGAGGAAAGGGAACGCCCCTACACAGTAGGTGGGAAGGCACACTCACAACACCTAGTATAATGGACTGTCTCTGAATGCCTAAAAATATACTATCAACAGAGGCGAGGTCTAGGATCTGACATTCCCACATCTGGGCATAGATCCCAAGAAATCCATCATTCAAAGAGGCACATGTGCCCCGACTAGCACTGCAGCACTACGCACAGTAGCCCCACTCCTATTCTTGGAGAGACCTTCTCTCAAAATTCAAAGCCTCTATTACTATCACAAACCCACCTTCTGATCTGTAGCCTGGCTACTGCTCCTCAACCCCAACTTCTTTTCCCCCACCCCATTGCCTCCTCATCCATAAACCCCATAGTTCGGGATACAGACAACCCATCTGTCACCTCTCGCCATGCTCCAGTTCATATCCGCCTCAAAAAGGCCTCTAAATCCCCCAATCAACCACAGTACTCAATCTCCCCAAAACATCAAAGGTAAAAGCCTATCACCACTAAACTCCTACTTCAGGGCCTCTTGCGCCCAAGCCACTCTCCCTATAACACCCCTATCTTACCCATCAAAAAGTCAAATGGCTCCTATCAACTGGTTCAGGACCTGAGACTTATCAATGCAGCTTTTATCCCCCTACACCCAATAGCTTCAAATCCCTATACTCTTTTCTCTCTCATTCCTTCTCCCACTGCCCCCTTCATGGTTCTACACCTCAAAGATGCCTTCTTTACCATTCCTTTACACCCAAACTCTCAAGACCTCTTTGCCTTTATCTGTACTGATACAGACTATCATTGCTCCCACCATTTGACAGGGACAGTCCTCCCTCAAGACTTTCGCGGTAGCCCTCATTTCTTTGGCCAAACTCTAGCATCAGACCTAACCTCTCCTGACCTTACTCTGAGTACTGTCCTCCAATATGTGGATGAGCTCCTCCTTTGTAGTCCTTCGCTTACACACTCTCAACAGCACACTGTACAACTCCTCAATTTTCTAGCCGATTGAGGCTAATGAGTGTCTCCCACCAAGGTTCAGCTCTCTCTTCCTAGAGTCACCCATCTTAGAGCCCTTTTATTACCAACCAAAATATATACTACTACTGATAGAAAGCCCCTTATATCCACCCTACCACTCCATCATCAAAAACAGAGATCCTGTCCTTCTTGGGGTTAGCTGGATATCTACGCCTCTGGATTTCTAATTTCACCCTCTTGGCACCACCCCTGTATCAAGCCACCCAAGGAGATCTTTCAGCATCCCTAGAGCTAAAATCAAATATCCATTCAGCCTTTAAGACCCTTAAGCAAACCATTCTCTCAGCCCCAGCTCTCGTACTTCCTGACCTTTCTTGGCCCTTTATACTCTACACTACTGAGAGAGAAAAAATTGCCCTAGGAGTTTTGGGACAAAATCAGGGCCCTCCTTCACCCCTGTCACTTATCTATCAAAGCAACTAGATCCACAATTCAAGGATGGCCGGCCTGCCTACGTACTCTGGCAGCAGCTGCACTCCTCACTCAGGAAAGTAAAAAGCTTACTTTTGGAGCACCCACAGTCATTCTTTCACCACATGACTTTAGAGACTTACTTTCCCACAAATCCATGACCCTTCTATCTCTTTCACTCATCCAACTAATTCATGTCACTCTTCTTGAATCTCCCGAGTTCTCCTTTGAACGCTGTCCTACTCTCAGCCCCACCTTATCCCTAATTCTTCTGAGCCTCCCCATCCATACTTGCAAAGAGGCATAAGAAGACCTGATGCCCTGTTTCTCCCACATTTCCTAAACCCCTTTAAATAACCCTGACTTTACTTGGTATATTGATGGCAGCGCCTCTATGACATCAAAAGGAAAAAGGTAGCTGGATGTGCAATTGTCTCTGACACCAAAATTATTGAATCCCAACCTCTTTCCTTGGGAACCTCTTCCCAAAAGGTGGAACTTTACCAAAACAATAAACAACCCAAACAAAAGTGGGAAAAAGACCTAAACAGACTCTTCTCCAAAGAAGACATACAGATGGCTAACAAACACATGAAAAGATGCTCAACATCACTCATTATTAGAGAAATGCAAATCAAAACTATAATGAGATATCTCCTCACACCAGTCAGAATGGCCATCATCAAAAAGTCTACAAACAATAAATGCTGGAGAGGTTGTGGAGAAAAGGAAATGCTCTTGCACTGTTGGTGGGAATGTAAATTGATACAACCACTATAGAAGATGATATGGAGATTCCTTTAAAAACTAGGAGTAAAACCACCATATGACCCAGCAATCCCACTCCTAGGCATATACCCTGAGGAGACCAAACTGAAAAAGACACACGTATCCCATTGTTCACTGCAACACACTTTGCAATAGCTAGAACATGGAAGCAACCTAGATGTCCCTAAACAGATGGATGGATAAAGAAGTTTTGGTACATATACAGAGTGGAATATTACTCGGCCATAAAAAGGAACATATTTGAGTCAGTTCTAATGAGGTGGGTGAAACTAGAACTTATTATACAGAATGAAGTGAGTCAGAAAGAGAAAGATAAATACCGTATTCTAATGCATATATATGGAATCTAGAAACAATGGTACTGAAGAATCTATTTATAGGGCAACAGTGAAGAAGCAGACATGAATAGACATGGACATGGGGAGAGGGCAGGAGAGGGTGAGGTGTATGGAAAGAGTAACTTGGAAACTTACATTACCATATGTAAGATAGACAGCCAATGGGAATTTGCTGTATGTCTCAGGAAACTCAAACTGGGGCTCTGTATCAACCTAGAAGGGTGGGATGGGGAGGGAGATGGGAGGGAGGTCCAAAAGGGAGGGGATATATGTATACCTATGGCTGATTCATGTTGAGGTTTGACAGAAAACAACAAAATTCTGTAAAGCAATTATCCTTCAATAAAAAATAGATAAAAATTTTAAAAGGAAGAATTTATTGCACTAACTAGAGCCTTTACCCTCACAGCTAATAAGAGGACAAACACGTACACTAATTCTAAATATGCTTTCCACATCATACATTTCCATCCTGCCATCTGGAAGGAATGAGACCTCCTATCTACTAAATGCTCTCCCATAACTAACACTCTCGCTTATTCTCCAGCTTTTAAAGGCAGCCAACATGCCAACTGAAGTAGGCATCATACATTGCTAAGGTCACCAGGTGGCCTCAGAGTTCATTTCACAGGGCAACAACACCGCAGACAGAGAAGCAAAGCGAGCCTCACTCCGATTATCAGCACAACAACTCATAGTAATCCCCAACATAAAGCCCCTTCACCTCCCCCCAAAAACACACGATTATTACCAAAGGGAGCACAGCCACAAGGCGACTGGTTACGAAACAGGGCTGCTACGTCCCTCCCCAGTCTCAGGCCACACAGATCCTTACGGACATTCATCAGGCGCTAAACCTCTTCGTCATCTCTTAAGACCTCTTACGGCATCACCGACTTGATGGACATGAGTTTGAGCAAGCTCCAAGAGTTGGTGATGGACAAGGAAGCCTGGTGTGCTGCAGTCCATAGGGTGGCAAAGAGTCAGACATGACTGAGCAACTGAACTGAACTGAAGACCTCCTATCACCCATCCTAACCTTCTTTCACTCCTACAACAAATCACTCCCTCTTGCATTACTTGGACTTCAGTCTCCCCGCAGGGAACCCTAAAGCCTATTCCTTCATTTCCAACACATCAGGTTTGAGGGCATATCCCAGAAGAGGGCTGACCAATTGACTTCATTCATGAAAATTAAAGCTCACACTCACTATCAGAGACACTTTCTCAGGGTGGACTGAGGTTTTTCCTACGAGACCAGAAACTGCCCCAGAAACTGAGTAACACAGATTCTCATATGAGAAAACATCCCTCGCATTGGCTTCTCACTCTCTCTCCAATCCAATAATGGCCTAGCTTTTATCTCCCAAATCACTTAACAAGTAAACCAATCCCTTGGCATAACCTGGAAACAACATATTCCTTACAGACCCTCCCTATCCGACTAATTCATTATCGACCTAAATAGGCGATTCAATTCGTTCCTCTATTAATAACTATAGGAATAGCGGCTGGATTGGAACTCCAATGAGTTATGAGCAGGACTCACAACTTCTTTAAATTACTACCAAAGCCTTTCTAAAGACCTCAGTGAGAGCTAAAAGAAATAGCTACCAGCTTTATCACGATCCAGAACCAGCTAGATTCCCTGGCAGTTGTGGTCCTCCCAAAAAGAAGAGGATTAGACCTTCTCATGGTAGAAAAAGGGGGCCTCTGTCTATTTTTGGAGAAAGCTTGCTGCCTCTAGGCCAACAAATCAGGCATTGTAAAGGAAGAAAGTGAAAGTCATTCAGACATGTCCTACTCTTTGCGACCATGGAATTCTCCAGGCCAGAATACTGGAGTGGGTAGCCTTCCCCATCTCCAGCGGATCTTCCCAACCCAGGGATCAAACCCAGGTCTCCTACATTGCAGGCAGATTCTTCACCAGCTGAGCTGCCAGGTTATAAAGGAAACAGCCAGAAATCTAACAAACAGGGCCTCAAGAATACATCGACACCTCAGTAATTCATGGGGAAACTGGTTAAGCAATTGGAATTGGATGCCTTGGGTCCTCCCTCTTCTAGGCCTCTTCTTCTACTTACCCTTATTTTAACTTTTAGCCCATGTTTCATGCATCTTTTTTCAAAATATCTTCAGGACCACTTATGAGCCTTCACCAACCGAACTATCCATGAGCTACTTCTAACTCACTCAAATTAACAAAAACTTTGACCCCACACAAATCCCCTTGACCCACATTCCAGGCTTTTCTCATCTCACCTCCATGACACCCCTGTTCCGCGGGAAGCAGTTACAGAAGATTGACCTTCGGCCCTTGTCCCAAATCAAAAAGGCTGAATGACAGGGTCCACATGGGGGCTCATGGCAGATAAGGCTCATGATGTTGACCTTGCAAACAAACAAAGAATAAAATCGCAGTGACCCTTGAGACCGACCAAATTGCCCAAACAGCATTCTGTTTTCCTGCTGACACCTACCTTCTCAAGGCTACGAGGCCACTGGATTCCAGACTTCCACCTATGTGACCACTGGACTCAACTACAGGCTAAAAATCCACCTCCTTTCAGGGAATTTTTCATTGGTGGGGTGTAAGAAAGACTCAGAAAGGGAGGAAAATGGTTCTCCTTAAGGGTCAGTTACCCCCTCGATTCCCTCCAATAATTTCCCTTTTCTTTGCCTGACTGCAGGCTTGCTCTCTTTTCTCTGCCTGTACTTTCCTTACAGTAACCACAGGGACAGATCTAGAATACTCATACACTAAGGGAACTCAGCCAGACAGAGCAAGACAATAACTCAAGATGTCCCTTCTAGGCAAAATAAAATGAAAGTGAAAAAAGAACTGATTTACAACCCAAAGGGATTTTATTGAGTCCCAGATTGTTCTGCTCATCACAAAGTGATGTCTCTGCTTTTTAATATGTGGTCTAGGTTAGACACAGCTTTTCTTCTAAGGAGCAAGCATCTTTTAAATTCATGGTTGCAGTCACCATCTGCAGTGATTTGGGAACCCAAGAAAATTAAATCTGTCACTCCTTCCACTTTTCCCCCTCTTATTTGCCATGAAGTGATGGGATCAGAGTGATCACACCATCATGATTACCTGGGTCGTGAAGATCTTTTTTGTACATTTCTTCTGTGTATTCTTGCCATTTCTTCTTAATACCTTCTGCTTCTGTTAGGTCTCTACCATTTCTGTCCTTTAAAGAGCCCATCTTTGCATGAAATGTTCCCTTGGTATGTCTAATTTTCTTGAAGAAATCTCTAGTCTTTCCCATTCTATTGTTTTTCTCTGTTTCTTTACACTGATTTCTGGGGAAGGCTTTCTTATCTCTCCTTGCTATTCTTTAGAACTCTGCATTCAAATGGGTATACCTTTCCTTTTCTCCTTTGCTTTTCACTTCTCTTCTTTTCTCAGCTATTTGTAAGGCCTCCTCAGAGAGCCATTTTGCTGTTTTGCATTTCTTTTTCTTGGGGATGGTCTCAATTTCTGTCTCCTGTACGAGGTCATGAACCTCCATCCATAGTTCATCAGGCACTCTGTCTATCAGATCTAGTACCTTAAATCTTTTTCTCACTTTCACTGTAGAGTCTAAGGGATTTTATTTAGGTCATACTTGAATGATCTAGTGGTTTTCCCTACTTTCTTCAATTTAAGTCTGAATTTGGCGATAAGGAGTTCATGATCTGAGCCACAGTCAGCTCCTGGTCTTTTTTTTTTTTTTTCCTGACTGTATAGAGCTTCTCCATCTTTGGCTGCAAAGAATATAATGAATCTGATTTCAGTGTTGACCATCTGGTGATGTCCATGTGTAGAGTCTTCTCTTGTGTTATTGGAAGAGGGTGTTTACTATGACCAGTGTGTTCTGGTTGGCAGAATTCTATTAGCCTTTGCCCTGCTTCGTTCTGTACTCCAAGGCCAAATTTGCGTGTTACTCCAGGTATCTCTTGACTTCCTACTTTTGCATTCCAGTTTCCTATAATGAAAAGGACATCTTTTCGGGGTGTTAGTTCTAGAAGGTCTTGTAGGAATTCATAGAACCATTCAACTTCAGCTTCTTCAGCATTACTGGTTGGGGAATAAACTTGGATTACCATGATATTGAATGGTTTGCCTTGGAAACAGAGATCATTCTGTCGTTTTTGAGACTGCATCCAAGTACTGCACTTTAAACTCTTTTGTTGACTATGATGGCTACTCCATTTCTTGTAGGGGATTCCTGCCCACAGTAGTAGATATAATGGTCATCTGAGTTAAATTCACCCAATCCAGTCCATTTTAGTTCACTGATTCCTAGAATGTGGATGTTTACTCTTGCCATCTCCTGTTTGATGACTTCCAATTTGCCTTGATTCATGGACCTAACATTCCAGGTTCCTATGTAATATTGCTCTTGCCAGCATTGAACCTTGCTTTTATCACCAGTCCAATCCACAACTGAGTGTTGTTTTTGCTTTCGCCCCATCCCTTCATTCTTTCTGGAGAATGAAAGAATTCTCACACTCATCTAGAGCCAGACATCCTGGAATGTGAAGTCAAGTGGGCCTTAGAAAACATCACTATGAACAAAGCTAGTGGAGGTGATGGAATTCCAGTGGAGCTATTTCAAACCCCGAAAGATGATGCTGTGAAAGTGCTGCACTCAATATGTCAGCAAATTTGGAAAGCTCAGCGGTGGCCACAAGACTGGAAAAGATCAGTTTTCATTCCAATCCCAAAGAAAGGCAATGCAAAAGAATGCTCAAACTATCGCACAATTGCACTCATCTCATACGCTAGTAAAGTAGTGCTCAAAATTCTCCAAGCCAGACTTCAGCAATACGTGAACCATGAACTTCCAGATGTTCAAGCTGGTTTTAGAAAAGGCAGAGGAATCAGAGATTAAATTGCCAACATCTGCCAGATCATCAAAAAAGCAAGAGAGTTCCAGAAAAACATTTATTTCTGCTTATGACTATGCCAAAGCCTTTGACTGTGTGGGTCACAATATAGTGTGGAAAATTCTAAAGGAGATGGGAATACCAGACCACCTGACCTGCCTCTTGAGAAACCTGTATGCAGGTCAGGAAGCAACAGTTAGAACTGGACATGGAACAACAGACTGGTTCCAAATAGGAAAAGGAGTACATCAAGGCTGTATATTGTTACCCTGCTTATTTAACTTCTATGCAGAGTACATCATGAGAAATGCTGGAATGGAAGAAACACAAGCTGGAATCAAGATTGCCAGGAGAAATATCAATAACCTCAAATATGCAGACAACACTATCCTTATGGCCAAAGTGAAGAACTAAAGAGCCTCTTCGTGAAAGTGAAAGTGGAGAATGAAAAAGTTGGGTTAAAGTTCAACATTCAGAAAACTAAGATCATGGCATCTAGTCCTATCACTTCATGGCAAATAGATGGAGAAACAGTTGGAAACAGTGGCTGGTTTTATTTTGAGGGGGGCTCCAAAATCACTGCAAATGGTGATTGCAGCCATGAAATTAAAAGACACTTACTCCTTGGAAGGAAAGTTATGACCAACCTAGACAACATACTAAAAAGCAGAGACATTATTTTGTTAACAAATGTTCTGTCTAGTCAAGGCTATGGCTTTTCCTGTGGTCATGTATAGATGTGAGAGTTGGACTATACAGAAAGCTGAGTGCCAAAGAATTGAAGCTCTTGAACTGTGGTGTTGGGGAAGCTCTTGAGAGTCCCTTGGACTGCAAGGAGATCCAACCAGTCCCTCCTAAAGGAGATTAGTCCTGGGTGTTCACTGGAAGGACTGATGCTGAAGCTGAAACGCCAGTACTTTGGCCACCTGATGCGAAGAGCTGACTTATTTGAAAAGACCCTGATGCTGGGAAAGATTGAGGGCAGGAGGAGAAAGGGACGACAGAGGATGAGATAGTTGGATGGCATCACCAACACAATGGGCATGAGTTTGTGTAGACCCTGGCAGTTGGTGATGGACAGGGAGGCCTGGCGTGCTGCGGCTCATGGGATCACAAAGAGTCAGACACAACTGAGCGACTGAACTGAACTGAACAGATGGGGCCAGATGCCATGATCCTGAGTTTTAAGCTTTTTCACTCTCCTCTTTCATCTTCATCAAGAGGCTCTTTAGTTTCTCTTCACTTTCTCAAGTGAGTGGCTTATCTTTAGGAATGCAACCAGTGTGATTTATCAGAGGGGGAAACCACTGTAATTTCTATTAAGAATTACACTTGAACCAGTGTAATTAGGCTACAAAGAAGAGATGAAAGTCATAGGAACTGAAAAGTAAGAAATACAAAGCCATCACATATTGTATACAATATGATGATGTCCAAAATCCAAACAATTTTTTAAATAAATTTGAATTTAAGATGATCCCTGGTCATAGATCAGTGATCTATTGTGTTCCTTTATAAAAATAAAAAGAAGTTGAAAACAAAAGAATTTTAAATATGATTTACCAAAACTGTGTAAAAGACCAAACAGGAATAAATCTAGTACAAGTTAGATTGCAAACTACAAAATACTATTTTGCATTAAGAAAATTAAAGGGGAAACATTTAAAGACATAAATGGATATATCAGGTTTGTGGATTAAATTTTTCAATATTGTAAAGCTATCAGCTGTACCCAGATTGATCCATAGGCTTAATCTTAATTAAAATCCCTGTAGAATACTCCAGTAATTTTTTTTTTAATCCCAGTAGAAGTTGTTGTGGAAATTATCAAGATGGCTGTAAAATCATGACAGAGAATTACCTGATTTATGATAATAGAGACAGTGTAATGGAAAGAGTGACTTTTTAATGATGGTTCTGGGTTGATTGGCTCACTATAGGGGAACAAAATGCCTTGAAACCCAGCATAAAAAAATATCAATGTCCAATGTATTCCAGGTGTAAAAGTGAAACATGGAATCATATGACTAACAACCTGGGAGTATTAAATATGCCATAAGCATTGTTGTATTACATTGCTTCTCCATTTCTGTTTATGAAGTGTGATGGGTGCTCAGCCGTGTCTCTTTGAGGTACTTACTAACCACTTGTTAACTGAATGAAACAGTGGTTTAACTCAAAATGTGAATTGAAGGATCACATTCTTTCTTTGTAGAGAATATCTATAACTCCAACTATAACATTATAAGTCTTTTTGCTATAGACATCTTTTCTGTGTGGTATTTAATGAGGTAAGCCATCCACTGATGTAACACATGCAAAAGATAGGCATTCTACTTTAAATTACATACTAATCACATTAGAATGGTTTAAGAGAAAAATATCAATGCCTTTACAAATGTTGCCATCTTTATGCATTTCGGCACACCTAAGAGGAATTCAGGAATGCTGTATTTTCTCCATCTAGAAAGATCTGCCCTCTCTTATCCCTGTACGGTATCCAAGAAATCTATCAAGGTTATCCTTTCCTGAATAACATCAAGGAGATGATTTTTGCTTCCTTCCTGAACTTCTGAACTCTCTGTACTTGCTGGTCACTTATTAAACATTGCCTTTCTTTGTTAGAAAATTAAAGTGTTAGTCTCTCAGTCATGGCCAACTCTTTGTGACCCCATGGACTGCACCCTGCCAGGTTTCTCTGCCAATGAGATTTTCCAGGCAACAATACTGGAGTAGCTTGCCATTCCCTTCTCCAGGAGATCTTCCCAACCCAGGGGTCAAACCTGGATCTCCCACACTGCAGGCAGATTCTTTACCAACTGAGACACCAAGTGTAGTATAAAGCTGTGTGGCTCCAGATGAATTTTAAACCCTTTTGCTGGAGATAGAAATCACACCTATTTACCAATAATCTAACATAGCATAATTTAATTGACTAGTTACAAAGACTGATCAAGATTGAGCTCTCTAATAGCTAATATATGAAACAAATATTCAAGTATTAAGAATAATATCTCTTGAAGATACAGTAAAAGTTATAATTAACTTCCAAGTAATGGAATTTGCAAGGAAGTCTGGGGTTGAAGAACAAAACCAAAACCTATTCAAGGAAGTCTGGGTTTAAAGGACAAAAATAAAATCTATTCAAAAGCAAAGGTCTTGTAGGTCTAGAAGGTCTTGCAGGTCTTGATAGAACAGTTAAACTTCAGCTTCTTTGGCATTTGTGGTTGCAGATATGCAGATGACACCACCCTTACGGCAGAAAGTGAAGAGGAACTAAAAGGCCTCTTGATGGAAGTGAAAGAGGAGAGTGAAAAAGTTGGCTTAAACCTCAACATTCAGAAAACGAAGATCATGACATCTGGTCCCATCACTTCATGGGAAATAGATGGGGAAACAGTGTCAGACTTTATTTTGCGGGGCTCCAAAATCACTGCAGATGGTGACTGCAGCCATGAAATGAAAAGACACTTACTCCTTGGAAGGAAAGTTATGACCAACCTAGATAGCATATTCAAAAGTAGAGACATTACTTTGCCGACTAAGGTCCATCTAGTCGAGGCTATGGTTTTTCCAGTGGTCATGTATGGATGTGAGAGGTGGACTGTAAAGAAGCCTGAACGCCAAAGAATTGATGCTTTTGAACTGTGGTGTTGGAGAAGACTCTTGAGAGTCCCTTGGACTCCAAGGAGATCCAACCAGTCCATTCTGAAGGAGATCAACCCTGGGATTTCTTTGGAAGGAATGATGCTAAAGCTGAAGCTCCAGTACTTTGGCCACCTCACGGGAAGAGTTGACTCATTGGAAAAGACTCTGATGCTGGGAGGGATTGGGGGCAGGAGAAGGGGACGACCAAGAATGAGATGGCTGGATGGCATCACTAACTCGATGGATGCAACTCTGAGTGAACTCCGGGAGTTGGTGATGGACAGGGAGGCCTGGCATGCTGCGATTCATGGGGTCGCAAAGAGTCGGACACGACTGAGCGACTGAACTGAACTGATAAATAAAACTGCTTATAAACCTTCATAGATGGTAGAATGCTGAAATATTGTGAAAAATCCAACCTATTCCATTTAGTTCCCGACATATTCTGAAAAGGCAAAGAGGAGATCCAATAGGTTTCATCAACCAGTCAGTTGCTAAGCAACTCATCACTAAGATGGATGTAAAGTGCCTTGATAATGATAATGGGCGTCATGGGATGTCCTTGCAGTAGTCCAGTGACACAATCATAGGTAAATACAAAAATAAAGAAGGATAAAGCCAGGTAGCCCTCAGATACTAACCTCAAATGGCTGACCTTTGAAAAGGTCCTCTGTCATAGCACAAACATAAGTACCGAATACTTGACCATTTCACAGCAGATATTCTTCATTACGGAAGTACTTCATGAGTCACAAGAGTACTACGAAAACAATCTGAGTAATGACGTGCTTAAAATAAAACAAAAATCTTCATTTTCATCTTCATTTCCATATTTTCCATTTATGTTGTAAAGTAGTATGCTTAAAATTAAGTCCTAAGTTCTCAAGTTATCACTGTCATTTTCACTGCTGAAGACTAAAAACTTCATTTATGATTAAAATAAAATAGTTCTAAAAAATACTAGTTGCATGGGAAGGTTTTTGAAAATGCACCAGGTACCTTTTCTTAACTAGTGGCAATTACATTTTTTATAATTATACAGTCATGCAGAGAAATAAGAGCATACTGAAAATAAAGAGAATAATTAAACAATAGAGGTAAAATAAAGTCTTAATTGTTGAAAATCTCAAAAATGACAGAATGATTTCTATTCATTTCCAAGGCACACCATTCAACATCACAGTAATCCAAATCTGTGCCCCAACCACTAATGCTGAAGAAGCTGAACTTGAACAGTTCTATGAAGATCTACAAGAACTTATAGAACTAACACCAAAAAAAAAAAAGATGCCCTTTTCATTATAGGGAACTGGAAGGCTGTCAAGGGATAGCTGGAGTAAGAGGCAAATTTGGCCTTGAAGTACAAAATGAAGCAAGTCAAAGGCTGACAGTTTTGCCGAGAGAACACGCTGTTCATAGCAAACACCTTCTTCCAACAACACAAGAGAAGACTCTACACATGGACATCCCCAGATGATTAATACTAAAATCAGGTTGATCATATATTTTGCAGCCAAAGATGGAGAAGCTCTATACAGTCAGCAAAAACAAGACCAGAACCTGACTGTGGCTCAGATCATGAACTCCTTATTGCCAAATTCAGACTTAAATTGAAGAAAGTGGGGAAAACCACTAGACTATTCAGGTATGACCTCAGTCAACTCCCTTATGATTATATGCTGGAAGTGACACGTAGATTGAAGGGATTAGATCTGAGAGAGTGCCTGAAGAACTACGGACGGAGGTTCGTGACATTGTACAGGAGGCAGTGATCAAGACCATCCCCAAGAAAAAGAAATGCAAAAAGGTAAAATGGTTGTCTGAGGAGGCCTTACAAATAGCTGCAAAAAGAGGTGAAGCAAAAAGCAAAGGAGAAAAGGAAAGATATACCCATTTGAACGCAGAGTTCCAAAGAATAGCAAGGAGAGATAAGAAAGCCTTTCTCAGTGATCAATGCAAATAAATAGAGGAAAACAACAGAATGGGAAAGACTTTAGATCTCTTTAAGAAAATTAGAGATACCAAGGGAACATTTCATCCAAAAATGGGCTCAATAAAGGACATAAATGGTATGGACCTAACAGAAGCAGAAGATATTAAGAAGAGATGGCAAGAATACACAGAAGAACTATAAAAAAAAAGATCTTCATGACCCAGATAATGACAATGGTGTGATCACTCACCTAGAGCGTGACATCCTGGAATGTGAAGTCAAGTGGGCCTTAGGAAGCATCACTATGAACAAAGCTAGTGGAGGTGATGGAATTCCAGTTGAACTATTTCAAATCCTAAAAGATGATGCTGTGAAAGTGTTGCACTCAATATGCCAGCAAATTTGGAAACCTCAGCAGTGGCTACAGGACTGGAAAACGTCAGTTTTCATTCCAGTCCCAAGGAAAGGAAATGCCAAAGAATGTTCAAACTACTGCACAATTGCACTCATCTCACATGCTAGCAAAGTAATGCTCAAAATCCTCCAAGCCAGGCTTCAACAGCACATGAACCATGAAATTCCAGATGTTCAAGCTGGATTGAGAAAAGGAAGAGGAACCAGAGATCAAATTGCCAACATCTATTGGATCATTGAGAAAACAAGAGAGTTCCAGAAAAATATCTACTTCTGCTTTATTGACTATGCAAAGCCTTGACTGTGTGGATCACAACAAACTGGAAAATTCTTCAAGAGATGGAATAACAGACCACCTGACTTGCCTCCTGAGAAATCTGTATGCAGGTCAGGAAGCAACACAGTTGCTTCTTTTCACAGTTAGAACTGGACATGGAACAACAGACTGGTTCCAAATCGGGAAAGGGATAAGTCAACACTGTATATTGTCATGTTGCTTATTTAATTTCTATGCAGAATACATCATGCGAAATGCCAAGCTAGATGAAGCACAAGCTGGAATCAAGATTGCTGGGAGAAATAGCAATAACCTCAGAAATGCAGATGATACCACCCTTAAGTCAGAAAGCAAAGAAGTGAAAGAGGAGAGTGAAAAAGTTGGCTTAAAGCTCAACATTCAGAAAACTAAGATCATGGCATCTGGTCCCATCACTTCATGGCAAATAGATGGGGAAACAATGGAAACAATGACAGACTTTATTTTCTTAGGCTCCCAAATCACTGCAGATGATAACTGCAGCCATGAAATTAAAAGATGTTTGCCTCTTGGAAGAAAAGTTATGACCAACCTAGACAGCATATTAAAAAGCAGAGACATTACTTTGTCAACAAAGGTCCATCTAGTCAAACCTATGGTTTCCAGTGATCATGTATGGATGTGAGAGTTGGACTATGAAGAAAGTTGAGTGCCAAAGAACTGATGCTTTTGAACTGTGATGTTGGAAAAAACTGTTGAGTCCCTTGGACTGCAAGGAGATCAAGTCAGTCAATCCTAAAGGAGATCAGTCCTGAATATTCATTGAAAGGACTGATGCTGAAGCTGAAACTCCAATACTTTGGCACCTATTTAGAAGAGCAGACTTATTTGAAAAGATGCTGTTGCTGGGAAAGATTAAGGCAGGAAGAAAAGGGGACAACAGAGGATGAGATGGTTGGATGCCATCACTGGCTCGATGGATATGAGTTTGAGCAAGCTCCATGAGCTGTATTCACCTTTCCCCTTGATCATAAATTCTCAGGAGCTACAGATAACGACCCTCTACAAATTGATGACAGTAGATAATCTTGTGGTTTTCCTGTTGGCTCAGATGGTAAAGAATCTGCTGTAATGCAGGAGACCCAGGTTCGATCCCTGGGCTGGGAAGATCCTGTGGAGGAGGGTATGGTAACTCACATCAGTAATCTTGCCTTGAGAATCCCATGGACAGAGGAGTCTACTGGGCTACAGTCCATAATCTGGTTGTGTGAGCACACGCCATTAATGTCATGAGTTATTTCTGCTTTCAGTTTCACCCCAGAGCATTCTACATGTGTGTCTTTTTTATTTTTTCTTTTTTTAAAATAAATTTATTTCATTGGAGGATAATTGCTTCAGAATGTTTTTTTAATCATTTTTTTACAAATTATTTCATTGGAGGATAATTGCTTCAGAATGTTTGTTTTTTTTATTTTTATATTTTAATGTTTATTTTTTAATATAAATTTATTTATTTTCATTGGAGGCTAATTATTTTACAATATTGTATTGGTTTTGTCATACATCAACATGAATCTGCCATGGGTATACACGTGTTGCCCATCCTGACCCCCCCTCCCACCTCCCTCCCCATACAATCCCTCTGGGTCATCCCAGTGCACCAACCCCAAGCATCCTGTATCATGCATCGAACCTGGACTGGTGATTCATTTCATATATGATATTATACATGTTTCAATGCCATTCTCCCAAATCATCCCACCCTCTCCCTCTCCCACAGAGTCCAAAAGACTGTTCTATACATCTGTGTCTCTTTGAGTATCTTATATATAACAGAGATGACTTCAAAGGAAAATGAACGGTCCTCTTCAATTTTCTTCCTCTCAGGGTAATTTTAAAATTGTGTTCCCTCTGATTCATTTATGTCCTCAAAGTAAGTTAGACCGTCTTACTACTGACAAGAGTTGCCAAGAGCTACACAAAACAAGGTTGAAAAAAGCTGAGACTAAAAGAAAGTGCAATATTTTTTGACAATAAATATGTAATCTTTCTCTGAAAGTTTTCTAAAAGTTACATTTGTATCTCAATTTCTGAAGATAAATTTCTATAATTTAACAAAAAACTAAATTAAAAGTGAAATGTCTTTGATAAATTGACTATATGAACCCTTGCAATGCATTAGAATGATAAGCGAGTTCACGGTGTTGACTGAGTTCACATGTCAACTGTCAGGTACGGTGTGAGTGCCTCTGAGCCGGCAGCTCTCTGCTGTTCAGCTGTTCAGTCACGTTCGACTCTCTGTGACCCGCGGACCGTAGCCCACCAGGGTCTTCTGTCCATGGGGTTCTCTAGGCAAGAACACTGGAGTGGGCTGGCATTCTCTTTTTCAGGGCATCTTCCCAACCCAGGGATTAAACCCATGTCTCCTACATTGGCAGGCAGTTTCTCTACCACTGAGCTACCTGGGAAGCTCCCCCCCCCCG
Organism: Capricornis sumatraensis; assembly: GCF_032405125.1. NCBI lineage: Eukaryota > Metazoa > Chordata > Mammalia > Artiodactyla > Bovidae > Capricornis > Capricornis sumatraensis. The sequence continues at coordinate 2,302,264 of NC_091091.1, read as the reverse complement.
CCCCCCCCCCCCCCCCCCGCCCTAAGCCAAGGTTACTGGCCTGCTGTTTTTTCTGTGGAAGCTGAAATAGAAACCACAGCCAGCTCCCTGCCCCTCCTCAGCACAGACCAAGTGGGCAGCTCACCCCTCCCCCCATCATGCCTCACCGAGCCTCCTCCGGCCAACATTTTCCACTGGGATCACTGAACAGGCCGTTTTCAAATATTCTGTGTAGATTGAGTACAGAGAGCACTGTGTACCTTCATTAAAATAGAAACCTAATTGTTCTGACTTAACAAACATAAATCAAGTGTTATTATTAGCAAATAAAAAGACCCACACCTTTGAGAGTTGCCAAGGGTTTTCACAGATGTCTACCTTCAAAGAGTCAGTTCTTTCTCCTTTTCCACTTCATTTAATCAATCAGAAAAGGCAAGTCTACTTTTTTCAAAAGCCACATTTCCCAATAGGAAGTCAAGAGCCCAGGAAACAATTATGGAAAACGGGGCAGAGCAAAATGCAACAGCCACTCATGCTGTTCCATGGTTTCCTGAACATCCGTTTTCTGTCGCTTCTTTCTCTCTTAAACAGGTTATACCTAATGTGCTCAAAAAGCTGGAGTCTGGAATCTGAAGAACTATTTTGGCTAATACAGAAAGTACTTTCTTACAATATCAGAACTAAAGGTACAGAGCCTTAGAGAGTAGACAAAAACATCCTTTCTCTTTCGCTCTACGAATTTCTTCAATCTGATAAAGAATAATCTGATTTCTTCAAGCTGATTTGATCCAAATCAAAAATAGGGCTAATGTACATAGCTTTTAATTTGAAGTATTAATAAATCAGTTGAAGTATTAATAAAACAGTGTAAGTTACTGTTTTATATATCTCACAAGAACTTTCACCAACTGATCCATAAATAGGATGACTAAATAGAGTTTTGTAATGTATGTTTTTGAAAAAAAAAAAAATTCATCTTCTTCAGGTAATTGTTTTATGACTTTATTTTGAGAAGTATTTTAGATTATTTTAAATCAGGACACAGTTGAGAAAGGCCGTAATAATGCCTTTCAGAGAAGTAAGAAGAACTAGGCGTGCTGCTGTCTCTGCCCAGCGCTGCGGAGACAGGGCTCAGCACATAAAAGAACGGTCCGCTGAAGAATTAGACCTGCTCTGTGCTCAGCATTAGCAAGAGCCCCACGGCAACAATGAACATGCTGTCAAAGTGTAGCTGAGAATCTGGTAGTGATTCTCACGACGTCGTGGAAGACAGTTTTACAGTCATCACTTTGAAACTTGTAAGCCAAAATTTTGGTAAGAGTGCACGCTTTCTGCAGATGTATGAAGACACGCTTTGTGCTTTGTGCTGTGTGTGTCTAAAACCTGTTGAAAAAACTGTGTGACTTGGCAAATGCACTCAACTGTACATTTAGGCATCACCACAAATCAGGGAAGAAGATCCCACATGCTGCAATGAAGACCTGGCACAGCGAACCAAGTTAATATTTCTGGACTTCCTTGGTGGCTCAGACGGTAAAAGTGTCTGCCTACAAGGCGGGAGACCTGGGTTCGATCCCTGGGTCGGGAAGATCCCCCTGGAGAAGGAAATGGCAACCCACTCCAGTACTCTTGCCTGGAAAATGCCATGGACGGACTGAGGAGCCTGGCAGGCTATAGTCCATGGGGTCGCAAAGAGTCGGACACTAATTAGCGACTTCACTTTCACAAATCAAACTTGTTATCAGTTTTTAAAAGTGAAAATTTCAGGGATTTTCCTGGTGGTCCAGTGGTTAAGAATCCGCCTTGCAATGCAGGGGGACTCGGGTTCAATCACTGAGTGGAGAACTAAAATCCCACACTTTAGTGGGGAGAATCCCACATTTAGAGGAGCGGCTGAGGATAGAAGCTCAGTTGTAAGGATGCTACCATCATCACCGTCTGCCTCCTGACAGAATTTAGAAGCTTAGGAAAGAGTTTTTCTCACTGTCTCTCTTAATGAGACGCTTGGGGCAGGTTATCTGGGAGCTCGGCGTCTGCAGAATGCAGGCGGAGTGTCATGAGCGCTACGGGCATCGGAAGGCTTGGCTGCAGCTGGGGCATCTGCCTTTGTGTGGTCCAGCCACACAGGTGAGAGCGGGAGGGAGGCCCCACTTCCGGATCACCTGTACCCTTCCAGAGCTGCTGGGTCCTCCCTCAAGTGGTAGCCACTTCCCCCTAAGGGCCCCAGGGAGAGATGGAGGAAGCGTCCAGTTCCATATCAAGAAAAGAGTACCTGAAGGCTGTATATTGTCATCCTGCTTATTTAACTTCTATGCAGAGTTCATCAGAGAAATGCTGGGCTGGATGAAGCATAAGCTGGAATCAAGATAATAACCTCAGACAGGCAGATGACACCACCCTTATGGCAGAAAGCGAAGAGGAACTAAGGAGCCTCTTGATAACGGTGAAACGGGGGAGTAAAAAAGCTGGCTTAAAACTCAACATTCAAAAAACCAAGATTATGACATCTGGTCCCATCACTTCTTGCCTGGAAAATCCCATGGACGGAGGGGCCTGATGGGCTGCAGTCCATGGGGTCTCTAAGAGTCTGACACGACTGAGCGACTTCACTTTCACTTTTCACTTTCATGCATTGGAAAAGGAAATGGCAACCCATTCCAAGAACCCTCCAGTGTTCTAGCCTGGAGAATCCCAGGGACGGGGGAACCTGCTGGGCTGCCGTCTATGGGGTTGCACAGAGTGGGACACGACTGAAGCAGCTTAGCAGCAGCCCATCACTTCATGGCAAATAGATGGGGAAATAATGGAAACAGTGAGAGACTTTATTTTCTTGGGCCCCAAAATCACTGCAGATGGTGATGACTGCAGCCATGAAATTAAAAGACGCTCCTTGGAAGAAAAGCTATGACTACCTACACAACATATTCAAAAGCAGAGACATTACTTTGCTGACAAAGGTCTGTCTAGTCAAAGCTATGGTTTTCCCAGTAGTCATATATGGATGTGAGAGTTGGACCATAAAGAAGGCTGAGCACCAAAGAACTGATGCTTTTGAACTGTGGTTTTGGAGAAGGCTCTTGAGGGTCCCTTGGACTGCAACAGTCAATCCTAAAGGAAATTAGGCCTGAATATTCATTGGAAGGACTGATGCTGGAAGCTGAAGCTCTAATCCTTTGGCCACCTGATGCGAAGAGCAGACTCATTTGCAAAGACCCTGATGCTGGAAAAGACTGAGGGCAGGAGGCGAAGAGGGTTGGCAGAGGATGAGATTGTTGGATTGCATCACTGACTCAATGGACATGAACTTCAGCAAACTCTGGGAGATGATGAAGGACAGGGAAGCATGGTGTGCTGCAGTCCATGGGGTGGCAAAGAGTCAGACACAACCGAGCGACTGAACAACAACAAATCTACAGAAAATTGTACACGTTATATTCATTGTGAGCTGCTCTTATGTCTAAATTAAAATGTTCCTACTGGGATAGCAATGCATTTTCACTTGTTCTTTTATGGATGAAGAATGATGCCTGTCCACTGCCTCCCAATGATTTTGGCAAAGGTGAGCAATGAGCAGAGAAAAGAGAAAGAGGTGAAAAGGCAGGACTGGAAAGGGAAGAGAAGAGCCCGTAGTCAGTTATTGGACCAGACCTTCTGCTCTGTGGGCTATCGTCACCATCAATGAACAGAGAGGAAGTGCAAGGGGACAGAATTCATTAAAGTAAGGAGCTCAGAATCTGCCTGCAATGCAGGAGACCCCGGTTCAATTCCTGGGTCAGGAAGATTCCCTGGAGAAGGGATAGGCTACCCACACCATTATTCCTCAGCTTCCCTGGTGGCTCAGCTGGTAAAGAATCCGCCCGGAATGCGGGAGACTTGGGTTCCATCCCTGGTTTGGGAAGATCCCCTGCAGAAGGGAACAGCTACCCATTCCAGTATTCTGCTCTGGAGAATTCCATGGACTGTATAGTCCGTGGGGTCGCAAAGAGTCGAACAAGACTGAACGACTTTCACTTTCAAGGAGCTCAGGAAGTCACAGAGATTCAGAGTCAGTGGGAGGTGAGAGGTTCCTGTCACAGCTCCTGAAACCCTTGGTTTCTGGTTGATAGAAGATTATGCTCAGTGACATGTATGTATATCAGTGATCCTTCCATGCTTATGAGGTGTATTATGTGTCAGCAGCAGTGAGCTCAAGCCTCGCAGTTTCTTGTGAGACAAATCACTTACCAGACTTTCTTAAGACATCTGAGGTGTCTTGTTTTTTTCTTCATTCTCTTTTATCAAACTGCTTGAACCTAATGGGCAAAAGGGCTGTGTGGTTTAGTTTCTCAGAGAAGAGTTCAAAATAAATGGAAAGAATGTTTCAAATACCTCTGCTATTTTAACACAAAAATGCAAGATGGGCCAAAGTTTGGTTTATTTCAAAATCGTTCTTCAAAAAGAAAGACCTAACTACTTCCAAATAATTTGGACATGTTATTTCATAATCAGATTTCTAACTTTGGTGGTATTACTTTTGTTCTGCTAATGCAGATGAGGGGTTTCCCCAGTGGCTTATATGGTAAATTAAAAAGAAATAGATGTTATGTCTCTAGAATTTAATCAGGGTACAATGGTGAGAAAGCAGAAATAACATAACAGCAAAATTGAAAATATATTCAGTTCACCTGCCACAAACATCACTTTGTGTATCAATATTACTATAATATGGAATAAAGGTTAATTTGAAAAAGAATACTCAGGAAAAGCACAAAAACTTTTGGGTGTTTGTTCAGGTACATTCAACATTAAATTACAGCCCTGAATTAAAACTCAAAAGCTTTCATTTCCCAGGTAATCACAATTGTGCTTGAGAAAAGTCTGCCGCCTTGTGGCCATTCCCTGCAATAGCAACCGTAAAAGTTTTCCTTGTGAGTCCTTGTTCAGTTGCTCAGTGGTGTCCGCCGTTATGACACAAACTATTTAAGGCACATATAGCTCACTGTGGGGCTTCGGCGTAGTGGGTCGCCAGGCTGGGCCAGGCTCCAGGGCAGGGAAAGCAGGTCCAGGGTCCAGAAGAAGAAAGTCTTTCAGGGGAGGTGCTCAAGTGCACTCCCTGATTAGGATTCAATCTAGAGAAGTTAACACTCCTGTCACCTCTCAGAGGATTTGGGGAGTTTTCCAGGCAGTCAGAAAAGAACAACGTGTGCAGAAGTGATGAACAGAAATAATCACAAATGACTCTGCATACCTAAGATGGGGAAGTGTTTGGGTATAAGAGAAGGAGAGGGCAATTTACAGGGTTCAGATTAGGAGCACCTCTGTGTACCATTTCAGAGACTTTGAACTTTGCACATAGGAACTGAGGGAACACTGAAACTTCAGAAGGGAGATTGGAGTTTGAGATTGGTGTTAGAAGCCCCCTGAAGGCAGAAGGCTTCTCACAGGGATGATCTAAATGACTCCAAAAAACCTATTATTTTTTTGTTTCTTAATTTTGAAATTTATTTTCTCACTTTTCAGCTTTATTAAGAAATAATTGACATACATTACTGTGTAAGTTTAAGGAATACAACATGACAGTTTTGATTGATATATGTTGTGAAATGATGGCCACAGTAGGCTCAGCTAATATCCATCTTCTCGTTCATCATTTTCTTATCTCATGAATTATGCTTTGAGTACTTCATAAGGCTTTAGAAGATTCATGTATCTCTAGCTGAGCTGTGCTCATTCTAATGCCTTTAAACAGAAATGCAACAGTCTCATTAATTTTGTTTACATTTTGTAATTGCAGTATAGTTGGTTACTTTACACTGTTGTGTTAATTTCTGCTGTACAGTGAAGAGAATCAGCCACATGTATATATATATATATATATATATATATATATATATATATATATATACCCTCTTTCTTGGGTTTCCTTCCCATGTAAGTCACCACAGAGTACTGAGTAGAGTTTTCTGTGCTGTATAGTAGATTCTCATTAGTTGTCTATTTTATACTTCACAGCCTTGCCCTGGCGAAGGGTCTTGCATGGCTCAATGAAGATATGAGCCACGCCCTGCAGGGTCACCTATGACAGACAGGGCAATAGTGAAGAGTTCTGACAAAATGTGGTCCACTGGAAAAGAAAATGGCAACCCACTCCAATATTCTCACCTGGAAAACCCCACGAACAGTATGAAAAGGCAGCGGTCCATGGGACCGCAAAGATTTGGACACAACTTAGCAACTGAACAACAGCAAAGTGAATATAAGGCCCAATTTTTAAAAAAAGTATTTCCTGTTCTTTTTATAGAAGTACAATGAAATATCTAGATTACTCAGAGTTACTGTTTCTTAAACTGTTTTATTGAAGTACTTCTTTATGGTGCAACTCTCACGTTCATACATGGCTACTGGAAAAACCATAGCTTTGACTAGATGGACCTTTGTCAGCAAAGTGATGTCTCTTCTTCTCATCATAGCTTCCCTTCCAAGAAGCAAGTGGCTTTTAATTTCATGGAATATTTCAATAGAATATTACTCAACACTAAATAGAAATGAGCCATCAATCCATGAAAATGCATGGAGGAAACGTAAATGCATATTACAAAGTGAAAGAAACCAATCTGAAAACAGCCACGTGCTATATGATTCCAGCTATACGGCATTCTGGAAAAGGCAAAACTATGGAGACAATGAAACGATCCGTGGTTCCCAGGGATGAGTGAAGAGGGAAGGATGAATAGGTGGAGTACAGAGGATATTTAGGGAGTGAAACTACTTTGTGCGATACTATAACAGGGAATACATGCTGTTATAAATCTGTACAAACTGATAAAATGTAAAGCACCAAGAGTGAACCCTAATATCCACTATGATTTTTAGGTGGTCATGATATGCCAGTGTAAGAGCATCAGTAGTAACAAATGCACTACTCTGGAGAGAGTTGTTAATAAGGGGGAATCATCTATGGCTGTATGAGGGGAGGGAATGTATGGAAATCTCTGTATTTGCCACTAACCTTTGGTGTGAGTTTAAAACTGCTCTTAAAAAAAAAGTCTATTAAAAAAAAGTTGATAACCTGGCCAACTTTCATTTTTCCCATCTGCTTTTACAATATCTTCTACATAGAAAACTCTATATACACCAATCACATTTAAAATCATGGGATTAAAAAATGTCTGTTACAGTTATTTGAGTGTACCTTTGCTTGAAGGACAGTTATTCAGATGGTGGTCAAAAAGTAAAGCGAAGTAGAGATTAACAGTCAAAGCTCTAAAGATTCCATTTTAATCAAATGATCTGGAAAATTTATTGGGCAAGTAAGCAGTGACACTGAAATTTTAGATAAAGTAGATCTTAAATTTGAGGGTCCCATTCCCCTAGTTATAGCAACAATTAGACTTGTTTTCCCTAAAAAAACTTGCTAAGGTAATCTGAACTTTGCAAGACCATCTGGGCATTAGTTGAAAGGATCTTGTTACATACCTGTGATCTATTTTGGCAAAGATAAACATGAAAGTTTTCATATTTGCTAAGATTCTTAAATTCTTTGGGGAATTCCAAGTCATATAGCATTGAATGTCAAGTATTGTTCAACGAAAAATGATCTAATGCTAAGGATACTTAGAAAGGCTTTCCTAAACACATTGAAGTAGACTTGAGCTGTAAAACAGAGGTAAATGTATTATCAATAGAATAGAAAAAATTAACCACGAGAATTTTGGAAGGGAGCTACACAGGTAGCTTCTAAGTTGGTCTTCAAAAAAGAACCTGGATAACCAACAAGGACATACTGTATAGCCCACAGAATTCTGCTCAGTATCATGTAGCCTTGGGAAAAAGAATAGATACAACTGAAACTCACACAGTGTTGTTAATCAACTATGCCAATATAAGATAAAAATGTTTTTTGAAAAGGAACGTGATAGATCAGTTTGCAACACAGCTGCTAAGGGAATACTTGGACAAAAATGGGAAATATATGTATCAGCAACTCCAGATGACATGGTTTTGAAGGTTAACTGATAGCCAAGGGAATAAAAACAATGGGTCAAATGACAAGCTAAGTGGATGTCTAATAATTGCTAATGCTTTAGAAGTCAAACAAAAACAAGGGGAAGTGGAAAACACAGGTTCAAAAAAAGAATCAATGTGGCAAAATAGAAAACAAGTTTATGGTTACCAGAGAATGGGGTGGGGCAGAGAGCGATAAATTGGGAGATTGGGATGGCATATACACACTACTGTATATAAAACAGATAACTAATAAGAGCTTGTTGTATGACCCAGGGAACTCTACTCAATACTCTGTAATGACCTATATGGGAAAAAAATATTTTTTTTAAAGTGGGTATATGTATACATACAACTGATTCCATTTGCTATATACGTAAAACTAATACAACATTATAAATCAACTGTACTCTGTTAAAATTTTTTTAAAAAAGGAAACGTGTACTTCTGGAATGACTATTAAATGCCCCTCCGCCAAAAAAAAAAAAAAAAAGAAATCCTGCTATACCTCTTTGAATAACTTGGAAAAGAAGCAAATAAGCAGTAAAGAGATGAGAACACCAGACCACCTGACCTGCCTCTTGAGAAACCTACATGCAGGTCAGGAAGCAACAGTTAGAACTGAACATGGAACAGACTGGTTCCAAATAGGAAACGGAGTACGTCAAGGCTGTATATTATCACCCTGCTTATTTAACTTCTATACAGAGTACATCATGAGAAACACTGGACTGGAAGAAACACAAGCTGGCATCAAAATTGCCGGGAGAAATATCAATAACTTCAGATATGCAGATGACACCACCTTTATGGCAGAAAGTGAAGAGGAACTAAAAAGCCTCTTGATGAAAGTGAAAGAGGAGAGTGAAAAAGTTGGCTTAAAGCTCAACATTCAGAAAATGAAGATCATGGCATCCCGTCCCATCACTTCATGGGAAATAGATGGGAAAACTGTGGAACCAGTGTCAGACTTTATTTTGGGGGGCTCCAAAATCAGTCCAGATGGTGATTGCAGCCATGAAATTAAAAGACGCTTACTCCTTGGAAGGAAAGTTATGACCAACCTACACAGCATATTCAAAAGCAGAGACATTACTTTGCCAACAAAGGTCCATCTAGTCAAGGCTATAGTTTTTCCAGTGGTCATATATGGATGTGAAAGTTGGACTGTGAAGAAAGCTGAGCGCTGAAGAATTGATGCTTTTGAACTGTGGTGTTGGAGAAGACTCTTGAGAGTCCCTTGTACCTGAAGGAGATCCAATCAGACCATTCTAAAGGAGATCAGTCCTGGGTGTTCTTTGGAAGGACTGATGCTCAAGCTGAAACTCTGAAACTCTGGCCACCTCATGCGAAGAGTTGACTCATTGGAAAAGACTCTGATACTGGGAGGGATTGGGGGCAGGAGAAGGGGAAAACAGAGGATGAGATGGCTGGATGGCATCGTCGAATCAATGAATAAGAGCTGGGTGAACTCTGGGAGTTGGTGATAGACAGGGAGGCCTGGCATGCTGCAGTTCATGGGGTCGCAAAGAGTCAGACTCGACTGAGTGACTGAACTGAACTGAAGCAATAAAGGCCCAAGGGCCTTTAGTATGTTCAGCTATGCAATTTATAAATAAGGAATCTTACAGTTAATACTGTTCACATATTAAATCACTTAATATAATGGACAACATTGCTGATCTATCGATGTATATAATTATTGGATGTTAAAAATTGGTCATATCAAAGTTTTTTGAAAAAATTGAGAAATGACCTTTTTTCTTGAAGGAGAAAATAAATTTATAGATTTTTAATGTATGGAACCTCATGGGAAATATAAATTATATGATGCATGTTTAAAGAATGTTACTCCAGATAATTACCAGTGCCTTTCTTTTAAAAAAGTTATCTGTCATAAAATGATGATATGAAACCTTTACTAATTGAGTATTGTATTCTACTGGAAATTCGGCAGCTCAGGTCACTTGCTGCTCATTATTATGCAAATTGTGCAAGTAACTTAACCTCAGTTCAGTTCAGTTCAGTCGCTCAGTCGTGTCCGACTCTTTGCGACCCCATGAATCACAGCACGCCAGGCCTCCCTGTCCATCACCAGCTCCCGGAGTTCACTCAGACTCACGTCCACCGAATCAGTGATGCCATCCAGCCATCTCATCCTCTGTTGTACCCTTCTCCTCCTGCCCCCAATCCCTCCCAGCATCAGAGTCTTTTCCAATGAGTCAACTCTTCACATGAGGTGGCCAAAGTACTGGAGTTTCAGCTTTAGCATCATTCCTTCCAAAGAAATCCCAGGGCTGATCTCCTTCAGAATGGACTGGTTGGATCTCCTTGCAGCCCAAGGGACTCTCAAGAGTCTTCTCCAACACCGCAGTTCAAAAGCATCAATTCTTCGGCGCTCAGCCTTCTTCACAGTCCAACTCTCACATCCGTACATGACTACTGGAAAAACCATAGCCTTGACTAGATGGACCTTAGTGGGCAAAGTAATGTCTCTGCTTTTGAATATGCTATCTAGGTTGGTCATAACTTTCCTTCCAAGGAGTAAGTGTCTTTTAATTTCATGGCTGCAGTCACCATCTGCAGTGATTTTGGAGCCCCAAAAAATAAATTCTGACACTAATTCCACTGTTTCCCCATCTATTTCCCATGACAGTGAACCTCAATTTCCTCATCTATAAGTGCGGATGATAAAAAGTATTTACTCCACAGTGTTATGTCAGGGAATAGCATTGGCAGAGTGCCTAGATCATGTCTTGTTGGCATGGGTAAAGACAAACTTTATACAGTTTGGTGTTGTGGTTTTAAATATTGGCTTAAATATTAAAATGAGACTATTATAACATCAATACTTATCAGGAAAGTTATAGAATCTGACCCAAGATACTATGAAGAGTTCTTTTACCTAGTGGGAAGGTTAGGTTCAGCATAGGCTAGTGGAGGGCAGCTACTAGAACTAGGAAATCTATTTCATCATAATACTTCAATGGACTTAAATCCTTCAGTCAACTTATTACAAATCTGTTAAATTAATAAATGTTTTAAATAATAGCAACTTATCAAGTTATCAATACTCCAAAGAATAAGACTTTTGAAACATGAATACAATCTCATAGGAGAATAAAACAGGTGCCTTAGAGAAAACTTAAGCTTTTCTTTAAAGAATATGTTCCAATTATACTTTATATGTTTACGTTCTTTAAAAAGAGATGCTTAATTTTTTCATCTAGAGCATTGCATAATGACAGATGGGCATTTTTTCCTGTAATTATTCTGATACAGTATGAATAAACAACAGGTACAGAGGTTAGTTTCACTCAAAGGGAAGAAATTTAAATTCTGGTAAAAAGAATGAAAATTTTGTTAATTTCCATTTTCTATTGAAAATAAGAAAAAAAAATGAAAGCATCAAAAAAATTGCCATTGTGTCTTCTGCCACAGAGATAATTCTTTGAAAATTCTGTCTTGATAGCATTTATTCAACAGCATTCTCAGAGCTTTGCATAGTGAATTCTCTGGAATATGGAAGCAAGGGAATGACAGTGATTTGCTGTACCGTTATGTATGACTCCCACTGTTAACAACTGCTTTTCTCCCCTTTCTTACTGGCAGAGAGTATATTGTGAGTTTCACTCACGATCCCAGTAATGCTTAGCCCACACAACCCTATTTCTTTGTAAACTCTGAGGAATAAACACCCTACTGACCCCCTCACATCAAGACTTCTTGCAAAAAAATCTAATGAAAAATAAACCGTCGATTATTCTTTTAGTGTTATGCCAATATCTCTGGTTATCTGTTTACAAAGTACATTGGCTAGTGGATTATGTCTTTTAGACTGTTTTTCTGAATGGCTTAATGGTTCAATCTGGCCTCTTTGAGGTGGATTCAAACCAAAGAAAATGTGAATTCAGATTACCACCTTCATCAGTTTTCGCATTTGCCGGAAACCGACTTAAGTTAGTGCTGATGGCATGTCTCGTCATAGGGCGATTTCATGCATTCAAAACAAATTCTTAACCTTTGTCATAAAAATATGAAGGGCTATGTATAAAACAATTTAGCTTTGCTTAAGATCCTAAAGCTGGGATGAAACCATAATCAACCAGTCCTCAGAACTGATCTGAAAAAGGTAAGATCCTGATGGATAAATAACTTTGTTAAGCTTCTAGGAATAAGAGGTGGGGAAACCTCTGACACCACAGGAGCTTCTCAATCTTAAGAAATCTAGATTTAGAAACATGGAACAAAATCTGGTATCTGGTATCCATCAGTAAGCAAAGCATTCTAGGATGAAGTCTAGCCTAGATTAGGAACAGAATAGATACACATTAGTGATCCATGAATGAATGCTAAGTTGCTTCAGTTGTGTCCAGCTCTGTACGACCCTATGGACTGCAGCTTGCCAGGCTCCTCTGTCCCTGGAATTCTCCAGACAAGAATACTGGAGTGGGTTGCCATGCCCTCCTCCAGGGGATCTTCCTGACCCAGAGGGCAAACCTGCATCCCTTACATCTAACCTGCATTGTCAGGCAAATTCTTTACCACTAGCACCACCTGGGAAACCCATGCGTTTAGTGAATGAGATAGCAATTCTACGTGTTATACGTAGATTACATACACAGAGCAGCATGCATTCAGTTACTCATTCATTCAACAAATATTCATTGACTTTATATCAAATGCCTTTCTCTCTATGCTGCATTAGGGCAATGCCAAGATATTCACCTTTGCACAATGCCTATGCTTAAGAACTTAATAGTTGAGGAAAATAAAGACTCTGATATACCTGATTTTAGTGTATCATTAAGTGCTGAAAAAAGAGTTACACAAAAAGAACTCTAGGGTAAACCATCCTGTGGGTCTCCATTCATAATAGCAAGGGATTGAGTCAGATAATCTCTTTTCTTTCAGCTCTCAAAATTCCATGGTTTTGTTTTACATATACAAATAATCTGTAAGGCTGCAAACCCATTTTATATCATAAAAATTCTTTGTTCCAATTTGTTAATCATAGAATATACCTTGTTTTTTTGTTTTCAATGTCATAAAGATAATGCTTTGTAAAGCATTCCTCAGTATCTTGTTATAAGTTCAGTTCAGTTGCTCAGTCGTGTCCGACTCTTTGTGACCCCATGAATCGCAGCACGCCAGGCCTCCCTGTCCATCACCATCTCCCAGAGTTCACTCAGACTCACATCCATCGAGTCCGTGATGCCATCCAGCCATCTCATCCTCGATCATCCCCTTCTCCTCCTGCCCCCAATCCCTCCCAGCATCAGAGTCTTTTCCAATGAGTCAACTCTTTGCATGAGGTGGACAAAGTACTGGAGTTGCAGCTTTAGCATCATTCCTTCCAAAGAAATCCCAGGGTCGATCTCCTTCAGAATGGACTGGTTGGATCTCCTTGCAGTCCAAGGGACTCTCAAGAGTCTTCTCCAACACCACAGTTCAAAGGCATCAATTCTTCGGTGCTTAGTCTTCTTCACAGTCCAACTCTCCCATCCATACATGACCACAGGAAAAACCATAGCCTTGACTAGACGGACCTTAGTCAGGAAAGTAATGTCTCTGCTTTTGAATATGCTATCTAGGTTGGTCATAACTTTCCTTCCAAGAGGTAAGTGTCTTTTAATTTCGTGGCTGCAGTCACCATCTGCAGTGATTCTGGAGCCCAAAAAAATAAATTCTGACACTGTTTCCACTGTTTCCCCATCTATTTCCCATGAAGTGATGGGACCAGATGCCATGATCTTCGTTTTCTGAATGTTGAGCTTTAGGCCAACTTTTTCGCTCTCCTCTTTCACGTTCATCAAGAGGCTTTTTAGCTCCTCTTCACTTTCTGCGCTAAGGGTGGTATCAGAATCTTGTTATAAAGTCTGTTTGTATTCTTAATTTTAGTTTACTGTTTTACATAAGACTGTTTACTTTAATTTTGATATATGGCTGATATGACTTCCCTCATAACTCAGTTGGTAAAGAATCTGACTGCAATGCTGGAGACCCAGGTTCTATTCCTGGGTTGGGAAGATCCCCGGAGGAGGAAACAGCAACCCACTCCAGTATTCTTATCTGGAGAATTCCATGGACAGAGGAGCCTGGTGCTTATATTGTTATCACTTTTTAAACCGATTGGTCCATTTAAAAATCGAAACTGAGAAATGTATAGATATCACTGATCTCCCACAGTTTTGCTTGAGCTTCCAGAGGGTGGGGTGGGGTGGGCAGGGTGGTGAGGCAGCATTGGAGGGCTCTTTCATTTCATTCAGTTCAGAGCATATCTAGTCTGGGTATTATAATAGGACTTGATATACAGTGACAATCTGAAAGATAATTATTTCGAAGGGATAAGATACCTGTATGGCTAGTTCAGTTCAGTTCAGTTCAGTCGCTCAGTCATGTCTGACTCTCTGCAACCCCATGTACCACAGCACGCCAGGCCTCCCTGTCCATCACCAAGTGCCGGAGTCTACCTAAACCCATGTCCATTGAGTTGGTGATGCCATCCAGCCATCTCATCCTCTGTTGTCCTCTTCTCCTCCTGCCCTCAATCTTTCCCAGCATCAGGGTCCTTTCCAGTGAGTCAGCTGTTCGCATGAGGTGGCCAAAGTATTGGAGCTTCAGCTTTAACATCAGTCCTTCCAATAAACACCCAGGACTGATCTCCTTTAGGATGGACTGGTTGGTATGGCTAGTAAGTTATTCTAAAAAAACACCTGTCCTTAGAGATTCTTGGTTCTAAGTTGAACCCCTGCCTATGGGCACGTAGGTAAACAGACAAGAATCTGCCTGCCAATGCAGGACATGCTGCATTGTGTGGGTTCAATCTCTGGGTTGGGAAGATCCCCTGGAGTACGAAATGGCAACTCACTCCAGTATTCTTTCCTGGAAAATTCTATGGACAGAGGAGCCTGGTGGGCTGCAGCCCTTGGCATCGTAAAGAGTCGGGCAGAACTGAGCATACACATAGATAACAATCACACACTGTATTGAGACCCTTCTGTGTGCCAGACAATTTGTCTACTGTGGACCATCAGGCTAACTATGCGTAAACAAACTGCCAAGAGTGCTGAAGCATCCCACCATGGATTTTTCAGCTTCCTCCAGAACTGATCCTGATTGATACCAGTTTGCCTGTTCTACCCTCCTGCTATTTGCACTCATCTGTGTAGTTCTGATTCCCGTTTGGCTTTAGATCTTGGCTTCTCATGATTGGCTCAAGATCTCTTGCTGCTTTTAGACAAATTTCTGGCTCAAAATTTGCTGGTCATTTCCTCTCAAAGATGATTCTGGCATTTATTCTTGTGACCTAAGTATTGCAAGCCACGGATAAAAGACACTATTGACATCTGCTGCTGTGCCAGGAAACAGAGAACCCTGGAGAAAGCCCTCCAGAAGGAGTTAGACTCCAGACATATTTGAATCACTTTTTTATACAAAGTGGGTCCCTGTTATCTTCCTACAGACATTCTCCTACTCAACGCAGCATGTTCTGCAGTGGAACACTGATTGTTATCCTCCTCATCTCCTATCTACTCTTATACTTCTGAGTCTTTGTGTATTAAAATGTTTTCAATACTGTCTTCTCAGTCTAGGGGTTTGTACATGTCTTTCAAAGTCAGCTCAAGTGTCGTTTCCTCTTGGCAACATTCTGACTTCGCCACACCAAGAGTGAGGTGATCCTCGGTGACCCCGCATCAGTTAAGTCCCTGTTCAGTAACTGACTTCCCTGTCTGTTTTCCAAATATGCTGAGTGCTGTCACCTTATGCAACATCACGTTCACCTCTGCATCCTCGGTGCCCAGGACAGGGACTGGAACAAAACACATGCTTCGTTAAGTGTGGGTTGCGAGTTGCATGTGTGAATGCATTCTTAACAATGGCTCCTTGATTGCTAAAGGTCACCTTCTTCGGATAGTGTCACCTTAAATGTTTCATCTTTCCCATTTAAAATTAAATTATATTTTCCTGCTGCTGCCTGCTTTTTTTCAGGCTTTCATTAAGAATAAATAGTGAATATTTGGATTTTTCCCTCATGGTACTTTGGGGATTTTTGTTGTTGTTGTTGTTATAAACACTTGTTTTGGCATTTGTCTCTTCTGGTGGGTTACCAGCATGCATCCAGTCAATACCTTTTTATATGAGGAAAGTATTTTTCAAAGTATCCAAGGACTGTATCATGATTGTTTACCCATTATTTTGACAATACCTTCTTTCTACCAACTAACTTTATCATATCTTCCACTGGAGTCCTTCAAACTCAATGTACTCCATTATTGCTGGAGATTTATAGTTTGCTCTTAAAATCAGCCATCCTCATACATTAGCTTGGGGTTTCTCAATTTTGTTCAGGTGGCAAAACGCCTGGAAAAATGATGCATGTTGATGTAATGAGCTCTCCCTTAAAGGAGAAGCACTTTAATTTACAGAAAATGTGGCTATATTCTATGTACATGACGGAAAAGCCACAACACTGAACACACATGTCCTTGGAAAAGAATGAGGTTGGCAAACTATAATAATAAATAATTATTGCAGTAATTTATTTTTTCTTTCTTTCTTGTGGAAAAAAATAAATGCAAATATTCTACATTTTTCTATGTGAAGACTTAATACTTATGGCAGAAGAATTTCTCTCTGGATGGAAGGTAGTTTGTATTTTTCAGGGTGTGTTAATTACTCTATATCTTATGAAGTGCCTTTTAATACTATGTTTCTATAAAACACATATTTCTCCACTAAATTGATTTCTCCACTATCTAGTCTCCACAATATAGACTAGATGTATAAATATATAGATATAAAATATATATTTTTCTAATTTAAAATAAAGTTAATGAATATTATTTAGTCCATTTTTGGTTTTTCCCTCATTACTATTCTTTACTTTAAAAAAATTTTTATTGGAGTAGAGTTGCATTACAATGTATTAGTTTTTTCTCTACAGCAAAGTGAATCAGCTATATGCAGACATATATCCCCTCTTTTGTGGATGTCCTTCTCATTTAGGCCATCACAGAGCTTTGAGTTCCCTATGCTACACAGTAGGTTTTCATTAGTTATCTATTTTATACATAGTATCAATAACGTATATATGTCAACCCCAACCTCCCAATTCATCCCACCTCTCATCCTTCCTTGGTGCCATATGCTTGTTCTCTGTATTTGTGCATACATTTCTGCTTTGTAAATAAAATCATCTGTTCCAGTTTTTTCAGATTGCACATAGCCATTAATATAATTATTTGTTTTTTTCTTTCTGACTTACTTCACTCTGTATGGCAGTTTCTAGGTCCATCTACATCTTTATAAATAACCCAATTTTGTTCCTTTTCATGGCTGAGTAATATTCCATTGTGTGTATAAATATATACATCTCGATTATTCCTTCCCTTGTTGGACCTCTAGGTTGTCTCCACGTCCTTCACTTTTTGATTCTTTGCATGTCACCTGCTAGTAAATGACAAAATGAATTTACAAGTAGTGAATCAGTGTAAATTCAAACTCCATAATAATAATAACAATAATAATAATCCTGTAACCATTCTTAATCATCTGTTCTATATAAATTAAGCTGCATATTGAATTTTATTTATATTCATTATATAATGCAGTTCTCCTACTAGTAACAGAGAATTCCACTTTGCAGATGAGGAAATTGAGATTATAGAGAATAAATAACTCATTCAATGCCTCTTAAAGTTTCTGCTTCTTCTTTATCATTCTCTTGCCCTGAATTTCACATTTTCTTTGGGAATTATATTGAATTTAACAGAGGAGAATATATTAATCAAATATTTTTATGATATTAGTGTGATGGAAAAAATTAACCCAGAATTTTAGGCAGTGTTTCATAAAGCTTTTATTTTGTTTCTACTTTGATGGGAAGGGCCTCATTCTTACTTTTATAAGGTAGCAAGATATAAATTGAATACCTTTAACAATAGTCGGTTGCAACCAGGATTCTGTAGCATTAGAAGGTTTTCTCTGTGAATTTTCATTTGACCTGCCTTTTCTCAAACTCTGAATCCATCACTGGTGTGGTGTTGACTTGAGTGGCTTTGTTCTAACATACAAAGCCTGAATAAAAAGCAAATACATTCAGAAATATATAAATTGGAACTCAGTTCATAGAATAATATATTTCCTCCTTTGAAAGAAAAATGCAGCTTTCTGAATTTATAGCCCTCAAAGAGTTTTATTGACACGTTAATTTCTGAACGTCATTTAGATAAATCACTGAGTCTTGCCGGTCCCATCATACGATTTGTGATGCTTTCCAGTGTGTCTGCGCCCAGAAATCAATGACTGCCTTGTGCTTATCAACATATGCCATTCTTCATCTATGACAGACAGAGCATGGGAAATAGATCGTTGTTAATTTTTAATAAGATTTGCAAATAACATCCCTTTGGGGGTACAGAGAAGAGTATAGCTGTGCAGAGACTTTAAAATACATTAAAAACTCACATCAAATATACATCAAGACACAGTATTAAGGTCCTCACAGGTATAGTCAAAACAGCCATCTACAACAGCATCAGTTTGCCTAAAATGTCTCAGGGAGAGTACGCCCGTCACGTACATCTCACCATCTGTGACTTTCCATTAGCTGCGATGGCATGACCTCTTTGGTAAGTGTACCTCCACAGGCCTGCTCTCTGCTTTCCCAGCATGACTGGAAGGTTGCAGTTGTGAACAAATGCTCCTACTTCTTCTTCATTCTGTGATGCCTTATGACTTAGTGCACCCTTAGTGACTTACAGACAGTCTCATTTTTGTAAAGCTATTTATGAGAAATAGAAACTGTGTGATGGCAAGGTGTAACAGGAAGTGAAAGTGAAAGTTGCTCAGTCCAGTCCGACTCTTTGTGACCCCATGGACCATATAGTCCATGGAATTCTCCAGGCCAGAATACTGGAGTGGGTAGCCTTTCCCTCCTCCAAGGGATCTTCCCAGCCCAGGGACTGAACCCAGGTCTCCCACATTGCAGGTGGTTCTTTACCAGCTGAGCCACAAGGGAAACCCAAGAATCCTAGAGTGGGTAGCCTAGCCCTTATTCTGCAGATCTCCCTGACCCAGGAATCGAACCGGGGTCTCCTGCATTGCAGGAAGATTCTTTACCAACTGAGCTATGAGGGAATCCCAGGTATAACAGAGAAATGTCACAAATGCTCACATTGAGAAACAAAATCTGACTGCCTAGTGATGTTGTTGTCGTTGTTTAGCCTCTACATCATGTCCAACCCCATGGAATGCGACTGCCTGGTGATACTGGTTTTCGTTAATGATGCTGTCTAAGACTTGACATTCATCTTGCATTCATGCCAGGTAACGTTTCCCTCATCAACTCTCTTCTCCTTAATATTGATGTTACTCAGACTTCATTGTCTTATCCATTGCTTTTTGGTCTTCACATACTGCTCATCAGTTACCTGATTCAGTATGATGTCTTTATCTTCTACCTGTATGCTCTTGCCTTCAGCTTTAGCCTCTTCCCTGTGATTCAGTCACAGAAGTCTAAATATAGGCTGTACACTTGCATTTGACAGGACCCATTATCTCTGCTCTCTCTACTCTTGTTTTCCTGGTGGGTGCTCTGATCCTCTCCAGGAGCACAGAAGTCATTTTTGACTCATTTCTCTCTTATATATCTGTCCTTCAATCCTTCATCAGGTGATACCAATTATATCTTCAGATGTTTCTAGAATGTGCACCCTTTCTGTTCCACTGTATACCTACTTCTACTAACCAAGTAGAGGCTTTTATCATCTCTTCCTATACAATTTCAGTGGCTTCCTGTTTTCTTTTACTCCAGTCATGCTCCAACTCCATAATCAATCCCTCTCACAACTGAAGTGATGTCCTTACAGTGTACACCTTAGCACATCACTCCAGCCCTCAAGACATTTACAAACTCTCCATTGACTGTGGGATGCAGTGTAAGTTCCTTAGTACGTACATGCTCAGTCGCTTAGTCATGTTCAACTCTTTGTGACCCCCATGGACTGTAACCTGCCAGGAAATTCCATGGACTGTAGCCCACCAGGCTCCTCTGTCCATGGAATTTTCCAGGCAAGAACAGTGGAGTGAGTTGCCATCTCCTCCTCCAGAGGATCTTCCTGACCCAGAGATTGAACCCAAGCCTTTTGTGTCTCCTGCATAGGCAGGCGGATTCTTTACCACTGCCCCATCTGGTTAGAGTGGCATGTAAATAATTATATGTCTTGACCCAATCTTGCTCTACATGGAATTTCTTTTCACTTTTAAGCTCATATTTCATACTCTAATTAACAAGCTTTATACTCCTTTAACATTTTGTGTGTTTGTTTGCCCTGATCTATTTAAGAAGGATGTCCATCTTTCTTTTCTTGGCTACTATGTACTCATCTTTCAAGGTATTATTTTCTTCTTGGAGTCATACATTAACCCAAGGTTAGAATAAGTGGTCCTCCATGCTCACAAAATATCAAGTATGCATCTGTATTATCCTTAGTGCTTATGACAATATCCTATGTGTCATCTTACCCTAATATAAGCTTCTTAGGAGCTACCTGCTTATTTTATTCTTTGACTCCATTCTTCTAGCCAAGTGACTAGCATAGCGCCTGACAACTCTTAAGACCTCAGTGTTTCCTGATGTGAACTGAGAGGTATTTTGAACATCATTATGGACGCATGAATCAAGACTTAAATTCTGAGGTTTTTCATAATTATATGTCATTATTC
Source organism: Capricornis sumatraensis (assembly GCF_032405125.1). NCBI lineage: Eukaryota > Metazoa > Chordata > Mammalia > Artiodactyla > Bovidae > Capricornis > Capricornis sumatraensis. Next base: position 2,281,573 of record NC_091091.1, on the reverse strand, counting down.
AATTTTCAAAGTGTTTAGTGAATTTATTTCTGATACTTTTTAGGGTAAGGATACAGAAGAAGGGTAAAGTATGGTTCTTAATCTGAAGGAACGTAATAGTGCAACCAGTATACCAGGGGTATAAAATATTTCATACTCTTTATTTAATTGCATATATTGCATGTTTCACAAAATTCACATATATATTTTGTGAATTTGTATACATTAATATCATGTATAATGTATACATTCAGAAGATAGGTATGATTATTAATTGTATACCAGGCATTAGGACAGGCACTGAGAATTTTACAGCTATAAGACATGAACCTTACCCTCGAAGAGTTTAGTCTAGTTTGGGATTAGACTGAGGAGCGATCACAGATTCATAAGGCAGTGTGGTGAGGGTTTTATGTGCACCAGGAACATGCGTGAATCAGCGTGCACTTGCCCTTGATTTGAGGGGTTCACTCGAGAACTAGTATAGTGAATGCTGTATGCAGTTCGGGGGGATCAAAAAGAACTAAGGAAGGAAGGGGTGACTATATGTTGAGAAGTGGGTAAAGATTTCATGCATGATATGGAAACTGAGTTGGACGTTAAGGGATTGGTTAGGTGGTGACTATGATCTGACTCATCAGACACCATTAAAATTACTCAGCATAGATAGGGTATAATTGTAATCAAATAGCAATATATATTTTTCTTTCCTCTCTTCTTTTGAGAAGGGAAAAACCCAAGTAATTTTTTGTTATGCTATGCCTATTATATGGTTATTTCCTTTCACTCACAGTCAAGTTTCATAAATGAAACTCATCTATAAAAATCATGCATGATATTTTAAGAATAATTGAAACAATATTTCAAAGTTCATTATGGGGAAATACCGTAACCTGCCTCTGGCAAAGTTTGTGCAGCAATCCATCTTATATATGAGAATTTCAGGAAGAGGTTATCTTTATGATCCTTTAACAATAGGTGGGATAGGATGGGGAAATAAAGAAAATACCCAACACATCAGCGATGGAACCTCAGCACCTACTTATATTTCTACTTCTTGGTTAGACTTTTCCTGGGTTGTGGTTTTTTAGAACTTTGTAAAACATCACATCAGCAAATCTCAGAGAATTATAGGGCATGAGTTCATTTTCCATCTGATCAGTGAAAACAACATTTTAACCATGAAACTTACAAAGCATTGAGGATCTCGTTTCAAGAATTTCAAAATCAGTCCCTAAAGCATTAATCCAAATATTAAAATGTTAAATGGTCCCTTTACTCATTTGACAAGATTTTAAACCAAAACTCAAGATAAAACTTTCCTCAGAAAACTTCTTCAAGTAATGTGTAGTGTAACACTCAACAAATGCCTACTTGTGAAGTGTTCCCAAATGACCAGTAGATTATTGCATTACACACTGAAGATCACAGTGGCTGCCAATGGTTGGGTACATTAACCTCAAGGCAAGGCTCATGCTACTCTTTTTTTTTCCAGCTTTATTGAGATATGATTGACCTACAGCACTGTGTAATTTTAAGATATATACAGCATAATTACTAGACTTACATACATCATGAAATTATTATCACAATAAGTTGCTAAATATCCAACATTTCATATAGATTCAAAAACTAATGTTTGGGAACACATGTACACCCATGGTGGATTCATGTCAATGTATGGCAAAACCAATACAGTATTGTAAAGTAAAATAAAGTAAAAATAAAAATTAAAAAATAAAAAATAAAGGAATAGAAAAAAATTTCCTTATGATTAAAAACTCTTAGGATTTACTCTCTTAACCACTTTCCTATATTAACAGACAGCAGTATGAATCGTATTGTACACTACATCACTAGTACTTATTTATTTTATAACTGGAGGTTTGTACCATTTACCTGCTTTCATTCAATTCCCCCTCCTCCCTACTTCCCACAGGTGGAAACCACAAATCAGATCTCATTTTTTGTCAGTTTGTTTATTTGCTTATGAAGTCCACTTGAACTGCATCCCTATGTTAGCTTATGTTACACGACATAGTGGTTCAATATTTCTATGCATTTTAAAGTGATCGGCATGGTAAGTCTAATTACCACTTGTTAACATATAAAGATATTATATTAATTAAATATAACTACTGACTATAATCCCCACACTGTACATTTCATATATATGGCTCTTTTATTTAACAACCTGAAGTTTGTATCTCTTTATCTCCCTCCTCTATTTCTTTTCTTCTCTTACTCCCTGCCCTTCTAATAAATATCTGTTTGCTCTCTGCATCTATAATTCTATTTCTGTTTTATGTTTCTTCATTTTTTTGTTTTTAGATTCCACATATAAGTGAAATCATACAGTGTTTATTTTTCTCTGTCTGACTTATTTTACTTAGCCTAACAGGTCCATCCATGTTTTATCACAAATGACAAGATTTCATTCTTTTTCATGGCTGAATAGTGTTCCATTATGCACACCATATCTTTATCCATTCATCTACTGATAGGCACTTAGATTGCTTCCTATCTTGGCTACTGTGAATGATGCTGCAGTGACCATTTGGGATGCATAGATCTTTTTGGATTAGTGCTTTTGTTTTCTTTGTATAAATATCCAGGAATAGGATTGCTAAATTATATGGTACTGTTATTTTTTAACTTTCTGAGGAATCTCCATATGTTTTACATAACAGTGGTACCAAATTTACATTTCCACCAACAGTTCATGAAGGTTCTCTTTCTTTTCTCCATACTTTCACCAACAATTTTTATTTGTTGTCTTCTTGATAATAGCCATTCTTACAGATGTGAAGTGATGTCTCATTGTGGTTTTGATTTACGCATCTCTGATAATTAATGATGTTGAACATCTTTTCATGTGCCTGTTGGCCATCTGTTTGTCTTCTTTGGAAAAATGTCTGTTCACGTCCTCTGCCCATTTTTAAATCCAATTTTTAAATTTATTTTGAGTTGTATGAATTCTTTGTATATTTTAGATATTAACCACTTATTGGATATACTTTTTATGTAAGGTGATTACCCTGCTTTGAAATGTTCTCTTCTGAGAATAAAGTGACATTTTGTTGATCCATGTCTTCTTGCTTATTTGATCTCTCAGTAACAAGAAACACACATATTTATGAAATAGCTGACAAAGGCAAATGATGTGTTTGTGGTGATAGGACAGAGAGAAACAAACTGGCAAGCATAGATAGTGAGTAGGGCATCAGAAAATCAAATCCTGATTCACCAAAAGCGAGATCAGCATTTTGGTACATTTTATAGACATGGAATTTCACTCTTTTTAATAAAACAGGAATGGTGAAATTATGGAAGAAATACAGTTTATTTTTTTTATTTTATTTTTTTTTTTAGAAATACAGTTTAGTATTGAGCATTTCCATCCCCCAAATAAACATACCCAGTCATTTGCTCTAAATTTTGAAAAAGTCTTTGGCCCCTTTTAGCCAAACACACATAACTATGATTGCATGCCTGCCAAGTCACTTCAGTCATGTCTGACTCTTTGCAACCCTATGGGCTGTAGCCCACCAGGCTCCTCTGTCCATGGGATTCTCCAGGCAAGAATACTGGAGTGGGTTGCCATGTCCTCCTCCCGGGAATCTTCCCTTCCCAGAGATCAAATCCAGGTCTCTCCAGTCTTCTGCATTGGCAGAAGACACTAGCGCCACCTAGGAAGCCCACTACGATTTGCTGCTACTGCTTGCTAAGTGGCTTCAGTCGTGTCCGACTCTGTGCGACCCCACAGACGGCAGCCCACCAGGCTCCCCCGTCCCTGGGATTCTCCAGGCAAGAACACTGGAGTGGGTTGCCATTTATAACTAATTTTTAGAAGCCATTTCAGGCCTACTAAATAAGCAGAAGGTAATGATTAACTGAGTTCACTTTTATATGCTTGTTCAGTGTATTTAGAGTTGTTGAGGACAATTCAAGAAGAGAAACAGTTCCTGATTCAGCTGCCGAATACGGAGTGACCTGTGCCTGCTTTCATGCTAGTACTTATGTAACAATGCACTGCTGACGGTATGAACTAGTGGCAAACCACGGTGATTGCACTGAACTGTACCTTATATGTTGCGGTTTTGTAAAACAGCATTTGGATAGAGGCAAAGACTTTTGTTTTAGTAGAAGTTATAATCACTAACATCATCATAATTATATTTTCTACCAAGTTACAATGCCTATTATGACAAACACATATGTGTATATATATATATATATATATATATATATATATACATACATGTATAGTGCTTCTACTTTATAAGACATCTTTAAGATATCTGCTTTATAAGATAGAAGACAAAGATCATGTTCTCATTCTGACAGAATAATTGATTAAACTAACTTCTTCCTAACACTTCTGTTAGAAAATGCCTGCTGCTGCTGCTGCTAAGTCGCTTCAGTCGTGTCCAACTCTGTGCGACCCCATAGACGGCAGCCCACCAGGCTCCCCCATCCCTGGAATGCTCCAGGCAAGAACACTGGAGTGGGTTGCCATTTCCTTCTCCAATGCATGAAGGTGAAAAGAGAAAGTGAAGTTGCTCAGTCATGTCTGACTCTTAGAGACCCCACGGACTGCAGCCCACCAGGCTCCTCCGCCCATGGGATTTTCCAGGCAAGAGTCCTGGAGTGGGGTGCCATTGCCTTCTCCGAGAAAATGCCTAGAAGTGATGAAAAAATTGTGACAAATAAATTTAAAGTACTGCCAAATTTAAAATTAAGAAAGAAGTATCCCCAAAGGACAAAACTCAATGGGGAAATGGAAGCCAAGGTACTAAGCACAACTTGACATTGGGAAAGAAGTTTAGAATGATGGTGGATATGGTGCTATGGAGTAGGAGGGAGATTAGGAGTGTTATTATATTCTGCATTTGGGCTTTAATTCGCAATATAGACAAATAATAAACGTTGAGTAAGACAATGAGTTGAAAAGTGAGAGACTACATGTATTTGGAACCACTGAAGGACTGTCATAAATACACAATGTAAAGATTCTGAGTTATGCTTCTGGTTTGATTCAGATGTTACTGGACAACTACTCTCACAGATACTATTAAGAGTGAAAAAAGATGCAAAAGAAGTTGAACTTACAGCACTGAAGAAAAGATAAAACTAGGTATATTGTGGAGGAGAGGTGACATTTTGAAGGGAATGGCATAGACAGCGTAAACTACTCATTTTGTGGCAGTTAGCAAAGAGGGCATCATGAACTCCATTAAAAAACATGCAGTTCTTCTGGAACAAAGAACTAGTGAGTGGAGTTTGCTGCTAAAAAATTACAGTAGAAAAACAGATACAGTCTAAAGAACTGAGAGAAAAAAAATATGAGCAGAACTTCAGGGAAAGTGAAAGTCGCTCGGTCATACCCAGCTCTTTGCGACCCCATGGACTAAACAGTCCGTGGAATTGTCCAGGCCAGAATAATGGAGAGGGTAGCCGTTCCCTTCTCCAGGGGATCTTCCCAACCCAGGGATCGAACCCAGGTCTCTGGTCTTGCAGGAGGATTCTTTACCAGCTGATTCTTTATCAGGTGGATTCTCTATCAGGGAAATGATCAAAATCAAAATCATGTAATTGGAATCGCAGAAAGAGAACACGGGTGCAGAAAATGTATATTAAGAAATAATGGCAAAATTTTTCCTAAATGTGGACAAAATTATAAATTTATAGATTCAAGAAATATTATAAACTAAAACAAAGAAATAAACCTTTGCCAAGACACATCACTGCCGAAATTTAAAAGTAAAGAAAATAATCTTGAAAGCAAGAAAAAAAACACCCCACGTTACTTAGAAGATTAACCATGAACAGTTTTTTGTACACCAATTAAACATCAGTAAAGCAGGATAAATGGTATGTATCTGGGTAAATATAAAGGACTATATTTTTTAAGATCTTTAAAACATGTATTACTGTTAAAAGCAAAAATTATCATATTTATAATGGATTTCAATGTATATAAAAGTAATATATATGAGAATTAGAAGGGCAGGTCCAAGGAACCTATTTCGGTATAAATCTTCTTTACTTAAAATAGCAGCAGAATAATAACTCTAAGTAGGTTGTTAATGGAAGGTAAGTGCATTTTACTACCTAGAGTAACTATTGAAGAAATGATACAAAATGAGTTAGCCAGTGCTGGGATTCATGGGGTCGCAAAGAGTCGGACACGACTGAGCAACTGAACTGAACTGAACCACTTTGTGACACTATGGACTGTAGCCCGCCAGACTCCTCTGTCCATGAGATTTCCCAGACAAGAATACTGGAGTGGGTTGCTGTTTCCTTCTCCAGGGGATCTTCTTGACCCAGGGATTAAACCCATGTCTCTTGCATTGTGGATTATTTAACGCTGAGCCACCAGGGAAACTCTAAAAGGCCAATAAGTAAATTCAAAAGGAGTTTAAATTTTAAAAATTTAAATAGACTATTAAAAATAGTTCAGCAATCCAAAAGGAAGAAGGGAAGGAGGCTTCAGTTCAGTTCAGTTCAGTTCAGTTGCTCAGTTGTGTCCGAATCTTTGTGACCCCATGAACCACAGCACACCAGGCCTCCCTGTCCATCACCAACTGCCGGAGTCCACTCAAACCCATATCCATTGAGTTGGTGATACCATCCAAACATCTCATCCTCTGTCGTCCTCTTCTCTTCCTGCCCTCAATCTTTCCCAGCATCAGGGTCTTTTCAAATAAGTCAGCTCTTCGCATCAGGTGTCCAAAGTATTGGAGTTTCAGCTTCAACATCAGTCCTTCCAATGAACACCCAGGACTGATCTCCTTTAGGATGAACTATTGGATCTCCTTGCAGTCCAAGAGACTCTCAAGAGTCTTCTCCAACACCACAGTTCAAAAGCATCAATTCTTCAGCGCTCAGCTTTCTTTATATTCCAACTCTCACATCCATACATGACCACTGGAAAAGCCATAGCCTTGACTAGACAGACCTTTGTTGACAAAGTAATGTCTCTACTTTTTAACATGCTGTCTAGGTTGGTCATAACTTTCCTTCCAAGGAGTAAATGTCTTTTGATTTCATGGCTACAATCACCATATGCAGTGATTTTGGAGCCCAGAAAACTAAAGTCAGCCACTGTTTCCACTGTTTCCCCATCTATTTGCCATGAAGTGATGGGACCAGATGCCATGATCTTAGTTTTCTGAATGTTGAGCTTTTAAGCCAACTTTTGGTGGCTCAGAGGTTAAAGCATCTGCCTCCAGTGAGGGAGACCCAGGTTTGATCCTTGGGTCGGGAAGACCCCCTGAAGAAGTAAATGGTAACCCATTCCAGTATTCTTGCCAGGAGAATCCCATAGATGGAGAAGCCTCGTAGGTTATAGTCCGTGGGGTTGCAGAGTCAGACATGACTGAGCGACTTTACTTTCACTTTCTTTCACTTTCATCAAGAGGCTCTTTACTTCTTCTTCACTTTCTGCCATAAGGGTGGTATCATCTGCATATCTGAGGTTATTGATATTTCTCCCAGCAATCTTGATTCCAGCTTGTGCTTCATCCAGCCCAGCGTTTCTCATGATGTACTCTGCATAGAAGTTAAATAAGCAGAGTGACAGTATATAGCCCTGACATACTCCTTTCCCAATTAGAAACCAGTCTGTTGTTCCATGTCCAGTTCTAACTGTTGCTTCCTGACCTGCATACAGGCTTCTCAAGAGGCAGGTCAGGTGGTCTGGTATGCCCATCTCTTTGAGAATTTTCCACAGTTTATTGTGATCCACACAGTCAAAGGCTTTGGCATAGTCAATAAAGCAGAAATAGATGTTTTTCTGGAACTCTCTTGCTTTTTTGATGATCCAGCGGATGTAGGCAATTTGATCTCTGCTTCCTCTTCCTTTTCTAAAACCACCTCTGAGGTAAGGAGCAACAGCTGTGCTTTGCTGGAGTAGCCGTGAAAAGATACCCCACGTCCAAGGTAAGAGAAACGCAAGTAAGATGGTAGGCACTGAGAGAGGGCATCAGAGGGCAGATAGACTGAAACCACAATCACGGACAACAGGCAAATCTGATCACACGAATCACAGCCTTGTCTAACTCAATGAAACTAAGCCATGCCCTGTGGGGCCACCCAAGATGGGTGGGTCATGGTGGAGAGGTCTGACAGAATGTGGTTCACTGGAGAAGGGAATGGCAAACCACTTCAGTATTCTTGCTTTGAGAACCCCATGAACAGTATGAAAAGGCAAAAAAGATAGGACTCCCCTATCTTCATCCCCTGAAAGATGAACTCCCCAGGTCGGTAGGTGCCCAATATGCTATTGGAGATCAGTGGAGAAATAACTCCAGAAAGAATGAAGGGATGAAGCCAAAGCAAATACAACACTCAGTTGTGGATGAGACTGTTGATAGAAGCAAGGTTTGATGCTGTCAAGAGCAATATTGCATAGGAACCTGGAATGTTAGGTCCACGAATCAAGGCATATTGGAAGTGGTCAAACAGGAGATGACAAGAGTGAACATCAACATTCTAGGAATCAGCAAACTAAGATGGACTGGACTGGGTGAATTTAACTCAGATGACCATTATATCTACCACTCTGGGCAGGAATCCCTTAGAAGAAATGGAGTAGCCATCATGGTCAACAACATGCAGTACTTGGATGCAATCTCAAAAACGACAGAACGATCTCTGTTCATTTCCAAAGCAAACCATTAAATATCATGGTAATCCAAGACTATGCCCCAACCAGTAATGTTGAAGAAGCTGAAGTTACACAGTTCTATGAAAACCTACAAGACCTTCTAGAACTAACACCCAAAAAAGATATATTTTTCATTATAGGGGACTGGAATGCAAAAGTAGGAAGTCAAGAAACACCTGGAGTAACAGGCAAATTTGGCCTTGGAGTACAAATGAAGCAGGGCAAAGACTAATAGAGTTCTGCCAAGAGAACGCATTGGTGATAACAAACACCCTCTTCCAACAACACAAGCGAAGACTCTACACATGGACATCACCAGATGGTGAACACCGAAATCAGATTGATTATATTTTTTGCAGCCAAAGATGGAGAAGCTCTATACAGTCAGCATAAACAAGACCGGGAGCTGACTGTGGCTCAGATCATGAACTTCTTATTGCCAAATTCAGACTGGAATTGAAGAAAGTGGAGAAAACCACCAGACCATTCAGGTATGACCTAAATCAAATCCCTTATGACTATCCAGTGGAAGTGAGAAATAGATTTAAGGGACTAGATCTGATAGACAGAGTGCCTGATGAACTATGGATGGAGGGAATGGCAAACCAATTCAGTATTTTTGCCTTGAGAACCCCATGAACAGTATGAAAAGGCAAAAAAGATAGAACTCCCCTATCTTCATCCCCTGAAAGATGAACTCCCCAGGTCAATAGGTGCCCAATATGCTATTGGAGATCAGTGGAGAAATAACTCCACTGTGTGACATTGTACAGGAGACAGGAATCAAGACCATCCCCAAGAAAAGAAGTGCAAAAAAGCAAAATGGCTGTCTGAAGAGGCCTTACAAATAGCTGTGAAATGAAGGGAAGCGAAAAGCAAAGGGGAAAAGGAAAGGTATACCCATTTGAATGCAGAGTTCCAAAGAATAGCAAGGAGAGATAAGAAAGCCTTCCTCAGTGATTAGTGCAAAGAAATAGAGGGAAAAAATAAAATGAAAAGACTAGAGATCTCTTCAAGAAAATTAGAGACACCAAGGGAACAGTTCATGCAAAGATGGGCTCGATAAGGACAAATGGTAGGGACCTATTAAAAGCAGAAGATATTAAGAAGAGGTGGCAAGAATACACAGAAGAACTGTATAAAAAAGATCTTCAAGACCCAGATAATCACAAGGGTGTGATTACTCACCTAGAGCCAGACATCCTGGAATGTGAAGTCAAGTGGGCCTTAGGAAGCATCACTACGAACAAAGCTAGTGGAGGTGACGGAAAGAGGCTTCAGTTCAGCTCAGTTCAGTTGCTCAGTCGTGTCCAACTCTTTGCCACCCCATGAATCGCAGCATACCAGGCCTCCCTGTCCATCACCAACTCCCGGAGTTCACTCAGACTCACGTCCATTGAGTCAGTGATGCCATCCAGCCATCTCATCCTCTGTTGTCCCCTTCTCCTCCTGCCCCCAATCCCTCTCAGCATCAGAGTCTTTTCCAATGAGTCAACTCTTCGCATGAGGTGGCCAAAGTACTGGAGTTTGATCTCCTTGCTGTCCAAGGGACTCTCAAGAGTCTTCTCCAACACCACAGTTCCAAAAGCATCAATTCTTCGGTGCTCAGCTTTCTTCACAGTCCAACTCTCACATCCATACATGACCACTGGAAAAACCATAGCCTTGACTAGACGGACCTTTGTTGGCAAAGTAATGTCTCTGCTTTTCAATATGCTATCTAGGTTGGTTGGGACAAACAAAAAATGAATAATAAAATGGTTGTGCTAACTACCAAGAAAAGATGTTTTAAAAATCAGACACTATTTAATAGGTATTGATTGGGCAAAATAATTGCTAAATATGACGCTTATGTATGGGTATAGCAAACCTATGGCTATAGCAAAATTGATTCTCATACGTTGCTGTTGTGAATGCAAATTACTATCAACACTACATAGTGATAGCCTATACGTGAGCAATTTAACTTTTATGTGTGTGCCTTAGACAAGCTGTTGTAAACATGCTTGAAAAACATATGCAAAGATTTATGGAAACATTTTTACACTTATTTTTAATAGAGGGGAAAATGCAAAAAATTGAGCTTTATAGAATTTAATTCTGACAAAATATTCACTATAATCCCACAGAATATGGTTCTGACAAAACATGATCCACTGGAGAAGGTAATGGCAAACCACTTCAGTATTCTTGCCTCAAGAACTCCATGAACAGGTTAGAATATAATGCCAGTTAACTAACATTAAAATTTAAACAATGCTGCCTATTGTTTATGGATATTTACAGTAAGTTTAAAGCTCTGATTAGGAACTACCAAATCATGAGTGTCATCGCATTTGAGCAGGAAGGTAATAAGCGTGAGAAGGTAGTTATACTGTTCAGGTTTTAAAAAGAAACCAGAAGCTAAAATAATATTTTTAAATAGAAAGGAAATACACAATTACTTGTAGCTCCTATTTATACAATTCACTTTACGGGTGTTTTTACCCCATAATACTTTTTGTTATGGTAATTTCAGAGTCAGTTGATTGAGTTATCCAAGGATAATGAAAAAAGGAACAAATACTGTTCATTCATCTCCTGCTTTATTCATCATTCTTAGGAAAGGCAGTAGTCTGAATGGAATGTACACATTTTGATTCTTCCTAATTTGCCAGAGGTTGAGGTAGGACTCATAACCTGTGACCTCCCATTCCTGACACCTGGCTTTGACACTTTAGAGTTTCCTTTTTGACTGGGGCAGCGGCTTCACCAGTGCTAGTACTGCATGGCTATGTTAGAAATATTATAACTTTCAATCTCCTATACGTGTTTCCAAATGTTTTGCAGGTTAAGGGAGTATCATTTCTTACTCTCTAAGCAGCTCACAATAATTGAGGAAGAACTCTAAAACTGAGAAGTCAAAATGGAATGTCATAGTGCAATGCTATGCGACAATTAAAACTAATCACATGGTAATATGCTCCCAGAATACTATTAGGGGGAAAAACAGTGTCCAAATCCATAGTTTGATGCTACTGACATATAAATTTTGTTAAAGTTAGTAATAATTATAAACACATGGATGCATAGACTCATATTTCCCCAGGGTGGGAGTGGAAGGGAACTCTATGTACCAAAATGTTACGTCTGTTTATCACCACTTAATGAAATCCATGACTACACCTTTTTCTTTCTTTCTGTATTGTCTATCGTTCAATGGATGCTTTTACTTTCATAATTTAGAATGTTCAACTCTAAAGACAATTAATTTAAACTTTATTTAAATCTAAATAAATTTCAGAAATGTGGTAAATTTCAGAAATATGGCATCTGTTTTTGCCCACTTCCTACAAATAGTGTGTTAAAGTTAGAGTGCTATCTAATTATGGCTAATTCAAAGATAAATTTAGTTTTATTTCCACGTTTGTTACTGAGGGCTTCCCAGGTGGCACCAGCAGAAAAGAATCCACCTGCCAGTGCAAGAGACACAAGAGCTGCAGGTTCAAACCCTGGGTCAGGAAGATCCTCTAGAGGAGAAGGAACTGGCACCCATCCCAGTATTCTTTTTTGGAGAATCCCATGGACAGAGGAGCCGGGCAGGGTACAGTCATGGGGTCGCAAAGAGTCAGACACAGCTGAGCACCTGACCACAGCACTTCTGTTATTGAATTTGGTTTTGAAAGGAGTATACTTTTCAATCTTTGTGATTATCAATTTAGAACAGATCAAATATAAAATTTGATTTAAGCTCTGCAGTCAAAATCTAGGCTAGATTCTTTACTTTCTTTTCTAAAGCACAGTACTTCTAAGATCAGAGGATACAGATGACTTCTTTCAAGAGAGGTTATTTATATTTTTCTCCTTTTGTATTAACCATGAAGTAGTATTTGGATGAGCCCTTGTCATATGGACTTGAATGAAAAAGATATTTTATTAAAATGTAAAGTGAGGTTACCTTCTGTTCTATCCCAAACAACAAAAAATCAAAATTAAGCTACTCTAAGAAACAGGACATTTGCAAAATCCTCATTCTCCAGCATTTGGATAGTATTTAGCTCAAGTATTTTGATACCATTTGCCAAGGAAGAAACCGAGAACACAAAAATGCTTGCTAGGGTATTTTTCTCTTTCTTTTTCTGCTTAGATTTCTCATCCATAATACATTGGATTGATTCTTTTGTTGGTAGTTTAATATAAGGGTAGTTCACAAATTTTTTCTCTAAGTCTCTTAGGATAAATAAAGTGTCAACACATGCATTTCTAATTAATGCACTAATTAATTTCTAATTAATGCATTTTTAACTAGAAATGCACCCACATTTCTAATTAATAAGATGTTTATTTTACACTAATAGCATGAAATAAAGAGTGGAATTTCATATGATTATGTCCATTGGGTAGTTGCCGTCTCTTGAGTTTTTGTTATTTGCAGAGTTATATTACTGTAATTTGAAATCAATGCAACTAGAATTAATTTAAAAATTCTTATGGAGAAATTTTCATTTAGTTTAATTTTGCATTTTTCTTACTGTATTTCTCTTTACATACATAGTATATTTAAAGCCATGCTGGAAACATTTTTTGACACAATGTGGTTTTCCAGGTTGGTTAAGCTGTCTATGGAATTCGAGCCTTTTGCTGGTCCCTCCTTCTGGAAAGTTCTTTAACCAGGTATCTGTTTGATAACTCTTTCACCAACTTCAAGTCTCTAATCTTTGCTCAGCTTCACATGTGGCTTATCTTGAATATCTTATTAATTTGGTAAACTCCTTGTACTCATTTTGACCCCACCCTCACTCTCCTAATTTCCCATACTTCCATGTAATTTTCCCTTTCCCCAAAGCACTTATCAACTTTCACCATATTATATAATTTCTTTCTTTCTTATATTTACTGTTAAATGTGTAATTCTTCCTCCTAGAATGCAAGCATCTTGAGGACAGGAATCTTTGTCTTTGGGGCTTAATAATACATCCTAAGAACTAAAAACACCTCCTGGATCATCACAGGTACTCAATGTCTGTTTTCTTTAAATTATTTGAGGTCAAATAAGGTATCAACGAAATATCAGCAGATTATTTCACTATTTGGGGAATGAATGCGATGTAGCCTATCCCATTGTAACTTGACTTCAAATACTGTTTCCTAGTATATTCTCTGAGCAATGATGCTAGTGTTGTCCTGGCACATTTGGATTCTGTTGAATAAGTCAAAATCATGGCCATGGACAGGTGACTGACTGCTTAATTATTTGAGGACACGAATGATCATATTACAGTCAGTTTTACTAAGCTTTCCTCTAATTCTCCTCTCTATGTGTGGAGGTGTAGGTTTTTTTACAAAGGAACATCTTAATCTAAAAATGTTTGTCCACACTAAGTCTTAGACTGATAAATTACCATCTTCTCTTCTATAGGCATACAGCTGCAAGAATGAGGGGAATGAGGGGAATAAGGAACTATAAGACAGAGAGAACCATGGCTTTTCATTTCTAAGAGTGAGCAATCAGTAAGAAAGGCATGGAAGCCCATGTTTGGGAGATATTCTTTCACATCATCCTACAGTTATGGTAGAAAATGATTAACAGGAATGGAGTCAGATTAAATGATTTAACCAAGCCATAGCTACATTCTTTGAATCTTCTTAGTGTCTTGGGCTTTTGGGTGAATGAATTGTTCCAAAAGGGCCTCATTCAAGGAAATCTTAAAGAATGATCAAACAATGTAAAAAATGTATGTGACTGGCCCCAAGTAGCTGGTCTAAGCTGACACTGGGGGTTCTCACGTCTGTGTGCTGCTCAGGATGATGTATGGGGTAAGTGCATCCTGATTAGTGTCTTGGGATGGACAGAGAGCTAATGCAGAGAGTCAGCAGTTTACAAATCTATTACCGACATCTTGGCTGAATCTGACCTTTGCAGTGCCAGAGTAGATGACTACTAGCTAGCTCCCAGGAAAGCTTATGCTTCATCTTGAATAAAATTTTAATGATGAACCAAGAGCGGAATCTCTCAGTACTTATAGCCTTTCTACTATGATTTTTTTGTATTATACTGGAGTGGGTAGCCATTCCCTCCTCCAAGGGAATCTTCCCAACCCAGGGATCAAACTCAGATCTCATGCATTGCAGGCAGATTCTTTACCAGCTGAGCCACAAGGGAAGCCCGTATTATACTAAGACAGCTATAGAAGACTATATATCTTATTTTGGGTATCTAATTTTTTCTCAGAATACATATTGCTGTCTTTATGTATTTGTATGTGTGTGTGTGTGTGTGTGTGTGTGTGTATGTGTATCAAACACTTGAATAGCTAAAACTCAAAAAAACTAGAGCTCTGTTAAGTTGTAAAATTTAATTGTCATTAATCCTCTTGATGAAGTCTGTTTCTTGAGATGTTCCCAACTCAGGGATCAAACCCAAGTCTCCTGTATTACAAGCAGATTCTTTACCATCTGAGCCACCATGGAAACCCCTTGAAAATACTACATTTTCCATTTAAGTCTTGAAGTTAATTCTTTCTATTTATCAGGGAATCAGTACAACAGAGTTGTTAAAGCCTAGTACTAGGGTCACCAGTCCTGAATTTTAATCCCAGCCATATCACTTACTAGCTGGATGTATGGGCAAATTACTAGCCTTACTGAGTTTTAGTTTCCTTCTTTCCTCAAAAAGGAAAATAACATCTCCCAGAGCTTTTGTGAGAGTGTGAAAATATATATTTTGTAAATTTTAGTCATTTCGTCTTCACTCCTGGTGCCCTTTCTATCTCGCTGTTTTCTTCCCTGTGTGCTTACACGGAAGGGTAGATTGTTCTGCTTTTTCATAGTTGGAAAACTATTTTTAAAAATTAATGGTGAAGCCACTCATCTGAATGTACCTTTGCCCCCAAATTTCTACTTCGTTCTCTTGGATTCTGAGCCGTTCTACTCTGAATGCAGCTTAATTCACCTCCAGTCCTTCAATTTGTGTAAATAAATTACTACTCTTCTTTTCCCCTCTCATCTATAGATATCTCTCAGGCGAAGGAAACGAACTTTGTGACTGACAAAATGGCTATAAAGCATGGGGCAGGGTAAACACATTACAGGTCTCAATAACACGTGGTCACTGTCACTTGTTGCTCCTGAACACACTCAGAAGTTCCTTGCACTCATTTCACTATTTCATGCCTCTTTTCCCGGCTCACACAATCCCACAACCTCTCTCTTCATATGGAACAGTTAGAACTTATTTATCCAGCGAGACTCAGCTTATTTATTGCTTTCCACGAATAGTTTCTTGCCCGCTACACATCCCTGCCCCCACTTCCACCCTTCAAGAAGAGATCATCTCTCTCCTGCTCTACTTTACTGTAAGCATACTTCTTACAGGTTCTTCTAAGCATGATTGTGGGTGCTGTCTATCTTTGTTCACTAGATGCTGACCTTAGAGTCCACTGCCACAGCATTGCCTCATCCATTTGTAGACAATCTCCTATGGGTGTTTCTCGCTACAGAGCTTTATTGCCAGATATAGGATCAGCGTCTTCTGCTCTGGCCCTGACCGAATTCTAATCAGTTAATTACAACTGTCACTATTTACATTGATTATATGTGAAGTAGTATATTGTAGTGGTTTGGTAACAAATTATCTGATTGTGCATCCTAACTCTACCAATTTGTCTTTTGGTTGGTTACCTACTACTTGAGTTTGGGCAAGGTGCTTCTCTGATGTTTGTCTAAGTGTGCTCAGTCGTGTCTGATTCTTTGTAAGCCCATGGACTATAGACCATCAGGCTCCTCTGTCTGTGGAATTTTCCAGGCAAGAATACTGGAGTAGGTTGCCATTTCCTACTCCAGGGGATCTTCTCAACCCAGGGGTCAAACCCACGTCTCCTGCATTGAAAGGTGGGTTCTTTACCACTGAGCCACCAGCAAAGCCCTACCATCTCTAAATTGAGATAATGATAATACCTCCTTGCAGGGATATTGTAAAGTTTAAGTGGGAAATTCATATGCTTAGAATGCAGCCTGGCACACAGAAGCACTAATCAAGGTTAATGCTCATATTTAAATAATAATCATAATCTAAATAATTTAAAGAAGAAACTTTTACAGTCAGTAGATCCAATTTCTTTTAAGTGTCCTAGGGAAAGATGGCCAGTATGAATGGTTTCCATCCATTTATAGACATGTTAATGTGGAGGCTCATAGTGGTTATATTCAGTTTGAGGGCATGTTCTGAAAGGCTTCTTTCCCGTATAAATTCTTCCTGACTCTCACTTCATAGGAAACAGAGATGGTGCATTTTCTGGTGAAAAGATTTCCCATGAGAGTAATTTTCTGTTTCTCTTTCAAAATGTAAATGATTTCCTTTAGGACATAGTTCTGTAATCCAGTATTATTAATAATTTGCCTGGCTCTCTCATAGTAATTTCCATACTTCTTTAAACTGGAGCTAGTTTTCTGAAACTGGGTGTAGTTTACTAACAGAGGCTCTTCTCTAAAACACCAAATTGCCCTCACTGGTGTTAGATCGCCGAGTCAAGGGAAAGCAGCGAATCTGTCTCAAAGAATTAAGGGGTTGGCTTTTCATTGATTGGCTGATTTACTTATTATACTCTGACTTCACATGTCACGGGATCAATCTCTTGAAAGTATATTAGGTCAACTCACCAAGGAATATGAAATTTTTTCTCCTTTATCTTTTTCAAGTGAATTAATAATTACTGTCCAGTCACCAAAATTACATCTCACTTGAGGTTATTTTTACTGTACTGAACTATTCTAGTGGTATATCTTGAATTAGAAACTGGAAATTTTGCTGTGAAGGGAATTTTCATGCACAGTTTAATAATTCAGCTACCTCCACCCCTGGGCAAAATAAATAGCTAGCTGAATGCTTGTTGGCAAAGTCACAGCGAATTATATTATTTGAAACTCTAAATATCCCCCAAATAAATGTTGAAATTATCTGTGGGAAAGCAAGGGGTTTGGGGCATTACAGTAATATTGCTTCCTTGCCGAATGTGCATTTTCTTCTTGGAGATCTATGGAGTTTGGTAATTTTTTTTTTTTTTATTAGGAATAATAGAAGTACACCCATTGTATTTGGGCTGCAATCACTCCTCCTGACTCTCAGCCCTTCAGCAATTCTAGGACCTGATGTTAGATGAGAAGAGTTACTCCTCTGATTCTTAAACATAGATAAATAAGTTATCTCAAATATCTAGTAAGAATTCCAAAGAGTTGGGAAACTGTCACTATTGAATTTTATCAACTAGTTGCTTTTAATTAATTTATTTTTGATCATTTGTTTTGTGTGAGGCACTGTTAGAGTCAGTTGGCATACATCAGTGAATACAACTGTCAAAGATAACTGCCATTGTAGAGGTTGGATTCCATTGTGGGAAGGGGGTGGGGTTAAGGAAAGAGATAATGAATGATAGACCATTCCATGCCATTAGTAATTCTTCTGGTATGTTAGAAACCGATATATACTATGGGAAAGGAGACTGGGGAAAAGTGAATCCAGAGTAAGGAAAGAGGTTGTAGCCTAGGGAGATTTGGGGTGAAATGGTTTCGCCACAGAAATGGTACGTAACACACCCGTGTGGGGAAGTGGTGGAGTGGGGAGAGTAAAGCTGCACAGAGCTCGATTTTCAGCACAGAAGTTTCTGGCCTTGTCTCTCAGTGCTAGAGATGAAATAAATTATAAAGGTAATGATACTGCCCAGGCTCAGATCCTGTGACATCCTCTCTAATTGAAACTCTTATGGGTAGCATGTTTCCCATTAGTTGTCCCAGTCCACAGAGGATGGAGAAAGAAAGCATTGAAGAGATACGCAGTTCAATTCAACAAGCACTTAGTCATACATTTTATTTACCCAGAATGACTTTATTCAATTTCAGTGATACAAAGATGCAGACGTTCTTAAGGCCTCTCAGCTATGTTGTAAGATGAACCACAGATGAATGAATATAAAAGAAAAATATGTGATGTTGCTAAGCAAAGGTTGTATATACATTCACATGTGGAAGAGAAATACTGTAATCTGGAGTTAGCCCAGGGCTTTCTGGAAAAATGAGATCAAGGTTAGACCTTTGCAAGCTTGAGTGTGGTAGTGAAGCAAGTGGGAGTAATCCGGGAAGGGCCACAGTATCCCAAGACACAGAGGTAGAAAAGTCAGAGCTCCTGGGTTAATTAAGGGAGAGAAATCTGGCCAAGGGACTTCATGACCAGGAGTAATGAGCCCCTGGACTAATAGAAGGATTTCCACACTCAGTGTCCCCAATGAGGGGGATCAACACCTATATTAGACAGACTGCTACAGCCTTCCTAGGGACTCAGACTTGGACAGGAGGAGTCTAGTTACAGGGGTGATTCCATTACATTTTACCTTAGTAAAGTGGAGACAAAGGATAATATCTCCAAAATACAAAAAGATGTCTTCCTCTCTTCTGTTACATGGATATGTCCTACCAGTCTCTAAGTATGGCCTAACTTAGGCCACTACGGTGGTCATAGGCTTTGAGCTTGAAAAACAGGGACCCCGCTGAAGACACGGGAGAGGGGGATCGTGTTAGAAAGAAGGCACCCCCAGGATGCGTGTTCACTGCTTATACTCAGCAGGCTGCCTCATGACCTCTCCCCCTGGCAACACCTGCACTCTGTTCCCATGGGCAGCCCGGAGAGGTTGGCACTCGGAGGCCCAGAGAACGTCAGCTCCCATGTATGAGCTATGTCCACGTGTAAACCAAGATTTGGGGGAGGGACAGGGTGAGGCGGGGGGGCCGACCCTTTTTTAGGCCGTTTCCTCTGGTTCCTCAAGTCGGGCCCTCATCTGGTCCCACTCCCAGGTTTTGGACAGATGCTGGATCCCTGATGGCAGTCTCAGCATGCTTCCCCCACACCCCCGCGCCGTGGAGCCTGCTTCCCTCGCAGCAGCCGCTAAGACCCGGAGGGGTGGGATTCCACTTTGAAACTCTGTGCGCGCGGCGCGAGGGCCAGCACCGGGCATGCTCAGTCGCCGCGGCGCGGTGGGGCTGCTGCTCCTACAGCTCTGGCCCCGGGCTCCAGGGCTGGCTCCGCCCACCTCCTCCCCCCGCCGCCCCCCCGCGGCTGCGGAGCTTCCAGAAGGCCGAGCTGTAGCGGCTCCCCGCGATCTCGGCCCCCGCCCAGCGCCGCCCGGCTTGCGGCCGCCTCCCACTCCTCTTCCTCCCCTCCTCTCTTAAGGTGGAGGAGCTGGTGCTTGCTTCTGTTCGCGCCACACACCGCTCTGCCAGCCCCAGCCCAGGACCTGCGAATGCCTCCCGGAGACCAGAGGACTCTCGGCGGGGGCTCTTTCCAACACCACTTTGCCTGAAGTGGGGTCGTGGCGGAGTTGCTCCTCCGCCACTCAATGCAAAGCACTATGCGGAGAGCGGTCGGCTTCCCTGTGCTGTGCCTGCTTCTTAGTCTTCACGCTGCAGGTAAGGGGTTGCCCGGCAGAGCTGTGGATGCGCCGGGAGACTGCACATGCTCCAGGACTCTAGGGAAAGCTGGCTTCGCGAGGAAACCCTTAGAAAGGCAAAGCAGGACAGTGCTGACACGGTAGGGGCGAGGGAGTCCTGCACCTGTTGGAAGACGGAGGCCGAAAACTTAAGCTAAAATCAGCCCGTGATTTTTCCTGACCTCGTATGAACATTTTCAATGCGAATACAGGTTTGCTTCCTCCACCCCTCCCCTCCATCTAGACTCCCAGATTTTGTTTCTAAGCTCCGCACTTGACTGCCCGTTTTTCAGGAGGCTGACAAGACTCCCTACTGGATGTAATATTTTCTACTGCAGCGGCTACTTCCGTAAGGTCTCTCGGTTTAGCGAGAGCTCACAGGGATCCATTGGCTGTAACCTGATGGACCACATCTCTGCCCCAAAGATCGAAATACACGGTTCCCATTAACGATGCCACTCCAGGCTCCTTTGGCCCCAGCTCTTGTCAGTCGAATTTTCTAAACCAATAAGACGGACGAAAGCTTTAAAATAGGACTCTCTCGTCTCTTTCAGCATCATGGTCAGGTTCCGAGGGCACAAGACAGAAAACCAATCACTGTTTCAAAGCTGACAACCGCAGGGTAGGCACTGTCCCTGGGACGGGTTTGATGAGGTATAGAAAGAAATGACAGTGAGACTGATTCCCGGATATAAATATAGTTGATATCAGAACCAGTATCAGGTTTCGTTTGGAAGCAAACCTTAGGAAGTACCTGGGGAATTGTACATAAAATGTCGCTATAGATCCTGCTTTTTGGATACATGCAGCCTCGATCTGATACAGGGACTTGCTGGACTGAATCCTTTATCATTTTTACGCACACATGAACCAAAATAAAATATGGTAGAGAGATTTTGGGAGCCCTACTGCGACAGCAGTTGTCCGTGCAGTATCCCTGTAGCAATCAAAGAACAGGTATTTTCCCCGAGTTTGCCTGTCATCCAATCACACGTATTCATTCATTTTTCCAAGCAATATTTTATTGAGTATATACTACAGTTCAGAGATAGTGCATGAAGATAATGGATATAAAATTGCAATTTTGGGGTATCTTTTAGAAAGAGTGTGGGTGAGTCCTTTTCTGTGTAGGCAATTGTGAGAGTGAAAGATGGTACTTCCTTATTTCTAGCTAATGCTATTTTAATGTATTGTGAATCTCTTGAACAAGTAATGTATAGGAACATTGAGGCTATAATTAAGTACCCATGTTAATTGTTATAATTATGATGTTATATTGTGGAATTTTCAGTAGTTCTTTAGCACTTTGAAAACCGGGATGTAGCTATGACATGGTCATTAAATTATTTGCAAACAGTTGTAGTAAATCCTTTTATTACTGCATACAATTCTTTAATGTCAAAATATGAGATGAAAACACACATTGGGTTGAATTTTATTTACATTATTGTTTAATTATAGCCCTGAGACAAATAGCTATTACCAAAAATATCCTCAGTTCCTATCAAATTTAGGAATGATTTGAACTGATCTATGAAAAATATTAGTGTTGTTATTTTTAAAACTAATATATAACATTTCTAAAGATAACATTTTATGTATCTTGAGTAATTATAACTTAAAAGCTATAAATAACCTTAAAATGAAGCAGGTGGAAAACATTTATAAATTTGTTGTGGATGAACATTTGGGATGAGGAAATAGAGGACTTCTGTTCATCAAAAGAGAAACCTAGAAGTCTGTAGCCCTAGATTATACCTGGAGCTCTGCCAAAGGGTGTATTACCAAGACAAACCAATCCAACTCTACTTTGACTTCTTAATTTGAGGGGGAAAAAAAAGGAAGATGATTAATCAATTGAATTTAGTCACAAGGCATTGAAGGCTATCTCCAGATTTCAGTTGTAAGATGCCATATAGAAATTAATTACATTCATATTTTTAATGTAGTGCTTTTGATAGGTGTTTTTTCCCCAGCAGATTGCAAGTTTAATATTGTGGTTGTCTTGCCAGTTTCATTTTGAATGCATTTTAATTTAAACAGCAATTTGTGGGTCACAAGCTGTCATCAGATTAAAATTCATCACAGTTATCTAAATAACATTGTTAGGACTTTTCATTAGAACTGAGACGAATCAGCTTTCTTGATCTCAGCTCCTGTAGATTTGGGTAATAAAAAGGTGAGTGAGTGGAAGGACAAAGATCAAGAAGTCAGTGATAGTCTCTACTTGTTGAATGTCTCATTTGGCTTCTCTTACAGAAAGCTCTCCTCTCAGGGGGAAAGTGGGCTTTATAAAGAAGGAGAATGAATTCTGTGTAGTCAAGCCTCTTTGGCTGAAAAGCTAATTGATCTGTTTTGTTGTGCCCAGGGTAAGCTGGCAGAACTAATGATAGGTTAGACCTCTTTCAGGATGGGAGAAATTGGCTGCCAGGATGTAAGTGCTCTTCGTAGCTATACTAAAAACTGTTAACTTCCATAGTCATTCTCCTAATGGTAAAGTAGCAAACTGTTTTCACCTTGAGTACCCTCTCCAACTGTTTGGTCATGATCGCCTGAGTCACTATGCAAAAAAAAAAAAAAAACAAAACATTCTGACCAACCCTGAGTTCTGATGACTTAACAGGGAAAAGTATTGCGATCTGTTTGCAATGTCTATGGGAGCAAAAAGAGGAAGAGGGGTACAATGCTGTGTAATTAACATCTCTAGAGAAGATAACTGTAATGAATTACTGAGCATGGAGTTTATCAGAGAACCTGGACTCAACTCTATCCATGGCAGCTGATTTTTGTAGACCTTCTTAACAGAAAAAGTGATAGTTATTGTTCACCCAGCTGCTTACTACACAGGTGAGAAAACTATGATTCAGTAACTAGTAGATATTATTACTTTAAAGTGCCAGTTAACAGTATAGTCAGGGTAAAAACCCCATGTTTCCAGGCCTGTGATTGCACTCTATGTAAAATCCTACACTCTTTGGGAGGCTACCATTGAGATAGTGGTGCCAGATTCTTTTCCCCTAATTGTCCTCATTCCTTACACCTCTGTGAAGCAACATAATGTATCAACGTCACTAGAAAAGACCACTTTAGGAATATCGAGGAAGGCAACTACAAGGTACTCAGTGATTCGGATGGTAAAATAATTACGTGGAAGAGCCACAGGTAGCTTATTTCCTTCAGTGTTTCTTCTCTTTCTTTGCCCAAAGAACTATGGGAGATTATATTTATTGATAATATTTTAGTTACAAAGGAGTAAATGTCTTGGGGTATCTTGAAGATTCTCATGGGAAAGCTTTCTTTTTCCTAGAGAATGTCTTGCTAAAAAAACACAAGTTGATCTCAATGCATTACTCTCTCTTCGAGCTCTGGAAATGGTTCTTTCAAATTTCTGTATGGTTCTTACTACCTGCTTTTCTGAATGACACAGAGACTACTTTCAATGTATATTCTGATGATGCTTCTGCATTCTCAGAGAAGTGCCTAGTCTTCTAGTCTTTGAGAAGCAAGAGTTCCTGTGATGGAACTAAGAGGATCAGGGAGGTCATTGGCAGAAACCCCATACTCAAAAGAAAGGGTAGGAACTTCCCTGGTGGTCCAGGGGTTAAGAATCTGCCTTGCAATACAGTGAACATGGGTTCAATCGCCGGTTGGGGAGCTGAGATTCCACATGCCATGAAGCAACTAAGCCATGCACCGCAATTACTGAAGCCTGTGTGCTCTAGAGCCCCTGTACTGCAGCTAAGACCCAATGCAGCCAAAATAAATAAATAAAATATTTTTTTAAAAGAAAGGGTAGACAGATAGGAAAATGATATTTTAAGATATCTTTTCTCAATGAAGAGTCCCTTAGAGTTCCAGAATCAGTTTTTCACTCAACATAGTTCTTAACACTGGCCAGGGGTCTGCTCTATTCTCTCCCATATTACCTCTCTGATATCTCTCTGCTTTCCTCTTTTTTGTCTCTCTCCAGCTACAGTGGTCTCCTCCCTATTCCAAGAAGACACCAAGTGCTTGCCCATCCTCCCAAAAAGTTTTACTTCTTTGCCTGAACTGTCCTTTCTCCATATTTCCATGGCTCAATCCCTCAATTTTCAGTCTTTGTTCAAAGATTACTTTCTCAGTGAAGCCCTCATTGACTATCCTAATTAATATTTCATCACCCCTCAAATCTTCCAATACCCTTCCTTGATTTATTTTTATTATTAATTGTATTGAAATATAGGTGATTTACAATGATGTGTTGATTTCCGCTGTATAGCAGAGTTCCTCAGTAACTCGTACAGATACTCTTTTTCATATTCTTTTCCATTCTGGTTTATCACAGGATATTCAGCATATATAGTTATAGTTCCCTGTGCTATATAGTAGGACCTTGTTGTTTCTCGATTCTATACATACTAGTTTGCATCTGCTAATTCCAAGCTCTCAATTCTCTCCCCCTTGGCAACCACAGATTTGTTCTCTATGTCTGTTTCTGTTTCCTAGATATGTTCATTTGTGCCCTATTTTAGATTCCACATATAACCCCTGATAGCTCAGTTGGTAAAGAATCTGCCTGCAATGCAGGAGACCCTGGTTCAATTCCTGGGTCAGGAAGGTCCACTGGAGAATGGATAGGCTGCCCGCTCTAGTATTCCTGGGCTTACCTTGTGACTCAGCTGGCGAAGAATCTGCCTGCAATGTGGGAGACCTGGGTTTGATCCCTGGGTTGGGAAGGTCCCCTGGAGAAGGGAAAGGCTACCCACTCCAGTATTCTGGGCTGGAAAATTCCATGGACTTCCATGGGGTCACAAAGCGTGGACACAACTGAGCGACTTTCACTTTCACTTTTCATAAGTGCTATCATGTATTTGTCTGTTTTGTTTCCTGCTATTTCTATAGCAGATCCTGCCCATCCTAGCACTGGGAGAGGAGCAGTGCTGGGCACAAAAGCTAGTAAAGATTAGACAAATACATTGAATAAATAAAAACAACACAGTAATATTTCTAGTCTCCTCTTTTTGCATTTAATTTCTTCTTGGCACTCATGCAAGGCACCTACTCAACTTAGCCACTTCCAGAATGGATTTCAGCAGAGCTCATTTACCCAAAAATTAAGTTGCTCCCCAGAAGTCTCACATACCCAGGGGACATACAATCTCAAGCAGACTTTGCTACTTTGGGAAATGAAGAGCAACTGGGGATGGGCTTTAACTATCGATGAACTCAGTGGCAAAGTCCTTCCAACTGATTGCCAGATGCTGTAAGAGCCCAAATGCCTTGTTGGTTGGCTATATTTTTAATTCTTTGTAAAATGCTTTATACCTGTGGGAATGGCTATGATAATGTCTGCATCTTTAGCACTTAAGAAGATAGATGTATGTATATTTGAGACCACACATTCCTAGAACCACGGAGACTGCTTATTCTATTGGAAATGACACCCTGACTAGCACGTTGTAAAATTGTGGATTGTATTATCCACAACCCAGATAATGATGAATGTATTATCTATCATGCAGACTTCTTCTCTGTTTCTCATCTACTTTTCTATCAACTCGAATCTTTTTTTCTTAATTTTAAATTTATTTATTTTTTGATTGAAGGGTGATTGTTTTACAGGATTGTGTTGGTTTCAGCCAAACATCAACATGAGTAAATCATAGATAAACATATGTCCCCTCCCTCCTTCCCATCTTCCCTATCCCACTCCTCTTGGTTGTTACAGAGCCCCAGTTTGAGTTCCCTGAGTCATACAGCAAATTCCCCAAACTCTAATTATGGTTCCATATAGTTAAGGTGGTAATTTATCTTTTCCTTATCAATGAATATTGAGATTAGATTGAATCTAACTTTGAAAATTCTTCTCATTGAATCCCATGGATAGCCACTGGTTTCCTCAATAGCTTCTCTCTTATCTAACTAGTCATTTCTCAGTTGCACTTTTAGGTCTTTCTCTGAGCATTCTTTAATAGGTTAGTGCTCTGTAGAATTTATGTGTCCTAGGTCTTTTTTTCTCTTTTATCCCTGTATACTTTCTCTGTGGATGTTTACATCCAGGCCTACATAGCAAAGTTGAAATGCATATTTCTATCTCAGATATTTCTCCTGTTCTCCAGTCCTATCACTACAATTTTCTAGGAGTCATTGGAGATCCCACAAGTATCAGGAATCTGGCTGTTAATGCTCAGCACTTCCCATAACAACTTCTTTTATTTCTATATATTCTATCATTGTGAATAACATGAGAGTCCCCCACAGTCACCCAAGCCTGGTACAACTGGGAAAAAGCATACTCGATCACATTCTCACTTTGTATTCTCTAATACAGCCATTTCCTTTTCTCTTAGGGTAAACTCAGACTCATTAGCATGGGGAAGTCTTTTACTATCAGGTATTTCCCAACTCCATCCTTATTTCCTATCATCATGTTCTGCTTTGCCCACTGTTATCATACTAAAAGCAAATTTCACTGGTTTGCCATGCCTCTCATCCTTTTCACATACTGTTCTATTTATTTTAAGTATCCAACTCTGCTTCATTTTCTAGATAATTTTCCTCCAACTTTAAATCATAGTTGAGCATTGCCTACTTTGAGAACCCTTCCTCAAACCCCATCTCATCCAAGTAGCTTTCCTAGGTTTTCCTTTGAGGCCCTGTGTATTTCACTATTAATGCTCTTAACCTGAGTTTTTTGTTTTTTTTTTTTTTTTGAGGACAACAAGAGAATTGTAGCTTTTATCTCTGTATACTAATAATATATTAATAGAACTGTGCTTGTTATCCAGTATACCATCAATAAATGTTGCACCCAATAAATATATTCAGGAGGTATTTGGCAAAATAAATTTTGATTAATTTATATTTACAAAGAGATTATATCTCACTTTCATGATCATAAAGAGTAGAATTGACTTTACTACTGCCCTTTCAATCAAATGTATGTTTACTGGTTACAAAGCAGTGGAAATGGGACAGAATAGCTTTCATTTAAACATATTCTGTTTAAGATAAGTTTGTGTTCTGTGAGCATGAGGCTTATTCTAGTGGTGTTGTGTGCTGAACTCCTCCTAGATGGATAGACATCCCTATATGATTTTCTAGTACTACTTTAGGATGGGAGTGAGATGAATGTGTTCATTTTAAAGAGAGAAAACAATTAGACAAGATACATTACATGATAGCTGTGCATTAAAGGATGGACCCAGAACCCCTAATTAATTCTGATTACTGATCAGTTATCTGAAATAACAAACATGAGCCACCTACACATTTAAAATCAGGTAGGAGTTTGAGGCAGTGGGTTCAATAAGCAGAAATAAAAAATAATCTAACCTTCCTTTGCTCCCCCTACCAAAATCCAAACCATCACAGAAAATTTCTGAGTATTGGATGGTTTTATACAATTTTTCTCTTTTTTATGTATAGATAAAGTCTTTATTAAACCTTTATGGGAGCTGTGCTTTTACTTGAAGAATGGAGAGTGGTTGATGAATAATAAAAATGTCACTTCTTCTGAGATGATGTGGTCACACATCAAAAACTCATTTATTGCCATTATTATTAGTGATAACATGGATGCTATGTTTCATGGTAAATATATTGTTAAATCTCTTAAAAGCTGTTTGTAAAGTCTAGTTCAAAAGGTAGAGAAAGCCATTTTTCCCTCTAAAGATCCTACTTGGCCATAAATGCATTCTTCATCTTCAAAGCACTTACAAATGCTGACACACTTAGTGTAGCTTTGATATTTCTCAACACGAAGGATTTTAACAGCTTGAAACATTTTAATGGTAAAATATTATTTTAAGATCAGGTTTCCTAATTCCTGTTCACCAAACAATGTAGCTGTAAGTGTCTACTATTGAGATATTTGCCACAGAATGACAATTAGCAAATTTATGTTGTGAATAGTAGCACTTTCCATTTAGATACTTTTCTACTTATAATGACAATCTAGACTTTTCTCATAATCAAACCTTATTTGATTTGATTTTATTAAGATGTTGATATCCATGAAAATTTCAACCACAGGGACCAACAACAAAACAAAACTGTTTACCTGAAACAGCAGTCTAGATCAATATGTCTAATTACACTGAAGTAGATGCCAAGTTCAGTAGGAGCTTGAACTATTTTCTGTCTTAGTTCGGACGTGAAGCAATGTCCATTTACTGACTTAAATGTGCAGAAGAGCTTAAGACAGCCTAAACTACTGTTTCTTTGAAAAAGAGCAGTGAATGAGCACAGAGTAAGAGTGTCTCACAGTGATTTACTGGCCTATGCAGCAACATGGACAGAGTAAAACTCCTCTGCTATTTCGCTACAGTAGTGATTCAATTCCTGACGGAGGCTGGAGGGGAAATGAGGCGATGCGCATAACTACACAAGGTCAGCTCCCAGTACTGGGATACTTTCACTTACCTGGGGAAGAGGCTCAATACAAACTATGCCAAATATTATATCATGATGAGTTAGTCCACAAGGCCATCAATCTATAAATATAAATTTATAGATTGTGATTTTAAAGTAATTCACTTTCTTGGTCTCTTGTTGATTCAAGACAGTATTTTTATTCTCCCTGGAAGAAAATGAAATAGCTTAAGCAGAAAAGTTAAGAGAAAATTGAAACAAAGGAGAAAATGCCATATTTTTAGATAATGCTTAGCAGAATACTGTAGCAGATAAGAGCGTGTATATGGTGATCAGTTTCAAATCCAGGCGTCGTCACTTACTGTCTCTGGTGGCTTAGTCCCTAAGTTGTGTCCGACTCTTGCAACTTCATGAACTTAAGTTCCCAAGGCTCTGTCCATGAGATTTCCCAGGCAAAAATACTGAAGCAGATTGTCATTTCCTTCTCCAGGGAGGATCTTCCTGACCCAGGATTTGAACCTGGGTCTCCTGCATTATAGGCCAATTCTTTCCCAACTGAGCTATGAGGGAATCCCTACCATCTCTCTATAACTTGGAGTAAATTGCTTGATCTTTCCACATCTCAATTTCTTCTTTTAAAAATGGAGACCATGTATTATAGAGTTGTTGTTGTGTGTTAAATAGGATAATGTGATGTAAAATAGACTGTGCTGTCTTAGTAAGTGCCATGTAAGTGTTAGGTGTTATTTGATTAGGGCTGGGAGAGGTCAGATGCTAAATGATCAACCGATATCTTGGAGCAATTTCTCATTCTTTTTGTATTTGAGCCAATGCTAGAGAAGTATACATGTGCAAGAGAGATTCTGGATCCCAATCTCTTTTTCAGTTGGATCTTGTCTGCATAATTCCTCTCTCTTTGGTCTGAGCCTTACTAAGCAGGTCTGTGATGGATTTTGAAGCTTCAAAGCATCCACCTGTTTCTTCTGGCCACTGAGAGGCTGAAGAGAGCCTGGCCAGGCCCAGGATGTCAGATCTCATTCTCCTAGTCCCTCTTCAACACCCCACACCAAACCCCTCAATAAAATAGTTTAACATACTTCTCCTCCTCCAAATTCAGCTCTCCCCTAAGTCTCCTAATGCCTTACCTATAAGCATCTCAATGTATTATCTATCTATCATGTCTTCAGCAAATTCTTAAAGTGAATATATTAGTAAAATGCAAATTTTTCTTGGGCTTACCTCATGGTAATTGAAAATAGATAACCTTTTCACCTTTTCCTAAACACCATAGTTCTGACATATCTAGTTCTTATTTCAGCTTAGCAGATAGCCCAAACTTGTCCTCGGAGCTGCCTCCCTAACTAGTCTCACTGGCACAGATGCAGAGTGAGAAGTTCAGACGTGTGACCAAGGCTGCAACTCATAGCTCTAAGAACCTCTTTTAGGACTGCTGCTCTCGTAAGGCTTCTCCTCTACTGACTGACTGACACTCTCCTGCTCGCTATCTGTAGCCTATGGAACTTCTAGATCACTGGGCTCCAGGTCCACATGGAAGGCTGCCCATGGTTCTGTGGGCACTGGAGAAGTTAAAGGGAAAGCAAGGAGGGACATGGAGACGGGGAGACATTTTATTGGGGATTGTCAAGCACAGCCTTCGCCTGTTCAAGGCACGACTCATCACTCCCTAACACCCAGACCTTGCTTCCCAGCCCCACTTGATCTAAGGATTCTATCCTGCTGATTTTATCTCAGGTGACCTACCATGTATAGCTCCAGTCTGGCTCCCTGGGAGAGCTGCAACCCATCAGAAAAATCAGAATTCAACTATGGAAACTTTTTCATGGTGCTAACCTCCAATATGCGAAGTTATGTTCGTGGTGGGTTGGCTGTTTCAGTGCCTCTGAACACTCCATGGCAGTTAAGAAGCTCCCTAGGAGAATTCTCACAGGTTCTCACAGGTCTGGTACAGTTAGGCAGGGCTCTTGGCATTCCTGGGTCCCTCTGTATCTCCAGAGCATCAAGATTCCCCCCAGGTGTCCACTGGTCTTTTCTGAGTGACTTATTTCCTCAAAATGGGAGTGGCTGATTCTTAGAGAGCTTGGATTATAACATTTATCAGGTTGTTTGTTATTCCTAAATCTGAACATTAACTGAAGCTATGAAAATATAACAGAAGGGTCTCCTCTCTAGATATACATTGGATTTATAGGGAAGAGACAAATAGATTTCATTATAAGAAAAGAAGGAAAATACAAATGACTATTTCCTAAATTCCTGTGATGTGCTAAGTGTGAAAGTTAGTTGCTCAGTCATATCTGACTCTGTGTGGCCTCATGGACTACAGCCCAGCAGGCTCCTTTGCCTGTGGAATTCTCTAGGCAAGAATACTGAAGTGGGTAGCCATTCCCTTCTGTTGAAACCAGGTCTCCTGAATTGCAGGCAGATTCTCTACTGTCTGAGCCACTAGGTCTGTTTAACCCCTATGACATACTAATCTCTATCCCAAATGCTTCCTATAGTATAATCATCTCACCCTTTAGGATAGAAAGTTTGTTTGAAATGGTATGCTTGTACTACAGAAACAGCAAAAATATACTCTAATTCATGTAGCAGAGTAAAAATAGAAAAATTAAGCTCTAGAATCTGACTTCCTGGGCTTGAATCCCATCTCTGCTATTTACTGTTTAAATTCCCTGTGCTTCCCTTTTCTTATCAGAATAAAAGGCTAATACCATGGTAACTACCTCATAGGGTGGTTTAAGGATTTAAGGAGCTAATTCATAAGGCCCACAGCATGGGGCTGGAACACTGCATATATTCAATGGCAATAGTTGTGAGAATTATCATATTAGCATTTGAAAACTTTCATTGGTCCTATATTTCAGGTTCCATACTTGAAAAGGAAAAAGTGTGCATATTGCTGCTGCTGCTGCTAAGTCGCTTCAGTCGTATCTGACTCTGTGTGACCCCATAGACGGCAGCCCACCAGGCTCCCCCGTCCCTGGGATTCTCCAGGCAAGAACACTGGAGTGGGTTGCCATTTCCTTCTCCAATGCATGAAAGTGAAAAGTGAAAGTGAAGTCGCTTAGTCGTGTCCCACTCTTAGCGACCCCATGGACTGCAGCCTACCAGGCTCCTCCATACATGGGATTTGCCAGGCAAGAGTACTGGAGTGGGTTGCCATTGCCTTCTTGACTATCGCCCATTAAAAAGAAATTCACTCTGAAGCCTTCTTTTGTGAAGAGTCCCTGCCATGAACATCTAATTTTTGTACCTCCATTAAAAAGAAAATACTAGTAAACTTTTGCCTTGTGAATTAAAAATTGCTCATAACTAGTAAGCTAGTGTTGGAAGCAATGAATGCTGTTTTCCAAACTGGAGAACATAAGAGAAAAATAACTCCATAGCCACCAGAGGTGCTGCAATTATGGGCAACCTCTGGTAAAGACCTTCAGTCTTAGGTTTGGGGTAGAATTTGTAGTATCACCCCTCCTGCTGTCTCACTCTACAAACTACCTGAATTCACAACATCCAACAGGAGCCAAAATATCCCACTTCTAATGTTGAACCTTTTGCATGTCCACGGACACCTTGCAAAGTCTGTGAATTGCATGGTTCGCATATTCCACTGTGAGAGCCTTGCCCATATACCTTTGAGGTGTGTATGTGGGAGGGGAGGGAGTGGGCTTCATGAAATCAGAGTTGCTATATATGCATTCTGTGGATCAAGCAACCTACCTCCCCTAGCGTTAAGTTCTGCTGAGTCGACCATAAATTCACCATGGGTACAGACTGTGCCTCCAAACCAGTCCTACCCTGAGCCTGAAGCAAAAGTGCTTTGGGTCTCCCATACCTCAGCCTAAGGCATCAGCCCCCGCTGGTGGCAGCCCCTTCCCTTCCCCCAACCCTGCCCTTGACATCTTGAAGCTCACTCTCTGGAGCTCTGTGCTCAGGCTGAATCTCAACCTCTTGCCTTCTCCTTCCTCTCCACCCCAGTGAAAGTGTGTTCTTCTTACTTCGCATTTCAAGAGGGGTCTCTCCTCCACTAGCGCTATTTTAGGAAAGATGTGACGCAGTGATCTACTCCTGATAAAAATAGCTGTTAACTGTATGGTCTTTCCCTAGCAAATGTTCATTTTTTTCAAAGAACAGTGAAAAAAAAAAGCAGTGTCTGCTGAGAAAGCAGTACCTTTGACCAGTGGTGTTAATTTCAAGTGATGGATGAAGGGACCAGGACAGGATGGAGTAGAGGTGTTGACCTGAAGGATCTACCAAGTGCCCTGTGCTCCTCAAATCCCTAAATACAGGCAGAGGAGACCAGGACAAGATTTCTTCAAGTGGCCACCATGGACCTCCTTTCTTACTCTCTGTAGTATCATTACTGGGGCTTCCCAGGTATAGCTAGTGGTAAAGAACCTGCCTGCCAATGCAGGAGACTTAAGAGACATAGGTTTGATTCCTGAATCAGGAAGATCTCCTGAAGGAGGGCATGGCAAGCCACTCCAGTATTCTTGCCTGGAGAATCCCATGGACAGCGGAGCCTGGTGGGCTATAGTCAACGGGGTCATAAAGAGTTGGACACGACTGAGTGACTGAGCACAGCACGGCACAGTGTCATTACTATGAAAATATTGTAATTTTTTGATCTGTTCTAATATTCATTTTGCTATTTTTAAATATAATTCCTAATCTACTATGAGAATTATTCTTAAAACAGATATTTTTCTTTTCCTTGCAATTGAAGTACAGCTTTCAAGTCATGTGGAGAATTCTGCTATAAATAAGATGATAATAGTTTATAATCTCTATATTTATAAATACCAATATTTTAAATGCTTGCATAACAATGAGGCATAAAAATTACATTTTACAAGTGTATTTAGAGCTTTATCACTCTATAAATGCATATGGAACTCAATTTCTATGATTTCTGCAGAGGCTAGTGTTACTTAGCTTTCTAGCTGTATGATCATTTTTCCTCACTTCTGCATTTCCCAAGAGGGCGTATCTTGATGAAGATCTTCTCTTAACTGCTGTGTAGAGTTGAAGAGATAGTAGCTTTCACTCTTGTCAACCTCTCCTCCAAGCATCTTTCAACTCAGTTCTTCAGGAACTGGGGAGCATCTATCTGCTTCTGTTGAGCCAATATAAATCTCACTTCCTCCAGCAGAGTCTGAGGCCATGGTCTTAATCTCATTTCTTCATGACTTCTGTCTAGTCACACTGCCCCAAGGGTGCTGCCCAAATTGTATTAAATTTCACTCTGTAATACTGATTTATCAGATGAAACATATGGCTACTAAAGCTTGGCAAAACCCAGGAAACATGAAATCCTTTCATTATAATTTTACCACCGGCACGTGGCACACAGTGGATATTTGCTGAAATGACTGTCCATTTCTGTGGCTTCCAGATAGAGTTTTCTGTCATGCAGCTCAACTTTGGATGGAAGAGTTAAATAGGAAGAATGGAGGGACTCCCAGAGTAGTTACAGTGGGCTCTAAGTGGGAGTAGGAACCATGTTAGTTCTAACAGGATATTTGAGGAAATATGAAGGAGTGTTTATATCAAAGAACATGCAGGAAAAGCTGACAAGATGCCTTAATAAAAATCTTTCCTTATTGTGGTAAGATTCAGGCCCTTTCCTACATAGAAAAAAATAGAAGCAGTTCTCTAAAAATAAGACTAGTTACTGTGGGTTTTTTTTTTTTTTTAATTTTTATTATTGATATGCTAGACATATCACTGGCCAAACACTTGAAGCATTTAAATAATGTTAGGAGAAGACATAGAGTTTCCTCATGGAATTATGTTTTTATATCTTAAAGACTAGGGCAAAACTAGATTTTAGGAAAAAACATTTCTGGAAGGGAGTGCTCTTTTGGTAACAAGCTCCTTTACCAAAAGGGAGGGCCTTTTGGTAAATCATGGTAATCATGGGAGGGCCCATGATTGCTTAAAATTTTTATGTGTATAATTCAATTAAAATTTTTATAATTGTTATCTTTTAGAAACAATGGCTCAGCGGGTAAAGAATCTGCCTGCAATGCAGGAGACTCGGTACGCACGAGTCTCCATCCCTGAATCAGGAAAATTGCCTGCAAAAGGAAATGGCAATTCACTCTAATATTCTTGCCTGGGAAATCCAATGGACAAAGGAGTGTGGAGGGCTCTTCCATGGGGCTGCAAAGAGTCAGACACGACTAAGTAACTAAGGATGCAAGCACGCACACATTATTTTACTTTTTATGATTCATTTACTGGTCTGAAGATGAACTTTTTTTTATCAAATTGATTATTTGGTATCAGGATACAAAATAAGTGTGTGCACATATAAATATATGCATACATAATATAACACATGTTGTAAGAACATAACTAAGACACAAACTGAATTTTGCAAAATTAGCTTTATGTTAATATATACAGACAGAGCCATAATGGAATTTTCAAAGCACTAGTGTCCCTTGCTAATAAGATTAGTATGAGTGAGTGTCTGTTATACCTGGAAGGTTATCCTGATACACCTCAGTTGCCGCATCTTGGGAAGGCTGTATTTGTTCACCAGGAAGATTCAGTGTTGGTACTGTGGGTGCTTCTAACTGGAGATTAGTGCCGTGGTGACTTCATGGGTTAGCATTAACAGTAGTAAGTAGTATTACAGAACAGCTGGAAGTGAAGTGAAGTGAAGTCGCTCAGTAGTGTCCGACTCTTTGTGACCCCGTGAACTGTAGCCCACCAGGCTCCTCCATCCATGGAATTCTCCAGGCAAGAATACTGGAGTGGGTTGCCATTGTTTTAATGTTAGACTCCTTCCATCCAAGGATAGCGCTTCTGAAAATCCTCCTTATAGAGAAAAATCAGCGCCATGGGAAATCTAACTGAATTGAGGCTCACTTTAAAGCAGAGACATTACTTTGCCAACTAAGGTCCGTCTAGTCAAGGCTATGGTTTTTCCAGTAGTCATGTATGGATGTGAGAGTTGGACTATGAAGAAGGCTGAGCACCGAAGAATTGATGCTTTTGAACTGTGATGTTGGATAAGACTCTTGAGAGTCCCTTGGACTGCAAGGAGATCCAACCAGTCCATTCTGAAGGAGATCAACCCTGGGATTTCTTTGGAATGAATGATGCTAAAGCTGAAACTCCAGTACTTTGGCCACCTCATGCGAAGAGTTGACTCATTGGAAAAGACTTTGATGCTGGGAAGGATTGGGGGCAGGAGAAGAAGGGGACGACCAAGGATGAGATGGCTGGAAGGCATCACTGACTCGATGGACGCAACTCTGAGTGAACTCCGGGAGTTGGTGATGGACAGGGAGGCTTGGCATGCTGCGATTCATGGGGTCGCAAAGAGTCAGACACGACTGAGCGACTGAACTAAACTGAACTGAACTGAACTTAAAGAATGTACTGTGCTCTCTTGTAAAGTACATTTCTAATCTGGTTGTAGACCTGTAATACAAGATCCACCTTCATTTTCTGATGAGAAAACTGAGGCTCAGAGAGGTTATAGTGAATATAGTGAAGTCGCTCAGTCGTGTCCGACTCTTTGCGACCCCATGGACTGTAGCCTACCAGGCTCCTCTGTCCATGGGATTTTCCAGGCAATAGTGCTGGAGTGGATTGCCATTTCCTTCTCCAGGGGATCTTCCCAACCTAGGGATCAAAACTGAGGCTCAGAGAGGTTGAGGACCCATAACTCAAGTTCTGATAGACAGGGTGTGGTGGGTGTTAAAGATACAGTCTACGTCTCTTTTCTCTTAAACCATTGCTTCTTTTTAAAAGCATGTTTCTTTGAATCAGTTCTGATGAGATGGATAAAACTGGAGCCGGTTATACAGAGTGAAGTAAGCCAGAAAGAAAAACACCAATACAGTATACTAACAGATATATATGGAATTTAGAAAGATGACAATGATGACCCTGTATGCAAGACAGCAAAAAAGACACAGATGTGTATAGCGGACTTTTGGACTCAGAGGGAGAGGGAGAGGGTGGGATGATTTGGGAGAATGGCATTGAAACATGTATACTATCATGTAAGAATTGAATCACCAGTCTATGTCCAATGCAGGATACAGCATGCTTGGGGCTGGTGCACGGGGATGACCCAGAGGGATGTTGTGGGGAGGGAGGTGGGAGGGGGGTTCATGTTTGGGATCGCATGTACACCCGTGGTGGATTCATGTCAATGTATGGCAAAACCAATACAATATTGTAAAGTAAAAAATAAATAAATAAATAAAAATGAAATAAAATAAAATAAAAGCATGTTTCTTTCCTTTCTCAATTCTATTAATTGGCATTTTCTAAGTAAAATTTTACTGGTACTTATCTATTTTTAACTTTTCCTGAGAGGCATTTACAAATCAAATGAGAACCTTGTCATATCTCATGTAGAAATTCCCAAGGGACTTCCTTGATGTTATCCATTTGCATTTCCTTTCTAGAGAAGGAAGTGCTGGCAATCCTTGAAAAACAATGATTGTCCTTTTACAAAATGATCAGAAAACAAAGTTGCCCTTTTTTGATTGTTCACTTTTTTAGGTCTCTTTGGTGACCACTGTTTCATCCTTTATTCCTTTCCCAAGTCACTGACACTGATTTAAACAGCTGCCATCCATAGGATTTATTCTGAGAGGGTGTATGTGAGGCCATTCTACCTTATGCATCCAGAGTTACTAAAGTTGATTTTGAAATAATGAATCATAATGTACATAAGCATAAAATCACATTGTGATTTTACATATTTTCTCTTTCCTTTGTTATGGATCTCTTCAGAGATTATCAGGGTCATATCCAGAATGAAATTTCAATTGTGGAATTTTGTGACCATCAAAACTGGTTATTGTCCTGTAAATGCCATTCCTATGATAAAAGTACTTTTAAATGCAGTTAAGTATCTTCAACGAGCTAGTCACTATTCTGTCAGGGAGCTCTGTCCCTTAGAAATAGAAAAAATTGTCACTGAGCTCTCAGTGAAGATGAGGAATCCTACTACTCGTCTTATATCTACTTTCTTTTTCATTCCTTACAAGACGTTTTTTCAGTCCTTCTCAATTCTCCTGGAATCTCCAATCTTCGTTCTCTTATCCTCTCTCTCTTATGAGATAGCTTCATCTCCTTCATGGAGAAAATAGAAACTGTCAGAAGAAAACTTGTTCAATTTCCACTGCCAGATCCATTAACATCCTTCATCTTTCTGCCTCTCCCGAATCCCCATATTATAATGGAAAAAATACCTCCTTCCAATCCAAGGTTCATCCCCCTGATGGTACTCTGGATCCCAACTCCTCCAGTCTGCTGGGGAGGTTCAGTCTACTGATTATTCCATCTGTTTTTCTTTTAGTGATATTTCCAACCACTCCTTCTCAACTAGCTCTTTCTCTTTAAGGATTAAATGTATTCAGACCTCTCCTATAGTGAAAAAAAAAAAAAAATCCCTCAACCCTGCTTTCCCTTTCTGTGAATACACTGCTACTCTCTTATCCCAGCAGTGGCCACAGGACTGGAAAAGGTCAGTTTTCATTCCAATCCCAAAGAAAGGCAATGCCAAAGAATGCCCAAACTACCACACAATTGCACTCATCTCACATGCTAGTAAAGTAATGCTTAAAATTCTCCAAGCCAGGCTTCAGCAATATGTGAACTGTGAACTTTCAGATGTTCAAGCTGGTTTTAGAAAAGGCAGAGGAAACAGAGATCAAATTGCCAACATCTGCTGGATCATGGAAAAAGCAAGAGAGTTCCAGAAAAACATCTATTTCTGCTTTATTGACTATGCCAAAGCCTTTGACTGTGTGAATCACAATAAACTGTGGAAAATTCTGAAAGAGATGGGAATATCAGACCACCTAACCTGCCTCTTGAGAAATCTGTATGCAGGTCAGGAAGTAACAGTTAGAACTGAACATGGAACAACAGACTGATTCCAAATAGGAAAAGGAGTATGTCAGGGCTGTATATTGTCACCCTGCTTATTTAACTTCTATGCAGAGTACATCATGAGAAACGCTGGACTGGAAGAAACACAAGCTAGAATCAAGATTGCCGGGAGAAATATCAATAACCTCAGATATGCAGATGACACCACCAGTATGGCAGAAAGTGAAGAGGAACTAAAAAGCCTCTTGATGAAAGTGAAAGAGGAGAGTGAAAAAGTTGGCTTAAAGCTCAACATTCAGAAAACGAAGATCATGGCATCCAGTCCCATCGCTTCATGGCAAATAGATGGGGGAACAGTGGAAACAGTGTCAGACTTTATTTTTGGGGGCTCCAAAATCACTGCAGATGGTGACTGCGGCCATGAAATTAAAAGACGCTTACTCCTTGGAAGGAAAGCTATGATCAACCTAGATAGCATATTCAAAAGCAGAGACATTACTTTGCCAACAAAGGTCCATCTAGTCAAGGCTATAGTTTTTCCAGTAGTCATGTATGGATGTGAGAGTTGGACTGTGAAGAAGGCTGAGTGCTGAACAATTGATGCTTTTGAATTGTGGTGTTGGAGAAGACTCTTGAAAGTCCCTTGGACTGCAAGGAGATCCAACCAGTCCATTCTAAAGGAGATCAGCCCTGGGATTTCTTTGGAAGGAATGATGCTAAAGCTGAAACTCCAGTACTTTTGGCCACCTCATACGAAGAGTTGACTCATTGGAAAAGATTCTGATGCTGGGAGGGATTGGGGGCAGGAGGAGAAGGGGACGACAGAGGATGAGATGGCTGGATGGCATCACTGACTCGATGGATGTGAGTCTGAGTGAACTCCAGTAGTTGGTGATGGACAGGGAGGCCTGGCGTGCTGCGATTCATGGGGCCGCAAAGAGTTGGACACGACTGAGCAACTGAAGTGAACTGAACTCTCTTATCACACTGAAGTTTGTTGCAAGAGTTGTTATACATGTTATTTCTCATTTATCTCCCATTTGATCCTCAATCCAATTACATCTAGCTTTCTCTCCCCCCCCCCAACTCTGAAATTACTTTCTGTACATTATCAATCATTGTTAATGTGATAGATAAACATTTAGTGATGAGAAAAGATGTTTTGATACAGTATTGAGTGAAAAAGGTAGCTTACAAAGCATAACATAGCATAATCTATTGCCTTTATTTGGAGTATAGTGCAATGAATTTTAACCTATCTATAGATTCATGTAATCATATTGTATACAAAAAAGTTCAGTCGCTCCAAAGAACTCCTTCATTCTACTCCCCCTGCTTCTCAACTGATAACCTAATAATCATTGATCTAGTTTTTTCTTTTCAGTATTAGTTTTTGCTTTTCAAGAATGTTCTATAAATGGACTTTC
Organism: Capricornis sumatraensis; assembly: GCF_032405125.1. Lineage (NCBI taxonomy): Eukaryota > Metazoa > Chordata > Mammalia > Artiodactyla > Bovidae > Capricornis > Capricornis sumatraensis. The sequence continues at coordinate 2,241,800 of NC_091091.1, read as the reverse complement.
TGCAATTGTCTTCCTTTCCTCAGCCTAATGCCTTTGAGGGTAATCCAAATTGTTTTGCAGATCAATAATTCATTTTTTTTCGTTGATGAGCAATGTTCCTTTGTATAGATGTATCAGTTTGCTTTCCATTCATCGATCGAAGGACATTTGAGTTGATTCCACTTTATATTCCACTCATATGCAACTATGCATAGAGTTGCTGCAAAAGTTTGTTTACTATCTGAGTATTGTTAGTATTTTTCATTTTAGCAATTCTAAGAGATATGTAGTGTTATCATATCACAGTTTTAATATGGATTTCATTACTGGGGTAATATTCATGTGCCTCTTTGCTATTCATATATCTTTGCCTTTGTGTCTGTTCAAATCTTTTCGCCTAGTTTTAAATTGGTTTGTTTTCCTACTGTTAAATTTCTTGAGTTCTTTATTTTTTCTTATTACAAGTCCCTTGTTGGATATATGATTTGCGATTATTTTTTGCCACTCTTTAGCTTGCTGCTTCATTCTCTTAACAGTGTCTTAAACAGAGCAGAAATTTTTCTGTTTTAATCCAGTCCAATTGAGCAATTCTTTTTCTCTTATGGATTGTGATTTTGGTGACACATCTAAGAATTTTCTGCCTAACCCTCGTTATAAAGATTTTCTCCTGTATTTTCTTCTAGAAGTTTTATAGTTGTACGTTATACTTGGATCTGTGATCTTTATTAAGTTCATTTCTATGAAGTTTGTATAGAGACTCATTTTGTTACAAATGAATGTCCGATTGTTCCAATATGATTTTGAAAAAAACTATCCTTTATTGTTTTTACATATTTATAAAAAAATCAAGTGGTGACATTTTCTCTGGATCTGTTTTAATTTATTAATTTCAGTTGGAGACTAATTACTTTACACTATTGTGGTGGGTTTTGCCATGCATCAATCTGTTTTTGAACTCAATTTTGTCTCACTGATTTATCTACCTTTTTCTTTGCTAATACTCCATTCTATTGATTACTGTAGCTTTATCGTAAGTCCTAGAATTGGACTGTAGTATTCTGTCACCTTTATTCTTCATTTAAAATTGCTTATTCTACTTTAGAATCAATCTATTATATGTGTAGAGTTTTGCTTGAATTTTTATTGTCGTTGGGGATAATTAAATCTTCATTATATAAAGCCTTCCAATTCATGAACACAGTATGTCTATTCAGTTCCTTTTGTTTTACTTTCTCAGTGTTTTGTAGTTTTCACTAGATATATCCTGTACATATTTTGTTAGAGTTATACCTAAGTATTTTATTTTCTGTAACTCTTGTAAATATTTTTTAAAAATCAGTTTTCAGTTGTACATTGCTAGCTTATAGAAATGCCATTGATTTCATAGGTTAATATTACAGTCTATTCACTTGCTAAACTCACCCGTGGTATCAAAATTTTGATGAGTTCCTTAGGATTTTATAGATAGACAATCATCCTTTCCACAAATAGAACAATTTTATTTTTTCTTCTCCACTGTGTGTGCCTTTTACTTCTTTGTTTACTGGCAATAAATAGGATTTTCATGCAGTATAGTGTTGTATAGAAGTGATGAGTGTCATTGTCTTGTTCTCTATTCTTAAGAGAGGGAAGGTAAATCTATTGTTAGCTGTGAGTTTTTGTGTAGGTGTCTTTTACACGTTTAAAGAAGTTCCCTTCTATTTCTGGTTTGCTTATTTTTTTCACTGTAAGTTGATATGAATTTTGTCAAATGCTCTTTCTGCATCAGTTGGTATGATAATATGGTTTTCCTTCATTAGACTGTCAATATGATGGATTAGGTTGATTGCTTTTTAAATATTAAAGCAGCCTTACATTCCCAGGATAAGCCTTACTTGGTTATGTATTATCTTTTATATTTCTGCATTCAATTTGCTAATATGCTGAGGATTTTTCCATATATATTCACGAGCAATATTTGGTCTTTAGTTTTCTTTTTTAGTAGGGTCTTTTTCTGGTTTTGTTATCAGAGTAATTTTGGCCTCATAAGGTGCTTTGAGGAGTGTTCTTTTTTCTTCTATTTTCAGGGAGAGGTTATATATAAATGAAGTTAATTTTTTCTTTAAGTGTTTCAATTTGCCAGTGAAACCATTTGATCTTGAAGATTTCTTTTTCATAAGAAAAAAATAGGAATTCAATTTCTGTTATAATTTTAGGACAATTTAGGTAACATATTTCTTGTGTGAGTTTCATTATTTTCTAGGGTTTGAATTGGTCATTTCATCTAACTTGTTAAATACAGATGCAAAGAGTTGTACACATTTATTTTCTCATTATCCTTTTCATGTCTACTGGGTATGTAGTGATATTCTTTCTTTCATCTGGTGTTGGCAATCTGTGTCTTCTCTATTTGTCAGTCTTGCTAGAGTTTTATCAATTTATTGATGTTTTCAAAGAATAAACTTTTGTTTCATTGATTTTCTTTATTGTTTCCTATTTTCAGTATAATTATTTCTCATTTTAACTTCTTAATTTCTTTTCCTTTGCATACTTTACATTTATTTTGCTCTTTTTGTTTTTCTGGTTTCCTAAAGTAGAGGCTTCGATTATTGATTAGAGACCTCTCTTCTTTTCTAATACAAACATTTATGCTGTAAGCTTTCCTCTAAGCACTGCTTTGACTGTGTCTCACAAATCCTGGTGTTGTATTTTCTCCTGGAGCTATCCTTGTCTATACTCTGGTGTACACTGTGGGTTGGCTAGAGAATACTGGAGGCAAGGAGAGACGAATTTTGAATTCTGTTCATCATCCCTAATTGCTCTGCTACCATTTACTTCCCAGAGTCCTCAGAAAGCTGTTTTATACATTTTGTTTAGATTTTATAGCTCTGTTTATTATAGTTAACAAGACAGAGTGTGTTTGCTCCATCGTATCCAGGCTCAGAATCTTCCTTAACCTTTTAAGTCCTTAAAGATTACTTTATTATTTTCAAAGACTCAACAGTAGAGAATGGTTTGTATTTCTAATGCTCTACCCAGAGCTTTTCCATGTGGAGTCTGGTGCTCTGAATATCCAGGGTCAGCTGTCCATTGATGAAGTTTCGGTCAGTAAATCCTATGCAAGTGTTCAGAGTTGTTTCAACTCTCAGATTGTGAGTGACACTGGACACTGCCAATCACAGACCCCTTGGTACACTCTTTCCACGACTTCCATACTTCCACAATCTCTAATTTTTCTTCTTCTCCTGCCAAATATTCCTTTAATGTGGCTTTTTCTGAATCCTTGCTGTAGACTCATAGTTCTTGTCATTCCACAAGGTAGTCTCATCATTCAGGCGCTCACTTTTCCTTGAGTATGCTTATGGTTTTTCAGTATTTATCTTTAGTCCAGCACTTTCTCCTGGGTTCCATATAAATGTAATTTCTTTCTAGATGTTTCCATTTCTATATATTGTAGGCACTACAGAATCACATTTCCCTGTCTCAATAAAGGACACCCTTATATGTTGAATTGCCAACTGGAAATAGAATTATTCTTAAATATCCACTGTTCATTCCTTCCTACAACATTAACTCAATTACTGAATTTATTCCTTTTTATTTTTTCATCAATCCCTATATCTTAAGGCTTCTGAAATTCACCTCTGCTTTGTCTTCCTACTGCCTGCCACCTTGTCTGGGCTATTCTATTGTCATCTAAAATATTTTACCCAGTACATTTGCACTTACTTTTGCTTCCTCCCAGTCCATTTTATTGTACAGCCAGAGTGATCTCTGAGAAATATAAATTTTACATTATCACTTCCCTCTGTAAATTTTATAAAATGTTCAGTTTCCTAATGTTTCATTTTTTAAATGCTATTAAAGGTATTTTGCAATGTACCATGTTATCCTCAAAAATCACTCAGTGTCTCGGCATTAGTTTCCTATCACTGCATAACAAATTGCTATAAAATTTAGCAAATTAAACAACACATATTTAGCATTTCTCAGTTTCTGTGAGGCAGAAATTTGGCCATGGCTTACCGGAGACTTCCGCTTCAAGGTCTCTCATTAGGCTTCAGTTAAAGTGTTGGCCTGAGCTAGGCTCCTAGGTGAAGGCTCACCGGAGGACAGATTTGCTTCCAAGTTTATGGCACCCCACTCCAGTGCTCTTGCCTGGAAAATCTCATGGATAGAGGAGCGTGGTAGGCTACAGTCCATGGGGTCGCAAAGAGTCGGACATGACTGAGCGACTTCACCTCACTCACTTTATTTACATGATTGCTGACAGGATTCAGTTCCTTAATCGCTGTTGCAACTGGGAGCCTCAGTTCTTCCTCGGATTTTGGCTAGAAGCCTCCTTCTTCACGTGGACCTCTCCAACAACTTGCTTCATCAAAATCAAAAGGAGTCTCCCAGCAGCACAGAAGTCATCTTTTTTTAGCTGAATCACAGAAAGGACATCCCATCACAAGCGAGGTCTCACTCACTCTTAATGAGCATGAATGCCAGTAGGTATGGGTCTTAGAGTCCCAAAGGAATCTTCTTTTTCTTATTTCCACTCTTAATTTCTCTGTGCTGCTTTCTGAATTATTACCTAAACCTTTCCAACTTACCAATTCTCTATTCAGTGGTGTCTAGTCTATTGTTTAACCCATGTATTGCATTTCTTCAGTTACTATATTTTTCATTTCTATGATTTTTGCTTGAATTGAAACATGCCAGTTCTCTTTCCCTCAAATCCCTTATTCTTATTTTCTTTTCTATTTGGATGTTTCAATTAACTTATTTTGAAGCCCCCTTCAATTTTCTCTTTCATTTTTTCTTCTTAGTTAAGAATCTACCCACTTCTCCATTTTCTGACCTTCTCTCATGGCGGTAATCCCTATGTGCTTTGTAATTTTTTTAAGTCGATAAGTATGTCTTCAGTGAGACTTACCTTACTTGGAAACACATGGAAATTCCATTTATATTCAAGTTTCTAGAGACATCACTATAAGACTGATTTTTCAGTTGCTCCTAAGACCTTATAATACATACAGGTTCTAAAACATTTTCTCTCTTAATCTTCTAGGAATTACCCTTCCTTGATTTTCCTCCTTCTTTACTACCGTTCCTTCTCATTTGTCATTGCTGGCTCTATTTCATTCAGCTTCTTGACTCTAAATATTGTAATTCTACCATGAGCTCTGCCCTATATACTCTTCTCTTTTCAAGGAATCTCCAGTCACTTGGCTTTAAATTTTATCCATACTGGATGATTTACAAATATGTCTCTCTCCAACCATGAAGTATACACTTATTAAATTTCTAATTCAACATCTCCACTTTGATCTTTAATAGACATCTGAATCTTAAAATTTCCAAAATGTTTACCTGAATATAGTCATAATGTTGAAGTGAAGGAGGTGATAGAGAGGTAACATTTGAAGACAAAAATAAAAAAAATAAAACTTGTCCCAAATACTAACTCAGTGGTCCTCAACTTCAGAGTTGGAATGTGAGAAAATTTTGATTAGAAATCCAGATTTGTAAGTTACCTTTCCAAAGAGTCTGCGATATGGGGATCTGAGTCTTAATATCCCAGGTAATTTTGATGCAGGGATCTAAGCATAACACTTTGAAAAACTTTTTCTTTCCTAATGTCTTTGGTGGGGTTCCTAATAGTGATGCCAGCTTGGTTCTCATTACTCAGGGACAAGCCAGGACTGAGTCTTTTCACATTTATAACTTGATAGGGCTGGGAGATTCTAGTTGTGTTTCAATTGCACTTAAAATTAGATGTTTTTCATCTTTCTCTGTAGGCTTATTTTCGTACAAGAGCCTTATTAGTCGGACTCACCTATTCTATTTTTGGGGGATTGATATCACGTATTGTGTGTTTAGCCACTCAGTCGTGTCCAACTCTTTGCGACCCTCTGGACCATAGCCTGCCAGGCTCCTCTGTCCATGGGATTTTTCAGGCAAGAATGCTGGACTGAGTTGCCATTTCCTTCTCAGGGTCGAACCTGCGTCTCCTGTGTCTTGTGCATTGCAGGTGGATTCTTTACCCACCGAGTCATCAGGGAAGCCTGATATCATATAAAAAGAAAGACTGAAGATAAATTTCTCAGCTCTTCATTAATTTTTCCCCTTCTCATAAAGCTGCATTTTCTGATCTTCTGAGCTACTTCTTTTTCTTAGTGAAACTCTTCGCCATCCCCTACCTGTTTTGTTTTGTTTTTTTTTTTCCCCTTTTTTCTCTTCCCAAATCTTGCAAGGACTTCCAATCTTTTTTGCATGTTAATTTTTTAATTAACGTGCCTATTTCTATAGCACTATCTTGTTAGATAGGGTTATAATCCCTCTTTTTGGTAGGAGAACAAATCCCTCAGGTGAGAAACCTAAATTCATTCAAGTGTGCAATATGCCTTTTCTGAGACAAGGGACCATCTTTAACTGAGGCATGTTTACAAAGTCAGCTAAGATAAAAATAGTATCTCCATTCTGTTTCTTAGCCTTAAGGTGACCACTCCGTTGTTGCTCTTTACAATGTCAGACTCAGTCCTCTAAGAGGGGAGGGAGGAAACTTCACCTATAGTATAGAAACACTGTAGGACAGTAGCCCCCAGCCTTTTGGCACCAGGGATCAGTTTCGCGGAAGAGAGTTTTTCCATGGACAGGCCTGGTGGGGGATGGTTTGGGGATGATTCAGGTGCATTACATTTATTGTGTACTTTATTTCTGTTATTGTTACATCAGCTCTACTTTATATCATCAGATATTAGATCCTGGAGGCTGGGGACCCCTACTGTAGGACACTACTATATAATTTATTAAATCACTTTCAGTAAAATTTAAACAAACATTTGTGGTCAGAAAGTTAATATATCTCTAAAACGTTTTATCACCATTCTCCATTAATAAAGCACAACAAGAATATTAACAGCGAAGGACCATATTCATTTATATATGTTCCTAATGACAGTGTCATTTCCAAATCTGAGGAATTCCTACTTCATTCAGAGAAACAAAGTTGATAGTTATTTCAAGGTCATACTGTCTAATCATCATTGTTGGTGAATTATAGTAAATTGATTTCTTTTTCTAAAAAGTTACAGTCTATTCAGCATGCTGAGGATTGAAGACATGAGGATTAGTTTCTATACTGTCTCAGAATTCACATGGAATTTAATTGTGATTGGAATGATCTAAAAGCCTAAAGGCACTGGGACCCAATAATTTCCAAACAATTACATCGTGGTGAATGCAGTTGAGCTTACTGAGAAAAATAACCTGTCTTCTTATCCCTAAGTGAGAGTTGAGAGCATAATGGTAAAATAACGTTACTGAAAGTGCTGTAAATACATGCTGGCCACAGAGGCTGGATGGAAAAGAAAGCTATAAAACTAGCAATTTCTCTACTATAAATATTTGGTAAGAATTCAAGACACCCCAGAATTCTTATAAAAAGAGCAATGTCATCTTCTGGGGAGAGCATTTTTACAGCTTATTGTTGCCATAGGCATCCTGAGGGAAAATCTGTGGTGCCTAGGTTGCTAGGTACAATGTGGATGGCATTATTATGTTGTGATTTGATCAATCTGCTTGTCATCTTATATAGAAGATCTTAAGCTTGCTTTTCGAATTGGCGTGTCACCTAGTGACAGTCTTTAGACTTACATGTATATGTTATCTGTTTCTTTCTGTGGCTGATGATAAAAAGAACAAAAGAGCCATTCAAGTCAATGGATATTTGCATAACAGATGAAATAAAAGAGAATGTATTACTTTATCAGGATGGCCATATTACTAAGTAAGAAGGGAAGAATGGATATTATACAACTGGGAGTTGCTACCACAATGAGTATACTCAGACTTCTGCCATTACTCAGCTTCAAATAGTCTACAAGTATTAAAAGTTACACATAGTTGATTATAAAACATCAGCAGAATAAAAGAAATATGAAATAAGAATTGTATGAAATGCTATTGATTAAAGGGAGGAAAGCTTGAATATGATATAAAGGGTTGTCATTTGAGGAATAGGTAGGACATCCAGGAAGAGTCGCTCAACAAGATGATAGAGCCGTGCATTTAGATAAAGGAGGAAATTCCTGACTAAAAGATGCTTTAGAATATCTGAAATATAGGACTTCTTCAAACTATACCCTTCTGTGTACTCAAAAGCTCTGACATGCCTCCATACCACCAAGTGTGTTCTCTTTATTGGGGATAATGGAGTAGGGATGAAAATGAAGAGTAACTGATCTAAAGCCTTCACAAGTCTTAAACAGGTTAATTCTCTTTATCAGATAGTCTATTCAGCTCAGTGAAAAAGGTCTTTGATTTTTGCTTCTACTTTGTCCCCCTTTCAGGATGCCTTGCAAGAAATAATGATCACTTTTGGGCAATTCATCAGAGGAAGAATGGGAAGCCAGCATTCATTTATCACCACTCACAAGACATTGAGAAGAGCCTGGATATAGCTCCACAAAAGATACACAAATATAACTACCGTTCCTCTTCTGAAGCTCAAATAGGCAAACACCACCGAATTGTTAATTCAGCATTTCCTAAACCTGCATATGACCCACCTCTCAATCTGTTGGCCATGGCTGGTCAAGACCTTGAAGTGGAAAACCGCCCAGTCCCAGCAGCAAATGTGGTTGTGGTGGTAAGTACTGCATTTAACTGATGCTGATGCTTTCCTCTGTGGTTGATGCTTTCAAACAAATGAAGCCTAATGGTGACGAGTTGTCCCTGGATCTCAGTGACTATTTACCATAGCATTTCTTATTCTCTGGTGTTTCCTTTTTGTTAACTGATTATTATCTGTTGGCTTCCTCTTGAATGTAGGCTCATTAAATAAGAAACTCTGTCTGTATCTTCTCTGCACAGCCCAATGCAAGGTGCACAGTAGGCACTTAATAATTTGAACAAAAAGTTGTATTAGGAGGTCTTATGTTGGTTCGTGTCCTGCAGTTTTGGATCATATCCTGCACTAAGCCTCCTGTCTTCTGTGATACTTTGCTCTAAGTAGATGGAGTCTCAGTTTATATATAAATTGTTGTTGTTGCTTAGTCCTTAAGTCATTTCTGACTCTTTTGCGACCTCATGGGCTGTAGCCCACCATGCTCCTCTGTCCATGGGATTTTCCAGGCAATACTGGAGTGGGTTGCTGTTTGCTTCTGCACGGGGTCTTCCCAACTTAGGAATCAAATCTGCACCTCATGCATTGGCAGGTGGATTCCACCACTGAGCCACCAGGAAAGCCCATATATATACATAGAATTTATTAAAGATTTTCTGGTCACTTGACTCAAATGGTAAGAAGTGAAGGGACCCTGAAAGGGAAGAAGTGATGATGAAGGAGGGGAGTTTTCTAACTGGAATAGATAAAGTGGTTGGGAAGTATTGGATGGATAATATTCCTAATATCACTGAACAACCATCACCTTTTATTAATCAAGGTGATGTAGTGGGTCCATTGTTTGCATTCTTAAGATTTGTAACCTACACCAGAAGTTCCCAATTTCTGGAAGTATCATAAACTTATGCTAAGGTTGACAGAGCATTTGGACTACAGTCCCTCTCAAGTTTAAAATTACGATAGGAGGATTCACATTAAAACCACAAAGTAGTAGCTAAATGAGTGTTGATTGCATTTCTGTCTCCAAATATAACCAAATATGTTGACTTTTAAGGCAAGATGATTCAATGAAACCGTGTTTGCATTTTGGCAACCTCTCTGTAAGCCTAGAGAGAGAAGAAGGCAATGGCACCCCACTCCAGTACTCTTGCCTGGAAAATCCCATGGATGGAGGAGCCTGGTGGGCTGCAGTCCATGGGGTTGCTAAGAGTCGGGCACAACTGAGTGACTTCACTTTCGCTTTTCACTTTCATGCATTGGAGAAGGAAATGGCAACCCACTCCAGTGTTCTTGCCTGGAGAATCCCAGAGACAGTGGGCCCCCGTCTATGGGGTTGCACAGAGTCGGACACGACTGAAGCAACTTAGCAGCAGTAGCAGCTATAAGCCTAATGTAATGAAAATTAATAAGCTTTTTTTTCCTTTTCTTTACTTTTTTATCTACCACATATATGACAACTAAGTATGGAGGATCAAAGATCCATTCATTGATGTTTTCAGCTAGCATGCTCTTAATATTTATTATGATCCAGCCATCATTTTGAGCATCTAGAAATACCCATCATTTGAGGTATCTACAAATGAAATGGAGTCTCTTGTTTTGGTTGGGAAATGTCTGGGAGGAATGTTGGTAACCAAAGAAAAAAAATCAGAAACTGAGAACATAATATGAGCTTTTGTTAAGAAAAAAATGTGGGTCATTTTGCTCCTTGAAAAATTCAGACAAGGTTTCTGCACTTGCATGAGTAGCAGATGTTCTGAAGGTAAAAGCCATGCACTGTGTCTACTGAGTGAAGACACATGGTGTTAGTGATGTCCCTGGATCTCTACATGCCTGTGCTAATGCTCGGACTCGGGAGAGATGTTTCCTCTAGTGACCGTCATACACTCATCGCTATCAACTCTTAAAGTCACTGTGAATTACAGATCAAGAGGTTTGTTCTATCTTCTGATGTCATGTACTGTCGAGTTAATTTAATATTATGGAGGATAAAAGGCATCAGTGAGGAATTCTGGCAAGTCATTTCACTTTTAGTCCATCTGTGGTTTAGAGATCCATGACGAAGCTGTGCTTTTTCTTTGGGGCGATGATGACATGGAGGCAATAAGCAATTTTGCTGCATTAGCCTTCACTAACCTCTTTTGGTCTAGACTCTAACTATGCTGTGGCTCTGGTAGCTGGCAACAACAATGGCTAGTGCTAATGTTTCCTGTAATCCACTTACATTACTTGTGCACATGGTGATTTACTAGGAAAACCAGAGAAGTAGGGTTATTTTTAAATAAATCAATAATTTTCAGCTTGCTCAAAAAGCAGAGTGTCAACATTTAATCAACTATCAGCTGGTTTGATGGTTCATTCTATACAGAAAGGAGAGTTAGGAATGGAACATATGTAGTGAAAGGGAGATATTTCAGCTGCTGAATGACTTTGGTGGAGTAATTGGTATATGTTTGCACACATATATATGTGTTTGTGCATATATATATATATATATATGTATATATATAAAATATTGCAGTGATACCAAAGAATTATTTTGTGGCTTAATTTATACTAAAATGAGTAGTATCAATGAGTATTCATTTCCTGAATTGGGGAAAAGTATTGCAGCTTTTTTCGGCCAGGGTAAAAATCTACTCCCAACTTCCAAAATATACATGTAGATAACTTTTAAGACTTCCTAGCTCAGAGGAGAGATCACTTGTTTCTTTCTCTTTCACTTATTCCTGATGTCTTTAAGACCGTGAATTTTTAAAAAAAAAATTTAACAAGGTCTTGAAAGTTGCATATATCCTTCTTATTTTTCTTGTTCCCGATTGTTGGCACAAAGCATTTCAGAAAACATTTGTCCCCAAATGATTTTTTTTTCCTTTTTGTCTTTCTTTTATAATCCGGAAAACCTGTAGTTTATTTATTCCAGGGAGAGGACAGCACAATTAGAATGTCTATCCTAAAGCATGCTAACTATGTTCCAGAAGCTCAATTAAGAAGCTGTTCAGATTTTTGTACAAAGAGGAAATATGAATATCCTCAAGGTCAAGGCTGTGGTAGGAGTAAAAAAAAAAAAAAAAAGTGGCTCTAGCGAAACATGTGCTGAGAATTCCATCAATATACATCAGGTCACAAGGCTGCCACATTAAGAAAGAGGGAAGTCAGGGTGTGAGGGGAAATGGGAGCGTAGAAGATGCAGGCTTTCCCATTTCAGCGAGTTCAGCGTAGATTGCTGAGTGAAGAAGGTTTTAGCTTGGGCAAAGTACGAGAAGACTGGGGAACAGGAAGGTTTTGGAATATAAAGGGTGGGGATTATTTAGTAAGATTACGGCTTACTCCACAGAATGGATTTGAGGGAAGGAAAAGAGATAGGAGAAGGAGGAAGAGAAGGGGATGAAGAAGGAAAGGGGAGGAGAGAGGACAGGAGAGGAAGAACCCGAGAGTAACAGGAAGAAAGGAGGGGAGAAAAGGAGGGAGAAAGGAGGGGAGGGAGGCAGAGGAGAAGGAGATACAGCGGCAGTTCTTGGGGCAGTGGGAAGACTTCTGTGAGCACATGAGATGGTGGAGAGTCTCCAGGAGCCCAAGATGGTCTCTATGGGATTCCTAGAATCCCAAAGCTTCTTGTCTCACTCACCACTCACCCAGACCATTACCCAGACTATTGACTAAATTAAGTTACTTACTTACTTCATCCCTGAACAGTTTGTGGCCAGCTAATGAAATAAGGCACATTATCTCAAACTAAAACCATATGCCTCACCCGTAGAGCATCCCTAAAAACCCACCATCTGTTTACAGGAGGGGAGGTTACCTGATAAAAATTGGGACACTATTAACAAGTAAAGGCAGAATGGATGCCGGAGAGCAGCTAAATGTATGAGAAAGCAGAAGACCAGGACTTCAGTTTTTTTAAGACATGATAGTGCCTTCAAGAAATAATGAGGATATGACAGCTTACAACTTGTCCTCAAGAATATGATTCTTGTACCAAAAAATATATGACTAAAGTCACACTGACAGTAGCCCAAACAAGCAACAAATACACTGATGTAGGATAAAATTAAATAAAGGTGCTTGGGCTATGTCCTAACACTCAGATTTTTTGCCTATGAGGACTATGATTTAGTGCAATCTTTTGGACCCAGGATATTTTATCCCAAGAAGGTTCTGAACTTATGAAAACCACTCTAGCCTGTATACTTCTTGATGCGTGTATGCATGCTTGGTTCCTCAGTAGTGTCCAAGTCTTTTGCAACCCCATGAACTGTAGCCTGTCAGGCTCCTCTCTCCATGGAATTCTCCAGGCAAGAATACTGGAGTGGGTTGCCATTTCCCCCGCCAGGGCATCTTCTTAACCCAGGGATCAAACCTGTGTCTCATGTCTCTTGGGTTGGCAGTTAGATTCCTTACCACTAGCACCATCTGAGAAGCCCATGCTTCTTGGTGCTGCTGTTGCTGCTGCTAAGTCGCTTCAGTCGTGTCCGACTCTGCAACCCCATAGATGGAAGCCCACCAGGCTCCTCCATCCCTGGTATTCTCCAAGCAAGAATACTGGAGTGGGTTACCATTTCCTTCTCCATACTTCTTGATAGTGACTGCTTATTTGGTGGGGACCAAGATGGCTGCATTCATGCATGGGCTAAGTGATTGCAGACAGTGGAGTGATGGTCATGGTGGGCAAGCTCACAGAAGGTGGGAAGCAAATGCAGGCTTTGGGAAAATTACGAATTATTGTGTGTCAAGCATATTCAGGGTCTGATAGTAAGTACCAAGTCCAAAATATTAAATAAATGCAGACATAAGCCTAATGCCATGTAACGTCTTCCAGTGCAGTCCTGAGAACTAGTCCCAAGTTCCTAAAGAAAATGAATATAAAAAAACTCAAAGAAAAATCTCTACCATGTTTTTTTTTTTTTTAATGTTGAGCTTTTTTTACTTTATTTTTAACTGAGGGATAATTGCTTTACAATATTATGTTGGTTTCTGCCATACATCAACATGAATCAGACATAGATATACATATGTCCCCTCCATCTTAGCCTCCCTCCCACCGCCCACCCCATCCCACTCCTCTAGTTTGTTACAGAGCCCTGGTTTGAGTTCCTTGAGTCATACAGCATATTTTTACCATCTATTTTATTTATGGTAGTGCTGTGTTGTGCTGTGTGTGCTCAGTGGTGTCCAGCTCTTTGCAACCCCATGGACTGTAGCCTGCCAAGCTCCTTTGTCCATGGAATTTTCCAGGCAAGAATACTGGAGTGGGTTGCTATTTCCTTCTCCAGGTGATCTTCCTAGACAAGGGATCGAACCCATGTCTCCTACATTTCCTGCATTGGCAGGCAGATTCTTTACCAATGAGCCACTGGGAAGTCCAAAATGTAGTTACATATGGTTAATATATATGTTTTATATTATGTGAGTTTTAATGAAATAAATTTTAAAAAATAATCGGTTGCTAGGTCTTATCCGCCTTTTCATGGATGAAACTGCAGAAGGCTTGAAATCACTGGGGACTCTCTTAGAGCGTGGGTGCCACAATCTTCAAAGCAAAATTGGAGAATCTTTTTATTATGCTATTGCTTATTATGTACTTCTACCTGTAAACTTCCAGAAAGATGACATATAAACTTCAGGAGAGGTAGCTGTGTGCTAAAACCATATTACTGCAGAAATTTCATCATATATCATAAAAGGGGAAGAAACTGTGTCAGTAAAGAATCTTTGAGCCTTAAAAAAAGCCCTCATGATTGGTGGCAATTTACAGGCAAAAAAATCAAAACCCTAAATCAATGTTTCTCCAAGTTATACAATTAATAAAAGGTGCTAGAGGCAAAATTCAAATTTGCCTGACTTTAAAACTCAAACATTTTCATTTTTAACAGAAGTTATTTGGTTTGCTTTGGGAAAGTACTGTAAATTTTCCTAATAGAGAATGTGACTTTATGAATTCCATTTTATTTAAGCTAATGATAATGTTAATCTTTATACTCTGGAAATACATTCATTGATAGCTAGATGTTCATGTTGGAGCCAGAGGTTAAAAGGTAAAAGATCCGCTCCACAGATCATAATATAAAATGAATTATAATGTAACATTAGATTTTAAGAAAGTCTAGTAAAAGAAATTCTGCAGTCTACTTCAGATATTTAGTTAACTTTTTACTCTTTTCTGAAACAAAAGCCTTCATATTAAACTATAAGATCTTACATAATTGCCTTTCTTTTAAAATCCCAAACATTTGCATTTTGGAAAGCTTTTTGCCTAGATTCTCCAGATATTATTGTACCCCTGCAAAATCATCTTGAAGTAGAAATTCCCTTCTCGAGGTTGGCACCCTGACAGTCACAGCTGTCACCATCTGTTGCTTTTCTCCATTTCTAGCTACTAAAGCAGCAAGGAGAATGCTGGAACACATTTTGGAAATGATAGAGGTCAAGCTTAGGCAACATCTATGTGAAGTTTCAACACTGGGCCACTCAGTACATGTGTTTGTTTTGGATCATTTAGACCCAACATTAGAATGATGGGAAGTCTTACGAGAACTGATTTAATTATCATACCAATTGGACATTGGATATTTAGTAATGTTTATGTTTTAACTCCAGAAGTAATATATTTTCATAGCATTTCAGAATATTTAGAAATATAGAGAAGGAAAAAAGAGGAAGTAAAAATAATCCTTAGCAGATAACGGTGTTGTCTTGATATATGTGTCTATCTATATGATCTTTTCAATATATATGGATATAGATCTTTTTTACCAAATATGCAATCAGGATATGTAAGATTTTGTCAAATTTTTTGCTTAGTTTGTATTGCATAAACTATGAAATTCCATGATATATCTTCATATTAATAACTATACAGCATTATTTTTGTTGTTGTTGTTGTTCAGCCACTCAGTTATTTCGGTTTGCAACTCCATGGACTGCAGCATGCCAGGCTTCCCTGTCCTTCACTATCTCCTGGAGTTGACTCAACCTCTTGTCCATTGAGTTGATTATGCCATCCAATCATCTCATCCTCTGTCATCCCCTTCTCCTCCTGCCCTCAATCTTTTCCAGCATCAGGGCCTGCTAAAACTTCCATTGTGTAATAGATTTCAGTTTTTATGTACTGATGTATATCCCCAATACATTCAGTAAGTTAAGACAAAAGGAGAAATAAATGTTGAGTATATCAAATATAGTACTTGTTTCCATTGCAACTGCCTCCTTAATAGTCTTGAGAGAATTTTGAGAGTTCATCTTAAGGGAAACGGCTTTCTTTATGAACTCTATATATAATTGTAATATAGGATTGATTTTTTTTCCACTTGGCCAAATTATGTCTTCCATAGACCTTAAATTTTAAGCAAGGGAAATATTTAAAGCAGTCAATGAAGTTAGCAGTACAAAAAAAAGGATGTCCTGTTAAGAGCATATTAAAAAATATTCTGTTTCAGGACTTTTCATTGAGGAAGATGGAAAGTGCTGTGTCTCATTGTGTTGAAACCTAAAAACTCTTTTTGTCAGTCCAAATTTTTCAGTAATGTAAAAACAAATAGAATCTGCAGATGAACAAAGAGATTTATATTTTCTTTTGAGCAAATATTTACTTGTCAGGTCTCTCTCTAAGAATCGCCCTTCAGGTCACCAGTTGTTAAGAATCGTGGTCTCGCACTCTCTGGGAGCGACTTAGTCCCTTTTTCTTTCCTTCTTTGTTTCTCTCTAATTATAAACACCTATATATCATGCTTATTTGTGTGTTTGTTTTGTTTGTTTTACTGTACAATGCTTTATTTAAAATCTAACTGCTGATGGATAATTTAACTGGGCTTTCTGGGCATCTGGTCTTGCCAGTGAATAATGAGATTGGCCCCATTTAGCAAATGAGTTAGTTCTTTCTCCATGATCCCTGTAACTCAGAGGGCAGAAGCAATTTGTTCCTTTCTCTTGTTTTAAGAAAACATGAGTTAAAAGCCTCTGGAAGGTTGTCTCCTTGAGCAACGTTATGAAGCTTCCTCATTGGTAACTTTTATCTTTAGCAACTGAGCACATTCTGTGGGTGACCACACGGCCACCAGGGAATCAATGGTCATTGTCCCCTGCCCTTTGATCCATACCCCCCACCCACCCACAAATCACATGTTTTCATGAACCAGAACTGAAATGAAAAATCCCACTTTTTTTAAGATTTTTTTTTTAATGTGGACCATCTCCAAGGTTTTTATTGAATTTGTTACAATATTGCTTCTGTTGCTTATGTTCTGGTTTTTTGGCCAAGAGTCATGTGTAATCCTAGCTCCCCAACCAAGTATTGAACCCCCGCCCCCCAACACACATACCTCATACTGGAAGGCAAAGTCTTAACCACTAGACGCCAGGAAAGTCTCATCAATCCCACTTTTAACGTCAAAATGCAAAGGAAGAAAATCCTCCTCTGCTACTCCTCTGCTCTTCACGCTCTCAGCGCTCTGGTTATGACACTTCTGGCCGC
The DNA here is from genome assembly GCF_032405125.1 of Capricornis sumatraensis. Lineage (NCBI taxonomy): Eukaryota > Metazoa > Chordata > Mammalia > Artiodactyla > Bovidae > Capricornis > Capricornis sumatraensis. The sequence goes on along the minus strand of NC_091091.1, from coordinate 2,224,755 downwards.
CATATCTGAGGGGAGGGCAGGCTTTCCATACCAAGCAATTCTGCAGCACCAGCTGGGTGTCCTCCAATGTAATTCAGTTCAGACACTCTCTACTTGGAGAGAGCGTCAGATCCCACAGGCTAAGGGCTTAGTCCTATCAAAGTTCCGGTGCCAATCACAAGTCCAGGTTGTTACCTGTGCTTTTGATCAACTGTCTGTGAACTGGAGTTCCTTTGAACCCTTTATTGGGTTTGATCAGTTTGCTGGAGTGGCTCACAGAGGTCAGTATGACATTTTACTTGGCAGATTACCAGTTTATTATAAAAAGATATAACTTGTGAAAAGGCAACTGGAAAGAGGCAAAGGGCAAGGAATGTGGGAAGAAATGCAGAGCTTCCCTGCCCTCTCTGGGTGCACTGTTCTCCAAGCACCAATGTCTCTGAACCCTTTTCTTTGGGATTTCTATAGAGGCTTCATTATGTAAGCATGATTGACTAATTCATGGGTCATGGGTAATTGATTGGACCTCCTAGCCCCTCTCCCTGCCCCAGAGGTTTGGGGATTGGACTGAAAGTTCTATCCATCTCTCCCTGAGGTTATTTCTTCTGGCAACCTGCCTTCATCTTTAGAAAGATGAGTGGTCCAAAAGTCACCTCACTAATGTAAACCCAGGTGTGGTTTATGTGAATAACAAAATATACCCATTTCACATTTATAACTTGAGTTAGTTTAGGAACTGGAGACAAAACGAAATAGAATCCTTGGGGCTGGTGCACTGGGATGACCCAGAGGGATGGTAAGGGGAGGGAGGTGGGAGCGGGGTTCAGGATGGGGAACAACTGTATGCCCGTGGCAGATTCATGTTGTCGTGTGGCAGAACCAATACAATATTGTAAAGTAATTCACCTCCAATTAAAATAAATTTAAATTAAAAAAAAACTAAATTGTGTAACAAAAGATGTTTCTGCTGCTCTTATATAGGAAACTGTAAGGGTGCCAGAAACTGTGGATGAAGATCAAAATACTTATTCTTATTATAAATCACAATATCACATCACCTTAGCCATTTATCATTGCATTTTCATCTTGTACTTTATACATGTTTCCAAATTTTCTTTCTGAAGAGTGAAAGTACAACCCAGCCAGTATTCATATCCCAAGTTGCTCTTTCCTTACCTATCTGCTGTACTTGGACCATATGAATCCAGAAAAATAAACCAGGAGGAAATCATCAACTTTACATCTTTCACTTTAGCCTGTGGTTTCATATGATTTAGTCATTTAACTGAAACAGTAAGTTAGCAACAGAAACTTCAATGAAATGAGAAGAAAAAGACCCAGTGTTGAGGGCTAGGACAGATGTTCACAGTTCCTAAGACTGCAGGAAAGACGTGTTTGTGAGATTTGTCTGCCCTTTTTTTTCTGGAAATGGCAGTCACACGATACAAATTCCAAGAGAGCTGGAGAGAACACTGAGATATACATCAAGATAATCATGGCTAAGAGTCTTAATCCCAGATTTCCTGGATTGTATTTATGAATGTCATTCAATTATTTTGAATATCGTGGGGTTTTGTATGTTTGTGTGTCTATAGTTCAAAAAGGCCTCTGATTTTCTCATGCTTTCATTATTGACCTAGTGAAGCTGCACAGTTTAAGAATTTGTCTATTTTTCCTGCCTGAAAACATGGCAACTAGAATTAGGTCTTTAATCAGAACAAGTTATTTTAACATGTTGGTTTATTGTGCTTTAAGCCATCAAGTTGCTTAGAGCTGGTCTGTATTTTAAATAGAAAGTTTTGAGCAACAAATGGCAAAATGTGTATGAAATGGGCCTCTGGGCAAATTCTTTGAATTTAGACTTTTGGAAATCAGCAGTCTTCTTTTTATGGGCAAATAAATGTTTCAAACTTTCTTCATGTATGACAGGTGATGGTATCATCTTTATACTTAAAGGTAGTTTTTAAAATTAAAAGATCAAATTAATTAAATCAAATCTATGATAAACTGGATTATGAAAAGCAGCCAGTTACAGAAACCAATATATTTCTCATAACTATTATAGTATAGGTAAGTCATGGAGACAAGAGAAGAGTATGTGGTATCTAGAAGGAAATGAGAATAAGTAGGGATAACTGTATCCTCAGACATGCGAAAGGTTTGAATGAACACCTAATGCTTGCTCCTTGAAATAGTCATTCATTCAAAAAATCACTGAGTACCTCCTATGTCCTAGGAAGTAAAGTAGGCCCTGGAAATGCAAGAGTTGACAAGGTAAACAATATCATTACAGCTGTGTAGCTCGCATTCGGATAGGAGAAAAACCATAAAAACAAGTGAGCAACTGAACATATTTCAGATGGTGATAAATGCAGTGAATAAAACAAAATGAAGTTATGTGGCAGGGAGAGAGCGGTGGGACTAGACTGGACTGGATATTCAGGGATTCTATTGTATATCCAGAAACACTTAGGGATTGGATCAAAGTATAGCTCCCAAACGGAAGCTGCAACAAAGCATAACTTTGGAGTCAACAGAATGGGGTTGAAATCCCAAATTAGGTACTTATTAATTGTATTTCCTTTGGTGACTTAACATCTCTATATTTCACTTTCCTCATCTGTAAAAAATCGATACTAACAATACCCATCTTACGGAATTCATGTGGGAATTGAATGAGATAAAACATTCAAAGCACTTTACATCATGTCTGACACATAGTAAGATGCTTCATTCACCTAGAGCCAGACATCTTGGAGTGTGAAGTCAAGTGGGCCTTAGGAAGCATCACTACAAACAAAGCTAGTATAAGTGATGGAATTCCAGCTAAGCTATTTCAAATCCTAAAAGATGATGCTGTTAAGGTGCTGCACTCAATATGCCAGCAAATATGGAGAACTCAGCAGCGGACACAAGACTGAAAAAGGTCTTTGGGATTTCTTTCCAATCCCAAAGAAGGGCAATGCCAAAGAATGTTCAGACTACCACACAATTGCACTCATTTCACATGCTAGCAGAGTACTGCTCGAAATTCTCCAAGTGAGGCTTGAACAGAATGTGTGAACTGAGAACTTTCAGATGTTCAAGCTGGGTTTAGAAAAGGCAGAGGAACCAGAGATCAATTGCCAACATCTGTTGGATCATAGGAAAAGCAAGAGCATTCCAGAAAAACACCTACTTCTGTTTCATTGACTACACCAAAGCCTTGACTGTGTGGATTACAAGAAACTGTAGAAAATTCTTACAGAGATGGGAAGACCAGACCACCTTACCTGTCTCCTGCAAAACCTGTATGCAGGTCAGGAAACAACAGTTAATACTGGACATAGAACAACAGAATGGTTCCAAATTGGGGAAAGGAGTATGTCAAGGCTGTATATTGTCACCCTGCTTATTTAACTGATATGTAGAATACATCATGCGAGATGCCAGGCTGGATGAAGCATGAACTGGAATCAAGATTGCCAGGAGAAATACCAGTACTCTCAGATGTACAGATGACACAACCCTTATGGCAGAAAACGAAGAGGAACTAGAGCCTCTTGATGAAGGTGAAAGAGAAGAGTGAAAAAGCTGGCTTAAAACTCAACATTCCAAGATCATGGCATCTGGTCCCATTACTTCATGGCAAGTAGATGGGGAAACAATAGAAACAGTGAGACACTTTATTTTCTTGGTTTCCAAAATCACTGCAGATGGTGACTACAGCCATGAAGTTAAAAGACGCTTGCTGGACATGCATATGAAAAAGCAGAGACATTACTTTGCCAATAACGGTCCATCTAGTCAAAGCTGTGGTTTTTTCAGTAGTCATGTATGGATGTGAGAGTTGGGCCATAAAGAAGGTTGAGCACTGAAGAATCGACGCTTTTAACTGTGGTATTAGAGAAGATTCTTGAGAGTGCCTCAGACTGGAAGGAGATCAAACCAGTCAATCCTAAAGGAAATCAACCCTGAATAGTCATTGGAGAGACTGATGCTGAGGCTGAAACCCCAATACTTTGGCCACCTGACTCATTAGAAATGACCCTGATGCTGGGAGAGATTGAAGGCAGGAGGAGAAGGGGTTGACAGAGGATGAGATGGTTGGATGGTATCACCGACTCAATGGACATGAGTTTGAGCAAGCTCTCGGAGATGATGAAGGACAGGGAAGTCTGGCGTTCTGCAGTCCGTGGGGTTTCAAAGAGTCAGACATGACTGAGTGACTGAGCCCCACAACACAGCAAATTGTTAGCATTGCACTTCTCAGGTGGTGCTAGTGGTAAAGAACCCACCTGCCAATGAAGGAGACATGAGACATAAGGGATCGCAGGTTCAGTCCCTTGATTGGGAAGATACCTTGGAGGAGGGCATGGCAAACCACTCCAGTATTCTTGCCTGGAGAATCCCAAGGGCAGAGGAGCCTAGCAGGCTACAGTTCATAGGGTCACAAAGAGTCAGACATGACTGAAGTGACTTAACATACACACATTATTAGCATTATATGAGGTAGTGGAAGAATACAACTTTCTAGTCAGTACCAAGAACACTTGTATTGCTCCTGAGCCCTTGGTTGGCTTTTATCGTTTAAATACTGTGAATCATATTTCCCTCTTTCCCTTGACAGCTGGAAAGCAGAGAGCCAAATTTGTGGTCCACCTCTAGCAAATAGAACTTTATTGAGGGCCTTATTTATTTTGTGAACTAACCTCATTCTTGGCTGGATGTTTACTTTTCTTTACTCGTTTTCTAATTCAATTTCCTCATTTCCTTAGTTTTTATTCAGTTTTATTTTGTGATATTTGTGTTTTTGTAAGCTGCCACAAATCCTTTGTGTAATATATTTTCTCTAAACAAATAGTCACTACAAGGAAATAGCCAATCAGTATGGACAAGTTGAGTCCGAATGTTACATGTTTTCCCTTATAGGGAGAATTTGTTTAACCCTTGGGTTTGAAAATATAAGGAAATATAATTTATGTTAAAAATTACAATGTGCATAATGGTCTGTTTGGCTCACTGCTCAGCAGACCCTCAGCCTCAGCCTAATCCAATGTCATGGGCCAATATTCATTCTTATCATGAGTGGTTTGAGCCAGTAGGAACACAATGGTTTTCTTTTTTGTTTTTTTTAACTTTTCATTTTATACTAGAATGCAGTTAATTAACAATGTGTTTATTTTTAAGATGTCCAACAAAGTGATTCAGTTATATATATACATGTATCTAGTCTTTTTCACATTCTTTCCCCATTTAGGTTGTTACATAATACTGAGCAGAGTTCCCTGGGCTATACTGTGCATCCTTGTTGGTTATTCATTTTAAATATAGCATGACAGGTGAACATGTCAATCCCAAACTCCCTAACTCTCCCTTCCTCCCTTAGAAGAGATGTCCTATGTTCACACGACTGTTCTGCCACTGACTGCCATTGAGATCTTGGGCAAGTCAATGAACATTTCTGAGTCTCTGATTTTTCATTTTAATGGCAGTTTTAATATGTGACCTGGCTACCTTCTTCGGCTCTTTTCCAGGACCAGTGACTGTGTTGTGTAAAGCATAACACATTGCCGTAATGTCTGCTGTTGCAGTCATGGTGATGATAGTGACGGGATGATGATAATCAGTAGGTTGTCAGTTCTGTTGCTGATCTACTCTGATCTTGGGGTAAAACCTCAGTACTGTAACGGGCTTCTTGCCTTGCTATACAAACCTAGAAGGTATCCCTCACACAGTAGTTTAAGCCAACAGCATCACCCAAAGCTGTGCATCACACAGCCACATGTGGTCACCCTGACTAAAGCCCTCCTCAACTTCCATTGCTAATTACCTAAGTTCTTAACATCATCTTCCTTCCCTGAGTATCTGCTTGTTCAGTCAACCGGTACTTCAGTTCCTCTGAGCCTGGAAACCTGTCGTATTACTACGTTTGTCTTTCAGCTCCAATCTCACAGCTAGCCCACACCTCTTTCCTGCTGGTAGCTTTTCATGTTGCCGTGGGCCATGTCTTATGAAACTCCCACCTTCTATTCTTATCTACAGAAAGCCTCACCATCTTTTCCGTCAGCCAGAATGTGTTAACACCTGCTCCACGTTCACCTCTCATCACCTGCTTCCAGATGCAGTGACTTCTTTTTGCCTAGAATTTTCTGAAGAAAATAATGTTTTAATTGCCTTCAGGATCTTAACATTTGCTGTATTGTCAGTAGTTTCTGTTACAGAAAAAAATTTTTTAAAGGTGTTATTAATCCAAATGAAGAGTAATTTATTGACAAATTAATAATTTATTAATAACCTTATAATTTATTCCCAATTTATTAGGGAAGATCAGGTAGTAAGGACTCCATACATATAAACACATACTCTACATAATTGAAAGTTACCTCTATAATTATTAAGATTGTGAGTTTTTAAAATTTATATTATGCATTTCTCTATTTTTAATGGGTATATAGTGCTTTTAATTACTTTTTGAAAAACTAGGTCATACTCTACAATTTGCTTTTCTTAATAGTAGCAGGTCATAGATATACCTCAAAGCCTTTAGATATAAATTTGACTAATTAGAATAAATATTCTAACTAGAAGAAAAATTCTAAATAATTTTAAAGTTTGAAGGTTGCATCTACCATATTTTCTTAAACTATGCCTCAGATTCAGTGTACAACCAGTTGTTCTTTATATGTTTTGTATTTGCTACAGCAAAACTGCTGCAATAAATGTCTTTAATATACACTCTTAGAGAAAAAAGAATACATAATATGTATGTGTGTATATATTTATTATAATATGTATATAATACATGTGTGCTTATATACACAGTATGTATTAAAATATATTTTGTTCATTTATATATATATGAGATTTTCAAAAGAGAGATTGTTTGCTACAAGAGTATTTTAGTTAATATATTATTAAATTATTATTTTCTGAATAATTGTAGCAGTTTACCCTCTAACTAGTAATGTATCTGACTGATTCAAAATCTCTCTGGTAGCAATTGGTTGCTGATTTTTTTAAATTTTTGCTGACCGGTAGGGGAAAGAATTGCACCTCATGGTTGCTTTGCTTACATTAGCATTTCCATGACAGTGTAAAATATTGAGTGTCTCTCATGTGTATTGATTATTTGGATTGCCTCTCATGCAATTGCTTATTTGTAACTTGTGTATCAAGTTAATTATCTTTTTCTTAACAATTTGTAGAAGCTCTGTTTATCGGGATATAATCCCTTTGTCTGCCATATGTGTTGCACAGATTTCCTTCTAGACTCTCATTTTCTTTTTTATGATGTCTTTTGCTGTACAAATTTTTAATTGTTTTGCATTCAAACATTTATGTTGGCCTTCTTTAAAAAGTAACTTTCTTGTGGCTTTCTCTTTTCCACTTAACAAGATATCATGGTCATTTTTACAAGGCAGGTTTAATTTGTTCATTTACCTTTCCCTAGTTTCTTTGTATGGGATAAGCTTATGCATGCATAGGGAAGGGCTTCCCTGGTGGCTCAGAGGTTAAAGCGTCTGCCTGAGAAATCATTTCATTTTTTATTGTAATAATTCTTATTTAGTATTTTTTCTGTCTTCCTTCCCCTCTCCTCCTTCTTTTCTCCCACTTCCTCTCCTGTTGAACCCTCTTATTCTTCTGGTTATTCGTATTAAGAACTTAGTGGGTGTCCTCTTATTTATTTTTTGTACTTGTAGAATTCACACACACGTACATATGCATGCACATACACAGTCACACACATATATGTACATATAGACATATACCTGTGTTGAAATTTTTGTCATTTTATGTTCCACAAAAATGGTATAATGTTATAAATATTTCTTTGCTCTTTTTCCCTTTCTTTCCCACTGATAACTCATGAAAAACTTTTCTACTCCACGGCCATACGACTTCATGATGTGGTTATACCATAATTTATTCAGTGCTTCCTCTATTCACAGTAATTCACATTGTTCCACCTTTATTTTTGGCCCTATGGATAATGTTATAAAAAGATCTTTGTACATATGCTTCTACACGCTAGCCCTTTTATTTCTACAGACTAGATTCCCAAAAGTGATATTGCCAGGCTGAAGTAATATATAGCAAGATCTGTTTCCCAAAAGACAATAGTAATTTGCATTTCCACCCATAAGTACACAAGTACCACCTTTCATCCTTGTCACCAACGATGTTATCAGTCTTAATTATTGTGAATGACAGGTATAAATTTATATCTCATTATTACTTCTGGTTTCTTAAAGAAGCTATCAAGTATAACCTGCCCTTTCTGGATGACTCCAGATCCTTTGACTTCCTTGATTACATGATGTGGTATGTTAGCTTTGTGAGTTTCCTGATTCCTCTCTGAATGTCTCAGTCACTGCCTGTGTTGTGCCTGCTTCTAGGGGTCATGGCTCCACCCCACCTACTGGGTTGTCTCTGATATGTTTCAAAATTTTGATTGTAAAACCAGAAGAGTATTTGCCCATAATATTTAAACATCAGTCAATAAACTCTCAGTGAAGACCCAAAGAATACCATTTATGAATTTAGTCTGATAACTTCATAATCATTCAATTCTTAAGAAAAATTTATTTTCCAAAAAGTTAGTTAATAAGGGTCAGTTAAAAAGCTTGGATTCCATGATTTAAAATTGTTGGACACCATTGTCAGTCTGCTTAGAGTATTAATAAACTCAGAACCTGCTTATCACATAGCAAGAAAAATGTATAACCTCAGGTCACCAGCTTAGAAAAGAGTGATCACCTCCATCCTGACATCCTGGCAGCTTCTTTAATGACAAATTCTGTTTGTCACTCACTCTTCCTGCATCCTGCCACTGCATCACTGAAATTCATGGACTCTGGTCTTTATATGTTCCGAATGTTCCTGTCTGGGAACATTTATTTTCTTTCCTATCATGTCCCTGGAATAGTCTCATGGTAAAATTGTAGCCTAGATAAATGACCGCAGTGGAAGATAGCAAAGGTGGCTCACAAAAGGAGAGAGAAGGCATGCTGGGTGTGTTCCTATACACACAGTAGTCTCCCATGGAATGGAGTATTTGTCAAAAGATTCCAAATATTTTGGTTCCGTAGGTTCATGCATAGTTAGAAAATCCTTCAGCTATCTTAAAGACTTTTCTTTTTTTCATTGATCATTTCAATTCTTTTTGCTTTGATTTTAGAGTCAACAAAACTGACTTCTGTTCAAGACTAGGCCTCTCATCCAGCTTAACTACAGGATGAGATTACTCCAAAGAAAATGGTTTTAAGAATTCTAGTTCCCAAGAAATTTATTTAAAAAAAAAAAAAAAAGGATTCTGGTTCCTATGCAATCAGCAATCACTTCTCTCTGTAAATGAAATCACTAGACACCCAGCTGTCCCAGGCTTCTTGATTGGCATGCGTTTGCTCATGGTTCCATCACATCTAGGCACTTAGCAAGAGGGAGTAAAATCTCAAGTAAAATCTCTGGCACAAATGGGCAGCCTGATCAGTTTACCACCCAGTGAAGTCTGAGTTGTTTCAACCACTTGATCTTTAAATGTATACAAGTACTAGTAGAGGAAGTAGTCTTACACACCACCTACCTGTCTAACACACTTATTTTGCAGATAGTTCAGAAATATGAGATGTCTTGCTGGAGACTTAAAGCTTATCAAGGACTAAAGCATCTTGAGCCAGATCATCTGAATCTCAATTTCTTTCATGAAAAATTATGATATTAATGTCTGTTCTGTTTCCTTCACAAGGATTTTGGTGATGAGCAAATGAATCAATGTGTATGAAAACATTTTGAAATAATTGTGTTATGCACAAATGTCAGATATCAAAAACTGTTTTATTTTTATTTTTTATTGATTTATTTTTTGGCCACATCATGTGGCATGTGGGATCTTCATTTCTTGACCAGGGATCAAACTCACATCTCCTGCAGTGAAAGCAGAGTCTTAACCACTGGATTGCCAGGAAGATTCCCACAAAATTGTTTTAAAGATGAGTGCTGAATTCCTTGTAGTAAGAATTTCTGGATGGATTATAATAGCCACCATTTATTGAGATGCTATCTATGAACGGGCCCTCTACCAACCTTATTTTGAGATTTTTATTGTCACACCTCTAGGGCTCCCCAGGTTGTGCGTAAAGAATCTGCCTACCCATGTAGGACAAGCAAGAGACACAGGTTCAGTCCCTAGGTTGGGAAGATCCCCTGGGGTAGCAGTATACTCGCCTGGAAAATTCCAGGGGCAGAGGAGCCTGGCAGGCTACAGTTCATTGGGGTGCAAAGAATTGGACACGAATGAAACCCCCTTCCCCCTACACACACATTGTCACACCTCTACCCTTGCCCAAAAGGAATGGGATAGTTGATTTGTTAAACATCAGGATGTTTCTGCAATCATTTTTTCTGAAAGACATTTAAGATGGGCAATATATCGTGGAGAAAAGACTCAAATTCAGGCAGATCTTTTCCCGTGTCTATGCACTGAACCCACCTGTCTTCATGAAGCCTATTTTATGTGTCACTATATGACCTTCTATAGAAATGAGTGTAAAAATTTTACAAACATGAAATAAAAATGTTTATGTCTGAACGTAAAGTTTTACTTATACCCACATTTTAAATAACCTTAAGAAAATAAATCTAACTTAAAAAAATTTAAATATCACTCCAGTCAATTCTGTTTATGGTCCTTATGAAACAGCTGCTGCTGCTGCTGCTGCTGCTGCTGCATCGCTTCAGTCGTGTCCGACTCTGTGCGACCCCATAGACGGCAGCCCACCAGGCTCCTCCGTCCCTGGGATTCTCCAGGCAAGAACACTGGAGTGGGTTTCCATTTCCTTCTCCAATGCATGAAAGTGAAAAGTGAAACTGAAGTCGCTCAGTCGTGTCTGACTCCTAGTGACCCCATGGACTGCAGCCTACCAGGCTCCTCCATCTATGGGGTTTTCCAGGCAAGAGTACTGGAGTGGGTTGTAGCTATATGAATTCAAATTTTTAAAAAATCAGATTATTCAATTTATATCCATTGATTTTTGTTCAGAAATATGAAGTCTATGTTTTCAAAAATAAGTTCAAAAGTACCACTCTGAAAGCTCTGCTGTTACGTCTCTGAACTCTTTCAGGCTTCTCTATTGACCATTATTATTGTCTTTATGAAAATGAAGCCAAGGTGGTGATAGAAGGTGATAAAATAATCCCTGCTCCAAAATATATACACTAGCATCTACACAGTCTACACTTCCACCAGTGGAAAAAAAAATTTCTCAAATAACGGCACTGAATTCCCAGGATATCTGGAGTGAATAGAGTCTTGATATTTTAGCAATACCTAGGCACTGAGATATTCCCCATATACATTTTCTAGACAGCACCACCAAATAATGTATTTATGCAGCATGCCTTATTGATCCTGACTTGATGTATACTGTTGTACATGTGGGGCTCTGGATTCCCAGCCTTGTCCTCAAGGAATCAATGAGGCTTCAGATACATAATCTTGTCCACGAGAGAGTGACCTAGGCTTGGAATATTCTTGTGTTGTTGTTCAGTGACTCACTCATGTCTGACTCTTTGTGACCCCATCCACTGCAGCATGGTTAGGCTAAAATGGCCCTTCGGCTGGGGAGGTCTGAGGAATCAGAATGGGAAGTACAGGGTGTGGACACCTAAGAGGAGTGATGGTGATTTGTTGTAGGGGTGGCTCTGAAAACAAATAGCTTCCATAGCCTTCTTTTCCTTTAGACTGAGTTTGTTACTGTTGACTTTTTCAGCAAACATCCCTTAGCCGCAGGGGGCACATGCTCCAAGTCTGTGAACTGAAGCCAGCCTACAGAGGAGTCTGTTGGTTCCAGGGTTTTGATGGAAACCCCAGGGCAGAGCTTTCAAGCAGGACTTGCTGCTCACTCTGCACCGAATCCTACAGATGGCAGGTCCCTCATCCTTAACACCCTGGGTTTCCTGCTTGACTTCTAAAATCTTTTGGGTTTGTAACATTGATTTTAGATGTTCAGATCCACTGAACCTCTGTATCCCAAGTATTGGTTGTATTTTTAATCTGTTCCAAAATTTGTTCATGTCCTTTACCTGCTTTTTTTCAACATCAAATCTGTGAGTGCACCCTGCTTTACATATCCTCTGCTCAGTTAATGCAATAAAACTGTGAAAACCTTGCTGGAAATGTCACTGTGAATCTTTGCAAAGCCTGGAGGCTGCTGAATGCCATAAGCATGTAGTCTGAAGCTGCAATAATTAAATCCTTCTTTAACAGGTGCTAGTAACACACTGCGGAGAAGGCAATGGCACCCCACTCCAGTACTCTTGCCTAGAAAATCCCATGGACGGAGGAGCCTGGTGGGCTGCAGCCCATGGGGTCGTGAAGAGTTGGACACGATTGAGTGACTTCAGTTTCACTTTTCACTTTCATGCATTGGAGAAGGAAATAGCAACCCACTCCAGTGTTCTTGCCTGGAGAATCCCAGGGACGGGGGAGCCTGGTGGGCTGCCTTCTATGGGGTCGCACAGAATCGGACACAACTGAAGTGACTAAGCAGCAGCAGCAGCAGCAGTAACACACTGTGTGTATTGGACATGATGGTTGTCAGGATGGCTTAAGGACAGTGGACTTTTCTAGAAGTTTCTCATGCTTCTAATATTCTAGTGATAGGAGGTTGTACTATAAATGTACTATGTTCACAGTGATGGCAGTATCTGTTACCCCTGTCTTTGAGGGAATAGAGTATGAAGACCACAATTAAAGGTTTTTTTGTTGTTTCTATTGAGCTGCTGGTTCACTAAGGATATGTAGAAAACTCAACGTTGTGATCATGGTGAATCTAGAGAATATAGGGTAACAATAAAGGAATAACCATGTATTGGGCTCCCACTATTCATAAGGCCGTGGTAGAGGCTTTTCATCCCTCTAGTTCCTAAATCTGTGTCATATTAGTATTCTCATTTTACAGATAATGACATCGAGGCTCACAGAAGTTGTCACACAGAACGTATCTCGTTTGACTTTTAAAGATAGTGTTCTTTCCACCATGTGGCTCTGGGTTTCCTCTCATCTGTGGGCTTTGGGAAAGGTCTGATCAGGATTGGGGATGACTGGTAACTATCTTCCTTGGGCTCTAGCAAGAGAATTATTTGTGCAAGGAAAATCAAGGGCTTTCTAATAGATAGTAGATTCCCTTAGTGCTAGGAAGCTCTGAAATTCATGCCCTGGATCTGTGAAAAATTCTGTCTCTAACTCTCCCACAGCATTCTCTTTGGTCCAGAAGAGAATGCCTGACTCCTTGGAAAGTTCCATGTTGCTGTATTAGCTGCCTATGGGTGTGCAATAAATCACCAAAAACATAGTGGCTTAGAACAACACTCTTGTATTATCATATAATTCTGGAGGTCAGAAGTCTAAAATCAGTCTTACTGGGATAAAGTCAAGGAGTCTACAGGGCTGGTTCCTTCTAGAGGAGGCTCTAGGGGAGAAATAGTTCCTTGCCTTTTCCAGCTTCTAGTGGCCTCTTGCATTCCTTGACTGATGACCTTCTTCTGGCAATGGCATCTTTCTGACCCAGCCATCCTTCACTTTCCTGCCTATCTCTCATAGAACTCTTGTGATTACACTGATCTCATCTGGAAAATCCAGAATAATTTCCCATCTCAAAATATTCAACTGAATCATATCTGCAAATAATCTTTTGCTCTGTAAAGTCACATTCATAGGATGAAGATGTTGGCATCACCGGGGGTCCATTATTCAGCATACCACAGCCGCTGTTCCTGGTGATTGCTCCACTGGTAATGATATCCCACTTTGGACAGCTCAGGACTGCCCCAGCATCTCGCAAGACACAGAATTCAGAGTTGCCCTCGTGCATACCTCCTCAAGGCAAGAGTGTGAGTGGCGAAGCCAATTTGGGCTTCTTGCTGTCAAACAGGACTTGCAATTTGGTATCCTCAATCTGGATGCAGCTCGTAGATAAATTTTGAATGTGCATTTTTTTCTTAAGTTGGATGTTCTCTGTAAAAATTGGCATTTTGAGTATTTAAAAATTGGGAGATCTGGCATCACAGTGCCATGTTTTCAAATGGCTGCATAATGGCTTCCACTTTTCCACTTTAGACAGAGTCTGTCTCTCCCATTCATCTTAGTCCCTGTCACTGTCTGATCATGAATTACACTGGCCTTTTCACTCATTTATTTTAACCACTTGGACTGTGCAGTTTGAGTATCTGAATGTACAATAACGATTCTCAAACCACAGCATTAACATGCATATCAGAGAACTTCTGTTCAGTCATTTAGGGCAGGGAAGTAACTTTATTTGTACTAGAACACTTTGTGTTAATCCCTGGGTATCCATGCAAGGGAGAGAATGATCTTGTCCTACAGCAGCATCCTGACATTTGCAGATTGGTTGGATCCTCCCTTTGGATGTTTATTTTTTTCAGCCTAACATGAACACCTGGCCAAGCATTCCTAATCATCAGTTTAATATTTCCATTTCACTGGAGGCAAAATTTTCTACCTGTTACTGGGAAAAGTGACCCTCCTTTTCTTCTTCCTAAGACTGTTTCATAAGTATATCAGTTTCTTAAAATTTAGAATCTAGTTTATTCCACAAAAAGACAGTCATTCTCTTTATGTCCACAGTCTCAGAGAGTGGCTGGTGTCTAATAAGTGATTTATAAATATTTACTGAATGGATGAATAAATGATGATAATGAGTGACATTGGTAATGATAGCTAACATTTATGTGAACTTAGTTATGAATGAATGTTGCATCTTTAAATGAGTTAGCAATTGTAGTCCTGATAGAGACAAGTTCATGCCCTCCCACAAGCCCTGGAAAAGCTACCTTATTTATCATATGATGCTCTGTTCCTGGCTACAGATGATGGGACCACAGAAAGATTTCTAAGCCAAGGATTCCCCATCCTTAACCTGACCGGGAACCTATGACATGGCCAATTGCAAAGAGCATTCCCAAGAAATCAATCTAGCCCTCTAGGGTGTTTTTGTTTTGAGAACTCAAATCAAGAGAAACAGTCTCTCTACAGTTGGCAGCAGATGCTGGAGCAAATGGATCATACTGGGATTAGGGACAGACTCCCAGTCAGGCTACATGCAAGATGATTAGGCAGAAATAATGCAGCCACTGAGAGATGGAGGAGAACCTCAGTGCCTGATTTTCCAGCTCCCAGTTAACATTTTACTGAGGCTTGGCTATTTTGGGAGGGCTCTGAAGTTACCTGTTGTACCCTTACAACTTTGCTTCATCTGTCTTTAACTCAGAGAGACTATCATTAAAACACTTGCCCAGAACGTTGCCTTAGTCTGGGATCCTAGCATGACAGCAGAATTTAATGAAGGAGGGATTGTCGAATAGCATGTGGCCAAAGTGAAGAACCAAGAATTCTGCCAGCTTCAGGTGCTACAAACTCCCAGTGAACAGAACTGGGACTCAACAGTTTTTAGTGTTGAATGTTTTTCAATATGTGAATGTGCCTGAATCCTTCCATTCTAAATGGGGAAAAAAAAAATAAGAAAAGCACCCGGAGGTACTTCACCCTATTATAAACCAAAAATAAATGATAGCAATTGGTTCATTAGATTCATTGGACTGAAAAGGATGTCAAATAAAAAGAAACTGTTAATATTTAATTGGGCATTTTAGGAATCAGCTTGCTAAATTTGTAAAGATTGCATTCTTGGTTTTTTAATATGCTTCCTGGAATAACTACCTTCAGAGTGGGTATAATCTTTATGCAATTGCCTTGGCATTAAATTTTTACGAATTAAAAAGCATGCTCGGGGATTAAAGTAGAATAATAGATGTAACATTACATGAAAGTAGGACATTCATAAATCATTTATGACTTCCTTGCTCATCAGGACTTGACTTTTTGAATCTTAATTGAAAACTGGCATGGATTTATTGTTGAAAAAAAGTAAATTGGTAATTCTGATAGCAGACAACTTTTATTAGGGAGTTAATTAATTTTAGGAGGCTGAGAGCCTGGTTTTTTAAACATCCACAGTCATGTTGAGTCGTGGGGCTTTATTTAGTTATAGTCATCTCCTGGTCAGTGCACATTGTTTATCTTTTATTTTCATTCTGAGCAATGCTAGTAAGATACAGTATAAGCTATTGTGAGCTACAATTGTGTAGCAAAACAAAAAAATAGTTTTAGGCCCCAAGTAGTCTTAGATGAGCACATGTGCTCAGTTGTGTCCAACTCTTTGCGACCCCATGGACTGTAGCCTGCCAGTTCCCCTTTCCATGGAGTTTTCTAGGCAAGAATACTGGAGTGGGTTGCCATTTCATGCCCCAGGGGATCTTCCCGACCCAAGGATTGAACCCATGTCTCTTCCATCTCCTACATTGGCAGGCAGATTCTTTACCCCTAGTGCCACCTGGGAAGCCCAGACCCCAAGTAGGCCATAGGTCAATTGGTTGACAAAAAGACATATCCTGTAGCAGTCTTCACACTAGACCAGTCCTCATGCCATCATATTTCTATCTTCCTTTTATGTTTACTTACTCATCAATTGCTGCAATAAAGTTGAACATTTTTTAGATCCCAAATGAGATACTATTATAAAAGATCAATTAATTGATTTTTTTAGAAAGAAAAGATCAATTAATTACTCTTTTAATTGATTAATTAAAATTAATTTTATTAAGAAATAATAAAATTTGATAAATAAAGCGACAGATAGACTGGCTGGTATACTTTATTATTCTGAAGTTAACTATATAATTTCTTTAGTTTTTACCCTTTGAATTCCCTAACCGTCTTCGTTCCCTTCTTTAATACAAATGATTATTCTACTAGTTATTGCACACCGAACAGCACTAGTTGTAATACCTGTACATCTGTACAAAAGGCATCACTCTCTTCATTTTACAGATGAAGAAACTGAGGCTTATGTATGTCACCAAAACGTAACTTTTCCAGGGCTGCGAAGTTCTGAAAAAGACTGCTTTTTAAGTAAGCCCTGGAGATTTTTCAAGCACTTATAAATTTTTGCACACTGCTTCATCTTTCCCACGGGGACTGTGGACAATCGCCCTACTTTCTCCATCACTAAACGTGAACTTTGTCATGCTGACTGGATTGGTGTGGGAAAGAAAGTTCTGATCATGAGCAATCCTGATTTATTTGCCTTGTGCCCCCACCCTCTGGCCAGATGTCATTCTGTTTAAAATTCTTCCTTAAAAGAGCATGACAGTCTGAGGATCACCCTATTCTGAATTTAAGTTTACATCCTGGTTTTGAAATCCAATTTTTATTCCTTAAGAACTAGATTTGGAAGGCAGTAGCCAATTAAAGTCATCCGTTTATGGGCACAGTGATGTGTTTGGAGTTCTTGTACAATGAAAGAGATTGATGGCCCTTCAACAGGATCATAACTCCTGTAGGCAGAGGATCATAATTTGCTTACCCAACCCCAGACTAAACAAGGGTCTCTGTGTGACCTAAAGGGGTACAGTGTAACCCAGAACACAGCCCAGACTGAGATCAATCCCAGTCATTCCACAAGGCCTTGGGAGATCTGCATGGATGCCATTGGAATTCAATCTCCACAAGGATATTTGGAGCAGAGCAGCCCAGCCTTATGGTTTTACAGCCTTATGGTTTTATAGATTTCATAATCTGACTGATGACCTCTATAAAAGCTTATCCTATTTTCCATTTGCTGGGCAGTTTCTCAAGTTCAACTTTAAAGACACCATATGAAAACATTTGGGAATTTCAAAATTAAATACTTATCAATTCTAGGAATGGGAAAGACCACATGTGAAAATAATTGTACAGAAACCCATGGCAAGGAATTGGTTAACAGTAATGTTAACAAATACCCTTAGAGATTCTGCTCTGAGATTTCTTTTAGTTTTTCTTTCTAGCTGGCATTTTCTCCTCATGTGGATATCTCACCTTTCATTTCCTACTAGGCCAAGAGGAGCTTCTTGTATGGAGCTTTCTTAGTTTGCTATAGTCTTGCCCTAAATCCTACCACATCTGAGTCTCATTTATTTGGTGAATATTTATAAAACATTTTTATGTGCCACGATGAATACACTGACCCCCTGAAAGTAGAAAAGAAATCTCTCCTGTGAAAGGTACTCTTCCTCACCAGGAGATAGAAATATTTTCTTATCACCAGACAGATAGAGAGTTCAAGGTCCAGAAGGCTGTGTGAATGAACTTCACTTAGATTCTTCATTAAGGAGTACCCAAGCCTAAGTTTCTTTATCTTGTCAGTTCTTGACAAATGAATTATTTCTTTGTCTTAAAGGTATAAAAGCTGCCTGCTTTGGCCATTTCTCTGTGTTCATATTTCTACATATGAAATTAAAGTGTGATTTTTCTCCTCCTAATCTGCCTTATGGCAATTTGATCACTAAACTAGCCAGAAGAACCTAGAGGGGTAGAGGAAACATTTTTCCCAACAAGGTTCTAATACAGAAAGGAAAGCAATCATGAGCGATGAAGAGATTAAGACTGAATCAAGAGAAAGGGGCTAGTGCAGCATTTCTGAGAAGCCAGCGCTCTTGGCAGAGGGTTTGTTCCTCTGCAGAAGAAAGAACCGGAGAAGGCGATGGCACCCCACTCCAGTACTGTTGCCTGGAAAATCCCATGGATGGAGGAGCCTGGTAGGCTGCAGTCCATGGGGTCTCGAAGGTTGGGCCTGACTGAATGACTTCGCTTTCGCTTTTCACTTTCATGCACTGGAGAAGGAAATGGCAACCCACTCCAGTGTTCTTTCCTGGAGAATCCCAGGGACGGTGGAACCTGGTGGGCTGCTGTCTATGGGGTCGCACAGAGTCGGACACAACTGAAGCAACTTAACAGCATCAGCAGAAGAAAGAACGTGATTTTAATTAGAACCACTATAAAAGACCAAGGAGAGCCCACAATGGACGATAGGGCACCAGTCTGGTAGGATAGTGGGATTCTAGGCGAGTTCTGTCTGATTTAATATCACTGATGAGAAGAGAACTTTTGAGAACAATAAAAGAATTTTAGAAATAGTATTTGCGGAAAATTGGAGTGAGAATTAACTAGGAAACTAGAGTAAAAGAACAGAGCAGTTTGTAGGACCACCCCTGTGAAATGAGAGAGAGTAATAAGGCAGGGTTGGCTAAGAAGAGCCTCAGAGTGAAGTGCAGCTCTGAGCAGGGCTCAGCCAGGCTGATGGAATGAGCACCCATAGAAAAGATTGTCTAGAGAGTCCCGTGTTGGGCAGGAAGGGCCTGGCTTTTTTGCTCCTGCTGAGCCCGGTGGTTGACTGGAGTGGTAAGGCCAGAAAATAACCTCCGCATGAACCTCTGGTGAAAGCACAGAGCTGGAGACGGTCAGCAGCAGGTTTTCTCTTCAAGGCAGATCTGAGCAGCACGCTCCGCAGCTGCCGTGACGTAGTAAATGCCACCAGCCTCCGGCTCCTTCTGGCTCCTCTTCTGTGCCCCACAGGCTTTTATCTAGCAGCCTATTGTCAAAAAACAGTGGTCTTGCTTTCTAGGTTTTGCGTAGATTTTTTTCCTGTCTCCCTAATTTAAGTCTTATCAACTTAACTAGACTTTTATGTGTCCCCAAACTTCTGGTGACTCAGACTGAAAAGAATCTGCCTGCAATGCAGGAGACATGGGCTCGATCCCTGGGCTGGGAAGATCCCCTGGAGGAGGGCATGGCAACACACTCCAGTATTCTTGCTGGGAGAATCCAGTGGACAGAGAATCCTGGTGGGCTATCGTCCATAGGATTGCAAAGAGTCAGACACGACTGAGGCAACTTAATACACACACATATCTCTATTCGATATCATTTTCACTCAAGATGTGTGGGTGTGTATGTGTGTGTTCAGTCACTCAGGATAGAGTTTCAGTAGGAAGGTGAAAAATCTGGGAGATGGATGATGGTGAGAGTTGCTCGACAATATATCTGTACATAGAGCCACTGGAAATGTAGTTTGTTTAGTCACTGAGTTATGTCTGACTCTTTTGTGACCCCATGGACTGCAGCCCACCAGGCTCCTCTGTCCATGGGGTTTCCAGTGCAAGAATACTGGAGTGGATTGCCATTTCCTTCTCCAGGGGATCTTCCTGACCCAGAGATCAAACCTGCAACTCCTGTGTTAGCAGGGCAGATTCTTTACCACTGTGCTACCTAGGGAAAGCCAAGATATCAAATACCTATTTGCTAATGGCTTTCCAAATGTATATCTCCACAACAGATTCTTCTCTACAGCCCCAGAATGAACCACCACTTACAATTATTTGGTCATTCGACTCCTTCATCGAAATCTCCCTTCAGATGTTACACAAGTACCTCAAAGGTAGTCAATCCCATGTATTTCTAAATTCATATCCCTTGTATTTCTCCCATTTGCCTGATTATTATTCCCTGTTTTGGTAAAAAGAAAAAAATCCACTCAGTTGCCCAAAACATAACTACAGAATGACAGTAGATTCTTTCTCTCTCCTCCCCACCTTGCTTGCCGACTCCATCTCACATTGAACACCAGCTCTAAGTAATTCTAATCCATATACGCTTTGCCACCCTAACTGCAGTTTTAACGGTTAAGGACTTATAATTTCCTGCTCATTTAGAGCTATAACCTTCAAACTGGCATTCCTGACTTCAGATGTGATCTCTGTTATTGCTCAAGAGATTATTCTCATGGGCAATCTGTTCATATTACTCGAAAGTCTTCAGGAGTTCACCATTAAATACTGCTTGTATACCACATGCAGTCTTCCACCATTTCGGCTCTGAAAATGTATCCAGTTCCATCCCCTCTAAGTCTCACATTCCTGTGCTCTGCTTAAACTGAACTACTCATGGGGAGAAGCCACCACGCTCCTTCTTACTTGCCCTTTTGTATATATGGCTGCATCTACCAGCCTGGAAAATGCCTTCTCACTCCTCGTACCCCAGTTTGTCCTTTCTCTGTGCTCCTGTTCTTTCTTTCACGTACCTTCACTGTAGCGTTTGCAATTGGCCTGCCACTGTTGGCAAAGCCACCAACGTCTGTCTCCTCACCATAAATGACACTAATTACATGCAAAGGTTATATCTTTTAATCAATATATTCCCAGAGCCTGGGCCTTTAAGTGACTCATGATACTTGAGTTTCAATGAGCACATGAATATGAATGAATTCAAAGAACTGAGTCTTGAAAATAATTTTTTAAAAGTATGTCCTTTCCTAAATTGTTTTAAAATAGTTGCCTGAAGAGAAAAAATATTGGGAGTGAAAAATACTGTGGGTTATGGAGGAAAATTTTCCTCTTTTTGCTAAAGTACACAGATTTCATTCTATAACAAGCAACTTCAGCGGATTATCTCCAACTGCCTGTCATAGCTTCAGTTGTATCAAGTATTTCCAGTGCAAATAGGACATGGCGGTGTCTTAGAACACATTGTTATATGAAGGTTTCCACAGGCAGTGCTTTCTTGTTGTTTAAATGGAATTTGGCCTGAAATCCTTAAAAAAAAAAAAAAATCTATATTCATACAGTACTTAACAGTCGCCAAACCATTTTCACACCCTGATTTTACTTGATATTTAAAGTATCTCAATGAAGTAGTCAGGACAAAACTGATCATCTTTTTATAGATAACAGAAGCTCTGAGAGGCAATGAGGCTTACTCAAGACTGACCGTTAACTGGAGCTGGGATGCATGACTTCTGGTTGCTAAACCCATGTTCCTCCTCTCCAGCCTTGCAGCCTTCTTGGTGGTGTCTGTCTGCAGAGCAGACAGAGCTGTGGGCTGTTAGTCACTCCCCAGATCAGTTTGCATTCCTACAGTGTTTCTCATGGCCCCAAGGTTACCAGTCACTGTCGACTGTGGATGTTATAGAAGTTACTTCATTTCAAAAGTGCTTTTCCTCAACAGCTCCCCCAGCTGCCCTAGTTAAGGTTGGCCCTGCCAGCTCGAGTTACACTAGTAAACCTTTTACTGATATTACATAATGATTATTGCTCTTGGGTTGGTGTCTAAGCTGCAATCCTACATTTGATGGTTTTATAGTTTCATCTTCCTGAATGTAAAAACAATCATCACAACAATTTTTTTTTAAGTTTAAACTGAAATTCTTAAATTCTGCAGAGGGCTAGAATATTTTTTGTAGCCCTCATGGAAGAATTTCTTAGCCCACATTTCTCTATACAAGGCCAAGTTTAACAGCAGATGTGCTTTGTTTGGATTTTACAGTGCTTTAAAACACAGTTAGAATTTGGAAGATTTTAGGTAGAGTATGTACCTTTCAGTTTTTCCCTGGGCCCCCATCCTAAGTCCTTTATTTTAAGTTTCTGGCCCCAGAACTAGTCTGAGTTTGCACCCCATCTGTATTAGTATACGTTGTGGTTTAAAAATAACAGCTAATATTTATGTACTGTATATCTATGTACTGCTCTTTTCAGTATTTTACAAATATTACTTTGTTTAATTTTCACAACAGACTCTTATAGTTGGAGGTGCATCTCGCCATCTGCATTTTATATATAAGAGGATGGACACACCAAGAGTTAAGTAGTTTGCCCAGTCATATAGTCATCAAGTGGCAGGGCTGAAATTCAGACCAGGCACTCTGGATCCAGAGGCAAGCGCTACACTCAAGTGCCCAGATACAATGTCAGATTTTGTATGATTCATAAAAGGAAACAGCAAACAAATCATCGGTTGGTAGTCCTTACCAAAGAAATGTGAGCTAAGGAGCTTGAATAAATGAGCTGAGAGTGCTTTGTCTGCATATGCAGCAGTGAGCATATGCTTGCTTCTATGGACATTGAAGACTCTGAGGATCTCGTGAAGATGCACCTACTACTTCAGTCAAAGATGTAAAGGGCGCTTGGCACAGAGTAGACCCATGAAACTGAAATGCAGTGTATGTCCTTGTGCTACTCTGATTTTGTAAAACGTAGATTGCTAGATTACATTGGTAGGAGCAGCTGGTTTTGCTCTGCATTTTCCTTGTTAGTAATTCCACTTCTCTTTGCAAGCTTGTAATATCACTCAGTATCACACAGAGGTTGAATGAGATTCCTAAGAAATCCGTACCAGTCAAGCTGGGGAATTGTATGTAATCAAGGCAAGGGCAGGGGAGGATAAGTAATTCCTTCCCAATGTATGGCTACAAAATAATTATCACTAATCACCAGTATGCAATTTTATTAATAGAATGTAAAAACAGAAACGATTCAGATGTTTCCAAGTTTTAAGATTTGATAGAACTCTAACTCCAATAGTGATAGTAATGACATTTTAGCTATTGGAATTTTAGAGGTTTATTGTTGAATCACTGAAAATACAGAGATGGAGAGAGAGAGAGTGAGTGCTATATTTTACTTTCTGATATACAAAAATGAAGGATAGAAACACTTGTAAACTTGGAATGTTATGCTTGTTATCATTCCCCCTTGTTGGTCTATAGTAAACTTTGTTCATAAGCCTATGTGATCCATATGGTTCATATTTGGTAAGGGCATTGCTGGCTGACTTGACTTTGGTCCTATAGCAAGCCTGATAGCCAAGAACTCTCATGCTATGTTAGAAACAGAAGCCAGGGATAGGATAGAATGCCATCTTGTTCTGGGGTGAGCACAATGGACGACAGAGTCCTATACAAGAAGCAAAAGCATAATTGGGTTTGGTGCTATGTCATAAGTCAGGTCAGACACCAAAACTGAGTAAAGGTAGGTGAGAAGCCCAGAGTGTCTGCTTAGTTGCCCAGTGATGTCCAGCTCTTTGTGACCCTATGGACTGTAACCCTCCAGGCTCCTCTGTCCATGGGGCTCTCCAGGCAAAACTACTGGAGTGGGTAGCCATCCCCTTCTCTGGAAGATCTTCCTGATCCAGGGAGTGAACCTAGGTCTCCTAAATTGCAGGTTAATTCTTTACTGTCTGAGCTACCGGAGAATTTATATGGGAAGGCCAGAGACACAGATAAACTAGGAGAAGAATGTGGTCTGGCAAGGAGACAAGGCAATATTGCTTAATAGATGTTAAAAGTCTATGTTTTGGAGTCAATTCTGAATTCCTACTTTTCTTATCATGTGTGTTAGTCGTTCAGTTGTGTCCAACTCTTTGCGACCCTATAGACTGTAGCCTGCCAGACTCCTCTGTCCATGAGACTCTCCAGGCAAGAATACTGGAGTGGGTTGTCATTTCCTTCTCCAGGGATCTTTCCAACCCAGGGATCAAACCCAGGTCTCCAGCACCGCAGGCAGATTCCCTACCATCTGAGCCACAGGCTTCCCTACTTTTCTTACTAGTTGTCTGCCTGTTTGTAAGAAGAACATGCAGTGGGTGAGTACTAGATCCTGCACTTGGACTGCTGAAGTCTGAATCCTGTTTCTTTAGTACCAACCATGTGACACTGTTACCAACCCAGGTTCTTGGACTCTTTATGCAGCAGTAATTGTTAACAGGCCAGATGAGAAATTCAGGCAAGGCTTTACTGGGACTCGTGCTATAGCACGAGGGAGGAGAATCAAGTAACAGGTGCTCTCGCTCACTCTTTGACAGGAGGCAAACAAGACCCTTAAAGGGGGTGAGGGTGGGTGATAGGCAGTCAGACAGAGGGGTGGCCTAAGTGGTCTGCCCACCACCTTCCTGGTACTGTGTGCAACAATCACGCATGGTACCAGACTTTTGCTCCTGGCACCTGAGAAGAAGCAGGTGGATTTTGGCCCTTTTGTATCTTATTGTTCATACTTTGCCCCCACTGTACATGCAAGCAGTTGTTTTCAGTCCCTTATAATTTCTTTGTATTTTGTTGCTCCAAGAGATGTTTGTGCAGGCTCCAGCAATTCAGTAAAGGGTGCCAGGTCCCAGGACCCAGCCTGTCTCAAATGAGTAGGTTATTTAATCACTGGATGTTTCAGCTGTGAATCTGGAAATTAGAGAAGACCCTTCTTCTTCAGAGGCTTCTCTGGTGGCTCAGACGGTAAAGAGTCTGCCTGCAATGCAGGAGACCTGGGTTCGATCCCTGAGTTGGGAAGATTCCCCTGGAGAAGGAAATGGCAACCCACTCCAGTATCCTTGCCTGGAAAACCCCATGGACGGAGGAGCCTAGCAGGCTACAGTCCATGGGGTCACAAAGAGTCAGACAAGTCTGGGCGACTTCAGTTTTCTTCCTCATAAGGTGGGTGTGAGGATTGGGTGAGTTAATATACGAATAATCTTTAGTGCAGTCATTGCAGATAGTAAGCACAAATAATTGTTACTATCATTATTAATAATCTTTTTGTGTTTCTGCATCTCCTTTATAAAATGAAAGTCATAACACACACCGCAGAGGGCTGTAGCAAGGAATAAATGAGATGAGGCGTGGAGGCAGCGGGCTCCAGAACAGTGGTCAGGAATTGTTATCAGGTCCATAGAGGATGTGTTTGCCAAGGTAATATCCCATGAGGACAGACCTGCTTTTAAGAGCCCTAAGATCCTACCAATAAATCAGATAAATCGTAAAGCATGTACTCCAAGCTTAGCATCTGACAGCAGCCACTTCCCTGCCTCTCTCATCCTGTAAAACAATATCAGAAAATTGAAGAGTGCAAGATGGAAGGGAATTTAAAGTCCTAAATTCAGTCTGTGCTTTGTATGAACAAGGGGACAGAAGCCCAGAAGGATAAGGTAATTTGCAGTGACACACAACTAGCTTGTTATAAAGCTGCTCCTAGAATTTACTTATAATACTTGGACCCCTAGTCTAATATCTATTCCACTCCGCCACGCTGACTCTGCCTCTTCTCAATTCTCACAACCTAACTGACGCCTCCTCTGGGGCTGACTTGAGTTCCATGAAGGACCTTAGCTTAACTTCAATATGGAGTGAGCCTCTCCTGAGTAGGTCTCCAATTTCTGCTGGATGAGTGCTAAGTATTTCTGATAGGAATCACAGTATAAAAGGAAATAATGTACTATTAATCAGGAAAGCATTATGCTAGCAACAGGAAAACTATGTTATGGTCACAGTTAACTATGTTATTTTTAAACATACTTTTAATTTAAAATTTCTCTTAGGTATTTTTCTTCCTGTAATTGACAATGCCTTATTTGTTCGTTTGTTCTTTTTATGTCCTGCATGTAGCACATAAAACATCTTGAGTTCACACTGGTTAACTTAATATCTGTTGAATGAATAATCTGATTAATGGGTTTTTCTTAAATCTGACAACTCATTTTGATACCTGATTGAATTTTTCAACCCCTTACATTTTTCTGATTCTCATATTTGCCAGGTAGTTTTGGATACCGATTTGAAAAACCTAAGTATCCGCACACTCTTCAACTCTTTACCCCTTCATATTCGTACACTCGGACATTGTCTCTGGTCCTTCTAGAGCCTTCTGTCTTTCTTCAGAGGACTGAGCACAGCAGGTAATTTCGGCAGGAGGTGGGGAAGTAGTGGGGCACGCCATAAAGCATGGAGGATCTTACTCCCCAGACCAGGGATTGAGCCTGTGCCGTCTGCAGTGTGAGCACGAAGTCTTAACCGCTGCACCAGCAACTAGCTTTTAAATCTAAGCAAAAGTAGTATTCCCACATCAATGAGACTAAAAACTGATGATCAGGCACAAAATATTTGAAAAAATAATGAAGAGAAAGTAAAAATTAGTATTGAAAAAAAAAGAAACTGTTAATGTACTCAAACATTTAATTCTCTCAAATGGCTTCTTTTTTCTTCTCTATTCTGTCTATAATAGTAAAATGGTGTTTCATCAATTTTAAGACATACTTTTTTAAAAAACATTTAAACATCTCTAACATTATGATGTGTTTCCAACGTGATAGCATCTTGCATTTTATAATAAACACTTCTTCTATCAGGTTACACAAAAAATATGTCATTGTATGATGGAGGGTGTTTTCAACATGATGAAATACAGCAATAACAGTATCAGTGCCATTTCGTGCTGGTCGTCTTCTGAGTATTTGATACATATTAACTTCTTTAATCCTCACAAATACTTCCAGAGTGGGTTCTCTTATCCTTCCTCTTTTCAGATTAGAGAAACAAGGGCAGATTATCAGTTAAGTAGTTGCCTATAACGTTCCACATCTAGTCAGTAATGGATCTGGGATGTGAACCCAGACTCCTTCCCAAGGCTGCATTCTTAACCTCTACCTGCTACATTTTTCTGGCTTTTCTTATAGGACTTTGAATGTTCTTGTTTCCATCTCCTGGATTGTCTCTTAGCATACTTAAATATTTTTGTAAAATAACTATACTATCCATTTTCATTCTCACTGGTATTTAAAATTACTTAATTAATTTGTAGTTTTGTGTCTGCGTGTTTTTCCAAAGGGCCATTAATAGAGTTACGATAGATGCAGTCATTAAAAGAGCCATCTCTGGGACTGGAAACTACCTGAGTTCAAGCACTGGCTTGGTTACCTACCAACTCACCTACCTTGGACAAATTACCTAACCTCCATTTCCTCATTTTAAAGAATAAGTATTTAATGTTTTTAGAAATTCTGCTTTATAAGGTTATTTTGAGTATGAAATCAAATGACATATATATTTAGGACAGTGACTGACCATAATGAATGCCCAACAAATGTTAAATGATTTTTATAACTTTTATGAAATCAGTATATGAGACTGAAGTAAAAGGGGAGGGAATGAAGGTTAAAATATGTTAGGAAGAAATACTCAGAAAAGTTAGTAATTTACTAACTTATCCATGTATTCTACCGGAGAAGGCAATGGCAACCCACTCCAGTACTCTTGCCTAGAAAATCCCATGGATGGAGGAGCCTGGTAGGCTACAGTCTATGGGGTCACTAGGAGTCGGACACGACTGAGCGACTTCACTTTCACTTTTCACTTTCATGCATTGGAGAAGGAAATGGCAACCCACTCCAGTGGGTTGGAGAATCCCAGGGACGGGGGAGCCTGGTGGGCTACTGTCTATGGGGTCGCACAGAGTCGAACACGACTGAAGCGACTTAGCAGCAGCAGCATGTATTCTACAAAATACATTTGAGGTTGTATTTTGTCCAAAGCAACAGAGGGACAGTATCTTCCTTCTTATACCTGAAGATCTATAGAAGGAAGATACCTTGCAAAATACATTTGTGTTTTGCACAGAGCCTGACATTGAAAGTGAATGAATGAGTGAGTGAGTGAATGAATGGTTGGGAAGGAGAGGTACATCAATTCTTATTCCCCAAAAAAGTATATAGTCATAGAGCTCTGAGTGCTCAAGGCAGGGTGAAATCACTCCCAGCTAAGATGGATGTGAAGAGATTCACTCACCGTGTATTTAAGTGCCTTCAGTATTCTCTCTTGTGGATACAGAGAATAGAATGTCAGGGGCTTCCCAGGTGTGCTAGCAGTAAAGAACCTGCCTGCCAATGCAGGAGACATAAGAGACAGGGGTTCGATCCCTAGGTCAGGAAGATCCCCTGGAGGAGGGCATGGCAACCCACTCCAGTATTCTTGCCTGGAGAATCCCATGGAGAGAGGAGTCTGGTAGGCTATAGTCCATGGGGTCACAAAGATCCAGACAACTTAGCACATAGCACACCGCTCTCAAGAGTGATGCTCCTAGCACTTCCTTATATATGTGTAGATATTAGTGATGAAAAACATCGCTAAGGAATTGGGTAGTCATTTTAGTCAATAGAATTGGATTCATTTTATTAATTCAGGCAAGCTGCCTCTAAATTGCTGCTATCTTGTTCTTTCTTTAGTGGATACAAAATTACCTTATACCCATAAGGAAATGTATTACTCTATTTGAATATTTAAATTAATTTCAAATTTATGAGAGCCAATAAATCACATGAATATCTCGGTAAAGACAAATAAAACAGTTGTATTTATAGTTTAGACAATTGGGTATTTTCTGTTTGTGTGTATGCCATTTCTTCTGCTGAATGACTGGGCTTAAAAAAAAACAAATCTTAATTGGTAGCCAAGAAGATTACATGCTTATGTTTTACAAGCAAACTCATCTTCAAAGAGCCTAATCTGAATTGATGAAAGAAAAATTACTAAAAAGGCATTAATTTGATAAATATTAAAGGACTAGATGAAACAATTATCTTACCCAAATCACCTGATTATAAATAGTTATTGCTACAAAGGAAATCAGTCCTGAATATTCATTGGAAGGACTGATGTTGAAGCTGAAACTCCAATACTTTGGCCACCTGATGCAAAAAACTGACTCATTTGAAAAGACCCTGATGCTGGGAAAGATTGAAGGCGGGAGGAGAAGGGAACGACAGAGAGTGTGATGGTTGAGTGGCATCATCGACTCAATGGACATGAGTTTGAATAAACTCCAGGGGTTGGTGATGGACAGGGAGGCCTGGCGTGCTACAGTCCACGAAGACATGACTGAGTGACTGAGTTGAACTGAACTTGTCAGCTATATATTTATATAGATAGATTGATAATTTTTTTCCTGGAAAAAATCAGTGGAAATGTCAAAAATAGTTAAAATATAAATATGATATTAAAACCCCTCTTCTTTTGCTTATTTCATCCACCAGATATCCCTCTTCTCAAACGTGGTGATGTGTTACCACACAAATAAGTGTCAACGCTATGTTAATGAAAATAACTGGTAGTTGAGTTGAATAAAACCCACAGACAATCCCAAAGGCTTATTCTGGCAACTGAAAATGGCAAAGCCTTAGCAACTAAGTCTAAATGCTCTTTCCAGACAGAGTTTCTCTATATACTGTCATTGCTAAGAGGCTATCTGACCTGTTCTTAAGAATCTACTTCAATGGGAGAGCCACTCCTATCCAAAGCAGTGGGTCTAACTGGTCAGCTCTGCCTGTTGGGAAATTTTCTTAATTTGATCAAAAATTTCCTTCTTATACCTATCAACTACCTTTGGAAATTTTTTAAGTCATAACTAATACATGTATTCCAATAACATGCATCTAAATAATTAAGCAGCTATTAAATAATATCTGTGTATTCTTTTCTTCAGGCTAAGTATGTTACGTCCCCAAAATTCATTGATGAGTCAGTTGTTTAGAATTAAAGGCATATTTTCATATAAGCACAAAATTATGGATGGTGATTACAGTTGTGGACTAGGTCACAAAATTTTATTTAACTTATACCAAGATGAAATAGTCAGAAGTTGCCTTTATTCAGTAAATATTTGTGAAATACCTAATTAAGAATTCCCCATGAGTGTTGCTGCTGCTGCTGCTGCTAAGTCGCTTCAGTCGTGTCTGACTCTGTGCGACCCCAGAGACGACAGCCCACCAGGTTCTCCCGTCCCTGGGATTCTCCAGGCAAGAACACTGGAGTGGGTTGCCATTTCCTTCTCCAATGCATGAATGTGAAAGTGAAACTGAAGTCACTCAGTCGTGTCCAACTCTTAGCAACCCCATGGACTACAGCCTACCAGGCTCCTCCATCCATGGGATTTTCCAGGCAAGAGTACTGGAGTGGGATGCCACTGCCTTCTCCAGTGAGGGTTATTTAATGTTAATTCTATTTGGTTGAATGGACACTACACAGAAATTTATTTGAAAATTATTTTCTCAGATTCAAATCATAATTCTAAGCATCTATCACATATTCTGCCCCAGTGTTTGATGTAGCTGTAAATAATCTGAATTGTAAATGAATATTTCACATTATTCAAACTCTAAGAGTAACTAAATAGCATTCAAAGTACATTTCCATTCTTAAATTATCAGACAAATCTCTAATCTGATCATTACAATTTAATATCCATTAATCTGCATGAACACAGATGAGCATATCAATATCCAGGGGGAATAGTACTGAGAGAAGGAAATTTGATCACAGAACCGGGTAATTATTGCAAATGGAGATTACTCAGCGCCAGTACAGCTGTCTACACACTAAATCATTATATTTTATTTTTAAGAGTTGTTTGATGGTTGCTCTAGTCAACATCTGAACTCTGTTAATTTTAAAGACATTTTTTCCCATTATATGTAATATGAGTGGGCATTTCTTGTAACTCATTGTAATGACCCCATGACACATATGCATTTTTAGTTCTAGGTAATAATAGTTTATGATCACACTCATTTGAAATAATTTTCTCTTCAGAATCTCAGTGAAAGGATGGAGTACTCCAAAAATCAACTGACTGCAAATTATCTTCACTGAAAATCATTATGTTTATGCAAATCAAGTAACACAAATTACATGTTCTGACTATTTCTAAACTGTCTTGGGAAAAAAAAAATAGAACAAATACTTCTTAAAATGAAAATCCAGCCAAATTTCCCAGTTCTGCTGAGTCTTTCTAGGCTCTTGAGATGTCCATCCGGTACTTGAAGCCACAGAGTTTGAAATCCAGAAATTCTCTGCTTCCAAGCATTATGGTTGTGGAAGGATTAGATCTAAAGCCCATTATTGACAAATCCTGTTAATTGGTGTTTCATCTCTTGGTGAGGCAGGAACAGGGAGGCAGATTCATAAACTTATTCTAGAAAATCATAGAAAAGATAGGCCACCAGACAGTTGATCAGTGATGTTGACTCCACAGGGCAAGATGCCAAGATTAAGTGAATTGCTTTCTTTTCTTTCTCTACTTTCCATTTTTCTCTTAGCTCCCGAGGCTCTATTCATGTGGTCATTTATAGAACTACTAGGCACAAAGCACAGCACTGGATTTCAAACTTTTCTTGGGCATTTTAGCCAGTGAAGACCTAAGATTCATGGTGTGGTTGGGGTAGTCCTTAAAGGAAATAGTGACCTTTTAAGGTTAATGGAAAAATATTAGCATTATGTGTGGGTGTGTGTGTGTTAAAGATAATTAAAGAAGAACACAGGTCATCCTCAAGGGATACAGAAAAGCATGCTAAATGTCGTTGCTCTAAGCCTATAGAGGAATCCTTTCTAAATTGTCCTGCTGTGATTCTGACTTTTCAGTCTCCTCTCTTAGATGATGTATTATAAATATATATTCAGATTCTGTACAGTGCAATCTTTATAACTCAGTTTTGTTTCTTTCCTTTTTTTCCCCCTTTGACTTGTTTTTCTAACCAAGATAAGTGTTTCCAATGTTTCCACTCATTTTTATAGAGCTTTGTGTTTTGGGGGAAATTTCCTGTGCACACCTACAAGTTGCTTTCTCTCTGCACTTTTTTATTCTTTCAACTCTCACCTCCCAGTGAAATCTTCCTAGAGGAAGGAAATGAGCTTCATGAGCTTTCATGATCTGCTTTCATGGTTTTCAAAACTTTAATGACAGCTTGAACCAAATGCACTCATTCAAGCTAGTCCCTTACTGCTCTTTCATATACTATCCTCACTTTTATGGGGGGCCGTGCCAGGCAGCACCTGGGGTCTTAGTTCCCTGAGCAGGGATTGAACCTGTACTCCCTGCATTGAAAGTGTGGAGTCTTAGCCACTGGACCACCAGGGAAGTCTCTAATATCCTCTTTTACCTCTTGACCTTTGCTTTTCCAATTCCCTCCAGCTGTCTTCCCTAACTTCCCCAGTCTTCCTTCTTCACTGTCCAATTCAGATCCGATCTCCTTTTTGAAACTTTGTCTGATTCCAGTAGCCCACAAAGTCTTCTATTTTTTCCTTCCTTTTATTATGCTTGAAAAAATGTAACTCAGACTTTTGCCCTCTATGTATTGACTGTTGTTCTTTTTTATGTTATTGTTGTGGTCTTACCTGCAACTAAATTCTACTTCCCTAAAAGTGTACAACATGATTGATACTTATCTGGTATTTTGCTACCACAGCTAGTAGGAAACATAGGTTTATATTGTACATATAAACTGTATTTATTTTTTATTTTGTGTAAATATTTGTCTACTAGTTACTCTTTCCAGAGGATTTGAATGAAAAAATTTTAAATCAACTAAAATTATCATGTAATTCAAGTCCAAATCTAGTATGAACCTTCTTATATAATGTAATCAAAACTGATAATTTGTTAACTAATTCAATTGCAGTAGGTAATGATAAAAATGATGTACCTTTTAGTTTTATTTTATTTTATTTAGTTTCAACTATATATCCTTAGACCATTTTTTATTATGAATCCACTGATTAAGGTACAATGTTATCTTATAAAAACCAGGCTCAAATTTTATATCTAATTTCCTATTTTAGTGTTTTTAAAAATAGAATGAAAACCCCTTTTGCAAAAAGAAACTCAAAATGGATTAAACACCTACCTAGATGTAAGACTGGATACTATAATAAAACTTCCTAGAGAAAAACATAGGCAGAATACTCTTTGACATAAATCACAACAATACTTTTTTGGCTCCATCTCCTAGAGTACTGTAACTAAAAGCAAAAATAAACAAATGGGGCTGAATTAAAGTTAAAAGCTTTTGCACAGCAAAGGAAACCATAAACAAAATGAGAAGACAACCTACAGAATGAGAGAAAATATTTGTAAATTATGTGACCAACAAGGGCTTAATTTCCAAAATACAAATAGCTTATACAGCTTAATATCAGAAAAACAAATAACCCCCCAAATGTGCAGAAGACCTAAATAGTCATTTCTCAAAAAAAGACACATGGATAGCCAATAGGCACATGAAAAGATGCTCAACAACACTAATTAGAGAGATGCACATCAAAACACAGTGAGGTACCCTTCACATTGGTCAGAACGGCCATCATCACAAAGTCTACAAATAATAAGTGCTGGAGTGGGTGTGGGGAAAAGGAAACTCTCATACTGTTGGTGGCAATGTAAATTGGTGCAACTACTATGCAAAAGAGTATTGAGATTCCTTAAAAATTTTTTTTTAATTACCATATGATCCAGCAACCGCACTCCTGGACATATATCCAGAAAAGAAGAAAACTTTAATTCAGAAGGATACATGTATTTCTATGCTCATAGCAGCACTATTTACAATAGCCAAGACATGGAGCAACCTAAATGTCCATCAACAGATGAATGGGTAAAGAAGATGTGGTTCACGTATTCAGTGGGATATTACTCAGCCGCTGAGAAAAAGGAAAAATGCCATTTGCAGCAACATGGATAGACCTAGAGATCATCATACTAAATAGAGTAAGCCAGAGAAAGACAAATATCATATGATATCATTTATATATGTACTCTTAAAAAATTATATAAATGAACTTTTTTACAAAACAGAAATAGACTCGCAAATATAGACAACAAAGTTGTGGTTACTAAAGGGGAAAGAAAGCGAAGGGATAAATTGAAAATTTGAGGTTAAGGATACACACTACTGTATTTACTATTATATAGAAAATAGATAAACAAGGACCTACTGTATAGTACAGGGGATTCTATTCAATATCTTGTAAGAGCCTATAATGGAAAACAATCAAAAAAAGGTCATCTCTCTCTATCTACCTAGTAACTATCTGTGACTGAATCACTTTGCTGTATACCTAAAACATTATAAATCAATTGTGCTTCAAATAAAAAGGAGTGAGAACCTGAAAGATATAATGTGAGTACAGAATCCTTCTAGAATTATATAATTTTTCCTAGCCTAGTACAATTGTCTAACCTAAACCTAATTTGACAGGGATTCTTTTTAGCAATATATGTGTCTTGAATCTTTCAAAAATTTCAGCGTAGTTTTCATAGAAATAACAGCTATCTGGATTTCAGTACTGATTTTAACCATCCTACATAAGAGTTCCTAAATTACAGCAGTAACAATAGTAAATGCATTTGGCACATACAGGTTTGGAAACACACCCGACTGACTTTTAGTGAGCAGACAGTGAGTTGGTGCAGAATCACACAGATCTGCTAGAACTGAATCCGCTTATCACCAGCATCTAGCAGCCCTTGAGATTTGCTCCATATATTTTACAGAGCAATTGGGGAGTTCCTTGAAGAGCATTTAATTATGGAGATAATGTTTGAGAGCTTTTGTGAACACATAATATCCACATTGCCTTTTTAAACATTCATGTTCACCTCCAGAGAGTTCTAGCACTCAGTTAACATTCAATGAATATTAGCCACGCCATGTTTCATGAGAAAGTTAAATAGTTTTAAATGTTTTAAATCAATAAAAACTTTTATAAACTGTTTCAATTCAGTTCAGTTGCTCAGTAATGTCTGACTCCTTGCGACCCCTGGACTACAGCTCTCCAAGCCTCCCTGTCCATCACAAACTCCCGGAGCTTGCTCAAACTCATGTCCATCGAGTCAGTGATGCCATCCAACCATCTCATCCTCTGTCATCCCCTTTTCCTCCCGCCTTCAGTCTTTCCCAGCATCAGGGTCTTTTCCAGTGAGTCAGCTCTTCGCATCAGGTGGCCAAAGTATTGGAATTTCAGCTTCAGCATCAGTCCTTCCAATGAACATTCAGGACTGATTTCCTTCAGGATGAACTGGTTGGATCGCCTTGCAGTCCAAAGGACTCTCAAGAGTCTTCTCCAACACCACAGTTCAAAAGCATCAATTCTTCAGCATTCAGCTTTCTTTATATTCCAACTCTCACATCCATACATGACCACTGGAAAAACCATAGCTTTGACTATATGGACCTTTGTCAGTAAAGTAATGTCTCTGCTTTTTAATATGCTGTCTAGGTTTGTTATAGCTTTTCTTCCAAGGAGCAAGTGTCATGGCTGCAGTCACCATCGACAGTGATTTTGGAGCCCAAGAAAATAGACTGTTCAGCTTGCAATATACATTTCTGGGGTAAGATAACCATAACTGAAGAGCATTAAGACTAACAGTAGGGAGACTGCAGAACACATAAAGATCTAGTTCATTCCTTATATTCCTTAATTCAACAGTCAAGACAGTATTTTTTTTAAATAACTCAAACATGTTATTTTTTTTTTGCCAGCCTCTGCCCTCAGTATAACAGTCAATTATACAAAGACAGAAAATTGTCATGTTTTAGTACAAGTATTTCATCTTTTTCATTAATTTTGTGAGTGATTTCTTTTAACTCTTGGAGTAAAATATGTTTTCCAAACTTAATCGAACAAATTTCTTTAAATATTTAAGTAGAGTATATATCCAAAACTTTTTCTTGAATTAGTTCTAGTTCTTTAAACAAACTAAAAGAACAGTAGAATTATAAGGCAGAAGAATTAGACTATTTCAAGCAAAAAAGCTTTAAATATCTGCCATCGAAGGCTAAATAATAGCCCCCCAAAAGATGTCTACACCAAATCTCTGAAATCTGTGAATGCTAACTTATTTAGAAAAGTGGTCTTTTCCGATGTGATTAAGTTAAGAATCTCCACTTGAGATAATCCTGGACTACCCTGATAGGCCTAAATCCAATGATAAGTGTCCTTGTAAGAGAAAGACAGGTAGATTTGAGCCAGACAGAAGAGAAGACACAGAGAAGAGAAAGCAGTGTGACCACAGAGGCAAAGACAAGAGTGATCCGGCTTACAGTCAAGGAATGCATACAGCTGCCAGTAGCTGGAGGAGGCAAAGAATGGATCATTTCATAGAACTTTTGGAGGGAGTGCAGTCAGACCAACACCTTAGTTTCAGAATGCTGACCTCCAAAACTGTGTGAGAGTACATTTCTGTTGTTGTAAACTACCAAGTTTGTGGTTCCTCGTTACAATAGCCACAGGAAATTAATATTCATAAAATAAATCCAGTAAGCATGTCATCTAATCCAATACTGGGAACAACTCAAGATTAAATAGATACTAAGGTCTTCATTAGACAAAGATTTCCCAAAGAATGGTATTTGACCAATTCAATGATTTTACAGATCTGGTTATGTTCATTATAATCTGTTGTGCTCCTTACAGAGAATTATGGGGAAAAAGTAAAATATATTCATATAAAAAAGCAAAATTCAGAAGTCTTATATAAAAAGTGGTAGCAGTTGTTTACAAATACAACATATTTTCATTTCCATAGGAATTTCTTTATTGTGCTTTTAAAGAGGAAATTTGGTTCTAAGTTCCTTCAGGGGAAATATTAACATTGTATTTTGTTTTTGAAAACTTGTAAAATTAAATTTGAAGCTATGAGACGTGAGTATTGATAAAGAAAATTGCAATGCTAATACTAATAGAGCACCGGGGGAATGTTAACAGAAAAGCTTATCTGCAGAGTATTAGTAAATTGTTTTATAAGTACTATGTGCCCATACACATACTCTCATTAATAAAATGTTAATTGGATTTTGAATTTATGGTGAAAACTAATGCCATGAGCAATTAAATAAGTAAGTAGTAATCTGGTATCAGAAATTTTTATTAAATTGAGAGGAAAGTCATCTTTACTTTTATTCAGCTTACATGAAACATTTGGAATGTGAATGTTTTACATTTAAATATTTTAAGATATTATTGTGTTGTGTAAAAATCAAAATTATTGTACACTTTCAATCCTTACCTTATTTTCAATAGGCTTTCAACTCCATGACAAAGGTTTTCTTACTTTACCCAATTTTAAGCATCACATCTTGCAATTATGTCCTAGTTTTCAGCTTTTCCTATGGCCTCTGGTACTTAGAATCAGAGTCACGTTGCAAGAGTCACCTTGTAGAGATACTAATAATTTGGGGGAGATCACCCAAGTCATGGTTGAGAGAATCAGCCAGGGGATGAGGGATATTCAGTTCGTGATGCAAATGGAGATAAGCCTACGGCCAAAATGGCAACCCACTGCAGTATTCTTGCCTGGAGAATACCGTGGTCAGAGGAGCCTGGTGGGCTGCTGTCCAGGAGGTCGCACAGAGTTGGACATGACTGAAGTGGCTTAGCATGCATGCATGCATTGGAGAAGGAAATCACAACCCACTGCAGTATTTTTGCCTGGAGAATCCCAGGGACGGAGGAGCCTGGTGGGCTGCCATCTGTGGGGTCGCACAGAGTCGGACACGACTGAAGTGATTTAGCAACAGCAGCAGACCACCCTGAACACGCCCCATTTCCTCTGATCTCGGAAGCTAAGCAGGGTCGGGCCTGATTAGTACTTGGATGGGAGACTGCCTGGGAATACTGGGTGCTGTAGGCTCATGGAGAAGGAAATGGCAACCCACTCCGGTATTCTTGCCTGGAAAATCCCATGGACAGAGGAGCCTGGTGGGCTACAGTCCATGGATAGTGTTCCACTACCTTCTGCCATTTTGGAGGGCTTCCCTGGTGGCTCAGAGGGTAAAGCATCTGCCTGCAATGTGGGAGAACTGGGTTCGATCCCTGGGTTGGGAAGATCCCCTGAAGAAGGAAATGGCAACCCACTCCAGTATTCTTACCTGGAAATTCCCATGGACAGAGGAGCCTGGTGGGCTACAGTCCACGGGGTAGCAAAGAGTCGGACATGCCTGAGTGACTTCACTTTCTTTCTTCTAAGAAATCTGGGAAATTATGTGATGTCTCTACAGGAAATTGCATTACCCGTATCATATTAATAAGGTTAAGATTAGATCTTCTTGTTGTCTAGCATATTGAGGCACTGCATCTTAACTCTGCTGCTGGTTCACGGGTGGTTCAGGTGAAGGGTGGCTGTAGCTGTTTATGCATTATGATATTTTGTTGGTACATTGCAGTCTGAGTCCAACTGAGCTGAGATAGAATTTTCACTGAATGGCTCTTCTGTGGCAGAGAAAAGGCTCAGTACAGGGATTTCTCTAAAACCAACCAAAGAAGGCTTAGTTACTGAGAGCACAAAATAAGTTGATTGTAAGGGTCTCTTATCTCTGAGGTAAAGCCAGTCAAAAACACAAAGCTTTGTAAAAATTCGAGATAAGAAGATAAGCTGACCGTATTGATCATAGTATATTTGTATGCCTAGTGACTTCATGGTATCTCTGTTAAATCTAACCCCTGTTCTGATAATTCTGGTGGAGGAATTATGCTGGAATTTGATTAACCTTAATCTCCTGCTATGTAGCAGAAGTGAAAAGTGAAGATCCATCAGGCTCCTCTGTCCATGGAATTCTTCAGGCAAGGGTACTGGGGTAGCCATTCCTTTCTCCAGGGGATCTTCCCAACCAGGGATCAAACCCGTTCTCTACATTGCAGGCAGATTCTTTACCATCTGAGCCACCAGGGAAGATATGGGGTGAAGGATATTCAAATGGAGACACAAGGACAACGCCTGCCTCCCCAACAAGGCCTCAAACATTCTTAAAGGGGGAGGAATTTGCAGTGGGTTCTCCCCACAGTTTTCAACGATGATCCATGTTTCACTGTCCTGTGTGCTGTCACACCAATTGTTCAGAATCATGTAAATCTCTATCCTGTGTTGGAAAGACTCTAGTGGAAGAAGCAGCTGGCTACAATCAAAGACTCAGAAATTAATCCATTTAACTCAGAAATGCTTATGGCAGACAGAATAATACCTCAAAAATGTCCATGTCCTAATTCCCCGAACCTATGTATGTGTTACTTTACATGGCAAAGGGGAAATAAAGTTGCAGATGGAATCAAGTTTGCTAATAAACTGACCCCAAGATGAGGAGACTATTCTGGCCAATGAAATCACAAGGGTCCTTAAAAGTGGAGGAGAAGCAATGTGAGAGTGTTACAGTGTGAGGACGACTCAGTGTGCCATTGGCACCTTTGAAGATGAAAGGGGGAAACCATAAGACAAGGAACATGACGTCCTCTAGAATGGGAAAAGGCAAAAGAAATGAATTCACCCCAGCCCTAGCACCTGCAGAAAAGAATGTGGTCTGGTAGACACATTTTAGCCCTGTGAAACCCATGTCAGACCTCTGACCTACAAAGCTATACTATAAATTTGTATTATTTCAGGCATTCAATTTCAGTAATTTGTTATGGCAACAGTATTAAATGAATACAGTGGCATTCAGGAACCAACAGGATATCAAAATCCAGTGACTGTAGTTACTTAACTCACATTTCAGAATCCAAAGACTTGATCACTTTTTATGGGACAACAGGCAAGCCAATAAGAGGGCATTAATATTGCAGGATGGCATAGATATGTTGGTTTTGAACTGATAGTGGTTTATATCTGCTTCTAGGAAAGATCTTTTAAGTACCAATAAGAGTACCAACCAGTGTCCCAGTGGAGGGAAGCCAAACTCTATACCTTGCTCACATGTGAGCACAATCAATCAGTCATCAAGTGCGTTAGCTCAGAACCATATCATAACCAGGTTCTTTCTACTTCTCACAAGGTTGATAATTCAATAATCACTTATTTTACTCGCTAACTATCTATGGTACTCTAATATCATTAAAAGAAAGGAATTTGCAAACCATAAAATTATATCTCATGGAATGTTTTATCCCCCTGACTTAGATACCCCAAATCAACATCAATACGATTACACTAGGTGAGAAACGCTGGGCTGGAAGAAGCACAAGCTGGAATCAAGATTGCCGGGAGAAATATCAATAACCTCAGATATGCAGATGACACCACCCTTATGGCAGAAAGTGAAGAGGAACTAAAAAGCCTCTTGATGAAAGTGAAAGAGGAAAGTAAAAACGTTGGCTTAAAGCTCAACATTCAGAAAACAAAGATCATGGCATCTGGTCCCATCACTTCATGGGAAATAGATGGGGAAACAGTAGAAACAGTGTCAGACCTTATTTTTCTGGGCTCCAAAATCACTGCAGATGGTGATTGCAGCCATGAAATTAAAAGATGCTTACTCCTTGGAAGGAAAATTATGACCAACCTAGACAGCATATTGAAAAGCAGAGACATTACTTAGCCAACAAAGATCCATCTAGTCAAGGCTATGGTTTTTCCAGTGGTCACATATGTGAGAGTTGGACTGTGAAGAAAGCTGAGCGCTGAAGAATTGATGCTTTTGAACTGTGGTGTTGGAGACGACTCTTGAGAGTCCCTTGGACTGCAAGGAAATCGAACCAGTCTATCCTAAAGATCAGTCCTGGGTGTTCATTGGAGGGACTGGTGCTGAAGCTGAAACTCCAATACTTCGGCCACCTAATGTGAAGAACTGACTCATTGGAAAAGACCCTGATGCTGGGAGGGATTGGGGGCAGGAGGATAAGGGGATGACAGAGGATGAGATGGCTGGATGGCATCACTGACTCGATGGACATGAGTTTGGGTGAACCCCGGGAGTTGGTGATGGACAGGGAGGCCTGGCGTGCTGCTATTCATGGGGTCTCAGAGAGTCAGACACGGCTGAGTGACTGAACTGAACTGAACTGATAATAGTTTAAAAATAGCCTGTATAGCTTCACAGATCAAGCATATTACATATGCTGCAGTTACATATTCCTAAGATTTGCTACATATTACATTGCTACATATTACACATATTGCAATTACATATTCCTAAGATTTTTTTCCATAATCTTTAGCGATTTAAGACATCTGACTTGTGGCAACCATGTTCAATGACCAATGATGTATCAAATGTCTTTTAGACATATATGTTCACACACACAAAATAAAGAGGAGTAAAAAAAAGTTTGAGTGAATTAGGATATCAGTTCAGTGGTTTTACTTTTCTTTCCTGTAGAAATCTAGCCTGATAGGTATATCAAGTGGGCAGAAAAGTTCTGATCTATGAGCTCATCTGAAAAATTGCTAGAGAAGACTCTTGAGATTCCCTTGGACTGCAAGGAGATCAAACCAGTCAATCCTAAAGGAAATCAACCCTGAATATTCATTGGAAGGACTGATGCTGAAGCTGAAGCTCCAATACTTGGCCCCCTGATGTGAAGAGCCAGTGCATTAGAAAAGACCCTGAAGCTGGGAAAGATTGAGGACAAGAGGAGAAGGGGAAGACAGAGGATGAGATGGTTGGATGGCATCTTCAACTCAATGGACATGAGTCTGAGCAAACTCTGGGAGATAGTGAAGGACAGGAAAGCCTGGCATGCTGCAGTCCATGGGGTCCCAAAGAGTTGGACACGACTTAGCAACTGAACAACAACAACAAATGAGCTTATCTGAGACCCATGTTGTGTCTTTCTTGCCATCCCACCCTACTTTAGGAGACGATTCTATACATTCACATCACAGTGTCACAGCATCTTCAGCATCACAATATCCACATTCTGGTCCATAAGCAGGGGATAAAACAGAGGACAGACAGCTTCTGTTCAAAGGCATCCAGAAAGGTGCACACTGTACTACTGACTTCTCATTAGCTAGAGTTGAGTCACATAGCAAAGCTGCAAGAGAGGTTGGGAAATGTATTCTGTAGACAGATGGCTACATGTTCAGCTAAAATTTGGAGGATCCGATTAGTTACGGCAAATGGAGAGTCTGGATATTGGGGAAGTAATCAGCAGTCTCAGTGCAGAGAGCTAGAACAATCCTTACCCGTCAAACCAGATTTGGCCCAGACCTTTGTATGTGTATCTTCACCTTATTCCTATGGTAATGTGCCTGGTTTTGACCTATTTCTGGCTGCCTATTTTTCCCTTTGTATTCCTTTGTGTATTTCTGTTTGCCCATTGTCACTTCACTTGCCTTTGCTACCAGTTTACAGTCTTTTTCCACTGTATTCTTGGGATATCAGTTTTGGTTTATGGTTGCCTGTCACTCCTACATTCTGTCTTTAAGTGGTCACCTTCCTGGCCACCAAATAATCTGGGATCTCAAATAGTCGAGTTCTTCTCTTTCACTCCCAGATAATCTCAATCAATAATGTATGACATACATCACTTTTATGCAGACAGCATCCACAAGCTTTATCCTTTGCCAAAATGCATTAAGAAAGAATGACGTCAGCAGGTTTTATGTTTTATTGACCTTTAGAGGAGATAAAACTTGTGCTAAAGAGTTAGTAGCTCTACTTAAACAGATTAGATTGATTTGAGACCAAATCTACGTTAGGTAGTCAATATGGAACCTCATTTACAATAGCACATCAATCGTAATGTAGGATTAGCAGTCATGTGGATGAACCTCTGAAGCTACCACCTTCCATGGACTACTTATTCTCGATCTTTTTAAGATGTTTTGTTGGTGTCTTATATTTTTTTTTCTTTTTTAAAGGAATTTTGAGAAAATGAGGCCCAGACTCTAGGAACATAGTGAAGAAGAGGCATTTCCAAGTCAATAGCTTTCTTTGTAATAGTCAGCAAAAGAAATATATAAATTGAACTTATAATAGAGAAATCATGATATCCCATCAAATTAAGACATATGAAGTAACTGATCAGTGCTTAAAGGCATCTAAAGTAACTAATCATGAAGGCAGCCAATGACTTCAGTAATGTAAAAGATAAAAAATAGAACACTCAGAGATTACATAGCCCAGCAGCTTTTGTCTTACTGATTGAAAGACATAACCAAGTGGCGGGATTTTCACTTGAGAAAGCCAGAACTGGAACTAGGTATAAATCCTCGGGCAAAATACAGTGTCTTGGATTTCTGACTGACCTACACTTAGAGCTACATCTCTTTTTATCTCTTCTTACCTTTTTCTTTTCTTTTTTTTTTCACTAACAAAGTTGCTTTACTTTGGAAAATGCTGAAGGAAATAAATTAAATACTCTGGTCATTTGGCTAACCAGTTCCACAAATTCCACACACGAGATGAGTTTGTACCAAGTCAGAGGAAACAAAAATACATGCATATTCATATACAAGAGTGGGCTTCTCTCGTCACTCATAATCTGCCTGCAGTGCAGGAGACCTGGGTTCAATCCCTGGCTCAGGAAGATCTCCTGTAGAAGGGGATAGCAACCCACTCGAGTATTCTTGCCTGGAGAATTCCATAGACAGAGGAGCCTGACGGGCTATAGTCCATTGGGGTTGCAAAGACTCAGACACGACTGAGTGACTAACACACAATACAAGAGTAGAAAAAGAATCTTTAACTTAAGACTTTCAGAAGTTCACAGATTGAAAGTCCTTTAGTAGTACAAAATTAAATGAACACCAAAATGGTTTCTAAAGATAGTGAAAACAATAGTTCCAAGTCAATCTATCGACATCAGGTTGTGGTGAA
This sequence comes from Capricornis sumatraensis, assembly GCF_032405125.1. Classification (NCBI taxonomy): domain Eukaryota; kingdom Metazoa; phylum Chordata; class Mammalia; order Artiodactyla; family Bovidae; genus Capricornis; species Capricornis sumatraensis. The sequence goes on along the minus strand of NC_091091.1, from coordinate 2,180,948 downwards.
GGAAAGTGCAGTGTTTATTACAGGGCACCATGCAAGGAATTTGGGCCTGTTAAGCACTAGTTACTTGGACTCCTTGCTTGGTGTGCTGCAACAAATGCTGTACTTTTCGTCACCATAACCCAGTGTTGGTAGATTGACTTTACTGCACACAGGCAAGCAGACTCAAGTTTGGTGTGGTAACAGTATCACTAGCTTTTGCTCTAGCTTTGATCAAACTTACATATGAGCTTTTAGAAGGTGAATTGGATCTAATTCTTGGAAAATTTACTTTTCTGAATGAAAGAGGCCTGAAAGCCATAGGATTTCCTAAGTGAGTGGAGAAAAGTAGGGGAAAGAGGCCCCACATATCTCCACTCAGGCTCCTCCTCTCTGTCTCCAGATACACAGTGGGCAGAGCTCCCAGTTTCTGGCTTGTTTACCCAGGAGCAATTAGCAAGATTGATAGGCTACTTCAGCCAAGGGTCTGTGGCCAGCTTCTCCAGGATGGTGCTCAGTTCAGAGACAGCCTTGTCTTTGACTACAAGCCAATGCTGTTTTCTCCAAGTCATCCCTTCAACTAACTATTGACATATGTTTGACTGTAAATTAACTTTTAGCATCAGTCACTTCCAGTAAGAGATGCTAAAGAAATATTTTCTAGCCAGGAAGCAAGTAATCAGGATAGATACCTTGTATGCAGAATGACAAATATAATTTTCCTCCTTTAAAAATGTTCTTTTACTATGGTTTACTTTTAAGGATTATCTGGGAGTAAATTCATTCTATTAGTTAACAGCTGTACATCAAGGACCTGCTGGATCCTAGGCATGATTCCAACCATTGAAGGAGCAGCAATGAATAAAAGAAAGGAAAACCCTGCCCTGATTGGTCTTACATTCCCATCACTTGAGTTCTAATGGTTTGAATCACTCAAATGGTTTCTCTACTAGGTGCCAACATCAAACTAATTTGAGAAAATGAGCTAATTCTGCACTTTACATTACCCATGTGATTTTGTCAGTTGAAAAGACTGAATAAAGATCTTCATGTATCAAAACTTTCAGTTAGGTGGCCCGAGAGATTGAGGATATGCAGAGAGAGATGGCTCAGAACATCATCATTCAGTGGGGCTTTGCTACACACATATATAAGCTTGTCACGATAAAAATGGGGCAAAAGCCTGCAGCCCTAGAAAACATTAAAACATTTTTTTAGTAACATAAATTTTAAAAAATTGTAGAAGATAACATCAGTAAATGTAAATTTTTTTTTAGAAATACATTTCAATAATAGTTACCCTATTCTAAAGGCCACCAAGGTGCTGTGGAGCTACTGGAGTCCTACAGTAATAGCCCGGGTATGTCTGGTGCCCCAGTGTCAGGTGATATTTTGCAGTTCACTTTAGCCCACGCTCCATGAGGCTGACATCTGTGGCAGAAGACAAGATTTCTGTTCCCCACAATGTGCCCACAATTTCTGAATGCAGATTCAAAAGTCAATAACTGCCTGAGTCTCTAGAAAGCCTGCTGATGGAGTCAAAGCCAAAGTCATTGTACATCCTTTTCCCAGTGTGATAACATTTGTAGCTGCAGTGACTGTTTGAAGAAGAAATGCATGGGAGGGACTGAGCAGTCCCAGGAAAGCTTCTTCCATGTATTGAGTCTGTCCCTCTGGGGCCTTTTCAGGGACCATTCTAGATGTCACATTTGTTCCATCAGGTGTTTTCCATTGGATTGCTACATGCAAAGGGAGCTCGCCACTTGTCAGCTTAGATATCCAAACCACTGCAATGTGTAGGGGCAGGGAAGTATTGCTTTCTCCTGCCTACTGAGGCTTTTTGGTGGTAGGATCCAAGTCTCCAAGGGTAAATGAGATGGAAGTGAGAGTATTGTCTGCATTGATTGTCTTCCTTAAACCCCTAAGACATCATCCTCAACTCCCTACCTTAAAGGCTGTTGTGCTCCAGCTTCTGATCCCAAGGTATTTCCTGTCTCACCCTCCACTCCCAGGACTTCAAGCAGTTTTTACAGTGATGTCTCCTCAGAAATTGTCTCCAGCCCACCGGAATACCTCACAGCATATCATACAGAACTTGTCAAACCCTGAACTTGTTACCTCCTCTTCCCCACACCATGAATCCACCATGCTTACTCTTGTCCCATATTTCCAGCCTCAGGGAATGACAGAAGTCACTCCCCACTCATTTTTCCAACCTAGAAACTTGACTGGCAGCCTGTGTCCTTGCTTCTCCCTCGTTACCACTCTGACCCCATCACCACTTCCTGCTACTTCTCTTCCTACGAATTCTTAAGTCCGTATGTCCTCTGCATCCCTGTGTATGTTAGATCCTCAACATGTTCCACAGAAATGGTGTGGCATCCTCCTGACTTCTGCTCCAACCCCAGTTTTCTCCTCAACTCATCCTCTTAACCACTCAAATATAAAGGTGAATCTGCACCATATAACCACTAACATCCTTCCATATACTCTCATCACCTGCAGGATAAAATCCACGTGACTTTCCAGCCCACTTTCCATTATTGCCTAGCATGCACTACACCCTAGTACATGAAATTGCTTTAATTTCAGACATACCACATTCTCTCAGATTCTCTCTGCCTGTAAAGTCCTTTCCCCATAATATTTTTCAACTTCAGGTAACACTGAAAACTCAGAGGCTTTCCAGACTCACAGACTTAGAGAATGAACGTATGGTTACCATCAGAGTGGGGATAGTTAAAGAGTTTGGGATGGACATGTACATACTGCTATATTAAAATGGATAACCAACAAGGTCCTACTGTATAGCACAGGGAACTTGGCTCAATGTTATCTGGCAGACTGGATGGGTGGGAAGTTTGGGGGAGAATGGATGCATGTATTTGTATGGCTAGGTCACTCTGCTCTTCACCTGAAACTATCACTACACTGTTAATTAGCTATAATATAAAATTAAAACTTTAACAACAAAAAAATAGAAAACAAATTAAAAATAAAAATCAGATTTTCACAGTTTTAAAAATCTGAGTTTTAAACTTCTCTAGAAAAATCATCTCTGGCGGCATGGAGTCTGCTTTTGCACACAGCAACAATTGGCCAGAGCTCCAAGCTGCTGGCCTTGTAGCTAGAACCTCAACTCTGTTTCTGACTACTACTCTCCAGCCCTGCTCACTTTCTTCATTGTTTTATGTGTCTGCTCACTGTTGGCATTTGAATTTGCAACCCCTGATCTACAGAAATGCAAAAGCTTACGAATTCATTTTCCAATGAATCATAAAGCTCCCAGCACATGGGACAGTTGCATTGCCATGACTTAAATAAACAGTGTTGCTGTAGTGAGCAAGACATTCTGCCCTCTAATTCTATTCCAGGCATTGAGAATAGAAAATTTGGTAAGATAAAGTTATACTGGCATGCCTATTACATTTTGTTTTATTATACTTTGCAGGTACTCAGTTTTTTTTTTTTTTTATTTGTTTGTTTTTTTCGGGTTTTTTTTTTTTTTTACAAATTGTAAGTTTGTCGCAACCCAGCATTAAGCAAGACTGTCAGTGCCAGTTTTCCAACAGCATTGGGTTCATTTTGTGTCTCTGTGTCACATTTTGGTAATTTTCACAATACTTCAAACCCTCCACCAGCAAAATGACTGTGACTTGCTGAAGGTTCAGATGATGGTTAGCATTTTTTAGCAATAAAGTATTTTATTCATTGAGGTAGGCACATTGTTTTTTTTTAGAACATAATGCTATTGCACACTTAATAGGCTACAGTATAACATAAATACAACTTTTATATGCATCGGGAAACCAAAAAATCCATGGGACTCACTGCATTTCAATGCTTATTTTCTCGTGGTGGCCTCAAACCAAACCCAGAATATCTCTGAGATCTGCCTGTATCTATTTAGGTCTTGGAGGAGACGCTAAATTTGGGCAAGAAAGATTTTGTTTCAGAATGTGAGCATTAAAACTAAACATGTTGGTGAGCAAGAGCAGGCAGAATCAGGTTTGAATGGAATTAGGGTGCTACTAGAAGAAACGTTGTTGGGATTTAAGTGGGAAGATCCATGTTGGAAGACTTCCTGATCGTTAAGACTTTAAGAGATCTAGGAGGAGCAATGAGGTGTCAGGGACTATAAATATGACCTGAGGAAAGAAATGCTTTCTTAAGAAATAGAAAGCTTCATGTGGCTACATGCAGGTGAGCCAAAAAGCAGGCCTGAAATGACAGCTTGCCATCTGTCCTCCGAGAGCCAGCTTTGCAGAACACCAGCCAAAACGAAAATGGTACCACTTGTGTGGGTTGCTCTATTTTGTAGCATTTGTAACAACAGAATTCTTCACCCAGAGTGAAGCCAGAGCATTCCACAGCTGAAGGGAGGGTTGGGAAACCCTCATTTCCTCTGATTCTATCTTCTCCATGGGTGGGCTCAAAGAACCTCCTTTCACTTTTCTCTGCAGTCTGGCTCCTTGTTACAGAGAATGCCAAAATAATATCTGAAAGAACTCAACTGAGACTTTACCTAGGCTATTGATTGATGATTATTAGCCCATTAAGTCTGCTGGGTCCAAAAAAGTGAGATAGTGCTTTCCGGTGAATTGCCAACAAAACACTTTTAAACCTACTCCTATCCCCCAAGTCACAAATTTAAAATGAAGAATTAATTAATATATTCAACATTTATCATTTTCAGCTTTACACAGTGGGGTTAAAAGTGTGGGCTTTGTTGATTCAAATCACTATTCATTAAGGGAACTCGAGGTTAAAGTTATTTAACCTCTCTGCGCCAGTCACCTTTTCCTTATCTGTAAAGTGGGGATAATAACAGTAACTTTTTCTTAAGAGTTGTGAGAACTTAAAAAAGCTAAAACAGGTAAAGTCTTTAAAAAGAGGCTAGGTGTGGATTAGCTATTATCAACACTGTATATATTAGACACTGTGCTAGGTACTGAATATCTTTCACAGAGCTTAGCCTAGCGGCTGGCAATGTGTAAAATGTTTCATAGTTACTTTGATTCGCCATTCCAGACAGCGCATTTGGATATAAAAAAGACCTTAGAACCCCTGATGGCAGCTTTTTCTCTCTGGCAAAGTGATCATATCCTTGCACAAAGATGACCTCTGGCAGAAGCACAGAATGTTGACAGCCCGGTCAGGTGAGAGATCAGTGATTGCCTTTCAGATTCAGAGGTGCCGGTTTGGCAAAGTTGCTATCCATAGATGTTACAGTTTTAAAAGATAACAGAAGCTGCTCGAGCAGCTGTAGTAGACTGTACTACCCTTCACGAGATTCCTTGCTCTTCCATGGCAGACTTGGCCATGCGACTTGCTTTAGGCGATATAATCCACTTCTGCTCTGAAGCTTTAGAGCCTTTGTACTGTAAACTGTGCTCTTTTTCTTGCTTCTGAGATTATGGAAGCATGTCACATGAAGCCTCCTTCAGCCTGGGTCTCTGAAATATAATGAGCATCCTTTGTACATGGGTGCATCTTTTGTACATGAGGTGCATGAGCGAGAATAATTCTTTATCAATAAAGCTCCTGAACATGTGGAGCCCTTTGTTACTGAATCATCACCTATCCTATTTTAACTAATACATCATCCATAGTTACATCCAGTTGCTATGATGGCCAGAATGCCTTGCTGCATAGATCTTTAACCTCAGGACCTCATGCTCCTCTTTCTTTCACTTTATGTCTTTGGTGGCTCCATTGGTACTTCCAGAGTCGGACAATGAGCACTAGACCTGAACCCAAATTCTGAGACCAAGGTCCAGCCCGTCCACTGTCTAACTTTGTGATCTTCAGCAAATCAGTTCATCAATCTGAGCCTCAATTTTATTTGCTTAAATAGGAGGAGTAAAATATCTGCTAATTGTAACACAACTTTGTTCTCCAGAAGCACATTATAAGTGTTATGATAATATAGAAAATCATTTTTAGTTCTTAAGAAGTCATGGGTGAGACTTCTCTGACGGTCCAGTGGCTAGGACTTGCCACTTCCATGGCAGGTGACATAGGTTTGATCCCTGATTGGGAAGCAAAATTCCCTCATGCATATGATGCAGCTGGAAAAAATAAAATAAAGGGCACACCAATTTTATACAATTTTTTTAAATTATAAGAAAAGAAATCATGGATAGGCCTGATCACCATCAACCCATGAAACTCTCAGTCAACACCAGTTGACTGATAATGGTGACCACAGAGGGCAGGGCATCTTAGAAGACTGGTTTATAAGTGAGAGGTCAAGGTCCTCATTTGTGTCCTTACTCAAAACGCACTTCTCAGTCCAAACGTGCCATTCAGAAAGGGGAGACTTGATGACAACTTTTCTTAGTTTTTCAAGACACATTTTCTTATGCCAAATAATATTGCAATTGTCTTTGAAATGCAGTATGTGAGGGAGAAAACCTTAGACTCAACCATCGATATACACAGAATTCAGATTTAAACAGAATGTGAACAAATGTGTACATACCCAGTTCAGTTCAGTCGCTCAGTCGTGTCCGACTCTTTGCGACCCCATGAATCGCAGCACGCCAGGCCTCCCTGTCCATCACCATCTCCTGGAGTTCACTCAGACTCATGTCCATTGAGTCAGTGATGCCATCCAGCCATCTCATCCTCTGTCATCCCGTTTTTCTCCTGCCCCCAATCCCTCCCAGCATCAGAGTCTTTTCCAATGAGTCAACTCTTTGCACGAGGTGGCCAAAGTACTGGAGTTTCAGCTTTAGCATCATTCCTTCCAAAGAACGCCCAGGGCTGATCTCCTTTAGAATGGACTGGTTGGATCTCCTTGCAGTCCAAGGGACTCTCAAGAGTCTTCTCCAACACCACAGTTCAAAAGCATCAATTCTTCAGCGCTCAGCTTTCTTCACAGTCCAACTCTCACATCCATACATGACCACAGGAAAAATGATAGCCTTGACTAGATGGATCTTTGTTGGCAAAGTGATGTCTCTGCTTTTAAATATGCTATCTAGGTTAGTCATAATTTTCCTTCCAAGGAGTAAGCATCTTTTAATTTCATGGCTGCAATCACCATCTGCAGTGATTTTGGAGCCCCCAAAAATAAAGTCTGACACTGTTTCCACTGTTTCCCCATCTATTTCCCATGAAGTGATGGGACCAGATGCCATGATCTTCATTTTCTGAATGATGAGCTTTAAGCCAACTTATTCACTCTCCTCTTTCACTTATACCCAAGTTGTTCTCATAGATGCTTACGTCACCACACACAGTGGTTTGTAATAGCCTGAGGGTTTCCCTCAGCCCTGAATAACTCAGAGCAAAGTAAGAGGAGGGGAAGTTAGAATGTTCTTGCCTATCATTCTTTCTCAAGAAGACTCCTTCTCAATCTTCCTTCTAAGTAATCTTACTTGACTGCACCATCTGATTTAGATTAATTCATTCATTCACTCCTTTATCAAGTTTTTGAGTGACTATAATGTACCAGTTCTAGACGCTATATACAGAATAGACAAGTCCCTGCCTGCATGGAACTTACATGTCTGAGGGGAGCTGACGTTCTGTGTTTCTATAGCTCCTGACACTTGTCTCCATCTGTCTCCATGTGCGATAGTCGTTGGTTTGGACTACCAGATCCTTGAAGATATGGGGAACACATATCTCATTAGACATTGTGTCCTCAGGGTCCCCAGCCCTGGTGCCTGGAATACAGAAGGAATCCAAAAATGTTTCTTTCAAATGAGTAAATATCAGGAGCTTTCAAGTTCCCCAAAAAATATGAAAAATAAGGGATTTAGTCACAGTGCACAATCAATAGTTATCTTTAACTGATTCATTTCATGAAAATTTATAACAAGATTAATGTTGCTTTTGGTGCCGCAGTGCATTTGTTGACAGACTTAGAGGAGATCAAAGTGAATAGATGCAGAAAGCTAGCTACATTCTTCTAGGTTATAAAAATTGTTATGAAGTACTTTGCAAACAGTGTCAGAAAGTACTTGAGTTCAGTTCAGTCACTCAGTCATGTCTGACTCTCTGTGACCCCATGAACCGCAGCACTCCAGGCCTCCCTGTCCATCTCCAACTCCCGGAGTCCACCAAACCCATGTCCATTGAATTGGTGGTGCCATCCAACCATCTCATCCTCTGTCATCCCCTTCTCCTCCTGCCCTCAGTCTTTCCCAGCATCAGGGTCTTTTCCAGTGAGTCAGCTCTTCACATCAGGTGGCCAAAGAATTGGAGTTTCAGCTTCAGTCCTTCCAATGAACACCTAGGACTGATCTCCTTCAGAATGGACTGGTTGGATCTCCTTGCAGTCCAAGGGACTCTCAGGAGTCTTCTCCAACACCACAGTTCAAAAGCATCAATTCTTCGGTGCTCAGCTTTCTTTATAGTCCAACTCTCCCATCCATACATGACCACTGGAAAAACCATAGCCTTGACTAGATAGACCTTTGTTGGCAAAGTAATGTCTCTGCTTTTTAATATGCTATCTAGGTTGGTCATAATTTTCCTTCCAAGGAGTAAGCGTCTTTTAATTTCATGGCTGCGATTACCATCTGCAATGATTTTGGAGCCCAGAAAAATAAAGTCTGACACTGTTTTCCCATCTATTTGCCATAAAATCATGGGACCAGATGCCATGATCTTAGTTTTCTGAATGTTGAGCTTTAAGCCAACTTTTTCACTCTGCTCTTTCACGTTCATCAAGAGGCTGTTTAGTTCTTCTTCACTTTCTGCCATAAGGGTGGGTCATCTGCATATCTGAGGTTATTGATATTTTTCCCAGCTATCTTGATTCCAGCTTGTGCTTCCTCCAGCCCAGCGTTTCTCATGATGTACTCTGCATATAAGTTAAATAAGCAGGGTGACAAAAAGTACTATAGACTAAGAAATAACGCCAACATGGTCAAAGCTAAGCATGGGAATGCAACTATGTGAGCAATCTGTCCTGTGTACAGCCGGTGGTGTATGAGAGTAATGCAGAGAGAAAAAGAAAACCAAAGTGCATATTTGAAAGCATTTTCTTCTCCTGAGAGAGAGTCACTTAGAGCTAAGCTTTGAGTACTGCAATAGTTATATAGCAAACACAGTGGGCTTAAGAAATGTTTTCCCCAATGTTTTCTCTATTAGTTCAGAGATTGAGAAACTGTAAAGACAAGAGGAAAAATGGGAGGAACTTCCCTGATGGTCCAGTGGCTAAGGCTTCCCGGTCCCAGTGCAGGGACTGGGGTTCAGTCCCTGGCCAGGGATCTAGATCCCACAGGCCCTAACTAAGAGTTCTCATGCTGCAACTAAAGATCCTACAAGTCACAACTAAGACCCAGCACAGCCAGATAAACAAATAAATACTTTTTTTTTAAAGAGTAAGAAAGGGAGAAAAGAATGGGCAAAGGATGTGGAGACAGAAATGAGCTTGATAGTCACATGCTAGGCGACTCTGACCCTCTCCATTTACTTCTGTGTATACTATGTACCTTACAATGTGTTTGATTACCAAAGGAAAAGAGAGACACCTTGATTTAGTCATTTATCATGCAAATATTTATTAGTATCTGATCTTTTATCTTTGTTTCTTAGGCACCTATTTTGAATCAGATACTATCTTAGATTCTGGTCAGAAAAGGACCCTTGCCCTACTGCAACTAACATTGTGATAGGGAAAACAGATAATCAACAACTAACTATGTAAACAAGATGATCCTAGGCCATGATAAGGGCCCAAGAAGGTGTCTGGAGTGGGGTAGGTTAGTGCTAGTTTAGAAATGGCCACAGAGGAAGACATCCTAAAGAGCTGACTTTGAATCGAGGTCTGAACCATGAGAAGAAGCTCACCATGAAAAGCTTCAAGTAGCAAAACATTCTAGCCAGGGGAGAGAACAAGGGCCAAAGCCATGAGGCAGGAATAAGCTTGGCAAGTTCACAGAATGAAAAGCAGACCAGTATGACTAGAAGGTGGTGATGAAAGGGTAGAGAAGGTAGAGATCAGATCCTACCTGGCCTTGAGAGGTGTGGCAAGGATTTTAAGATTTTCTTTTGGACCTAATGAGAGTCGTTGGAGGGTGTTTGGCAGAAAATTGAATATGATCTGGAGCAAAGAACTAGTGAACTCCAAGTGTTACACACACCAAATAACACTAACTTCACTGCTTTAAGGCAGCCCCAGGCCTCTTCTCTCCATTAGCACTAAACCAAGGCCCATGCACCTACATTTTAGATGGTTGTTGACTGATTCTGACCCTGTAGAATTATGAGGAATTATATATTTGAAATTGGGTGCAATTTTGTTAATAACAAGATAATGCTCTTTTCTTTAAGCATTCATGTGATCAGTCTATGTTGACTGTATTTTTTCTCAAAGCAAAATTTTTGGCACATGAATTGACAAGTTTAAAGTATGTTTTTTTTTTCAATAGCTGAGTCATATTCCATTGTATATATGTACCATGTCTTCTTTAGCCATTCATCTGTTGAAGGATATCTAGGTTATTTTCAAGTGCTAGCTATTGTAAATAGGTGCTGCCATGAACATTGGGGTGCATATGTCTTTTTCAATTGTTATACACAGTGAAGTAAGTCAGAAAGAGCAAAACAAACATCATACATGAATGCGTTTATATGCAATCTAGAAAGATGGCGCTGGTGAGCCTACCTGCAGGGCAGCACAGGAGACACAGACATAGAGAACAGGCTTGTGGACACAGTGGGGAAAGGAGAGGGTGGGACCACTTGAGAGCAGAGCATTGAGACATACCTATTACCATATGCAACACAGATAGCCATTGAGAATCGGCTTTATGATGCAGGGAACTCAAATCCGGTACTCCCTGACAACCTAGAGGAGTTAGACGGAGTGGGAGGTGGAAGGGAGGTTCAAGACGGAGAGGACGTATGTCTATATATCTATACCTATTGCTGATTCATGTTGCTGTATGGCAGAAACCAGTACAATATTTATTGTAAAGTAATTATCCTCCGATTAAAAAAATGATGTAAGTTTTGGAGACACTGCATTGGAAAGAATCCCCAGTGTTCTCCCTACTTGCTACAAGGAAAAATAAAGCCTTCCTTCTCCCGCAAAAAATAAAAAAAATAAAATAAAATGTGCTTTTGAGGTCAAGAGGACAGAATATGTTAACTTGGAATCATTTGTGGAAAGCTTATTGTGCCTAGCCATATACATCTTGTTATGCGCAATAAAAAGACTGGATTCTTAGCTCTATGTGATTTGTGGAAGGCTTTTCTCAAGTGTTATTAAACCGAAATTTCAAGGAGTTCCCAAGCAGGAGTCAAGAAGCAGATGAGATAGCAGGGCTCATTACTGCGAGTTGCTCTTGGTGTTAGCACCACCCCTATGCTGGTGTGAGAGGAGGGGGGTGAGTGCCCAGCCCTTCCCACCCTCTTCTCACCTTCTCCTTTATCACTGCTCCGTTTGCACCTCACTCCTTCTCTTCCACACCCTATTAGCACTACTATCCCATTTCCAGATGAATTGATAGAAAGGTGTTACCAAAATTTCAGCCTCTTTCTCAGTAGTAACCTAATATTTTGATACCACTGACAGTTTCTCTCTCCTGCCAATTCCTTCTCTCCTTCATCACCTCCTTCCTCTTCTTTTCACCTTGTCTCTCCCACTCCTTCTTTTCTAGTAGGGATTCATCCAGGACTTCAGAAAGTCCCAGATAAAAAATATTTAAAATCCTTTCTGGTAGAAAAATAATTTCTGAAAAAGAAGATTGATCATTAATATTTTTAAATCAAGGGATATATACTTATAAAAGCTTATTATTTAAGAAAAAGAAATGCATAATATCTTTTCTAGATTGAAAAAGAGATGATGAGGGAGATATACACATACTCCCTGCCCTCCAGAACAAATATCCAACAGGGCAATGGGACCCCACAAAGGACCACAGGGCAAGAGAGGCCATAACAAGGTCTTTTACCTTGGTTCAGTGCTAATGGAGAGAAGGGGCCTGGCACCGCCTTAAAGCAGTGGTTGGTTTAGTCACTAAGTCGTGTCCGACTCTTGCGATCCCATGAACTGTAACCTGCCAGGCTCCTCTGCCCATGGGATTCTCCAGGTAAGAATACTCGAGTGGGTGGAGAGGTGTGGTTTTCCACTGTAGGACAGAGAATAAATGGGTGGTTTATTCCAGTGGAGGCCTGATAGGGAAGGGATTTGATGAAAGACCAAATAACACTACCTCCACTGCTTAATGGAGAAAAATGACAACCCACTCCAGTATTCTTGCCTGGAGAATCCCATGGGCAGAGGAGCCTAGCAGGTTATAGTTCATGGGATCGCAAGAGTCGGACACGACTTAGTGACTAAACCAACCACTGCTTTAAGGCGGTGCCAGGCCCTTTCTCTCCATTAGCACTGAACCAAGGCCCATGCATCCACATTTTAGATGGTCAGTGGCTGATTCTGACTCTGTAGAGTTATGAGGCATATATTTGGTACTGGGTACAATTTTGTTAGCAACAGGATAATACAATGATTTGTGAGTGAGCACTCTTAAGCCAGGCTGTCTGGAGTGGACTGGCTGTCTGGAGTGGACTGGCTGTCTGGAGTGGAGTGCTGCCGCCATCCTTTACTGTCTAGGTACATTTAACCAAGTAACTTAGCCTTTCTGTTCCATTTCCTTGACTGTAAAGTGGAGTAATAATATTGCTCATATTGTGTGCTAAGTCACTTCAGTTGTGTCTGACTCTTTGCAACCGTATGGGTTGCGCCCTGCCAGACTCCTCTGTCCATTGGATGCTCCTGGCGAGAATACTGGAGTGGGTTGCCATGCCCTCCTCCAGGGGATCTTCCCGACCCAGGAATCGAACCTGCATCTCTTATGTCTCCTGCATTGGCAGGCGGGTTTTTTACCATCAGTACCACCTGGGAAGCCCATTGTTCATATAAATTCCATGAAAGGACTTATTACAATATTTGATACACCATTAGTCCTCGATGGATCTTGTATATATGAGAACTAAATGGATATAATGCACTTAGAATAGTTGAAGAAAACTGAATAAACACTGAATGATGCTAGTGAGTGTTAGTTCTAGTGGCCTACTGTTAGGGCTTTGAGTGAGAGCCATCTTTGGTCCTGAGGGAGTGGTGCTTTTTCATCTTTACTTGTGCACAGACGCCCCCTCGTGGAGACAGAGCCAAATATGTGTGGCCAGTTCCTCTCTCCAGTTCTAGGAGGACATGAAAACAGTAAGACTCAGCAGCTGACATCACCAGCCACACTGCCGCCCGTGGCCAGGCCACCGCTGAGATCAGGCCTACCTACCCCAGGGGAGAGCAATCCATTTAGGAACCAAGCATTGTGTGGAAATCAGGCTCAATCATATACATGAGAGAGTACTTAAAACAGTATGATCAGTTTTTGAGATGAAAGAAAGTGAAAGTGTTAGTAGCTCAGTCATGTCTGACTCTGCGACCGCATGGACCATAGCCCACCAGGCCCCTCTATCCATGAAATTTTCCAGGCACGAATACTGGTGTGGATAGCCATTGCCTTCTCTAGGGGATCTTCCTGACCCAGGGATTATTTTTTGAGATAATCAAACTCAGTTTTACTTAATACCCTTCATGGTTGCTTTTAGCCATGAAAGTTTCCCAGTGGAAGCATTAAAGTTTATTATATGATCATCCCTTACCTTTTTTTAAAGATTTAAATTACTCAAAGGTATGTATTCCTTCAAATGAAAAAAATCTTTGCTGAGTGACTACTATATGCCAGGCACAGGTGAGACCTTGGGGCACCAGAGAAAATAAAATACAGCCCCTGGCTCAAGAGACTCATCATCAGACAGTATAGCAGAGAACGCTGAGTAGTGAGTAAGGACTAAGCTGGAAAATATATTGTAGCTCAGTTGGTAAAGAATCTGCCTGCAATGCAGGAGACCCAGGTTTGATTTCTGGGTTGAGAAGATCCCCTGGAGAAGGAAATGGAAACTCCAGTATTCTTGCCTCGAGAATCCCATGGACAGAGGAGCCTGGCAGGCTACTGTCCATGGGATCATAAGAGTCAGACACGACTTGGTAACTAAACCACCAGCAGGGACGCTATGAGGATGCAGGGGAAGGACATGGAACTGAGGAGCTGCTTGCCAAGGGCAGTGCTGTCTGGTACTGGAAGCTCCAGGGATGCTAAGGGTTACGGAGGACACTTGTGGACGGAGGTGGCGTTAGCTTCTCGCCGGTAGAGGAGTTGCCTGCACTGCTGTGTTGCCCCCACTGCTTGTCTCTCCACAGAGCCCTGCTCCACATCCGCATGGCCGCCTAGACAGTGGAACTGGGGCCCACAGGCTGAATACTACATCCAGCTGCCGACAGGACAGCAGGGGCAGCCCCTTTCTGGCTAGCCGTGCCCTCACTAGCCCTCTCTCAGGGGCTGCTGGCCTCTGAGGCCTCTGAGTGGTGTTTTCTGTGCTGGGCAAGGCCCTGACCCTGGACAGGCAGCCGCCACCTCCCTTAGGTGGGGTCAGGCCTCTCTGGTCCTCTCCTGGAGATCCTGGCCTTCACCGTTGCCAGTGGGAACCAGAGGGAGGGAGATGAAGCTTCAAGCCAAACAGAGCTAGGAGGGAAGTATGGTAAGTGTAAGTGGTAAAAAAAAAAAAAGAAAAAAATACTACTAACGTAAAATAAATATGGGATGCTGTGGGAGGGGAGGAGCTGATTACTCTGCCACTGGGTCAGAACTAGGTCAGGGCAGTTTTCCTGCAAATCCCTTTTTCTATTTTCTTTAAGATACTGTGGTCCGTGAGCTGTGCTATGCTCAGTTGCTAAGCCATGTCCCAACTTTCTGCAACCCCCAAAGACCTCTTTGAGCCCGACAGGCTCCTCTGTCCTTGGAATTATCCAGAGAAGAATACTGAATTGAGCTGCCACTTCCTCCTCCAGGGGATCTTCCTGACCCGGATCGAACCCTCATCTCCTGCATCTACTGCACCTAAGGCAGATTCTTTACCACTAGTGCCACCTGCCCACTCCAGTATTCTTGCTTAGAGAATCCTGTGAACAGAGGAGCCTGGTGGTCTGCTGTCCATAGGGCCGCACAGAGTTGGACACGACTGAGGCGACTTAGCAGCAGCAGCGCCACCTGGGAAACTTGTGGTCTTATGAGGCTGCAGGCTCTAACTTGAGTGACAAGTGACAGCAAGGTCCAGGTTTCCAGAGAGTGGTTTGCATCCCTGATCTGCCCTGTCTGTGGGTCAGTTTTAGAATGTGTTTCAGTGCCTCACCATCCTTGTCTTTCACTGTTAAAGGTGCAGAAGTGTCATATGCAATCACAGCATCACCTCTGCTGTTCCGTTCTTTTTCTAGCTAAACAAATAATTTTAAATGCTGGGTAATTCTATAGCATCAGCCATGTTATTTCAAAAACAAAACAACACCAACTCTGTGTGTGTGTGTGTGTGTGTGTGTGTTGTTTTGCCAACAAACAAAGGGTATAGGCAAACGGAGGGAAAATTAGGGTAAAAAGGAAGTGGGCTCAAAATGTTTTTGCTTTATTATTTTTTTGAATTGGGCTTTAGGGGAAATCCTTTAAACCCAAGGATTAAAACACACACACACACCCACAAAATTGGTCTAAAGAGGGATCAAGCCCCATGACCTTAATTTTATTGGCATTATGCTCTAATCAGCCAATGAATTAAGAGATGAAAGGACATTTCAGTCAATTACAGTCACATGAAGTCAGTGCCTTTTTCTTGGTGGCGGTTTTCTAAAGGCCAAAAGAGCATTTTTTAAATGCTTTTTTTTTCAGAGACTATTTATTGACAATCCTGCCTCAGTATTGATGGAGGAAGTCATTAAATTTCCTTCCTCTGTGTTCATTCAGATGGGTTCTGAAAGGAGGGAGGAGCTATTTATATAAATGTGAACTGGAAGAAAAGAGGCACCACACTTGGCTTCTAGTTGCATGCAGAATCCTGGCATCTCTTGCTTCATCCTCAGTGACATCCCCACCATGTGTCTGATACCAGAGACATGAAATTATGAATTGGCTCAGCCTTTACAGTGCATGACACATGTTTTTCATGAGCATTAAAATTCATTTTTTTTCAACTGAGAGAAAATTAAACCTAGGTTCTGGCACTAATCCCCACTTGTCTTTCTCCTGGCAGCATGAATTGTTTGTTTCTGTGATGTAGAAAAGCATAACTCTTGTTTGTTTGTTTTGCCAACTCCATGCATTTTCTAGGGAAACATTTGCTGTCTTTACCGCTCACTTGTATGGATACCAATGGATAATTCAAGTCTGTTCAAGTTTTATGCCACTTCCTGGGCTCCAGGGTTAAATTGTCACCTTGTCAAAAGCAGCCTTACCTTTGTATTTCCTGCAGTGCTCAGCACCATGCCTTGTATACAGTGATGCTCAATGAATGCTTATTAAATAAGTGAGAGCTTCCTGGAATGTAAATATTGATTTTTCTATTAATTTCTGATACATTAACCACAGAAATCAGCTATGTCAATAAACATTTTACTCAATATTTTACAGATTTTCTCTTACTATTCTCCCCTCATCAAGTAAGCTCCAGCCTCACTAGTCTTCATGATCATTCTTAAGTATACCAAATTTATTCTTGAGTCAGGATTAAGGCATTGAAAGAAGCAGTGATCTCTTTCAACATATTTTTCATGTATATGAGCAATGTGGACAAATATTGAAATGTCTCTTGAAAGATAAAAATCTCCTTCTTCGAGGGAAATAGTCTAGTATGGATAATGCCTGGTATCTTGCTTAATCTTTATGAACTGACATTTTTTTTTTTGGACTGTTAGAGAAAAAATTCTTCTGACACTTGTTAGAGCAGTTAAGGAAGACTTTATCTGGGACTACTGATACATGGCAAGACTATTGCCAACCAGGCTCAACTCCACAGACAACCAAGACGACTGAGGGTTTATGGCCACCGAGCACAGTGAGGAGTCAGTGGATAGAATCTTACTACTGGGGGACATTGAAGATAGAGGGACTCTTGCTAAACCTATTTAGCAGGATTCTTGCTGGAGACGTTGTGGGGGTGAAAAAATGGATCAGATACTGACAGTGATGACATATCAAGGGTGGGAATTCTCTCTAAACCGACACAACAGGATTCTTGGTAAAACTGGAGGTGGCAGGCTACAGACAGGGCCCACGGATGAGGCCTCCAGAGGACCTATGATGCAGAAAGTGTACACATTTATGTTCTTGGACTGTTTAATTCTAATGCCACTGTACAATCTGACAGAAAGCAGACTATGAAGAGGCCACATGTACTCTCAACCATCCTTTCCTCTCTGGGTCTCTGAGCTCCGTTTACTCCAGGACTCCACCCACTTCTTCCATCCTATTGCCTTAAGTGACCTGCACTTCCCCTATCAAACTGCCCTGGCCTTAAAATTCTCTTCTAAGATCATAAAGAGGAAAAGATTTGAGTGTTCTTACCAGGGAATGATGACTTAAAGGTCTACATCCTATAAAACGTTGGCATTATGTAGTAGAAACCTCGAGCAATGTGAAATAAATTGAAGTGACATTTTGGAACAATTGAAGTTTTCCAGGAACCCCTCTTATCACAGCTCACTGGTGTATCTGCTTGGATGCTGACACTGCTTGTGACCTTGACCATAAATACTTCGCAAAAATTACTGAAAACACTTTTCAAAAAGTATTGGCCAATGCCAAATTTTTTTCCTGCTTATTCTTTATCCTATTTCATTCTTCCTTTTCTGTGGAAGACTGTGCTCTCCTTGAAGTCAGGGTTCATGCCTCTTCATTTGTGGATTCACTACATAAAGGAGATCTTGTTCAATATATGTTTGTACAATTAAATCAAGTTACAAGCTTGGATAAAGCCCTATCACATCTCATGTTCAAAAATGGAGAATAGGCAACTAATCTAAAATTGGTCTTTGTTTTACCAATCAGATCAATGAGGTATATATTATTATTATTTCATTTTATGAAAATGTCTTTAATACACATATATTAAATTCATTTAATATGTTACTTTTGGGGTGGGGCTTCCCAAGTGGCAACAGTGGTAGAGAACCTGCCTGCCAATGCAGAAAACAAAAGAGACTCAGATTCGATCTCTGGGTCAGGAAGATCCCCTGGAGGAGGGCATGGCAACCCACTCCAGTATTCTTGCCTGGAGAATCCCATGGACAGAGGAGCCTAGTGAGCTACAACCCATAGGGTTGCAAAGGGTCGAACACGGCTAAAGCAACTTAGCACACCCACACTTTTGGGGTGACGGCACAGATTCTTGGTAAAGTGTTCCAAAGGCAAGATGAAACAGGCCTTAGGGTAGCATGAGGGCTATGAAGCAACTATAACTCCAATCACTGTAAGATTTAAGTAGAGAAACTTCAAAATCTTAAATCATAGCAACCCCATTATGTATCAGTCCCTCCTAGATGACCAGTTTCAGTCTTCCGTAACTATTCATTTACGAATCATTTCAGACTTCTCGAAAAGTAGGAGAACAGTGCTCTCGTATACCCTTCGCTTAGTTTCCCCCGCTGTTAACATGTTCATTGACTTTATCATGCTCTCTCTCCCTTCTCTTTCCTCCCTCTCTCTCTCCCTTACCCTCTCCTTTCTCTTCCTAGGTAGATAAACGGAGATACGTGTGTGATTCAAATATATCCTTTGAATCCATCTCCTTTATTAGAGAATATGGTACTCTATGGACAGCCTGGCCTCCCTTAAATCAATCTGGCATTTGAACTGGCATTTCCTTTGAAATCCCCCCTCAGTCTTTCCTCAGTCTAGCAAGCATCACTGTGTACCAAAATAATAGAAGAATGATGCCTGATGGTTATTTCTTTGAGCAAACAATTCATGCTAGTTTAAGTTGTAGATATCAACTTTAAAATATATTAAACTTTTTGGAACCATTTTAGAATATATTGTAGTCATGTTGAGCTCTTGAACCCTAAATAGTTCAGTATATGGTCTCCAATAATAAGAACGTTATCTTTCTTAATCATAGAATAATTATTAAAAGCAGGGAAAATAATGTTAATACTATTACCTAATATATCATCTTATTCATTGCTAAATAGGTCTGTGATGTTCTTTATAACAAAGAAAGATGAAACGAGGGAAGAAAGGGAGGAGGGAAGGAAGAAAGGGAGGAAGGAAAAGAAAGAAAGAAAAAGAAAGGAAGGAATCTTCAGACTAGTGGGCTTTTTATTGCTTTCCTTGGAAAACTAGGGCAGAGGGTCAACAAATCTTTCATTTTTGCTTTTTTCATATACTTTAAGCTTTTAAAATAAATTTTAAACTGTTTTTAAAGCCAGTACATATGCTAAATTTTGACAGTTTGCAGCCCACAATCGCATTAACATGTGCGGCCTGCTGGGCTCCTTTTTGTGTAGATGTTAAAGTTTCTCCTGCTAACTCTGGTGAATTAAAGACATCCCGACATTCATTCATTCATTGTTCATCCACCCACTTAGCAGTGCCAGTAGTATTGAGGACCTACCAAAGACCTGTGCTGGATGAGATAAGCTGTTAGTCTGTGATTATTCATAGCTACTTGTCTACGAGTACTGCAAAATCCATAGAAATAAATCCAGAAGCTGAGACTGATAAAATGCTACAACTATCCATAATCCTTCACTTCAAATCAAATAGCTCCATCAGTTTCTTTATTGATTTTGTAAAAATCAAATGTTAGAATTTTTAAGTTGGAAAATAAACAGTTTTTATTTTAATATGTTTAAAAATATTTATATTATCCTTACCTTTTTATTTGGGGGGTTTAAATATGCATTTGTATGAAAAAAAGGGTAAGGTTTCTAATACTATTTAAACATAACTTGTCTAGACCTGAGTTTCCAAATATTTTTTGTCACACACCCATAAGTTTAAGAATTAATATATTCCTTGATATATGTTTATTTATATAATAGAGCTGGTGGCTCAACTGTAAAGAATCCACCTGCAATGCAGGAGGTTTGGGTTCATTCTGGATCAGGAAGACCACCTGGAGGAAGGCATGGCAATCCACTCCAGTATTCTTGCTTGGAGAATCCCATGGACAGAGGAGCCTGGCGGGCTATAGTCCATGGGGTCACAAAGTCAAACACGACTGAAGCAACTCTCACACATGCACATTTACATAATAAGTGTATACTAGTGCAGTAGTGTTGTATATATATTATACAACTTACCCAAAAAGAAAACTCTAAAAAACCCACGTAAAATGAATATAAATAAAAGTTCTCATAACCTCTTCCTTGACTCTGTTGGCTCATCTTATTGATCCAATTGGCTTCATTGGACCCCTTGCTCGTCCTTGTACTGTGCTTTTCAGTACTTTGAGGCTGGACTCTTCCCTGCTTTATTATCTATTCTTGACTATCATTTTTATGGTGATGACTAGTACTGCACTGTATAAGTCTGTTTAAAGGTCAAATTCATTTTCACATTTGTATATCACCTCTATAAATGTCATTTTTTTGGGGGTATGCTCATTCATGTCATACTTGCTTGTAAATATTTGTTCTCTTCCACATGACTGTTACATTTTTACTTGTAATAAAATTTTAGATAAGAAGCTTCAGGGAACATTTGCACTAGAGATAAAGAATGATAAATTAAAGAAGTGACTGAGCAGAAAACTATTTTTACCACAAGCGTTACCACCCACCTCATGCACCTAGAGAATGATTTCACACATTAAGAAGATATAGATAACTCAGGAAAAGAGCACTTCTTCTAAATTAGCAATAATTCCATGTTCAGTGCAATATGTGATAAGGAAATGAGGAAGAAACAGCTAAAATCAACATGTGTCTCTGTCAAACAATTTTAAAATTGTTTTAGCCATAACACTTGAAAGGAAATCAGATTACTAGGTCTCTGAGGGCAGGGCTAGTGTTCATTTTTATGTGTACTTAATGTGCTTTTGCAAAAAACAGAGTTCAAATGTTTGTTGAATGAATGTTAGTGGATTAATAAGCGACAACATTTCCCCAGCTTCAGTACCAATAATTTTGGTCAGAATGAGCAACCTGAACTGCTTAGCTCATACAGATTACCAGAAGTTCTATGTTCCCCTTACAGTCTTAATTTACATGATGCTAAATCTGTATAAAATATACAGTTCATCCACTGAATTCGAACTGACTCAGATGCATTCCTTTTATAGCTGAGTAATTTAATACACGACTTCTGTGTCCATTCATCTACTGATGGGCATCTAGGTTGCTTCCATATGTAGCTTTGTAAATAGTGCTGCAGTGATCGTTGGGGGTACATATGTTTCTTTAAATTCTGGGTTCCTCAGGGTGTATAGGCCAAAGAGTTTACCGATGGTATTCAGATCTTCTGTAGTTTACTGATTTGTTGTTGCTCTGAATTACTGATCTAGGTAATTTAGATTTTATTTCTAGTTAGTTTTTAGAATTTCCCTTCATATATTGCATTGAAGTTTAGTTTTATGACATGTTCCTTGTAAAGTAATGGTTGGTTTTATTATCCTGCCTTATCTCCAGTGGTACTTTTTGCTTTCAAATCTCACATTATTTTTTTTTCCAATTTTGCTGATTGTTTTTATGACATAATTTTTGCATCGTTTAAGTTGCAGTCAGACTATGGTCTCTTGTAAGGGGCATGGAATTAAGATTTTTGTTTCAAAAAATCTTTGCCCTTTAATTTGAATATTTACAGTTAATATATCTTATTATAGACCATTTACTCCTTGTTTTCTACTTGTCCTACGTTTTTATGTTCCTTTGGCTCTTCCTTTTAAATTCATCAAACTCCATTTTCCCTTTATTAGCTCACAATGTTTATATAAGTAGCAATTACACATGCACCATGACTTATTAGCTCTTTTACTGCTTCTCAAGCAATGCTGAGACCTTAAATTTATTTTATTACTTTTTCCTCCTCCTTTTGTTTTTAATGCATTCTAATTTTTTATATATTTCATTATTACTCTTATGTGCAGTTAGATTTTATTTAGATTTATTCACTTATTTATCCTTTCTGTTCTATTTAATTCCTTTGTAAAGTCCTTATTTTCATCTATGATAATTTTCCTTCTGCCTGCAGGTCTCTCTTCATCATTTAATTCAGTTGGTTCCGATGAGAACATATTCTCTAAATTTTGTTTGTTTGAAGATTTCCCTATTTCATCTTCCAAACACATTTTCTCTGCCTCTAGAATTCTCAGTGGGCAGTTATTTTCTTTAGCGCTTTCCATTATTTTCTAGTATTAATCTTTTTTGTTGAGAAGTGAGCTGTAATCGTAATCTCCTGCATTGTTCAAAGGTCAGCTGCTGTTGTCTTTCCTCTGGTTCCTTCTAAGATGCTCTGTTTTTCTTTGCCATTTGTGAGTTGTACTGTGGTGGTGTTAGATATGGTTTCTTTATATTTACTCTTGTTGCATTGTTTAGTGCTTGTTGAATTTATGGCTTGGTATATTCTTTTTAGTTTTGAGAACTCTCAACTATTATTTCTAAATATTGCTTTCACCCCAGTCTCTCTCTTCTTTTCCCTTTGGACTCCAATTTAAACATATGATAAAAATGTTTACTGTGGCCCATATGTTTCAAATGCTCTTTTCTATACTTTTTAATCCTTTTTGTTTTCCATGTTTAGCCTTAATTTTTTTACTGTTACTCTGTCTTCCAGTTCATTTATCTTTCTTCACCTATGTTACGTCCACTACTGAGTTTTAATTTTAGTATAATTTTGAATTCTATCAATTCCGCTTCAATCTGTTTCTAGTTGTCTAGTTAAATTTTCTACCTTGTCATCTATTTTTCTGAACTTGGTAATATTTATCCAAATATATTTGAACTTTAATATTTAGGTCATCCATGATTCTGGTTCTGTTTTTCATTCTAATTCTCCTTTTCTTGGTAGTCTTGGTGGTTCTTCAATGAATACCAGACTTGGGATATGACAAGTTGTAGAGAATCTGAATGACATTACAGTTGAGCTTTGAACAACCTGGATTTAGATTGCACAGATCCACTTCTATATGGATTTTTTCCCAATAACTGCAGCACTACATAATCTCTGGTTGGTTGAACCTCAGATGCAGAACCATAGATGGGAAGGGCTGCCTATAAAGTGATGTGTGAATTTTTGACTGCATAGGGAGTCAGTGTCTCTAACTCCTGCCTTGTTCAATGGTCAACTGTACCTTTTTCAAGAGAGAATTTCCTACTCCCAAGTAAGGAGCAGAAGGAAAGATCACCTCATTGATCTTCAGTCCTTGCACCAACATCATACTCATCTTCCTTCTTTATAGATGTTTCCTTTAATGTAGCTGTTTCATCAAGCTTCCTAACACACGTTCATATGGACACAGAGACACATACACATACATATAGATTCTTCCAGTGTCCTAATTCATGTCATTAGCTTTCCACTGGGCCACTATTCTTTGGTGGGTTCTGAACCTCAGTTTTATCTCCTCAGCATTATAATAAGACTTCTGAGTCTTTGCTTTGACTTCAGTTAGCTTTTGTTTGACTTCTTAGCATCTTGCCTTGTCTCCCTACATGGAAAATGTGATACGTCAAGGGACCACTGTTGCTGAATTGAGCTCGAGTCTCTGAATCTTTCCTGTCTCTGGGATTTTGACCCTCAAAATTCTAGCTGCCTTGTTATTTCTAAATTCTCACTTTGCTCTCTCCTCAGTCCTATGACATTGTCCTAAGATCTACTGGCTTTTCTGCCTCTTAGGAGCCACATTTGGTTTCTCAGACTTTTGATTTTCATCAATAGTTTCTACATGACTGGGCTAGAAAAGCATGCGCAGAATGCTATTCTCACTTGAGTACTTTTCTATGGCATGGCTGCCTCATTAGCTTTATAACGTGAATGTGAAGTCTCAGTCGTGTCCAACTCTTTGCGACCCGCCAGGCTCCTCGAGCCATCAGGGAATCCTGGCTTTATAATGCTCACAGTCAAATGTTGCATATGATTTATCTGACCTTCCTAGTATGTGTTCCTCAGGTAAACTGATATAGTTGGAAGCAGAAGTCCTTACCTACTATTGGAAACTTCTGTTTTATTTTTCTATGAATTCTTTGATTTATTTTACTTTGTCGCATCTTCCATCCCTTTTTCCTACCCCAAATTCCCATTCCCCCAGTTAATTTTACAATTAAAAATTATAATTAAGCTAATATGTTAATTTTCAAGGAATTAATTTTGCTTTGAAGGAGAACACAGGTTGGTGAATGGAATATGGAAAATTTTTTAAGACCTTTTTCGTTTCTAAGAGTAGTAACCAGCCATCTGCACCACGATAAATTAGTCAACTATGTAAGGAAGCTCTCATTATAAAATCAGCATTACTCAATAACAATTTAAAAATTGCTTCACTTTCTTACTCATGTCACCAATTTCCAGATGTTCAATAGGAGCTTAAAATCATGAGATAGGACATGGAAAATGGCCTATCTTAGTAACTATAATTATTGGGAAAATGAAATTATAAATAAGGATTTGCTATGAATATATTCAAACCTTTTGTTCCTAACCATCTTCCAGAAGAAGGTTCAAAAGTTTCACATAGAAATACCTCTTGATAAGTAAGAAACAGTAAAATTGTTCATAATAGTTCTTCTCTGATCCCATTATGTGATTCTCAGGTTCACAGAAAATTATTTTTATATGAACTTCACAAATGTTATTTTTACTATTAAATCAGTGGCCCCACACTTCTGAAACATGTGGCAAAATAGTTGAAATTGGAAAAATTTTTCAAAACCCAGGGCATATGACATACGTACCTATAGAACGCAATATTTCTGTCTAGTTCTGTGGTAGACTTTTTCATACCTGCCAGTCTAATTTGACTATTGTTTTTACAGTGCATTAGTGGAAATTAAATGGTAAATTCAGTCAAAGAGTCATTTCATACATCAAAAAGAAAAATCAGTCAACACAACTGTCTGACTGAAATAAATGAAGAAAACAATTCAAGGCAAACAATTGTCCCAGTAAACTTGTATATAAATGCAGTAGTGGCATCATGTGCAGAATTAATCTTTCCCCACTCTTAACTGGAGAACACTCTGCCAGCCAATTCAGTCAACTCAGATAATCCTGAATTTTAATATTCCATTTTCATTTATTCTCAGTTAATGGTGACTGCCCTTCCTTCTCCTTCATCTGTCAATCAGTGGAGAATGTCAGAGCAGGAGAATAGTAATATTGGCATACTGTAAGGTCCTGCCCTGAATTCCACAGCTTCAAAATTCTTAAGCTAACTCAATGATCTTAAAGAGTCTGGTGCAGAAAGAATATCTAAATTAAATTAAAGACCGTTGACTGGCCTTCTAGCACTAACATCCCTTATTTCTGGTTCTAATATATCACAAAATACTCAAGAGGAAATTTTTGAGTGTTTAGCAGAATTATGTGGAGAAGGCAATGGCACCCCACTCTAGTACTCTTGCCTGGAAAAATCCCATGGACGGAGGAGCCTGTAGGCTGTAGTCCATGAGGTCGCTAAGAGTTGGACACAACTGAGCGACTTCACTTTCCACTTCCATGCACCGGAGAAGGAAATGGCAACCCACTCCAGTGTTCTTGCCTAGAGAATCCCAGGGACAGAGGAGCCTGGTAGGAGACCATCTATGGGGTCGCACAGAGTCGGACATGACTGAAGCAACTTAGCAGTAGCAGCAGCAGCAGCAGAATTATGGCTCCAAGGCAGGCACATTGAAAAGAAACATTGTCATCTATGATTGGCTTTAAAGTTGACTTGTCTTTTACTCATAAACCCGATTCAGTGTGAATTCAGTTCTGCTGAACGTTAGAGAATCTTTCGGAGGGGTGTGCCAATTGTTTTGAATATTTTTGCACTCTAACTTTTAAAGCAAGGTTGTTTTTCAAAGAGTTTAAGGGTTACTTGATACTATAAAGATTATTTGTATTTTTGAGTTGCCAGTTCTCTAGAACAAATTTGTGTGCTTGAAGTTCTTAACTGTGGTACATAGATAGCATGTGGAAAGCAAGCAAAATCGATGGTTTTTCTGCTTTGAGAGAATTCTGCCTATCTTTGTAAGTAACAGGACTCATTCCTCATGACGTAATGTTCAGAAAGGAAGGACAGGTAGTTTTCTTAGTTTAAGCTTATGACACTGAAGAGGACTCTAAGAATAGCTTTATAAAGAGGATCTGCATAAAACAGAAGTAACTCTAGGAAACATAGTATGTATTTTCTGATGGACTCTTATTTTTGTGGTGGTGAAAAGAGGATATGGCAAAGAAGTGACACTAATATTGGCATGTTACATCAGGCTGTTTCATGGGATGCAGGGCTAACACGTGGGCCAATAAAAGCACTTGAGAAAGAGTCAGCTCTCAATCATCCATCACCGAGTTTGTAGAGGATACTTATGCTTCTCTTCTTCTTTCCTTTAGGCCATTTTACTTTTCTCAGCATATTTGAAAGAAGGCAAGGTGAAAAAGAGTGGGTTAACTGTCAAATCAATCTGATTTTCTATTTTATAGTACCTCTCACAGTTTGAGAACAGATAGAGAGCTTTAGAATAATGGGAAAAAAGAGTCTCTTGGATCAGTAATAGACTCTCGTGATCATTGGTCAATCTTGTGCTCGTTTAGGAAGCTAAATAGCAATTGAATGTGCCAACTTCTAATTCAGTAACTAATTCAGTGCTCGCTTAGATAATATACCTAGGTAAGGAAAAAAATTATTTTTATTTGCCTTGTCAGAGCATTAATGGATGTTAGGGGGAATCTGTGTTTATCTATCTATCCATCTAGATATAGATACATATTTTGGATTTGCTAGATATATTCTTCCCATACGTGTTTCCCCTCAAATCTGTTCCTTCTCCCTTTCTTGCTCTTCTGACCCCTAGAAGTTACATATACAAGGACCCACTGTTAACATGTTTAGATTTAATGAGAATCCTTGATATGTAGTTGAGGAACAGGACGAAGGGAGAAACCAAAGTCTTTTTCTCTCTCTGTCTTGATCTTGCTGGTATCTCTGGCAGGAATGTCTTCAGCTCTGTGACCCCTGGTCCTAAAAAGCCTGTCAGCCAGGTGACCATAGATGCTGTCTTGACTCTTGGTGATATCACCTTCTTCCTTTGACCTCCAGCCTAAGAAAATAGCAGTCTTCTGCTGGTAATAATCTCTGGATTGTCACACATCCCTTGTTTGGTCTCACAGCTCTTCCATGACTGGTATAACCAATTCTCTGTACTTAATTCCCTTTATTCTTGCTTGTAAAATGGTTCTCTTTCCTTGGTTAGACCCTGGGATACAATGATAGGGCAGTTTTTCTCATGACTAACTCACTAATCAGTGAGGATCAACAAATTCCCAGTAACATTAAGGCCTAATTTTACTAACTCATTAGCTGCATTTGACTAACTGGAATATCTGCGCCATCCATAGAGTAGCTTTAAGGTAGCATGACTTGGGGGGTCTTGAGAAAGGTTGTAGGACCTTTATACCAACTTCATAAATTCTCCTCCCAGTGTCACATGTATAATGATTTCTTAGTCTCACAAA
Organism: Capricornis sumatraensis; assembly: GCF_032405125.1. Lineage (NCBI taxonomy): Eukaryota > Metazoa > Chordata > Mammalia > Artiodactyla > Bovidae > Capricornis > Capricornis sumatraensis. Next base: position 2,153,460 of record NC_091091.1, on the reverse strand, counting down.
CTCTGAGAGATAGAGGGGGAATTATAACTATGCAGCATAATTTCTGGAATCAGATGCAAACATTTAAAACATCAATCACACCTGTTTTTCCTATGACAATATAAATATTTCAAATATTTGGCCTATATGAAACCTAGTAATAAATGCAATTTATGATCAACGTCCCTATGAGAAATGCCTACTACCACATTTAATTTTTACTAACAAGGCACCTTCCCCATGCAATAACAAATATGAATCATTACACAATACTAGGAGTACAAGTAATATCAGATTTTTTCATATAAATAACATTTATTTTGGATCCAGACACAAACCACCAAGTTGGGCAAATGTACAGTATCATCTAATAGTGGGAAACCCTTCCATTATTTTGTAGAAGAGATCGGAGGCTTCTTCTATACCAGAACAAGTGAAGAGAGACTTGGTCCTCATTTGCAAAGGTCATGCCTGCCAATACTTTTTGATCAGACCAGGAATGATCCCTTTGAAGGTCGAGGGGATTTCAGAATATCATGATTTAAAATCCACTCCACAGACACAGCACATTTAGAAATCCTGTCATACATGGGTGCCATGTTCAATTTCTAACCACTTTCCTCTTCTTCATCCTCACTTACCTCACAGTAACTTAGGATCAGATCATCCTTGTTAGACCTTGACACTCACTTTGTCAACCCACTGATATGCCAGTTTCATAACTGACTCTCTGTAAAACTGAGGCCCCAGTTGTAGTGTTTGCCAATTTCCGTACTGTGACTGCTCCCACTGCGGTCAGTTTCACATTACCAACATGATGTCAGTGAAGGCAGAGTTAGGCACAGTTTTTTTAAATTATTTCCACCATACAAATTTAAGACATATAAATAACCTCAAGAAAGAGCATAGATTATAATAAAATGCAGTATAGTAATTAGGAAGTGATGAGTTTTGAATATCCATTAGTATTGTTTTTAATAAAATTAATTTCACAGTAAGTTTATATCATTTAAATTTTAATGATGATTGTATTTAACAACACACAATTCCTGAAAAAGATAAGTGGTTCTGGCAAGAGAATATGAGCTATCTATAGTACACTATCATTTGTCTTTCTCAGATTCTCAGAGGGGAATTTTTCAGGCAGTAATACTGGAGTGGGTAGCCATTCCCTTCTCCAGGGGATCTTCTGAACGCCGGGATTGAACCCGGTCTCTTGCATTGCAGGCAGATTCTTTACCCTCTGAGCTACCAGGGAAGCCTTTGGGTGTCCTCAATCTCCAGACACAAAGGGCCATTGTAAGAACTGTCAGCATCATGGTCCGTGGTCCTGGGTATGTCTGCTTTGAAAGAAGTGTGAAGAGAATCCTATTTACTATTCACCTTGTTATATGGAGGATTGAGACCTAGAACTGTGGGGCTGACTGTGCCTCTGGAGAGAAGGGAATTAGGGTTGGAGTATTGTAGGGAAGCTCAGTTTTGTTTTTGTGAGTATAGAGCTGCTGCTGCTAAGTCACTTCAGTCGTGTCCGACTCTGTGCGGCCCCAGAGATGGCAGCCCACCAGACTCCCCAGTCCCTGGGATTCTCCGGGCAAGAACACTGGAGTGGGTTGCCATTTCCTTCTCCAGTGCACGAAAGTGAAGTGAAAGTGAAGTCGCTCAGTCGTGTCCGACTGTTCGTGACCCCATGGACTGCAGCCTCCCAGGCTCCCCCATCCATGGGATTTTCTAGGCAAGAGTATTGGAGCGGGGTGCCATTGCCTCCTCCGGAGTATGGAGCAGTAAAACACAACAGGAGCACTGATTTACCAGTAGACTCTTTGGCTACATAAAATTTTGAATCAATCACCCTACTCTGAGAAATGTTCCTGCTGCCCCCACTGTTTTCGGATATCACAGAGGGCTCACTTACAGTGCTCCCTGATGAATGTAGACACCAGGTGCCACAGGGGGCTCCCCAGGTGGCACTAGTGGTAAAGGACCTGCCTGCCAAAGCAGGAGACATAAGAGGCACAGGTTTGATCCCTGGGTTGGGAAGATCCCCTTAGGAGGAAATGGCAACGCACTCCAGTATTTTTGCCTAGAGAATTCCATGGACAGAGGAGCCTGACAGGTTACAGTCCTTGGGGCTGCAAAGAGTCATACATGACTGAAACGACTTAGCATGCATGCAGCTACCAGCTGCCCTTTCCATGACAGAGCAGTCTTGGCTCGCACATTCTCTAGTACCCACCAATTCTGCTGTTACCTAGTACCTTTTCAGTTCTACGGGCTTGGAGATCATCTTCAGAGTTACTTCTTTTCTTTCTGTTGTGCTTGGTGAAAGATGTCTAGAGCCAAGTTGCCTAGCTCTGGAATAGCAGATTTCACGGGACAGCTGCTTTGGTTTCACATTTAGTCCTTCTGTTTTGTGAGACTAGATCCTAGGGTGGCTGAATCCAGATCATTTTGTAAAATAGTCACTCATCTGTACCGGTAAGCCACTTCTCTCTGATGATAATGATGTTGCTTGACTTAGTCTTCCTTTAGGACATGTCTTTCTTAGCAGCTCTATGTAACATCTTGAAAGTCTGGTTCTATCATCTATCCCAGAATATTCAGTTGCCATATATGCCTATGTATGTCTTAATCCTAACTGTAGAACTGTTTCAACCTTTTCCCCAAGAAATTCTTGTATTTCTATTTTAAAATGTGATGCAGAAAGATACTTGGAAGTGTGACCTTCCTGTGATGCTTAATCTTATGTGTCAACTTGACTGGGCCATGGAGTGCCCAGGTATTTGGTTAAACATTATTCTTGGTTCTGTATTCTGAATGTCTGTCTCCCCAAAATTCATATGTGGAAATTCTAATGCTCCAAGAATGATAGTATTAAGAGTTAGGGGTCTAAGGAGGTGACTTAAGAGTCATGAAATGAATTGTTATGAATGAGTTTTCTTATAAAAGAGGCCCCACAGAGATCCCTTATGTTTCCTGCTATGTGAGGATACAGTAAGAAGTCTATAATCCAGAAAAAGTCAGCAGCCAACCATGTTATCACTCTGATCTTTTGATGTACAATTTTCAGAACTGTGAGAAAGTTATGTTATTTATAAGTTGTCCAATTTACAGGATTTTGTTATAGCAGCCCAAGTGGATTAAGACACTAAATATTTCCTCGAGTGTTTTTGGATGAGATTAAAATTTAAATCTGCATATTGAGTCAGATTGCCCACCCATAGTGTGGGTGGGCCTCATCTAATCATTTGAATGCCTAAATAAAACAGAAAAGCTGACCTTCCCCTGTGAAGAGGGAATTCTGCCAACTTGTGTCCTTTAAACTGGGACGCTGACTTTGCTCCTACCTTTAGACTCAAACTAAAACATTAGCTCTTCCTGATCTCAAGCTTGCTAGTTTTTTTTTTTAATTTTTATTTAATTTATTTTTTAATTGTTTATTTTACTTTACAATATTGTATTGATTTTGCCATACATTGATTTGAATCCGCCATGAGTGTACACGTGTTCCCCATCCTGAACCCTTTTCCCACCTCCCTCCCCATCCCATCCCTCTGGGTTACCCCACTGCACCAGCCCCAAGCACCCTGTATCATGCATCAAACCTGGACTGGCAATTCGTTTCACATATGATAATATACATGTTTCAATGCCATTCTCCCAAATCATCCCACCTTCGAAGCCTGCTAGTTTTTAGAATGGAACAACATCATTGGCTTTCCTGATTCCCAGGATTGTGGACTTAGACTTGAGTCTTCAGCTTGCTTACCACCTTGTAAATATTGAGACTTCTGCATCTCTATAATCATGGGAGCTAATTCACTGTAATGAATGTGTTTGTATATAAACGTATACATATATTGTTATAAACACATATATACATATTTGTTTATGCCTTATTGGTCCCATTTCTCTTGAGAACTGTAATACATTGCCTGATATTCTTAATTTTGACTCTTGACCTCAGCACTCGACTATGGAACATGGTATAATAATTTTTTATTTAACAGTCATTTCCTTATTGAATACATTTTTAAATTAGAAAGAAAGATATTTTCTTTATATTTGTAGCAATACAAAATTTCCTTTTTTTAATAGATGTAGATCCCAATGATTCTTTCAATTAGCTGATTTAGTATTGATGAAAATGATGGAACCATATTCCAACTACATAATCATAAACCTTTACACTTAATTAATCATAGTTTACATGTTTGGAAAATTAAATCACTCTTAAGGAGCCTAAGTAGTTATTTATGTATACTATACAAAATTACAGAGGCAGAAATTTGTTGATACTCCTTTTACGGTTCTTTGGAATTTCCAAAATATTTTATAAGGTTTAGGTTACTTTGAAGTAGGATTAGCATTTATAAATAAGTAATCAAAGTTGAAAGAAGGAGCACCAAACTAAAAGTCAAGTCTCTTAAAAACTAACCTTGACTCTGACAATGATTAGCTGTTTAACTAGTTCACATCAGTGGATCTCACTTTCATTATGTTCAAGTACTGGTATTAACCAGATAATATCTATGCTTTTAGTATTATTTCATCTATAGGCAACAGTGTAAGATAAGTTTCTTTGTTCTGACTCATCTAAACTCATCTTACTGACTTGGGTTTTTCTCATCCTACTTCTATGACCACAGAATGACTCCCTCCTCTGGCCAGACTGCACTAGGGAAAAATAAATCTGATACTCATTTGTCATCAGTTTAAATAATTTAAAAGGGATTCAAGTGTTATTGACTCTCTGTTGCTACATTTGTTTTGCATTTTAACAAGACCAACATTTTGAGCTAAATGAATGAAACTCAAAAGTGGAATTTCAGATGACAGTATAGTTTGGGACATAGGCGTTTTCTTAGCCATTTGAATAAGTTTCAGGGTGATTGTCTATTTCGCTTACCTATAATATTGAGAGAAGAATGTACAAGTCAGGATTGGCCAAGAGGCAGAGGAACTGCTGCTAACCATACTTCATTTTTAATCAAATGTTATGTACATTTTGCTGGTTCATAGGTATGTAGGGTTAGTGAAGATGGTGCATAGAGCTTATTAACTACTTGTACTTACTTGTAACCATGAAATCTACAAACTTAGAGAAATATTGAAGACCCCAGGCCCACAATGCTCTTCATTGCATAACAGTCTTCTATTCTTACTTGATAGAGTTTGAAACACTGTTAAAAGCTGGAGGAAAGATTAGAACAATTCTTCATATCTTACGTCAGCCCTGAAATAACCTCCACACTTTCTCGTGTGTCTTTCCTGTTTCTTTTTTATTTTTTTTCTCCTTTTTTGCTTTATGGAAGAAAGGTCACTGAAACCAGTAAACTATTATTGAGACAGAGACAAGTGAAAAAATAGTATCAACACATTTTGATAATTGATCCCTGAAATTGTACAAATAGTATGAGGTAATTATATAATTAAGTTGTAAAATTATATAAACTTGTGAGATTGAGTTTAATTGAAAATAGTGTTACTGAAAATGATTAAGTACCAGTTAGCAATATTTATTTGACCCAAATATTCAGTCACAAGCTGGACACTAATAGTAATGTTCAAATTTATAATCAACAGTAAATACATAGACTAGAAAAAGTTCTTTTATAGGACTTCTATAGCCTCCTAAATTAATTCACCAAAGCTCAAATACTGTCCTTTATAACATTGGAAATGAAAGCTTTACTTTTTAATGGGAAATCTGCATCTCATTGTAAAAATGGAACCCTTCATTCCTGGTCTATACATATTTTCAGAAGCAATAGTTTTTGGATTGCCAGATACTTAGCATAAAGACAGTCTTGAAAATTCATTTCAGGCATGAGGCACCTATATATGTATAGAAACAGGACTATTAAAATGAAATAACCACTTCCTGGGACCAAAAGTTTCTAATGATGAAAAGTCTTCAAAGTGATACCTTTTGCCTTATGTTTTGCAATCCTAAGCCTGCAAGTACAAAAAAAAAAAAAAATTGAAGAATGAGAAATAGATACAATTTATGAGTATTATTGATATAACTGCAGTTCCTGGTACTACTTGGGTCAACTATCAAGGAGCAGGGAGAATTTCAGCAGTAAAACTGTCTTTTCAGATTTATCAAATTTTTTCTTAAACTTGATCATTGGCGTATCCTACGCGCAAACATTGTTACATTTTTACTTGTGACATTTTCCTGCTTTGCTAAGGAGTAAAGTATATATTAGACTGGTAATATAGAGCCTCAAGTTCTGGTCCCAAGTTTGTGATTTGGAATAAGTCCTGTATCTTATATAAGCCTTCTGTTGTAAAAGTAAAACTTTCATTTCCAAAGTTTTAGAGAACAATATTTAACAGTGGGTTTAAGTTTATGAAGATTTTTTAAAAGTCCTATATAAGAATTCCCTCTAGTTTTGATTATATTGACATTTGATGATAAATTTAGAAGGTGGATCATGACCCCAGTTACCAGTGCTGGGTACTTTCTACAACACCAAGATATCGCTCACCTTAAAAATCAAAAAAGTAAAGTGTGTTCAATTCAGATTGGTATGACCTGACACCTTGGTGTTGAGACTTAGGCTAACTAACATTTGTGAATGAATGTAAGCTGTGTCTCAGAAGTGCGAGTAGATCCGTTGGTATTTAGCTTGAGTTTAAAGTCAACAAGTTGGAATATATATTTCAGGAAGTCACATGCGTCTGTAGATCAAATGATCCTGGCGTTTCTATGACTTTGTTGTGAAATGCCTAGCTGATAGAGCCTCAGAAATTATCTGTACTTTGTGTAGGAGAATATAAGGACAATGTGGCGGATGTGGCTAATGGACTAATGATAAGTCATACTTTCCTGAGAGTGTGTGCAGAGAGATGGGGCCGTGTGGCTACTTCCCTCCAAAATGAATGTAAATGAGAAAAACACATACATCTTCAGGGACAAAGCAGTTAAGAATAGATGTACCTTTCCTAAGGTGTCTTTTATTCAAATAAAAAGAGAGTGGATCCCAAAGACTGAGCCAGGGACAGGATTCCTGAAGGCCATTAAATGAGAAAACCCCAACTGGACATTCAAGTGTCAGAAATAATATCTGTTGTGTGAAGCCACTAAACTATGGAGAGTTGCTGGCCATATTGAATTATTACCAAACTTTCCTAATACAGAATTTGATTTTTTTTTTTTTTTGCAAATGATAGCACTAACTCAAAGATATTTAAGGGCTAAGGAAAAATGATACCATCAATTTGTTTGCAGTCTCTCAGTTTATATGGTTTGCATTTATGTTTTTTTCCTGTTTATGCTATTTGTCCCTACTGAGTAGTTGAGGGGCACAAATCCATAAAAAAGTTACTGGAGAAACCAAGGTTTAGGAAACTTCCCTTAGAACACATTGCTAGCTGAGTGTCACAGTGCAGTGGAGATTTGTAACTCAGGCAAATGGATCCAAAGCCCACACTTTTCCAATGTTCTTCTGCCTGAAAAAGCCTACAGTTAGTTACACCAAGATATCCATGGTGGTACAGATGCAGTCTTAAGGTCCAGCCATGTTCTTCCTTTGCAAGTTTTATTGAAGTATATTCTGTGTAGAGGAAAGTACAAATATCATAAATGTTTCACTTTAAAGATGGTGACAAATAAACCGCAACCATGTGCCCATCATGCAGATAAAGACAGAGTCCTCCGTACTCCCTATACTAATTCCTTTCAACAGTGGACTGTTCCTAGCCTCTTTTAACCTATAGACTGGCTTGACTGCATTGCATCTTATATAAATTTGATAATATAGTATGTATTCTTTTGTGGCTGGTTCTTTTTTTTTTTTTTTTGCTACTTAGTGTATTTAAGAAAGTCTCACTGTTGGGTGAAGTGAAGATGATTCTTTTTCATTGCTGTGTGTTATTTTCTTGTTTGTGTAAATCACAATCTATTAATCCATTCTACTACTCCTGGGTAGTTTTCATTTTGGGCTTATTAGAAATAATCATACTCAGTGAGTCCCACATTTTCCCAAAAGAGCACACAAATGACAAAACCAAAGGGCACAGTGTTTCATGCTTGCCGTCTTCCCCTATTTTGCAGTCCTTCACATTTCACTGGACTTATTCTTAAAGGAAAGGAAACAAGTAGAGGACACTTGGCATCCATCTTCTATCTGGATTACACTGTGTGTTTTAGTATTTTTATTACTTGGATACTGTATAGGTCTACCTTTTTAAATATGCTAAATGTAGGAAGTCTAATGTTAATTTATTTTTTATATAAATTACACACAAATTAATAAACATTTCAAAGTTGAAAATATCAACTTAGTATAGAGAAAAGATCATTGGACTTTGAATTCTGGAAAAGTAGATTTAATTTCTATCTCAGGGACTTTATTTCAAAAAACCATCTTCAAGACTAAAATTTGCAATATGTATGATGGAGTTATATTCCTGCTGCAAAAACTTTTTATTGTGTAGATGTTACATTTGCGAAGGCTCAGACGCTAAAGCGTAAAGCGTCTGCCTGCAATGCGGGAGACCCGGGTTCGATTCCTGAGTCGGGAAGATCCCTTGGAGAAGGAAATGGCAATCCACTCCAGCACTCTTGCCTGGAAAATCCCATGGATGGAGGAGCCTGATAGGCTACAGTCAGACACGACTGAGCGACTTCACTTTCACTTTGGTAACCCTAAGGGCAGTACACAAATATTGGTCATTATTAGGGATAAACTTGCAAAGCAAGTGGGTGCTAAGTCTGAGTGTTCATAATAGCTAAAACAAATCTAGGGTCGAATCTGTTGAGATTTTCTTCATTTAATTTTCTTTTCTCTATCTCTCTGTGTGCGTGTGAATGTACTTTTAGGTCTACTTTTATTTACTTAGACAACAAGAGAGTGAAGGAAAAAGAGAGAGGGGAAAGCTATCCAGGAAAAATTAAGCTTAAAATTCTTGCCAAGAACTAGACAGGCTCCCCACAGAGTGAGGTGTTACGGTTATGGATATCCATTGCCCCCTCTCTGGGGACTCATAAACTGGCTAGATGTCCTCCAGTTCCTACCCTGGACATTAAGCAGCTCAGGTGCATTGTCAGCATGTGATTATACCCTCCCCAAGGGATCTGCACCCACTCCTAATCTCCCTGCTACAACAGAAGTGCACTGCAATCAAAGACAAATTTGTAGGTCAATGAGTTGGAAACTGGTTGTCTTTAACTTTCTGATTTTTAAATACGTTTTGTACAAATTGGTTCCAAGGAAAAATAGGATGGGATGGTGAAAAATAAGAGCTGCCACCTTGCATTAATATTCACAATATTGTCTACTTACTTTTGGTTTCTGGATTAATGTAGCTCTGACTTGGCTCCTGTCTCTGTCAATAATAAAAAGATAATAAAATGGATAAATGGAAACCAGAGAATTTGCAAGCTGCATGATAAGTGTGATTTTTCATGTTAAAAAAAAAAATGTTCATCTGGGAACAAACTAACTTAAAGGTTTTAAAACCCAATTTCAGCTTAGCGGCTGGGGTTTGTTTGAAATCTTAACCACTGACTGAGGTGTGAAACTTACATTTGATACAGTAAATCTTATTGACTGTTATTTTAAGGGACTGAAATGTGCTTTTATTGCAAAATTGTCTCAAATAAAAAATACATTTTTCCAGTGTCACTCTGTCATAAACTTTCATGTCAGGTTTTGGCTCCACAATGCATGCAGGGGAAGCATTATACAGAAATAAGAAGGAGGCATGCATAATAACTTGTTTTATTTTCCATTGTAAGAAATAGAGATGGTCTCATACCATTCTTGTTATCAAAATACTAAATATTACATACTTGATCAGAAATGATCAGTAAGCATATTTCAAGTCATAAGACTATTGCTTATTGTTGCAGAATTGTTTTCTTGGTTGGATATACTGTAATGCCATATATATAAGAAGTTCTGTGAAATGTGTTTATAATTTTTCACTTAACATAGTTCCTGAAATAATTATTAAAAACTCCAGGCCAAAATTCTACAGGAGAGGGGAGCTTGATTTATATGATTCTCACACTCACATTTCAAAACTTGAGTTTTCTCAAAAAAGGTTTTTGACAAATTGTGTTGTAATTAATTAAGTTGTAGATTTCTCACTATGATAAGTACTATGACTTCAAGTTTAAAAGTAGTTAAAAAGATTCCGTTTGTATGAATAAAATGTCTACTCATGTCTGTGTTTGAGAATGTAAGGATACACATTTGAAATGACATTGATAGCACAACCATTGGCATATTATGTTAAGTGTCAATAGATATCAATGATAGGAAAGAAACTGGCCAGCAATTTTTGTCTCAGGGCCATTTCTTTTTAGAATGTATTGTTTGTTTAGTGACTTTAGAAATCTGGGCACACATTAAAACTATTAAAAAATAAAATAATGATGGTGGGAAAAATGATTACAAGACATTGCTCACATGTTTCAAAACCACCAAAATAACATAATTCTCCAAGAGAAGTCCCCTGCCCTTAGACTTAGGCTCGTAGGGCTTCATTGTATTTATATGTAGGCACACCTCAGAGATTCTGGAGGTTCAGTTTTAGACCATTGCAGTAAAGCAAATATGATAAAGTGAGTCACATGAATTCTTTTGGTGTCTTGAATGCACAGAAAAGTTATGCTTACACTATACTGTAGTCTAGTGTGCAATAGGATTATGTCTAAAAAAGTACCTACCTCAATAGAAAATACTTTATTGCTAAAAAATGCTAACCATCATTTGACAACGCAGGGTTGCCACAAACCTTCAATATGTAAAAACCACAATGTGTGTGAAGCTTGATAAACTAAGCACAATCAAATGAGGTGTGCTTGTATGTGTATATTCACAAATAAAGAGGGTTGTTCATATTGTTCCTTCCCTTACACTGCCACTAGAAAATGCTCTTGCTGCCGCTGCTAAGTCACTTCAGTCGTGTCCACCTCTGTGCGACCGCGTAGACGGCAGCCCACCAGGTTCCCCCGTCCCTGGGATTCTCTAGGCAAGAACACCGGAGTGGGTTGCCATTTCCTTCTCCAATGCACGGGGTAATTCAAACAGGATAACCAATGTTAAAGTGCTTTTCAAGCTTAAAATAAAATCTCTGACTCTTGTGCCAACCCCTGAGTTTGGTATACTCTTTACATTTATGAATCTGTTGACTTTTAGAATGACTTTTGTGATTTCAGCTCAAGTCTCAAGTGAGTTGTAATTTCCACTTGATATGTGGGTGTTTAGTGCTTGCTTGAAAGTCCCTTGGGCTGCAAGGAGATCCAACCAGTCCATTCTGAGGGAGATCAGCCCTGGGTGTTCTTTGGAGGGAATGATGCTAAAGCTGAAAGTCCAGTACTTTGGTCACCTCATGCGAAGAGCTGACTCATTGGAAAAGACTCTGATGCTGGGAGGGATTGAGGGCAGGAGGAGAAGGGGACGACAGAGGATGAGATGGCTGGATGGCATCACTGACTCGATGGACGTGAGTCTGAGTGAACTCCGGGAGATGGTGATGGACAGGGAGGCCTGGCATGCTGGGATTCATGGGGTCGCAAAGAGTTGGACACGACTGAGCGGCTGAACTGAACTGAATGCTTCCTTGGTGGCTCAGTGGTGAAGAATCCATCTGTAATGCAGGAGACATGGCAGGAGCTGAGGGTTCAGTCCCTGGGTTGGGAAGGTCTCCTGGAGAAGCAAATGACAACCCAATCCAGAATTCTTGCCGGAAAGATCCCATGGACAGAGGAAGCTGGTGGGGTCACGAAACAATTCAGTATGACTTAGGGACTAAATAGCATCAACAGCAACAGAGGCCAACTTGCTGTGTTTTTTCTTAATTACTGTTCATAACATTTCTGACACCAGATGTCTGGGATTTTTCCCACGCTGATTCTCCCAACTTGATATCCTTTATTCAATTCTGACACTAACCAGAGGTAGCATAGAGCCTACTGGTTAAGGGTTCAGTCCTATAAGACTGCCCCTCCCTCAACCCCTAACTTCAGATACTAATCACTAGTAGTAGGTCTTCAGGTTACCTAAAATTTCTCACCGACTTGGCTGCAAATTGGAGGTTCCCACAGTACCATCCCTGGTTTCAGTAATTTGATAGAGCAGCTCATAGAGCTCAGGAAAACAGTTCACTTATTTTATATGTTATAAAGGATACAAATGAAAAGCTGGATGAAGAGATACATAGGATGAGGTCTGGAAAGATCTTGAGTGTAAGAGTCTACCTTTTATAATTAAAATGCACTCTCCTCCAGGCACGTAGATGTGTTTACTAATGGGGAAATACTCTGAACCCAGTACTTATAGGGTTTTTCTGGAGGCTTCATCATGTTAGCATGATCACAAACTGCACTTTCAACCTTTTCCCCCTCCTGGAGAATAGGAGATGGGACCACAAGTCCCAGGCTTCTGCTCACAGCTTGATCTTTCTGGTGACCATCCTCCACCCAAGAGCAATCTCATTAGAACAGAAAGATATTCCTATCACCTAGGAAATCACAAAGAACTTAAGAGCTCTGTGTCAGATGGTCCCATCACTCAGTAAATTAACAAAAGTCTCAAGAGCTTTGTGTCTCTATCTCCAAGTTCAAGAGTTCTGTGTCAGGCACTGGGGGCCTGACCAATATATATACATATATATAATATTTGTTTCTTATTTTACAGAGGGTCTACACTGCTGAAGAATGAGACAGGCTTTTATCTAGGCTTCCATGATAAACTCAGGGCACTGAGTTTTCTATCATATTAAAAATTCTAAGGAGATACTAGCATCAGTAAAATATTGTTTAATTATACCTTTTATTAAGTTTTAATGTGTTTACCGACTGCTGTTGGATTGTTAATAAATAATCTTTCCAACAAGAATTTTATGATCAAGAGATACTAAATAGAAAAGCTCTTTAGATTTATCCATGTTATGATTTTGAAAAGTAGTAAAGTTAGGTATTTCTGATGTCAGAAAACCAGTAAGAATAAGCTGCTGAATTCAAGTTAGTAAAAATATTGAGACATTTCTTATCTGTATGAACAGCAAGAGTCTGAAAGCATGATTCCAGCAAATACACTCTTTGAGAATCAGACCATATGTCACTAGAATTCTTAATAATTTAAGGTGAACTAGAAAATAAGACCAGAAAGATTTCATTTACTTTCAACCTAATTCAACAAACACTTATTGAACTCTTATGAAAGGAAGGTTCTGTTTCAGAGACTGTGCATATATAGATGAATAAAAAGTAAACAAACAAAAAAACCAATTCTGACTCTTGCTGATCTTATCAACAACATTTATGGTGGTTGAGGATATACTGCATAAAGCCTGTTTTCTCTGGTTCATCGTACTTAAATCAGGACAGAGACTCTGGGTATCTACATTTTCCAGATGAAGATCAAGACCTCTGTAGGAAAAATCCAAAATGATTTGTAGACCTACGCGATAATTTCCTGCTGATTGCTATCTAAATTCCTTGGGAACCGACCCTGGCTTATACATACCTATTGCTATAGTTCCTACACACTTGTTGCTCAAAGTATGGCCTGTGGGCTAACAGTATTTGAGTCTACTTGAAAAGGATAGATGGCAACTTTTCTCTGTTTGGGAGTTTTGTTTTGGGGGGAGTTTTAAAATTATCTATTCAGTTTCATTACTGGCAATTAGCCTGTTCATATTTTGTATTTCTTCCTGACTCAGACTTGGGAGTATGTACATTTCTAAGAATTTGTTCGGCACTGAGGGCCTCAAGACAACTGGCTCCTTGTGGGGAGAAGCTCTGCAACTGTGATCTGTTTATGGGTCGCCCACCTGGGGGTTGGGTCTTGGCCATACCACTGCTCCTCTCTTCCTGCCTACCTCACTGTGGCTCCTCCTTTATGCTTTTAGTTGTAAAGATCTGTTCTGGTAGGTCCTGGTCTTTTTCATAAATAATCTTCTGTAAATAGTTTTAATTTTGGCGTGCCCATAAAAGGAGGTGAGCTCAGAGTCTTCCTACTCTGCCATCTTGGGAACTCTCTATTTCTTAACGTTCTTTATTACTATAAATAAGAAGTGAAAAGTAGTTATTCTGTTTAACTGCTAATATATTAAATTAAATCAACTAAGTATTGTGTGGATGTTTTAAAGTATCAATAATTAAATGAGTTAAGACTTTATTTTAAAGAGATGAGGGAAGAAGTTTAAATTACAAAATTTTTAGTAAAGTATTAGCCTGTATTCAATGAGTATAATGCTTGCAAAGATGCAACCCACAAATACATTTCACTCAATGTACTCATGTTACGGCAGTTACAGAGTAAAAGTGAAAGGGAGATCAATTAAGATAAAAAGGAAAAAGATGACAGGAGATATATAAACAGAAAACAAGAAGAAACACTAAACAAAAAGGCAGAAAAGAGGAAGAAGAGATGGAGGTATAAAATAACAGAAGAAGAGAAGAAAGAGATTGAGTACAAGTGAAAATGAGAGACAGAGGAATTACTAGAGGAATGGACTTTTTTCTGTCCTCACCTTAATTTCAGTGTGTTTATGCACTTTAGAGCAGTTTAAATTGCTATCTCTATGTTTTGAAAAGTAATTACTGAGCACAGTTCTTTAACTGCTCTTTACCAAGAGCATTGCTGAGGCCCTACTCTGAGTAGGATCACTGTGGCAGGCTGTCAGAAATGGTAGAGTTCTCAGCTCTACACTGCCTGGTGTCATGGCAACGTCTCTTTTGAAAACAGAATTTGCTACAAGGGCGTGAGTTTGAAGTAAATAAAATTGTGGTACGATGGAATCCTCCCATTTATTGCTAGGTGGCTTCTCAAATATGAGGTGGAGTCAGCACGCTGGGCAGCCTTTTTCCTATTAACCTTGAGCCCAGCACATGTGGAAAGATACGACCACACTCCATCAATTCAATTCTCATTTTAAGGTTGATGATGTTCCTTTGTTATACCTTCTCATTCTCATTCTAATTATGTGTTTTGACTGAAAAATATATTGACTTGGAATTGAACTAAAATGGCAGGGGTATAAAATGTTTTAAATTAAAATCCCCCCAAAGGAAGTGGAAGATCACACAGCTATTGTGAATTTCTTTATGTTTTGATTTGTTTTAGCATTGGTTAGTCTATGGACTCTGAAGAAATCTGAGCGCCGAAGAATTGATGCTTTTGAACTGTGGTGTTGGAGAAGACTCTTGAGAGTCCCTTGGACTGCCAGGAGATCCAACCAGTCCATTCTGAAGGCGATCAGCCCTGGGATTTCTTTGGAGGGAATGATGCTAAAGCTGAAACTCCAGTATTTTGGCCACCTCATGCAAAGAGTTGACTCATTGGAAAAGACTGATGCTGGGAGGGATTGGGGACAGGAGGAGAAGGGGACGACAGAGGATGAGATGGCTGGATGGCATCACTGACTCGATGGACATGAGTCTGAGTGGACTCCGGGAGATGGTGATGGACAGGGAGGCCTGGCGTGCTGCGATTCATGGGGTCGCAAAGAGTCGGACACGACTGAGGAACTGAACCGAACTGGGTCTTAAAATTAGTTTTAGATTTTTAAATTTTTTCTCATTTCAACTGAATTTCGATAACAATATATATTTGCCTTTTAAACCATAAGTGAATTTCATGTTTATGAATGTGAAGAAATAATAGCTAAATAAAAGAGGAAAGTTTAAAAACTCTTGCAAACACACAAGTCAACAACACAAACTTTTCTCTAAACTGCTCCTTCCTAATGCTCTGTATTTTTTCCTTCCTTCCATCAGCTAAGACATTTATATCATTCAAACATGAAAGTGAGAAAAGTACTAAATTTATATCTAAGAGAGATCTGTGGTACAGGTCCTCTAAGAGGAAAGGCAATATCAAGGAGGAAAGAAACAAACTGAATTTTTAAAACCTATGATAAGCAGATACAATGCAGGCAATAGAACTAAATTTCTAAAACATGTATATTTAGTTTCTTCCAAAACATGAGACAAGCTACAGCTATAATACAAGACCAAACTACAATGAAAGAATATTCAGAAAACAGGAAGAGATTGGGGAATTTTTAAAATAAGTAAAATTTTCAATAGAAGGATTAAAAGATAAAGCACAAAAACCTTGAAAATTAAATAAAAATATAAAAAGAATAATATACATGAGAAAATAAAAGATTATTCCAGGAGTTACACCACAAGGAGATAGAAAAAGGTCTACAGAAAATACAAAAGGGAAAAAATTTATCAAAGAAATAGTATTTCCAGAGCTTAAGAGCATACATCTTCATATTGGAAACATTTGTGTTAGAAATACATTTGCCAGACAAATGCATCAGGTGTTTGAAAAATACTTACATCTATCAGAAAATCTAAGGACAGAGGAAAAGAATACTAGAAGCTTCTGATGGGAGGAAACAATAATTATCAAAAAATAATGAAATAAAATAGAATTCAGCAGCTGTAGATTTCTTAATGGCAATGTTGGCTGTTATAAAATAAAGAATGATGTCTTTAAATTCTGAGGGAAAGTATTTTCAATCCAGGATTCATACTCAGGCAAACTATCCATAGACTGTGACGTGAAAATAAATTCTTGTTAAAGTATACAGGTTCTTAAAATTAATTATTCTTGATTCTCCTCCTAGGAAGCTACTATAGGATATGTTTCTGCAAAACAAGGAAGTAAACAAAATACAGGAAGGACTTGAAATCTGACAAAGGGTGTATCCATAGCAATAGTGCTATGGAGTTTGACTCTGACTGTTATGCAGGAGCACCGGTCAGCAGCCGGTGCGGACTGGAGCAGTGGGCTGGATTGCTGCAGAGACGAGGTCTTCTTAAAAAACAATCATGCTCAATTAAAAACAAAAATCTGGTTTAGTTAACCTAAAAATTTACCAATAGGCATTTGAAAGGTCAGTTGAAATATTTACAAAATGTAATAATGACTCTAAATGAAGCTGAGAAAATAGGAAGAAAGAGGCAATTATTAACTCCATGGCAAAATGTAGGAGAAAAAATTCGATCATAATATATACTACAAAGGCATATTAAATAATGCAACCCTGATTTGCCATGAAAAATATTAAATGACATTGGGAGACTGAGAAGGTGTGTGTATAACTGTGTCTGTCTATATATCTACATGCTAATATGTATATTTGACTGGGGACAGGGTGAGCTTAACTCCTGTAACAAAATTAAACTGATGATACCTGAAATTGATAACCAAAAAGTAGTAATGCCAATCAATTATTTTATACTATTGTGATAAATGTAAGAAACAGCCCAAAGGATTTAGACCTTATGGAGAAGAAGTTGAGTACAGAAAAAGTGAAGGGGGCAACTGTATGTGTAATGAACTTTTAGGAAATAGGTGATTTAAAATTATGTGCATTCATTATTAGAATCTAAAAATTTAAACATGATTCTGAAAAGAAAGAAACATAGCCACTCCCAGGTATAATGTTTTCATTTACTGATAGAAATGTAGATCATTTGATGCTGTCAATACTACCATGATTTTGAGACAAACTGCGCTATATGTGCTTAAGAAAATGATCCTGAGTCATACCTTTATTTCTTGTAAATGACTTGTTTACAAAAGGAAGAACTTTGTTCTATCCTAAGAAATTGGGTAAAGAATTTACAAGATCTGAATGTATGACATCTACTCAGTGGATGGTAGATTGTTCAGATTTTTAAGAATTTGCTATAGATATTAGTTGAAATGGTGAATAATCTTAACCAAGGGGATTACAATTCAAATATGGATGTATCTTAACTTGTAACATGAAACTAACCCTGAGACAAACTCTGTGTGTCTGTGTGTGTGTGTGTTGGAGGAATAAGGAAAAGCAGAGTGACAAGAATTGCATAACTTTCCTATGACCTAAGGATTAGTATACTGATGCTTCTGATCCCTAGGGATTATGGATGAATTGTGTCTACTCCATAGCATTATTTTCTTTGGGGCAATGCATGCCAGAGGAAAGTCTCTCTTTGTGTCTTTAGATAGGTCTAGTGGCTCCTGTCTTTTGAGGTTTTAGCCATTACATTGACAGCATTTCTGCATCATTTCTAGTTTCTTTATCTTTATTCTCACCTACATTGCACCTGGTGTGCTCAGGTCCCTCCAGACTATTTCTAGCACATTACTCACAGCACCAACCACAGGGATGAGGCCCCCAACATCAGTACACAAAAAGCCTAATTTAAACCCTCTTTCCTGATACAGGGATCCAGTGTTGAACACCTCTTAATCGTGACACAGACCACTTCATGTGCCTCACAAGATTTTTTCTTAATTCTTCTGTTAAGAGTCTTTATTTAGTTATGTTGATTACTAGCAAAGCATTCTTGTTTGTCTGATGGTGCCTTAGCCTTGCAATTGTGATTTTTATTTTCTTTTAGTGCACCACAGTCTGTGACACTAAGAAAAGGGTTGCCAAGAGTCAAGCACTCTGGGGATACTTGGAGGTCAATGACTCTCTAACTACAGCACCTGTAACATTGATTTGCACGATAGATGTGCTTTTCCCATAAAGTACATCCATAAATGGTCTCTCTAGGGCTAGGATATTTTATGCTGTAGGAAAGACTACTGGAATGTTGAAGATGGCTACATGATAGATAGCCAGTTCCCTCTGAGGTTGAAGGGAATTGTGGAATCAATTAACTGTTCATTAATAAGCTTAGAAAAATCTAGTATCAGTTTGAAATCAAAACTACATAACCTACCTTTTTCTTCTTCTCTCTCTTTTTTTTTTTTAACAGAATATCTAGACATAGGACCAGCCAGTATGTTTTGCCTTATACAAGCCTCCAGTCCTTGCTGACTGGTTCAGTTCGGTTCAGTTGCTAGTTGTGTCTGACTCTTTGTGACCCCATGAACTGCAGCACGCCAGGTCTCCCTGTCCATCAGCAATTCCTGGAGTTCACTCAAACTCATGTCCATTGAGTCAGTGATGCCCTCCAACCATCTCATGCTCTGTCCCCTTCTCCTCCCACCTTCAGTCTTTCCCAGCATCCGGGGCTTTTCAAATGAGTCAGTTTTTGGCATCAGGTGGCCAAAGTATTGGAGTTTCAGCTTCAGCATCAGTCCTTCCAGTGAATATTCAGGACTGATTTCCTGTAGGGTGTACTGGTTGGATCTCCTTGCTGTGGCAGTTACCAGTGTTAACTTAATTCAGTTTAATCTAATTCAATCAATAGCCATGTCCCAATGACATTGTGCAGTATGCACAACTTGCCATACAATTTGACTACAACTCAGATCCTGTCCTGAAGAACTCATAGTCTAGTAGGAATAAACATATAACTAATTAAGCATATCAGTCATGACTGATATGGGAAAGAAAACACTGTGACTGTCACAGGGGCAGACATGCCCATGAGTGTCCAGGAGTCTCTGGCAGAGGGGACGGTTGGCAGTGGCCTGCTTCCGGGCTGGAGGCACTGAGTCTAGCAGTGTGTGCATGGGACATTTTGACCTGTCTTCTACTTACACTAGGTTATCATTATCTTCATTACCTCCATGCGAGTTTGGCCCCAGGTCAAGCAACAGGGAGGGAACACAGCCCTACCCGTCAACAGAAAATTTAATTAAAGATTTACTGAAGATGGACCTCCCATCAACACAAGTCCCTGTTTGACCCTCAGTCAGTCTCTCCCATCAGGAAGCTTCCATAAGCCTCTTATCCCTACCCATCATAGGGCCAAGAGAATCACAGAAAACCACAATCACAGAAAGCTAACCAAACTGATCACATGGACCACAGCCTTGTCTAGCTGTATGAAACTATGAGCCATGCCATGTAGGGCCACCCAAGATGGATGGGTCATGGTGGAGAGTTCTGACAATTGGTGGTCCACTGGAGAAGGGAATGGCAAACCACTTAAGTATTTTTGCCGTGAGAACCCCATGAACAGTATGAAAAATTAAAAAGGTAGGACACTGAAAGATGAATTCCCTAGGTCGGTAGGTGCCCAATATGCTTCTGGAGTTCAGTGGAGAAATAACTCTAGAAAGAATGAAGAGATGGAGCCAAAGCAAAAATAAGACCCAGTTGTGGATGTGACAAGTGATGGAAGTAAAGTCTGACGCTATAAAGAGCAATATTGCATAGGAACCTAGAATGTTAGATCCATGAATCAAGGCAAATTGGAGGTGATCAAACAGGAGATGGCAAGAGTGAACACTGACATTTTAGGAATCAATGAACTAAAATTGACTGGAATGAGGGAATTTAACTCAGATGACCGTTATATCTACTACTGTGGGCAAGAATCCCTTAGAAGAAATGGAGTACCTTCATAGTCAACCAAAAGAGTCCTGAATGCAGTACTTGGATGCAGTCTCAAAAATGACAGAACGATCTCTGTTCATTTCCAAGGCAAACCATTCAATATCACAGTAATCCAAGACTATGCCCCAATCAGTAATGCTGAACAAGTTAAAGTTGAACAGTTCTATGAAGACCTACAAGACTTTCTCGAACTAACAGAGTTGTGTGACGAGAAAGCCCTGATCATAGAAAACTCTTCTAGCAACACAGGAGATGACTCTACACAAGGACATCACCAGATGGTTAATCCTGAAATTATTTTGATTATATTCTTTGCAGCCAAAAATGGAGAAACTCTATACAGTCACCAAAAATAAGATTGGGAGCTGACTGTGGCTCAGATCTTGAACTCGTTATTGCCAAAAGCAGACTTAAATTGAAAAAAAGGAGGGAAAACCACTACACCATTCAGGTATGACCTAATTCAAATCCCTTACGATTATACTGTGGAAGTTACAAATAGATTCAAGGGATTAGATCTGATAGACAGTGCCTGAAGAACTATGGATGGAGGTTCATGACATTGTACAAGAGGCAGTGATCAAGACCATCCCAAGAAAAAGAAATGCAAAAAGGCAAAATGGTTGTCTGAGGAGACCTTACAAATATCTGCAAAAAGAAGAGAAGCGACAGGCAAAGGAGAAAAGAAAAGATAGACCCATTTGAATGCAGAATTCCAAAGAATAGCAAGGAAAGATAATAAAGCCTTCCTCAGAGATCAATGCAAAGAAATAGAGGGAAAAAATAGAATGAGAAAGACTAGAGATATTTTTAAGAAAACTAGAGATATCAAGAGAACATTTCATGCAAAGATGGGAACAATAAAGGACAGAAATGGTATGGACCTAACAGGAGCAGAAGATATTCAGAGGAGGTGGCAAGAATACACAGAAGAAAAATACAAAAAAAGATCTTCATGACCCAGATAATCACGATGGTGTGCTCACTCATCTAGAGCCAGACATCCTGGAATGTGAAGTCAAGTGGGCCTTAGGAAGCATCATTCTGAACAAAGCTAGTGGTTGGTGGAATTCCTGATGAGCTGTTTCAAATCCTAAAAGATGATGCTGTGAAAGTGCTGCACTCAATATGCCAGCACATCTGAAAATCTCAGCAGAGGCTACAGGACTGAAAAATGTCAGTTTTCATTCCAATCCCAAAGAAAGGCAAAAATGGTCAAACTACTGCACAATTGCACTCATTTCACATGCTAGCAATGTAATGCTCAAGATTCTCCAAGCCAGGCTTCAGCAGTACATGAATCGTAAACTTCCAGATGTTCAACCTAGATTTAGAAACGGCAGAAGAACCAGAGATCAAATTGCCAACATCCACTGGATCATGGAAAATGCAAGAGAGTTCCAGAAAAGCATCTACTTTTGCTTTATTGACTATGCCAAAGCCTTTGACTGTGTGGATCACACCATAACTGTGGAAAATTCTGAAAGAGATGGGAATACCAGACCACCTGACCTGCCTCCTGAGAAATCAGTATGCAGGTGAAGAAGCAACGGTTAGAAGTAGCCATGGAACAACAGACTGGTTCCAAATTGGGAAAGGAGTACATCAAAAGTGTATATTGTCACCCTACTTATTTAATTTAAATGCAGAGGACATCATACTAAATGCTGGGCTGGATGAAGCACAAGCTGGAATCAAGAATTAGGGGAGAAATACCAAAAACCTCAGATACTCAGGTGACACCACCCTTATGGCAGAAAGCGAAGAAGAACTGAAGAGCCTCTTGATGAAAGTGAAAGAGGAGAGTGAAAAAGTTGGCTTAATGCTCAACATTCAGAAAACGAAGATCATGCCATCTGGTCCCATCACGTCATGGCAAATAGGTGGGGAAACAGTGAAAACAATGAAAGACTTTATTTTGGGGGGCTCCAAAATCACTGCAGATTGTGACTGCAGCCATGGAATTTAAAGACACTTGCTCCTTGAAAGAAAAGCTATGACCAACATCAGTTCAGTTCAGTCACTCAATCGTGTCCGACTCATTGCGTCCCCATGGACTGCAGCTCGCTAGTCCTCCCTGTTCATCACCAACTCCCGGAATTTACTCAGACTCATGTCCATTGAGTTGCTGATGCCCTCCAACCATCCCATCCTCTGTTGTCCCCTTCTCCTCCAACCTTCAATCTTTCATAGCATCAGGGTCTTTTCCAGTGAGTCAGTTCTTCACATCATTTGGCCAAAGTATTGGAGTTTCAGCTTCAGCAACAATCCTTCCAATGAATATTCAGGACTGATTATCTTTAGGATGGACTGGTTGGATCTCCTTGCTGTCAAGAGGACTCTCAAGTGTCTTGTACAACACCACAGTTCAAAAGCATCAATTCTTCTGTGCTCAGCTTTCTTTCAAGTCCAACTCTCACATCCATACATGGCTACCGGAAAAACCATAGCTTCAACCAGATGGACCTTTGTTGACAAAGTAATGTCTCTTCTTTTTAATATGCTGTCTCGGATGGTCATAGCTTTTCTTCCAAGGGGCAAGCATCTTTTAATTTCATGGCTACAGTCACCATCTGCAGTGATTTTGGAGCCCAACAAAATAAAGTTTGTCACTGTTTCCATTGTTTCTCCATCTATTTGCCATGACGTGATGGGACCAGATGTCATGATTTTAGTTTTCTGAATGTTGAGTTTTAAGCCAGCATTTTCACTCTCCTCTTTCACTTTCATCAAGAGGCTCTTTAGTTCTTCTTTAGTTTAGCTCTTTAGTTTTCTGCAATAAGTGTTGTGTCATCTGCATATCTGAGCTTATTAATATTTCTCCTGGCAGTCTTGATTCCAGCTTGTGCTTCATTTCTTCATTTCTGGCCCAGCGTTTCTCACGATGTACTCTGCATATAAGTTAAATAATCGGGGTGACAATATACAGCCTTGCCGTACTCCTTTCTGTATTTGGAAGCAGTCTGTTGTTCCTTGATCCACCTAGACAGCATATTAAAAAGCAGAGACATTACCAACAAAGGTCCATCCAATTCAAGCTATGGTTTTTCCAGTAGTCATGCATGGATGTGAGAGTTGGACTTGAAAGAAAGCTGAGCACTGAAGAATTGATGCTTTTGAACTGTGGTGTTGGAGAAGACATTTGAGAGTCCCCTGCACTCAAGGAGATCCAACCAGTCCATCCTAAAGATAATCAGTCCGTAATATTCATTGGAGGGACTGATGCTGAAGTTAAAACTCCAATCATTTGGCCACCTGATGCGAAGAACCGACTCATCGGAAAAGACTTTGATGCTGCAAATGATTGAGGGTGGGAGGAGAACGGGACGACAGAGGATGAGACGGTTGGATGTCGTCAGCGATGTGATCGACATTAGTTTGAGTAGGCTCCAGCAGCTGATGATGGACAGAGAAGCCCAGTCTGCAGAGTCAGACACTACTGAGCAACTGAACTGAACTGATCACAGGATCAAATTTTTGTACCTGAGGATAATGTACATGAGAATATATATGTAAAAGTTTAAAATTTTGCATTGAAACATTTAAAAATTCCTTGTACTCATGCATCTATTTTCACCATTTTCTAGTGATTTTGGATTCTTTTTTTAATCTCATATGGAATGGGAATAGGAAAGGGAAATGAGAATATTAATTCATTTGTGTGAATATATTTTCTGGAGTAGAATTTGATGGGACCAGATGCTAGATCTCCACTTCGGAGCTTCCTTTATCCAAAAAGCACAGATTTCAGTATCTAATGCAGGATACTTCCCTGGTTCTTACTGATCACCTGTTCAACATTATCCAGATAAACATCATAATTTTTTTGTTTTCATGTTGAATATCAGCAGTGGTAAGAGTTGCCTATCATGCGATTACATTGATCCCTGAGTGTCAAAGGGTAAACCTTTCCAAAGTCATTTAAATTAATTGAGAAGGCAAAATGTTAATAAGTCAGTACTGTAAATAAGCAGGGGAAATTTGATTCCTGAGCATCATCCCACTGGTAAAACTGGGTCTAATAGGTGGAAGAACGCGATGAAGTATGACTTTGTTTGAGAGTAATGTTGGATGACATGCTTGGCTGACCAAGTCAAGAGTTAAATGTAATCAGAAGAAAGAATTGTTTAAAAATGTTCCCCTACTTCACTTTGGTGGAATACCATCGCACAGAACAGATTCAGAATTAAGAGGCTTGTGTGTATTTAGCTTAATTAAATATTTAATCAAATGTCATCTACCTGTTATTTCCACTCTACAATTTTCCATGACACCCAGAAGAATTAGCTATTTTTTAACATTTCTGTTGACTTTCTTGAAATAGAACACTATTGTTTGATGTTTCTATCCATCTTTTAATTATCCCCCAAATGTCTCCCTCCTTCATCATCTTTAGCTTCACTGGGCAAACCAAGTGGGATTAGTAATCACTCACAGTATTTAGAAGTTCAGCTGACCTTAATGAAAAGCCCAGGACCCATCCAGATTGAAAAATGAAATTGCTGTGCCTTGTGATTTTTCACATATTTCCACTTCACTCCCTGTAGCCGCATCTTATTCTTAATGAGAAGGAAAATGTAAACAGATCCATTCCATAAAACAATGGAACAGGGACTAGAAACCAGGTAGAGGCCATTGAATTAAAAGGTATAAGAGAAATTGACTGTAAAATGCAGCTAGTCCTATATAAAAAAGTCGGCTTAGGAGGATTGAATGATAAGCTAAATTAACATGTGTGAATTTCCAGAAGAGAAAAAAACAGCTTTGAAATCTTAGCAGCTTTGTTTTACTTTTAGTGTGCTTTAGGTTCAAGATCACAAGCTCGGTGCAATGTTTTAAAAACGGAAGAAGATGGAAGTAGGAAAGAAGTCAGCCCAATGAGTGTATGGTTACAGATCGCAATCAAAGAATATTGTTCTGATGTGCTTGCCTAATATTAAATGGATATCAGCATATTTTTCAATAGTTTGGAAAATTGTTTCCTTTGTGATGAGGAACAAGAATTGTCTGGGTTGTGGCTTCAAAATAGCTTGCGCGAGGTTTGCCGTAACAAGGAAGCCATGTTAGTGAGAGGAATTTTGCAGTGTTTGCTAGGGGGCACTGCAGAGCCGTTTTTGTCTTGTCCCTTTGAGTTGTTTGTGGTTTGTCCATTTTAGTTACCTGTTTCTGTGAAAGCTGAAGTATTCTATTGTTAATTACAGAGTTTTTATCGACTTTCCCTGTACCCTTCAAATTCTGTTTTCTGGTGGGATTTCGTTGAACTGGAAACCCTAGGTTATAGTGGGGTGTTGATCTGAATCCAGCCTCCACTAGGAAAAGTGAGTTTTGTTTCCCCTAAACTAGCCAGGCCTGAGCACATCCCTGAGTTTTTTGCTGAGCATCCAAATCTTAGGCTTTGTATACTGAGAAGCATTCCTTGGTTTTTGAACTCAGCCTGAAAGATTTCTGAAAATGAATGCTCTTTTCCTTGTCATCAGTAGGGCCTGGTTATCACCATAGCATGATGAAATCATAAGAGTATAAAAAAGCACCTGAAGACATAACAGTCCTGTCAATCTTGGTTCAGAGATTTTAATCTTCTGAGGGGAATAAATACTATAGTCATCCCCAAGGCAGTGCTGCTTTTACCTCAGAGCACTATAAGCGAGCCAGTTTGGCCTTCTTCTGAGCCATTGGTCAACAGTAGAGTTCTTTTAACTAAACGGCAGTAGATGTTTTCATGGCCCAGGTAAATTCACTCAACGGTTAAATTCTTTAGTCCAAATTCTCAGAAACTAAGGAAACAACTTTCACTGTAAATGCTCCAACAAAAGGCAGTACACTCATAGGGTCAGCAGAATAATGGAGAACTCTTGAACTTGGATATCTATAGTGATTTTCAGACATATGTAGCCTCAACTCATTATGGAGGGTTAAATCAGTGAGCTGCTTGCAAGGTCAAGCAACTGTCAGTAGATTCTGCAAGGGAAGGGCCATACAGATAGCATATATTGTAAATCAGTACTTATTAAACTTTTAAACTAAAACTCATTTCATTTCCAAGAGGCCCAGTTCTTAGGGTGGCCCCTCTGATGACCAGTGGACATGTTACTAAGACATGATGGAGCCCCACTCTGGCCATCACTTACATTCAGATTGTTTGGGTGGCTAACTGCTCCCCGCCCAATATCTAGTTCTTAGTTACTCCCTTACTATCACAATACCAATTTTATTGGGTGTATTAGTTGCCCAGCCAAAAATCTTTTTCTAATGTTTTTTGCAGCTGAAGTTTCCTGTGTGAAACAGTTCTGACCAATGAATTTGAAAGTTTCTGTTAGTGCTTCTAAGAAATCCCCTAAAATGAGACAGACTTGGCTGGTATGTCCCTTAGCTTTTTGACTTCCAGTCTCCTTTATTTTTTGAATACAGATTCAATGATGATGCAGAATAAGAACTATCATGTGACTATAAGTTTACAATATACAATGGGATGTTTGAGCTCAGTGATGGAAGGAGTCAGACTCCTAGTGCTGTCACTAGGAGAGACATTAAAGATAAAATTTATATTTTATAATATAAAATATTTTATTATATAAAATGCCATCTTTTTTTATTTTTTATAAACATTCTTGAAGTAAAATTGGTGATCCAATTATTGTTGGGGCATTCATCCTCTGACTTCTCATAGCATATCCTATCACTCTTTATACAGTATAGAAAGTACAATTTTGGAGTAAAGTCCAGGAAATTCTCTAAAACATAGATCCTCTAAAAATGCAAGGCATAGGTTAAACTTTAGTAGTTTCACATCTAAAATGGGAATAAAAATACTAAAACCAACTTGTTGTCACAAAGAATTAATAAAATGAAGCCAAATCACCAACACTGTTCCTGGCATATAATACATACTCAATATTATTTGTATAAGACAAATATCAATAATATGCATTTTATATATATTACATACCATTTTATTTTACAGGAAACATAAATATATTTTATGTTATGGAATTTGAGCATCATGTTCTACATGTGAATTTATTATATGTCATATATGTATTTAAATACTCACTGCTAGTCATCCAGCAATGTGCCAGGCACTGTTCTATATCTAAGTGAATGCAGTGGTGAACAGAATGTCTTGACCAAGTTGCAGTCTATTATGCTACAGAAAATATACCTTTGTATCTGTTGCATCAATATATTGAGTAGTCATGAAAGGATTTGAAATGTAATGTAAATTGACTCTTACAAATGTACATTGGACAAGTCAACTTTTATACTTCTTTTACAAAAGATCATTTGCCCAGAATGCCAAGACCTAGCCATGTACTTTACTGTATCTGTAATATCACAGATAATAGCACAGATGACAATCTGAATGTAAGTGATGTCTAAAGTAGGACTCGAGCGTGCCTGGGAGACATCATCACAAGAGAAGTGCCCTTCTGGACATGCAGTTATTTGCAGCCTAGGAATTCAGTGTCCAAGGTGTTCATACCACCTGAACAGTGTGACTACAATTTTCAACAAATTCCCCAAGTTTTTCTCAAAAATGAAAACAGGATCTTACAAAGAGGGAACATGATATGAATCATTAATATTTTCATCAACTATTTTCCAGCATTCTGCCTTCCAAGCATGTGTAGGATTGTATTCCCGAGCACTCTTGTGTTTGGGTGGAAACGTGTGATTAGTTTTGGCCAAATAGTTGTGTATGGAATTCTTTGAGTATGATATAGATCACTTATGGGCTAGGATATATAGTAGCCGATGTGTGTGCGAAAGTGAAGAGCTCTTTTTCCTTTAGCACCATGACCTGCAGTGTTCAGGTCATGGAGGTTGGCTGTTCCATCAGCCCAAATCTCTGAGTGACTACAATGAGCAGAGTACCCCCACCAACCCCTGCATAGACATGTAGCATGAGCAGAAAATAAATATCGAAGTTCTGGCCATGTGGTTTCAGAGGTTATTTATTAATGTCACCTGACTTTATCCTATCTGATACTGCTGTGGTCATTATATCTGAATCTACCTTGAATCTCTGTTGTCCTCAATTTCCATTTCATGTCCTCCTCAATGTATGCTAATCTTATTTTTCAAGTTACATCTTTAATCTGTCTTCTACTTAGACTAGGCTGTCATTGTCTTCTGCCTAACTCTGCTTATCTCCCAACTGAATCTCTTGCTATCCACCCTATGAGTCTCAAACTATTCTCCATTTAGTAATGAGAGTTATATTCTTATAAAATTAATCACTCTGTCACTCCCACAATAGTTAGTATAAAATCAAATTCTCTGTGAAGTTCAAGCAGACCATTAAACACTCACCCTGAGCAACCTGCCTAATTTTACTGTAGTCCAGTTTCATTATTGATCATTTTGTTCATTAAAAATATCCACTTTTTTCCCTACCTTAGGGCCATTGCTTAAACTCTTTCATGTTTTTGAATTTTCTCCCAAGTGATCTTTACTCTCATGTCAGGAACTGTGCCTCTTTTGTTCAACGTTATAACCAGATGACTGCTAGTCCCTGCTACATTGTAGGTATTAAGGCATTTTTGTTGAATGAAAGACTGAAGGATAAAATAAACAAAGGAAGAAACTTCATGAATTCTGTTGAGGATTTGAAAGCTAACTATTGCACTAATGAGAAAATTTAAAGCAGAAATGGGGCATTTTAAAGTGCTTCAAACCAGGTACATATACTTGATGAAGTAGTCCATCCCAATTGGAATTAAGAGCCAGTTTAGTTCAGTTCAGTCCAGTCGCTCAGTCGTGTCCAACTCTTTGAGACCCCATGAACTACAGCATGCCAGGCCTCCCTGTCCATCTCCAACTCCTGGAGTCTACCCAAACCCATGTCCATTGAGTCGGTGATGCCATCCAGCCATCTCATCTTCTGTCATCCTCTTCTCCTGCCCTCAATCTTTCCCAGCATCAGGGTCCTTTCAAATGAGTCATCTCTTCGCATCAGGTGGCCAAAGTATTAGAGTTTCAGTTTCAACATCAGTCCTTCCAATGAACTCCCAGGACTGATTTCCTTTAGGATGGACTGGTTGGATCTCCTTGCAGTCCAAGGGACTCTCATGAGTTTTCTCCAACACCACAGTTCAAAAGCATCAATTCTTCTGTGCTCAGCTTTCCTTATAGTCCAACTCTCACATCCATACATGACCACTGGAAAAACTATAGCCTTGACTAGATGGACTTTTGTTGACAAAGTAATGTGTCTGCTTTTTATTTTTATTTTTTTGGATAAATACCAAATTTATTATTTTAAACATAACTTTATATAGTACATACCACATTTATAATTAGAGCCAAGGTTGGTCATAACTTTCCTTCCAAGGAGTAAGCGTCTCATGTGCTGCCAAAATAGAGATTGTGTATGTTTCACACCTAGAAAAGACATAGCATATAACTGATTTACAAGAAAAAATAATCTACAAGTTTCCATAAATTAAGAAAGTATCATGTTATGACTTTGATCTAGATTGTATATGGTAGATAACAAAAACAAACAAAAAGGGCCAGTGTAACAAAATATGAAGGAATATTTACAGGATGTTAAAGCCATTTGACAATGAACTTATACAGTACCTGAGAAATAAAAAAAAGTTTGCCATATGGAAAAATAAAACATTAATTCTTCTATATTCATTGAAGCTGCTGAAATGGAAATACCTCTGAATATCCCTTTCTGATTAAAAGGGAGGTGGTTTAAAGGCCATGCAGTTTAATTAAAAATGGTACTAGATAGAAAGTCAAGAGAGCTGGCTATAATCACAGCTCAACCTTAAATACATGGCCTTAAGAAAGGTACTTTCACTAGGTCTTGGTTTACTCAATAGAACATGAAGAAAACAATATCTACACTACAGGTCTGCAATGAAGATTGAATCAGGTAGAATATGTTGAAGTTGCTAGCCAACGACCGTTTCTGGTAAGTATTTCAAAAATTCCCTTTCCTTGTGCTTGGTGGCTTAGTGCTATGCACAATGGGGTGTAATACAGTTAATTTTAAAAGGTATTATATATTGGACAGACATGTCAAATTCAAATTTAGAATTATTGGAGGAATACCCTGGCAGTTCAGTGGTTAAGACTCCATGCTTCCAATGCAGGGGGTACAAGTTTGATCCCTGGTCAGGGAGTTAAGATCCTACATACTAAGTGGCACAGCCAAAAAAAAAAAAAAATTAATAATAATAAATTTAAATTATTGGAATGAAGTGTTTGTGTATTTGTAATTTTGATAGATTCTTCCAGTTTTACCTCCTTAGATATTTCATGTATTCACACATCTATCCACAATGTATAAAATAACCTCTTTGCCCTAGATTTACAAATCAAAACAATGTGTTCATAAACTTTTTTATTTTCACTGATGTGATAGTGAAAACTCATATGTTTTTTCGTAGGCTTTATATCTGCCTAAAGGTATAATAGGTTGGATCTTAGTTTCTCCTACTTCTAACTGTTTATTGGAACATCCCTAAAAATTCTTGACAAATAATAAGTTTAGGGTCACTTTGGGAGAACAAGTGGACAAGAAAAGAAAGTGTGGAAACCTGTTTTAAAAACCCATTTACACAATTACTTTGTGATGGACCTTTGGTAATTTATTTCGTTTCTCTGAGCTTTAGTTTTCTCTTCCATAAATAAAATTACTGAATTGTGAAATTTACTGAAAATCTTATGCAGTACCTGCCATTTAGTATGCATATAAGACAATTTAGAAATGATTTAAACTCTTTATTTAGTACTAAATTATGATTAGGTAAATGTGTATGTTTCATGGTTAAGTGATTTTTATCCTATTTGTATGTTCTTTTGGAGTTTAGATACCTAAATGCATTAATACAGAGCAGGTTATGTCCTGTACATTCTAGGTAAGCAATGTGATGTGTATTTACTGAAAATGCATAGTTCACTCAGTAAGTTAGAATGCTGTATCCTATCAGTAACTTTGGTTTCTTTTAGGATTTCATAACAAGTCCCAATTGCAACTTCTTTCAGAAGAGCTTTGTCTAAAGCTTTTGGAAATGCAGTGTGGAAATAGAAATTTTCTAGTGCTGAGTTGTATCTCCTGTGTGTCATGTGCTAAGTTTTGTCCAACTCTTTGCAGAACCATGGAATGCTGAGTTATACATGGTCTCAATCCTTCTTCCTCAAATCTAGTGTGTTGTTTTATTTAAGACTGATGAAACACGTCTCATTCCTGTCGTCTATTATTTCCATTACGTCAGATAATTGAAATTTCACTTTTGTTTTTCCTCCTCTATCTTGGGAAAATTGTACATTTCTAACCTGCTGGGAGCTTTAGCCTAATCCTTGAGGTCAAGGTAGAGAAAAATATCAGTACATTCCCTGGTCTTCTGTGACGTCTACTTAATCTCCTTGTGCCCACTGAATCTGTTTTTAGTCACTTTCACCACACTTCATAGTACTTACCACAAATGGTAATTCTATATTTATGTATGTATTAACTTCTGAAAGATTTGCCACCTTACAACTAGAATACAAGTCCCATGTATTTAGAGAACATTTGCTTTATTAACCATGATGCACCAATTCCAAAAACTTGACTCAGCCTATAGTGCTTATAAAAACATATTTATTGAATAAATAAGTACATTCCCATACTGTCAAATACCTTTAAACCTCTCTTAGGAATAGATTACTTATCATATTATGAATGATTTAGTTCAAAGCCCTTCTACATGTTCCTCTGTGTTTCTCTTTAAAATGTGGTCTTTATAAAACATGGCAAATTTTACTGCTTTTCTAGGCTGATATAATTCTCTGAGTTTCATTTTTTCCATTTTAGATACTTTCCACATCAATTAGAAAGCAATGAAACAAAATATTTTTAGTTTCTAAAGCATGAGACTATAATGCATTTGTTCTTCCCCTACAGCTATTGGTAAAATAAAAGGCAGTGTTTCAGTTTCATAGGTTTCTCTAACTGCCTGGTGAATGCAGTCATTATTTTGGGGGGTACTTTCTGACATACATGGAGAGTAGCGTATAAGAGTCTGTCTTGAAAAATTCACTGTCCAATAGGATATAAAAATCTTAAGAGGTGTGACTACTGCCCCAAAAGCACAACAGAAAATCCTGAATTCAGTAAAGCTAAATTTATGTGACATATTGCAGTAAGGGAAAATACACTATAACTGTCATACTCTTGGTAACATCTCTGAAGGGGAAAACTGGGGAGGTGGGAAATATTTGCATGATTTTAGAATTTTAAAGAGTAATTTTCAGGTGAATCTTGCAAGAAGGGGAACTAGCTGGGACCAGGCAGAGTTTATGACATAACTGCTTTGGATTGGCATGTGAGGGTTTTGAAGTAAGGTATGACAAGTAAGCTTAGTCTCCATAAGTAAGCTGCTCTTATTTGCTCAGTCTTCTCTTCCAGGAGCAAGTATTCCCTGGAGCAAAAACCTAATTTTACTTTGCTTATTCTCTGTATTGTTTAACATAGTCAGAGGAAGTATGCTCAGCCTCTGTATTGTTTAACACAGGAAGAGAAAATTATTTTGGTATCAGGTTTCAGTCCTTCGTTTTTGTGATGTATCAGCTTTGGCTGAAGAAGACTATTATCATCTGATCACATGATAAATTTACATATGTATCACTGTTTGAGCTAGCCAACTCATTGGAAAAGACCCTGATGCTGGGAAAGATCTGAGTACAGGAGAAGTAGGAGGCCACAGAGGATGAGAGAGTTGAATGGTGTTACCAATTCAATGGACATAAGTCTGAGCAAACTCTGGGAGACAGTGAAGAACAGGGAAGCCTGGCATACTATACTGCGGTCCTTCAGGTCCCAAAGA
The DNA here is from genome assembly GCF_032405125.1 of Capricornis sumatraensis. Taxonomy (NCBI): domain Eukaryota; kingdom Metazoa; phylum Chordata; class Mammalia; order Artiodactyla; family Bovidae; genus Capricornis; species Capricornis sumatraensis. The sequence continues at coordinate 2,120,389 of NC_091091.1, read as the reverse complement.
GTCGGACATGATTTAGCGACTGAGCACAGCAACACTGTTTGATGTTGTGGTTGCATATAAAGTTTCTGATAATAATCACTGCAACTGTTTAAGATTTTCTTCTATATGGGGGAAGATAATTTATTATATAAATGTTGTTTAATGGAATTGCAGCCATGAAACATTTAACTGAAGATTATGCAATTGAGCGCTACAACACAGACACATATGAATTATTATCATCAGAACTATGGTTCACTTCTAAGCCAGAAATAGTCCTCATTCTTAAGAATAGATCAAATCCCACACCCACATTATCTCAAATTATATATGGGTATTTCTTGTATTTGTCCAGTTTTGGCATCAGGGTAAACTGAAATAATAGAATGAGTTGAGAAGTATTCTGTCCTCTTCTATTTTTTAAAAATGGCAGCGATCCAAAAGTCTACAAGCAATAAATGCTGGAGAGGGTATGGAGAAAAGGGAACCCTCTTACACTGATGGTGGGAATACAAACTAGTACAGTCACTATGGAGAACAGTGTGGAGATTCCTTAAAAAATTGCAAATAGAACTGCCTTATGACCCAGCAATCCCACTGCTGGGCATACACACCGAGGAAACCAGAATTGAAAGAGACACGTGTATGCCAGTGTTCATCACAGCACTGTTTATAATAGCCAGGACATGGAAACAACCTAGATGTCCATCAACAGATGAATGGATAAGAAAGCAGTGGTACATATACACAATGGAGTATTACTCAGCCATTAAAAAGAATACATTTGAATCAGTTCTAATGAGGTGGATGAAACTGGAGCCGATTATACAGAGTGAAGTAAGCCAGAAAGAAAAACACCAATACAGTGTACTAACACATATATATGGAATTTAGAAAGATGGTAATGATGACCCTGTATGCAAGACAGCAAAAGAGACACAGATGTTTAGAACGGACTTTTAGACTCTGTGGAAGAGGGAGAGGGTGGGATGATATGGGAGAATGGCATTGAAACATGTATACTATCAGGTAAGAAACGAATCGCCAGTCTGTGTTCGATACAGGATACAGGATGCTTGGGGCTGGTGCACGAGGATGATCCAGAGGGATGATATGGGGTGGGAGGTGGGAGGGGGGTTCAGGATTGGGAACTCATGTACTCCTGTGGCTGATTCATGTCAATGTATGGCAAAACCAATACAGTATTGTAAAGTAAAATAAAGTAAAAATAAAAAAAAAAAGACTTTGTAAGGAATTGGTCATGTTTTCATTAACTGTTTGATCATAAAATTCTTTGGAATTCAGCCGCAAAGCAATCTGTACACTACATTTTTAAAAAATTGTTCATCAACTCACAAATTTGAAAGCGTATCTGAAAAGTTTATCCATAAAACTCTACCTTCCTGTAGATTTATCGTGTACTATGGATATTACCTTAGCACTTTATGGAGCAGTGTCACATGCAAAACAAATTCCTTCTTTTTTTTCCTGAATGTAAAGTATTGTTGATTTGTTAACATTGGACTCATGGTGAGCAGCACTGCAAGTCATGCTTGAATGACACACATTTTTTTCCTAAAAAGCACATCACAGCCTTCTTGTGCTTGTAGACAGCACTTCACTATACTGAGGCCATTTAAAATAGAGCAAAATCACCAACAGAAAGCACAAAAACATGAAAAACTTGACACTAAATGTGCTTTAGAAAAGAAACTTGTTATATGTGAGAGCTGACAGGACAGGGCAATGTGTTGCCTGATTTGACCTCAGATAGAACATGTGTTGGGTGACTCAGATGATTCATTACTTTATATAAGTTTGTAAATGACTGTGAACTTGCCCTGAGTATCCATTTGGGGGGTTACAAACATATTTTGCAAGTAGTCAAATTTACAGATGCAGAATCCCTGAATAATGAGAAGCAACTGTACGTTAGTATGATCAATAGTGTCCTACGTTTCTCCAAGGCTCTTTTCATTGTTTCTCATTCTTATATTTTTCTGCTCTCAGATTCTATGATCTCTATCAATCTGTCTTCATGTTTACTGGGTTAATCTTCTACCAACTCCCATTTCCTGTTGACCCCTGAAGCAAAATTTTTGTTTGATTATTGGACTTTTTGAACTCCAGAATTTCCTTTTGGTTCAATTTATAATTCCTATTTTTTTTTGTTTTTTTTTTTTATTAAATTTTAAAATCTTTAATTCTTACATGTGTTCCCAAACATGAAACCCCCTCCCACCTCCCTCCCCATATAATTCCTATTTTTCATTGATCTTTTATAATAGGTGAGACATTATCATCACATCTTCCTTTAATTCTGTAAGTATGACTTTCTTTAGTTCTTTGAACGTATTTGTAATAGCTAGTTTAAAGTTTCTGTCCTCATAGTACAACATTTGGACTCTCTAAAATGCAGTTTCTTCTGCCTGTTTTTTTAAATCCTGAAAATATGCTTTTTTGTTTATTTGCCTTTCTCATAGTTGGTATTTGTTTGGTTCCACACTGGATATTTGATAATATATTGTAGCAGTTCTGATACTAACACCCTATTTCTAGGACTATCATTGTTTACTAGTCTACTTGTTTGTTTGCATTTATTTTCTAGTTAGTTGCTGCTTTGGTTGAGTGAAATTAGTTTTTCCCAAATGTGCAACCCTTAATGTTGTGCTCAGAGAGTGCAGGCTTGAGTATGACTCCTCCTACCCCACGAGGTTAAAATGGTTGTATCTCCGTCCTCTTTGACTATCTCTTTCTGTGAACTCCCTTTTATGCTACTGCTTTAGTTGCAGATGAAATATCATCTGCATTGCTATTGGATGCCACAGTTAGCCTATGCTAATTTCTAGCTGATTGCTCTATTATTTTGATAGCACCCTGGTAAATAAATTACTCTGAAGTCTGATCTGATTCTGCTTGAACAGAAACAATCTGATTCCAGTTTGTCGAAGTTGTCTTTGAGGCCACATGTTAAGGCTTCCTCCACCCCCAGGACTTTCCTGGGCGCTCAGATGGTAAAGCATCTGTCTACAATGCAGGAGACCCGGGTTTGATCCCTGGGTTGGGAAGATCCCCTGGAGAAGGAAATGGCAATCCACTCCAGTACTATTGCCTGGAAAATCCCGTGGACAGAGGAGCCTGGTAAGCTACAGTCCATGGGGTCGCAAAGAGTCGGACATGACTGAGCGACTTCACTTTCGCTTTCACCCCCAGGAGGGTTCTTCTTTGCTGCTTCTTTCCTCAGTTATTTCTGCTAACCTTCTAGATGTTCTGCCTTTTCTCTTATTACTGTGACAGAGCTATAAGCCCCCAACTAATTTACTTATCACGAAAATCACGACTGTTGTTTCCCGTGTTCTTAGGCTTGAACTTCTCCACACTCTGTTCCATATAAGATGAGTCCTCTTAGGGAGAAGTATGGAGTGCTTTGTTCTTTCAGCCTTCCTCTTCTTCTTGGGCAGAATGTAATTGCTACTGCTTCAGAGTTTAAGGTGAGGACAGCACCCTATTTCTCTTGCAGAGACACCCATGTTCTACGAGCAGAGTTCTAGGCAAAGATACTCTATGGTCGTCTTGGGTTTCTTCTCCTAACAAGGAACCTTAGCTACACTTGTGAACTAAGACAAGGATGCTAAAGGTCCAGTATTCTCAGCCTGTCATGCCTGAAATAGAAGTTTTGTCCTATGACAAGGCCCAGGTAGAGGAAGAGGGCCTCTACCTTCCTCTCTGTCATTTTTGCCTGAAATAGAGCTTTTTCCACATGAAGCTGGGAGAGGAAAAGATGGGAAATAGGTGGTCGGCTCCTCTTGCGTAGATACCGTAACCCTAGGCTTGGACTGTCGTGAAAGACTTACTCCATCTTCTTCACTTCACATGCCTAGAGTAGACCTCCTGTCACTTTACCTGGGAAGGGAAGGGGGCAAGTCATAGTTCAAATGGCACTGACTCTGTTCTTCCAAAAGTTAGTCGATTTTCTTGAATGAGTGTTTCTCCATTTGTTATACGACCTTAGGGTGACTTCCAGAGATATTTAACTTGTTTTCTATTCTTTGATCATTTGTTTTTTATTGGGAAGAGGATCCACAGAGTTCCTCACATCATTATTCTAGAAGTGCTTCTGACTTGACTTTTCTGGGATGTTTCACTGTTTATAACATCTGTATATCTAAATACTTTTCCCATCTCTGATAACTTCTCAAAAAATTGTATTGTGACAGAACATACATCATCCTTTATAATGTATTATGGTCACTTCATGTTGGGAGTTCTAATTGGAAACTGAGACAGGAAAGCCTTTTCTGCTTCCTTATTTCCATCCTTAATTGAGGTTTCAGCCACTATATTGTCAAGGAGTAAGTGTGGGCATAGGAAGACAATAGAGAGTTTATTTCTAGTCCTATTTTCCAGTCCTTTCCTAGCTCAACGCTTGAGTATTGGAAATGCTTCTATATGTCTTTTGGCTCTTTGATAGGAAGTCAGCTCTTATGTCATCTGCCTGTATCCTCCACACTATGTTTGTTTTGTTTTAAACAGTCTTTTGGACTCTGTGGGAGAGGGAGAGGGTGGATGATTTGGGAGAATGGCATTGAAACGTGTATAATATCATATATGGTATGAATCACCAGTCCAGGTTCGATGCATAATACTGGATGCTTGGGGCTGGTGCACTGGGACAACCCAGAGGGATGGTACGGGGAGGGAGGAGAGAAGGGGGTTCAGGATGGGGAACACGTGTACACCTGTGGCGGATTCATGTTGATGTATGGCAAAACCAATACAATATTGTAAAGTAATTAACCTCCAATTAAAATAAATTTATATTAAAAAAAAAGCTATGTGTTAAATCTACAAGCTCTGGATCTTACATTTTAAATCATTTTACAATGCCTTTCTCTTTCAAAAGTCACAACTGTTATAAATCACAAGTGTTTTTACTTTCAATAAATTGTCTTTTCAAGAAGTCTGCAATAACCAAGACAGAGAATGTTGCTGTTTATTCCTGCCTACCCTTAAGGGCAAGGGAAATGGAAAGCTATCACCTCTGTCCAACTGTTAGGAGTAGAGAGAGCAGTGAACACAAGGAAACTTGGACCCAAAATGTCAATGAACATTTCACAATATTATCCTGCTATTGCTTTAGAATTTCTTGGCAAATCACATGGTGTTTTTATTTGGAGGAGGGGGACTGTGGAATGGTAAGTGTGGCTGCTAGTAAAAGCTTGGTTGGTTCCTTTCTTCTGTACAAACCAAATATAATTTAGAAAAGAAAGAAGAATAAAGAAGTGAGTTACTTACTTTCCTATGGTTTCTTTTAAAATTATGATTCCTAAAACCTGTTTTCTCTTAGCTCTTTTCAGAGTTTCCATTCCCGTATGATGAGTCCAGAGTGCCCTGAATGTCTGTGACATGCCATGTCCATCTTTTTTGCATTTATAGAATGTTGTGGTTTGCCCTATTTACATAGACTTCAGTTGAACATTGTCGTTCTCTGTTTTTTATGTGAATTCTACTTGATTTTTTCAGCCACATTTTTTCAAATATGTCTGAAAGTCAACACCACCAGAGCAACAAGGGCAAATGTTCCCTCTAAAAGAGGCAAAGAATTCGTTATAAGTAATTTTTACTAGGAAACAAATGGGAATATTTTGTAAAAAGTAATAAAATGAGAAAGCTGCCAAAATTGTTAATCATTCTTTCCCAAGATCAGAACACCCATCAGGTCAAAAGCCAGGAGAAAATTTTGAGGATCATTAAATCTGGTATGTTAGAATAATATTTTTACTGGCTAGTCTTTCCTGAAATGTCCAACTTTTTTTCTTTTAATTTAGTCATCCAGCCCTGTCACTGGTCAGTGAGTCAAGGAATGGATTTAACAATAGATACTGATTGAGAGGTTGCCTTTTCCTGACTTGATTTTCAAAAATCTGGATCCTTAATGAGATAGGAAGGATTTGAAGCATAGACAAATTATTTTAGAGAGTATGATAGTCAGAACAAAACTTTTCTGCTCCCCACCTTAAGAAAAAGGACAGATAGAGAGTAATTCAACAGTGGTGGATCCCATAGAGAGAATCCCTGTACTATCTTCATGGACTGATTCCTGGAGAGGTAGAATGGAGAGGCAGAAAATCCCAACCAGATTTTTGCTCCATGCCCAGGTTGATCCTAAACAGATAGTAAGTTCCAAGTATAAAGAAGCTCTGTTTTTATCTCCGGCTTCTTCCTCTCCTTCAAAATTCCCATAACCTACCATTATGTTGTATGAGTGACAGAATAATCTCCCTATGTCCAAGACTTCAAATCAAGGCAGTGTTGAAAGAAGAGAGCTGTCAGACATGAATGAACCATGTATATGAAATTAAATTATATGACCTTGGTAATCTGTGTGGACTAATGACAGAGACCCAAACAGGACTAGGGATTAGCTGTGTAGACAAAAGATACAAAGGTCCAGATGCCTATAGCTTTTCTTTATTGTCCAATAAGACTGCTAAACTTGAGCCGTCACACTTGATTTCTATTAGTAGGTAAAAGGTATTTCTTTTCTATCAAGTTTCTCATACAATATTTTCTTACATCTCATTGCCCAAAATAGCTATATAGCCATGTGTGCTTATTTGCTCAGTCGTTTCTGACTCTTTGCAACCCCATGGTCTGTAGCCCAATAGGCTCCTCTGCCCATCGAGTTTTCCAGGTAAGAATGCTGGAGTGGGTGCCATTTCCTATGACAGGGTATCTTGCTGACCCAGGGATCAAACCCAAGTCTCTTTGGTCCTCCATTGGCAGACAGATTCTTTACCACCTGTATAGCCATACCAACTGAAAAATAGGCTAGAAAACACAGTGTTGAGTGGGATAATGATGTGTTTGGTTGATTAAAATTAGGCTTCTTATTAAGGGCTTATATTCAGGAGTGCTCTTCCTGTGGGACTCCAGTACTTTATCCCAGAAACTCTAGTAATCTTCTCGCTAGGCTCTTAACTCCCTCTTCTCAACTCAGAATATCCTGGGCTCCACTCGGGTTCTCCCTGCCTGCATTACAACTTTGACTTTTTCTCAAGTCAATAAGTTAGATCTATGATGGGTTTCATTTTGTTTGTTTCCCACCATGAAGGATCACTTTTCCTTCATTGCCTGATACCCAGTGTCTTAAAAACCTTTGTTTCTTTTGTGTGTGTTTCAAGTAGGAAGGGTTAACGGGGTCCCTATTATTTTGTAGTGGCTGTGAGTGGAAGCTCCCTACTCTATTCACTTTTCCCTCCTATTTATTATTGTACTCATAGCTCTCATCTGTTTGGTGAGTTCTTTGCAAATTACTTTGGTATTCTTTGTAATTTGCCAAAGTGTAAGTGAAGTTAGCATATGCACTTTACTTCCTGTCAGAGATAAAACTGCTTGTAAGTAGTCCTGTCTCTACTTACTAATTAGGCCTCCCTGCCCACAGAATTTGAGTCTGGGGGGATGGGAATTAGTTCAAGAAGAGAATGTGTTTGGAGTGAAATGGTGTGGACCCAGAAAGCAGTAAGCAACACCCTGAACAGACCTTTGTAGAAATGACTGAAGGCCAGGGTGTATGAAGAACAGATTAAGTTGGAATACTTATTCGATAACACTCCTGTGAACTTTAGCCTGATTCAAATTTGCAATGTGTGTGTGTGTGTGTGTGTGTGTATGTATAATGTTTAGCAGTTAATGTGTCATGATAGGAATGACACTGAATTTCAGGGACTGAGAGATAATTCAGGTCTGGTTTTAGAAAATGACTTCATTTTCTAGCATAAAATGTTTCAGGGTAGGTAATCTCCCATCTCTAAACTTCAGTTTCCTTTTCTTGCATATGGTAGGGAAGGGAATATACTACTTGATCTTTTTTGTTGTTGTCCAGTCACTTGCATTGTGTCCGAATCTTTGTGACCCCATGGACTACAGCATGCCAGGCTTCACTGTCCTTCCCTATCTCCCGGAGTTTGCTCAAACTTACATCCATCCTGTTACTTGATCTTTACGTACTAAATTTCTATGTTTTATGACAGGTTTCTGTTTTAAGTGGACTAAATTACACTTTCTATATACCTCACAGAGCCTCTTTATACCTGAGCTTTCTTTCCCCTGTCCAAACATTTGCAATTCCTGGTAACCTCCAGGGTTTGTGGAGGATTCAAAGAACTACATTAAGAATTTGGTTTGTTGCTCTTTCTTCCCTCCTGCAACTCAAATTTTTTGCTCACACACATACACAGTGTCACAAATAGAATTGGTGTCTACAACTGGAAATGCAGAAGACCTTGGGATATAAATTGAGTTGAATATAGTGATTGGGTATTTTCTGTTGACAGATTCGTCTTGATAATTTGAGGAGCTGAGATGTGCTTGAGTTCTCAGTCTTAGGGTTCACAACAGTTTTATAGATTGGAATTCTACTACGACTGTATTATTTCCAATGCATTTCACAGGAGCGAAATATCTTCATACCACTAAAAAGCATCTACTTGCAAGTGAAGAGGGAACAAAAGCTCATAAAACTGCAATAAAATATTTATTTGTCTTCAGCAATAGGATTAATTTTATCACTGTAGATTTATGACCCTAGAAATTTGTTGGTGGATATTTAATATATCAAAATAGCAGAACAAGGAGCTTGTATTAAGAAATGTGTTGTGAAACTTGTGATTTACCAGAGAAAACAGATTTTTTTCCATAGGACTTAATAAAACAGCAACAAAATTGAATTAGCTTGGCATAAAGTTTAATTGCCTGACGAAAGATTTGAGACTGCTGTTGCATTACTGTTTATTAGATATAACATCTCTTGGACTTGTGGATCCTACCCCCCACCCACACCCCCAGACTGACTGGGAAAGCTAATGATGGCAGTAGGATTGTAGTGTTAGTGTCCAGGAATCTTCCTTTTGATTTCCTCTTCCTAACACGAAGGAGGAAGGGTTCACTGCAATGACCTTTCCCAAAGGAAAAACAGGACTGTATAGCTTGTTGCCTCCCTCAATGCAATTCCTCTGTTGAAAGCCTCTCTGTTCAAAAATTCCGTAGCTCTTCAGTGCTACAGTACCTTGTGAGAGTGCGCCTTAGTGACATTCAGCTTATGCATTTGGGTTTTTGTTTTTGTTTTTGATAGAAATAGCCTGATAGTGGAAAGTCATGAAAGAATATAGTAAATCTACAACCTTCCAGTTTTCTCTAGTTTGAGTTGTGGCGGTAAGTAAGAATTACTATCTTTCTGCTCATATTTTGTCTGACTCTTTGCAACCCCATGGACTGTCCATGGAATTCTCCAGGCTAGAATACTGGAGTGGGTAGCCTTTCCCTTCTCCAGGGGATCTTCCCAATCCAGAGATCAAACCCAGGTCTCCTGCATTGCAGGAGGATTCTGTACCAGCTGAGCCATAAGGGAAGCACATATATATGTTTCTTATCTTTTGAGCTCCTATAAGAATTAGGTACACACTTAGGAAAAAAGCACAGTCTCTCGAGATTGTAATGTGGGAGCTAGACATCTTCATGTTCAGAAAGGTTAGAGGTATATGGTCTGACAGAGGCAGAACAACTTCGGTCCCCATAATTCAGCTACAACAGAATCTGAGAACAGAGCTACTAAATTGATGATACGGCCGTAGAGTTTACAACCAGAGACTGTCTCAGTTCTTATCCATAAAACTTGTAACAGCTAACCTTCTTGAGGACTGCTTTGTGAATTTTCAGTCAGAAGGACAGTCCCTAAAGAGTGGCTGAGTCTGGATCATTGTTATGGAAAGTAATTGAGTAAGTGAAAATATGTATCATGAGAAGAAGCCTGGAGCTTCCTTTGAGTTTTATTCGAATGAGGGGAAAAAAAGGATTTTTTGTTTGTTTGTTTATCCTAGTGTCTCCTGGGGTCTTGACAATTTGTGCTTTTAAAGTATGTCATCAAAAAAAGCATTCACTTTCTGTCCCAGATCTGATTAACTCAGCCATTGGCATGCTCTTGATAGTAGAAGCATATGTACATTTGATGGAGTCTACAGGAGTCCAGAACGTTGAAGCTTTTGGGCTTAGTAATACCCAGTGCTTTTAGGCCACCCTCAGCCCTGTTACTGATTATCTACCCAGAGAAGATGCTAAAAATAACACAAAATAAATATTTGACTCGAAAATTAGCCATTTAGACTAAAAATTCCATTCAGACATTAAAAAATTAGGTCCCTAAAACCTGTGCGCTTTTATGGCATAAAAGAGATTATCAATTAACTTCAAAGTAACATGGTTATATGAATGCTAGTGTCTGTCTCTCAGGTCCTGATTAGAGTATCCAAATACATTTAATAATAGGGAAAAACTCACATGCCTGCTTCTTACTAACAGAAAAGATTATATGACTACACCATAGAAAAGAAGAAAAAGTATATACTGTTGCAAAAAAAGTATTCACAGAAGTTGAAAGCAAAGAATGAACAAAGAGATACAAACTCATTTAAATAAAGGAGTCATAATATTAATGCCAAACAGGTAGAAATAAATGCCCAACATATTAAATGAACCAATACTACTGCATTATTGATGAAGGACACAGCCTTCCAAGAAACTATAAATACCAATATTCCTTGCATTAAAATAACCAACATAAAAATACATAAAATAATCAAAATATACAATCTGTGTAAATCTAAAAGATGTTGAAAGAACTTCCCTGGTGGCTCAGATGGTAAAGAATCTATCTGCAGAAGACCCAGTTTCAATCTGTGGGTCACGAAGATCCCATGGAGAAGGGAATGGCTACCAATACCAGTATTCTTACCTGGAGAATCCCATGGACAGGGAAGCCCAGTGGCCTATAGTCCATGGGGTTGTAAAGAGTCAGATACTATTGAGTGACTAAGGACACATACACACACATACAAGAAAAGTGAAAAGAACACAGTCCTAATCAGTTCAGTTCAGTCGCTCAGTCTTGTTCGACTCTTTGAGACCCCATGAATCGCAGCATGCCAGGTCTCCCTGTCCATCACCAGCTCCCGGAGTTCGCTCAGACTCACATCCATCGAGTCAGTGATGCCATCCAGCCATCTCATCCTCTGTTGTCCCCTTCTCCTCTTGCCCTCAATCCCTCCCAGCATCAGAGTCTTTTCCAATGAGTCAACTCTTCGCATGAGGTGATCAAAGTACTGGAGTTTCAGCTTTAGGATCATTCCTTCCAAAGAAATGCCAGGGCTGATCTCCTTCAGAATGGACTGGTTGGATCTCCTTGCAGTCCAAGGGACTCTCAAGAGTCTTCTCCAACACCACAGTTCAAAAGCATCAATTCTTTGGCGCTCAGCCTTCTTCACAGTCCAACTCTCACATCCATACATGACCACTGGAGAAACCATAGCCTTGACTAAACGGACCTTAGTGGGCAAAGTAATGTCTCTCCTTTTCAATATGCTATCTAGGTTGGCCATAACGTTTCTTTCAAGGAGCAAGCTTCTTTTAATTTCATGGCTGCAATCACCATCTGCAGTGATTTTGGAGCCCCCCAAAAATAAAGTCTGACACTGTTTCCACTGTTTCCCCATCAATTTCCCATGAAGTGATGGGACCAGATGCCATGATCTTCGTTTTCTGAATGTTGAGCTTTACGCCAAGTTTTTCACTCTCCACTTTCACTTTCATCAAGAGGCTTTTTAGCTCCTCTTCACTTTCTGCCATAAGAGTGGTGTCATCTGCATATCTGAGGTTATTGATATTTCTCCCGGCAATCTTGATTCCAGCCTGTGCTTCTTTCAGCCCAGCGTTTCTCATGATGTACTCTGCATAGAAGTTAAATAAGCAGGGTGATAATATACAGCCTTGACGTACTCCTTTCCCAATTTGGAACCAGTCTGTTGTTCCATGTCCAGTTCTAACTGTTGCTTCCTGACCTGCATACAGATTTCTCAAGAGGCAGGTCAGGTGGTCTGATATTCCCATCTCTCAGAATTTTCCACAGTGTATTGTGATCCACACAGTCAAAGGCTTTAGCATAGTCAATAAAGCAGAAATAGATGTTTTTCTGGAACTCTCTTGCTTTTTCCATGATCCAGTGGATGTTGGCAATTTGATCTCTGGTTCCTCTGCCTCTTGTAAAACCAGCTTGGATATCTGGAAGTTCACGGTTGACATATTACTGAAGCCTGGCTTGGAGAATTTTGAGCATTACTTTACTAGCATGTGAGATGAGTGCAATTGTGCGGTAGTTTGAGCATTCTTTGGCATTGCCTTTCTTTGGGATTGGAATGAAAACTGACTTTTTCCCATCCTGTGGCTACTGCTGAGTTTTCCAAATTTGCTGGCATATTGAGTACAGCACTTCCACAGCATCATCTTTCAGGATTTGAAACAGCTCAACTGGAATTCCATGACCTCCACTAGCTTTGTTTGTAGTGATGCTTTCTAAGGCCCGCCTGACTTCATATTCCAGGTTGTCTGGCTCTAGGTGAGTGATCACACCAGTGTGATTATCTTAGTCGTGAAGATCTTTTTTGTATAGTTCTTCTGTGTATTCTTGCCACCTCTTCTTAATATCTCCTGCTTCTGTTAGGTCCATACCATTTCTGTCCTTTATCGAGCCCATCTTTGCATGAAATGTTCCCTTGGTATCTCTAATTTTCTTGAAAGATCTCTAGTCTTTCCCATTCTGTTGTTTGCCTCTATTTCTTTGCATTGATCGCTGAGGAAGGCTTTCTTATCTCTTCTTGCTATTCTTTGGGACTCTGCATTCAGATGCTTATATCTTTCCTTTCGTCCTTTGCTTTTCGCTTCTCTTCTTTTCACAGATATTTCTAAGGCCTCCTCAGACAGCCATTTTGCTTTTTTGCATTTCTTTTCCATGGGGATGGTCTTGATCCCTGTCTCCTGGACAATGTCCTGAACTTCAGTCTGTAGTTCATCAGGCACTCTATCTATCAGATCTAGTCCCTTAAATCTATTTCTCATTTCCACTGTATAATCATAAGGGATTTGATTTAGGTCATACCTGAATGGTCTAATGATTTTCCCCACTTTCTTCAATTTAAGTCTGAATTTGGCAATAAGGAGTTCATGATCTGAGCCACAGTCAGCTCCTGATCTTGTTTTTGTTGACTGTATAGAGCTTCTCCATCTTTGGCTGCAAAGAATATAATCAATCTGATTTCGGTGTTGACCATCTGGTGATGTCCATGTGTATGTAGAGTCTTCTCTTGTGTTGTTGGAAGCAGGTGTTTGCTATGACCAGTGCATTTTCTTGGCAAAACTCTATTAGTCTAATAGATGAGTATTTTTACAGGCTTGGGGATATCAGTAATCTACAAATAAACTAGGAAGTAAGCCAATACCCTTCAGAGTAGGATTCTTTCACTCATCTCTTATAAAACACTAGAAAAATTTGGTTGCATTTTGAGCCATAATGGAAGTATCAATATACTGCAAAATGCAGCCATTTAAGAGAAAATATTGTCTGACCATAATACAAGAGGGAAATAAACAAAATGAATAATACTCAGTAACTTGACCATCTCCCAAGTTTCGCAGGACTGTGTTACGACTCTTTCTGTAGAAGTTTTTTGTTTGTTTGTTTGTTTTTGTTTTTAGAGAATTTGTTAATCTAAAGACATTCTATGGCCATCACAGTGACATCACTTAGCACTTTTCTCTTGTGGTTAATAATCTATGTACTGTAATTCTTTCCAGATAGCTCTAGTTCTGGTAACACAAGACAATGGGTTAAAATCTGAGCCTTTCACACTTGCATTGAATACAGTGTGCCGTTGTCAGTACTAAAATGCCACTTAATTTTATTCCTTTATTTATTCTTATACATATCCCTATTTTCAAAGCCCTTTTCACTTTTTGACAGGTAAAAATTAAACTGATAATCTTCCTAACTGATTCTTAGACCAAAAGGGAATCTGAATGTAAGTTATATAATACATAAAAAGGTCAGTGGTAAGAATATTACATATCAACATTTATGAGAGATTTTCATGTGCTCAGAAGGAAATAAATGTCTCTATATGCTTCAAATACTAAAGAATAAAAAAGGAATTTTTTTAAATTTAAAATTTCATTGATTTAAAAAAAGAATATCTAAAATAAAGCACAGGTTGGCAAACTCTAGTCCATAGGTCACTTTTAGCCCACCACCTGTTTTGATGAATAACATTTTATTGAAACATAGCTATGCTCTTTGACTTAAATTTTCAATGGCTGCTTTTGTGCTACAAGGGTAGTGTTGAGTCATTGTGACAGGGACTATTAGGCCTCAAAGTCATAGAGCCCTTTACTGTAACCTTAATCTAGGGCATATAAAGAAAAGGATTATGAAAAATAAAATTATAAACTGGTGATTTGAAAATTAATCTGAGATATGTCTGTTGTTTTAGCATGTTGTAACATGCATAGAAAACCATGTAATGTTATCCTATTTTGTTAGCATCATCTCATACTAAAACACTGGATGAAAAGCATAATGAAAAAAAATACAGATGCGTTTCTCATATGCAAGTGAAGTATTGGAAGTAAATATTATTAAATCTAATTCAGCAGTATGTTTAACTATTAATTACCTGCAACCAAGTGAAAATTTATGGCAGGGTGTATAAATTATTTACTATAAGTAAATATGCTAATATGCCTAATCACATCACATAGCCCAAAGCAGAGAAATCATACATTAATCTTAATAGATACAGAAAAACAGTTGGTCTCTTTTTATGATAGAAAAATATTAATCTAGAAATGTAAAATATATTCTCAGTGTGCCACAAACAGAATACATACTCTGATGTTTCTCACAGTTAAACGTCAGAGATAGTCTTTTAAAGTCATAAATGGTATAAGAATATCTTCTATTTTCATGAATATTTAAGGAAAAAAAATGAAAGTTCCAACTAGTGCATAAGACGTTAAAGATTTGAAAAGAGGAAAACATTAAATTATTATTTTCCGATTATATTAGTATATTTCCTGAAAACAAAGTCTGGAAATTAATAGATCTGATAGTCGACCTCATTTAAGCTTCTTCAGTTGGCAAAGGGATTCCAGTGAGTTTGACATATAACATTTATTTGTTATGTCTTTGCATTTTCCTTCCTCATTTTTTCTTTGTATTTCATACCTTGACAGTCACAGGAAACTCTAAATCAGTTATTTCATGGAACATCTGTTAATTTGGGGTGTTCCTGTTAGTTTCAAGTTAATGCATCATTGGCTGAAGTATTTCAGAAATAGTGTTGTGTTCTCATTATATGTCCATTCTATCAGATGCACATGTTTTTCCTTTGTTCTATTACTGGTAGTGTTTACCTTCAATACGTTGACTAAAATGCTACTGACCATTCTAAACTTACTATTTTTCCATTTTTGTAATAGGTATTATATCAGGAGGTAATTTGCAACTATAAGAGTATCCTAGTCCACATTATTTTATTCATCTGTTTATTTATATGGGCATGTATTCATGACTTTCTATTTTATTCAATGGTTATAATTTGTGTCTATATATATTTAATTGCTCAAATTGTCCAGGGTGGCCAAATACTGAAAATTATCATATGGCCAGGAGCTGCACTGAATATATAAAGACATTTCCTATTCAACAATATCAAAATACACTGTTTCCTAGCTAAGTTTATATGTACAGCAATGTTAGATGTAACCACAAAAAACAAAAGCAATCTCAGGGTACGACATTAGAGGAACTAACAGAGATTTATACATCATTAAATATAGTGGGCTGTTGGATAGCCCTAAAATCATTAATGTTATTATGTTATTCAGGTGCTATTCATTACATCAGAAAATGCTCTTTGCAATATTAATGGAAGCAAGGTAACTAGGTACCAAATTGTATATATTATAATCTCAAACACATTAACAAATAAAAGGAGCAGAAATTATATTAAAATATGTATAGTAGATCTTTTCAGTGATGGAGTTATGAGTGACTATTATTTTTTAAGATTTACAGATTTGCCACTGGGCACACTATGTTTTTATAATCGAATGGGAAAAAAAAGCAAAACAATAAAAAGCATTGGATCAGCTTCCCACAAATATTGATTCAGTTATTGGGCTAAGGGAAGTTTTACTACCTGGGACGCTTTCATTTTCCCACTGTGCATCACTCCACAGGAGAAAAAAACATGCCAGCCTTTTTGTTTATGGACACTGGGCAGGATAATGCACCATTAAATCTAAGTTGGGATAATGATCATTATCTGCTAGGAGACCTGGAGAGGGTGGGTGTCCAGTAACTCTGTCTATATTCTACCATGGAAGCATTAAAAGAAATCTGCCCTCATATCCTTAGTGGGAAACATGGCCCTGAAAAAGGGTTAAACAGAAAGAAAAAAGGGTTAAACAGAAGTACACAACATAAACCACAAAAAATATAAGACCTATATGTTAAGTTCATTACTCTAAAAAAGATAAAATGTAGGATGTTCCTCTCGTGTGTACTATCATATTTATGAGGTCATTAATGTTTGCCAAAAACAGTACATGCAAAACTGTCTTATTCTTTCTTCTCTGGCATTATCATAATATGATCCTATATGGAGCTTTTGGTAAAAATTGGTATAGTCATTCATTATGCATTTATCTTATTTTAATCCTCTTTGGACTTGATCAGGATGACAATCCTTAGTGCTTGAGAAGTCACCATGAAAAGTATGAAAGCTCAAGATATATCTGCTTATTCACAAGTAAATAAATCATTCTTTTTAATCCTTTAATCTACTCTAGAAATTGAATAATCGAGCTAGAACAGGGATTGTTTCATCTGATTCAAAACATTTGGAGGTCAGAGTCTCAGATTTTTCACATGTTTATTTGCTCTAATTTGCATACTTAGTTAAAATGAACGAATTTGAAAACAAGGAACCAGAGGGTGCTGGATTAGCAGGAGTCTTAAAAGCTTTGCAGCTTCGTATAATTATTAAGGAGGCATGTTTAATTAATATAATACCCATTAGTAACAATTAAATATAGCCAAGGTCAAGAAATGAACCCTTTTACCATTTACAGTTGGCATTTTAATTTTATAGTACTCTCAGCCCAGCAGAAATGTTCATTTATTTCAATGTAATATTCTGTGATACAGTTGGAACATCAAAAATCTCTCTTTTTCATGTCACTATAATACAGTAATTTACGGGTAAGAAATCATTTTAGTTTCTAGAGATATCTATAGGAGAATCTCATAAATGTGAAAGTTCAGTACTCAAAGGAATGAAGATGCGCATACAATTTCAAGTGACTGTGCTTTGCGAACTGGACTCTTTCCGAGCTGAGTGAAAAATAGAATGAAGAGACTTAAATAGTTACTCCGTTTCCTAATCCCACATCTTGTACCTCAATTGAAAGGGGTTAAGAGCCCATTAAATTCTCTTCTTGGTCCATAAGCTTCTTTTCAGTACCTTTCCCAGGTTGCAAAGAAAATTTCCTGAAGGTTAGCCATTAAAGATTACTATACTCCTGAAAATCCTTGACTTATGTCTTGAAACATGGGGTCATTTTAATTATCTATGGATGAAAGACTGGTTTGACTTCAACTCACTTTAGGTGTCTCTTATGATGTATAACATCTTAAGGTTCTGAAAAACTATCTCCCTCATTACAATCTAAGAAATATCATATTTACTCAGCTTTTTGTTTTTATTTCTGCTTTATGTAATTCATTACTACTATTTCATCAACTCTGATTTCTGTGAATGAGGGAAAAAAATCTACAAAAAAAAAAAAAGAAACAGAGATTATGGAGTTATCTTTTTAGTTTCCATAATGAAGCTACCTTCTCTTTTGTTAAAGCTGTAATAATTACCATCAATGAATATTATAAGAACCAGAGGATAAAGGAGGTGGGATAAGAAAGATACTGACTGTTTATGTGAGTGAAAATTTTCATGAATAATACCTGTTCTATGTTCTCAAATTTAAAAAAAAATTACAGTATTAATTTTAAATTATTTTTATTGGAGTACAACTGCTTTACAATATTCTGTTATTTCTGTACAGCAAAAGTGAATCAGCTGTAGGTATACGTGGGAAAGATTGGGGGCAGAAGGGGACGACAGAGGATGAGATGGTTGGATAGCATCACTGACTCAGTGGGCATGGGTTTGGGTAGACTCCGGGAGTTGGTGATGGACAGGGAGGCCTGGCGTGCTGCGGTTCATGGGGTCACAAAGAGTCGGACACGACTGAGTGACTGAACTAAACTGAACTGATTCATGTATCTCCTCTCTCTTGACCTTCCCTGCCAACCACCCGTCACTCTCAAAATTTTTCAAAAGATAGTTTTCAGATAGAAGAGAGATGTAGCTCTAATAGTTATACTTTTCTATGAATTATATGTGTAATATATTTAATATATATGAAATATATGTTTATTATAGAGTTGTCCTATATTAGTTGTGATTAATACTTGGTCTTTTGAAGTTCAAGATAAATCAAGCAAGATGAATTGGGTAGGAACATTTGGACAGAGTAAGGTTTTTTCACATCTGAAGCTGAAATCTTTCACCTGGATGAATTTGCCAAAGCCCAGAGGATTTCCCACAGTTCTAAGGTTTGGAAACATGAAATTTTTAGAATTCTAAATACAATTTCTTTTCCCACAGGAGGACTCACATTAAACCAGCAAACATAAATAGTGTGTAATAACAGAATGGCAAGTTGTGAATGTAATGATTAGCAAAAAAAAAAAAAAAAAGAAGAAATCACAGTACTCTCTATCTCTTTGAAGTGTACTCTGACTTGAGTTTGAGCGATCTGGATGTCAGAAGCAACTGGGATTCATGAACTTTTCTGTGTATATTTTACACCTCAGTGAAATTTACAAAAACAAAGTGAAATCTCTGAAACCCAGGGTCTAAGACTTTCCAGAGTAAACAGTAAGGACAATTCTCCTGGAAGTTTGGGTGGTGGTTTCTAAGGGCAAAGGGTAATAGCCACTGCAGTTGTCAGTTATGATTTGAAACTTTAATTTCTGAATCACAGATGCATGTGTTTCAGAGGAACCTTGGAAATTTGGATGGATGGTTGCCCTAAGAAGACCTTTAGTTTCTGAGTAGTGAGGATGACTCTTTAATGATTGATGGTTTTTCTGTCAGTTGTCTGAGATAACTTTTCTTACTTAATTTGGCAAAACATTTGCTGGTCTTTCCTCTAAACCAGAGGTCAAGATGTAACTCCTACAAAACTTTCCAATTGTTTCCATTTATTCCAAAACTTCTTGACCCTATCAACCTCTCTTACAGGGAACATTTCAAAATAATTGTAATTTAAATTTGGAGTTACAGCTCTCTGAAAATGTGACTCATGTATTTTATTGGTGGACCTTCAGCTCTCAGAAACTCTGAAGTATTGAACAAGTGGACGCATTGTGTTTATGGGTAATTAGAGCTACTCTCTCATTTATCACTGGTAGCTCAGATGGTAAAGCGTTTGGGTGATCTTGAGCTAATTGTGAAACGTCTCTAAGCTTTAGCTTCCTTGTCAATAAAGTTAGCTCCAACATATGTAATATTTTGTACATAATAGTATACAATGTATAGGTGAGGTGTGTTGTGTGTGCAGTGACTATGATAAGCATTGAGTACTATAAACGACTTTATCTCCATCCTTTGCGGTTAGTCGCTCAGTCATGTCTCACTCTTTGTGACCCTATGGACTGTAACCCACCAGGCCTCTCTATCCATGGGGATTCTCCAGGCAAGAATACTGGAGTGGGTTATACCATGCTCTCCTCCAGGAGGTCTTCCCAACCCAGGTATTGGACCCAGGTCTCCTGCATTGCAGGTGGATTCTTTACCCTTGAGCTAATAGGGAAGCCCCTCCATCCTTTATTATTTAGTAAATACATTCTTACAAGTGTATCAACAATTGAATAGACACCTCTATGAGATCGTGAGGTCTCAGATAACAAAGGATCGGTTCTCAGCTGGTCAAATCTTGGTGGTGTTGGGGAAGACTTGAGAGTCCCTTGGCTGCAAGGAGATCCAACCAGTCAATCCTAAAGGAATAGGATATTTATTTCTGAATATTCATTGGAAGGACTGATGCTGAAGCTGAAACTCCAAAACTTTGGCCACCTGATGCGAAGAACTGACTCACTGGAAAAGACCCTGATGCTGGGAAAGATTGAAGGCTGGAGAACAAGAGGACGACAGAGGATGAGATGGTTGGATGGCATCACCAGCTCGAAGGACATGAGTCTGAGCAAGCTCTGGGAGTTGGGATGGACAGGGAAGCCTGGCGTGCTGCAGTCTATGGGGTCACAAAGAGTCTGACATGACTGAGCGACTGAACTGAACCATAATTTTGCTTGGGGATAAGAGGAAGGAGATTCAGAATGAAGCAGGGATAAGTGCCAAGAAACTTTGTCCCTCAGAACCTTTCCACATTTGAGTTTGCCATGTGTAAGAGAGAATATGGATTAGGAGTCCTGCACTTCTGATTTACCTTCTTCCCAGCTAGCATGAATCAGAAGCCCAAATTTCAGTGTATCTCTCTGCTTTCCTTTATTTTTATTTTCCTTCTCTTTCTTCTTGCTTTTTAATGAATTATCAACCTCTTTTTTTGTTTGTTTTTATTTTTTCCTTTTGTTGTTCTTATTGTCTAGTCGCTCAGTTTGTGTCTGACTCTTTGTGACCCCATGGGCTGCAGCATGCCAGGCTTCTCTGACCTTCACTGTCTCCTGGAGTTTGCTTAAAGTCATGTCCATTGAGTTGATGATGCCATCCAACCATCTCATCCTCTGTCACTCCCTTCTCCTCCTACCCTCAATTGTTTCCAGCATCAGGGTCTTTTCTAATAAGTTGCTTCTTTGCATCAGGTGGCCACAGTATTGTAGCTAGGCATCAGTCCTTCCAATGAATAATCAGGACTGATTTTTTTTTGGATTGATTGGTTTGATCTCCTTGCTGTCCAAAGGACTATCAAGAGTCTTCTCCAGCACCACAATTCAGAAGAATCAATTTTTCAGTGCTTAGCTTTATGTTCCAACTCTCACATCCATACATGACTACTGAGAAAACTATAGCTTTGACTAGATGGACCTACATTTTCAGGAGCTTTTCACAGTCTTCCATCTGTCTTTCCCTCTATTTCTCTTCAATCCACTTCATTTAACTAACCTCATCCAGCCTTTCCCTCAGGTCCCCCAACATGTGGTACTCATATGTTCAGCCAGGTTTTTTCCCTACTCCATAAGCCCTCTGTGCTCACTCCTCATGTTGCATATTGTCCTGTTCTTGAAGGCTCTTTGCTGTCCTTCTTCTATAATTATTCAAAACTCAATTGTACCTCATCTAAGAGGTCCTCACAGAAAAGGGCAGTGCTTTTTGAAATCCTTCTTTAAATGAAATCCCATAGCAAGTCTAATTTGTCCTCCCTGACCTGGTAATTAATTATCCACTGACCCCATCGTATAGGGTATGTTGTTTTTCTTATGTGTTATTCTTCTTGACATAAAAAGATTTTAATGATTTGAACTAGGAGCTATGGCATTTTCTTTTTCATTTTCGTACAAGGCTCTGTGATATGAAGTTAACATCCTTTCTCTCCACTTCCCATTCACCCTCAGCACTTGTTAAACATAAAGGATACGTGGAACTTGCTGGTTTACAGGTTTTTTGTAGTCCTTGGTTCTGGTCCTTGGGTCTAAGCTGCAGTAGTATAATGCTAATTTGATTGATTTTTTATTGTCACATGATTCAGGAATTAACTAAATCATTACAAATTTAGAAACATATAAGATATTATAAGAGAGCCAATGGATAGCACAACCTTAGGCCCAGGGGAGAGTGCTGTGCAAGTCATAGGTTGGTGGGGTTCGTATTTAATGATTTAGCCTTCTAATATTCCTTTGTAATTAAGAGATATGCAAATATATAGTTAATATTTAACAGTATTGGTTAAAAGAAGAGAAAAGAGAGAAAGGGAGGGAAGAGAGAGATCTTGAAGACTCTTTGAAATTCATGAACAAATATGATTGGATGGGCAAAGAAAAAAACCAAAGGCTGACCTCCTACAAATAAGCTCAGGAAAGAGAGAAGGGCTCCTCTGATATGCAAGTAGAAAGATTAGACCTCTAGCACCTTAGGAAATCTGAATAGTCTGAGCAATGTTGGCAGAAGCCACACTAAAGAGCTTGCACAGTTCTGCAAATGTCTCACCCAAAGAAATCTGGCATGGTGTTCATCATCTAGCTAATCCTAACATGCAGACATTTCTGAGAGTGAAATCAGATCTTTCTTTGCCAGAGTGTGTTCCTTATTTGGGCAACTGGGTCAAATCAAGAAAGGCCAATATAGGCTGCCAGAGTAGACAAGGAGAGGAGAAATAAAAGAACAAGACATATAATTCATCAGTGATTTCCTCCCAACATTCTTAGCCTCCACCTTGCCTCCATCTTACTGGTAATACAGGAACAAGGTCAAGGATCCGGTAAAAGGTATCTATAGAAAGGGAGTAAATATAGAAAATAGAGTAACTTAAAACATAAAATTTTCTTTCTAGGGATAATTGTGATGATAGTTCAGTAATAAAATAAGATCAGATGAAGTCTGAAGAAATGTTAGAAAACCTGGATAAAGTGGAAAAACATCTGTTTGAAGGCATCAGAATGTTAGAGACACAAAGACGTGTGGGCCAAGTTCTAGAGAGAAGGGAAACAGAGACAGGATTGACATTTGGCCCAGCTTTTCTCCTTGGGACATTTGCTGATTCAAATCTTACAGCCTAGGGGCTGAGAAGCCAAGGAGTTCAAAAGACTACAAGCAGAGAAGCCAAGTGGCAAAAGCTCAAGCACAAAGCAACAACTTTTTGACAAGCTAAGTCTCAACAGGGCTGATGGAACCATTGCATATAAAGCCTGAGCAGTACAAGTACTTGGGAATGTTCACATGGTAATTTCAAAGGGCAGCACCCATGGAGGAAGGACAAGCCAGAAACAGACCAACATTCACAAAGACTGAGAACCCCTTTGAATGAGCTCAAACTGAGAATGGACTCAGGTTACCAGTCCCCATCGTAACTGTCTGCTATGAGCAAAAAGAGATCTTTTCAAAAGAAAGATAACGACATCCAGAGTAGAGGTATCTTTACAGTTTCCTAAAGTGAAAGTGAAGTTGCTCAGTTGTGTCCGACTCTTAGCGACCCCATGGATTGCAGCCTGCCAGGCTCCTCTGTCCATGGGAGTTTCCAGGCAAGAGTACTGGAGTGGGTTGCCATTAAAACCAGCCCAGTTTCAATATAAAACATAATTTGACATACCAGGAAAAAGACTAAATGGTCAAGAGCCCCAAAAGGAAAAGACAATATAAGTCAGCACAGCAGGACAAGATATTGGAGTTTTCAGTCATTAGTTAAAACAACTATGATTTAACAAAGAAAATACACACATGGCAAATAAGTTTATGAAAAGGTGCTACATGTTATATAACGTTAGGGAATTTTAAACTAAAAAGATGAGATACCAATACATACCTATTCAAATGGCTGAAATCCAAAACAATTGAAATACCAAAGCTGGTGAGGATATAGAACAATAGGAATTCTCATTTGTTGCTAGTGAGATTTGACAGCTTCTTATAAAAGTAAACATACTTTTATCATACAGTAATCTTGTCATCATGCTCCTTGGTATCTGCCCATAGCAACTGAAAAGTTATATCTATATTAAAAACCTGAATGTGGGTGTTTATAACAGTTTCTTTCTTAATTGCCAAAACTTGGAATCAACCAAGATGTTTTCCAATAGATGAACCAGTTGGCATCTCTGCTTATAGTCTTTTGAACTCCTCGCCTACATACAAAGGAGTAGCATTCAGCAATAAGGAAAGTCTATGAACCCATGAACAGACATGGAAGCATCTTAAATGCATATAGCTAAGTGAAAAAGAGCCAGTCTGCAAAGGCTATGTACATACTGCATGATTCCAACAGTATGAAATTTAGAAAAAGGCAAAACTGTGGCCACAATGAAAAGATCTGTGGTCACTAGAAGTTGTGAGAGGGAGAAAAGGATAGGTGAACCATGGAAATTTAAAGGCAGTGAAACTTCCATGTGTGGTTCTGTGATGATGGATACACTATTGTCAAAAATCACATAATGTACCAAACAAAGAGTGAAGTCCAAAGTAAACCATGGGCTTTAGTTAGTAACAATGTGTCAATATTAGTTTGGTAACTATATCAAATATGTTACACTACCATAAGATGTTAATAATAAGGGAAAGTGGGTAAAGAGGGCAGGAGGTGTGAGAACTCTCTATGTGTTGTTCAGTCGCTAAGTCATGTCCAATTCTTTGCGAGCCCATGGCCTTCTGCTTGAATTTATGTCTAGTGAGTCAGTGATGCTGTCCAACCAGGTCATCCTCTGCCACCCCCTTCTTTTGCCTTCACTCTTTCCCAGCATCAGGGTCTTTTCCCATGAGTTGGCTCTTCGCATCAGGTGGGCACATGTTGGAGCTTCAGCTTCAGCAACAGTCCTTCCAATGAATATTCAGGTTGATTTACTTTAAAATCGACTGGTTTGATCTCACTGCTGTCCAAGGGACTCTCAAGAGCCTTCTCTAGTACCACAATCAAAACACAGTAATTCTTTGGTGCTCAGCCTTCTTTATGGGCCAATTCTCACATCCATACATGACTACTGGAACTCTATACTTTCTGCTTCATTGTAATATAAATTAGAAATTGCTCAAAAATAATCTATTAATTTAAAAACAAATCTAGACCTGCATACAAAACTTGCAGATGAATCCAGCCACAGCAGCATTATTTAAGTAATCCCAAAGTGGAAATAACCCAAATGTCCACTAACTGATGAATGAATCAATAAGTTACAATAATAACCATACCATGAAATGTGGTTCAGCCATATAGAGAAATCATGTACTGATACATGATTTCTTGAATGGACCTACAACATAGATGGGCCTTCAAACCATGCTAAGTAATTGTATAATTCAATTTGCATGAAATGTCCAGAATAGGCAAATCTATAGCAGCAGCAGCAGCATAAAGACAAAGTATATTAGTGGCTGCCTAGGGTTTGGAAAAATGGGGAGTAAGTGACTTATAATAGATTCTTTTTCTTTTTTGGAGAGAGGTGGACAAAAAATTTAAAATTGTGGTAAATGCACAGCACATCAAATTGTACATTTGAAATTATATGGAAAGTGAATTATATCTCAATTAAAGTATTATTTAAAATTATGATTAGTTATTAAAAATAAATGGCAACATACACAATTTAAGCAAACATGGTGAAATGCAATCAAAAGAAAGTCTAGAATTTAAAAAGCAGTAGCTGAAATTAAGCACTCAGAAGACTGATTTGACAGTGTCATAGTCAAACAAAATAAAGGATTACTAATGTCAATTAAAAAATAACTAGACTAAAATTTGGAGGGAAAATGATGGAAAACAGAGAATCTATCCCAAAACCCTGGGGGCAGGAAAGACCATGGCATGAAAGTAAAAATGCCACCAGGCTCTCTTGGCACAAAGAGGGAACAGGCTGGCCTGCCTTCAGGTCATTGCTCTGCTGGGAGAGGGGCCTTTTACCCACCATGCAAAATGTTAGAGACCCTGCCCTCCAAGATGCCTTAAATAGCAGAAGCCAGGGCTACCACCCCAGCTCTCAGGGTAAGAGACAGCCTGGTTGTATCTGTCTCTTTCTCTCTCTCTCTCTCTCTTTTTTTTTTTTCATAATGGCAGAAATATGACCTAAGGGTCCTATCCTGTCCTATATATTTGAGGTGTTTCACTAGTAGTTGAGGCTGATTGGACAGGTTTGAGTCAAATTTACTTTGTTCCATTGTTAATTGAGAAACTATTTCAATAAAATTTTCTTAAGAAAAAAGGAAAAATGAGTACAAAAGACATATGGAGTACATATATAAACTACTGTGTCTAGCCAGGCCCAGGTCACACAACCTAGAGAGAAGACGCAATCTACCTGAATCACTAGGACTTCTCTGAAGGAAAAAAATGAGATTCTGATGCCAGAAGTGGAAGGAATGATTAAAAAAAAAAAAAGGTAAAATATAATCTAGATACATCAGTAGATACGTATTTCCCTGTGGTTTGAATCTGGTACAGGCAGTAAGAAAGGATGCAGCTCATAGTAGGGGCTGCTAGATTCTGCTGAGGAAAATGTGCTGTGGCAGTAGAGATTTTTAAGTTACATTTTAGAGTCCATATGTAAGTGACATCATGCATTATTTGTCTTTGTGTTATCTCACTTGGCATAGTGTCTTCCAATTTTATCCATGTTGTCTTAAACAGTTGGATTTTCTTCTTTTTTAAGGTTGAGTAATGTTCCATTTTATATATGCATCATATTTTCTTTATTCATTAGTGTACTGATGGACACCTAGGCTGTTTCCATATCTTGACTCTTGTGAATAATGCTGCAATGAATATGGGAGTGTAGACATCTCTTCAAATAATGATGGTGTTTCCTTTGGAAGTGGTAGTGAGGAAGAGCTTATGACAAATCGACCATGTGTTAAAGATGTTGGAGGAAAGGTCATTTCAAGGTCATACATAGTTTAAAATCATGACATTCCAGTGAGCCTGTGTGCATGAAGACTTGCTTTTTTTTTTTTTTCTGAATTTGAATACACTGCAAAGAAGTGTTGCAAAATGTTTGATCAATATCAAATAAATAAATAAAAAGGATGGAAATACTTTGTCTTTTACTATGAAACTGGAGGAAAGGCAAGCCTTATAAGCAGCATGGGGATGAGGCCCACTAGAATTTTCTCCGATTATGGGGCTAATTTAGGAGAAGAAGGAGCAAGGCCAAGGAACAATTCTGAAAGCAAAATAAGGCTGCTGAGTCTGCACCCAGTGTATGAGATTAAGTTTTAATGGTGTATGATGAAGTGGCCGTGACACAGCTGGCAGAGCTGGTTGAGTTGCTGAAAATGGCTCTTGAAGCTACAGGAGTTGGACAATAGACACAGAAAAAGAATACGGTGAATCCAAAAGAGTGGAAGGACAAAATTAATAAAGAGCAAAGACAAAATAGAGAAGAAAACTGGTAAACTTGACAATACTGAAAGCGTGTTCTTTAGAAAGACTAGTAAAATAAGCAATATTTTGTAAATGCGATAGGGATGGGACTAGCTGTACAGCAGTATTTTTTTAATTACAAAAGAATACTATGCTAACTTTATACCAATACACTTGAAAAGCTGGACAAACTAGATGATAATGAATAAGTTATATGCATCCAATATTGACTCATATTTTGAGTAGAAAATATAAGTAGCTTTATGAGGTTAAAAAATATAATCAACGATCTACACTTAAGAAAGGTATCAGTTGTTTTCCACTTTATTAAAAAAAGCTGAGAGTCTCAAGACAAAAATCAGATTTAGAAATTTACCCTAAAATTAACCAGAAGCACATTTCTTTTACGATATTAGGTTGTAATGAATATTAGCAGATAGATTCCCCCACCACATTTTTTTTTAAAAGTTATAATGATCAAGAGGCATTTATCACCGTAAAGCAGATCTTTTTTAAGGGAAGATAAAGTTGGAATGAGGAGAGAAATGTGCATATCCAATATCAAAACACACTTCAAAGTTTCAGTGGTTTAAAAAAGTCTACTAAACTATAATAGTACATCAATATATTGTTAAACTTGTATAGGAACCCATGTATATATAAGAAATAAAATACAAGGTAAATAAAGTACAGACTGTCCTTATTGTAGAACTACAAAAATGGTCGTACAAATTACACTGTGCAAAGTTGATCTTAATGACCAATGCGGAAAATATTATTGTTCCTTGATCTTAAAATCTTGCTGAGAAAACACTAGAAACTTTCTTGTTGGTTGTAGATATATATATAGACTTTAAAAGAGTGACTTTACTGTACACATGAAACTACCACAATGTTGTTAATCAATTGTACTCCAATATAAAATAACAAGTTAAAAAATGTTTTTAATCCTAAATGTAGAGCTTGATTTATATAATTGTTTTAGATGACAATTGCAAGTCATTATATAATAATGCTAACATATTTAGATATTACAATGTTTATTTTACTTAAAGATACATTCTTTTAAGCTTTCAAAATATAGTAAACCTTATTCTTAGTTAAGAGACTGCAACCTAAAACATTAGAAATACTGAGAATTAGCATGTTTTATTCTATTGTCAAAAAAACTTACGCGACTTCTAGTTTTGAGCCCAACATGAAAGGAGCTTGGAAGTTGCCACTCTGTACTAACAAGTAAATATCTGAACAAACTGAAAAATCAACAATTCTTAGATACATTAGAGAAGTAAGGTCACAGGAAAAATCACCATGCCCAAAACTGGAGAGGCAGACACAGAATATAATAGCTTACTGGAAGAGAAATGCAAGAGCAGAAATCACTGTGGAAACCAATACTGAGGTAGGAAAAACTGAACTGTATTTGATGTATTTGCCAAAGGCTCAGTGTGCAAATGTCTATATGATAAAAATTCCAGGGAGGCCTCTATACTTTGGTGAATTTTGTCTCTTGAGCTCTGCCAGGCGTCACTACTGGGTGAAGAAGGTCAGAGTAAATTCCTCTTCTGGCTGAGGAGGGAAACAGAAACAATTTTGAAATACCCCAGAAAATTCTACTATTCATAATAAGGCCTGCCCTCAGTCAATTCAGTTCACTCACTCAGTCGTGTCCGACTCTTTGTGACCCCATGGACTGTAGCATGCCAGGCCTCCCTGTCCATCACCAACTCCTGGAGTTTACTCAAACTCATGTCCTTTGAGTCACTGAAGCTCTCCAACCATCCATCTCATCCTCTGCTGTCCCCTTCTCCTCCCACCTTCAATCATTCCCAGCATCAGGATCTTTTCCAATGAGTCAGTTCTTCCTATCAGATGGCCAAAGTAGTACAGTTTCAGCTTCAGCGTCAGTCCTTCCAGTGAATATTCAGGACTAATTTTCTTTAGAATGGACTGGTTGGATCTCCCTGCAGTTCAAGCGACCCTCAAGAATCTTCTCCAACGCCACAGTTTAAAAGCACCAATTCTTCAGTGCTCAGCTTTCTTTATAATCCAACTCTCACATCCATACGTGACTACTGGAATAACCATAGCTTGGACGAGATGAACCTTTGTTGGCAAAGTAGTGTCTCTGCTTTTTAATAAGCTGCCTAGGTTGGTCATAACTTTTATTCCAAGGAATAAGCATCTTTTAATTTCATGGCTGCAGTCACCATCTGCAGTGATTTTGGAGCCCCCAAAAATAAAGTCTGTCACTGTTTCCACTGTTTCCCCATCTATTTGCCATGATCTTAGATTTATGAATGTTGAACTTTAAGCCAACTCTTTCACGCTGCTCTTTCACTTTCATCAAGAGACTCTTTAGTTCTTCTTCACTTTCTGGCATACGGGTGCTATCATCTGCATATCTGAGGTTATTGGTATTTCTTCCAGCAATCTTGATTCCAGCTTGTGATTCATCCAGTCCAGTGTTTCTCATGTTGTACTCTGCATATAAGTTAAATTAACAGGGTGACAATATACAGCCTTGACGTACTCCTTTCCCAATTTGGAACCAGTCTGTTGTTCCATGTCCAGTTCTAACTGTTGCTTCTTGACCTGCATACAGATGTCACAGGAAGCAGGTCAGAAGTTCTGGTATTCCCATCTCTTGAGGAATTTTCCAGTTTGTTGTGATCTACAAAGTCAAAGGCTTTGGCATAGTCAACAAAACAGAAATAGACATTTTTCTGGAACTCTCTTGCTTTTTTGATGATCCAAAGGATATTGGCAATTTGATCTCTGGTTCCTCTGCCTTTTCCATATCCAGCTTGAACCTCTGGAAGTTCACAGTTCATGTACTGTTGAAGCCTGGCTTGAAGAATTTTGAATATTACTTGGCTGGCATGTGAGATGAGTGCAATTGTGCTTTAGTTTGAGCATTCTTTGGCAATGCCTTTCTTAGGGACTGGAATGAAAACTGACCTTTTCCTGTCCTGTGGCTACTGCTGAGTATTCCAGATTTGCTGGCATATTGAATGCAACACTTTCACAACATCATCTCTTAGGATTCAAAATAGCTCAACTGGAATTCCATCACTTCCACTAACTTTGTTGGGGTGATGCTTCTTAAGGCCCACTTGACTTCACATTCAAGATGTCTGGCTCTAGGTGAATGACCACATCATCTTGATTATCTGGGTCATGAAGATCTTTTTTGTATAGTTCTGTGTATTCTTGCCACCTCTTAATATCTTCTGCTTCTGTTAATATCTTCTATTTCTGTCATTTATTGTGCCCATCTTGGCATGAAATGTGTTCCCTTGTCATCTCTAATTTTCTTGAAGAGATCTCTAGTCTTTCCCATTCTGTTGTTTTCCTCTATTTCTTTGCACTGATTGCTGAGGAAGGCTTTCTTATCTCTCCTTGCTATTCTTTGGAAGCCTGCATTCAGATGGGTGTATCTTTCCTTGTCTCCTTTTCCTTTTACTTCTTTTCATAGCTGTCTGTGAGGCCTTCATAGACAACCATTTTGCCTTTTGCATTTCTTTTCGTGTTGATGGTCTTGATCACTGCCTTTTGTACAATGTCACAGACCTCCATCCATAGTTCTTCAGGGACTGTCTATCAGGTCTAATCCCTTGAATCTGTCTGTCACTTCTACTGTATAATTGTAAGGAATTTTATTCAGGTCACATCTGAATGGTCTAGCGGTTTTTCCGTTCAGTTCAGTTCAGTCACCCAGTCGTGTCCGACTCTTTGCGACCCCGTGAATCACAGCACGCCAGGCCTCCCTGTCCATCACCAACTCCCAGAGTTCACTCAGACTCACGTCCATCGAGTCCGTGATGCCATCCAGCCATCTCATCCTCGGTTGTCCCCTTCTCCTCCTGCCCCCAATCCCTCCCAGCATCAGAGTCTTTTCCGGTGAGTCAACTCTTAGCATGAGGTAGCCAAAGTACTGGAGTTTCAGCTTTAGCATCATTCTTTCTAAGGAAATCCCAGGGTTGATCTCCTTTAGAATGGACTGGTTGGATCTCCTTGCAGTCCAAGGGACTCTCAAGAGTCTTCTCAAACACCACAGTTCAAAAGCATCAATTCTTCGGCACTCAGCCTTCTTCACAGTTCAATTCTTACATCCATACATGACCACAGGAAAAACCATAGCCTTGACTAGACGGGCCTTAGTCGGCAAAGTAATGTCTCTGCTTTTGAATATACTATCTAGGTTGGTCATAACTTTTCTTCCAAGGAGTCAGCATCTTTTAATTTCATGGCTGCAGTCACCATCTGCAGTGATTTTGGAGCCCCAAAAATAAAGTCTGACACTTTCCACTGTTTCCCCATCTATTTCCCATGAAGTAATGGGACCAGATGCCATGATCTCCGTACTTTATCAATTTCAGTCTGTATTTGGCAATAAGGAGTTCATGATCTGTGCCAGAGTCAGCTCCTGGTCTTGTTTATGCTGGCTATATAGAGTTTCTCCATCTTTGGCTGCAAAGAATATAATCAGTCTGATTTCGGTATCAACCATCTGGTGAAGTCCATGGGTAGAGTCTTCTCTTGTGTTGTTGGAAGACGGTGTTTGCTCTGACCAGTGCATTCTCTTGGCAAAACTCTGTAGCCTTTGGCCTGCTTCATTCTGTACTCCAAGGCCAAATTAGCCTGTTACTCCAGGTATTTCTTGACTTCCTACTTTTGCATCCCAGTCCCCGATAATGAAGAGGACATCTCTTTTGGTTATTCTAGAAGGTCTTGTAGGTCTTCATAGAACCATTCAACCTCAGCTTCTTCAGCATTATTGGTCAGGGCATAGACTTGGATTACTTTTATATTGAATAGTTTGCCTTGGAAACAACAGAGATCATTCTTTCATTTTTGAGATTGCATCTAAATACTGCATTTCAGACTTTTTTGATGACTATGATGACTCCTCCATTTCTTCTAAGGGATTTTTGACCACAGCAGTAGATATAATGGTCATCTGAGTTAAATTCACCCATTCCAGTCCATTTTAGTTTGCTGATTCCTAGAATGTCGATGTTCCCTCTTGCCATCACCTGTTTGATCACTTCCAGTTTGCCTTGATTTGTGGACCTAACATTCCAGGTTCCTATGCAGTACTGCTCTTCACAGCATCAGACTTTACTTCCATCACTTAGTAAGTCCTGCCCTCAGGAGGGACTGTTTTACCAGAGGTCCAATCTATTGGGTTTTGTTGGGTTTTGAGACTGACTGACCTGAAGGAAGGGAAATACCCTACCCTACCCACTTAAAGTGAGAGAAAATGTTGAGTGGCACTTCCCAAATTCAGTGCTGAGGAACACATGCTCATTATAAGACTGAGACCTAATCATAAGACTATAGATGCTTCTGCAGCCCCACATCACTGAAGATCCGTTTGCTGCAGTTAATTCCACCAGTATACTGTGTCTGCCGTTTCAAGGAGAAAACTGAATCATATGAAATGCTTGGTTAAAACCACAAGTGGCAGAAAAAGAGTGGAATATAAAAATAGGAACAAAGAACAATGGCAATAAATGTGAAACAGGATCAGAAATGATAGATATTAATCTAATGATATCAATAATCATTTTAAATACCAATGATTATACCAATTAAAAGATTGTCACAGAGCATCTAAAAACAAGATCCATTTATAAGAAATCTACTTTAAATCTTCATATAAAGACACACATAACTTAGAAGCAAAGGGTTGTGGAAAGGGATATCATACTAATTCACAGAAGTTTGAGAAGCCGTATGAGTTTCAGTCAAAGCAGATTTGAGGGCACAGAAAATTACCAGGCACGAAGAAGGCTTTCCATAATGATAAAGGGGTCAGGTCTCCAAGAAGCCATAACAATTCTTGATGTGTATGTGCCTGACAAGAAAGCATCAAATTAGTGAGACAAAAACAGAACTGCAAGGAGAAAGAAAGATGCCCAGCATCATAGTTGGATATTTATACACCCCTCTATCCTAAATGGAGAGATCCAGCAGGCAGAAAATCAGCACAGACATAACTGAACTCAACAACACCCTTGACAAAATGGATGTCATAAACGTCTACAGACTGCTTCATCCAACAACAGCAGAATGCACATTGTCTCAAGCTCACATGGCATATACACCAAGAGGGACCACATTCTGGGACATAAAGCATGCTCTAACAAATTAAAATAGCAGAAATCATATGAAGTCTATTCTATTCTCAGACCATGATAGAAGTAACTTGAAATCAATAGTAAAAAGAGAGGTGGAAAATTCCCAAATACCTAGAAATGAAGCTGTTCAGGTATCAACATTCCATGGGTCTTGCCCTCTGTATGTGAACATGCACAATGACCCAGCACCCAGAGACTTTGAAAGATGGGGCCTGATTGTTCTCTAATTGTGATATACATCTATCATTACTGTGGTGGTTTGTGAACTTGATAACAGCTGTGAAGTTTGGCACTTCCTCACTGTTAATACATGCTGGTATCTGAAATTTGTTCTGTTGGGGGGACAGGCATTATTTAATTAAATAATGGTAACTGAAATTCATGCACGAGCAAACTGTTCAGAGTGAGGACTGCCTGTATAGCATACATTGAGTAATGTTCCATGGTAAGAAATAAATACCTAGAGGCCTATAGGATGAGAATTCATATCTTGTTATGTGGAAGTCTTTCTCTAAGCGGAATGTGAAACTGAGATATAAAGAAAAAGAGAGTTGCTTTGACGTCATAAAAATGAAAGAATTCTGCATAGCAAAAGGCAACCCAAATAGAGTTGAAGATAACTGGCCAACTTGGACACATAAACATGTGACAATGTCTTTGGCCAACAATTCCTTTTCTTCACAATAGAATGAGGGAGGAAATCTCAGTGAGCCAAACCTCATGAATCGATAGATGAGAGGTTAGACTAAATTTCTCATATGGTGTGGATTTAATTTTATGGAATGCAAAGTATCTTCCAGTAGGAAATATGGAGTATTACCAGTTCAGTTCAGTCGCTCAGTTGTGTCCCCTCTTTGCGACCCCATGAATCGCAGCACGCCAGGAGTATTACCAGTCTTATCCAAATCCTTAGCAATGGACACAGGTAAACCTTGAATAACTGTGATGGCTGAGTTTCTTTTCTGTTCTACAAGAGAGAGAGAACAATTAGCAGAATGTGTGTTTCTCCAGGGCAGAATTCTAGTATTGTCTCTGGACCACTGAGCTTTGCAAAAAATCGAAACACACAGTCTCTGGCAAATCACTCTTAAACAATCCAAAGGGAGAGAAACGGAAAGGCTGATGAACTTGCTAGACACCGTTGTGGTCCTGAGTCCTGAAAACAGTGATGATGGGGAGTATGTGATGTCACACTTGTGAAACTTACAGGGCATGGAGATTGAGATGTACAGGGTGTAGATTCCAGTGAAGTTGAGTAGGGAAGAATGCCTCTCAGAACCCACCTCAGCTGAATTACTTATGGTCTCAACTGGGAAATGTTGATTAAGAAATGAGAGGATACAGGCAGGAGCAACTCCTGAAATAGTGCCTAAATAACTCAAATATTCCTAAGGAATCCTGCGGACAACTGTGTCAGAGAGGAGCTGACAAATGGAATATAATAAGCACAGAGATCATGCCCTTGTCAGCTAGCGCACGGAGAGCATTACTGATCCTCAGCAAATCCTTACTGATCCGCAGAAAAATGTACTGTGACTGGGTCTAAAACCTGACTGGAATTTTCCATAGATGTGTGATATTGGAGATGCGTTTGCAGCTGCACTTGCCAAATCACCTTTTCAAAGCACAGTAGGTCATGGCCAAAGGAGCAAGGGCTGCTCTGCGTGCTCTCAGGCAGAAAAGGATTTTAGAAATGCCAAGTTCTCTTCCACAAAGGAAGGGGTTAGCAGATTATGAATTAGTGATTAGTACAAGTGTCTGTGATCCCTCAACTAATTTCCATCTTGAAGCTGGGATATAAAGACCCAGGTGCTGGGTGGTGAGCCACAATCTCTCGGAATAGGTGCTTAATCAAGACTAGATGGGCTGAATTTGGGTCTCGGCATCTGGTACCAGCTCTTTTTCCAGCAGGATGCCTTTAGACATGTCCCTGACACCTTTGCATCTATAGCTTTTTGTTGTTGTTTGGTTGTTTAAATATATAAACTGGTGATAACACTACTTGGTGGCATATTCTATTTAAAAAAAAAAAAGCAACCTTTCATTACTCAATGCAAATCAAACAGTAAATGCGTTCTCTTAGTAAACCTGCTTAACAATTTTCTGGACTCTTCTGCTCTGGGCCAGATTCAGAAATACACAAGTGAAAGAGGAGACAGTACATCATGTTTTATTCAATTGGGTCTTGATACCTATGTGTGACTCTTAACCAAGGAGTATGCAGTAGTTAGGGACACAGATTGAAATTGTTTAGAGTGTGTCCTAAACTCTGACTGCCAGGATTTAAATCTTAACTCTGGAAATTGTAAAACCTGGGAAAAATTGCTTCCCTAAACTTCATTTCCTGCATCTGAGAAAAATCACAGTATCTACCTTGTTGTAGACTGAATAATACCCTTGTCCCTGAATGTCCACATTCTAATGCCCAGAACCTGTGAATGTCACATTAAATGACAGAAGGGATTTTGCTAATGGAATTAAATGAAGGTTATTGACGGGAAGATTATCCTGGGCTACCTGGATGGGCCCGAAGTCATCACTGGTGTTCTCATGAGAGAGAGGCAGAGGGAGATTTGACTCCAAAGAGAAAGTGATGATGAAGCTGGGTTTGGATTGATGCAGCCCGAAACCAAGGAATGCTGACAAGGAAACATATTCTATCTTAGAGCCTCCGGAGGGGACATGAATGATCCTACCAACTCCTGATTTCAGTTCAGTGAAACTGGTTTTGGACTGCTGTCTTCCAGAACCATGAGAAAATGTGTTTTGTTTTAAGCCACCAAGTTTGTAGTAATATTACGGCAGCCATAGCAAACAAATGTGTACCTCTTAAGAACTATTACCCCAGTTAAAATGTGTGACTGGAGGCACACTTAGTGGCATATGTGCGTGCAGCAGGTATGCCATCATAAGCCATTCTTAACAACCTGAATCCTTGGATTTGCAGGATCATCAAATCCAGTAGTGTGGTTGCCATTTATCTCCTTGTTCATCCTGGTAACATGTCTAGACAGCTAGTAGAGAGAGCTGGGTCCTTCTCCACAGGTCCTCTCACCTCTATTAATTAGAAAGAAAGTCAGAGTTGCTCGGCCATGTCCAACTCTTTGTGATCCCATGGACTGTACCCCCCGAGGCACCTCTGTCCATGGGGATCCTCCAGGCAAGAATACTGAAGTGGGTTGCCATGCCTTGCTCCAGGGGCATCTTCCCAACCAAGGGATCGAACCCAGGTATCCTACATTGCAGATGGATTATTTACCAACTAAGCCACCAGGGAAGCCCATGAGTACTGGGGTGGGTAGTCTGGCTCCTTTCTTCAGGGGATCTTTCTAACCCAGGAATCGAACTGGGGTCTCCTGCATTGCAGTCAGTTTGTTTACCAACTGAGCTACCCAGGAAGCCCTAATTAGAGGGAAGAGGTCACTTAAGATGTTACTTAAGTCACCTTATTCTTTTCCTTTCCTTCATGACTCTTCATCCAACTGGTCTTTATAAATTTTAAAGAAAACAAAGTCATTTCTCAATGGATTCAGATACTACCCCAAATTAATATTCCCAGTAAGTTCTTGTTTTTAGTTCCAGAACCTCATCACCAGAAATTCCTGAGCCTAAATCCCCCCTAGCTTCTGGGATCACTCATTTTTCTCATTTCTACCTTTTCCTTTTAGTTGAGCCTTGTCATTTTAGTCCCTTCTTTAAACACAACTCATAATCAGGTGACATGGCCAAGTGATGAATGTATAGATGGTTTGGTTTTAATCCTGGGTTTTTTGCCATCTACTTACTATATGACATTGGACAGGCTCTTTAACCTCTCTGAGCCTCAGTTTCAAAACAATACATAATATTATAATAATACTAAAGATAGTAAAATAATAAAATAGTATAATAATACTAAAATACAAAAAAAAAGTATTATAAATAATACGTACCCAAGATTGCAATTGTGAGGATTAAATTAGTTTAATATTTGCTAAGCACTTAAAATAGTACTTGTTACAGTGTAAGCACTGTAATTGTGCTTGGTAATAATAATAAATGCAATTCCAAGCACATAACTTACTCAACTTTCTGTCATAACTTTGAGGTATGTATTTGATGAAATCAATAAAATGATTCTGTTTCAAGGGGAACAGAAAAATATTTTTGAGCAATTGTCCATGTGGCTATTTCACCACGTTTAGTGTTTCCAAATTTCTGTACAACAGCCTGGGCTAGTCCAGTAGCAAATTAGAAATAGAGCTTATGTTCTGCACCTTTTACCTCACTGTCCCCCACCGCCCCCCCCCCCCACAAATCCCCATCTCTTTGGACATAAACTTCCATTTGTCCTCCATCTTCTGTACACCTACTTCTAAGAAAGTGTCTGGGTCCATCCATGTCATTACAAAGTAGCACTGACACATACACACTATCATGTGTAAAATAGCAAGCTAGTGGGAAGCTGCTGTATAACACGGAGAGCCCAACCTGGTGCTGTCCGATGACCTAGAGGGGTGTGATGGGAGGGCCGAGGTAGGCTCAATTTTATATATATATATATATATATATATATATATATATATATATATATATATATATATATATATATATAATTATGACTGATTTGCTTTGTTGTATGGCATAAACCAACACAACATTGTAAAACAATTATCTGCCAATTTGAAAAACAAAGGTGTATGATCTCCAGCTTAGTGTGAATTTAAGACAAAGGTACCATTTACATCAGAGAGACAGCTTTTCAAGACTGGCTTTGCTTTTCAAGTTTGTTTTGTTTTCCTGTCTCTCCCAGCCTTCCAACCATGGACAAATACAGGAGATCTATATTATGGCTCAACACTTAGCACCTGTGCCATTCTCTGAGCCTGAAACGGGCATCTGGGCAACACTCCTGTCCTGGGACTGCTGAGAGGACCACGCCTAGCTCTGTCTCAGGCAAAGGATGAACTGCTGCTCAGGCAGCCCATTGCATCCCATCACCCTGGGTACACGGCAGTGACTGGTTCAGGGAGGGCCTGGGTGGGCTCCTCACAGTCAAGGGCTGTTTCTGGATCTCTAAGAAGAAAATATTTAGCGCAAGGAAGACATGCATCCTTGAGTCTGAAATTCTCAAATCTTCCACAAGCCACCTTCTAATTCTTAAGAGATATATGCAGGGAAAATGCCCTGCTTAGTAATAACTAGAGTTTTAGCCTGAAGTCCCACACAAAATGTCTAATCTTAAGAAACAGATGAGGCCCTAGGTGAGATCTCACTTGTGGCCTAGACCAGTATTGGGCACGATATAGAATAAGGACTACCTGGCTCATAATTACCTGAAGTACTGTTGAAATCCAGACTGTTAACTCTTCCACAAAGCAAGGAAATTAAGAGTGGTGGGGCCAGAATTATGCAGTTTTCATGATTAGTAACTAGTCATTATTTCCAGTCTAACCTGAAAGCAATTTGGTCTCTTTTCTTTCAGGATCTTATCCTTACTTTGGTCTTACAGCTTCCAAACTGAGGAGGAGGAGGGACAAGTGTTCTGAAAAAGGAGGGGATCCAGGCAAGGAAACAGTGTTCAGTTTGAACATTTAAAAAATAGTTTATTCTGGGAAAATGGTGCAAGGAGAACAAAAGAAGTTGGGTCAAATTTTAGGAAAAGTAATGAAATTTAGTGAGCAAATAGCAGTTGAAGGGAAAAGCAAACTGAAATACAGCATCAGTTTAAACAGTTGATGTTAGAGACAGAAGTAGGAGCATCATGCCTACGGAGAGGAAAATACAGTTCTCCCATACTGTTGTCCCCAGGACTGAGCAGAACTTGGTTCATTTAACTTACTGGTTTTCAACCCATAGCATCCACCTGTAAATAAAACACAGGACACTGTGTTGTGATTGCATAACAAATTGTAAATATTAATCATCACAGGTCCAAAAAGCAAACATGCTATTGACAAAAGGTGAGTTGTACAAGGGGAAAGACAGAACTGGGGGCACAAGCAGTCACAGGCATAAAGAAAAGGACGGGATTAGAGTGAAAGGGAATCCTGTAGCTATGTACTATAGCTAATATTTCCTGAGAGCTTCCGTGTGTTGGACATTGAAGGCTGCAAATGTGTTATTATTTGCATCCTCACGGGCAACTCCATGCAGTGGTGGTGATCATCCATTTCCTCATTGTACAGGTGAGGAAACAGAGGCCCAGGAAGGTTGAGTAAATTGCTCAGGATTGCAGAGCTAACAACCTGAAGAACAAAGCTTCCAAGCCAAGTGGTCCATCTCCAGAACCAAGGCTTTTAGCCACTGTGCTACCACTTCTCCCTTCGGTAAAAGCCAGCAAAAATCGCATGGCATTACAGAAGAGAAGCGGCGTAAATAATGAAATGAATACGATGTATTGAAAGGAAGAGGGATGAGAAGTAGTGAGGGTAGGGGTTTATCTTCCTGCCTCATGTTAGGGTGCTAAAATCGATCTACAATGGATACAGCAGATGAACACAACGTTTAGAATTATGGGGGTAACATTCATGTGGCCAAAAACTGTCTCTGGAGAGGGGAATTGGGGTTAGAAAAGTTGAATTTCTGTATTTGAAATGCTATCATGTCCACATATTATTTTCATAAAAAATATTTCTATTTGTTTAGAAATAGCTTCAACGGTGTAAATGCATTAAAACGTGAAATTCAAAGTCATCTTTACATCTCATACATTTGTTAAGTGCTTGGCTTATTAGAATTGTTCTTTTCAGCTTTGAAGGTTCTTTTTTTTTAATGAAAAGCAGTATAAATTTTAAAATTTAAAAATTGTTCCTGGTAATATTGCCAGCAAGGCTGAGAGAAGGTGTGGAACTATTACAAGCAAACTGGATTTCAGCCCTGCTTCTGGGAGGCTGTCCTGACAACAAAGGGAAGGAGAGTCTCTAAAGTCAGGGAGCAGAAGCTTTGATCCTCTGGAGTTGTAACAAACAACTTAGAGTAAATGAATCAGGCGGCAGGGTGCCGGGAGGAGGCTGTCGGGCTCTCTGTGATGGTGTTCTTTGTTTTTGTGGGACTAATCTCAGAAATATTGCATTAGGCTCAGTGCTGTGCATTTTTAGGCTGGAGTTACCATATGTTTCCATCTGTATACTTCATGAACGCAAGCACTTTTTTGCTTCCTTTAAAATGGGAATCTCCTATTTGAATTGCCTGGTGAAGACCTTTGAAGAGATTCATTAAGTATACATATGCGTGCTCTATCTCCATCTATGTATCTGTCAATCATCCTTTCCCTACTCACCTACCTGTATTAGTCTGCTCAGGCTGCTATAACAATATAGCATAGACTAGGGGGCTTAAACAACAGACGTTTCACACTCCTGGGAAGTCTAAGATCAAGGCAGATCTGCTTCCAGGTGAGTCCTTCATTTTTGGCTTGTAGATGGCCATCTTCTGCTGTGTCCTCCTCACATGGTGGAGAGAGAAAGCTCTAGTGTTTTTTTCTGTTTCTTATAAGAGCTAATCCCAGCTCTACCTTCATGGCCTCTGCTAAACCTAGTTACCTCCTAAAAACTCCGTTTCCTAATTGCATCACACATAAGGGGATAGAGCTTCAGTATATGAATCTGTGGAGGGGGACAAAAGAATTCAGTCTTAACTCTCTATATCTGTTTCTATCTGTCTTTCTGTGTAGAATAATAATAGTGGCTTATAGTTCATTTCCCTGTGTTATTGTATCCTTCTCAAACTCGTGTGAGGTAAATTGGCCATAGGAAAATCACTGATTTCACTGAAACACTTGAAGGTTGAATTAACTTTGGGATCACACAATCAGTAAATGATGACGCCACAGTTCAGTCCACTTCTTCTCCATCCTCCTTTCTTTCTCCCTTCACTTTCTGACTCTATTCCAGCCACATTATTTACTAGCTTTTCCCTGAGGACACTGGTATCCTTCTGGGCCTTGGAGAGGTTATTCCCATTATCTGGAAGTCTTCTTCCTCGTATATCTGATTCAGGTGCCTCCCTCTACACTGTTCACATTGAGCCTTCCCAGTAAGACTTCTCCTGTCTACTGTTTAACTTGAAAACCTTGTTTCTCTGCCCACAAGGTCAATTTCCCATATACTGCTTAATCTCTATTGCGTTTGTTACTAGGCTTCCCTGGTGAGTCAGTCAGTAAAGAATCCACCTGTAATGCAGGAGACCTAGTCCGATATCTGGGTCAGGAAGAGCCCCTGGAGAAGGAAATGGCAACCCATTCCAGTATTCTTGCCTGGGAAATCCTGTGGACAGAGGAGCCTACAGGTGGGCTACAGTCCCTGGGGTTGCAAAGAATCTGACAAAACTTAGTGCCTAAACCACAACAACAACTTGTCAGATAATTTACATTGATTTCTGTTCTCCCCTCTGACTAAAAGATAGGCTACACAGAGTCAGGAATTTTGCTTTCATTGAACCTAATAGAGGCCCAGCAGAACTCTAGGGTCTGCAAGAACTGGACACAGTTGTAACTCTTCTGTTTGGTATTTTAGCAGCCTATCTCAGAGCCAAGCCAGTTATTGAAGAGAATCTTTTCTGATACTTTAAGCAGTATGATAAACTTGAAGTAAACTTAAACTTTCCACAATTACAGAGCAGGCATGGATTCTTCCTTTGTTTCGCCAGACACATGAACCTGGATCCAAAATCCATCCTCTCCGGGTGAAGTGGGAATGCACAAAGATGACTGGCCTAAGTCTCAGCTGGATAAAAAAGATGCACAAAAGAGACATTTAAACATTTTCAAAAACTAAAACCATAAAGTGTGTTTCCTCTTCACACATCAGGGATTATCTAGCCTTTAGTGTGGTTAGAGTAGTGTGGGGTGGTAGGGGTTGGGGAGAGAGAGATGTAGAGAGAAGTAAGGATGAGTTGCCCTGTCTCTGCCTCCTCTGGACCTTAGTTCTTCCTGGACTGTCACTCCTTACACTCAAAGCAGATTTCAGGAGTCAGCACACATGGTCATGATGTGTGCCTCACTCCACAACCCAGTCACTGGGACCCAGAAAATTTTGCAACCTCAAGTCTCCCTCAACACATCATGACTCATATATATCAATGAGTAAAGACACATAAACTGTAGTAGATTAATAAGAATAAGTTTTTATATATATATAAATTGCATATATACATATTTGTACATGAATCTGGGAAAGATGAGAGCCCATTGAGGCAAATGGCTAGGGGGAGAGGAAGCAGCTAAAGATAGCAGTGGGCACTCTGCCAGTTCCAAGTGTAGGGAAAATAGCCAGAAGTTTGGGTTGGCCAAGTTTACAGTCAAACCAGGGATGTCACAGTGGATGATACATGCAGGTTATTTTCCATCCTCCAAATGCAACTTCTCAAGTCTGGTA
This sequence comes from Capricornis sumatraensis, assembly GCF_032405125.1. Classification (NCBI taxonomy): domain Eukaryota; kingdom Metazoa; phylum Chordata; class Mammalia; order Artiodactyla; family Bovidae; genus Capricornis; species Capricornis sumatraensis. Next base: position 2,077,887 of record NC_091091.1, on the reverse strand, counting down.
TGTACTTTTGCACTGGGCTCATGTGTTTCTCACCTTGCAGCACACTTACACCGACATTCCTCACCCATGCACATACACCACACACGTACTCCTGCACACCGCTGAGAGTGTGGTCCTTTGGCTCGTGGTAGGAAGGAAACAGGTTAACAGTTTCACTTAAGTGGGTAGAGTCGTTTTCCAGCAAAGCCCGTTCATCGTTGCACAGGATCTGCAGAACAAGATATGCTCTTTATTTGTTGAGTTACTTCAGAGAAGAAAGAAGTTCGCTAATGCTCCAGTGAAATCCCAGGCAGGTGATGAAAGTACCAGACCCAGAGCACAGACGCAGCTTCCCTGACCAGGAGCCACTAAACACAACACTGTGCTCCTCCAAAGTCAGAGGGGTGCCCTGAGTTGGGGTCCCAGGTGTTCTGAGCATAGAAGTTCCTCTCTAAATATATATGGTGCTATCCCCCGTCGTGCTGTGTGGGTTTGGGCTGGGGGGGCCTGGGTGCTTTGTGTGAGTGGAACACCAGAAGTGTACCCAGTCATAGCAGGTGTGGTGCTGTCCCCCAACACCCCCTCTGTGCTTTGCATATATGAGTTCCAAGTCCAATGGCAGGTGTTGACACTGGGGCCTCCCATCCTAGATGAAATGTTGCGCCTCCCATGTATTCCACCCATGGTGTATTGGCCAGGTGGGCCCCAGTTGTACTGATGGGAAGTGTGGATACCAGGTCCTCCAGTCCTGGGAATGATGTTGTTCCCTCCTATACCACCACCACTTGCATCTTGGACAGGTGGGTTCCAAGCCAGGGGTGGGTCTCACACTTGCAAATCCAATGGATGCATTGTTGCTCTGGTGGAAAGTGGAAATTGACTTGTCCCTTAACACAAATTTCTTCTCCATGGTGATGGGATTTGTAACTGTAGATTTTCTCCACTCGTGTGGGTCCTGGGTGCAGCGATGGCAAGTGGTCACACCCCGACCTCTAACCCTAAGGATGGTGGTGTCCCCTGCCATCACTCTACCACCTGGATTCAGCTCAGGTAGAACCCAGGCATTTGGCTTCAAGTTGAAAGCAGATATGTGCCCGGATGCTGGGATGGTGGCCTGCCCTTCCTACTGCAGCAGCCGTGCTGCAGTGAGATGACTCCCAGGTGGCCTGGCCCACAGTAGGAACACACGTGGTGCTGGGTGCCCCACACAGTTCTGTCCAAAAGTTAGGTGGGCCAGATGCTTCTGAATAATTGAGGCCTAGGGCATTCACACCAGCCTCAAAACTCCCACAAGCCTCCCATAGAGGCTGCAGGTCCCATCAACAGTGGGCCTGATACGGTACTACCAGACAGCAAGCTACTGTCTCCAGTACTGGGCACCAGGACCAGGCACTGTGGTATCCGCTCCAAAACCAGCAGTAGCAGATACATCCCTGGGGAAACACCTGAGTTGTAGACAAAGGCCGGCTGCATGCTGATGGTGCTGGTGGCAGACAGGGGGTCTGGCAAGCCTGAATCCACTATGCTTCCTCTGGGTGTCTGGACTGCTGAAGAAGTTAGCTTTCTATCTTGTTCTAGGGCTAATGGGTTTCCCAGTGGAATAGACTTGGTAGGCTTCTTCCTACTGTTGGCCCCAGATGTGGGCTGAATGGTGAGTTCTGGGTCCAAGCTTCTGGGTTTCAGGCTTCACTTGAAACATGGGTGCCTCTGTTGACCAAATCCACAGGTAAATAAGTTGAGGCTTGGGTCCAGGCATTGCCACCACTGGGTGCTGTGTTCTCAGAACCAAGAACAGCCATGTGATATGGGTAATGGTTCTTCTTGGAGTCAGAGGTAGACTGAACAATAACAGTCTGAGGAGGAGGTGTTGTGTGCATAGCATCAGTGTCAAAGACTGGTTTGACATCTGTAGAGATGCTATCTGCTGGAGCATAGATAACTGCTGAAGCCATAGGTGGGGGGCTGGGAAAACCAGGAACTGAAGTCATAGGTGGGGGGCTGGGGGAAACAGGAGCTGAAGCCATAGATGAGAGGTTGGGGGAAACAGGAGCTGAAGCCATAGTTGGGGGGCTGGTTGAGGCAGGATTTGGGGATTGAGGGAAACAGCCAAAGCCCTGGGCGGGGGGGTGGGGGGTGGGAAGACAGGGCCCAAAGCCGTAGATGGGGGCCCAGGGGAGAAGCAGCCAGAACCCTAGATGGAGGGATGGGGAAGACACCGGCAGGAGTCCTTGATAGTGGGGCTGGGGAAGGGGGAGTAGTGTCTGTGTCAGTGATGCCCGAATCTGAAGGAGGGCACACTTGCAGATGGCATGACTGGGGTGGCAAGAGAGGCTGCAGCAGAAGTGAGGGGCTGCTCAGTTAGAATGGGGAGTGGTGGGAGGGGGAGAATCTACACACATGGGTGTTGGGGATCAATTTTGGTTGGAGGGTGGCTGGGAGGAGAGGGTTAGGGCGCTCAGAGGTATGGAGAGGTCAGAAATAGAAGGTGGTGTTGCTTCGAGTGAACACTGAATGCCTTTATCCTCCGTACGGGTAATTCCCACAGTGAGATTGGAAACTGGAGGAAGAAGAGAACCTGCAGCAACAGAATGAGAGATCACGGGGGCTGTGTTTCTTGCCTCCTGACCCATATAAGGTGTCGGGCAAGGTGGAAGGCCAGCCGGATTGGGGAATCTGGAGGACAGGTCGGCCAAGTGGGTGGTGGTAGGAGGGACCTGCAAAATGTGACTGACCGGGGAGCCTGTGGTCCCTGGGGCAGGCGGAGGGGCACTGCGGCGTCGCATGGCCTTCCTTGCGTCCTTCAGGATTTTGTTCCGCTGACGCTGCATGTTTTGTTTCAGGGTGCCCGAGGCTTTGGCGAGAGTCATGCCTGGAAGCTTCCGAGGCGGAGGAAGGTCACTGCGACCCCACGGCAGAGGCAGCGGTGGTGGCAGTGGCGGCAGCAGTGGCGGCAGGGGCAGAAACTGCGGCATGGGTGTCTTCCGCTTGAGGGGGTGCCTACTGCGGGCAGATCCCAGGGGAGAAGAGCTGCTCCGTGGGGTGTCTGAAGGTTGTTCACGCCGCAGCGCCTTCCCAGCCATCAGCGACTCTGGGGAGCTGGGGGTGAGGTCTTCACCCCGCACTTCTATTGGCCTGTCGGGCAGCAGGTTGCAGCACGGACTTGGGGCAGAGAGCACCGTGGCCAGGGGGCCAGGCTGCGAGGGAGGCTGGCGGTCTCCAGCAGTGCCGTCTAAGCAGATGGCGGGGCTTTCGGAGGAAGAGTTCATCCGAGGCACCTGGGCTTCCTCATTGAAGTTGCTTTCTGGGTGCACCGGAAGGCAGTTTGCAGGCTCAGGACTGCACTGGAGGGACGTGAGGACCCCGCTGGTCTCCTGGGGCCTGGGTGTCATTGTCATATCCCTGTTGCAGTACGGACTTATCTTCCCATTGTCCTCTCCTTCAGCCTCTGTGTGACCTTCCTCCTCTGTCATGCCTTCCCTGGGCTCTTCTTGGACCATCGCCTCACTCTCCTTTGCGCAAGGAAGTGGGAGGTGACTGGTTGGTACCGGCTTCTCAACCTCAACTACCTGGGCAGGTAGCTCAGGTAGTGAACGCAGGAGAGTAATTTTGCGCCCAGGTGGAGGAATTCTGATGGTTCTCGAAGGTCCGAACATCACGGAATTACGAGTGGACAAGACGGGCTTCTTCTTCCGTGAGTTCCTCAAGTTCACCAGGGGTACGATGCCCACAGGGGAGTACCCAGCCTGCTGGATGGGGTACCGCCTTCTTGGCGCGATGTCAAAGCTGGATGATAAAGGCAGTTGATGCTGGTGCAGCCTGTGAACAGGGTGGAAAGCAGAAGCTGGAGCAGCGGGGTGGCCCCGGCCGGATGTGATGGCATCCCGAGAGGGCAAAACCAGCGAGCGACGGCCCGGCGGGTGCCGGCGGCAGAGCCTGGAAACAACTTTACAAAGTAAATTGCCCATATAGGACAGATTGTGCGCCAAACGCCCTGAGAATAGAGTGTGAAACTGGGAGAGCGTCTCCCTAGCTTCTGACTCCTCTCGTGGTCAAACATGCACTGGAGGGAGGACTCCTCAGCCTGGCACTTGTGATGCGTCCATGGTATAGGCATCACAGAGAAACTGTGCTGCGCGCCTGCAGGTGGCAAAGGGCGGGGCACAGGGCGGGGCCCAGGGCGGGGCACAGGGCGGGGCCCCAGCTCATGACCTCTCCTGAGCTCTCTAGCAGCCTAGACTTCCCACTGGGGGTGGCAGGTGTTTGGCACCAGATGGGCCACCATTCAGAGACTGCTCAGGACTGTGGCGGCCTTCTCCTCCAGAGGTCATCCTGTCTAGCACCTCATCGTGCAGCCACCCTGGTGCCTGCATTTGTGTCGGCCAGCTCTTCCCTGCCTGGGTCTCAGAGGCCTGTGCAAAGCTGAGTGCAGGAGCCGCCAACGCCGTCGGAGGGCGTTCTGGCACCTATGGGGACCTTCCCAGCTTCACTGTGAAGCCTGGAGCCAGGAGCACCTTCTCCACTGCTGCTGCTCTGCCACCATCTCCAGCCGGCAGGGAACCCTTCCTGGCAGGTAAGGCTCTTTTCACTTCTTTTAGAAATTTGGTACAGCAGTTAAACTTTCGACTGTTCTTCAGGGTGTGCAGATGGTAATGGCTTAGCCAGGATTTGAACCAAGCCTGCTCTGGGCTGTGGTGCCTCCTTGTCATACATGCTTCATGTGTTGTTGTTCTTTTTTTGTACTCCTTGTGGCACTTAGCCCTAAGTGTCATACCTATAATGAGCCTATATCCTACCCTGTAGAAGGTTTTCTTTTGCTCAGTTCGTGAACTGATTGCCTACTGCACTGGGTTCTGATCTCAGAAGATGCAGGTTAGGGACCACCAGTTGTCAGCATAGCACCAGCGGAAGTGTTCCCTTTAGTCTAGTTTGAAGGATCCAGATATGTAAAGATCGTAGTCTAGATAAATCGTGGGCTTTCCTGAAAGAAATTTACCAGTGAATTATTCTGTATGGATTAGGAGCCAGTTTCTATGGATGGCCTTCCTGGAGTATGTTCAGTAAGGCAACTCATTCATGTCTAGAAAGCAAATACATCATTTATTGCAGCTTCATAGTGGAGCCCTGTGTCAGTTTAAAATAGTCAGCACAATTTGGTCACTGTGAGCATGTCAGCTTGGGCCAATCTTTACTACTGTGTATAATTCTAGAGATTCTTATGCCCAGGAGAGAAGACACACTCTTGGGTGTCTAGGACAAGGGAAAGATGTTATTATTCACAAGGTAGAAGCTTCAAAATAATAGGAAAGAACTTCAAAACCCTAGTCTAACATGGCTTGATTGAGTTTGAATCTTGTTTCTTTGGCTTACTTCATTGGAGTGTTTTCTTTCTCCTTGGCTGACATTGTGTGTTACACATCAGGCATGTGACATGTCGAGGTTTCAGAACCCAGAATTGTATTGATCAGTGAAACTTTATTTATATATTTTAGTTTAAAATCTATTTAAAATAACACTGGACATAATTCATATATTATACATTAGTTTTGCCCTCTGCTCTTCAGATTCTTTTTATAGTATGTCAGAGCAAATTTGGACTTCCATCCCCAATAAGATTTGAGATTGGAGGACACAAAAGCTTTTTCTCAGACCTAAATTATGTCTGAAAAAAGCGAGAAATATCATAAGCTCTACCTGACCTCTCTAGGAGCAGAAATGATTTACAGCCGTGGCATTTAACCATAATTCCTTGATCTCGTTTGAGAAGTTCAGTAAGGAACAATCTCTTGATTTTTGTTTCTTCCTTGCTTTCTTGTCTTGCTTACCAACAATCCATTGTAATCCATGAATTAATATGGCATCAGGCTGAATGTTCTCTGGAGCTCATTCAAGTAACTTTTTTCCCTAAAATAACTCTAAGTTCCTTGTTTTTCAGCTCCTCGTCTTTCCTTGCCCTTTACTAAAACCAGAACTCACCAAAAGCTGACTGGCTTTGTGCAGACCCTTCTTAGGACACTCTTTCCTTAATTATTTTATTCATCACTCTGTTTCATTTTTTGCCTTCTAGAAATATGTTGAAATCTTTCTGTAGTTGATGACTTCCACAACATCTTGGCTTTTATTGGCTTATTAACTTGGATATTTCTACACTTTTATTTAAAAATGGTTTGAGAAGGAATAGAAAGTAAATATGTTTCCTAGTCTGCCATCTTGAGCTGAAAATCCTGGTCAGTTTTAGCATCCAACCTTCCCATAGGAAAAAAAAAAAAAAAAAAGCCCTTGGCATTAATAGGTGTAACAACTCAAGATTTCAGCTTTTCTGGGGTAATCACTAAGGACTTAGTATGTGGTAATTTCTAATGCTGCTGCTGCTGCTGAGTTGCGTCAGTTGTGTACCAACTCTGTGCAACCCCATAGCCGGCAGCCCACCAGGTTCCTCCGTCCCTGGGATTCTCCAGGCAAGAATACTGGAGTGGGTTGCCATTTCCTTCTTCAGTGCACGAAAGTGAAAAGTGAAAGTGAAGTCGCTCAGTTGTGTCTGACTCCTTGCGACCCCACGGACTGTAGCCCACCAAACTTCTCTGTCCATGGGATTTCCCAGACAAGAGTACAGGAGCAGGTTGCCATTGCCTTCTTCTAATTTCTAATGGGAAAATAATAACTATTTCATGGAATTTATTTGAGGATTACATTAGATAATGAACACACAAATGCTCTCTAAAGTTTAAAAGTCCATAAAAATGATTTTGCAATTGATTTGTTGCTACTTCAGTTTTCCTTGACAGTGATTTATGACCTTGCTTGTGTGAGACGATGCTTTCTGATTTGTTGTTTTGAAAGTTAGATTATATTTTTCAACAGCTCAATGAAAATAACATCATTTCTGAAGGTTAAGGGTGAAGCCGTAAAGGTTTCTTGATACCTGTCACTTTACGATATTTTCAGCAGCTCATTCACTCATGTACTTCTCCTCCCTATTTTGTTGTGGACCTACTACCAGCCAGATACCTTACATCAGGTGTTGGAAAACATTTTCCAGATTTTTAAGTATATATCTTAGACTTGTTGGGCTGTATACAGTTTCTGTAGCTTCTTCTCCTCCTCTTTCTTCAGCAGCCTTTCAAAATGTAAGGCTCAGTATTAGCTCACCCGTCATAAAAAGACGGGCTGAGCTCACAATGATTTGTGAGCAATTACCTGCCAGTCCCTGCTCTCCATTGTCACTGAGTAAGAGGTGCATTTTTTTTTTAGTAAATCATGTCTTTGAGTCAACTCTTAGTCTTCCAGAGCTTGTCCTTACTCTCTTGCTGCTTCTAATCAACAGGGCATTCAGAGAGATCCTGTTAAAACATAAATCAGATTGTATTGCTCAGATCTCTTCAGTGGCTTACTGCAAGCAGAAAGCAAAGTCCTCAGAGTGCCTCCATAGGTAGGCCTAGAAATCTGGGCCTCTGTTTCTTCCCTGACTTGTTCCTTCTCCTCTCTACTTTGCTTACTCTATTTCCCACAAACGGACATCCTTTCTATTCCTTGAATACTCTAGGCACATTCTTGCCTCCTTCTCTTTCCATCTGACTGTTCTCTCTGCTGGTAATATTCATTCCCCAGATATGCACCTTGCTCCCTTCCACAACCACCTTAAATTCCTTGATAAATTTTATCTCCCCCATAAAGCCTTCATTTATTACTTAATTTCAAGTGGCAGGTACCTTCTATCAGCCATCTCCATCTCCCTACCATGCTTTCCATTTTTTCTCTAGCACTTACCTGATATACTAGTTATTCTATGCATCTATTTAATTTTTATTTACATATTGATATATTTTTATATTTGCTTGTATATTTTTGTCTGCCTCCTCAATTGAAGAGAGGGTATATTCATCTGTGTTGATTACTGCTGTGTCATCAACCTATAAAACATTCTGAAGAATGGTGCCTGAAATTTGATAAGGGATTAAGAAATTGGCCACATAACTAAATATGTACATAAATTAATGAACAAATCTCCAGGGCTTCTGGATGAGGTCTAATGAAAAGAGGAAGACAAATGATTGGGACAGGGTACTACAAGAAGTAGAATTTGGAATACTCTGATAGCTATCCTAATAGAGAAGGTCTTGTTAATTTAGATAGTTTTAATGAGAGAGCTGGGAACTAGGGACACACAGCATCAAGATTTTTAGAATATATTGTGTAGAGTTCTTTTTAAGTGTGCACAGATATCACTGAAAATCCATGCATGTGTGCATGACTCTATTACTTTATTTAGTGTTTTACAAGAGCCTCTCAAGGACAGGGTTATAGTAAGTATCAGTATCTTTCCTTTATAATGAGCTTAATTTGTTCAAAATTATATCCTAATTTTTTTGCAACTGTGAAACCAAACTAGCTTTTGAGTAGACACTCCCTAGAAACCTGTGCGGAGAAGGCAATGGCACCCCACTCCAGTACTCTTGCCTGGAAAATCCCATGGACGGAGGAGCCTGGTAGGCTGCAGTCCATGGGGTTGCCAAGAGTCGGACATGACTGAGCGACTTCACTTTGACTCTTCACTTTCATGTATTGGAGAAGGAAATGGAAACCCACTCCAGTGTTCTTGCCTGGAGAATCCCAGGGACGGGGGAGCCTGGTGGGCTGCCGTCTATGGGGTCGCACAGAGTCGGACACAACTGAAGCAACTTGGCAGCAGTAGCAGCAGCAGAAACCTGTGACGTTAATAAAACCAACAAACATGTGTTCAGCTTCCAATGATAGACATACTACAGACTCAATTATGGGCCATCCATTTTAATGAGGGCAAGAAGTGATTTAACAAATACAGAGCAAAGAGGATGTTAAGTTTTGTCCTCTGTTAATATTAGCAATGGATAAAGTGGGCTCCAACATCTTCAAGATAGCTTGAGACCATCATCTCTGTGTCATGGCAGAGGGATGTTCAGCCAGGATGTTGTTCTCTGTCACTCAGAAAAATACCCATAATGTATAATGATACTTACTGAGTCAGATATGAGACTTTTGGGTGGTTAGAAGTCCTTTAGCATGATTCTTTCAGATGCCTTAGCGACAAGATGAAGCTAGCAGCTTTGGACACTTTCAGCAATGAAGAGTTTGTTTGGATGTTAATTTTCATGCTGAATGAAATTCAGCTGAATGAATTTCGTGCTGAATTCACCCTACCTACTTGAAACTGCAGCACAGCACACACACTTCAGTTACCAGTTCAGTTCATTCCACAGAATTTTCATAAAACATAGTGTTCTATATACCTGGGATGTATCTCACTTCGTTTTAAGAATTTCCAGATAATTCTTCATACATAGTGTTACAATTCCAATCTTGCCAAGTCCTGCACCAGTTACATAGAACACAGCACATTTATTTCTCTGGTTGTTCAGATCCCAGTGAAAGAAGAATGGAATGGAATCAAAGAGATGAGATCAGAATTCTTGTCCCAGATTTACCATAAAATAATTGTGTTCTCAGGAAAATTATAGCTATTCTAGACCCCTTTCCTTTTCTTTATTTCAACAGAGTTGCATTCAGTTCAGTTCAGTTCAGTTGCTCCGTCGTGTCCGACTCTTTGCGACCCCATGAATCGCAGCACTCCAGGGCTCCCTGTCCATCACCATCTCCCGGAGTTCACTCAGACTCACGTCCATCGAGTCAGTGATGCCATCCAGCCATCTCATCCTCTGTCGTCCCCTTCTCCTCCTACCCCCAATCCCTCCCAGCATCAGAGTCTTGTCCAATGAGTCAACTCTTCGCATGAGGTGGCCAAAGTACTGGAGTCTCAACTTTAGCATCATTCCTTCCAAAGAAATGCCAGGGCTGATCTTCTTCAGAATGGACTGGTTGGATCTCCTTGCAGTCCAAGGGACTCTCAAGAGTCTCCTCCAGCACCACAGTTCAAAAGCATCAATTCTTTGGTGCTCAGCGTTCTTCACAGTCCAACTCTCACATCCATACACGACCACAGGAAAAACCGTAGCCTTGACTAGACGGACCTTAGTCGGCAAAGTAATGTCTCTGCTTTTGAATATACTATCTAGGTTGGACATAATTTTTCTTCCAAGGAGTAAGCGTCTTTTAATTTCATGGCTGCAGTCACTATCTGCAGTGATTTTGGATCCCAAGAAAATAAAGTCTGACACTGTTTCCACTGTTTCCCCATCTATTTCCCATGAAGTGATGGGACTGGATGCCATGATCTTCGTTTTCTGAATGTTGATGTAGATGACACCAAATAACATCCCCCTCTTTGCTGTCGTAGCTTCGATGTTATTGGTATTCTGAAACACATGAATACAATGACACATGAAGCTGTGCACCATCTCTGTAACTATGTTTTTAGCGTTGCCTCTATTTTGAAAATGAGAGCATGGCTGAGCACAGAAGTAGACGTTTTGACCAGAGGCTCCAAAGTAAATGCAACTAAACCACAAGTTTCCTTCTTTCCTGAAGCTCACTTAACTGAAACATAGGCTGCTGGATATTAAGCGGTAAAGCATATTATCAGTGTATTTTAAAAGCAGCTATTCTTCTAGGATTTCTAATTAGTAGCAGGAAGTTTTGAAATTCTTAAAGGATCATCTGCTCTTGTGAGATTTACAGCTCTGGTTTCCAGTCAACCAAGTTGAATTAGGGCATCTGAACTTTTGGATGCATCTCAGAACTAGAATTCTGAACCTCTTGAGTTTTTCTTCATGCTGTCAGAAATTCATGCCAGATAATCCTTTTAATAGAGAGTATGTACACACTTGTATATTTTCATATAAGAAACCAATGTGGTGAGTGAGGATGGAAGTGAAGCCCTCAGTCTCAGAGGGGTTTTGAGCTCCTGGTGAAATACAGTAATTATTTCTTCAAAATAGAAAAGCAGTTATTTGAAGTTATTAACACCAAATAGCTATTGATACACTTATCTGTGATACATGTATTTACTGTACCAACTAGGTGTGTTCTCTTTGGGAAGTACACAGCTGTTTGAGACACAGATTGTTTATTTTTGTTTGTTTTCCCACAAAGACTGTGACCTTCTGATCAGGAACGTCTGTATTTTACTAACATCTGGAACCACCAGCTAACACGGTGTCTAAAATGTAGCCAATGAATATGAAATCAAGGAACACATTTTTTAAGTACAGACCAGGGCATGGGCAAATATAAAGTTTTTGTTTTCAATCATAACGTGATTGAAACCTGTAAACGATACAGACAACAAGCGCTACAGTAATTCAAAGAAGGCATAGAACAGACAACCTGTAAGGATCTATTGTATAGCACAGGGAGCTATACTCAATATTTTGTAATAACTTATTAATGGAAAAGAACCTGATAAAGCATGTATATATAAATTAATCACTGAACTGTACACCTAAAACTAACATGGCATTATAAATCAACTATACTTCAATTTAAAAAACTGACAACAAAAGACACCTAGAAGTCATAGACATGATATTTCCATAGAGAAGCCAGATGAAGAAGAGAGAGAGAGCTTTTGAATTCACCAGAGCAGTCACAGAGAACCTAGGCTTCGACCTGAACTTGAATTTACATTAAGATTGTGTTGCAGGTACAGATGTAGGTAATCACATACACTCACTATACTGAGACTAGCTGAAGTTATGAGTGTCGTCCAAGATCCCAAAGCAAGTACAGTGTGCAGTCAAAATTTTAAGTGACACCTAATACACTAAAAAAAAAAAAAAAAAAAAAAAAAAAAAGCCCCTTCTGTGATACCGTGTTGTCATTGAAATAATGTTGTTTCTTTCTGGTAGATTATAGTAGAAATTGGTTCTAGTGTCTCCTGTAATTACTAGTTCTGTTTATCCCATCTATAGTTGATCTTCAAAATTTCCATTGGAATGGCTTTGCCAAAATGAAACATACAAGTATTCGTGATGCCTGTATCCAAGCATTTCTTCTGTTGTTCCCTGCTTAGGATTATATGAACAATTCACTATCTTTTCCCTCCTCTAAGAATTCCCTCTGCCCTATTGGGCACCTGGAAAACCCACTTCATTTGTCAAAACTCAGTTTGCATATTATCTCTGTTATGCTGTCTTCTGTTTAGTGTTGTGGTCACACTTTCCTTTTTGCTCCCATTACACTTTTGCATACCTGACTGTTGCACTTGCTACACTGTATTGTAGTTGGATGTTTTACGTAACTCGGGCTTCTTCTGGGCAACATTCCTTGGGGCCAGTGACTACCTTTTCTTCACCCATTGATGCAGCCTTAGCATGTTACTTGGTATGCAGTAGTTAACATAAAAATGAGATCTGAATAAATTTTAAAAGGTAGGTACATATGACTTATCATCACTTTCCAGGTATAACAGGAAAAATCATTACTGTTGGTGCTGAATGTTCACTTCTATTGTAATGAATGGTGGTGGTACTTGACTCCACTTACATTGTTTTACCTACCATTTTATGTATTTCTACCTGATATCTCCTCTTTATTTCCATTTAGATATTTATTGGTAATCCAAGTAAAGCAGGAATGAGGGTAGGGCTAGGCTATACTTGCCTGGAATAGTAAAGACATTGTGTGACTTTTTGGTGAGAAAATCCTGAGGTATGGGAGGTTTACATCTTCCCTTTGAGGCATATGGAGGGCTCCGCCTCTAGAGAGTTTTATTAGCAACTAATCAAGATGTTTTTGCACAAGGCTCCTGATGAGCTATTAGTAATACTAAGAGTGAATCAGAACTAAAGTAGTTTCTGATTTGTTTTACATTGTAAATGTAGGCTATTATTTTTTAATGCTGGGAGTGGTGGTGGTGGAGAGTGACGGAATGGTCTTTTCCCATCTTGATGTTTCAATCCTGTCAAGAGAGATCTTAAATAATTTCAGCCCTGCTGCTTTACTTACTCCACCCGAGGGTGATCAAGTGACTTATATAGGAAGCTTGAAAAGAATTAAGTGGGCATGTTTGTCTTAACTAATTCTGTTTTCTCCCTTGAGAGTGAGAGTTGGTGTCTTCTGTTTCTGTCATCCTGTGTATTACTAGTTCAATTATGGACTAGTAATTTCTAGGGTTCAGTTATGGGATCATTTCATTCAATTAAGCCAGGGTTAGGTCAGTACCAGGAATATTTTGACCTCCATCTTCGCTCTTTTATCTTGTTTCTTAATTAACTCTATACCTAGGTGTAATTAAGTGTTGTATCTGTTGTACTTGCACAAATGCATCATTTGGTGTGTTACCTGGAAACACTGAATAGAAAGAAAGGAGCAGACGTTTTGGAGAGGAAAATGTCCACATGGAAATGTTTCGGTGCTTCCATGTTAGGTAGTCTTGTGCCTTGGTCTTTAACGTGTGGTGGGATGTTGGGACCTTTGACTATTTGAAAATACTTCGGCTTATGCAGTTAAAAGCAGTTAACTGCTGAAGTCTAGAAAAGGTTTAATGTATGCTGTATTAGTTTCCAGTACCTGCTGTAACAAATCAGCATAAACTTGGCTTAACATAATAAAAATGTACTGTCTCACAGTTCTAGAGGTCAGAAGTCTGATATCAAGGTGTCATAGGGTTGCACTCCCTAAAGGTGGTCTAGGGGAGAGTCCACTCCTTGTCTCTCTGAGCTTCCGGTGGTTAGTAGCTTCCTTGGCTTGAGGCCACATCGCTTAGTCTCTGTTTTCACTCCCTTTGTGTTTCTGTATCTTCTCTTCATCTGGTCCAAATTACCCTCTGCCCTTCTTGTTTCATAAGGGCAATTGTCATCATATTAAGAACCCATCTGATTAATACAGGATGGGAATCCCATCTGGAGATCCTTAATGAAACTTGCAAAGACCTTTTTTCCAAGTGAGGTAACAGTTAAGAATTAGAACATGAATGTATCCTTTTGGGGGTCATCCTTCAACCCACTACACCAACAATAAGACTCTGCAGTTGGCTGCAGTTTATTGCATGGGAGAGTGGCTGTTTCTGTCAAGCCACTTAAGTAAAGGTCTGGCATAAAGAAAAGGGGCCCTAGGGAATTGCAGGTGGCTGAGCGAATACCTAGAGCAGAATGAATAGGGACCTGGAAGGTCTTCAGTATAAAGAGAACTTTACCTGGCTCTCAACTTTGGGGTGGGCAGGAGTTTTCAGGGCAGGAAGTACTCAGGCAGCTGCTCACTTTGGCTTACTCTTCAGGTAGTTTTTTCCCAAGCAGGCTTGACTGAGACAAAGACTTAGTTGTAAGGAAAGTATGTTTTATAGAACTTGTCAGCATTGACATATATGGTTACCATAGGCTCAAGTTAATCCCCTTACATGTGGACCCAAGCTGACATGGAATTTGTCAGTTACGTTGGAGAAAGAACTGTTTTCTGAAAGGCAGGCTTCTTTGGTCTATGCAGTAACATAGCCAGAGGCTGTGAAAATGACTATGGCACCATAGGACCATGGAATCTACACATTATAACTGGAGGTATAATGTTACTGGATAGAACCCACAATCAGGTCAGGACTGCAGTGTGAACAGATCATCAAAGAGGAAGGATAACTCCAGAGTCCATGTGTGATAGGTGCTCAGGGCTGTGCATTGCACATGGCAAGTTCATAGTGACCAGTCAACCTTAGGCCAGGAAAGTCCTCCTGGTTCTAAGTTTGCAGGTCAGGACTTTCAGATAAATGGCACAGACCAATGGACATCCTAGTGAGGCTAAAATCAGAGAGACTTTATCTTTCTTTCAAATGCCACTGAGTTTCTGCTATGTTCTTTGATAATTTCTGTACTGGATTCTGAGAATGAAAATGTGCCTAGTTTTCTTATTCTAGGAGTGGGGACTGGCTTGGTTTTGAGATTTTTTAAATTGTGGGCATAATGCTGTAATCTCAGATTGAAACTTAGTAACTCTTTAAAATCGTTAAAAGCATGGTTCATGAAAGACCTGATAAACTGCTAGAACAGCCAAGATCCCGGGAGACCACGGCAATGTCAGTGACAGAAGTCTAAGCTGTAGATATGGAAGGATCCCTCAGTCCACTGAGACACTGAAAGCCCTGCCACTGAGAATGAATTAAAACATGCATTTGGGAGGATTCTTTCTGGACATTTAAGGACTTCAGATTTTTAACCCAGCATAACAAGGAAACTTGATTAAAAAAAAAAAAGTGAGGTCTTCAACTTTGTTTTTCTTTCTCAAGATTGCTTTGGTTATTGAGGGTTCTTTTTGGTTACATATACATTTTAGACTAATTTCTTCTATTTCTGAAAAAACAGGGGATTTTGATAGGTATTGCAATAAACTCTTGATAGCTTTGTGTAATATGGACATTTTAACATATTAAGTCTTCCAGTTCATAAACATGGGATATCGTTCCATTTATGTCTTCATTAATTTCTTTCAATAACATTTTTTAGTTTTCAGTGTGCAAGTCTTTCATGTCTTTAGTTAAGTTTATTCATATTTTATTTTTTTGTTACTATTATAAATGAAATTGTTCTCCTGATTTCTTCTTTAGATTGTTAATTGTTAGTGAACAGAAGTGCAAGTAATGTGTGTATGCTGATTTTGTATTCTGCCAACACACTGCCAAGTTTATTAGTTCTAATAGATTTTGTTGTGAAATCTTTACCATTTTCTGCATCTGTTTTCAGAATGTTCACTTTCTGCCTAAGTGTATCCTTAATTCTAGGTGACATTTTCACTTCCATCTTAGGTTTTCATCTTTTTATAAAATTGTGTTACCATTAATTTTTAAATTTTCATAATTGCATTTACATTTTGGCTGTACTGGATCTTCATTGCTGGGCAAGCGTTCCTTTAGTTGTGGCAAGCAGAGCTTCCTCTCTGTGTGCAGTGCGTGGGCTTCTCGCTGCAGTGGTTTTTCTCCTTGTGGAGCATGAGCTTGAGGGTGTGTTGGCTGCAGTCATTGTGGTGTGTGGGCTCAGTAGTTGTGGTTCCCAGTCTCTAGAGCACAGGCTCAGGAGTTGTGGCGCAGGGGCTTAGTTGCTTCATGGCATGTGGGATCTTCCCAGACAGGAATCTAACCCAGGTCCCCTGCACTGGCAGGCAGATTCTTTACCACTGAACCACCAGAGAAGTCCCTTAGTCTTTCATCTTAATTCTCAGTATATTCAGGCTTCGTTGGGTATATCTCTTGCTCCTCTTCCCTGTACCCGACCATGCCTAGAATAGGAGGTGCCTCTACGAACCTGTGTTGACTTATTTTAAATGACATAAGTGCGTGAATATGTTCATTTCCCTCTGGAAAAGGGGGTTACATTCCATAAGATTCAAACATCAAGTCTTTAAACTTCACTGAACCCATAGATTCATAAATAGTTGCCTAATTATCCTCCCCTATACCACTCTAAAATAATCATATCAAAGTATGGTTATTAATTGTCTTAATTGCAAAGAAATAATAGCAAACAGAAAGAAATTGCTTCTCAAAAGAAATTCTTCCACCAAAGTAAAAACTAAAGGTCAAAAAGTCAAATCAATATGGGATTTGTGACTATTCTAAGTGATAAAGAACTCTGACAAGAAATACTGCAGTGCTGATTGCTATTGTCATCTTTTCACTTTCCATTACAATTGTTTATGTTATTCTCATGAGGTTTTACTTAAGTTATCAAGATTTTTACAATAGTCAAATTAAAAAAAAAACAAAAATCAAAATATCTTGAAATGCCAATACAAAGAAAATGAGTCAGACCATGAAAAATGTTTTAGACAAGTTGACAACGTATATTCTTTGCTCATTTCTTTTTGAGACAAGGTCCATCTTATTCACACCCACATGTACAATACACTGAATAAAATACAACCAATCACCCTATGATGATGAAAAACAAAAGACACGATGGTTCTAGAAATTTCTTCTCTTTATTCCTAGTATCTTGTTGTATCTGGCAAAATAAGCAGGTTGAAATGTTCTCTAAATTTTTTGTGTTTCATTTAATAATAATTTGCTTATTTATCTTAATGTAAATATTAAAAAATATTTACACTATTCAATGTTCAAGGACAGGAGGAGTGGCGGTGAGGAGATACCTGTCGTCCAAGGTAAGGAGCAGCAGCTGCGCTTTGCTGGAGCAGCTGTGAAGAGATACCACACATCCAAGGTAAGAGAAACCCAAGTAAGATGGTAGGTGTTGCAAGAGGGCATCAGAGGGCAGACACACTGAAACCATACTCACAGAAAACTAGTCAATCTAATCACACTAGGACCACAGCCTTGATTAACTCAATGAAAATAAGCCATGCCCGTGGGGCCACCCAAGACGGGCAGGTCATGGTGGAGAGGTCTGACAGAATGTGGTCCACTGGAGAAGGAACTTCAGTATTCTTGCCTTGAAAAACGCCATGAACAGTGTGAAAAGGCAAAATGATAGGATACTGAAAGAGGAACTCCCCAGGTCATTAGGTGCCCAAGATGCTACTGTAGATCAGTAGAGAAATCACTCCAGAAAGAATGAAGGAATGGAGCCAAAGCAAAGACGATACCCAGTTGTGGATGTGACTGGTGATAGAAGCAAGGTCCGATGCTGTAAAGAGCAATATTGCATAGGAACCTGGAATGTCAGGTCCATGAAGCAAGGCAAATTGGAAGTGGTCAAACAAGAGATGGCAAGAGTGAACGTCGACATTCTAGGAGTCAGCGAACTAAAATGGACTGGAATGGGTGAATTTAACTCAGATGACCATTATATCTACTACTGCGGGCAGGAATCCCTCAGAAGAAATGGAGTAGCCATCATGGTCAACAAAAGAGTCCGAAATGTAGTACTTGGATGCAATCTCAACAATGGCAGAATGATCTCTGTTCATTTCCAAGGCAAATCATTCAATATGACAGTAATCCAAGTCTATGCCCCCACCAGGAATGCTGAAGAAACTGAAGTTGAATGGTTTTATGAAGACCTACAAGACCTTTTAGAACTAACACCCAAAAAAGATATCCTTTTCATTATAGGGGACTGGAATGCAAAAGTAGGAAGCCAAGAAACACCTGGAGTAACAGGCAAATTTGGCCTTGAAATACGGAATGAAGCAGGGCAAAGGCTAACAGAGTTTTGCCAAGAAAATGCACTGGTCATAGCAAACAGCCTCTTCCAACAACACAAGAAAAGACTCTACACATGGACATCACCAGATGGTCAACACCGAAATCAGATTGATTATATTCTTTGCAGCCAAAGATGGAGAAGCTCTATACAGTCAACAACAACAAGACCAGGAGCTGACTGTGGCTCAGATCATGAACTCCTTATTGCCAAATTCAGACTTAAATTGAAGAAAGTGGGGAAAATCATTAGACCATTCAGGTATGACCTAAATCAAATCCCTTATGATTATACAGTGGAAGTGAGAAATAGATGTAAGGGCCTAGATCTGATGAGTGCCTCAGGAACTATGGACTGAGGTTCATGACATTGTACAGGAGACAGGGGTCAAGACCATCCCCATGGAAAAGAAATGCAAAAAAGCAACATGGCTGTCTGGGGAGGCCTTACAAATAGCTATGAAAAGAAGAGAAGCAAAAAGCAAAGGAGAAAAGGAAAGATAAAAGCATCTGAATGCAGAGTTCCAAAGAATAGCAAGAAGAGATAAGAAAGCCTTCTTCAGCAATCAATGCAAAGAAATAGAGGAAGACCACAGAATAGGAAAGACTAGAGATCTCTTCAAGAAAATTAGAGATAGCAAAGGAACATTTCATGCAAAGATGGGCTCGATAAAGGACAGAAATGGTCTGGACCTAACAGAAGCAGAAGATATTAAGAAGAGATGGCAAGAATACACATAAGAACTGTACAAGAAAGATCTTCACGACCCAGATAATCATGATGATGGGATCACTCATCTAGAGCCAGACATCTTGGAATGTGAAGTCAAGTGGGCCTTAGGAAGCATCACTACGAACAAAGCTAGTGGAGGTGATGGAATTCCAGTTGAGCTATTTCAAATCCTGAAAGATGATGCTGTGAAAGTGCTGCACTCAATATGCCAGCAAATTTGGAAAACTTTTCCACAGGACTGGAAAAGGTCAGTTTTCATTCCAATCCCAAAGAAAGGCAATGCCAAAGAATGGTCAAAATACTGCACAATTGCACTCATCTCACATGCTAGTAAAGTAATGCTCAAAATTCTCCAAGCCAGGCTTCAGCAATATGTGAACCATGAACTTCCAGATGTTAAAGCTGGTTTTAGAAGAGGCAAAGGAACCAGAGATCAAATTGCCAACATCTGCTGGATCATGGAAAAAGCAAGAGAGTTCCAGAAAAACGTCTATTTCTGCTTTATTGACTATGCCAAAGCCTTTGACTGTGTGGATCACAAGAAACTGTGGAAAATTCTGAAAGAGATGGGAATACCAGACCACCTGACCTGCCTCTTGAGAAACTTATATGCAGGTCAGGAAGCAACAGTTAGAACTGGACATGGAACAACAGACTGGTTCCAAATAGGAAAAGGAGTACGTCAAGGCTGTATATTGTTACCCTGCTTATTTAACTTCTATGCAGAGTACATCATGAGAAACGCTGGACTGGAAGAAGCACAAGCTGGAATCAAGATTGCTGGGAGAAATATCAATAACCTCAGATATGCAGATGATACAACCCTTATGAAGAGGAACTAAAAAGCCTCTTAATGAAAGTGAAAGTGGAGAGTGAAAAAGCTAAAAGCTCAACATTCAGAAAACAAAGATCATGGCATCTGGTCCCATCAGTTCATGGGAAATAGATGGGGAAACAGTTTCAGACTTTATATTTTTAGGCTCCAAAATCACTGCAGATGGTGACTGCAGCCATGAAATTAAAAGATGCTTACTCCTTGGAAGAAAAGTTATGACCAACCTAGATAGCATACTGAAAAGCAGAGACATTACTTTGCCAACAAAGGTCCGTCTAGTCAAGGCTATGGTTTTTCCAGTAGTCGTGTATTGATGTGAGAATTGGAATGTGAAGAAAGCTGAGCACCAAAGAATTGATGCTTTTGAACTGTGGTGTTGGAGAAGACTCTTGAGAGTCCCTTGGACTGCAAGGAGATCCAACCAGTCCATTCTGAAGGAGCTCAGTCCTGGGTGTTCTTTGGAAGGAATGATGCTACAGCTGAAACTCCAGTACTTTGGCCACTTCATGCCAAGCGTTGACTCTTTTGAAAAGACTTTGATGCTGGGAGGGATTCGGGGCAGGAGGAGAAGGGGACAACAGAGGATAAGATGGTTGGATGGCATCACTGACTCGATGGACATGAGTCTGAGTGAACTCCTGGAATTGGTGATGGACAGGGAGCCCTGGCGTGCTGCGATTCATGGGGATGCCAAGATTTGGACACAACTGAGCGACTGTACTAAACTGAACTGAACTGAAATCTTAAAAAAAAAAAAAAAAAAACTTGAAATGTTTTAACAGTTGTCATAAGAATTTTCCCACCTATTTTATCTAATGTTCCCTTCGCCTCCTATAATGATCTTTTAGTATAGCCTTCATATACCACTCACATACTTCCCAGACTCTACAGACCAATACGTGTACAAAAATAGCTTCCTGGGATGGATTAGAATACATTAGGTTGAATTGGGAAGGCTGAAGAATCCATAATTTTTCATCTCAACATTTCAAAAGTACGTTTGGAAATTTTGCACTCAAGTTTTAGTGCAAATTCCATCAACTTACCAAATGCATTTCAGGTATACCTAAGTATGTCCAGTAAAATGGTGAGGCTCTATTACTGGGAGACTATTTAAATGAGCAAGTGAAAAGAAATCATCAAAAGGATACATTATAACCAAAAGGCAGATATCATGGGTCAATCAAGCAATCCCAGAAACATATCCACACATATAGGACAATTAACTTTCAGAAGAGGTGCAAAGCCCGTTTAGAAGAGAAAGAATAATCTTCTTGACAAATGGCACTGGAAAATGTAGTACACGGGTAATATCCATAGATATCCATATGCAAGACTATGGGTTTTGATCCCTACCTCACACCGTATAAAGAATTAACTAAAAATAGATCAAAACATAAATCTGTTAAACTTGGACAAAATCTGTTTGACCTTGGTTAAGCGAAGATTTCCTAGAGATGACACCAAAAATAAGATCCATAAAAGAAAAGAAACTGATAAATTAAGTTTCATCTTTGAAGAAAAGCTACAGATTGGAAGAAAACATTTTCAGATTATAAATTTGAAAGAACTTGTATCTGTAACACCAATAGAACTCAAAAGTCAGTAATTAGAAACTTTGAAAGAAAAATGAGCAAAAATATTTAAAAAGAGATCCTTCCAAGATGTATGGATGTCAAATAACCACATGACGTTGCTCAATGCAATCAATTAGTAGCTAAAAGGAAAGAACCACAGGAGATACCACTGCACACCTGTTGAACTAGAGTCCAACCACACTAAGTGCTGGTGAGGCAGTGTAAAAATTGGAAGTTTATACACTGCTTGTTGTTGCTGTTGTTGTTCAGTCACTAAGTCGTGTTCAACTCTGTAAACCCATGGACTGTAGCACTACAGGCTACTCTGTCCTCCACTATCTCCTGAAGTTTGCTCAAATTCATGTCTGTTGAGTCAGTGATGCTATCTAACCATCTCATTCTCTGCCTCCTTCTCCTTTTTCCCTTAGTCTTTCCCAGCATCAGAGTCTTTTCCAGTGAGTTAGCTCTTTGCATCAGGTGGCTAAAGTATTGGAGCTTTAGCTTCAGCATCAATCTGTCCAGTGAATATTCAGAATTGATTTCCTTCAGGGTTGACTTGTTTGATCTCCTTGCTGACCAGGGGACTCTCAAGAGTCTTCTCCAGCACCACAATATGAAATCAATCAATTCTTTAGTGCTCAATCTTCTTTAGGTCCAATTCTCACATTCGTACATGACTACTAGGAAAACCATAGGTTTGACTATATGGACCTTTGTCAGCAAAATGATGTCTCTGCTTTTGAATATGCTGTCTAGATTTGTCATAGCTTTCCTTCCAAAGAATGAGCATCTTCTAATTTCATAGTTGCAGTCACCATCCACAGGGATTTTGGAGCCCAGAAAAATAAAATCTGTTACTCTTTCTATTTTTTCCCCTTCTATTAGCTGTGAAATGATGAGACCGGATGCCATGACCTTAGGTTGTTTTTTTTTTTTTTTTTTTTTTTTTTAATGTTAAGTTTCAAGCCAGCTTTTTCACTCTCTTCTTTCACCCTCATCAAGAGGCTTTTTAGTTCTTCTTCACTTTCTAACTTTAGAATGATATCATCTGCAACCATCCGAGATGGCTGATATTTCTCTTGGCAGTCTTGATTCCAGCTTGCAATTCATCCAGCCTGGCAGGAGAGTGGTACAGTTACTTCAGAAATCAGTTTGTGTATTTCTTTGAAAGTTAAAGATGGTAAGAGCTTATCATATGATCCAGCCTTTTTATAACTAGATATTTATTCAAGAAAAATAAAAGCATTTGTTCATACAAAGACTTGTACATGTATCTTCATAGCACCTTTATTTTTAGTACAATTGTAACAACATCAAGCATCCTTCAACAGGTTAATGAATAAACATACTATTGTATACTCATACAATGAAACACCACTCAGCAAAATGTTATTATATTCCCATTATTATATCCACAAACATATGGATTACTTTCAAAATAATTACACTGAGTATAAGAAGCCAGGCAGAAGAGTGGATACTGTGTGAATCCATTTATATAAATTTTTAGAAAATGGAAACACCTCTATAACGATAGAAAGCTTATCAGTGGTCATCTGGGGAAGTGGAGGGATGGAATGTGGAAAGAAAATAGGGGCATTATGAATGAGGTATGGAGACACTTTTGCAAGTGATGGATGTGTTCCTTTTTTTGACTGTGTTGGCAGTTTCATGGGTATATGTATATATATATATATATATATATATATATATATATATATATATATATATATTTCAGAACTTAGTCAAATTGTGTACTTTAAGTATGTGCAGTTTATCATGTTAATTTTATCTTAATAGAACCCTTAATAGCAGGCAAGAACAGAAGTTTGTCTTAACAAAAATGTACAAAAGAACAGAAAAGTTAAGTCCATTATGATCTCTGTCAGTTGAATATTTCTATAGTTTATCTCCCTCAAAACATACATCCCAGTTCTTGAAAGAGATGGGACTCTTGCTGCTACTGTTACTGCTAAGTCACTTCAGTCGTGTCCGACTCTGTGCGACCCCATAGACGGCAGCCCACCAGGCTCCGCCGTCCCCGGGATTCTCCAGGCAAGAACACTGGAGTAGGTTGCCATTTCCTTCTCCAATGCATGAAAGTGAAAAGTGAAAGTGAAGTCACTCAGTCGCGTCCGGCTCTTCATGACCCCATGGACTGCAGCCTTCCAGGCTCCTCCGTCCATGGGATTTTCCAGACAAGAGTGCTGGAGTGGGGTGCCATTAATCAAAAGTAATCAAACCATATTCATTGAATTTCAGCAATAGTTTTTGATATCTCTCTAGCAACATATTAGAGAAAAGGAGAAAATAAAATTTACCCCACATGTACCCAGAACATCTGTGGCTTCACTGAGGATGCTTGAGGATCATAGCCTCACTATTACCTATCAGAGGCTGTAGTACATGTCTTTGGTTGCCATTACACCCAATGGCAACAGTGGTATCTGGTGATAAGTGGTTGGCATATGGCTGCTGTGACTCTGGTGAGATGCCTTCTCAATGTTTTGTGCACAGAAGGACTGTGAAAGGGTAGCAAGAACAAAAGTGGAATAAAATTGGATGTTCTCTATATAAGTTCAGAGATCTTGGTATCACTATGAAGAACATGGCTTATATATATAAATCATCTCTTTTTCCAAAGATAAATGTAGTTCTAATGATAGTAACATCTCTAAGTGAGCCCTAAATCATTTGACCAAATTTCTTGGGCTTAGGAAACCTCTCTGGATTGATTAAAGAATCACTAACCACTAGCAGAAGGCCATCATGTGTATAAGATGATCTCACATCCCAAGGGAGAGTCTCTTAATTTGTTATGTTTAATTGATATTTCCAGTGATTCCAAACAGAGAGATACATAAAAGTGCCCTCATTCTCAAATAATTAGGAGATTAGGAAACTGTACTAGTAATCCTAAACCTCGTATTTGAAATGCTTCCAGATTTAAGCCTTTTGAAGTGCTGTGTTTTCTCAACTGCTTTTTTTTTTTTTTAATTTTACTATTTAATGTTCTTTGAATCACACAATTCTCCTACAGGGGATGAATATGCCAGAACAGATAAGGACATGTATTTTCAAAAGGCTTTCTACTTCAAGTTTAATAGTATCCCAAAGTTTATATAACAGAGTCCCAAGCTGTTGCAAGGGTTTGACAAGCATGTTTTTCAGCAGTTCTGGGATTTATGTTAGTGCAGATAAAGCAAAGAAAATTTACTGAGTTCCTAAATAACCAGTGGTGCAAGTTCTTATTAATATTCTTAGTGTTGGTAAATATTCTTTCTTGCTGTTCTGCCTTAGATTTCTTCATTTGTTTTCTTCTTCAGGGACTTCTTGGCTATTTTAAAGAGGCATCAAGCTTGTTTTTCATTATTCGAATTTGTATTGTCTCTTGCCCCTTTTTTTGTCTTCTCTATATGGCTTGATTTACTTTGCCATATTTAAGGTTTACTCATTTGGTAACATCAGGCTGCATCTTAAGGGCATGTAGATAAAAACAAAGATAATTGTTTGTGCAGTAAGCTTGAACTGTTTGCACACGTGTACACAACCATTTTATATATTTTTATTGGTCACTTTTTTTTAAAGATTTGCTAACATGGTTAAACTTTTATTGTAGAATCCCCTGGCTACCTAAATCATTCAGCTGATAATCCTGATTCTCAGGTGGAAAGAAGGGGCTGACTTCCCTCTCTGCCCGCCACCACCCCCACCCCCTGCCCCGCCCACACCACCAGGACTCAACTTTACTGCATAAAGCCAGTGTTGAGCAAGCACCTAGAAATTTACAGAGTCTACCAGCAGGGAGAGTTATGACCCAAAAAAGCCCCCCTTCCTCATGACTGACATCAAGAATCCTGACCCTCCACATTTTATTATTCCTCATTCATGTGCTTGCTATTAAGTGATTTTCCTGTGTATGGACCCCAAATCCTCTAGAACTCTTCTTCCATAAAATTGTCATATATTTGCAGTGCTCCTGTCTCATAGAAAGTAATATTTTAGATGGGAACAGCCAAAGAAATAGTTCACATAAACTCTGAAGCTAAGGCTATAAAACACAGGTAGGCAGGATACTTCTTTAGGGAGTTTATTTTTAAACAGTTTCAAGTCATATCTGGCCTTTACTTCTCCAAATATGAATTATTTTTCAAGCAAATGTCAAATTCTATGACTTTTTACAGATTCCATTTTGTAATTATCTAGTGTCAGACTTTATTTTTGGGGGCTCCAAAATCACTGCAGATGGTGATTGCAGCCATGAAATTGAAAGACGCTTACTCCTTGGAAGAAAAGTTATGAGCAACCTAGACAGTATATTCAAAAGCAGAGACATTACTTTGCTGACTAAGGTCCGTCTAGTCAAGGCTATGGTTTTTCCAGTGGTCATGTATGAATGTGAGAGTTGGCCTGTGAAGAAGGCTGAGCACTGAAGAATTGATGCTTTTGAACTGTGGTGTTGGAGAAAGCTCTTGAGGGTCCCTTGGACTGCAAGGAGATCCAACCAGTCCATTCTGAAGGAGATCAGCCCTGGGATTTCTTTGGAAGGAATGATGCTAAAGCTGAAACTCCAGTACTTTGGCCACCTCATGCGAAGAGTTGACTCATTGGAAAAGACTTTGATGCTGCGAGGGACTGGGGGCAGGAGAAGGGGACAACAGAGGATGAGATGGCTGGATGGCATCACTGACTCTATGGATGTGAGTCTGAGTGAATTCTGGGAGTTGGTGATGGACAGGGAGGCCTGGCGTGCTGCGATTCATGGGGTCGCAAAGAGTCGGACACGACTGAGCGACTGAACTGAACTGACACTTCACTTCCTGAACTGACACATTTTACTGAACCCCAGAGCTCTTTGGTTTCTGATAAGCTCTAGGTAACAATAGCTACCTTGTAGCAATAGCTACTTTCAAACTCTTCTTAGCAGGAGAGTTCTGGGGATGCTTTGTTCTTGGTTTCTTTTTTGATTATTAGTGCGTTACTTTATGTCTCACCAGTTCCTGGGGAGGGGTCTAGACTAGCACTTAGAAAGCCTGACTCTTTGTCTCCTTAGTTGGGTGAATCAGTTAATATCACTGGAATTTAGTTTCCTCATCTGCAAAATGGGAATCAGAATACCAGGCCTGTCTACTGTACAGAATTTTTTTGAAGGTCAAGGGAAACTGTGTACTTACTGACGTTTTGAAGATGACTGTGTGTGGCAGCAACACACAGTATCATTATTACTATTGTATTGTTCTTACTCCTGTTTCTACCATACTGCTAATAATAACACGGTGAGATGCTATCCATAAAGTATGCTCATCATTTTCAATGAGTTTGTCATGCTTTGTACAAGATGATATTACATTTTATATATCTTATATTTTGTTGAGGAACCAGTCTCCACTTGAATTTTTATTTATTAACACTGATAAATAACTGCTGGGCTTCCCTGATAGTTCAGCAGGTAAAGAATTTGCCTGCAGTATGGGAGACATAGGAGACATGGGTTGGATCCCTGGGATCAGGAAGATCTCCTAGAGAAGGCAATAGCAACCCACTCCAGTATTCTTGCCTGGGAAATTGCATGGACAGAGGAGTCTAGTGGGCTATAGTCCTTGGGGTCACAAAGAGTTGGACACAACTAAGCACAACAGTAACAAAAAATAAATAACTATAAAGCCTGATTAGATAACAAAAGGGAAAATTGTATTTAAATTCAAGGAGCAAAGAGAATCCAAAGAACAAAAGCATATAAAGTGTTCAAACCTGCTAGAAGAAATATATATTTTTATTGTGAGTTTATATCAAACAGTGGTTCCGTATGAGACAAAGTCATTGGATATGCTTATTATGATTTCAACACTCAAAGAATCCACTCAGCTTCTTTTAATCAGACGAAGAGAAGGTACACACCAGGCACAAACATTTGTGAGGTTCTGTCTGTGAAAATCGTTGCATTGCCCAAACCCCATGTATACTCCAAATCTTCATAACACAGTTTGTTAGAAGTAAATTGTTTCTGGCAATTCTGTGCCTGAAATTTCTGAGCAGCTTGACACTCCAGTTTATCGCTGGAGGACATTATTAGTCATTCTTTTATTTTTTTAAATGCAGAGGTAATATGTGTGTCTATGTAGTAGCATGCTGAGTAATAACCAAGAGAATGGGATATTTTTACAGGCTATTGATGGGCACGCTCTGCTTGTACATAGTTCCACATCTGCCCCACCTGTTGACTTCTTGCTGACTTGCCTCCTCAGCATCATGTGTGTGGCCTAACATGCGAAACTTTGCTTCCACGTTTAGTATGTGTTTCCCCAGCTACAGATTGTAAAAGAGAGTACCAAGCCTCAGTGGATGGGTTTTTATCCAGACAGGCACAAAGCTGATGATCGAATAAGTCTGCAACACTGATTTCAAGCAGGACAGGTTAGCTAAGGAGCAGATAGGGGCAAGAGGTAAGCAGCTCAGGATAACTGAGACCACAAAGAGGCTTGATAGAAGCCACTGTTTAGCTGTGTCAAGGAATGGAGACCTTCCCTTAAGAATCAATTAGTGGTTTGTCCCTCGGAGGGCCTGCAAATGACTCAGAGCTCTGGGCACAACTGTTCACCTGGTCTCTGTGACCAGTGGAGTGTATGCAGCTCCATGGGCCATTTCTTTTGTCATCATTGGGCATTAACATGATCTGAGGAGGATCTGTTGTTTTTCTTGCAGAATTAAAAAAAAAAAATTTTCATAAGAAATATTTTGCTTTACATAAGTGAAGGAGTATATGCTTACTTGTGACTTGGTTGAGACTCAAGTAATAAGAATATTTGCCATGTGAGAAGCTGGTATCTGCAAACAGCCTCCCCACTTCCACATCCTCTACCCAAATCTACCACCTGGTCAGCCCAGAGTTGCACTGGCACTCTTGTGCAGGAGTGCTTTCATTACCGAATCCCAGACCACCCTTTCAATGATTAAAGAATGCCCTGTTATATTTATTAGAGAGGTGGCTGATATTGCTGCTGATTGTTGAATTTCGGTTTCCTGTGGTTGATTTTCATGCATGAGGAATACCCAGCTCCTGGGCAGGTATCAGGGCTCCATCAATCTCCCCAGGCTGCCTCAACCTCAGGATATGTAAGAGTAGCGGATAAATTGGAAGATCAATGACTTGTCCCTGCTGCCGCATCAGCTGCTATTGAGAAATTAATATGAGGATCACTATAAATAAAAGATAAAAGATGATATGGCTAACAGTGTAAAATATTAAGGCTGGACACAATCTGCCAGAGGAAACTAAACCACAAGAGGAAGAAATTAACCCTGTACAGGCCTTCCACCAACTTGCTGCAAATCCAGTCTGAAAACAAGAGGTGGTGCTGGAATGTGAGAAGGATCTCTTCCTAGAGAAAGAGTTAACAAAACAGTGTTCCTTCTCTTCTCTGTGTTGTAGAGTTTTAAGGCTTAGAAGAGATTGCAGAAATTATTTAACCCTACACATCTCATTTTACATGAGGAGACTGAGGATGAGAGTGCTAAGTGGTTTGCTCAAATATTTGTAGCTAGTCAGCAACGGAGCTGCTAATGGACCCCAGTTCCTGTGCTCAATCTTTTTTATCAAGCTATCTCCTATCACAAAGTCTCTTCATAAAACTCCCATTTTTGTGCTCTCTAGGGCTTCCCTTAGAAGAGCGCTAATTTGTAATCGTGCCAGAAGCAGTAAAAGACAAGTGTGTTTCTTAACATACACTCAAGACCAGAGATCTATGTGCAGCATGACAATAACACTTGACATATCATTTGCAGAGTATCTCTGATTCTGGAGCTTCGCAGAGGGAAATATCCATGTTTCTCCTAGAGAAGAGAAAATGGAATAGATGATCAGACTCAAAAAGATATGTGGAGTCCAGAAAGGAGTTTGGGAAAGAAAAGAAAAATGCCAGTTGAATTAGGATAATGCTGGTTGTCAACAAAATAAGGCCCTAAGAGGAGCAACCTGTTGAAAAGTCATGGGTTAATTATATTTGCATCTATAAGTCTAAATTGAGCTGCTGGCTCTCATGCTCAATTGGTGTGCACTAGTCTACATGGCTCAACTCCAAGTGACTCTGAATCCCCAGGGTTTCCAGTTTTAAACTTTACTCAGCCAGTACTGGCAGCTTCCTGGGTGGCTCAGTGGTAAAGAATCTGCCTGCTGATGCAGGAGATATGGTTCGATCCCTGCATCGGGAAGATCCCCTGGAGGAGGACCTGGCAACCCATTCCAGTATTCTTGTCTGGGAAATCTCAAGGACAGAGGAGCCTGGCAGGCTACAATCCATGAGGTCACAAAGAGCTGGACATGACAGAGCGACTGAGTATGCAGACACACACTGGCAACTTGAGACATGAGAAACGAGGCTGTTGTTATTGCCAGACAGCTGAGTTAGGTATATGCCTCGATTTGCAATTCCTTCTGGCTGCTTCTCAGGACAACTAGATGGGATTTAGATTCCTTAAAATGCGTTTATGAATCTATTGGTCTTGACTCTAGGTTATACCCATGAATTCATCTGTAGTTGGCAAGGAGCATTTAAATTCTCATCTCCTATATCATTTAAGCCTCTCTTTAGAGCCTGGCCTCACTCTCACCTGTTAATAATCAGAAGTCAGCTACATGAAAGAGTCAAGTCAAGCTCCATCTTTTGAAGACAAATGCACTTTAAAAAAAAATAGTGGGATGCAGATTTTATTTAAAGGCATATCACCGACTGGGTGACAAAGTCTGATTCTGTCTTCAGCAGGTTAAAAAAAATCCATGATCTCAAACTCTTGCTTTTCCTTTAAAAAAAAATGCAAACTTCTATCAGAGCTATTTCTTAAGGGCCAAAACTGTACGTTACAAAAAGAGAGAGAAAAAAAAGATTAGAGATCAATGCAAGCTCTCCCTGAAATACCTGCCTCAGTTGAGAAATGAATATGAAGATCACTATAAATAAAAGATAAAAGATGCTATGCCTTTTCGAGTAAAATATGAGGCCAGTCACAATATGATGTAGCAGGTTTAACCAAATTAACCCCCTGGGATAAACAGGGGCTTGGATTTTGCTGCATTTGAAAAATGAACTGATATTTTAAACAATAAGCTTATATGTGAAAAAAAGTCATCCAGGGGCTCAAAGAGGAGAATTCAGCTTCTTTCCTTTTAGGTAGTCTCTCTCAGACACCTGCACGAGATTTGGAAAATGCTTTCCCCTGGGCGACAGAAAACAGAGCAATCATTCAGCATTCTGCAAAGGTGCACCAACTTATCTTATTGGTTGATGTGATAGCTGGAAGCTGTGTTTAGGGGATGGATTATTTTTTGCATTTCAGTCTACAAGCTTCTCTCAGAAAATATGCTTTCCATTAGGATGTACACAAATCATTTTCTAATATACCGTTCATTAGATTAATGTTAGTATTAGAGCTTCGTAGAGCATATATGTGTCTTGGGCATTTTTCCAGAAATGCATTATGTAACACATGGATTTCCAGTTCATAATTGCAAAGGTTTCAAAGCTGGAGCTTCAGAGGAGAAGCAGGCTAGCTGCAATGACTTTTTCACTTCCTTGCCCAACTAGTCTTCCTGAATTGTGTGCCTTTTCCAGGAAATGAGATCAAAATAAAAGTGAAATTTGGTTCAGTCAGAGCGATTACTTTGATCTGTTGAGATTTTTCCAGTTTTTCTCTAAGTCTGTTCCATATAGGCTCTTTTTTTTTTTTTTTTTTTGCATGTTTTGACCTTCTCTATAACCCTAAAAGAATATAGATGGGCTGGGTGACTCACAGCACTTTTGGAGTTGTGAGCTGAATTATTTAGCATAGGCAATGGGAGAAAGTGGAGGAGTAAGCAGGGAGAAATAATTTTAAATTATATCTTTAGCTGGAGGAAAATTGGCCTACCTACACAAGAGTAAATATGGCATATACAGTGATTCAGATACTCGAAGATGTCTGTTTTAGCAATAAAGCCCAGATCTGGACACAGTCCCTGGCAGAGTCAGACATACACCTGCACATTCACTATATCAAAAGAACCACAGAAGTGTGTTGAAAACTGCTTAAGTGAGAGACATAAACGCAACTACAGATGAACGGACAGGAATTCAAGGTTTGAAATGCTGGACTGCTGGCAAAGCAGCCAGCAGGGTAAGCTCAAGCCAATTTTCAGTTGTGAGACACTAGGTTCACATTGCAGGCATGCTGGAAGGCTGGTTCTTCCTGCCCAATGTTTTCGGGAGGATATTAAACACCCCTGTTAAATGCCTGCAAGTGATTGCCAGAGTGAACCTTTTGAGAATGATGGCTATGATCTTTAATAGGGTTGTGGCTTTATCAAGAATCTCACTCAGAATTTCCAATGTGATTTTCAGTTCAACTTTTTTTTGGATGATATACACAAATAACTCATTTCAAGAATATATGTAGACATGAAGTTAGGGACCAGCTGGTGTCAATTTGTGTGGTTATCTCCTGACCTAACCTTTTAGCTTCTTTTTGTTCCTTGACTGTAGTTAAGCTTCATCTTGCTTCAGGGCCATTATATTGGCTGTTCCCATTTTTTGGAAATACCATTTCCAGAAAAATTCTCTGTAAATGATTCCTTTCTATGGCACTCACTTCTTAAAGATATTTGGTCCTTGATTGTCCTGCTAGCCTAACTTTAGCAGATTACCTTATTTATTTATTTCACATAATAATAATAAAAATAAATAGTATCTCTGGTTTCTATTTGTATTTAGATAAGTTTCTTCCCAAAGAACAAAAGCCCCACAATGATAGAGGTTGTTACCTTTGTTATCCTTTGTTCTGTGTCTTAGAATAGTGTTTGGCATGTAGTCATCACTCAAGGTCTGTTGGCTGTGAAAAGAATGTGTGAGTAGATGCATGGATTTGGAGTTATTTGAGGTCATTCTTAATGATGGCTAGGGTTGGTGATTAAATTGCACTTGTAGGTTTTAGAGGTGGAAGTGATCTTGTTGCATCTCGCAGCTGTGTCAAAACTCTTCTGTAGCATCCCTAACAGGTAATCAACAAGTCTGTGCTTGAGTAACTGTATACAAAAGACACTCACGAGGGCACACTGCTAGTTGTTTTCAAACAGATCACTGCCTTCCCTGGGAGTTTGCTCCTTGTTATTCAGCTATAATTGGGGGGTGGGGGGGGGGCGGGCAGGGGAGAAAAAAAAAACTGATTTACTCAGAATCATCTTTTCTGTCTCCTTGTTCTAGTTCCTAGAGGATAGTCCAGACAAAATTTCTCTAAATTACATCCTTTGGGTTTGCAGTCATGCTTGTAACAAAATTAGCACACTACTATGGTAAAACTCACCTTGATTGTCTGCCATTTATTACTACAGTCCTTGTAGTAAGGGGTGGGTAAATAGATCACAAGCACACAGGGAAATTAGGAGATTGGAAAATTAAAAACTAAATGATAGTATAAGAGAGGGCAATATAGGAGATATAAATAAAAACTGAAACTCAGATATGGACTTGTCAGGTCAGTTTATTTCTCTTTCTTGGTTCTTGTCACGTGACAACAAAAATTTGGAACGGACTACTTGGGTGTAAAACAACAGACAAGTTACAGCTCAGTTCAGCTCAAGCAGACATATCTTTTATCAGACAGACACTCCCGAAACATGGGAGCAGGCCAATCCCAAAGGAGTCCTCTTGATGAACCCTCTTGGCTTCCTCCCTTTTATACTTCCTGTCTCCTCTTCTTCCTTGTGCCCTGTGCAAAATAGGGCTTGTACTCACCATAAGTCAATGAAAGGGAATGCGAATGGGCATATGCTCTGGCCAGTTGACAATTGCAAGTTATGTAACAGCAAGCTGTGTTGTGTATGTCTTCCCATAATTCAGTCTATTTTAATCAGATGTATATATGTACAGGATATTTATGAACCTTTAATGGTTTCCAGATGCCAAAGGTTACTTTAAGAAGCTCCTTTGATTAGTTTGTATCCACTGTGAGCCTAGGGCACATGTACTGGAGTTGAAAAAGTTACTGTGGTTATTTTGTAGCATATCTGTCAGCTCTTCTGGGTGTGTCTGGGATGGGGTTTACCCATCACCTTGTATCCCTTTCAGTCAGCCCACCTCTCCTAGCTCCTGCTTAACTTCCTACCTAATGGACTAAAGCTTAAGTGAAAACAGAAAATCCATGGAACAAAAATAAATCAACACCAAAAAGCTAAAACCCACGTTTTAAAAGATGTTTAGTCCAAAAAAAGTTCACAAGTATGCTCCACTTAATTAAGAAACAAATCTAATATAGAAATGACTTTTCTTCAGGTGCTGAGAAAATAATTTGAAAGTCAATTAATCCTTTGGTTCTTTGATTTCAGCAGTTTCTTTTCTGCTGTTATATTTTCTACATTGAGGGTAGAGTGTGATTGGCACCATTTCAAAAATTTGTACCCATATTTTTCTTAGCAGCCAAACAGAGTTTACATTTAAACTTGGTATTTGTCTATAGTTAATACGAAGGAAAGAACATATGCTGTTGTTTAAGGGTTCTGATGAATAATTTTTCCTTATTTCTAAAAATATAACTGATATTTAAAGACTGACCCGCTCATCTAATGTTCAGATAACTCAAGGCAGATTGCAGAAGTGTTTCTTCACACTCAAGATTATTAAATATGAAAGAACATATGTCCATCCAAAACTTATAGTACTCATTTTGCTAAAATTCATTTTACATAGTGCAGCCAGAAGAGTACAGCACGTTGCTAACTTGATGGCACTTGATTTCAATAGTTGCTAGTTTCTACACATGGAAGAAAGAAGGGAGAATGAAAATGGTGAGAGAAGGTTGGAGGGAGAGAGTGAAAGAGAAAGAAGGCGGAGAAGGAGGAAGAGGAAGAGAGAGACAAGGTTAATAAGTTTTATTATTATTCATATCAGTAAGGTTAACAGTTCAGACTGCTGCCATTGAAAAGACAGTTTGTTACACACTGCATGTGGAGGGAATATGCTCATCATTGATTGCTGCACAGGGAAGCACTCGTCCCTCAGGAGGTGAGGGCGGGTGGGAGGAAACTGTGGCAACAACTTTCATTGTGGTTTCTTTGGGGGAAGGAACAGGTGTGTCAGGGAAAGCTGGAAAGCCGGTTTAGGACTGGTGAGTTTGAATAACTTCAGTACACTCTGGAGTATAGGGACTGTCCCTGTTTGTCTGGTACTTGACCCAGGGGTGATAGGGCAAGTTGATAGTGACCTTGAGAATGTAGGATCCTGATAAAAGACCTTGTTGGGGGTATACGTTCTGGATTGGTTGATTTGTATTTGAAAGGCATGCTCTTGGATGAACTGTTTACAGTCTCCAAAAATTGTCTAAGCAGGAGACCAGCTGACTCCTTCCAGGGTCAGCAAGGCACCAGATGTCAAGGCACCAGAAAATAGAAAACATGGTTAATATAAGAAGGAAGAGAGGAAACAAGTGAAGTAGGAAGGAAGGAAGGAGTTTTTGTTTTTTAATACATTCAGTTCGTAGGGTAAGAGCAACACTAAATTTGTTGGAGAAAGGCTGTATGTCTGCTTTTTTTCACTGCTCTGACTTTGGATTCAAGGGGAACTGAGTGAAAATACTGGTATTTAACCCTGGTTGTGTGATCTTTCTGTGAGGTTTATATTTCTAGAAGATGGAGATGAAAGTACCTTCTTTACAGGGTTGTGAGATTTAAATGTGAGGATATGTACACAGTGGATTAAATAAATACTAACTGCTTTTAATTCTTTTTGTCTAAATACTCAGTGTTAATGCCCACCTGATATAGATGATAAAATCATGTGTTTGCTTTGCAATTGAAGCTATGTAGTTACACATCAAAGGCAAGTGTGGAATATATCTTACATTGCACCTAAAATGTCTTATTTTCAAAGGGAGGAAAGAAGGGAGAAGGAGAGGAAGAAAAATGGAATATTTGATAACTGAAGAACAAATAAGCAAATATTTGAGCTTAGAATTCTGATGAGAGACTAAAAATACAATTTTTTTATTAATTTAACATTGCTGTTGCTAGTAAAAATAAGTAATCTAGTATAGAATATTTTGGCAAGGATAAGGTCAAATACTATTATATTTATAATTTAAAGTACATGATTCTATGAGCCATGAATTCATAGAAGTTGATTTGCAAGCTTCAGTTAATGACCTTGGTTATTTGTCAATAAGAAGAGAGGGAGAGGTTATGTGAGTGCAAGTAAATTAACCTTTCATTCCATACTCAACTGACTTCTTCCACACTGACAAGTAATCAAGATTGTTTGACAGAAGCAGCAAGTTGTTTAGCTTCTCAGCTCTCTTGCTGCTAAAATATGATGTCAGATAATTTGTTCCTGTTTAGTTCTAGCTTGATTACTTCTGGTTCCTTGAGATTTGAATTGATGAAGTTTTACTTTAGTTACATGGCAGTGTTAATAAATGCTGTCATGTTTATTAATGAGATGCCAAAATCATATTGTTATATTTAGAGGACAGATTCAAGTTCATGTAACTTAAAGTAGTTGAATGTGATAAAAGGTTAATCAGACTTCATGACCTGTTTGGAATACGTCTTAGGGCTCAGTACCAAGATAACTTTCAATGCAAAATACCTAACTCACAATTAATTTATACGATAACTATATCATAGTCTGTCAGTGACATAGCAAAGGATTCTAACAGCTCCTGAATAAATTTTATGAATTGAAAAACAAAAATCAAAAAATAAAGAAAAGCAAAATGAAAGAAATCCAGCTAAGGCCAGCCTTAGTGATGTTTCACTTGATACAATAGAGCTTATTACACAAATATTTTACCCACACTGTATTCCTAGGATTTTAAATTATTTCCACTGAGGAGAGATCACCAACTCGATGGACGTGAGTCTGAGTGAACTCCGGGAGTCGGTGATGGACAGGGAGGCCTGGAGTGCTGCAGTTCATGGAGTCACAGGGAGTCGGACACAACTGGGTGACTGAACTGAACTGAGGAAAGAATCCTTAGAACTTTCTGCGAAACAATTAAGATGTACTGCATGAGACTTTAAAATGTAATTGAGTCAGTGAATAGCAGAATATGTGCTTTGGAAAATTTCTTATTCATCATTGCTCACTAGTTTGTGGCTGGAGAGAAATTAAGAATATTGTTCTGGAAGTCCAGGCAGAATGCCATCCAATGATAAGGACAACTCAAAAGTAAAATGAAGAAGGCACTCCGATATTCTTGCCTGAAGAATCCTGTGGGTGGAGGAACCTGGTAGGCTACAGTCCATGGGGTCATTAAGAGTCGGACACAACTGAGCGACTTCCCTTTCACTTTTCACTTTCATGCATTGGAGAAGGAAATGGCAGCCCACTCCAGTGTTCTCGCCTGGAGAATCCCAGGGACAGAAGAGCCTGGTGGGCTGCCATCTATGGGGTCACACAAAGTCGGACAAGACTGAAGCGATCTAGCAGCAGCAGCAGCAGCAAGCAGCAAAAGTAAAAATAAACTGGCACAACTGAAGCTTTAGCCTTATTGAAATTATAAAATAAATTCTTTTCATCCAATGAAAGACTTCACTAAGAACATTAAGAATTTATTTTTCACGCAAACAATGCAAAGTAAATCCATATCTAGACATAGCTAGTTGGAATTTTTCAAATTAGATGACAATAAAAATATCCAATGAGCTTCTAGTTTTTAAAAAAGGATCAACTTACTTTAAAAAAAATCAGATCTGGAAACAAAGTGAAAACAATATTCCTGAGGAAAAACTTATTTGTCAATTATAATAGTGATTAGATATAAAATTTCCTTACCTTAATGAGTTATAGAGAAATGACTTTAAAAAAAGAATATAGCATCTTATTGAATAGAAGACAATGTGGGCTCTCTATCATTCTGATTTCATAGTCAATATTTAAAAGAAAAATTACCTACTTAAAAATGATGGTAAAAAGTAAAAATTTCTATGAATTAGAGGTTTCTCTTTCTTGTGAACATTTTCCTATTACTGAAATGTCCACATTATCTGTATAGATTTTTGAGTATCATATAAATTTCTCCTTGAGTGAGACTTGGTAATTTGAAAAAATTGTCCATTTCATCTAAGTTGTTGAATTTGCAGTTCTAGATAGCTCATAGTGTTCTTTGGTTTTTTAAATATCTCTAGAGTCTGTAGTGATGTCTCTTCATTAATCCCTGGTTTTTGTAATTTGTATTTTCTTTCTTTTTTCTTTTCAGTATAGTTAGAAATGCATTAACTTTATTGAACTTAAAAAATCTTATTTTATTTATTTTCTTTTATTCTGTTCTCAATATCATTGATTTATTTTCTTTTAATATCTTTTTGTTCTATTTGCTTTTGGTTTATTTTATTTTATTTTTTTTTTAGTTTCTTAAGGAGGAAGCTTAGATCATTCAAGTAATAAGATTTCTTCTAAGAACCATTGTAGCATATCTTCAAAAACCTGATATATTGTCTTTTCACTTTTAGTAAATTCAAAATATTTTCTTGCTTCTCTTGTGTCCTTTGATATGTTGATTACTGAGAAATATGGTGTTTTTTCCCCAAGTATTTATAGATTTTCCAGTTTTATTTCTAGTTTAATTCCATTTATTTCATTGATTGATTTCTAGTTTAATCCTGTTCTATCCACCCATGGAGATGAGAAGGATTCCTTCCTAATTAGTGGACTGGATATTGAGGCAAACGATGATACACATACCGAAATAATTTGGAAGAAAATTTATCACTTAAAAAATAATTCTTGGAACAATAGGACAGGTGCACTCTCTCCCATAAAGCCAAGAGCATAGTGGAAGTGGCGGTGTGATGACTTGATTTTGACTGGGTAGAATGCGAGTCTAGAGTGGAAGTTTCTTCCTGTGTCCAGGGTTTGTGTGGTGTGAAGTTCCCATAGGCACCAAGGGGACTGATGGATTTTTAAAATCATGATTAGCTTGTCTATATATGGGGCAAAGGGGAAAGAGGGAGTATGGGGCTTTGAAGCTGTCAGTGGTCAAAAGTCAAAAAATGAGTCAGACCTCTTACTACAATTCACCCCACTGTTCGATTGATGATGGAATTGTACTGTGTCTTACTCAACTGATTCTGAATTTGTTTAAGTATAATTTTAGGAGCCATATGCCTCTGTGCACGCATGTTTAGTCACTTCAGTTGTGTCTGACTCTTTGCGATCCTATGGACATAGCCTGTCAGACTCCTCTGTCCAGGGGGTTCTCCAGGCAAGAATACTAGAGTTGTTTGCCATGACCTCCTCCAGGGGATTTTTCTGACCCAAAGACGGAACCTGCGTCTCTGTCTCTTTCATTGGCAGGCAGGTTCTTTACCACTAGTGCCACCTGGGAAGCCCCGTATGCCTCTGTAGCAAATGAAAATGAAAGAGCTTGGACAAATGTATCCAGTCACCTCAGACAGTTGTTGAAAACCATGAAAAAATGTTAGCTGGTGTCTGGAGTATTTGCTCAAAAAAGCAAATTATATTATTAACATGCTTATCTGTTGTCTCATTTGTTGAGTTATTTGAGCAACTTTTTCCCATTATGTCTATCCACATGTAAGAAAAAATACCTTTAAGGAAGAAAACACCTCTCTGGCTGGGCAGTAAATAGGCTGCTGCTGCTAAGTTACTTCAGTCGTGTCCGACTCTGTGCGACCCCAGAGACAAGTCTCCCCTGTCCTTGGGATTCTCCAGGCAAGAACACTGGAGTGGGTTGCCATTTCCCTCTCCAATGCATGAAAGTGAAAAGTGAAAGTGAAGTCGCTCAGTCGTGTCCGACTCCTAGCGACCCCATGGACTGCAGCCTACCAGGCTCCTCTGCCCATGGGATTTTCCAGGCAAGAGTACTGGAGTGGGTTGCCATTGCCTTCTCCAGTAAATAGGCTAAGAATAGGTAATTATCAGGCATTAAAGTCACCAGGAAGCATTGCTCCTCACTATGGGCCTCCAAAGGATGGGCATCTTGCTGCATGTGTCTGGTGGTGGGGGGGGCTTTAATATTTATTATTTCTGACTGGATTATGGGTCCTAGGGCAGTGCCAGTGTCCCCCAAGACTGTAAGTAGGGCAATCGTAATGTGCAACAGTTCTTTTGTACCTAATGCTGAAAAAGAAACGTTGAGCTGAGAGACCAGAAAGAAACGTTGCCTGCCACCCCCGTCCCCCCTTATATATAGGACATCAGAGGGAGGGCCTGGTGGTGGTGTGTAAGAACAGAGGAACAAGCAAGTGTTACTGAAGTGAACCTAGAGCCACTGGAGATTTGAGAATCCTGGTTAAGGCATGTGGTAGTGCAAACACCCTGCTTATGAAGGGCCCGTAGGTTTATTGCTCTGAGCAAAGCAGGAAATTGTCTTAGAATTTGTAAAACAAATCAGACAGAGAGACCAAATGAGCAATTTAAATAAATATTTTAGAATCTGATTAGTTTTATGGAGTTGTACTTAAGAAGGGGATGACTGGCCAAGGATAACTTCTTCTATGAGACTGACTGGAAGTGGATGATGAAAGTTGATGACCTATCTTGGACTGGTGTCAAACTCAGCAATTAGTGAAGTAAAGGACTTGGACTGTATGCTTGATGAGTGGTAAATATATATTATGGGAGAGACCCTTCAAGACAGGGAGGGGATTACTATGATGAAATGAAGTAGGTCTTGAGAGAAGGGGAAAAAACATGAGCAGAGACAGGAATGGGAGTGAAGATGATACTGCAAACTGAATGGGGAAAATTATGGGAATGGAGCTGGGGGAAGGAGTGGAAATGTGGGGCTTGGCAAGGAAGATATGGACTTGTTCATGGGTGGTGGAGTGGTAGTTGTCAGGGTTGGAAAATATTGAAGATGGTGAAATCTGGAAGAGAATGAAGGTTGGTTGTGAGAGTTGCATGTGTCGGGCTATAGCCTAGACCAGTAGAACAGAGCAGACAGAGGGTATTCCTAGGTCCAGAGAGAACTTCAGATAACCCATCAGCAGCTCCCTAAAACACGTAGCTAAATAATAAATAAGTATGGATTTGATCTTGGTGCTATCCATAGCATGGATAGCCTGTTGTAAACACTGACACTCATTTGTAGCAATGTTGAGCGTAGGCATGGTGTCACTGCATTTGTGTGATTTAGAAAATATGGTGCAGCAGAGACTGACATGCTGGAGATGGGTCGGGAAAGGCTTTAGACAGGTAGCTAAGATGAAGACAGCATTCTCTCCTCCAGTGAATTCAGAAAGGAGCTAAAGGTAAGCTTCCACTGGGTGTAAGTGCCATAGCCTGAGGAGGTGAGAGCGTGCACTCTAGGAGTAGAGGTAGAAGGGAGCAGTGGGAGCTTAGCACCGTGCCAAGCCGAGAACAAAAGAGGAGCAGCGCTAGTCACTGGCAGTAAAGTTCAGGTCAGTAGTGTGACTGAAGTGAAAATCTGGTTGTGTTGGTGAGTTGGACTGAAATGCTTCTCCCTCATGAATATGTTTATCAGATGTATTGAGGTCACCTGGTGGTCAGGGAATCCGGCTGGCATGTATACTGCCTCCTATATTATGCAAATTTCAGAATAGCCAATAGGAGCTGCTTCAGACATTGTAAGAAAATTTGCCATCAAGATGAAGATGAGTTATTTTACCAGCTAGCTTGGATATGGCCATAGTGCTATCAAGCCTGAATAAGTGTGGGTGGCAGCATGGTCACAGTATAGCCCAATAGTTTTTGCATTGACATGTGAGGTCTGTACAATGGACTATAGTATCCCAGGTCCAAACTGTCACCTAAAGTGATAGCCAGGCTGTGAAAAGCCAAAAGACCAATCATTTATGCAGTGTGAGTGCTGTAGTTTGAGGAACCAAAGAGTTGCTGACAGATAGGGACATAACATGGAACACTTGGTGTTTCCATTCTGAATCCTGATGTGGAGAGGAAGCCTGAATCTCTCAAAAGTAGCTTTAGCAGAGACCAACTTTAGTATTTGGGCTTCCCAGGTGGCACAGTGTTAAGGAATCTGCCTGCCATTGTGGGAGATGAAAGAGACATAGGTTCTATCCCTGGGTTGGGGAGATCCCCTAGCGTAGAAAGTGGCAACCCACTCCAGTATTCTTGCCTGGAAAATCCCATGGACAGAGGAGCCTGGTGGACTATAGTCCATGGCGTTGCAGAGAGTCAGACATGACTGAGCAACTGAGCACACACATAACTTTAATTTTTCTTAGCCTCACTCAACAATACACATGGTAGTAGTTGTGGGTGATAAAGCTATAGTCTTTACTTCCAGAATAAGCTCCTCATTGGCATTAATTAAATCTTTTATTGCTTGGAAATTTTGTTGAAGCTTGTGACTTAGGCAAATTGTTAGTTCAGTGCAAACATAATTATGGTTTCGGACTGTGAATTTTAAATCATTGTAAGTAGTCTCACACACATCTTTATGAATCAAAATGGGAACCATTACAATCAATACATTTTTGCCAGTGAGAAATAAGTTTGTTTATTGCTATAGCATAAAAATTCACGCTTTGGGATTTGACAGACTCTTGGAAAGCATTTTCTGCCTCCTGCTGGTTGTGGAAGCATTTTCCCTGCAAAAAGTTGTCCCGATGCTTGAAGAAGTGGTAGTTGGTTGGTGAGAGGTTAGGTGAATGTGGTGGATGAGGAGAAACTTCATAGTCTAAACTGTTCAACTTTTGAAGTGTTGGTTGTGCAACATGCGACTGAATATTGTCTTGGAGAAGAATTGGGCCCTTTCTGTTGATCAGCACTGGCTGTAGGCCTTGCAGTTTTCCGTGCAGCTCATCGATTTGCTGAGCATATTTCTCGGATGCAATGGCTTCACTGGGACTAAGAAAGCTGTAGCAGATCAGGCCACCAAATGGTGACCGTGACCATTTTTTGGTGCAAGTTTTGCTTTGGGAATTGCTCTTGAGCTTATTCTCTGTTCAAACACTGAGCTGGTTGTTACTGGTTATCATATAAAATCCACTTATCGTCGCACATTACAATCCAATTGAGAAATGGTTCATTGTTGCTGCATAAAATAAGAGAAGGTGACACTTCAAAATGATGATCTTTTCAATTTGCAGTCAGCTCATGAGGCACCCACTTATCAAGCTTTTTCACCTTTTCAGTTGGCTTCAGATGTCAAGTGACTGTAGAATGGTTGATGTTGAGTTCTTGGGCAACTTCTTGTAAGAGAATCAGCTTTGATGATCCTTTCAGTTGGTCATTGTTAATTTCTTTTTTTTTTCAGATTTTATTTTATTTTATTATTATTTTTTTACTTTACAATATTATATTGGTTCATTGTTAACTTCTGATGGCAAGCCACTTTGCTCCTCATCTTAAGACTGATCTCTTTTGCAGAACTTCTTGAACCACCACTGCACTGTCTGTTCATTAGCAGTTCCTGGGCCAAATGCATTGTTGATGCTGTGAGTTGTCTCTGCTGCTTTTTGACCCAGTTTGAACCCAAATAAGAAAGTCATTCAAATTTGCTTTTTGTCTAACATCATTTCCATGTGTTATTCGGTTGCCCAATAATGTTTGACTCTTTGCAAAGCCATGGACTGTAGCACACCAGGCTTCCCTGCCCCTCACCATCTCCCAAAGTTTGCTCAAGTTCATATCCATTGCATCAGTGATGCCATCCAGCCATCTCAGCCTCTGATGCCTTCTTCTCCTTCCGCCCTCAGTCTTTCCCAGCATGAGGGACTTTTCCAGTGAATCAGCCGTTTGCATCAGATGAACAAAATACTAGAGTTTCAGCTTCAGCATCAGTCCTTTCAATGAGCATTTAGGATTGATTTCTCTTAAGATTGACTGGTTTGATCTCCTTGCTGTCCAAGGGACTCTCAGGAGTTTTCTCCAGCACCACAGTTTGAAGGCATCAATTTTTCAGTGCTCTGCCTTATTTATGATGTAGTTCTCAGAACCATATGTGACCGCTGGGAAGACCATAGCCTTGAGTATATGGACATATGTCAGCTGAGTAATGTTTCTGCTTTTCAACATACTATCTAGGTTTGTTATTGCTTTCCTTCGAAGAAATGGTTGTCTTCTGATTTCATGGCCACAGTCACCATCCGCAGTGATTTTAGAGCCCAGGAAGAGGAAATCTGTCACTACTTCCACCTTTTCCCTTTCTATGTGCCATGCAGTATTGGGACTGGATACCATGATCTTAGTTTTTTTTTTTTATTATTTAGTTTTAAGTTGGCTCTTTCACTCTTCTCCTTCACTGTCATCAAGAGGCTCTTTAGTTCCTCTTTGCTTTCTGCCATTAGAGTGGTATCATCTGCATATATGAGGTTGTTGATGTTTCTCCTGCCTATCTGGATTCCAACTTGTAACTTATCCAGCCTGGCATTTCTCATGATGTGCTCAGCATATTGGTTGAACAGACAGGGTGACAACAGACAGCTCTGTCATACTCCTTTGTCAATCTTGAACCAATCAGTTTTTCCATACAGGGTTCTACTGTAGCTTCTTAACCCACATATAGGTTTCTCAGGAGAGAGGTAAGATGATCTGGTATTCCCATCTCTTTCAGAGCTTTCCGTAGTCTAAATTGAATATAAAATAAGTAGCATGTAGTAGTAAGTCATTAGCAAAAAAAAAATAGTGATAAATGCACATTAAAATGATGTATAACATAACCACATTTATTTAGAATGTATTCCAATACCAATGGCAAATTTCAACAATGCAAAACCATTTGCACAAACCTATCCCCTCATTGCCAATTTCAGACTTAAATTGAAGAAAGTAGGGAAACCCACAACCCCATTCAGGTATGACCTAAAGCAAGTCCCTTATGATTATACAGTGGAAGTAAGAAATAGATTTAAGGGACTAGATCTGATAGATAGAGTGCCTGATGAACTATGGATGGAGGTTTGTGACCCTGTACCAGAGACAGGGATCAAGACTATCCCCATGGAAAAGAAATGCAAAAAAGCAAAATGGCTGTCTAAGGAGGCCTTGCAAATAGCTGTGAAAAGAAGAGAAGCAAAAAGCAAAGGAGAAAAGGAAAGATATAAACTTTTGAATGCAGAGTTCCAAAGAATAGGAAGGAGAGATAAGAAAGCCTTCCTCAGTGATCAATGCAAA
This sequence comes from Capricornis sumatraensis, assembly GCF_032405125.1. Classification (NCBI taxonomy): domain Eukaryota; kingdom Metazoa; phylum Chordata; class Mammalia; order Artiodactyla; family Bovidae; genus Capricornis; species Capricornis sumatraensis. Next base: position 2,033,672 of record NC_091091.1, on the reverse strand, counting down.
AAAATAGAGGAAAACAACAGAATGGGAAAGACTAGAGATCTCTTCAAGAAACTTGGAAATACCAAGGGAACATTTCATGCAAAGATGGGCTCGATAAAGGACAGAAATGGTCTGGACTTAACAGAAGCAGAAGATATTAAGAAGAGGTGGAAGGAATAAACAGAACTGTACCAAAAAAGATCTTCATGACCCAGATAATCACGATGGTGTGATCACTCACCTAGAGCCAGACATCCTGGAATGTGAAGTCAAGTGGACCTTAGAAAGCATCACTATGAACAAAGCTAGTGGAGGTGATGGAATTCCAGTGGAGCTATTTCAAATCCTGAAAGATGATGCTGTGGAAGTGCTTCACTCCATATGCCAGCAAATTTGGAAATCTCAGCAGTGGCCACAGGACTGGAAACGGTCAGTTTTCATTCCAATCCCAAAGAAAGGCAATGCCAAAGAATACTCAAACTACTGCACAATTGCACTCATCTCACACGCTAGTAAAGTAATGCTCAATTTTCTCCAAGCCAGGCTTCTGCAATACGTGAACTGTGTACTTCCAGATGTTCAAGCTGGTTTTAGAAAAGGCAGAGGAACCAGAGATCAAATGGCCACCATCTGCTGGCTCAGGGAAAAAGCAAGAGAGTTCCAGAAAAATAACTATTTCTGCTTTATTGACTATGCCAAAGCCTTGACTGTGTGGATCACAATAAACTGTGGAAAATTCTAAAAGAAATGGAAATAACAGACCACTTGACCTGCCTCGTGAGAAACCTATATGCAGGTCAGGAAGCAACAGTTAGAACTGGACATGGAACAACAGACTGGTTCCAAATAGGAAAAGGAGTACATCAAGGCTGTATATTGTCACCCTGCTTATTTAACTTCTATGCAGAGTACATCATGAGAAACACTGGGCTGGAAGAAGCACAAGCTGGAATCAAGATTGCCAGGAGAAATATCAATAATCTCAGACATGCAGATGACACCACTCTTATGGCAGAAAGTGAAGAGGAACTAAAAAGCCTCTTGATGAAAGTGAAGGAGGAGACTGAAAATGTTGGGTTAAAGCTCAACATGCAGAAAACGAAGATCATGGCATCTGGTCCATCACTTCATGGCAAATAGATGGGGCAACAGTGGAAACAGTGTCAGACCTCATTATTTTGGGCTCCAAAATCGCTGCAAATGGTGATTGCAGCCATGAAATTAAAAGATGCTTACTCCTTGGAAGGAGAGTTATAACCAACCTAGATAGCATATTAAAAAGCAGAGACATAACTTTGCCAACAAAGTTCCATCTAGTCAAGGTTATGGTTCTTGCAGTGGTCATTTATGGATGTGAGAGTTGGACTGTGAAGAAGGCTGAGCGCCGAAGAATTGATGCTTTTGAACTGTGGTGTTGGAGAAGACTCTTGAGAGTCCCTTGGTCTGCAAGGAGATCCAACCAGTCCATTCTAAAGGAAATCAGTCCTGGGTGTTCATCGGAAGGACTGATGCTAAAGCTGAAACTCCAACACTTTGGCTACCTCATGCGAAGAGTTGACTCACTGGAAAAGTCTCTGATACTGGGAGGGATTGGGGGCAAGAGGAGAAGGGGATGATAGAGGATGAGATGGCTGGATGGCATCACCGACTCAACGGACATGAGTTTGAGTGAACTCCGGGAGCTGGTAATGGACAGGGAGGCCTGGCATGCTGCAATTCATGGGGTCGCAGAGTCGGACATGACTGAGAGACTGAACTGAACTGAATATTAGTATCATCATCAAGGTACTATCAGAGACCTAGCAGATAGCCAAATAGACATTCATTGGTGAATGAATCACAATATAAACTTTGTATGGTGTCAGTTATGTTACGTTCACTGAGGTGTATTTTATGGTCTAGAATATGGTCTCTTGGTGAATGTCCACTGGAAAAGAATGTGTGTTATATACTATTGTTATGTGAAGTTTTGTATAAATGCATTTAAGCCAAATTGGTGATATATTATTCAGATCCTCTGCATCCTTGTTGATTTTCTGTGTATTTGTTTCATTGATTACTAAGAAGAGTGTTGAAGTCTTTAACAATAATTGTGGCTTTCTCTTCCCTTTTTATAATTTAGAAATTTTTTTCTCTTCATTTTAAAGTTCTGGTATTAGGTGTTTATACATTTAGAACTGTGCACTTTCTTCTTGGTGAGTTGAACTTTTTATCATAATGTAATATTTCTTGTTCTTAAGTCTACTTTGTCTGATATTATAATGGGGCATGTGTGTGTGAGTGTTTGTACATTGGTAATTATTTTCCTTGGTGTTTTCTGAGATCTGGGAATTATGGTTATTATCTTGATAATTTTGGAAAATTCTCAATTATACTATTATCCCTTCAAGTCTTTCTTCTCCATTATCTCTGTTTTCTTTTACAATTTTGGTATTTCTCACAGCTCTTGGATGCTCTTTTTTTTTCTAATGTTTTATTCTTTGTTTCTGTGTGGATAATTTCTATTGATGTATCTTGGAGGTAATTATTTCCTTAGCTTTGTGAAACCTACTGATGAGTCTATTGATGTGATTCTTCATCTTTGTTAGTATATGTTTCTTTTGGATTATTTGTCTTTCATTCTCTCATATATTTCATCTTTCTGCTGAAATTCTCCACTTGTTCATGTATGTTGCCCATTTTTCAGCTAGATCTTTTAACATATTAATCATTGCTATTTTTAATTCTTTGTCTGATACTCAAATATTGGGATCATATCTCTGAGTCTAGTGTGTGTAATCCTTTATCACTTGACATGATGTTGTTTTTGATTGGTCTGACTTCTTTGCATATCTTATATTTGGTGAACATTTGTTGTAAGACAGTAGAGACTGAGGTAATTAGTATTACCTCATACTAATGGCATATCTTCTTTTTTTTTTTTTTTTTGGTCAGACCTTCATTATATACATTTAGTTAATCTTGTCAGGAGTTGAGTTAGTTTTGGATTTTGTTGTTATAGTTATCCTAGTACATCCTAGTTTTAAAATTACTGTAGTAAAGTGTTACATGTAAGATGTGGGCTGGTTTGTCAGAAGTTTTGTTTTCAATGTTTCCCCCTCAACTTTAGGTTTTCCCTTGTCTCTTAGAGAGGGTCCCTCTTCCTGCTCATTTCTCCTCTGGCAGTACCTCCTGTGGGATCCAATATCTGACATCCATCCCAGCCAAACAGTTACCCACTTCTCATCTTACCATGCAGACTCCTGTCTTCCCTTGAGTTTCGCTTGTTTGGTTGCCTTACAACCCCAGTTTTCTCATGGTTTCAGTAGGAGTTATAATTTTTCAGATTATTAAACTTTTTGTTCTAAGAGGGCAAATGTTTCTCTTTGGCATTTTAAGAGGGAAGCAGAAATCAAAAATATTTTACAAATCAAATATATTTCCTAAATCTCTGGTTAAAACTATGTATATCTGACATACAAAGAGAATAGTATCAAGACCCTCTAAATAATATGCCATGAATTTGGAATTTATATCATGACTCTAGGTAACACAACTCGATGAGAAAGTATTCTTAATGACCTTTTTTTCTGAATTTCCTTGGTCCCTTGCTGAGAGAAGACCATGAATGTCTCACCAGAATTTCATTTCAGTTTAGCACATAGACTGTATTCTGTGAATGGCTCTGTCTAGTTGAGAGTTCTGGTAAGGAGCTCTGATATTTAACTATTTTCTAGCATAATAGAGACTTAAACTGTAAAGGTATTTATTTTCCTATCTACATAGATAAAGCTAGACCAGAAGAAGTGACTTGTCAAAGAATTTATGCTATCATCTAAATAATCTGGTTAGATGAACTTTAGTGAGAAGACTGGTATTTTCAAGTTGGAGTAAATACATAGGATCTCCCCCAACCATATCTTTTCATAACAACCCTTTCAGTGTCAAACTCACATGATACACAGTGGAGGGACCTTGACTCCATGTGCACGCTGGACAAAAGCATTCCTCTAGTCCAAGCTGGAACTGGCGCCTGGACCATTGTCTCAGTCCCTGAACTGGATTGCTTGGATTCCCCTCAGTTGATACTGTGGCTTTGGAAGTTGGAGCACATGTTTTATATTTCTTGGAAGAAATCAGTACGACAGTTTATTAACAGACAGTATTGTTTTTCTCAAGTTCATATAAAAGGAAATTTTCATATACTTTTAGAAACAAGAGAGGCTGTTTTACTATATTTGTTAACATCCTCAGTCGTAGCAGTCTGAGATTATGAATCAGTACTGGAACAATAAACTATGTGCCAATGTATGTGAAAAGAAAAATAAATGGATTTTAACCGATGAAATCCTAAGAGGTTATTAAAAATGAGAGAGATAAAAAAGGGGGGAAATCCTTTAAAAGAAAATGTATGGAATTTAGAAAGATGGCAATGGCGACACTGTATGCAAGACAGGAAAAAAGACACAGCTGTGTATAACGGACTTTTGGACTCAGAGGGAGAGGGAGAGGGCGGGATGATTTGGGAGAATGGCATTCTATCATGTATACTATCGTGTAAGAATTGAATCGCCAGTCTATGTCTGACGCAGGATACAGCATGCTTGGGGCTGGTGCATGGGGATCACCCACAGAGATGTTATGGGGAGGGAGGTGGGAGGGGGTTTCATGTTTGGGAACACATGTAAGAATTAAAGATTTTAAAATTTAAAAAAAATAAAAAATTTTTTTAAAAAAATAAATAAAAGAAAATGTAATAGATAATACACAGAGCTATTATTGTCCCACTTCTATTTGTCTAGGCTTCCTAAACCTCTTGATGGTCTCTTCTACTCTTAAGACTCTCTGGGAAAAGCACTGAGATTTTTTCTGTTCTTACTCTATTCACCTCTTCACATTTTGAAGGCTGTAACAATTGGTCTTGATTGAAATCTTTCCAGACTACACGAACAATAACCAAATACAATAAGAGTGTACATAATGGGCATAAAAGAAACATCATTGTTAAGTTTTCATGTGATTTAAGTTGAGATGTTAGTACTAATCATCTGTTTTGATAAAAGGTTTGTTTGACTCTTTTCTGTTTTATTTCCAGTGAATGTTATTTTCTTTTCATTATTATGCAAGTTTTATGAGTTATGATTTATTTGTGTGTGTGTTGGATTTGATTTATTTCTGTGGGACTCTGCTGTTTCCACAGTAAACTGTGGAAAATTCTGAAAGAGATGGGCATGCCACACCTGACCTGCCTCTTGAGAAACCTATATGCAGGTCAGGAAGCAACAGTTAGAACTGGACATCGAACAACAGACTGGTTCCAAATAGGAAAAGGAGTCCGTCAAGGATGTATATTGTCACCCTGCTTATTTAAGTTCTATGCAGAGTACATCATGAGAAACACTGGGCTGGAGGAAGTACAAGCTGGAATCAAGATTGCCGGAAGAAATATCAATAACCTCAGATATGCAGATGACACCACCCTTATGGCAGAAAGTGAAGAAGAACTAAAGAGCCTCTTGATGAAAGTGAAAGAGGAGAGTGTCCCATCACTTCATGGGAAATAGATGGGGAAACAGTGGCTGACTTTATTTTTCTGGGCTCCAAAATCACTGCAGATGGTGACTGCAGCCATGAAATTAAAAGATGCTTACTCCTTGGAAGGAAAGTTGTGACCAACCTAAGCAGCTTATTCAAAAGCAGAGACATTACTTTGCCAACAAAGGTCCATCTAGTCAAGGTTATGGTTTTTCCAGTGGTCATGCAAGGATGTGAGAGTTGGACTATAAAGAAAGCTGAGCACCAGAAGAATTGATGCTTTTGAACTGTCATTTTGGAGAAGACTCTTGAGAGTCCCTTGCACTGCAAGGAGATCCAACCAGTCCATTTTAAAGGAGATCAGTCCTGGGTGTTCATTGGAAGGACTATTTTGAAGCTGAAACTCCAATACTTTGGCCACCTGATGTGAAGAGCTGACTCATTTGGAAAGACCCTGATGCTGGGAAAGATTGAGGGCAGGAGGAGAAGGGGACGACAGAGGATGAGATGGTTAGATGGCATCACTGACTCGATGGACATGGGTTTGGGTGGACTCTGGGTGTTGGTGATGGACAGGCTGGCCTGGCTTGCCTGCAGTTCATGGGGTTGCAAAGGGTTGGACACGACTGAGTGACTGAACTGGTGAACTGAACTACTATTTCTTAAAACCTGATTAAAAAGAGCTTCCAGATATAAAACTTGTGCTCTGAATTGTCTATTTCTCCAGCAATCTTTGATGATCTTGACCAAATGGTGATCTAATGTTATTCACTTATGTTTTCCTACTGCATATAGTTTGGAACCACTATGTTTCATTCCTAGTCACATTCTTTATTGTATACTTCTTATTTTGTAGTTTCTGTTCCTCAGCATCAACATTCTACTAAACTAAGATGACTACTTTGAGGCAATTTGAAACCAGAATTCTCCCGCCATCTGAAATTATTCATGTACATATAAAGTAAAGAGATAAAGACAAAGATGGCAGCCAGGGGACTTTATTTGTCTTTTAATGATTTAATATCATTTTTCTATACCTTTAACTAGTGTAGAGTTAGCGTTCTAGCTAGCAATAAAGGAGTCACAGAAAAGAATTCAGGAAATATGCAGTATCGAGTTTTCTTGGTAAGTTCGTCAATCTCAAAAAAAAAATTGGCATGTGAGCAGAAACAGTTCCATTACTTAGACAGCCAAATATGTTTGTGCAAAGAATGTGTGCATAATACTGAATATCTGTGGATGGACTAGAATAGGAAAAATGTGTCTGTTTTCTCATTTGTTTTAGGAAAAGGGAATCTTTTAGAAGATTTCCCCTGTCACTAGTGTCATATTTTGTGAGACTAAGGTCTCAGTAGGTCTAACTTTATAACCTTCTAATTTCAGACAAAGAGAGACTGGAAAGTTAGGAAAGAGAATTCAGTTGCAGCCAGTTCAAACTGCAAGGAAAGAGAGTAGAGAACATCATTGAGAAGCTGCATGCAAACACACATACGTCTTTTCTGCATCTGTTTCCAGCTATACTGTGTCTATCTTAAAAAGGGAGGGTATCAAAACCCGATAAAGACATTGAAAGAAAGGAAAAGTACAGACGAATAACTTTCACGCTTAGGAATACAAAAACCTCAACACCTCAACAAAAGACTAAGAATGTAAATTCAGTAATATGCAAAAATAATTTTATGCCATAACCAAGAGGAATTTATTCTTAGTTTGCCAGGCCAACTCAACATTTGAAAAATAAGTAATTTAATTCATCACAACAACAAGTTAAATAGGAAACATCATGTGCCTCATCAGTAAACGATAAAGTTTCAGAAAACTTTAAATAGAGGGGAGTTTCCTCAACTTAATAAAGAAAACATACAAAAAACGTGCATCTAACACCATACTTAATGGTGAAAAACCAGATGCTTTCCCCTGAAGATCTAAAATGATGCAAGGAAGTTCCTTCTTGACTCTCCCGTTCAGCACCCTATTAGAAGTCTTAGCTAATGCAATTAGATAAGAAAAGGAAATAAACACATACAGATCGAAAAGGAACAAATAAAATGGTCTTTTTTCACAAATGACATGATTATCTATGTAGAATTCCCAAAGAATCAACACAAAAAGCCTCCAGAACTACTAAGCATTTATAACAAGTTTGCATGATACATGGTTAGGATAGAAAGGTCAGTTGCTCATAGCAACAATAAATGATTAGAGTTTGAAATTTTAAAATGCAATTTATTTACATTGAAAGCAAAAATTAATAAATATAAAGCTAACAAAATCTGCATAGGATCCATAAAAACAAACCTACAAAACTCCAAAGAAAGAACTCAAAGAAGATTTAAATACATAGAGAGATATTCTGTGTTTATGACTAGGAAAACTAATACTATTAAAATGTCAGTTCTTCCCAGTTTGATCTATAGATTCAATACAATCCCACTCCAAATTTTAGTAGGTTATTTTGTGGATATTAACAAAATGACACTAAAGTTTATGGAAAGCCAAAGGACTCAGAATATCCAACACAGAGCCAACAAAGAACAAAGTCAGAAGACTGATATTACCCAACTTCAGGGCTTATTGTGCAGCTACAGTAATCAATACAGCATGGTATTAATGAAGGAACAGACAAATAGGCCAGTGGAACAGAGTGGAGAGGCCAGAGAGATTTGTTCAGTAGTGGAAATGTTAGGAATGAAACCACAGTAGTGAATAAATGACATTATGTATTTGTCAAAACCTATAGAACTGTACAAGAGTATATCTTAATGTAAATCATGTACTTTAAGTACTGAAATAATGTATCAGTGTTGTTCATTGGTATTTAACAAATGTACCATGCTAACACAATTTATTTATAATAGAGGACATTTAGACCTTGGACATATGGAGACTTTCTCCTCAATTTTTCTGTAGATCTAACACTGTTCTTTAAAAAGCAGGCTGTTTTTTAAGATAATCTAAAAACATAAGCCAGATATATGGGGATTGTTCTTTTATCTTCCTCTTTCTTCATACCCATTCTTCATTCATTCAGTGCAAGGATTCAGTGTTTTAAACTGCTTTCAGTTTTATTTGCTTTTCCATGTTATTGCCATATTCTAGCAGAGATCATCTCTACCTGGAATTTGCAGTCACTTTCCAGCTATTCTTGTTGGCCTTCTATCACACAGTCTTCAAAATATTGATAGAGTGAGCTTTCTTGGATACAAAATGTATCGTCATTATACTGCTTAAAACCCTTCTTTGGATTTCTATTTCCAAACTTGCTTTTTCTTTTCCTAACTTTTTGTTTTACATTGAAACATAGTCAGCTAACAATGTTGTGATAGTTTTAGGTGGACAGCAAAGGGACTCAGCCATATATGTACCTGTATCCATTCTCCCTCATATTCTCCTTGAATACAGATGGTCACATAACATTGAGCAGAGTTTCCTGTGCTGTGCAGTAGGACCATGTTGATTATCCATTTAAAATACAGCAGTGTGTAGGTGTCCATCCCAAACTCCCGCACTATTCCTTTCCCCTATTCTTCCCCCCCTGCAAACCATGGCAACCATAAATTCATTCTCTAAGTCTGTGAGTCTGTTTTTGTTTTGTAAATAAGTTCATTTGTATCATATATTTTTTTTAGATTCCACATATAAGGGATGTCATATGATATTTCTCCTCTGTCCAACTCACTTCACTCAGTATGACAATCTCTAGATCCATTCATATTTGATAAATCCATCCATGTTGCAGGAAATGGCATTATTTTATTCTTTTTAATGGGCGAATAGGATTCTACTGTATATATGTTCAGTTCAGTTCAGTCGCTCAGTTGTGTCCGACTCTTTGCGACCCCATGAATTGCAGCACGCCAGGCCTCCCTATCTATCACCAACTCCTGGAGTTCACTCAGACTGACGTCTATCGAGTCAGTGATGCCATCCAGCCATCTCATCCTCGGTCGTCCCCTTCTCCTCCTGCCCCTAATCCCTCCCAGCATCAGAGTCTTTTCCAATGAACTCTTCGCATGAGGTGGCCAAGGTACTGGAGTTCCAGCTTTAGCATCATCCCTTCCAGAGAAACCCCAGGGCTGATCCTGTGTACCTCATCTTATTTACGCACTCCTCTGTCAATGGACATTTGTGTTGCTTCCATGTCTTGGCTATTGTAAACAGTGCTGCAATTAATGTTGGGGTGCATGCATCCTTTCAGACCATATTTTCCTCTGTATATATGCCTGGGAGTGGGATTACAGGGTCATATGGTAGCTCTATTCTTTATAAGAAAGAACCTAAGAGAACTTTAATCATTTAGCCATAAATGATTATATCTTTCAGTTCTTTTTTCCGATTGCTTTTTTGCGCTCTGGCTGGAGTTACTCTGAACTTCCCAGGGGTCCACCAAAACCAGGCTCCGTATTGTCTTCAGTCTTATCTGCTAATCCCATTGCCTGAATACTTTTCTTGCTAATCTTTATTTGCCTGGTTTATGTTTTATCCTTTGGAATTTTGCTTAGATAGTACACCATCCAGGAATTTTTCTGCTCCCCACAAACTGACCTAAATATTCCTCCTAAATTATCTTGATTTTTTCTTAACATTTTATGCAAACTTCATGCTTTCTTCTCAGTATCTTTGTTTGATCATCACCTCTCTCATTCTCTACATTTTGCATTGGCTTCCCAGAATCTGTAGTGTAACACGATCTGTATTACATACTTATAAAAGCAAAAAGAAAAAACACTTAAAATCAGTCCTGATAATGTATCATAGTTAAATTCATGTCACTAATGAAAAAAATGCATTATAACTTGAATGAGTTCAGTGGAAAAGAAGAGATATGGACTAAAAGAATTAAGCCAAGGATTATAATATTAAATTCTTTTCTTCCAGGACCCTTTTAGTCACTCAAGTAACTTTTTGGTAGCAGTTTTATTAAAATACAATTCACTTACTATATAATTCACTAATTAAAAATGTATAATTCAGTGCTTTTTATTATATTCAGATTGTACAACCATCAATACAATCAATTCTGGAAGATTTTCACTACAACAGAAAGAAACTCTGTATAGCCATCACCCCTCAATCCTCTCATAACCAAGGCAACCATTAACCTATCTTCTGTCTCTGTAGATTTGCCTAAACTGGACATTGCATATACATGGAATCATATATTGTGTGGTCCTTTATGCCTGGCTTGAGGGAGTAATGTTTACAAGGTTCATCCATGTTGTTCAAATAACTTGATAGTTTTAACTGTATGTCTTGAAATTTTCAACAACAAAGCTAGCCAAAATACATCCAGATCTAACCCAATCCATTAATTAAAAGTTTTAAATATTATAATTGCAGTTTTTTTCTATTGGTCAATGTACATTTTACAGAATATATATTATATGAGAAAGTTTAAGATTTATCACCAGTTACGAAGAACTTTATCCTTTAGGATAAAGTTTGAGCCATTGCGAAGGTACATTATATGGTGTGAATAGAATGCACATTTTTTCTTCATAAGAAAAAAAGTGAAAGTTAAATTGCTCAGTTATGTCCGACTCTGCGACCCTGTGGACGGTAGCTCACCAAGCTCCTCCGTCCATGGGATTCTCCAGGCAATAATACTGGAGTGGGTTGCCATTTCCTTCTCCAGGGGATCATCCTGACACAGGGATCAAACCCAGGTCTCCTGCATTAGAGGCAGATGCTTTACCTCTGAGCCACTGAGTTTACTAAAGTGCACATGGAATGGAATAATAATACCAAATATGTTGTATTCAGTCTATAGACCCATCTGTGGTTATTGAAACTGACTCTTTAAAAGTATGTCTCAAGAATATTGTTTGACTAAATCTTCCACCCTTGTAGGAGTTCAGCCTGCTCCTGAAAGCATAAAGGCTGACTTTGTTTAATACAATTTGGCATTATCTTCTTTTAACAGTTGGTGATGAAAACATCAGGAATGCTTTTAAAATACTGAAGAAATATGCATGTTTACTTCGGAGCACATGTGAACACTTGATTTACTGCTGATGAAACATATTCACAACTCCAGCTTACTTCATTATGTGTGTAAGAAAGTACCTAATATTCTTTTCCTCCCTTTTCTGGAAATGGTAAATGAAGATTTGCATTCAGGGTACAGCATCCTCTTGGGGAAGCAGTAGATGCCTAGACTGACATTCCCTAAGCCCCAAACCTTGTTAAAAGTGGTTTCAGTCCTGGGGACCTAATGCGCTGATTGCTTCCCAAGAAGGAGTCTCATCGCTTGCTCCGTTCGGTCCTATTCCTGAAGGTCTAATTACATCTGTTATGCGGTTCAGTTTCACAGAAGGTTGGGGAAAGACATTAGGGGTATTAGGGGATAGGGATGGGGGCATGTAACCCATGCACACACACATACACACACATCTACACACACACTCATGTGATGGGTTTTGAGAAATAAACTGGTGGCCAAGCTAGAGTAGTTGTGAACTTGTATCTAAACTATCACGTGTCTTACTGTAACAAGACAAAATGGAGATGGTTCCAATTCTGCATGCTTGCCCAGGCAACAGGGAACCAATTACACTGTCAAAATCTGAAACACTGGGAGCTTAAAAGCCCCATAGGACTTCTTTGGAACCAAACACTTTTTTTTGCTATCTATAAAAGGACAAGTAAAGCATTATTTTTATCCTGTTGCAAAGTGTCATTTATATTCTGAGCTTCCCAAACCTTTCCTAGCCCACTCTTTCCCTGTATACTGCAAACAGTATATGCTTATGCTATGCTTTTGTGTAGCCCAGATGAAGACTGTCATCATGGCCTAATAGAGCTCAAAATGGAAAGGGAGAGGGGGTGGAAAAGAGGCTCATTATTTTTTAAATGGCTTCACTTTTCCCATAGGAATCCTATAGATCCCACTTAGCAGAAGCTCATTCCAGCACTGATTAAGTGGGAAATACACAGAATCTCAAAAGGTCAAACCTATAATCAGCTGTCCTCAGGGACGTCTATGGAAAACTTCTTCATCCAACTTGAATTTATTGCCATCTTAAAACATAGTACAATAGATGATATGACATTAAAAATATATGCAAATATCTTTATATATAGTCATACACATATATGACACGTGCATGTATGTATATGTGTGTGTGCAGATGACATGACATTAAGAAAAGATAAACATGACATTAAGAAAAGATACCTATGTATGTGCACACACGTATGACATACGCATGCATGTATGTGTGTATGGGTGTGTGATGGATGTCTGCCCGCCTAAACTCACAGTAGACTGATTTACCTGAACCATTGGATTTGTTAGGTAATCTTCCCTATAGTGTTTTACTTTATGTTATTGGTTTGCCTGTATATTGTTGGAAACTTTGAAATTATAACAAGCTAAGTTTACTTAGAATTGGCTTTGTGTTTTTGAGAGTTCACAAATTATAGACTCTAAAAGTGTATGACTAAAAAAAAGTATATGTAAAAGGAATAGGATAATAGAGGAGAAACAAATAGAATTCTTAATATGTTTCCAAACTGTGTGCAAGCCTGTGATAAACATGCCTTTGTGGGGAGAATATACATGGGGGAACCGGATGGCTTAAGCTGGACAAAGCTTGGTTTCTTTTTTCTTCAAATGCATTTTTACTTATTTTAGTGAAGAATTATAGTCAATATTTTATTTAACAAATGACTTTGGTCACAGGCTGAAGGTTCTCTGCTCATCACACCTTAAAATGCCATCTCTCTTTACGTCCTCACATAAATTTGCAGTCTGTTCATCACCTTGATGCTGAGAGAGGGCACCCAAATACAAAATGTTAAATCAGTCATGAACCTCCGTGCTTGCTTATCCGCGTGGAAGAAAATAGATTGTTCCTCTCTCCACTGCTTGTTCCGAGTAGTTATTTGGTTAATACTGGAAGAAAATTGACCTTGGAGTTGTCTTGAGCTGTGCGACTGGGAAAGACTGTGACGGTTCTCACTTAAGCCTCATTCTGTGCCCCTGCTTCCTGGGAGACAACACAGTCTTATGCGAGTGATGGAACGGCAGTGGTGAAAGTGCAGAGTGGCTGCTTTCTGAGTCACTTTTCCTTTCCAGGGTTTAGGAAAGTGGTTGTCATTCCTACCTCTTCCTACCTCCTGAAGAAGAGTAAGAAAGGAAGAGAGAAACTGCAGTTTAGAGCAGATGTTTCCCTAGTCTTCTGCTTCTTGGGAAGCTGGGAGAAAGTACCCTGTGAGTGGACACAATAAGGAAATGAGTGTGTTTGTCTCTCTAGTTTTGAATATGAGTTAGAGTATGACTCTTCTGTGAGTATAGTAGCTAGGAAGTGGGAAGACTAGTGACAAGAAGGAGCTTCTCCTGGGGGACAGGGATAAACCTCCACGGATACTATCAGTGGAAATATGAGAATGGATTGGCCAGGAGCCCAGGACAGGATTCACATAACTGGGCTTGAGTCTTCACCATATGACCCTGGAAATCTAGTTAACTTCTCTGAGCCTCATTTTTCTCATCTGCAACACGGAGATAATACTGGTAGCTGTTTTCAGAAGTTTTGAGGGGATATTAAATGAAATAGAGATTGATGAGTGACTAGCATTTAGTAAGTGTTCATTCGAAGTCAGCTGCTGATCCTCTTAATGTTGGGAGGCAAAGACATTATAAAAATGGTAACCCTTCTTGTCCTAATCCAACAGTAATGGAATGAGAAAGTATGACTGGATAGTTACCAAGAGACACAGGTGTTTTGCCTATTTGACTTGAAGGGGTCAAGTATTTTAATGTATTCAGGAATGTTCAGTTCAGTTCAGTCACTCAGTCGTGTCCGACTCTGTGACCCCATGAATTGCAGCATGTCAGGCCTCCCTGTCCATCACCGACTCCCGGAGTTCACTCAAACTCATGTCCATTGAGTTGGTGATGTCATCCAGCCATCTCATCCTCTGTCGTCCCCTTTTCCTCCTGCTCCCAATCCCTCCCAGCAGCCGAGTCTTTTCCAATGAGTCAACTCTTCGCGTGAGGTGGCCAAAGTACTGGACTTTCAGCTTCAGCATCATTCCTTCCAAAGAACACCCAGGACTGATCTCCTTCAGAATGGACTGGTTGGATCTCCTTGCAGTCCAAGGGACTCGCAAGAGTCTTCTCCAACACCACAGTTCAATTCTTTGGCGCTCAGCCTTCTTTACAGTCCAACTCTCACATCCATACATGACCGCTGGAAATACCATAGCCTTGACTAGATGAACCTTTGTTGGCAAAGGAATGTCTCTGCTTTTTAACATGCTATCTAGGTTGGTCATAACTTTCCTTCCAAGGAGTAAGCGTCTTTTAATTTCATGGCTGCAGTCACCATCTGCAGTGATTTTGGAGCCCCCCAAAATAAAATCTGACACTGTGTCCACTGTTTCCCCATCTATTTCCCATGAAGTGATGGGACCAGATGCCATGATCTTCGTTTTCTGAATGTTGAGCTTTAAGCCAACTTTTTCACTCTCCTCTTTCATTTTCATCAAGAGGCTCTTTAGTTCCTCTTCATTTTCTGCCATAAGGGTAGTGTCATCTGCATATCTGAGGTTATTGATATTTCTCCCAGCAATCTTGATTCCAGCTTGTGCTTCTTCCAACCCAGCGTTTCTCATGATGCACTCTGCATAGAAGTTAAATAAGCAGGGTGACAATCTACAGCCTTGACGTACTTACTCCTTTTCCTATTTGGAACCAGAATGTACCTATAGGAAAATCATAAACTGATGAAGGACAGAAATAAGTTGGTTGAGCCTTCAGCATAGTTTACATGGAGTGTGTATTGCAGTTGCTTTCGTAACCAAGTGAAGTCCAGCTTCTATTGGAAAGCTCATCCTTAATCAGAAAGTATGCTTTTGAATAGTTGCAGATATCCAGGCAGCATAGTGTTTTGCTTAAGCATATAGAGAATTCTCAGGAGTCCCACAGATCTGAAATGAGCCTAAGAATTTTGGATCCTGGCTGCAGTTGGTATCTGTTAACCCAGCGGTGCTATAGTATTTCCTTGAAAATTTCTCAATAAACGTTTCTGTCACAAAAACAGGAGTCAAATAAATATTCAGCTAGACTCTGGGTTGACAATCTTTTGTATCTAACTGATACGGATATTGTTCACTAAAAAAATGCTGTAAAGAATATTGACAGGTCATATAAAATACTTTGTTTTCTGTTGCTGTCTATGAACATCAGTGTGGGGAGACTGGAAATCCTAAATCAGTGTTACGTTTTACCACACACATGCATAAATAATTTTCTCTCATCCCTGTGAATTAGTGCAATTATTTGAAGCGTCAACATTTGTGAATAATGAACAAATTGGTAAGCTGAATTTTTGTACGCTCTGCAAATAATTTTCAGTTGTGAAAAGTACAGAGCACAGTGAGCTTTTGTTATTTTATTAATCTAGAATAATGCTTAAGTGCTATTCTCCTTCATTTGAACATAACATGTATATTGAAACATGCCTTAATTTTCTTGTTTATTGAAGCTCTGCTCTGTAACTAGCACTACTCTAAGTACTAGAATTCAATGCAGAACATGCCTTCTAAGATTTTGTATGCTAGTGGAGGGAATACAATAAGCCGATAAAAGACTAAACAAGTAAACAACGTAGGTTCACATGGTGAAGAAATGACACAGAATATCTTATGTGTATGGAAATGCTACTTTAGGGAACACTTCTTCAAAGTGCCTTTGAGCTGAAATATAAGGAATGGAAAGGTACTGGTCATGCAGAGGAAACCCTCAGCTGGAGAAAGCTCAACATGTTTGGAGGATGAAATGGCATAGAGCATGGCTGGAGCGCAGGGAGGAGAGGGCAGGCAGTACCTGAGGCTTGGGCGCTGAAAGGCAGTAGGGCCCGATCAGGGCAAGATTGAAGATTTGGAAGCCACTGATTAGAGAGAGTGTGAGAGAGAGGGAGAGAGAGAGAATTTCAGTTGAGCAACCAAATGATTGGTTTTCATTTTCTTCCTACCCTTATTTGCATGCACACAGAGCTGTACGCAGCTGCAACTGCAGATCTTAACATTGGAGAGAGTTGCACATTTCAGGTGAAGCTCCTCTCTGAAAGAAACCATGCTACTTGAGAGAGAGAAACGTTTTCACATACATACAATTATACACATATATTCCACATCTCTCTCTATTTTTTCTTTAAGCAAGGCTATGACCTTGTCTAATTTACATTAGAAATTCACCATTTGACTATGGGATGAACAATGGATTGTGGGAGGGCAAGACTGAAGTCAGGGAGACCAATTAGGAGGTCATTACAGAATCCTAGGAAAGAGATGGTGACAGCTTGAAATAGGATGAGGGCTTAGGAGATATGCCATGTTAGCACACACACACACACACACACACACACACACACACACACACACACACACAGAGGATGTGTTTTGGAGACAGAGTCAATAAGACTTGTGATGGATTGAATGTAGGGGCTGAGTCACAGGAAAATTAATGTGAGTTGTGGTACAAAATGGGCAGGAAGCTGGTGGGTGTTTTAATACAACAGACCTTTGTTATAGCAAAACACTTTGGCCTTCCATAAATCACCATAGCTTGCAACATCAGGAACTCAAAAGGACCGAAAAACTCCATTAGCACTGAAGCATAGCATCTCTATAATAGACGTATTTAACGAAATGGCATTTGTGCTATTCGTTTTACTTACTATGCATATTTCAGAGAGCAGGGCAGAGGAGTACACAATAGTGCATAAGGTGTGACCACATTGTTCCTGAGAATGCAGGAGAAGGCTGTTTTACTGAGGTGGGAGCTCAGGGACTCGATGTTCTGTCAAACCCTCAAATCTCCTGTGGAATGTTTAGGCATGGCTGTGGCACAATTCCTAATAGGGTGCACTCACAGCTGTGGGTGAGGACAGAGTGCTGCTGATGCTTCCTCTGTGGTAGTGTTCTTTCAGATGATGGTTGTGACCCTCTAGTGGGTAATTAATAAAATGATGGAGAATTATCAGCATTGGAGGAAAAAGGGTAATAGAAAGCATTAGAGTGTGCCTTCTGTGATACTGTTCTATGAGTTCTTTGTTTTTGTTTCATTTGTATATATGGATGCATCACAGTGCAAAATGGATTTATTACAGTGGGTCTGGGTTAAAAAGAAAAGTTGGAAAACTACTGTTCTCAGGTACATTTGGGGAAAGGTACTGGCAATTAATCCTTGATTTCTTGCTTGAATTTATCTGTCCCAAGACTTGGAATAGGTTTATTTCCTTACCTCATCAAGTTTAATCTTTATGGAAGACAAAGATGAACTGAACACATGTTGGAGATGAATAAGTTGGTGGATCTTGGAAAAGAGGTGGGGAACATGAAAGCTACCAAAACACTGGGGAAATAAATGGTAAAAAGTATCCCCGAAAGCCAGATGAAAACAACAGAGCTCCAGCCCAGTAGTCACAAACTTCTTCTATGGGAAAGGGTTAGCAAAAAGAAGGATTGAGAGTCTCGTGGGCAATCTTGGCCCATCCGAGTTCTGCGTGTGTCTACCTTTGGTACTCAGTGCTGCAAAAGGGAGACCCATAACTGACATTTGAGGAATTTTTAGACAGGCACCATCTTGATAATGGAAAATCCAAGAGCTCAGAGATGTCACTGCATATATGTGGTTCTGCATCCCCAGTTCCTAGGTCAGTCATCGTTTATTGGATTTGCACTGCACACAATGCCTGTGCCTTATTTCTTCATGTCACTCACAGGCCAACCCTGTGAAACTGCCAGAAGATCAGAACAAAGCCAGATTGTAAGTGAAGAATGAAAAGATGGGAGCCTTCCTAAATTACAGATCAAGGAAGAGTCCAGGATCCCTCCTGGCAGTAACAAGGGAGAGAGTTCAAAAGTTTTAGTGACTAAAAAAAGATTTCTGACTTGCCAAACATCCTCTCTTTAGGGCCCCTCATTCAGACAGAAGTAGCTGCATAAGACGAGACTTCAGTTGCCTGTTCCCACCCTTTCTCCTTGCACTTGTTGTCTCTTAGTGTGCGCAAGACATGAACAGTTGTACGGTAGGCCAACACCTGAGATGCTGCAAGTGTGATATGTGATACTTGTGATATACAATACTAATACACTTATGAAATGTAATCATGTAAATATGTAATATATTATGAACACTTTATTTTCTTACAGCGTGCCTGAACTACTATTCCATAACTGCTTTTGTTGTATAATTCTAACATTGGAATTGAAACTATTGTTGACTTTTTAAAAACTAGTCTTAATGAAAGATATGGTTTTAAGTATCCATATTTTGCCTCATGTTTCCAGTTAAACCTTGGGCCTCTTTTAAAAGTTGGATTCAAAGAGAATGGTGTGGTATGGCAACTGGAATGAATCTATGGGAAGGGAATTGTTGATAATTTTAATTAGTGAATATTAAACTTACAAATTTAAATATAGACAACAGTTTTGGGTGCTACAATTTGAAAGGAACATCCATAAACTAGAATATGTCCATAAAAGGGAAATAGGACTATACATAGAGATCTAAAAAATAAATTGTATGAGAAACAACTGAAAAAGAAATAATTCAGGAGGAAACTGTGAGACACTGTTACATTGTTGGCACTGACTTCAGACTGAAGACAGAGCAGGAGCCTCTGAGGAAGTTGAGTATAAGAAGGAAAAGTTTAGTGTAAGAAGCGAAGCTTTTTGGGCCTTGTGAAGTTGGCTACCATGTATCTTAAGAATATTGGCAGAGATAGAGGATGGATTAAACATCTTTATTTCTCCATTTTCTTAATTGTTGAAGAGAAAGAGACAGTTTGATCCAGATGATGCTTTTCAACAGGGGTGGTGCCGATTTCTAGAGATCTAAATCTGACATAATTTCAGGACCCTCTTTAAGAAAAGCAAGTTAGGTATGTAAGTTGATGTAATTTGTTGACTTAAATAGATTTCCAATTAATTTCCCAGTGAAGATGGGTTCCTTTGGGATCAGCAGAGAATTGCAATGTGGGGTCTGTAATTGTAGTGAGCCATGTCCAAGTGCTTGTGCAGGAAGGTAAGGAGAACATTTTGGGGGAAATGGAAGTTGAGAGGGCAATGGTAAACAGAGTCCATGGCTTTTTGTTGACTGAGTCCTTGTCAGGAGAGAGTCTTTTTTCTTCCTGTCGGGCTCTGCTGTCTTCACAGAGCATGAGAGCTCCCCCGTCTGGTCTCCTGACTCTGTTTAATTGAGATTTCTGTTTATTATATTTTCCTAAAAAGAAGCCACACAAGTGACAATTCTTTAAAAAATGGCAAATCCTAAAATCATTCTAAAGTCCAAGAAAAAAACCAAAATGTTCTTATTAGTTAGCTGCCTGACACACATACCTCTGTGATACTCTTTAGTCTGTATTTGGGAATACAGACTCTGAGCAACTCTTCATATTACAACATACTGTAGTATACGCATCTATATTTATATAGAGAAGAGAATATAAGGATACAGAGAATAGAAAGATGCTTCGATCTTCCCCCATTGTAGTCAATTAGTGTTTCTGTGCTGTGCTTAGTCACTCAGTCATGTCCAACTCTTTGGGACCTCATGGACTATAGACCGCCAGGCTCCTCTGACCATGAAATTTTCCAGGCAAGAATACTGTAAAGCAATTATCCTTCAATTAAAAATAAATTAAAAAAAATACTGGAGCATGTTGCCAGTTCCTACTCCAAGGGATCTTCCACCCAAGGGATCAAACCTGCATCTCTTTGGTCTTTTTAGTTATTGGTAGTTTAGAGCTCGTACCACAAGCCAGTTTTTGATGCTCTGCATTTCAGGCCTTTCCCCAGTACTCTCACTTGCTTCCAGTGAAAATGAGAAGCCTAATCTAGATAAGATTGACTTTGATTTGTCGATTTCCTTCGTGGAGCCCTGGTGCTTCTGTAGAAATGCCTTAGGTGGATCTTGACTGACACTTCCCCAACCATACATGGCTGAGATGGTGGAAGCCCTCTGCCCAGATTTAACAAGAGAGATTCTGCTCTCCCCAGATTTATAAACAGGATTTTTTCTCATTTATGGGAGATTCCAAGGGTAAATATCAAGGGAAAACTGCCCTGAATGAAGGCATTAGGGTGACTCAGAAATAATCATAAAACCAAGAAATGTTTGTCTGCTTTTTATTATCACTTTGCGCCAGCAAGTCTGAACAATGTCAGTGAAAAATATACTTCATCACCAAAAGCTTTTGTTGGTCAGGGTTCAAAATAATTGTTGCAGTTACTCTTAGGTTTTAATAATAAATATGCTAGCTTTAGATTGGCATGGTTTTATTATGTATTCTTCAGTAAACATTGTATTCTGCATGGAAGCTAATTTGGAAAACTCTGATTCTCAGAACACACAGACTTAGAGAAATTGGTTTTTAGAGTAAGTTCCTGATGGTTCTTGGAGAGGGCAACGGCGACCCACTCCAGTACTCTTGCCTGGAAAATCCCATGGACGGCAGAGCCTGGTAGGCTGCAGTCCGTGGGGTTGCTACGAGTCGGACACAACTGAGCAACTTCACTTTCACTTTTCACTTTCATGCATTGGAGAAGGAAATGGCAAACCCACTCCAGTGTTCTTGCCTTGAGAATCCCAGGGATGGGGAAGCCTAGTGGGCTGCAGTCTATGGGATCGCACAGAGTCTGACACGACTGAAGCGACTTAACAGAAGCAGCGGCAGCCTGATGGTTCTGAACCATTGGACTTGCTTTGGTTACAGTCTGTGTCTTCAACCACTGTGGGGTTACATATTCCTGCAATTAAACAGTAGACATGAAACAAACAATGTTAGTAGGCTGACTGGAAAGATGAATAAATAGTACTTGAGGCACAACAGTTCTGTCATTCTTTGTGACCATTTGGGGATTTGTGTTTAAAATATAAAACTGTGAAACAGATTGCAAACTGTGAGGTTGTCTAAGTCCTTTCAGGCTGCTGTAACAAAGTACAGCAGACTGGGTAGCTTATAAACAACCAGCATTTCACAGTTGTGAAGGCTGAAAGTCCAGAGTCATGCTACCAGCAGTTATGGGATTTAGTGAGGACTTCTTGGTTCCTTAATAGTGCCTTCCTGCCTTACATGGTGGAAGGGGCTGAGCATCTTTTAGGGGTGGAGTTTCTTTTATAAAGGCACTGACCTCGTAGCTGTCGGTAAAGAATCTGCCTGCAACTTAGGAGACCCAAGTTCAGTTCCTGAGTTGAGAAGATCCCCTGGAGAAGGAAATGGCAACCCACTCCAGTATTCTTGCCTGGAAAATCCTCTGGACAGAGAGGCCTGGCAAGCTACAGTCCATGGGGTCACAGGAGTCGGACACAACTTAGTGACTAAACCACCACCATCACCACATTCATGAGGCCCCCACCTTAACCACTTTCCAAAGGCCACATCCAAATACCATCACCTTTGAGGATTAGGATTTCAGCTTAATGAATTCTGTGGGAACAGGGACTAGACAACTAGGGACAGTCTCTATATATGAGACTTTCAAGGCTAAAAGCAGGAAAATTCCAGGAAAACTTGGAGAGGTGCTCACGCTGGCAAGACTTGGCAGCTAGCTTTCCCAAAATAGAGCAACTGTTCAAGCTGTAGTCCTTTTATAACTTATCCTAGAATCTGTATCTTATCAATTCTGCCATACTATATTGGATGTAAATTAAGTCCAACCCATACCTAATGGGAAATTATATAAGGCAGTGAATACCAGGAAGCTGTGCATTGATTTGAAAACCGCCTACCATACCATCCTCACCTGTCTTATCTTTTCACCTCTACAGCGGTTCTTGAGAGAATACATTTTTATTTTGCGTAGCACAGAAGTCAACATTTCTTGGTGCTATCATAGGTATATATATTTACGAACACAAGAAGGAATCAAATGAATCTGAAACATATAAAGTATGCTTTGTGTGGCAAGGATATGACATGATGATAAAACATGAGATATAATGTCTGTTAATTAGTGTGAAACTACTTATATCACTAATAATGAACATGGCCCATGGCATACCTTCCTCAGAGAACCTCAAGGAAAATGCACAACTCAAATTTCCCCATAGATTCAGCAGTGCCTGATGATTATCTCCTTAATGTACAGTGAGCACTAAGCATCCTCAGCTATATTGAAAAAGTACATAGCCATCTGTACTTGAAATAATAGATTAGTCCATAAAAGATCCTTTCATTGATGCATTTCCCTCATTTTTCCCTTTTTCAATTTCTATCCTTTATTCTAGAAAAAGAGATCATTAGCTGAATGATTACTTAATAAGCATCTGCATTCTAATTATGATTTTCCCTTAATGTGGGTAATCTTTCCATTCATTTCTACTCTTTTAGTAACATCTGCTTGAAAACATAATCTTTATTTGCAAGATATCATCTGTCCCCACAGTTCCTTTTCCTCTTTGAAGCTCCAGTGTTGGACTCTGATATCACCATTAGTTGCTATAGAGATTATTGTGATGCCACAAACAGAATTATGAATTCATGCTGGGAAGCAGTGGTGGGAAGTCTACTATTTAAAAAAAACAGAAACAACTTTATGGCTCATTTAAAAATGAGTGAACTAAATTCAAGGAAGACAACACTAACCTATTTCTCCAAGTGCATGGTGTTTTCAGAATTGTCCGCCTGATGTAGGAGAATTTACACCATTCAATCTGACTTTTCTGATGAGTCACTTAGTTTGCAAACTTTGAGGGACCTTTCAGTTTATGTAAACTCTGCTTGAGTCTATATGCAGTGGGCGATGGAATTGTAAATGCACTGATTGCTGGCATTTCAGTCTCCTTAGGCTCAATGGTAAAGAATCTGCCTGCCAGTGTCAGAGCAGCAGGAGACAGGGGTTCAATCCCTGGATGGGGAAGTTCCCCTGGAGGAGGAAATGGCAGTCCATTCCAGTATTCTCACTGGGATAATCCCATGGACAGAGGAGCCTGGTGGGTTCACAAAGAGTTGGATATGACTGCGTGATAAATAGCAGTCTCCATACTCATACCAATCACAGGGCAATTGCCAAAGATCATTAGAGGGGCAAATCAAAGGGACCGAGAGTGCTGCATTTCCTGTGTTTCATAAGTATACACAGCCTCTATCCAAAATAAATATTACAGCACTGAGCAACTCATGATAATATGAATCCTACTGCATAAAATGTGATTGAAGAGTCACCTTCCAGGACAGCCATATTATTTATTGCACAGAGGAAATGCCATATGGAAAGGGAGGCCCAGAGCCTAGATTCTAGGTGTAGCTACTCTTCTGCTTCAGTTTATCATCTTGGGCAATTCATGGAACCTCCCATGGCTTCCATTTCATGGGAACAGTCATGGTGCTAGGAAAACCTCTACTACAGTTGCTGGCCTGGGATCTTCTAAGAAATAATGAGATAGTGTCTATAGAGCATATTGAAGCCCTTAGACAAAATGAGACAGATAACTAAGAAATACTTTAAGATATTTTAAAATTGGACTCCAGGATTTTTAGGATTTTAGGATTCGACTCCAATTTGGATTTTTAGGATTAGACTCCAGTTTGGATTTTTTTAAGGTAGCCTGCTCAAGGCTGATTTATTCCTCAGTCCAAAGGTAACAAAGTCATCAAGCTGAGTTGCACTACAGATTTTAAAATAATACAGTTATCTTCATCAATTATGAGATTGATTCTGGCAAACAAAACTAATTTCTATTTATAATGAGGAAATATGAAGGAAATTATGTTAGGCAGAAATGGATAGAATGTAATTTATTTCCCAGACACATTATTTTTCAATTCACTTTTGGTTTAAAGATGTCTATGTTAAGTGTTCACACTTCAAAAATTCAGTCAGCAATTTTTTAGCCTTCATTTTATTGTTTTATCATGAAGAACTGCCTTTGAGTTTACACAGAATTCAATATTTGTAAAATATTTCTAAAATATTTAACACACACCAACTGATTTAAACTAGCAGTAATAAAGAATACCCATCTCATTGTGGTTGGTTATTTAACAACTCGAGTCTTCTAAAACAGTATATTTAAACACTTACTGCATTTTATATCAAATTATCAGCCATTTAAAAACTGATTTAGATATCTAACTAATGGACATAAATATGCTAATGAAATATGAATAAAAGCAGCTTGCAAATTAGTATATGTAGTATAATCCTCTATTTTTGAATATCACTAGGAAAAGTTATTAAGTCTATACCTGGAGATATTTACATTGGTTATCTGCATAATAGGATGTCAAGAATTTCTAGTTTAAAATAGTTTTCCTGTATGTTCAGAAATTCCACACAATAGTAAAATAAGCTAATTTTATTTAAAAATATAAGGTATTTTATACAGAAAATTGGATTAAAGATTCACTGAGCATGCCCCCGTGCATCAGAACAAAACCCAGTTTCATCCTAAGTCAGTCTCTCCCATCAGGAAGCTTCGATAAGCTTCTTATCTATATCCATCAGAGGGCCAACAGAACGGAAAGAACAATCACAGAAAACTAACCAAAATGATCACATGGACCACAGCCTTGTCTAACTCAATGAAACTATGAGCCATGCCATTTAGGGCCACCCAAGACAGATGGGTCATGGTGGAGGGTTCTGACAAAATGTGGCCTACCAGTGAAGGGAATGGCAAACCACTTCAGTATTCTTGCCCTGAGAACCCTATGAACAGTATGAAAAGGCAAAAAGACAGGACACTGAAAAATGAAGTCCCCAGGTCGGTAGGTGGCCAATGTGCTACTGGAGTTCAGTGGAGAAATAAGTCCAGAAAGAATGAAGAGACAGAGCCAAAGCAAAAACAACACCCACTTGTGGATATGACTGGTGATGGAAGAAAAGTCCAACGCTGTAAAGAACAATATTGCATAGGAACCTGGAACCTTAGGTCCATGAATCAAGGCAAATTGGAAGTGGTCAAACAGGAGATGGAAAGAATGAACATTGATATTTTAGGAATCAATGAACTAAAATGGACTGGAATGGGTGAGTTAAACTCAGATGACCGTTATATTTACTACTGTGGGCAAGAATCCCTTAGAAGAAATGGAGTAGCCATCGTAGTCAACGAAAGAGTCCAAAATGGAGTTCTTGGATGCAGTCTCAAAAATGACAGAATGATCCCTGTTCAGTTCAGTTCAGTCGCTCAGTTGTGTCAGACTCTTTGCGACCCCATGAATCGCAGCACGCCAGGCCTCCCTGTCCATCCCCAACTCCCAGAGTTCACTCAGAGTCGCTTCCATCGTGTCAGTGATGCCATCTAGCTATCTCACCCTCGGTCGTCCCCTTCTCCTCCTGCCCCCAATCCCTCCCAGCAATGGAGTCTTCTCCAATGAGTCTACCCTTAAGATGGGCACAATTAAGGACAGAAACAGTATGGACCTAACAGAGGCAGGAAATATTAAGAAGAGGTAGCAAGAATACACAGAAGAACTATACAAAAAAGATCTTCATGACCCAGATAATCACGATGGTGTAATCACTCACCTAGAGCCAGACATCTTGGAATGTGAAGTCAAGTGGGCCTTAGAAAGCATCACTACGAACAAAGCTAGTGGAGGTGATGGAATTCCAGTTGAGCTATTTCAAATCCTGACAGATGATGCTGTGAAAGTGCTGCACTCAATATGCCAGCAAATTTTGAGAACTCAGCAGTGGCCACAGGACTGGAAAAGGTCAGTTTTCATTCCAATTCCAAAGAAAGGCAATGCCAAAGAATGCTCAAACTACTGCACAATTGCACTCATCTCACATGCTAGTAAAGTAATGCTCAAAATTCTCCAAGCCAGGCTTCAACAGAACATGAACCATGAACTTCTAGATGTTCAAGCTGGATTTAACAAAGGCAGAGGAACCAGAGATCAAATTGCCAATATCCGTTGGATCATCGAAAAAGCAAGAAAATTCCAGAAAAAAACGTCTATTTCTGCATTTTAGCCTATGCCAAAGCCTTTGACTGTGTGAATTGCAACAAACTGTGGAAACTTATTCAAGAGATGGGAATGCCAGACCACCTGACCTGCCTTCTGAGAAATCTGTATGCTGGTCAAGAAGCAACAGTTAGAATTGGACGTGGAACAACAGACTGGTTCCAAATTGGGAAAGGATTACATCAAGGCTGTATATTGTCACCGTGCTTATTTAACTTCTATGCAGAGTACATCATGAGAAATGCTGGACTGGATGAAGCACAAGCTGAATCAAGGTTGCTGGAGGAAATATCAATAACCTCAGACATGCAGATGATACCACCCTTATGGCAGAAAGTGAAGAAGAACTAAAGAGCCTCTTAATGAAGGTGAAAGAGGAGAGTGAAAAAGTTGGCTTAAAACTCAACATTCAGAAAAATAAGGTCATGGCATCTGGTCTCATCACTTCATGGCAAATAATGGGGAAACAATTGAAACAATGAGAGACTGTAGTTTTTTGAGCTCCAAAACCATGTCAGATGATGACTGCTGCCATGAAATTAAAAGATGCTTGCTTCTTGGAAGAAAAGCTATGACCAACCTACACAGCATATTAAAAAGCAAAGACATTACTTTGGCAAGAAAAGCTTGTATAGTCCTAGCTATGGTTTTTTCAGTAGTTATGTATGGATGTGAGAGTTGGGCTATAAAGAAAGCTGAGCACTGAAATACTGATGCTTTTGAACTGTGATGCTTTCTTCTCTGAAGAGAAGACTCTTGAGAGTCCCTTGGACTGCAGGGAGATCCAACCAATCCATCCTAGAGGAAATCAGTCCTAAATATCCATTGGAAGGACTGATGCTGAAGCTGAAACTCCAATACTTTGGCCACCTGATGAGAAAAACTGACTCATCTGAAAAGACCCTGATGCTGGAGAAGACTGAAGGCAGCAGGAGAAGGGGATGACTAAGGATGAGATAGTTGAATGGCATAACCGATTCGACGGACATGAATTTGAGTAGGCTCTGGGAGTTGGTGATGGACAGGGAAGCCTGGTGTGATGCAGTCTGTGGAATCGCTAAGAGTTGGACATGACTGAGTGACTGAAGTGAACTGATACCAGATGGAAATGATACCTTTTCGCTCTTTTCAAGGTATTATGAAGCTCAGTAGAGATAAGGAATGTAAAAGTACCTAGGAAATTATGAAATTCGTTGCAAATGTGTATTGTTCATGAAATTATACTCCAGATTGCAAGCTTTTTAAGAACAAAGACTATTTCTCTGTCCATTCCAAGAATATCCTTACATTGCAACTGTTTAAAAATATTTTCTTTATTTGAAAACCAACCCAAGATCACTCTTACATAAGTTGGAAAAAAGTACAACACATTTTCCTCACACCTCAAATATCACAGATGGAAAACTGTCATTTTGCCTCCCTATTTTCTATGCTAAAATGATTTTTTAAAGGTAGCAAATGACTAATATATGCCTAAGGAAAATTTAAGATTTTAACTATTTCTGTTTGTAAGTGACTATTTGTCAATGAATTAATAACTATTTCTTAATGAATTGAATGCGCCAGTGTCAATAGAGAAGCCATTTTTTTTTCTTTCAGTTTTATTGAGATACAGTTGACATACAGTACTATATAACCTTAAGTGGTAAACATAGTGATTTGACATACATGATTCATGAAATGATTACCATAATAATTTTTCTGACTGTCCATCATCTCAAATGAACAGAAAAAATGCAGAAAGAAAAATTTGTTTCCTTGTGATGAGAACTCTTGGGATTTACTCTCTTAATAACTCTAATGTATAACATAGTTAGTTCAGTCACCCAGTTGTGTCTGAATCTGTGACCCTATGGACTGCAGCACCCAGGCTTCCCTGTCCTTCATCAACTCCTGGAGCTTGCTCAAACTCAGGTCCATTGAGTTGGTCATGCCATCCAACCATTTCATCCTCTGTCATCCCCTTCTCCTCCTGGCTCCAATCTTTCCCAGCATCAGGGTCTTTTCCAATGAGTTAGTTCTTCGCATTAGGTGGCCAAACACAGAGAAGTATTAATTATATTTATCATGTATATTACATACCTAGTACTTATTTATCTTTATAATTGGAGGCTTGTACTTTTTGACTCAGTTCAGTTCAGTTCAGTTCGGTCGCTCAGTCGTGTCCAACTCTTCGCGACCCCATGAATCGCAGCATGCCAGGACTCCCTGTCCATCACCATCTCCCGGAGTTCACTCAGACTCACGTCTGTCGAGTCCGTGATGCCATCCAGCCATCTCATCCTCTGTTGTCCCCTTTCCCTCCTGCCCCCAATCCCTCCCAGCATCAGAGTCTTTTCCAATAAGTCAACTGTGGTGCTGCCTTACATATATTTTGCAAGATAAAGTAACAGGTTCTCTCCTGAGTTAAAGTAGTAGATATTGTTTTATACAATTTCTTTGTATCTAAAATCAAACATTTAGAAATTTATATTTACCAAGTAATCTAGCTTGAAGATTGATAACCATTTTTTTAATTAAAAAAGAGATTTAATTTATATAATAATTTATATGACCCAGGTAATGTACACTTAGATTTATGGTTGTTGCTGGTATTGAGTTGCTAAGTTGTGCCTTCTCTCTCACGCTTAAAAAAGGACTTTATGATAGTAACAACTAATCCAAGTCCTTAGATATGTTATTTGACAAGTAGGCATATTATTTGTAATTGTGTATTGCAGCTAAATGGCAATATGGTATTTGCTTGGTTTGATATGTTATTATACAATTATTGTTTGAAAATTCAATAAAATGTTAAAACAAATAAAGCTATTAATATGAAGGAAAACCTTTCTGTGTGTGTCACACCCTCTGTCTCTAGACTATGAAAGAATGAAGCTGTGCTCATTAATTGTTTTAAACCCACTTGCAGAGTTAATCTCTGATCTACCAAAAAAGAGTTTACAAAACAAGTCAATTGTTTTAGATCTTTGTTATAATTTTGATTCTATTAAAAATGATACCTATCAGTTATGTGCTATAATTCAATTTTGTCCTTTTCTAGAACATAGTGACTTAATAAAATTGTCACCAGTGTAATTTTACCAATGTAAAAAACAGTAAATTCTATTTTAGCTTCAACATGTAAAATTGCTCATTTTTGTATCCTTTTAAAATAGTTATAGATTTATATTTTATGAGAAAATTTCCAAATTGTCAACATTACCCTGGTTAACAGATAGGTAAACTGTAAAACCAATACTAAAACCTTCATTATGCCTATCATGTATTTCATGATAATAAAATTGAATATTTCTCTTGGGTTCAATGTATAATTTGTATATAGAGAAAAATAATAAATTTTTAGCCCCTAACATAAACTGTGGAAAATTCTGAAAGAGATGGGAATATCAGACCATCTGACCTGTCTCTTGAGAAACCTGTATGCAGGTCGGGAAGCAACAGTTAGAACTGGACATGGAACAACAGACTGGTTCCAAATAGGAAAAGGAATACGTCAAGGCTGTATATTGTCACCCTGCTTATTTAACTCCTATGCAGAGTACATCATGAGAAACGCTGGACTGGAAGAAACATGAGCTGGCATCAAGATTGCTGGGAGAAATATCAATAACCTGAGATATGCAGATGACACCACCCTTATGGCAGAAAGTGAAGAGGAGCTAAAAAGCCTCTTGATGAAAGTGAAAGAGGAGAGTGAAAAAGTTGGCTTAAAGCTCAACATTCAGAAAACGAAGATCATGGCATCCGGTCCCATCACTTCATGGGAAATAGATGGGGAAACGGTGGAAACACTGTCAGACTTTATTTTTTGGGGGGCTCCAAATTCACTGCAGATGGTGACTGCAGCCATGAAATTAAGACGCTTACTCCTTGGAAGAAAAGTTATGACCAACCTAGATAGCATATTCAAAAGCAGAGATATTACTTTGCCAACAAAGGTCCGTCTAGTCAAGCTATGGTTTTTCCAGTGGTCATGTATGGATGTGAGAGTTGGACTGTGAAGAACGCTGAGCACTGAAGAATTGATGCTTTTGAACTATGGTATTGGAGAAGACTCTTGAGAGTCCCTTGGACCGCAAGGAGATCCAATCAGTCCATTCTAAACGAGATCAAACCTAGGTGTTCTTTGGAAGGAATGATGCTAAAGCTGAAACTCCAGTACTTTGGCCACCTCATGCAAAGAGCTGACTCATTGGAAAAGACTCTGATGCTGGGAGGGATTTGGGGCAGGAGGAGAAGGGGATGACAGAGGATGAGATGGCTGGATGGCATCACCGACTCGATGGATGTGAGTTTGAATGAACTCCGGGAGTTGGTGATGGACAGGGAGGCCTGGCGTGCTGCGATTCATGGAGTCGCAAAGATTCAGACATGACTGAGCGACTGAACTGAACTGAGCATAATTAATTAGCCACTTTCACATTAATTTGTTTTAGAAGCTTTCTCTTATAAGATTATAAAGAGTTTATGTTGAACTTGTAGACAGCTGTTTTATAATCACATTAGCTATAAAACTGTAATTATGCTACAAATAATATTATAATTTTATTATATCTACAAGTTATAGTAAACAATGCATTTTTAGTTCCTAATTTTTACCTTATTTTTGTGCTCTTGTTTTTCTCACAACACGATATGCTTGTTTATATTCCTCTTAAGTTTAAGCCTAACAAATTCCTTTGAACAAACTTTTACACCTATTAGAGTTGAGTGAAACTCAGCTTTTCCTGAGATCCAGTGCCTTCCTGGGTACATGTCCATGATTAATACCAAGTATTATACAAGATATTAGGTGCTTCCCTGATAGCTCAGTTGGCAAAGAATCCACCTGCAATGCAGGAGACCCTGGTTTGATTCCTGGGTCAGGAAAATCCTCTGGAGAAGGGAAAGGCTACCCACTCCAGTGTTTTGGGGCTTCCCTTGTGGCTCAGTGGGTAAAGAATCTGCCTGCAATGCAGAAGACCTGGGTTTGATTCCTTGGTTGGGAAGATGCCCTGGAGAATGAGATCTGAAGAACACTCCAGTATTCTGGCCTGGAGAATTTCATGGGCTGTATAAGTCCTTGGGGTCAAAAAGAGTCTAACATGACTGGGTGAACTTCACTTTACTTGACTTCATACAAGATATTGACTATCTAATAACTGTACACAAATAAGTCTTTGCATTTAACATTAAGAAGGTAAGTGGGATGTTCAATTGTTTCCAAAGTTACTTTCTGCAAAAAAGAAACTGCTCTTAACAAGTAAATTAAGATGAAACTTCTAAACATAAAAGTTTTTCTTAATTTCTCCCTCCCTTCCTCCTTACCTTTCTTATCATAGAAAACCATCATTAAAAAGAGAGCAAAGGGAAAGCCAACTTTGTGCCAACCTGGAAAATCTAAAAACCTCAGGTGACAGCAGACTTTAGAAACTGAAAACTTTCTTAAAAGACCATATTCAAAACTCTGTTTTGGGAACAAATCAGAAAAACTGACGATGGTAAGAGAATGAGAATATTTTGGATAATAAGGGTCTCGTTACATGAAAGCCACCCACTCAGTTGCAGATGTCGCTTGTAAATAATGAACACAGGGCAAGCAGGAGAAGCTCAGCAAAATGTGAGCCATGCCAGAGGACGCAGAGAAATCTGAGCCTGAACTATCATCTCAGGGTAGGCTAGGAGAGATTGGAAAATTACGTATCTACTATTCTTAGCTGTCTTTTAGCTTAACCGTAAATTCCGGCTGTATTCTTTGTCACTCTGTCTAGAGTATCTGCCAACACACAAACCCATGTTATGTTCTAAAACGTTATTTATTTTACTACTAACATTCATCATAATCTGAAATTATCTTATTATTTCATGTGATTGCTTACACATTTCTTGTCTGTTTTTCTATTTTCGCCACTAGAAAGCAAGCTTTATGAGGAAGGGTTCTTATACAGATACTGTTCTGTATGGTAACTAATAGCCATATGTAGCTATTTAAATTTAAGCAAACTCAAGTAATATAAAACACTCATTTTCCATATTCTAATGCTCAGTAGCCACATGTGGCTAGCAGCTACCATATTTGACTACATGAACTATAATTTCTATTAGTAGCAACATTTATAGCTTGAAATAATTTTTAAGTTCATTTTTCTTATTTAACAAACACAAAAGTACAAAAATCAGTATTAAGTCCTCCCAAGTCAAATGAGGAAATTAATTCCCTTGTTTTATTTCTTTTTGACCTCATTATCACTTTCATCAGTTTTCTGACTGGAATGAAGGAAGTTGGACATATGGGAAAAGAGTTTCATTTTCTCTGTATAGCTCTGAATCATTTGTTTCCATAATTGTTTTTGCCAGAATTTGGTTATAAACGCTAACTGTGTGTATTTTATTTTGAATGAAGCTGTCCTATTTGTTGGGTTTATTTTGTAACTTTACATGTAAGTTTACATCTTTTGACACCATGTAAGCTTACATTTCTTCTGACACCCTGGCACCACCGACTCAATGGACATGAGTCTGAGCAAGCTCCAGAAGTTGGTGATGGACAGGGAGGCCTGGCGTGCTGCAGTCCATGGGGTTGCAAAGAATTGGACATGACTGAGCAATTGAACTGAACTGAAATGACACCCTGAGGAAACTTCACTTCCCCCTGGAGGATTAGACTGTAGAAAAAAAGTGAAATTATGCTACAATTTAGCCTACCATGGTGGTGGTGTTTTAGTTGCTAAGCTGTGTCTGACTCTTTGAGACCCCATGGACTGTAGCCTGCCATGCTGCTCTGTGCATGGGATTTCCAGGCAAGCATACTGGAATGGGTTGCCATTTCCTGCTTCAGGGGATCTTCCCAACCCAGGGATTGAACCCACGTCTCCTGCATTACAGGCAGATTCCTTACTGCTGAGCCACTAGGGAAGCCCTACCAACCATATTCCCCTTCAATTTTACAATTCTTGTGCCTAAGCAATGGTAAAGTAAGATCTAAAAGGGTTACTGTAGCCCACTTACTTCTTCAGCACCCTTTTTTTCAAACTGGTAGATACTAATATGTTCTGTCAGAAATACACCCACTTTAGGTCATTCTGTTCTGGGTCTAGACAGTTTTAGTTTGGTTTATTTTGATTTCTTTCAATACCATCTAAATTGTCATGTAATATGACATGTATTTGTTTGATGGGTGAGGCCAACCGTCCACCCATGTCTCCACCAGAGGCTGGTAGACACTCAAGGCTCAGTCTCTTCTTGGGACATGGCTCCCTTCTCCTGGCTCCTGGTGTGCATGAGGTTTTGTTTGTGCCCAGACTTCCCTGGTGGCTCAGACAGTAAAGCGTCTGTTTACAATGCGGGAGACTTGGGTTCGATCCCTGGGTCGGGAAGATCCCCTGGAGAAGGAAATGGCAATCTACTCCAGTACTATTGCCTGGAAAATCCCATGGACAGAGGAGCCTGGTAGGCTACAGTCCATGGGCTTGCAAAGAGTTGAACACGACTGAGCGACTTCACTTCAAGAGTCTGTCTCCCTTGTTCTGTGGAAGTTCTGTAATCAAATCCCACTGGTCTCCAAAGTCTAATTCCCTGGAGGTTCTCAGTCCCTTTACCAGATCCCCAGGTTGGGATATCTGTTGTGGGTCCTAGAACTTTCTTAACACTGTGAGAATTTCTTTAGTATAATTGTTCTGCAGTCTGTGGGTCATCTGCTTGGTGGTTCTGTAGTGGGAAACACTGTGTGACCCAGGTCTGCTGCAACCAGAGCACCTGTCCCCACAGCAGGTCACTGCTGACCTATACCTCTGCAGGAGATATTTATTCCAAGGCAGGTCTGGTTCAGTCTCTGTGGGGCCTCTGGGTCCTGGTGCACACAGGGTTTTGTTTGAGCCCTCCCTGTATCTCTGGAGGGTATGGGGTTTGATTCTAATGCAATTTCACCCCTCCTACCATCTTGTTGGGGTTTCTCCTTGGCCTTGGATGTGGGGTTTCTCCTTGGCCTCCTATCTTTTTCTGGTGGGATCCAACATTCTCCTGGATGGTTTTTCAGTAGTGAGTTGCAATTTTGGAGTTCTTCCAGGAGAAGATGAGCACACATCCTTCTACTCTGCATCTTGCTTACTTGAACACAGCTCCACCCATCAACAGAAAATTGAGTTAAAGGTTTACTGAGCATGGCCCCACCCATCAGAACAAGACCCACCTTCCATGAGTCTCTCACACCAGGAAGCTTCCATAAGCCTCTTATTCTTATTCATCAGAGGGCAGGCAGAATGAAAACCACAATCACAGAAAACTAACCATGTGTGAGCACATGGACCACAGCCTTGTCTAACTCAATGAAACTATGGGCCATGCCATGTAGGGCCACCCAAGATGGATGGGTCATGGTGGAGAGTTCTGACAAAACGTGGTTCACTGGAGAAGGGAATGACATACCACTTCAGTATTCTTGCTTTGAGAACCCCATGAACATTATGAAAAAGCAAAAAGATAGGACACTGAAAGATGAACTCCCAAGTCGGTGGGTGCTCAATATGCTACTGGAGAAGAATGGAGAAATAACTCCAAAAAGAATGAAGAGATGGAGCCAAAGCAAAAACAATGGCCAGTTTTGGATGTGACTGGTGATGGAAATAAAGTCTGATACTGTAAAGAACAATACTGCATAGGAACCTGGAACATTAGGTCCATGAATCAAGGCAAATTGGAAGTGGTCAAACAGGAGATGGCAAGAGTGAACATTGACATTTTAGGAATCAGTGAGCTGAAATGGACTGGAATGGGTGAAATTTAACTTAGATGACCATTATATTTACTACTGTGGGCAGGGATCCCTTAAAAGACATGGAATAGCCCTCACAGTCAATAAAAGAGTCCAAAATGCAATACTTGGGTGCAATCTCAAAAATGACAGAATGATCTCTGTTTGTTTCCAAGGCAAACCATTCAGTATCAAAGTAATCCAAGCCTATGCCCCAACCATTAATGCTGAAGAAGCTGAAGTTGAATGGTTCTATGATCACCTACAAGACCTTCTAGAACTAACACAAAAAAAGATGTCCTTTTCATGATAGGGGACTGGAACGCAACAGTAGGAAGTCAAGAGATACCTGGAGTAACAGGCAAATTTAGCCTTGGAGTACAAGATGAAGCAGGGCAAAGATTAACAGAGTTTTGGCAAAAGAATGAATGCACTGGTCATAGAAAACACTCTCTTCCAACAACACAAGAGACAACTTTACACATGGACATCACAGATGGTCAATACTGAAATCAGATGGATTATATTCTTTGCAGTCGAAGATGAGAAGTTGTACATAGTCAGCACAAACAAGACAGGAAGCTGACTGTGGCTCAGATCATGAACTCCTTATTGCCACATTTAGACTTAAATTGAAGAAAGTAGGGGAAACCACTAGACTATTCAGTTATGACCAAAATAAAATCCCTTATGATTATTATACAGAAGTGAGAAATAAATGCAAGGGATTAGATCTGATAGACAGAGTGCCTGAAGAACTATGGAAGGACGTTCATGACATTGTACTGGAGGCAGTGATCAAGATCATCCCCAAGAAAACTGTGCTGTATATCTGAAACGTTTTTGTACAGACTTTGTTGTATGCCTGAAACTAACACATGATAATCGACTATAATTCAATATAAAATAAAAATGTTTTAAACAGTTTTTTTGTCCCTTAAAACATTGATTCAAGAAAAACAAACTTGGTGTTTTTTTATGTATAGTTAGTTGGAAATTTTGCGTTCAACTTTAAAATGTCATTAATAGCTTTATATGTTGTCCATAGTTCCTCCAACAAAAGTTTGTTGAGGTTCATTTCCCTAGGCAATATACAGTGAAATGCTATTCAGTTTTCATTATTATTACTTACTTTTCCCTTTAAACTTTTAAAAAAAATTATGTTTCCACCTTAATAAAGAATCTGTCACGTCATATGTACTCAAGGATTAACCAATGCATACATAAAAGGAATAATGATGAATGAGGAGCTAATAAATTAGTACATCTATATGAACATTCCTTTATTAGATTAAAAAGGGAAACTGTCCAGATTCTCTTTTATGTCTAAGGTTTTTAAAAAAGACATTAATAAAAACAGCAATTATCATTGGTAAAATGTTTTACACTTCATTGATAAAGGCAATTTTAAATTCTTAAGTACAAAAGCTCTATGGGCAAGGCAGTTTTGGTTTACATGTTTTAAAGATAATGGTAGGACATCCACATGGTCAGGTTAAGCAGCAGAGAATAAGCAATGCTGTCTAATGACAGAAGTGCAGCTTTCCACGTCCACCAAAGTGGTGTCACTAGGAGGCATATAGAATATAAAAAGTCACATTAAATCAGAACATCTGAAAGTTCCATATTCTGAGTAATTCCATATTTAGGTTAAGAATATAGGCTAGGAACAGTCTTATATGAGTAAGTCCACCCCAAAGAAACACCGTCGGACTAAACATTTTTTAAAAAATCAAATCAATTAGTATAATAAAATACTATTCATAATAGACTTTATAGACTTCCTTTGACAAATTCATTTTCATAATGAAAAAACAGAAAAAAAAATAGTTTTAAACGAAATTTTTACCAAAGATGATAAATCTCTATATTTATACCAGATAGTTATCTGGGTGTTCCCTATTTATACCTGTTAAATGTGGGAGATTTTACTCTTTGCCTTACTCTCATGGACAGTGGGAGAAGACATGAGACTTGGGCTGGAGACAAGGGGGTTCACTTATTCACAGCAATATTAATAGTAGTCTGAGTGACATCCTTTGCATGTGTTACCAAGCACCAGTTTCCATTTGGTGACAAGGGCCACACGATGCCTGGGCATACAGTGTCTTGCAGTACAGGACTAAAACCCTGGTCATAGGAAATCTCATTCTTTTAAGGATTCTGCAGGGAAACCTGTTCAAACTCTGCATCTGAGAGAGACATTATCTTTTTTATTCTGGACAGCAAAATCCTGCCCTTTTTCAGGAAGAATACACTATCTCTATCTTCCAAGTCTATTTGCTACACTAACATTCTTTAAAATATAGTCTGAAATAAAATAATGACAATGTCTTTGCTGGCAAGCTGCATAGAAATATTAGACATTCATGGAGAAACGTCTCCTAACAGTACTACTGTGTTTGACTGAATAATAAAGAAATATACAGCTTACTCCTTGGAAGAAAAGTTATGACCAACCTAGATAGTATATTCAAAAGCAGAGACATTACTTTGCCGACTAAGGTCCATCTAGTCAAGGCTATGGTTTTTCCTGTGATCGTGGACTGTGAAGAAATCTGAGTGCCGAAGAATCGATGCGTTTGAGCTGTGGTGTTGGAGAAGACTCTTGAGAGTCCCTTGGACTGCAAGGAGATCCAACCAGTCCATTCTGAAGGAGATCAGCCCTGGGATTTCTTTGGAAGGAATGATGCTAAAGCTGAAACTCTAGTACTTTGGCCACCTCATGTGAAGAGTTGACTCATTGGAAAACACTCTGATGCTGGGAGGGATTGGGGGCAGAAGAAGAAGGGGACGACAGAGGATGAGATGGCTGAATGGCATCACTGACTCGATGACATGAGTCTGAGTGAACTCCGGGAGTTGGTGATGGACAGGGAGGCCTAGCGTGCTGTGATTCATGAGGTCTCCAAGAGTCGGACACGACTGAGCGACTGAACTGAACTGAACTGAACTGAACAGGTTACAAATCACTATAAAATTATTTCATAAATTATGCATGCCTTGATTTCAGCCAAATCATTAAATATGGTGTTGTAAAACAACCCTTCTACATAGTTTTTGTTCTACTGAAAGTAATGCCAAATTAAACATCTTTTCTTTAATCATTATAGTTCCTATATTTTATTAATATTAATCTGTTAAAAACTAAGAAGTTGCAGTGAAGTTATCTGTTACAATTCTTGAAGCAATTCTTATATTCAGAAATAAATTAGGATTTTGAAATTGAATTTTATATATTATCATCATAAAAGACAAAATATTTTAATTTCAACACATCATTCACTAATTTTACTTAATTATATTGCCATTTTTACCACCTCTAAAATATATTTGCACAATAAAACAAAGAATCATCATACATATTTAATTGTCAGTTCACTTCAGTTCAGTCACTCAGTATATTTAATTACACATATATATGTAAATTATTCAATATTATAATATATTGTTGCCATAAGATATGTTAATTATGGGCCTCCCTGGTGGCTCAGTTGGTAAACAGTCTGACTGCAATGCAGGAGACACAGGTTCAATTCCTGGATCAGGAAGATCCCCTGGAGGAGGGCATGGCAACCCACTCCAGTATCCTTGCCTGGAGAATTCCATGGACAGCGGAGGCTGGCGGACTACAGTCCATGGGGTTGCAAAGAGTTGGACATGACTGAGCGGCTAACACGACACTTCATGTTAATTACAAGCCATTATTTATGGATTCTTTCAGAATCCTGCATTAGAACACAAAGAAAAGCAGTATAAGGACCACTGGCACCATTTCATTGAATCTATAACATTTATTCTGTATATGAGGAAGATTCTATCAAGTTTACTAATATTTTCTTCTGCATAAAATCTATTATTCTTATTCAATGGAGCTTACATTCATCTCTAAGATTTTCATTTTTCGTCCTTAGAGTATTTTTGTTTTCATTATACTTATGCTTTTCATTAAACTCTTGAACATATAAGTTGAGATTTCTGAACCTGTTTCTCCTAACTGATAATTCTCAGATTGTGGATCACATTTTCCTGGACTTTTATATGACTAGTATGTCTTGATTGAATGCTAGACATTGTAACTATTATGTTTTTGAGTATCTGTAATTTGATGCCTTCCTTTAAAAGCAGTTTTTATTTATTTATTTTTTGGGGGGTTAGGAAGTTATTTCTGGATTAGCTTGATCCTTTGATAACTTGTCAAGTTCACTGTTTGACTATGTCTATAGTAGTCTAGTAATCTTCAGGAATAGTTTATCACTATTGAAAATGTGTATATACCATTTCTGGTGACTCTTTAAAGCCCTAAGTGTTCAGTAACATCTTCTTACCCTTTCTTGTCTGAATTCAAATGTCTTTACTGTGTGAGTTTTGGCTGCTGTTTATCTTACAGATATAATTTAGTTGTTTACTGTCTAGTCTGAATTTCATCCCATATAGTTGTATAACTAAATACTGAAGAGGAGGCCATGCAGATTTCAGGAACTTTTTTTTTTTTTTTTTGCCTAAAAAATATATTTTGTGGTATTTCTCCCTCTATATTCCAGCTGCCTCTATATCTATGAATATTTATGATCTTTATCTTCTCAATACAGGCATATCTTGTTAATACTGCAAGGTCAGTTACAGATCACTACAATAAAGTGAATAGAGGGATAAAGAGAGTCACACAAAAATTTCTGTTTTCCTAATGCTTATAAAAGTTATATTTATACTATATTGTGGTCTATAAAGTGTGAAATAGTGTTATGTCTAAAAAAATGTACACACCTTTATTAAAAAATCCTTTATTGCTCAAAAATGCTGTCATCTGAGTCTTCAATAAATTGTAGTAGCAATATCAAAGATCACTGATCACATACCATCATGACAAATAAAATGAAAAAGCTTGACATAGCATGTGAATTACTTAAATGTGACACAGAGACATGAAGTGAGCAAAGGTTTTTGGAAAAATGGCACCAAGCTACAAAACTTAAACTTGTAAGAAAGGCAATATCTTCAAAACACAATAAACCTAAGTGCAATAAAATGAGGTGTGCCTATATAGAGGGAATCTATCTCCCCATCACTACACTAGAATCAAGAAAGTGCTTCCCAGCCCTCAACAATCGGGAAGTAATTATAAAAGTAATTATAAAATTCATGTTGTTTATTTTTCTTCCATCAGGATTACAGTCTTATACTGCCTATTGTCCAGTGTCTAAAAACACTCTCTCTTTTTTAATGTCAGGAGAGTTAGTCTAGTAACATGTACCCAATTATAGTTGGAAGCAGAATCATCCAGTTCTTTTTTAAATTTTTTTAACTTTTCTGTTGTGATTTTCCACCTTTGACCTCTTGATGCCTATATTTTTCTTTGACGCTATGGCCTTATATATAAAAGCTCTTTTAACTTTCCTGTTTGCTAATTTCATTGACATTGCTACATTTCTCTACTTATTTTTTTCCTTTTAGCTATAGATCACAGCATCCTGCTTTTTTTTAATGTAGGTATAGATTTTTTAAAATTATAACCTGGCCCCTGTGGATGTTAACATCGTTCAGAGTCTGGATTCTGCTGATTTCTTTTAAAGAATTATAATTTTTCTGATAACAGCCACATTTTTCATGTCTGTTGAGTTTTGTTTTTAGAATTTGTTGGAGCAGTTCTAAAGTAGTCTTATCTCTAGTAAGAGCGTAGTCTTAATTCTGAGGAAAGGACTTTCTGTCACTTCAGTTAAATGTCCAGAGTGATCAGTGAATTCTCTCCATACTGGCTGGATAAACTGCAATGTATCCAGAAGTCTGAAACCTCCAGAATTCCTATTCAGAATACAGTCCCTCAGTAGTTGTTCTCAGAAAGGTCTCATAGAATATCATCCTTGTACGTGCATATTAATCTTCAGCCAGGAATCAACGGGTTCCTATGCAGATTTCTACGGCTCTTTCTCTTTGTATTTCCTGTATGTCTCATATCCTGCTTCTCAAATTTCAGCTCCCTCTGCTGCTGCTGCTAAATCGCTTCAGTCATGTCCGACTCTGCGCCACCCCATAGAAGGCAGCCACCCGGCTCCTCCGTCCCTGGGTTTCTCCAGGCAAGAATACTGGAGTGGGTTGCCATTTGCTTCTCCTCAGCTCCCTCAGGAGTCCCATATTGCAGTTACTTACTTCCTCTTTTCTCTTTGTGAATTCCCTTCCTTTTGTCATGGTTCAGAAAGTTTCCCCAGGCAGACATCTTGGTGAATGTGATGCTCACTTAATGGACTTCCTTTCTTTTACAGATAATAGCCTTGTCCTATGTTGTTCAGGTTCTGAAAGAGTTGCTTCATGTAGTTTTCCCAGATATACTGTTGTTTAGGTACGGGGTTAAGTCTGATACCTGGTATTCTACATTTGAAGGATATTTCTTCTGAGTGTAGGACTGAATATTGGAAATGTTTCTAGCATGTAAATATGTCATTAGACTGCCAACTGTCTTTGACGGTCTTTGCTGAAAAGTCAGCCATTATTTTTACTGATCCTTTAAAGGCAATACATCTTTTGTTTCTCTAGCTACTGTCAAAATTTTCTCTTGATCTTTGATTTTCAACAGTTTCACTGATATGATTGAATATGTTTTTCTTTATATTTATCCTGTATGCAATTAAATAAAAGATTTGTATCTGCCTGAATTCACGCAGAAATTTTCATTAATTTTTAAAATTATTTGCTGTCATTATTCAAGTACTGATTCCTTATTGTTTTCTCTATTCCTCTCTCTCTGGGGTTCAAATATCACATGGGCTAGAATTTTGATGATATCTCACGCATCTCTTGCATTTTGCTTTGTGCTGTGTGCTCTGCTCTGTCCCGTCTGACTTTCTGTGGCCTCTGAATGGAGCCTGCCAGGTTAGTTTTAAAAATCGGTTCTAATTCAAATATTGAAATTACCCATTCATATAAACTTGAATAGGTCATTTGACATTTTAAGATCTCCATTTTCTTGTATATAAATATAGGTAATCACATTTTCTCTAAAATTCTGTTAGCTTAGGAGGTGCTCTTGTGCGCACCCCCACCTCTCTTTGTGTGTCAGTCTCTTAAGCACAAAATAAGGTTCATACTTTCTGTGCTGCTGTGCTCTGCTTAGTCGCCCAGTCAAATCTGACTCTTTGTGACCACATTTACTGCAGCCCGCCAGGCTCCTCTGTCCATGGGGAATCTCCAGGCAAGAATACTGAAGTGGGTTGCATGCCCTCTGCGAGGGGATCCTCCCAATCCAGGGATTGAACCCAGGTGTCCCCCACTGCAGGTGGATCCTTTCCCATCGGAGCCATCAGGGAAGCCCAAGAATGCTGGAGTGGGGAGCCTGTCCTTCTCCAGGGGATCTTTCCCACCTAGGAATCGAAAAGGGGTCTTCTGCACTGCAAGCAGTTTCTTTACTGACAGAGTTACCAGGGAAACCCTCATAGTTTTGGTATTTTGGGGCATTTTGGTGTACAGTGAAAGTACCATGAAATACAGGAACGAGAAGAGTTTTCATTTTCACACTTCAAGGACTACATTATGGATCATTTTCTTCAAATTAATTCTCAGAAAATCTCTCTTGAAAAAAACCTAGAACAGTGCAAATTTTTGTTGATATGGTATATATTAATTCTATAAATCCCATTTGTGTAAAACTTAATAAACTCTGTAACTACTTCATTAAACTCAAACCTTCAAATACGTATGGTACTTTGTAAGTGAACCTACTTACCTAATCAGTTCAGTTCAGTCACTCAGTCATGTCCGACTCTTTGCGACCCATGGAATGCAGCACGCCAAGCCTCCCTGTCCACAACCAACTCCTGGGATTTACTCAAACTCATGTCCAGTGAGTCAGTGATACCGTACAACCATCTCATCCTCTGTCATCCCCTTCTCTTCCTGCCTTCAATCTTTCCCAGCGTCAGGGTCTTTTCTGATGAGTCACTTCTTCGGATCAGGTTGCCAAAGTATTGGAGCTTCAGCTTCAGCATCAGTCCTTCCGATGAATATTCAGGACTGATTTCCTTTAGGATGGACTGGCTGGATCTCCTTGCAGTCCAAGGGACTCTCAAGAGTCTTCTCCAACACCACAGTTCAAAAGCATCAATTCTTCAGCGCTCCGCTTTCTTTATAGTTCAACTCTCACATCCATACATGACTACTGGAAAATCATAGCTTTGACTAGATGGACCTTTGTGGACAAAGTAATATCTCTGCCTTCTAATACACTGTCTAGGTTTGTCACAGCTTTTCTTCCAAGGAGCAAATGTCTTTTAATTCATGGCTGCAGTCACCATCTGCAGATTCTGAGGCCCAAGAAAATAGTCTGTCATTATTTCCATTGTTTCACCTTCTATTTGCCATGAAGTGATGGGACCAGATGCTATGATCTTCCTTTTTTGAATGTTGAGTTTTAAGCCAGCTTTTTCACTCTCCTCTTTCACTTTCATCATGAGGCTCTTTAGTTCTTCTTCTCTTTCTGCTATAAGGGTGGTGTCATCTGCATATCTGAGGTTATTGATATTTCTCCCTGCACGGTCCCACCCATCAATAGAAAATAGGATTAAAGGTTTACTGAGCATGGCTTCACCCTTCAGAACAAGACCCAGTTTCTCCCACAGTCAGAGTCTCCCATCAGGAAGCTTCCATAAGCCTCTTATCCTTATTCAACTTCCCTAATAGATACAAAAAATAATAAGAACAATAATAGATAATATTTATTAAGAGCTTATTTTAAAGTAATTAAGAAACTAAACCGCATACCCATGTAATCCACAGAATAAAAATTTAATGATTTTGGATAGTTTATTAATATTTGTATAAATGTAACAATATATGCCTTTATTTCATTATAATTGGGGTATATTCATGTAACTATTTATATGGAGCATTAAAAATAGGTGATATCTGTTTATTAACTAATGATTGCCAAACTGCTCCTGAAGTATGTATTGAAGAACACAGTTGCTGTTGCTTTTACAATATAAATTAAACATTTCAGCTTTTCATCCACACCAGTTCCACTGGAAATATATATTGATTTCACTGTCTTATTCTAATTATTTGATTATTCATTAAACAACATTTCAGTAATTTTTACTATCTGAAAAATTTATAGAACTTTTACATTGCTACTGATTTTTTTATCAAGTACATTTAACCTATCAGACATGCAATTTACCATAAATTTCACCCTGTAGTAC
Source organism: Capricornis sumatraensis (assembly GCF_032405125.1). Classification (NCBI taxonomy): domain Eukaryota; kingdom Metazoa; phylum Chordata; class Mammalia; order Artiodactyla; family Bovidae; genus Capricornis; species Capricornis sumatraensis. Next base: position 1,989,327 of record NC_091091.1, on the reverse strand, counting down.
TTTACCTATGTATTATCAAACTCAAAAGTTTTAGATCAAAAGCCGACTTACCTTTTGCTTTCTCCCACAGTTTCCTACATTTCTCCCACATGGCACTACATATTACATAACTTATAGGGTAGGTCACTATTCTAAGAACCCCTGTAATAACGTGCATTCATTCTTTATTTTAGGATCCCGTGATTACTGATAGTCCTAAAGTTATAACTGTAATGTGAACAGTGCAACTGTTGCCAGGTAAAATGTATTCTTTTAGCACAGTAAGTGTGTAGACATGATTTGGAGGGTTGTTGAATGAAAAAAAAAAAAACCCATTAAGTGATAACTCGTAACAAAGGAGTCCACATGAACAGGGCTAACCAGAAAACAATAGAAATAAATTATTTTGATATAGCTAAAATCCTCAGAAGGGTTTCTGAAGAAATAATTGAATTTATCTGTAGCTTATTCTCCAGGGATTTTTTTTTTTTTTTGACTGCACCATTTGGTATGAAGAATCTTAGTTCCCCAACCAGGGATCCGACCTGACTTCCAGGACCAGGAGGGTGAGTCTCAATCACTGAACCACCAGGGAATTTCCTGATAATCTATTAAGTGACCTTATTTTTAGTGTTTCATGAATAGTGGACCCTGCATTGTTATAAAATGAATGATACTTTTCACTATATAAAGATTGCTCAATTCACATGTAAAACAAGTTTAAGAGTCATGTTGTAATAATTTCAGATAAAAATGCACTTGGAATTTTATTCATAAAAATTAAAATAATCTGAGAAATAATAATGACTTGAAGTCTAATACTTAGGTTCCTAAAATTAATAAGCTATACTCTTCCCCAGTGGTGCAGCAATAAAGAATTTGTCTGCAATTCAGGAGACACAGGAAACATTGGTTCAATGCCTAGGTCTGGACTATCCCCTGGAAGAGTTAATGGCAATCCAATCCAGTATTCTTACTGAGAAAATCCTATGGACAGAGGAGTCTGGCAGGTTGTAGGTCCTAGGGCTGCAGAGTCAGACATGATTGAGCACCTGAGCACACACACACTTCAGGTTAATGCAAGGCAAAATAACGTATTCAGTGGATGTGTGTGTGTGTGTGTGTGTGTGTGTGTGTGTGTGTGTGTGCTCAGTCATTCAGTTGTGTCCGTTTCTTTGCAACCCCATGGACTGTAGGCTGTCAGGCTTCTCTGTCCATGGGGTTTTATAAGCGAGAACACTGGAGTGGGTTGCGAGTCCCTTCTCCAGGGCATCTTCCTGACCCTGGGATTGAATCCACGTCTCTTGTGTCTCTTGCATTGACAGGCAATTCTTTACTACCAGCACCACCTGGGAAGCCCTATTCAATGAATCCAAACTATAAATTGAGAAAATGAGTATCTTTGACTTAAAATGTTGAAGTTTGTTGTTTTCAGATTTTTTTGAAATGTTTTGCTTTGCTCTATTGTGTTCTCATCTATCCTTAATTATTTTATTATATTTCTAATCAATGATATTAAACCAAAAGGCTAATGTTTCCCTTGTTCTATTTCACTGATACTGACACAGTTTAAAATGTTGAAGAAACAGACTGAGTTTGTCATATAGCCTCTGGAGAAAATATATATATATTTTAGCTTATCCCTGTACATGAATTTTTAGCAGCCTAAAATATTTATAATGGTCAAACTTTGGTTCCTTGTGTGTTGATATGATGAAAATCTGTGTTGTTTGTATTGTTTTCAAACTGTGCTTTACTTGTGCTTCTTCTGTTTGTTTCAAAAATGATTACTTATCCTATTAGGTGGTATTAAATTAACATGCTTCTTACTCAAATAAAAAGCAAGCCACTAAACTATACTCTATTTTATTTACATGTCTTTTGTAGCCCCAAATGTACATTCAAACAGAAGCTGGAAATGTCAACTGCATTTGACACTGGTAAGCTGATGAAAATGCTTTGTCCTATCGACTTAACTCCCACACTTAGGATTGCTCATCATGGCTGCTGCACAGAGTGATTTTTGCTACAGTGACCTGTGCCGTTATGTGTTTTGGAAATGGTCTTTATCTTCCCAAATAAAGTTGGTGCATCCAAATTTGGAAACTGACAGCAGTAATATTCCCCGGCTAAAGCTGGAGCTTAGCCCTGTTATACTTATTAAAAAGCCTATTCATACAAATTAAATCCATTCCATATCCTGGCCTCTGATGACAGGTCCATTTTTTTCCTTGTCTGGTTTGAATTACCTCAAGTCTGTACCCAGAAAGAATTTATCCCTTTCAAGAGACTTCTCCAAACCTATAATAAATTCACATGGGTCGTCCCATCAATGTAGTGAATTTGCATTATTATTTCATTATGAGTAGGAAAGAAAGCGGATTAGATCTCTTCCAGCATTGGCAGAGCCTAATTCAACCTGAACACATGATTAAAGCTGGCATTTATGACTATAACTGTCAAAGAAAACTAATTGTAAACTGAGAGCTGTGGATAATTATGGCTTTTGCTATTAAACTATTTCTCTCCTATTTATCACAGAACCAACTACAGACCTTACTACTGTTTGCATTTAGTTCTCTGATTACTATGAACCTACTTATGCAAATGAAATTTGATCTATATTCTCAAATTGAAAACTTTGTGTAAACGTAAGTTCAATCAGGCTTTAGTGTATATGTCTTGCATTTTCTTTCCTTCTTAAAACTTTTTTGGAGAAGGTGAAGTAACACCAAGACCACTGAATCTAAGACACTTCATTTTGCATTGTTTTAATTAAAAACTTTGAAACAGCTGTCTGATATTAAATTTGACACATATGCTATTTGAACTAACTTTCACAAGAGACTTTTAAAAATTATCCCTGATTATTAGCTGTCTATATGCTAAGGCCTATAGACTATATACATAAGTGTTTATACATTTTTATATTTATATATACTTAACAATGGTACCCCACTCCAGTACTCTTGCCTGGAAAAATCTCATGGACAGAGGAGCCTGGAAGGCTGCAGTCCATGGGGTTGCTGAAGGTCGGACATGACTGAGCAGCTTCACTTTCACTTTTCACTTCCATGCATTGGAGAAGGAAATGGCAACCCACTCCAGTGTTCTTGCCTGGAGAATCCCAGGGATGATGGAGCCTGGTGGGCTGCCGTCTATGGGGTCTCACAGAGTCGGACATGACTGAAGTGACTTAACAGCAGCAGCACGCAGGTATGAATAGCTATGCACATACAGACATGCATATAGAAATGTATGTGTACACACATACATACATATATAGGTATCCATGGAGGTGCATGCATACGTACATACAAACAAATGTATGGATATGTCACCAGTAAACACTGTAAGTTCTTAATGATGTAATGAATATGTTTATAATTTCATGGGAAGCTGTATATGGTAGTGGCTAATCACATAAGCTCTTAAGCATGTCTATTTAGGATTCAACTGCATTTTTACCCTTTATCAGCTACACACATTTATACAACATATTTATTTTGAAAATGTGTAGGCATTATTATGAGCAGGATAATTAAATGAAATAACTGCTATAAACTAACTTGCACATAGTAAGTGTTCAATTAATGTGAGCTTTCAACAATTTTTTTGAATATTCTAGTATTGAAACTGTGGATCACTGTGTCTGTATGAATTTTTATGGAAATATATTTTGAAGTCGAAATACAACAATAGTGATAAGTATAATTAAATTACATGCTTAAATTTTACGGGACAGTTCTAATACATGAATTTGTGTTCATCAAAGGCAATTACTTAAAAGCTTAAGTAGCAGAATTTAATTTGTATAACTGGAAAAATTATTTAAGAAAAATAAATTGCACATAAAAGGAAAAAATAACTTATTTTGTCTAATGATCTAGTCATCAATTCAGAGAATAGTTTCACTGAATCATATGCAATAGGACTGATAATCAATGAAATGAATTGTATGTTGATAAGATAAGGCTAGAGAGTGGCCAAGATGGGGAAGTAGAAAGACCCTGATCAGACTTTCTCTCATGAGTCCACCAAAGTCACCATGACCTGCAGAACAACCGCTGACGGAAAAGACAAAGAAACCAGAAAAGATCTTCAACAATGAAAGACATAAAGAAGGAACCAGAACAAGGTGGGTGGGAGAAGCCAAGGACTGCAGCTAGCCTATCACACACATGGAAGTACAAATAGCAACTTAGACAAAATGAAGGAGCAAAGGAATGTGTTCCAGACAAAGAAAAGGTTAGAATCCCAGAAGAAGAACTCAGTGAGGTGGAAACAGGGTTCACAGCTATGATTAAAAAGATGATCAAAGAACTGAGGAGGTGAATGGATACCCAGAGCGAGATGACTGAGATGAAAAGTTGTGTTTTTTTAATTATTATTTTAATAAGAGTTAGAAAATATAAGGATCTGCCGAACATACGAAAAATACACTAGAAGGAATCAGTACTAGACTACATGATACAGCAGACTGGGTCGGTGAAGCAGCAGGCAGAGCAGTGGAGATCACTGCCACTGAGTAGAGAACAGCAAAAAAAAAAAAAAAAGAATGAAAAGAAGAAACAAGAGACCTCTGGTAGAACTAGTGCATCACTAATATTCACATTATAGGGGTCTCAAAAGACCCCTATAAGAGGGAGATAAAGGGCCAGAGAAAATATCTGAAGAGATAATGGCTTCAAACAGTCTTAACTTGAGGAAGGAAACAATCACCAAACTCTAGGAAGCAGAAAGAGCCCCACACAAAACGAACTCAGACAGGAACACACCAAGACACACTGTAATCATGGCAAAAATTATGATAAAGAGAGAATATGAAAAGCAACAAATAACATACAAAGGAACTCCCATTGGCTATCAACTTATTATTATTTTTTTTAGGAGAAACTCTGCAGGCTAGAAAGGAGTGGCATGATATACTTAAAATGATGAAAGAGAAAAACATACAGTGAAGAATATTTTACATAGCAAGGTTCTTGTTCAGATTTGATAGAGAAATCAAATGTTTCACATGGGAAAAAAAAAAAAAAGGTAAAAGAATTCAGCACCACCAAATCAGCTTTACAACAAACGCTAAGGAACTTTTGTAGGTAGAAAAGAAAAAGCCACAACTAGTAACAAGGAAATTATAAAATGAAAAGCTCACTGGTAAAGGCAAACATACCATAAAGGTGGAGAAAGAAATGACAACCCACTCCAGTATTCTTGCCTGGAGAATCCCATGGAGGGAGGAGCCTGACAGGCTACAGTCCATGGAGTCGCAAAGAGTCAGACACAACTGAGCAACTTCACTTTCACTTTCACCATAAAGGTAGGAAATAGTTCACACTCAAAGCTAACAGGAAGGGTAAAAGACAAAAGTAGTAAATCATCCATCGTCAATAAGAAGTCAAGGGAGCAGCCTCCGTGGTGGCTTCGTGGTAAAGGATCTGCCTACCAATATATCTATTTCTGCTTTATTGCCTATGCCAAAGCCTTTGACTGTGTGGATCACAATAAACTGTGGAAAATTCTGAAAGAGATGGGAATACCAGACCACCTGACCTCCCTCTTGAGAAACCTGTATGCAGGTCAGGAAGCAACAGATAGAACTGGACATGTAACAACAGACTGGTTCCAAATAGGAAAAGGAGTATATCAAGGCTGTATATTGTCACCCTGCTTATTTAACTCCTATGCAGAGTACATCATGAGAAATGCTGGGCTGGAAGAAGCACAAAGTGGAATCAAGATTGCCAGGAGAAATATCAGTCACCTCAGATATGCAGATGACACCACCCTTATGGCAGAAAGTGAAGAGGAACTAAAAAGCCTCTTGATGAAAGTGAAAGAGGAGAGTGAAAAAGTTGGCTTAAAGCTCAACTTTCAGAAAACTAAGATCATGGCATCTGGTCCCATCACTTCATGGGAAATAGATGGGGAAACAGTGGAAACAGTGTCAGACTTTATTTTTTGGGGCCTCCAAAATCGCTGCAGATGGTGATTGCAGCCTTGAAATTAAAAGATGCTTACTCCTTGGAAGAAAAGTTATAACCAACCTAGACAGCATATTGAAAAGCAGAGACATTACTTTGCCAACAAAGGTCCATCTAGTCAAGGCTATGGTTTTTCCAGTGGTCATGTATGGATGTGAGAGTTGGACTGTGAAGAAAGCTGAGTGCCGAAGAATTGATGCTTTTGAACTGTGGTGTTGGAGAAGACTCTTGAGAGTCCCTTGGTCTGTGAGGAGATCCAACCAGTCCATCCTAAAGGAGATCAGCCCTGGGATTTCTTTGGAAGGAATGATGCTAAAGCTGAAACTCCAGTACTTTGGCTACCTCATGCAAAAAGCTGACTTGTTGGAAAAGACCCCGATGCTTTGAAAGATTGAGGGCAGGAGGAGAAGGGGATGACAGAGGATGAGATGGCTGGATGGCATCACCAACTCGATGGACATGAGTCTGAGTGAACTCTGGGGGTTGGTGATGGACAGGGAGGCCTGGCGTGCTGCAATTTATGGGGCCGTAAAGAGTCAGATATGACTGAGCGACTTAACTGAACTGAACTGCACCAGGAGACACAGGATGGCTCCCTGACCTGGGAGGATCCCACATGCCATGGGGCAGCTAAGCCTGTGTGCCACAACTGGGCCTGTGCTCTAGAGCCCAGGAGCTGCACCTGCTGAGCCCCAGTGCCACAGTTACTGAAACCTGAACACCTTAGAGCCCATGCTCCACATGAGAAGCCATGGCAATGAGAAGCCTGCACAGCTAGAGAAAAAGCCCATGAAGCAATAAAGACCCAGACAGTCAATTTTTTTTTTTTAAGTAGTTTAGTGATGCACAAAGAAACCATAATATATATGTATATATATGCTGCTGCTAAGTCGGTTCAGTCATGTCCGGCTCTGTGCGACCCCATAGATGGCAGCCCACCAGGCTCCCTTGTTCCTGGGATTCTCCAGGCAAGAACACTGGAGTGGGTTGTCATTTCCTCTCCAATGCATGAAAGTGAAAAGTGAAAGTGAAGTCGCTCAGTCGTGGCCGACTCTTAGCGACCCCATGGACTGTAGCCCACCAGGTTCTTCCATCCAGGGATTTTCCAAGCAAGAGTACTGGAGTGGGGTGCCATTGCCTTCAACCTCATGGTAACCACCAACCAAAAATATATAACAGATATTCAGACAAAAAGGAAACAAAACATAACACTAGAAATAGTCATCAAATCACAACAGAAAACAACAAGAGAAAAAAAAAAAGAGAATAAAGATCTGCAAAAACAAATCCAAAACAATGAACAAAATGTAATATGAACATACATATGAATAATTACCTTAAATGCAAAAGAGACTAAATGCTCCAACCCAAGGTCATAGAGTGGCTGAGTAGATACAAAAATAAGACTGATACATATGCTGCCTACAAGAGACTAACTTCAGATCTACAGACATAAATAGACTGAAAGTGAAGATGTGGAAAAAAGTATTCTATACAAATGGAAATCAAGAGAAATCCAAGGTAGCAATACTTATATGAGAAAAAAAAAAAAGAAATTTAAAAATACTGTTAAAAGAGACAAAAAAGTATACTACATAATGGTCCAGGGCTTAATCCAGGAAGATGTGCTTATAACTGTAAATATATATGTAACAACACAGAAGCCTCTCAATATATAAGACAAAGGCATAAAGGAGAATTGATAGGACTTGACAATATTAGTGGGGGACATCAGTGGATAGAACATGCAGACAGAAAATCAGTAAGGAAACATAATTGTATACATATTACACCAAATGACCTTAACTGATATATAGAGAGCATTCCATCTGAAAGCAAAAGAATACATATTCTTTTTAGGTATACATGGAACAGTCTTCAGGATAGAGCAGAAGCTGGGCCGCAAAGCAAGTCTAAGTAAATTAACAAAATGGAAAACACATCAAGCATCTTTCACAGGCACTCTGCTAGGAGGCTAGAAATCAACTACAAGGAAAAAAAAATTCAGAAAACACAAATGCAAGCAGGCTAAACAACCAATGGATTACCAAAGAAATCAAGGAAGTCAAAAAATACTTGGAGACAAGTGAAAATGAAAACATAGTGATAAAAATCTTATGGGGAATAGTAAAAGCACTTCTGTGAAAGAAGTTTGGCTCTAGGTGAGTGATCACACCATCGTGATTATCTGGGTCATGAAGATCTTTCTTGTACAGTTCTTCTGTGTATTCTTGCCACCTCTTCTTAATATCTTCTGCTTCTGTTAGGTCCATGCCATTTCTGTCCTTTATCGAGCCCGTCTTTGCATGAAATGTTCCCTTGGTGTCTCTAATTTTCTGGAAGAGATCTCCAGTCTTTCCCATTCTGTTGTTTTCCTCTATTTCTTTGATTGATCGCTGAGGAAGGCTTTCTTATCTCTTCTTGCTATTCTTTGGAATTCTGCATTCAGATGCTTATATCTTTCCTTTTCTCCTTTGCTTGTTGCTTCTCTTCTTTTCACAGCTATTGGTAAGGCCTCCTCAGACAGCTATTTTGCTTTTTTGTATTTCTTTTCAATGGGGATGGTCTTGATCCCTGTCTCCTGTACAATGTCACGAACCTCCGTCCATAGTTCATCAGGCACTCTATCTATCAGATCTACTCCCTTAAATCTATTTCTCACTTCCCCTGCTTATTTAACTTATATGCAGAGTACATCATGAGAAATGCTGACTGGAAGAAGCACAAGCTGGAATCAAGATTGCTGGGGGAAACTTCAATAACCTCAGATATGCAGATGACACCACCCTTATGGCAGAAAGTGAAGAGGAACTAAAAAGCCTCTTGATGAAAGTGAAAGAGGAGAGTGAAAAAGTTGGCTTAAAGCTCAACATTCAGAAAACGAAGATCATGGCATCTGGTCCTATCACTTCATGGGAAATAGATGGGGAAACAGTGGAAACAGTGTCAGACTTTATTTTGGGGGGCTCCAAAATCACTGCAGATGGTGACTACAGCCATGAAATTAAAAGACACTTACTCCTTGGAAGAAAAGTTATGACCAACCTAGACAGCATATTAAAAAGCAGAGACATTACTTTGCCAACAAAGGTCCATCTAGTCAAGGCTATGGTTTTTCCTGTGGTCATGTATAGATGTGAGAGTTGGACTGTGAAGAAAGCTGAGCGCCGAAGAATTGATGCGTTTGAACTGTGGTGTTGGAGAAGACTCTTGAGAGTCCCTTGGACTGCAAGGAGATCCAACCAGTCCATTCTGAAGGAGATCAGCCCTGGGATTTCTTTGGAAGGAATGATGCTAAAGCTGAAACTCCAGTACTTTGGCCACCTCATGCAAAGAGTTGACTCATTGGAAAAGACTCTGATGCTGGCAGGGATTGGGGGCAGGAGGAGAAGGGGACGACAGAGGATAAGATGGCTGGATGGCATCACTGACTCAATGGACGTGAGTCTGAGTGAACTCCGGGAGTTGGTGATGGACAGGGAGGCCTGGAGTGCTGCGATTCATGGGGTCGCAAAGAGTTGGATACGACCGAGTGTCTGAACTGAACTGAACTGATGAAAAGTTTGCAGCAACAATTTTACTTCAGGAAACAAGAAAATCTCAAATAAACAATGTAACCTTACACCTAAGACAACTAGAGTAAGACCCTTCTAAGTGTCAATGAAGGTAACATTTCATTCACAATTTAATATTTAATTCAGCAATATTGAATCTGGGGTCCAGGGGCTATAAGTTTCTGTACTATGCGAAGTTGTACATTTAACCTATTCTATTCAATGAATAATTAAAATAATTAGTTTCTACTGTAAAATAATATTAGTTTAAAATCAATAGCAGAACATGTATGCAATACTAAAAAATTGAGATTTTTGAATCAAATATTTGTGTTACTCTTTTGCTAATGAAATAAGAAGCCTTTTAAATTATCCTGTTTCATGACCTTACTGATAAGTCTTTGCATTTGTGTATTACCTTTCCACCTGTGTGTGTGTGTGCACGTGCGTGTGTGCGTGCGTGTGCGTGTGTGTGTGTGCACGTGTGTGTGTGCATTACTCAGTTGTGTCTGATTGTGACCCCATGGACTGTAGCCCACCAGGGCTCCTCGATCCATGGAATTCTCCAGGCAAAAATACTGGAGTGGGTTGCCATTTCCTACTCCAGGGAATCTTCTAGATGAAGGGACTGAACCTGGATCTCCCACAGAGAAGGAAGACTCTTTACTGTCTGAGCCACCAAGGAAGCTCTCCATTTCTGTGCACGAGCGTAAGTATTTTGGCAGTTATATTAATTATGTACCTGCGCTGTGTGTGCCCCTTTTTCACTTATTATTAGTTCATAAACACTGAACTGTATTTTTATGTAACCACTGTATTGTAATTTAAACAACCTCTTAAAATGCCACGGAGTCAACATTTTTTATAATTTACTTGAATGATATTCTTATAAGACTTTCAGACTGTTTTCAACTTGTTATGTATCCAGAACACTACAAAAAAAAAAAAAAAAACAAAAAAACCTCAGAGCATATATCTTTGCTTGAATTATTTATTTAGGCTCAATTATTTAGAATCTGATGACATTTTTGAAAGGTATGAAACAATCATGATTTAAAAATATTTTGCCATATTATTCTCCAAAAGGATAGTATAAACAATAAGGCTTTAACTAATAGTTTTATACTGTCATTTGGTTCATATTTATTATGTTGTTAATTTGTAAATAAATATTAAAATATATTTCTTAATGAAATACAAAGACCAAAGATAAAAAATCAACAATTATGAAATCAACTTCATTCTCTGTATATACATTGGGTGACATCTAATTTCTTGGTTTTCACTTTCTGAGAGCCTGCACTTTGCTTATGGATCCTGGAGAAAATTGATAAATAAATTATATGCTAGCATTTCAGAAGTCTTAATTTCATACTTAAATGAAAATCTAACTTACCACCTCTGTAGCAAACTTTTCTGAAGAAATAAAGCATCACTAAATACAATATTAACTTCTTTAATTGAAGTTAAAATAAAAAATTAATAAATAAAGAGGTCCTTATTTTAATGTACAAAAGAACATTTTTGTATACCCTTCAAATTATCACTAAAGCTTATAAAGTAAGCAGCTCAAAATACATACACATACTTCCTAATTCAGATGATAGCATGCATAGATAAAAATTATTTATGCAATAGAGCTGGCATCAGTTTGAATGAAAGAAGCATCATTTTCTCACAATGAGATCACAAATTCCTGTAATTCAGTGATGATTTATTAATAGAGTTTTACTAAAATGATTCTCAGTTGAACTTTGTTTAAATTTTATACATGAGACAAATTTCAATGTAGAATTATATATATTTCTTCCTTGTGTCAAAAACTCTCTCAAATCTCTCATTTAATGTAAAAAGAATTAATTCTGCCAAAGGGTCTAGAGTATCAAAAAAAATTATTGAAAATGTTATTAAACATTTGTATGCATATCATTTATTATATATTTGTCAGAAATATAGCCCTTCACTATTTTTATTCATTGTTCATCATTAATGATACTTCTACAGATGAAGAGATATGCAAGTAATTTATCAAGTATACCAAAGCATAAAAAGGATTGAAAATGGAAAAAAAAATGTTATAAATGTTATTGTGTTCTCAAGAATATATGAACATAATTTTTCAGAAAATGCAACAGATATAACCAGAGTATCATTGGATTTAAGAGGAGTAATATGTCATTGCCCAACTATAGTCCAAAGCCCATTTTTACATTATTAAGCTAAAGAGAGTATATATCCCAAATGAGAGTAAGAAAAACTGAAGTCCCCAAATATTGAATACGATCCTAGAAATTTAGCAAGTCTTAAATGACAGTGACTAAAAATTACTCTGCTACACAGATGATTTCATGACTTCAATGGAGGTCAATGCAGTGGGGACTAAGTGACATTTATAGTTGAGGTAAGACCTCTTGAATGCTTTGGCTTAAATTAAGAACTGGTGGCTATACACAGAAACTTTTTGGTTTTTTTTTCCCTATAGAAATAAATTTAAATAAAATATTCTCTAAAGAGAGCCTTATCAGTACAGGGTTTTGATAGGACAGTGCTGCTGCTGCTGCTAAGTCGCTTCAGTCGTGTCCGACTCTGTGCGACCCCATAGATGGCAGCCCACCAGGCTCCCCTGTCCCTGGGATTCTCCAGGCAAGAACACTGGAGTGGGTTGCCATTTCCTTCTCCAGTGCATGAAAGTGAAAACTGAAAGTGAAGTCGCTCAGTTGTGTTCAACTCTTAGCGGCCCCATGGACTGCAGCCCACCAGGCTCCTCTGTCCATGAGATTTTCCAGGCAAGAGTACTGGAGTGGGGTGCCATTGCTTTCTCCGTGATAGTGTAGTAAGAACCAAAAAATTTTCATTTTCGTTATTGTCTTACTTTCATTTCTTAACAATATGTGTCAAAATCATATACATTAAAACAAAACAAAACTCTGTTTTTACCGCCAATTGCTACCAAAAGCCCACAGGCCTTCATTATGCAAATTCTGAGTGCCATAAAATGCAGAAGACTTCTTTTTCTAAAGAGGTAAAAGAGGGTATCTATCATACTCTACAGAAAACAAAGGAATCAACAAATACATTCTGGAATAAGTACAAGTCCTTTCTGCCTCTGTTTTGGAAACACCAACAGTTATTCTTTAGGCAAGACAGTAGAAGATCATTTTTTGAAAAACATAGAAACCTAAGAGAAAATACTATAGACATTAACATTGGGGATTTCCAGCTGATTTAGCTAAGGAAAGCAAACATTGAATAAATAAAAGAAAGAGGTACTTTTCAGTAAATTATCATCCAGTAGTACACTGGGGCCAACTAGCTTTGGGACAACAGCCAACTGTTAATACCTTCTCCCTACTCTTCATTCAGTGCCTACATGTTGGTAACCCTAAACTATTGTTAGTACCTTGAAACCCATCATGGTGGAAGAATTTTATACCCCTTAAATCGGCTAACTAAAAAAAATGCAACATTAACCTTAACTGTCTCAGAGATATACTGCAACTATTAGGTCCACAAAAAGACGATTCCACATTTATAATAAGGAAAAATCAGAAACAAAAGTCAAACTTTTCAGAATTAAAATTATGAAACTGGAATGGAAAAATGTCAGAGAATTTTTGGAAAGATTCTGCTCCCTCAAACAAGGACAAAATAAAACAGAATAAAATACAGGACAAAAAAAAAAAAATTAAACTGCTAGTCTAGTTGTTCAAAATCCTAGCAGTAGAAAATCCAAAAAGAGGCAGCAGATAAAATTGACTTAAAAAAAAAAAAAGGCAAAATTATTCATTAATACTTTCAATAGCTAAAGTTACTGTGTTTCCTAATTGACAGCACTTACAAAATATCCAGACCATGAGTGAAGACATACGCACACCATGATATATCACCATTAAATTTCAAACCACGAACACAAAAAGAATATTTTAAGTTTCCTCTAAAAGCAACTCATCTTGGAAGAAAAGCTCAAAGAAAAGAATAATTTTTACTGTTTTAATTTTAGTGTGGAACACTTGAAGGTAAAAAGAATGGTATCATCAAGTTACTTAGCAGAAATGATACAGAATCCAGAATTCTACATCTAGTTAAATTGTTATACAAAGATTTTGGCATTGTTGTTCAGTCACTAAATTGTATCCAACTCTTTGCGGCCCTGTGGACTACAGCACACCAGGCTCCCCGTCTTTCACTACCTCCCAGTGTTAGCTTATATTCACGTCCAGTGGACTGGTGGTGCTATCTAACTGTCTCACACTCTGCCACTCCCTTCTCCTTTTGCCTTCAATCCTTCTCAGCATGAGGGTCTTTTCCAATGAGTCAGCTCTTCCCATCAGGTGGCCAAAGTTTTGCAGCCTCAACTTCAGCCCTTCCAATGAATATTCAGGGTTGATTTTCTTTAGAATTGACTGATTTGATCTCCTTGTAGTCCAAGGAACTCTCAAGGGTCCTTTCCAGCACCATAATTTGAAAGCATCAGTTCTTCAGCGCTCAACTTTCTCTATGGTCTAACTCTTATATTTGTACATGGCTCCTGGAAAAACAATAGTTTTGACTTTACAGACCTTTGTCGACTGGTCTGTATAGTGACGTCTCTGTAAAGTGCTGTCTCTGCATTTTAATACACTGTCTAGGTTTGTCATAGCTTTCCTTCTAAGGAGCAAGTGTCTCTTACGGCATGGCTCATAGCTTCATTGATTTACACAAGCCCCTTCACCATAACAAGGCTTTGATCCATGAAGGGGATACAAAGTTTAGGATAAAGAAAAATTTGGACAGGTAGCAGAGACTGAAGACTCCTCCAAATGAGAAATTAAACAAACATTTTTAAAGGAGGAACACGTGTGATAGGACCCTGGAATCAGGGAATTCAAATATGGCAGAGTGGCAAAGGGGGACTCGCGGAGGAGGATGGAGCGAGAATCTTGAATAACTGTATTCTACAGGTAGAGCAAAGTCCAAAAGGAAGCTGGGGAGAGGAAGCCCACAGAGACTCTCTAAGAAGATTCAACTGACAATACACCCGCTAAGTCAGAATGCATTTCAAGGAAATTTGAACACCTGGCTGGATATGTAATGTTACATAACAGCCAGAGGAAATAAGATAAAATTCACTCTAAGGAAAATAAGAAGTCAAGGAAATAAAATAAATAATAAGTGAAGGAAATAAAAGAAATAAATAATATTATGCTCCATGGCTCAGTGGTGAATAGCATTTATATTATCATCATTTTAAACTCTGGATAATGTTCCAATGAGAAGGCCCTCAGCTCTCATCTCTGGCTTACTTTGAGGAGCTATACAAGCAAGTGAAGTCAAAAGGAGAAATCAATATCAATTGCTTGGTTGAGTGTTAAACTTGTGCCCCAGAATGAAAATAGATCTCCTTTGTAAAGACTGGGAGACTTATCTAAGGAAATCTCTGTTCATTCATTACCTGATAACTTAGCTAATCAAGCAGAGATTTCAGTGGCCACATGTGACAAACAACACAGATTTTACAGAATTAGTTCAGAATTATTTTAAAAAGTATTGGTTGAGTACCTACTCTGTTCTGATAGGTGGCCATTACAATAAAGATAACTTATCATATACTTCAAATTTTCGAAGTTTGAAAGTAGCAAGGAAGGAAGGCTTTAGCTCACTGCGGTTTAGGAAGAGTGGTCTACCGGGCTTCCCCAGTGGCTAAGTGGTAAAGAAGCAGCCTGCTATGTAGGAGACACAGGAGATGCAGGCTCAATCCCTGGGTTGGGAAGATCCTCTGGAGGGGAGCATGGCAATCCATGCCAGTATTTTTGCCTGGGAAAATCCCATGGACAGAGGAGCCTGGCAGGCTATAGTCCCTGGGGGTCTCAAAGAGTTGGCCAGGAGTGCAGCGACTGAGCATGGGCGGGAGAGGTTTACTGTGTGCTAAAAGTTTAGTTAAAGATGCACTTAGAAGCAAAGACTCAAAAATGAAAAAAAGAAAAGAAAAGACTGGGGTTTTTGTTTGTTTGAATTGTCTGATTAAGTTCATTTCTTTCTTCTTTTTTTTTTTTTTTTTTGCCGAAATGCTTTGTAAACACATATATCTTATGAGTTACAAAAATATTTTGTTTTAAACAATACAATCTGATTCTATTTCATTTCTCCCATTCTGACATTTTATGATGTTTCCTTTGAGCATTTGCTCTTGTAATTATCTAGAGCACTATACAGGCCTATGAAGCCCGTGAGGACTTTGTAAATGGATGTCCCTGTCTTTCTAGTAAAATCATTAATCCATCCTTTCTGTTGGTGTAGTAAAAGAAGCATCAGGCATAGAATGTCTGAGAGGAAAATGTAAAAGTGTTCGATTTGTCAAGGTCTAAAATAAACCAAAAGCATGGAATAGGAAAAACACACACACACATAATTTGACCAACAGGTATTTAAATGAAAAATGACTAAGATGTTTTACTGATAAAGAGTAGATATGTACCTCATCAATTAAAAAAAAAAGAAGCCTACCCTTTCCAGTGAGATTTTTAGATATAAAAGTAAAAATGTAATATGCCATTCATGTGCTCACTTCCAGACACAGAGAAATCCAGATGGTGTCAAATGTAACAATAATACTGATGTTTAAGAGTTCAGTAAAAGTTTGTATGCAGAAAGTCTGCTGCTCAGAAAGAGCTCAAAAAGTGTATGTTTGATTTGAATATGCTTTTTAAAACATGCTATCAATTAAAATGATGAGCATTTCATATCCAGTTCCAAACTTCTGAGTTTTCTAGAACAATCTGAATAACTCGCACATTGGACGCAAGCTGGATTGCAGGGCACGCTTTCTAGCTTGCTGCCTTCCTTGTCGATCTGTAGTGACTCCCAGGCATGAGACCAGGTCTTAGTTCACATGTAACCTTGTGTTTCCTCTGTTGCTTTTCTTCTCCTTGGACAAACAACAGTGGAACATAAAAGAGAAAGCTTCAAGAAAATCAGAGTGAGCGCATTACTGTGGAAATGAAGAATATTCTTCATTTTTAATATATCAAATATGTGTGCCCAGAAAGTTCAAGATAGCATTTTCATAAATCCAACTATCAAGCCATGAAAAGCCAAGTAGGGCCTTTAAGTCAAAGAAGACAAACTGAGAAAACCACGTACTATATGATTCCAGCTATAAGACATTCTGGAAAAGGCAATGATGTGATGGAGATAGTAAAAAGATCAGTGGTTGCCAGTGGTTGGAGAGGCAAGGGAGAGTTGAATAATTGGAACAAATAATATTTTTAGGGAAAAGAAAATAGTCTATATGATGCTGTAACAAGGAATTCAACCATTATATGTTTACCCAAATCGGTAGAATGCACAACACCAAGAGTGAATGCTAATGTAAACCATTGGATCTGGGGTGGTTACAGTGTGCCAGTGTAGGCTCATCAATTGTCACAAATGTGTAAATCTGGTGGGGGTTGTTAGTAATGGTGGAAGCTATTAATGTGTGAGGGCTGGAGGTATATGGGAAATCTCTGTACCTCTCTGTTGATTCTGCTGTGACCCTAAAGCTCTTCTAAAAATTGCCTTTGAAAAACAAAAACAAATGCTGAGTACATTTTCAATGCAATGAGAAGTATGGTAAAACCTCAGAATTCTAATAACCATTGCAAGTGTGTATGCTCAGTCACTCAGACATATCAGACTCTTTGTGACGCCCTGGACCATAGCCCACCAGGCTCCTCTGTACATGGGGTTTTCCAGGCAAGAATACTGGAGTGGGTTGCCATTTCCTTTTCCAGAGGATCTTTCCAACCCAGGGATTGAACCTGCATCTCCTGCATTGGCAAGCAGATTCTTCACCACTGAGCTGTCTGGGAAGACCCTAATTACCATTGAGTGATAGCTAAAGCATCTAAGACCAAAGGAACTATTTGCGGAAGCCTCCATAACACTTCTTTAGGAAAGAGCAAGGTTAGTGAATGGGGCCTTCTAATGGTACAGCTCAGAAATCTCCAGCAAATATTCACTCTTTAAAGGGAGATCCATTCTAACCAGGAGCTACTCTGAGCAAAATGGACACGGGAAAAGACTAGAGATGCTCCAGATATGGCAGGTGTTAGAAAGTGGCAGCAAAATAAACCCTGAATAATGAATGTGTCACTAAGGGAAACTAATGCTGCCATCCCGACATTTAGCACTCAACAAGCCAGAGAGATGCAGGGTTATGGAAAATCTCTCTTAAAAAGATAAGGTCTTAGGAGGGTCAATTATACAGAAATTCCATGTAGAGCAGATTACTGCTAGAGTCAGAGAAGAAGTGTACACATATGTGCGTCTGTCTGGAAAGAGAGAGCAAGAGAGAAGCAATTTCCACTGAAAAACATTTACAAAGAAATAACCATCGCTTCCACAAAAAACTCTAGTTATAATTGGTTTCACAAGAAATGCTGTGAAATATTAAAGACCCAAGAGGTTTTTTAGAACACAGGAAATAAAGAAAATTTCTAAATTATTCTCATGCTTCAAGCATAAGCTTAATAATGATTTTTTTTTTAATTTTAAAAAATTTAAAAAGACAAGTATATGGGTAATACAGAAACAATCTAAATGTCTGCTATTGGATGCATGGTCAAAGAAAAGTAGTTATATGTGTAATGGAATATTACTAATCCTTAAAAAGAAGGACATTCTGCCATTTGCAACATGAACCTAAAGGACATTTTGCTAAGTGAAATAATTCAGATGTCGAAAAACAAATACTGCATTATCTTCCTTTAATGTGAGATCACATTACTTTACTTACTTTAGTAATCCAAATAGTCAAATTAATAGAAACAGAGTAGAATGGTGGTTGCCAGGGGCAGGAGGAAGGGGAAACTGAAAAGATGTTGCTCAAGGAATACATTTCCACTTTGCAAGATGAGAAAGATTATAGTCAACAATATTGAATTTCATACTGGAAATTTTCTAAGAGGTTTTATCTTAAGTCTTCTCACCATATGCACAAAAATATGTTAAGTATACAAGGAAATGACTATGTTAATTAGCTTGGTTGTGGTGACTATGTTACTATGTATATCAAATCACCAAATATAAATCAAATATAAACAATTATAATTGTTAGTTATGCTTCAATAAAACTGTAAATAAGTAAGTAATGGGTTTTGATGTAATAACATCCAATAAGGATTAGCTGGTAGCTCAAATGGTAGAGTCTGCCTGAAATGTGGGAGGCCCAGTTTCAATCCCTGAACTGGGAAGATATCCTGGAGAAGGAAATGGCAACCCAATCCAATATTTTTGCCTGGAAAATCCCATGGATGAAACAGCCTAGCAGGCTACAATCCATGGGGTAGCAAACAGTTGGACACGACTGAGTGCTTTCACTTTAAACAACTTCAATATCCAATAAAATAAAAAGCAGTAGCCCAGGAACACTTAAAAGCATAATATAATTTAGTGGGGTTTACTCCAGGAACAAATTAGTTCAATATTAAGGTTATATATTAAACATAATTTACCTTCTTTAGAAAGTACCAAAATATCATCTGAGCATTTCTGTAGATGCTGAAAATTCTTTTGACAAAATTCAGCTGTCTGAATCATTAAAAAAACTCAAAAATTGAAAAAAAAATTTGTACAGATAACATTTTTCTTACCATGATAATATATTAAGTTCAACACAAAAGCTACTTATTACACAAAATGTGTAGATACTACAAACTTTTCCACTAAGATCAGGAATAAGATAAGGATATATTCTACTACCACAATTATTCAAAAACTGTCGCCATTATCCAATAACATTAGGAAAAATAAATAAAACGAGTAAATACTGAAGGAGGTTAACTAACATTTGCAGATGACTTGATTTTGCATTAGGAAAGTGAAAGAGAATCAAGAGAAAATAACTTACTATGGTACTAAGACAAAAATTGATGGTGGTGAAGTCGCTCAGCCGTGTCTGACTCTTTGCCATCCCGTGGACTGTAGCCTACCAGGCTCCTCCATCCGTGGGATTCTCCAGGCAAGAATACTGGAGTGGGTTGCCATTTCCTTCTCCAGGGGATCTTCCCAACCCAGGGATCGAACCCAGGTCTCCCGCACTGGAGGCAGACGCTTTAACCTCTGAGCCACCAGGGAAGCCTAAGACAAAAATTAGCATATAATAATAGCTAATTACATAACACATCAATAACCTTCATGTACTTCAATAACTATAAGCCAGAAGAAATATGATGGAGGAAATATTCCATTAATATTAGTAATGAATAAGATAAATTGGACATAAAAGACTTTGCAGGAAATTTTCAAATCATACATTAAAAATATCTTAAAATGTTTCTGAATGACACAAAAGTTGTAAACAAATGGAAAAGCTCACCATTTTCTTGAAAAAGTCTCAGTATCATCTCGCTTATTCCTATTATTTCACATATTTAATGTTATGCTACTTAAAAATGCCATCAGGATTTTACCAGTAATTAACTGAAATCACCGTTCATTATTTTTTTGCCTACTTTTTTATTATTTTAAAATATTTACTTGTTGCTGGAGTATAATTGCTTTACAATGCTGTGTTAGTTTCTGCTGTACAGTTAAGTGGATCAGTTCTGTGTATACATATATCCCCTCACTCTTGCACCTCTGTTCCCCCTAGCCCAACCCATCCTACCCTTCTAGGTCATCAAAGAGCACAGAGCTGAGCTCCCTGAGTGATATACCTCTCAAATAGCTAGCTAGTGGGAAGCTGCTGTATACTGTTCACTACTAACCCCATGACCCACTTCACACCCACAGGAGACTGCCCCTCTCAGCCCCTTGCAAGTATAGGGTCATCTGACTCATCGTGGACCATGAAATAGAAAAGCTGCTTGTGTCCCTTCCAGCCTAAGCCACTAAAAAGCCAGTAGGTATGTCTATTTGTCTCTTCCATTTCGTGACAGTCTTGGAAGAGGATTTTTGCTGAGATGGTGGGCCTAAAGATTGGAGCAATCTGGATCACTGAGTTATATTAATGAATAGAGCTATTCTGTAAATTATTTAGACATAGCAGAATTTGTGGGAATAAAATAAGAGAGTAAAATAAGGCAAATTATAACAGAGCAAACATTTTTGTTTAAACCAGTGAAAATTTATGATTGTTTCCTATCACTACTTAATTATCTTGTTATTTTGATTAATATGGAGGAAAATTGATGTCAGAAGTGATGTATTTTTGTAAATCAACAAAATGTGTGGCCTTGACTTAGTAAAAAATTATTACAAATATCTTAATATATAATGAGTCAACACTTTATTTAAAATACAAAAATTCTTACATTAGATTAAAAGTGATATTACAGTTATAAAACAAATAACCAAAAGAAATGAAAGTATAACATAAAGCTATCTTGTCCAAATACAAATAGAAAGAAAGACACTATCATGTTTATATTTAACACAGTAACGATGGACCTAGGTAATGTTGGATGACAAGAAGGAATGAAAGGTATAAAATTGTCAAAGACCCTAAAATACATTAAAAAATCTTTTGACATTCACAATTACTATGGTTTTTATAACAAGCACAAGAGATCCTACTGACAAATTAATACTAATAAAAGTGATAAGCAAATGTTCTGAACATAATACAATTTATAAAATAAAATTGCATTTTAATATACTATCAAGGGAGAAGGCAATGGCAACCTACTCCAGTGTTCTTGCCTGGAGAATCCCAGGGACAGAGGAGCCTGGTGGGCTGCCGTCCATGGGGTCACACAGAGTCCGAAACGACTGAAGCACCCTAGCAGCAGCAGCAAGATGGCAGAGTAGAAGGACATGCGCCCACCTTCTTCTGTGAGAACACCAAAACTGAAACTAGCTGCTGAACAACCATAGACCAGGGAATGTTGGATACCAAAAAGACAATACCCCACATCCAAGGGCAAAGGAGAAGCCCCAATAAGAATGGAGGAGGGGCAAAATTACCTTTAGAATCAAACCTCATACCCGCCAGAGACACTCAGAGGGCGCAGATGAAACCTGGTGCACACCAGGACCCATGGAATGGAGCAGAGACCCTAGAGACTGACCAGACGTGCTGTTGAGTGTCTGAGTGTCCCCTGCGGAGGCACGGGTCAGCAGTGGCCTGCCAGGGGGACAGGGCTCTCGCTGCAGCAGACCTGGGAGGTGTGGAGCGTGGCACAAGTCCTCTTGGAGGAGGTTGCCACTAACCCCACCATACAGCCCCGGAGCAGACAACCGAAGACTGGAAGACAATTACACCAAAGAAGTTCCTGCACTGTTGCAAAAGTTCCAGGGCCCACAACAGATTGAGACTGAGAATACCCAAGGACTTTGACTTTGAAGGCCAGTGGAATCTGATTACAGAACTTCCACGGGAAGGGGGAAACAGGCTCATGGAGGGCACGACAAAACCTTGTGCATGCTGGGACCCAGGAGAAAGGAGCAGCGACCCCACAATTGACCGAGCCAGACTTCCCTTTGAGAGTCTGGGAGTCCCGGTGGAGGCGTGGGAAGACAGTGGCCTGCCGCGGAGTCGGGGCACTGAATACAACAGTTCCGAGAGCCACAGAAAGCTGGCATAAGCCTTTTTGAAGGAGGCCGTCAGCCTACTGCCATTACCCTGACCATAGTTTGGTCTGAGGCCGGACTACAGGGAGGGAACACAGCTCCACCTGCCAGCAGAAAATTGGATTAAAGATTTACCAAGCAGGGGCCTGACCACCCGAGCAAGACCCACTCTTCTCCACAGTCAGTCCCTCCCATCAGGAAGGTTCCAACAAGCCTCGTATCCTCATCCATCAAAGAGCAGACAGAACGAAAACCATAATCACAGAAAACTAACCAAACTGCTCACCATAGATCACAGCCTTGTCTAACTCAATGAAACTATAAGCCATGCAGTATAGGGCCGGCCAAAACGGATGGGTCATGGTGGAGAGCTCTGACAAAAAGTGGCCAACTGGAGAAGGGAATCCCTTTATGAAGGGAATTCATAAAGTTAATCACTGACATTCGTTCAAGGACTTTTACAAAAGAGTGTTCCAGGGTGAGCACAGAGGCCACAGCTTGAGACCATGGGAGGGATTCCTATCTGAGGCCCATTTGTGAGAAAAGTGTTTATGGCAAAGAAGTTTGCTGAATTTAGGGCTTAGGAATAATCAAAATAGTTAGAAGCTAAAGATTTAAGCATTGCTATAATGTTACAATATTCTACTATAGCTTATAAAAATTAGAGACTTTAGAGATATTATTAACTAGAAGCCCTTTCTAAGAAATAGTGAACTTAGGATACTAGGGGCAAACAGGACTTAGAAAGATAAAAAATAAACTGAAGAATGTAGTATGCGGCCCAGATATTAGCATGAGTTACAGCATATTCACAAGGACACATGAGAAGAAGTAGATAAGAGAATTGCTGAGGAAGGAACTCCTTTTGAGGGGCAACAATGATTTTTGGAGAAAAATAAATCTGGGTTAATGGGAACTAAAAATATCAAACCTCTGACCTAATGCTTTTATAAAAGTATAAAAGAAAATCATAAGCTTGAAATAAACAGACAATCCAAGGAAAGACTGAGAGACTGCCTCAGTTTCTCTTTCGCCTACGCCATCCATCCTGAGGGTATCCCTAGATCCTGCTGAGGCTGGACCTCAACAGAGGACCCTTGGCAGTATGAAAGGGCAAAAAGATATGACACTGAAAGATGAACTCCCCAGGTCTGTGGATGCCCAATATGCTACTGGACAAGAGGGTAGAAATAGCTCCAGAAATAATAAAGACACTGAGCCAAGGTGAAAACACTGCCCAGTTGTAGATGTGTCTAGTGGTAACAGTAGAATCTGATGGTGTAAAGTACAATGTTGCATAGGAACCTGGAATGTTAGGTCCATAAATCAAGGTAAATTATAACTGGTAAGGAGATGAAATGAAATGGCAAAAGTGAACATCAACATTTCAGGAATCAGTTAACTAAAATGGAACAGAATGGGTAAATTTAATTCAGATGACCATTATAGCGATTACTGTGGGTTAGAATCCACTAGAAGAAATGGAGTACTCCTCACAGTCAAAAAGAGTCTGAAATGCAGTGCTGGGTGCACTCTCAAAAACAACAGAATGAACTCTGTTTATTTCCAAGGCAAACCATTCAATAGCACAGTAACTCAAGTCTATGTGCCAAGCGCTAATGCTGAAGAGGCTGAAGCTGAATATTTCCAGGAAGACCTACAAGACCTTCTAGAAATAACAAAAGAAAGATGTCATCTTCATCATAGGGGATTGGAGTACAAAAGTAGGTAGTCAAGAGATACCTGGAGTAACAGGCAAATTTGGCCTTGGAGTACGGGATGAAGCAGGGCAAAGGCTATTAGAGTTTTGCCAAGACAACACACTGGTCATAGCAAACACCCTCATCCAACAACACAAGAGTAGACTCTACACATGGGGATCACCAGATGGTCAACACCGAAATCAGACTGATTATATTCTTTGCAGCCAGAGATGGAGAAGCTATACAGAGTCAGCAAAAACAAGACTGGGAGCAGATGTGGCTCCAATCATGAACTCCTTATTGCCAAATTCAGACTTAAATTGAAGAAAGTAGGGAATACCATTAGACCATTCAGGTATGACCTAACTCAAATCCATTATGATTATGCAGTAGAAGTGACAAATAGATTCAAGAGATTAGATGTGATAGACAAAGTGCCTGAAGAACTATGGTCGGAGGTTCATGACATTGTACAGAAGGCAGTGATCAAGACCATCCCCGAGAAAAAGAAATGCAAAAAGACAAAAAGGTTTTCTGAGGAGGCCTTACAAATACCTGAGAGAAGAAGAGAAGCTAAAGGCAAAGGGGAAAAGGAAAGAAGTGCCCATTTGAATGCAGAATTCCAAAGAATAGCAAGGAGATACAAGAAATCCTTCCTCAGTATTCAATGCAAAGATATAGAGGAAAACAATAGAATGGGAAGGACTAGCGATCTCTTCAGGAAAGTTAGAGATACCAAGGGATGATTTCATGTAAAGATGGGCTCAATAAAGGACAGCAACTGTATGGACCTAACAGAAGCAGAAGATATTAAGAAGAGGTAGCCAAAATAAAGAGAAGAAATATACAAAAAAGATCTTTAGGACCCATATAACCAAGAGGGGATGATCACTCACCTAGAGCCAGACACGCTGGAATGTGAAGTCAAGTGGGTCTTAGGAAGCATCACTACAAACAAAGCTAGTGGAAGTGATGGAACTCCAGTTGAGCTATTTCAGATCCTAAAAGATGATGCTGTGAAAGTACTGCATTCAATATGCCAGAGAATTTGGAAAGCTCAGCAGTGTCCAGAGGACTGGAAAATGTCATTTTTCATTGTAATACCAAAGAAAGGCAATGCCAAAGAATGTTCTAATTACTGCACAATTGCACTTATCTCACAGGCAAGCAAAGTAATGCTCAAAATTCTCCAAGCTAGGCTTCAACAGTACAAGAACTGAGAACTTCCAGATGTTCAAGATAGATTTAGATAAGGCAGAGGATTGATCACATCCTAGTCACAAATCAAGCCTTTGTAGATTGAAAAATACTGAAATTGTATCAAGCATTTTTTCCAACCACAATGCTATAAGATCATATATCAACTAAAGGAGAAAAAAAAAAAAACAAAACTGTTAACAGCACAAACACAAGGAGTCTAAACAATACATTTCTGACTAATGAAGAGGTCATTGAAGAAATCAAGGAGGAATGAAAAAGTGCCTAGAAAAAAATAACAATAAAAACACAACTCTAAACCTATTGTATGCAGTAGAAGTAGTGCTAAGAGGCACGTTTATAGCAATACAAGCCTAAATCAAGAAATAAGAAAAACATGAAATAAACAACCTAACCTGGCTCCAAAAGCAAACCAAAAAAAGAGGAACAAAAATACCTCCAAAGTTAGAAGAAGGAAAATAATCACCAAGATCAGAGGTGAAATAAATGAAAACTAAATGGAGGAAATAGCAAAAGTTAATACAACTAAAAGCTTGTTCTTTGAGAAGATTTTAAAAAATTGACAAATCATTAGCCAGATTTATCAAGAAAAAAGGGGAGAATACCCAAATAAATACAATTAGAAATGAAAAAGGAGAAGTTACAACAGATAACACAGAAATACAAAGGATCATAAGAGACTACTATGAGTGATTATATGCCAATAAATGGACAACCTGGAAGAAATGGATGAATTCTTAGAAAAATGTAACCTTTTTATCTGGATCAGGAAAAAATAGAAAATACGGACAGAAAAATCATAAGCATTGAAATAGAATCTATGATCAAAAGTCTTCCAACAAAATCCCAGGGCCAGATAGCTTCATGAGCGGATTCCACCAAATGTTTAGAGAAGAGCTATCCTACTCAAAGTCTTTCAGAAAACTGGAGAGGAAGGAAAACCCCCAGACTCATTCTATGAGGCCACAATCACCCTGATACCAAGACGAGACAAATGCAGCACCGAAAAAGAAAATTACAGGCCAATATCAGTGATGAAAACAGATGCAAATATTCCCCCCAAAATTCTAGTGAACAGAATCCAACAGCACATTAAATGGATCATATACCTTGATCAATTGAGATTTATCCCAGGGATAGAAGAATTGTTCAATATATAAATATCATGAAGGACAAAAATCATATGATCATCTCAATAGAAGCAGAGAAAGCTTTAAACAAAATTCAACATCCGTTTATGATAAAAAAAAACAAAAAACACAACTCTCCAGAAAGTAGACATAGAAGGAACATATCTTAATATAATAAAGACCATACATGGTAAACATACAGAAAACATTATTCTCTGTGAAAAGTGAAAGCATTTAAGACCAGAAACAAGACAGGTGCCCACTCTCACCATGATTATTCTAAGGTTTTGGAAGTCCCATCCATGGCAATCAGAGAAGAAAAAGAAGTAAAATGAGTCTAGATTGGAAAAGAAAGAGTAAAACTCACTGTTTGCACATGACAGGATACTACACATAGAAAACCCTTAAGATGCCACTAGGAAATTCCTGGAACTAATCAATGAATATAGTAAAGTTTCAGGATATAAAATTAATACACATGTATACTAGCATGTAAGAATCGAATCACCAGTCTATGTCTGATGCAGGATATAGCATGCTTGGGGCTGGTGCATGGGGATGACCCAGAGGGATGTTGTAGGGAGGGAGGTGGGAGGGGGGTTCATGTTTGGGATCACATGTACACCCATGGTGGATTCATGTCAATGTATGGCAAAACCAATACAGTATTATAAAGTAAAATAAAGTAAAAATAAAAATTAAAAAAAATTAATACACAGAGATCACCTGCATTTCTATACATTAACAATGAAAAACCAAAAAGAGAAATTAAAACAATTACATTCACCATTGCAACAAAAAGAATAAAATACCTAGGAATAAACCTATCTAAAGAGAGAGACAAAGACTTGTGGGCAGAAAACTATAAGACACCAATGAAAGAAATCAAAGACAACACAAGCAAATGGAGATATATTATATTCTTGGATTAGAAGAATCAATAGTGTGAAAATCACTATACTATGCAAAGCAATCTACAGATTGTATGTGATTCCTATCAAACTACTAATGGTATTTTTCACAGAACTAGAACAAAAATTTTCACAATTTGTTTGGATATACAGAAGACCCCAGATAGCCCATGTGATCTTGAGAAAGAAAAATGGAGCTGGAGGGATTAACCTTCCTGACTTCATCCTATACTACAAAGCTACAGTCATCAATATATTATGGCATTACACAAAAACATAAATATAGACCAATGGAACAAGATAGAAAGCCTAGAGATAAACCCACACACGTATGGAACCTTATTTTTACAAAGCATGCAAGAATATACAATGGAGAAAAGACAGTCTTTTCAATAAGTGGTTTTGGGAAAAATGGACAGCTACATGTGACTGAATGAAATTAGAATGTTTCCTAATACCACACACAAAGATAAACTCAAAATGAATGAAAGACAAATGTAAGAACACAGACTATAAGACTCTTAGAGGAAAATGTAGGCAGTGCTCTTTGACATAAATCACAGTGACATCCTCTTTGACCCAAATCCTAAAATAATGGAAATAAAAACAAAAATAAACAAATAGGGCCTAATTAAATATAAAAGCTTTTCCACAGCAAGTTCAGTTTAGTTCAGTCACTCAGTCATGTCTGACTCTTAGCCACCCCATGGACCACAGCATGTCAGGCCTCCCTGTCCATCACCAACTCCCAGAGTTTACTCAAATTCATCTCCATTGAATCTGTGAAGCCATCCAACCATCTCATCCTCTGTCGTCCCCTTCTCCTCCTGCCCTCAATCTTTCCCAGCATCAGGGTCTTCTCAAATGAGTCAGCTCTTCCCATCAGGTGCCCAAAGTATTGGAGTTTAAGCTTCAACATCAGTGCTTCCAATGAACAACCAGGACTGATCTCCTTTAGGATGGACTGGTTGGATCTCCTTGCAATCCAAGGGGCTCTCAAGAGTCTTCACTAACACTACAGTTCAAAAGCGTCAATTCTTTGGCACTCAGCTTTCTTTATAGTCCAACTCTCACATCCATACATGACCACTGGAAAAACCATAGCCTTGACTAGACAGACCTTTGTTGGCAAAGTAATGTCTCTGCTTTTTAATGTGCTGTCTATGTTGGTCATAAATTTTCTTCCAAGGATTAAGTGTCTTTGTATTTCATGGCTGCAGTTACCATATACAAAGGTGATTTTCCACTATTGTTTCCTTTCCACAGCAAAGGAAACAATAAATGAGAATAAAAGACAACTGTTGGAGAAAACAACTAACAAAGGGCTAATCTCCAAAATATATAATCAGCTCATACAGCTTAATTCAGGAAAACAGCCCAATCAAAAAATAAGCAGCAGACCGAAACAGACATTTCTCCAAAGAAGACATACAGAGATCCAATAAAAACATGGAAAGATGCTCAATATCAGTAATTATCAGAGAAATGCAAATCAACACTACACAATGATGTATCATC
Source organism: Capricornis sumatraensis (assembly GCF_032405125.1). NCBI lineage: Eukaryota > Metazoa > Chordata > Mammalia > Artiodactyla > Bovidae > Capricornis > Capricornis sumatraensis. The sequence continues at coordinate 1,960,799 of NC_091091.1, read as the reverse complement.
TCACACCAGGCGGAATGGTCATCGTCAAAAAATTCTACAAAAAATAAATGCTGGAGAATATGAATCCTTCCTACACTGTTGGTGGGAATATAAACTAAAACATCCATTATGGAGAACAGTATAGAGATTTTTTAAAAAGAAAAAGGTAGTAATAAATCTATGATGTGACCCAGTAATCCCACTACTAGGCATATACCCTGAGAAAACCACAATTCTAAAACACACATGTACCCCAAGTTTCAACAGATGAATGAATAAAGAAGATATGGTACATCATACATACGTGGAATATTTCTCAGTCATAAAGAGGAATGGATTTGAGTCAGTGATAGTGAGGTGGTTGAACCTAGAGCCTCTTATACAGAGTTAAATGTCAGAAACAGGAAAACAAATGCCATATATTAACATATATCTATGGGAATGTAGAAAAATAGTATTGATGAAAGTATTTGTAGGGAAGGAACGGAGGTGCAGATGTAGAGAATGGACGTGCCGATTCAATGAAGGGAGGAGAGGGTGCTGCTGCTGCTAAGTCACTTCAGTCGTGTCCGACTCTGTGTGATCCCATAGACGGCAGCCCACCAGGCTCCCCTGTCCCTGGGATTCTCCAGGCAAGAACACTGGAGTGGGTTGCCATTTACTTCTCCAATGCATGGAAGTGAAAAGTGAAAGTGAAGTTGCTCAGTCGTGTCTGACTCTTAGCGACCCCATGGAGTACAGCCCACCAGGCTCCTCCCTCCATGGGATTTTCCAGGCAAGAGTGCTGGAGTGGGGTGCCATTGCCTTCTCCGAGGAGAGGGTGAGACAAATGGGAAAAGTAGCATTGGCATACACTATCATGTGTAAATTAGATGGCTAGTGAGAAGTTGTGATGAAAAACAGGGTACCCAGCCTGCTGCTCTGTGATGACCTAGGGGGTGGGGGAGGGGAGGAAGGTTCAAGGCGGAGGGGCTATCTATACATTTATGGCTGATTCACATTGCTGTGTGGCAGAAACCAATAGAACAATGTAAAATGATGTTCCCATAACTGAAAATTAAAATTTAAAAAGTCAACCATTAAACACAGAACTACCATATGACGCAACAATCCCACTAGTGGATATAAACCATGAGAAAACCACATGTATCTGGCGTTCACTGTGATACTATTTACAATAACCAGGTCATGGAAGTAATCTAGATGTTCATCCAATGGATAAAGATATGGTATATACAATGGAATATTACTCAGCCATAAAAAGAGATGAAATTGAGTCAGTTGTAGTGCTGTGAATGAGCCTAAAAATCTGTCATATTAATGCTGATATATGGAATCTAGAAAAATGGTACGGATGAACCTATTTTCAGGGCAAGAAAAGAGGTGCACAGAAATAGGGAATGGACTTTTGTACACAGAGGGGGAAGGAGGAGGGGACGAACTGAGAGAGCAGCATTGAGATATACACACTACCATGTGTAAAATAAATAGCTGGCAGAAAGCTGCTGTACAGCACAGGGCCCTCAGCTCAATGCTCTGTGATGACCTAGATGGCCTGGATGGCTGGTGGGCGTGGGCTGGGGGCTCAAGGGGGAGGGGGTATCTATACACCTATGCCTGATTCATGATGCTGCACAGCATAAACTAACACAACATTTTAAAGCAATTATATTCCAACTGAAAAGATAAAAATAAAAAAATCAGTAAAATAAAGTAATATAAAAAAGGTGGGTTTATAATGACATTTATGTCATGGGATTGTTGGAAGAATTGAATGAGAAAACACTTGGCACACTGTGATTGCTAGTATTTAGTAAATATTTACCTGTTGATATAAATATCGTATAAAATGTATGTGCGTGTGTGTAAGATAAACTAATTTTTAGGAAATTTATTTTTTAAGTCATAACAAATATTTCGATGGTTATTGTTGAATATCAATCCTGAATAATCCATAAGTATTTTTAAAGGGATAATTAATTCTTTAAGAGAAAACTTAGGGATAATTATAGGCCTCAAACAGTAGATGAGAGGATGAATGGAACGTTATATAAATGTGAATTTGTAAAAGTTATGTTATGCCTTCAATTTCTAAAGTGAGAAAGCAAAAGGTATATGTTATATTCATCAGAAGACTTCTATTTTGTTAGAGACTGGTAGGCTAGGCAACTTAAAGAATATAATGATGATTCAAGAACATGAGATCAAGAGATGATTGACTCAAGTTTAAATCACAGCCAGTTACCTGTCCTTGAAATTAATTTAGCTATACCATTCTGACTTGTCCTTTGTCTTTCGAGTAAGTATCAAAAATAAAATCACTTGAAATATGAGTGTATGTAAACTAGCCTTGTCAAGGTAACTTCTAAACGTAATGAGTGTGCTGCTTTGGCAAACCTTGGTAAGTACAGGTCATTTTGTCAAGAGATTCTGTTACAAGATCTTGATAGCACCCTTGATTTCAAACCATTATGCTTGAGCAGTTGCTGCCAAATAGGAATTTACCTCTATTAAATTGAATCAGAAAATTTCTGCCTTCTTCACAAGATGATTGCAATGAAATATTACATTTAGAATTGACTGGTATTGGAGATCTCTGCTTTAAAATGCCACCTGGCTAAAAAAAATGTCTGATGCAATCTTTAACAACTCCCATCATCAATAATTTTGAAGTTTAGAAAAATGCAAAATCTCATAGTCTAAATGGTTACTGGTTAAAAACCCATTTTCTAAATCAGGGAATTCATTCTAAAACTTCACGACCTATAATTATGGTGCACATATGCTTCCTATAAAAGACTAAAATTCAAAAGACAAAATCTTTAGATTTAATATTTGCCAGAAAATAGTTTGTAAATTTATTGTTCTTTAGATTTAATATTTGACAAACTGTCCATAGTAGAAGCTAAGCAAATATTTTAAACTGGGTTAAAATGGTAAAAAAAAAATGTGTTTCAAATAAATAATGCCATTACAAGTTATCTGCTATCTAGAAAGTATTAATAAAGACAATGCGTTAAGTGGTTGGGAGACTGAGGCTGTAATTAGATAGCATAGTATAGAATGACACAGTGGCATAAGACAAGTTAGGTAGCCTTTTAAGTAGGAAAAATAGGCCATGTTATATATAAAACATCCCCCTTACATGTTTTATTGTTGGGTATGAGTTATCCCTACCCATATCAGGACTGGAAGGATATAATTAAACTATTATCAGCATTATTCCTATATTTAAGAATTATGGGAATTTATGTTCATGTTTAAATTCTCTGTCTTTTCTCAATTTGTTAAAAACAACATACATTATTATTCAAATTAAGTATATTATAAACATATTTGAAGTGAATATATAAACTATTTATTTTGGAGAGTAGTAATATTAGAGATGAAGTGTATTTTTTTGCATCTAATGTAGTTTTAATTACAGTCAGGACAAGTTTGACTTCAAAAAAATTCATTGTGTAACAAGTTCAGAGCCCCATTATTGTTTTATAACAAAACTGACTGCCTTAGAACATGGTATACATTTTATTTGGTAATCAGGAATATCAATGTTTAATAGCAACACTATTTCTGTCAAATTATTAGTTCAAAAATTGGGTTATGGATACACCAAGTTCGAGAAATAGTTGTTCAGATAGTATTAGATCTCTGTTAAGCTGTAATGCTTTGCTTCTAAAACACTTACCAGTATGAAATAATGTGCTGTCCTGATAAATAATACATGGTCACCATGTTTTATAATGCTAGATCATAATAATTAAAATTCATTTTGGGCAAGTAGGTCAAAATGCTCATATGACAGAATATTTTATCAGTTCAGTCACTCAGTCATGTCCAACTCTTTGTGACCCCATGGACTGCAGCACACCAAGCTTCCCTGTCCATCACCAACTCCCAGAGGTTGCTTAAACTCAAGTCCATTGAGTTGGTGATGCCATACAACCATATCACACTCTGTTGTCCCTTTCTTCTCCTGTCTTCAATAATTCCCAACATCAGGTCTTTTCCAATGAGTCGGTCCTTCGCCTAAGGTGGCCAAACTATTGACATTTCAGCTTCAGTATCAATCAAATAGTCAAGACTGATTTCCTTTAAGATTGACTGGTTGTATCTCCTTGCAGTCCAAGGGACTCTCTGTACACCAGCTGTGGTTATCTCCAACATCAAAGTTCAGAAACATCAATTCTTTGGCACACTTTTTTCTTTATATTCCAACTCTCACATCCATACATGACTACTGGAAAAACCATAGCTTTCACTAGATGGACCATTGTCTGCAAAGTAATGTCTCTGCTTTTTAATATGTTGTTCAGGTTGGTCATAGCTTTTCTTCCAAGGAGCAAGTGTCTTTTAATTTCAAGGCTGCAGTCACCATCTGCAGTGATTTTGGAGCCCCAAAAATAAAGTCTCTCACTGTTTCCACTGTATCCCCATCTATTTGTCACAAAGTGATGGGACCAGATGCCATGATCTTAGTTTTCTGAATGATGAGCTTTAAATCAGCTTTTTCACTCTCCTCTTTCACTTTCATCAAGAGGCTTTTTAGTTCCTCTTCACTTTCTGCCATAAGGGTGGTGTCATCTGCATCTCTGAGGTCATTGCTTCCTCCAGCCCAGCGTTTCTCATGATGCGCTGCTAAGTCACTTCAGTTGTGTCCCACTCTGTGCAACCCCATAGACGGCAGCCCACCAGGCTCCTCTGTCCCTGGGATTCTCCAGGCAAGAACACTGGAGTGGTTGCCATTTCCTTCTCCAACGCATGAAAGTGAAAAGTGAAAGTGAAGTCGCTCAGTCGTGTCTGACTCTTAGCGACCCCATGGACTGCAGCCCACCGGGCTCCTCCGTTCATGGGAATTTCCAGGCAAGAGTACTGGAGTGGGGTGCCATTGCCTTCTCCTTCTTCTTCTTCTTCTCATGATGTACCCTGCATATAATTTAAAAAAGCAGGGTGACAATATACAGCCTTGACATACTCCTTTCCCTATTTGGAACCAGTCTGTTGTTCCATGTCCAGTTCTAACTGTTGCTTCCTGACCTGCATACAGATTTCTCAGGAGGGAGGTAAGCTGCTCTGGTATTCCCATCTGTTTAAAAATTTTCCAGTTTGTTGTGATTCATAGAGTCTTTGGCATAGTCAATAAAGCAGAAATAAATCTTTTTCTAGAACTCTTGCTTTTTCGATGATCCAGCAGATGTTGGCAATTTGATCTCTGGTTCCTCTGTCTTTTTTAAAACCAGCTTGAACATCTGGAAGTTCACAGTTCACCTATTGCTGAAACCTGGGTTGGAGAATTTTGAGCATTACTTTACTAGTGTGTGAGATGAGTGCAATTGTGTGGTAGTTTGAGCATTTTTTGGCATTGCCTTTCTTTGGGATTGCAATAAAACTGACCTTTTCCAGTCCTGTGGCCACTGCTGAGGCTTCCAAATTTGCTGACTTACTGAGTGCAGCACTTTCACAGCATCATTTTTCAGGATTTGAAATAGCTCCACTGGAATTCCATCACCTCCACTAGCTTTGTTTGTAGTGATGATTTCTAAGGCCCACTGGACGTCACATTCCAGGATGTCTGGCTCTAGGTGAGTGTACACACCATCATGATTATCTGGGTCGTGAAAATCTTTTTTTGTATGGTTCTTCTGGGTATTCTTGGGTTTCTCTTACCTTGGACTATGGGTATCTCTTCACGGCTGCTCCAGCAAAGTGCAGCCACTTGCTCCTTACCTTGAACGAGGTCGTCCCTCTTGACCTTGAACGTGGAGTAGCTCCTCTCGGCCCTTCAGGGCCCACGCAGCCACTGCTCCTTGGACGTGGGGTTTCTCCTCTTGGCCACCGCCCCTGACCTTGGATATGAAGTAGCTCCTCTCGCCGCTGCTGACCTCAGGCGTGAGGTAGCTACTCTCGGCCGCGCTTCCTGGGCTTCCTGCTTTTGTTAGGGCCATACGATTTGTGCCCATTATTGTGCCCATCTTTACATGAAATCATCTCTTACTAGCTCTCATTTTCTTGAAGAGATCTCTAGTGTTTCTCTTTCTATTGTTTTCCTCTATTTCTTTGCATTGATTACTGAGGAAGACATTCTTGTTTCTCCTTTCTATTGTTTTGAACTCTATATTCAAACGGGCATTTCTTTCCTTTTCTCCTTTGTTTCTCTTTTCTTTTCTCAGCTTCTCTTCTTTTCTCAGCTATTTGTAAGGCTTCCTCAGACAATCATTTTGCCTTTTTGCATTTCTTTTTCTTGGCGATGATCTTGATCACTGTCTTCTGTACAATGTCACGAACCTCTGTCCGTAGTTCATCAGGCATTCTATCAGATCGAATCCCTTGAATCAATTTTTCACTTCCATTGTATAATCTTAAGGGATTTGACTTAGGTCATACCTGAATGGTCTCATGGTTTTCCTCACTTCCTTCAATTTAAGTCTGAATTTGTTAATAAGGAGTTCATGATCTGAGCCACAGTCAGCTCCCACTCTTGTTTTTGCTGACTGTATAGAGCTTCTCCATCTTTGGCTGCAAAGAATATAATCAATCTGATTTCGGTGTTGACCATCTGCTGATGTCCATGTGTAGAGTCTTCTCTTGTGTTGTTGGAAGAGGGTGTTTGCTATGACCAGTGCTTTCTCTTGGCAAAACTCTATTAGCCTTTGCCCTGCTTCATTCCGTACTCCAAGGCCAAATTTGCCTGTTAACTCCAGGTGTTTCTTGACTTCCTACTTTTGCCTTCCAGTCCGCTATAATGAAAAGGGCATCTTTTTGGGGTGTTAGTTCTAAAAGGTCTTGTAGGTCTTCATAAAACCATTCAACTTCAGCTTCTTCAGCATTACTGGTTGGGGCATAGACTTGGATTACCGTGATTATATATATATGTGTCAGAAGTGGTAAGATTGGACTTCTTTATGGCATTTGGAATTTGCATAACTGGGAAAGTTGGGCAGTCTGACCTCCAGAGGAAAAGCTGGGGTTGGGGAGTGCAAATCAAGATGAGAGCAGGAGATAAAATACACCTGCATCCAGACCACTCAGCCTTGCCCAGAAAGGGGAAGGTGGCAGGTAAGGTGCAGGTCTTTATATGGAAAAACGTCTATATGCGTTGGTTAAAAATGAGGACAGTAAACAAGTGGGGCTGAGAAGGAGGACTGTGGCTTCAGGGAGAGGCTTGGAGACAAATAAAAGAGGTTTGGCAACATATTCATGGTCATTAAAACTGCTGAGCTTCATAAATCTGGAGTCTGCCAGAATCATTATTCAGAGTTCCCCATGTGTAAATCAGTTTGTGGGCAAGTAACTGGCATACATAATTACTTTCTATTAGTAGATACATACATGAGAAGAAATAAAACCGTGCTGGTGCAAAATATATAGTTTTATTTTTTAAATAATTTGTTAATGAGAAAAATTATTTTCATGGAAAATAAATAGATAAATTTAAAATCATACCATTAAAATAAGATGTAAAATATCTCACAATTTATGTTTACAGGTCAAACAGAAGTATAAGTCTAACTACTTTAAGTGAATTGAATATACAGAAAATTGTGAATCAGCTGAAGACTATCAAGTTTGTTAGTAAATGTGATAAATATTACATATTTTGAGAAAACTAGTTTGGTGATGGAAATAAAAAAGAAATATAATAACTCATGACAGCATATTCCATAATACTGTTAATTCAATGAAGAGTGGAAAACTTGAAAGCAACTGACAAAAGTGACTTTTAAAAAGAGGGAGCATGGATAAAACTGGAAGAAAGTAATGTGGAGTCCAGCTGCTAACACAAAGGAGGAAACAGACTTAGAAACATTTCATACTTCTTGGCATGCTTCTACTATGAGGGTTTCAGTATTTTAGATGTTGATGTTCCTAATCCATTAGGGTTTTACTTTTTGGCAAGGTAAGAACAGAAAAGACTTCACTGTGCCACTATAAACAAAGTTTAAGGAATTATACCTCAAAAGCTTTCCAAAAAGGATTTCTCTTCTCCGGACTTTGAAACAGGGTGTTGGAGAAAGCTTCCTGGTGTGGTATTTCTCAGTTTTCATTTTCACTTTGGCTAAAAGGCGTATTTTTGCACTGCCTTTTTCTTATTTTGATAGATCCAAGTTGGCTTCATTTCTTGAGTAGCAGATTACTCTGAAATTATTGCAGGTGGCTAAGAGGATTTGGTTTTGTCTCAGGTTAGGCAGACTTCAATATATTGTATTAATAGTTCCATTCAGTGCAGCAGGTTTTACTAGCTTACATTTGCTTGCCCATTCTTTATGCACTACCAACCAGTTTATCATTTTGGTGATATGCTTTGTAGATCTAATATATTTGAAATCAATGAGAGGTTTGTCTAGATTGGAGGTTTGCTCTGAATAATGAAACAAAATAGATTTCCTGAAATTGAACTGACCAAAAAGTGGGTTTTTTTTTCATATTTAAGAGGTTGTCTTTGTCTTAACATAAGTCTATATACTGTTCAATGAATTCAGTCTTATTTTTGAGTTTGTCAAGTCATAACTCTGAAATACCCTCTCCATCTATTTTTACCATTTCCCTGTTTTCCTAAAGTTCAATCCGTCTATCAAATCTTTTAGAGGTGCTCCAATCTATATTTGATAATTCTAATTATTGATTGCCTTATCAATGTACATAGGTCATGAACCTTTATTTGAGTGGAGAGATATTACTATGAACATATTATCTTGGGTAAAAGAGAACTGATAAGGAGAGATTTCTAAGGGAGTCAGTCTTAGTAACGGAGTGAGGTCTGACTATGTCATATTCAGCATGAAGAAGAATGCCCCTGGGGACAGGCTGCTGCTTAGGTCACGAACTGAAGGTTAGAATCTCAAGTAATGGGTTATTTAATTGAATAATTAATATGGGCCAAACACTTCTTGAATTCTTTGCCTATATTAACTAAGTTAAATTTCATAGCAACTTTGTGAAGTAAAAATATTAATGTACAAAGACAAAGAAGGCAAAGTATAAGATGATAAACAAAGATCACACAGAGAGTGTGTGGCCAGAACTTAAAACCAGGCTATATGGCACCAGAGTTTATTTCATTAAATACCTACTAAACAGCATCTGAAATTGGGCTCTGATAGCAATTAACCATGTTCCAAGAAAACTCACTGTCATCTACCATTTTCATTCTTAGAGAAGATGCCTGTTCTCTGAGGGCTCAGTGATAAGTTGCAGACAAGGTTAGTTTTTCCAACACTATTTCCTTTTTGCCTTGTAGAGTTGCTATAAATAGACTTGCTTTCTAAAATATGGTTCTAGGAGACTAATTTGATGTGCTCATGTATGTAGCCAAGTAGGGTTGAGACAATTCTCTTTTATGGTATTCTAGTTTTTAAAAAATAAACTAAGGCACTCCACAATACTGCTATCATTTGTTTTTGTTGTTGTTTTAATATTTGTAGGCCTTAATTAATTTTATTTATATTAGTAAATAAAATAAATATACACACACTAGATATCCAACTAGATGGTAAGCTTTTGTCCTCTTTTATAACCAGATTATATCACAGAAATAATCAATTCAGTTATTTATATTTATTAACAAGAAAAGTCTTAGGTCCAGAAATTCTGTGCAACTTGTTTACGGCTACAAAATTCTTCAGTAAGGGAATAAGGATAAGAGCTCAGCAGGGCGGCTCCTGGGCCACTTATCTTTGTTCTATAACATTCACATGGTAGGTTTAAAAAAAAGTAGCTTCATATCTTAGGCACCATAATTTTGTGATTCAGCCCAAGATATAGCCTTGATAAGAAATAGTCATATTCAAGACAACTGGAGTGAAAATTAATATGTTATATTAAAAAGTATTCAGGTTTAATAGTGTTATCAGAGAAAATATACTAATGACACAATTCATAAAGCTTCAGCCAGGGAGAGAAAAATCTTTGGTTTGTCCTGAGTCTGATCACAGGCATAGAGTGTATAGCATGTAGATAGAATATTTAATACATAGTTACACTACAGGTAACATTTGCTTGAACTGTCTGCTTTGATAACTCACATGTTGGCAGGAAAACCATTCACACATAATAATTAGAAAGTGCTTTCAGTTCAGTTGCTGAGTTGTGTCCAACTCTTTGCGACCCCATGAATCGCAGCACACCAGGCCTCCCTGTCCATCACCAACTCACAAGGTTCACTCAGACTCACGTCCATTGAGTCAGTGAAGCCATCCAGCCATCTCATCCTCAGTCATCCCCTTCTCCTCCTGCCCTCAATCCCTCCCAGCATCAGAGTCTTTTCCAATGAGTCAACTCTTTGCATGAGGTGGCCAAAGTACTGGAGTTTCAGCTTTAGCATCAGTCCTTCCAAAGAACACCCAGGACTGATCTCCTTCAGAATGGACTGTTTGGATCTCCTTGCAATCCAAGGGACTCTCAAGAGTCTTCTCCAACACCACAGTTCAAAAGCATCAATTCTTCAGTGCTCAGCTTTCTTCACAGTCCAACTCTCACATCCATACATGACTACTGGAAAAACCATAGCCGCTGACTAGATGGACCTTTGTTGGCAAAGTAATGTCTCTGGTTTTGAATATACTGTCTAGGTTGGTCATAACTATCCTTCCAAGGAGAAAGTGCTTTAGATTCAGACAAACCTTGACTAGAATGTTGATCGTTCCATGTACTATTTGTGTGACCTGACCACATTAGTTAACAATGCCTCAGTTTCTTTGTGAAATGGAGGCCAATATGAACATGATTGTTGCACTCAGTTAAATATTTAAAGGGCTTTATAGTCTCTGAAATATATTACATAGCTTAATAAAAATAATATTTTAGTACCTTTATTGTTGGTATTAAATGTTCAATGAACAAATTTTTCTCAGAGGTGTTCTACAGGGTTTGTCAATGGGCAGAGTATTTTCTCCTTCTAGTTGTATAGGCTTTTGGGGGAGAAGGTTGTGAAGAAAGTTCAGTTAAAGCAATAATTTTGAAATATGCTCTAGGGAGCTACAAGGCTAGAAAATGTACAAGCTCTCATTTAATGTGTTGTTAAATAAATGCATGTGGGAAAATATAAAATATTGCAAGAAAAATTACTAACAAAGAAGATTCTAAGAACTTTTAAAATAAGTGTTAAGAGAAGCTGTAAACATGACAATTAGATCTGAAGGTAGATTATTTAGCAGTTTATGTAGAAGTGAACTTTGAGCAAGATGTAAGTAAAGATCTTATGTGTGGAGAAAAATGTAATGGACTTCCAAATGTGACTAAGGGCTCTAGAGAACACTTAGAATTGTGAGCTAACAAATTCAAAATGGCTGACTACCAACATATTTCTTTAGCTGAAATAAAAATATTTGCTTACAAATTAGATAATATAAGAACATGTACAATGGTTTCTAAAAAAGCTGCTATTCATTCTTTGCTGCTAAATCGTTTCAGTCGTGTCCGACTCTGTGCGACCCCAGAGATGGCAGCCCACCAGGATTCCCCGTCCCTGGGATTCTCCAGGCAAGAACACTGGAGTGGGTTGCCATTTCCTTCTCCAATGCATGAAAGTGAAAAGTGAAAGTGAAGATATACCACGCAAATAGAGACCAAAAGAAAGCAGGAGTGGCAATACTCATATCTGATAAAATAGACTTTAAAACAAAGGCTGTGAAAAGAGACAAAGAAGGCCACTACATAATGATCAAAGGATCAATCCAAGAAGAAGATATAACAATTATAAATATGTATGCACCCAATATAGGAGCACCGCAATATGTAAGACAAATGCTAACAAGTATGAAACGGGAAATCAACATTAACACAATAATAGTGGGAGACTTCAATACCCCACTCACACCTATGGACAGATCAACTAAACAGAAAATTAACAAAGAAACGCAAACTTTAAATGATACATTAGATCAGTTAGACCTAATTGATATCTATAGGACATTTCACCCCAAAACAATGAATTTCACCTTTTTTTCAAGTGCTCATGGAACCTTCTCCAGGATAGATCACATCCTGGGCCATAAATCTAAACTTGATAAATTCAAAAAAATCGAAATCATTCCAAGCATCTTTTCTGACCATAATGCATTAAGATTAGATCTCAATTACAGGAGAAAAACTACTAAAAATTCCAACATATGGAGGTTGAACAACACACTTCTGAATAACCAACAAATCACAGAAGAAATCAAAGAAGAAATCAAAATATGCATAGAAACTAATGAAAATGAAAACACAACAACCCAAAACCTGTGGGACACTATAAAAGCAGTGCTAAGAGGAAAGTTCATAGCAATACAGGCATACCTCAAGAAACAAGAAAAAAGTCAAATAAATAACCTAACTCTACAACTAAAGCAACTAGAAAAGGAAGAATTGGAGAACCCCAGAGTTAGTACAAGGAAAGAAATCTTAAAAATTAGGGCAGAAATAAATGCAAAAGAAACAAAAGAGACCATAGCAAAAATCAACAAAGCCAAAAGCTGGTTCCTTGAAAGGATAAATAAAATTGACAAACCACTAGCCAGACTCATCAAGAAGCAAAGAGAGAAAAATCAAATCAATAAAATTAGAAATGAAAATGGAGAGATCACAACAGACAACACAGAAATACAAAGGATCATAAGAGACTACTATCAGCAGTTGTATGCCAATAAAATGGACAACGTGGAAGAAATGGACAAATTCTTAGAAAAGTACAATTTTCCAAAACTGAACCAGGAAGAAATAGAAAATCTTAACAGACCCATCACAAGCACAGAAATTGAAACTGTAATCAGAAATCTTCCAGCAAACAAAAGCCCAGGTCCAGACGGCTTCACAGCTGAATTCTACCAAAAATTTAGAGAAGAGCTAACACCTATCCTCCTCAAACTCTTCCAGAAAATTGCAGAGGAAGGTAAACTTCCAAACTCATTCTATGAGGCCACCATCACCCTAATACCAAAACCTGACAAAGATGTCACAAAAAAAGAAAACTACAGGCCAATATCACTGATGAACATAGATGCAAAAATCCTCAACAAAATTCTAGCAATCAGAATCCAACAACACATTAAAAAGATCATACACCATGACCAAGTGGGCTTTATCCCAGGGATGCAAGGATTCTTCAATATCCGCAAATCAATCAATGTAATTCACCACATTAACAAATTGAAAAATAAAAACCATATGATTATCTCAATAGATGCAGAGAAGGCCTTTGACAAAATTCAACATCCATTTATGATAAAAACTCTCCAGAAAGCAGGAATAGAAGGAACATACCTCAACATAATAAAAGCTATATATGACAAACTCACAGCAAACATTATCCTTAATGGTGAAAAATTGAAAGCATTTCCCCTAAAGTCAGGAACAAGACAAGGGTGTCCACTTTCACCGCTACTATTCAACATAGTTCTGGAAGTTTTGGCCACAGCAATCAGAGCAGAAAAAGAAATAAAAGGAATCCAAATTGGAAAAGAAGAAGTAAAACTCTCACTGTTTGCAGACGACATGATCCTCTACATGGAAAACCCTAAAGACTCCACCAGAAAATTACTAGAGATCATCAATGAATATAGTAAAGTTGCAGGATATAAAATCAACACACAGAAATCCCTTGCATTCCTATACACTAATAATGAGAAAGTAGAAAAAGAAATTAAGGAAACAATTCCATTCACCATTGCAACGAAAAGAATAAAATACTTAGGAATATATCTACCCAAAGAAACTAAAGACCTATATGTAGAAAACTATAAAACACTGATGAAAGAAATCAAAGAGGACACTAATAGATGGAGAAATATACCATGTTCATGGATCGGAAGAATCAATATAGTGAAAATGAGTATACTACCCAAAGCAATTTACAAATTCAATGCAATCCCTATCAAGCTACCAGCCATATTTTTCACAGAACTAGAACAAATAATTTCAAGATTTGTATAGAAATACAAAAAACCTCGAATTGCCAAAGCAATCTTGAGAAAGAAGAATGGAACTGGAGGAATCAATTTGCCTGACTTCAGGCTCTACTACAAAGCCACAGTCATCAAAACAGTATGGTACTGGCACAAAGACAGACATATAGATCAACGGAACAAAATAGAAAGCCCAGAGATAAATCCACACACATATGGACACCTTATCTTTGATAAAGGAGGCAAGAATATACAATGGAGTAAAGACAATCTCTTTAACAAGTGATGCTGGGAAAACTGGTCAACCACTTGTAAAAGAATGAAACTAGATCACTTTCTAACACCGCACACAAAAATAAACTCAAAATGGATTAAAGATCTAAATGTAAGACCAGAAACTATAAGACTCCTAGAGGAGAACATAGGCAAAACACTCTCAGACATAAATCACAGCAGGATCCTCTATGATCCACCTCCCAGAATACTGGAAATAAAAGCAAAAATAAACAAATGGGATCTAATTAAAATTAAAAGCTTCTGGACAACAAAGGAAACTATAAACAAGGTGAAAAGACAGCCTTCTGAATGGGAGAAAATAATAGCAAATGAAGCAACTGACAAACAACTAATCTCAAAAATATACAAGCAACTTATGCAGCTCAATTCCAGAAAAATAAATGACCCAATCAAAAAATGGGCCAAAGAACTAAATAGACATTTCTCCAAAGAAGACATACGGATGGCTAACAAACACATGAAAAGATGCTCAACATCACTCATTATCAGAGAAATGCAAATCAAAACCACAATGAGGTACCACTTCACACCAGTCAGAATGGCAGCGATCCAAAAATCTGCAAGCAATAAATGCTGGAGAGGGTGTGGAGAAAAGGGAACCCTCCTACACTGTTGGTGGGAATGCAAACTAGTACAGCCACTATGGAGAACAGTGTGGAGATTCCTTTAAAAATTGCAAATAGAACTACCTTATGACCCAGCAATCCCACTGCTGGGCATACACACCGAGGAAACCAGAATTGAAGGAGACACATGTACCCCAATGTTCATCGCAGCACTGTTTATAATAGCCAGGACATGGAAACAACCTAGATGTCCATCAGCAGATGAATGGATAAGAAAGCAGTGGTACATATACACAATGGAGTATTACTCAGCCGTTAAAAAGAATTCATTTGAATCAGTTCTGATGAGATGGATGAAACTGGAGCCAATTATACAGAGTGAAGTAAGCCAGAAAGAAAAACACCAATACAGTATACTAACACATATATATGGAATCTAGAAAGATGGCAATGACAACCCTGTATGCAAGACAGGAAAAAAGACACAGCTGTGTATAATGGACTTTTGGACTCAGAGGGAGAGGGAGAGGGTGGGATGATTTTGGAGAATGGCATTCTATCATGTATACTATCATGTAAGAATTGAATCGCCAGTCCATGTCTGATGCAGGATACAGCATGCTTGGGGTTGGTGCATGGGGATGACCCACTGAGATGTTATGGGGAGGGAGGTGGGAGGGGGGTTCATGTTTGGGAACGCATGTAAGAATTAAAGATTTTAAAATTAAAAAATAAATAAATAAAAAAGAAAGTGAAGTCACTCAGTCGTGTCTGACTCCTAGCGACCCCATGGACTGCAGCCCACCAGGCTCCGCCGTCCATGGGATTTTCCAGGCAAGAGTACTGGAGTGGGGTGCCATCGCCTTCTCCACTCCAAATGAGAGTTCCAAGAGCTTCGGGGGCAGCCATGTGCCCAACTCCTCAGCAAAAATGCATTCCCTTTGCCTCTGCCACGCGTCCATGACCCGTGGGTGTCTCTATTGCACAACTAGGGTCAAGCCAGGAGCAAAGGAGGGATGAGCATCCCTACCCGCCACCCGGCTGAAGCCACGGGGAAGCGCATCCCGGCTCCAGGACCGCCACCCCTAACCTCTTCCCCCGGTGGCTTCTACCGGCGCGGCAGGCACCAGTGACAGGAAATATTAGATAAACACATACTTATTTGAAACACCCTGTTATCAGGGTTTGCAATGTCTTTCAAGTTTTACTCAGAGATCTCACTGATCTGAGTAGTCATGAAAAAAAAAAAAAGTGCATCATTTAAAAAATAACTTTGGGCTTCCCTCATAGCTCAGTCGGTAAAGAATCTGCCTGCAATGCAGGAGACCTGGGTTTGATTTTTGGGTCGGGAAGATTCTCTGGAGAAGGAAATGGCAACCCACTCCAATATTCTTGCCTGGAGAATCCTATGGACAGAGGAGCCAGGCAGGCTACAGTCCATGGGGTCACAAGAGCCAGACATGACTTAGTAACTAAACCACCACCAAAAACTAACTTTAGGTAATTTATTATAGTCTAGAATCTACCATCAGTTGTTAACCTTTGTGTCAGCAAAGGTTAGCATTTTGGTGGTCAATGATGATGTCTGTGCTTGTGATACTTGCTTTTGTATGACATAAATGATGTCTTCCTCTTGTTTTCTACCAAAGGGATATAAGATTTCAGCTCATAAATTTGTTAGTTTGTTCAATTCATAAAAAACAGAAGCAAGTTTCTGGTTGAATACTTCATTATTTCATATTTTATAATAATGAGAAATGTAATTTATACAAGGTAAAAAATTTAACATTCCATAATCTATTGATTTATTGAGGAGTATTTCCCAGGTTAAGCCAAGAATGGGCTAACCTGCAAGGAAAAGTTTATACAAGGTACTTTTAAATTAATTAGATTGTATAAGATAGGAAGTTGCCCAGTTAGAGATTTCTATAATTTCCCTAGGAAAAGTCTCTCTAATTGTTAGCCTCCCACTGATCTGGGGAATGTCACCTTTCATGACTAACGTTTTCCTGCTTTTCACTGCCACTTATGACAATGGTATACATAGTTCAGCCAGATTCTCCTTCTTTTCTTTCCTACTCTACAATCTAAATATTCATTGAACCTATTACAAAGGCAATCATTTGGTAGAAATCTTAATTGCCACAATAGGTAGAAACTATCAATGAACATATCATGATATATACACTGAACAAACAGACGGAATGAAAGCATGCTGTTCCAATAAAATTTTCTTTCAGAATTACTTCTAAAATGATGTATGCCTACAACTATGAGTGCATATATTCAAGTACTTAAGAATGGTACAATTTATAGACGAAGGCAATATAATCCCGTGAATAGAACAGAATTTGTAGTTAGACAGCCAAGTGTTCAAATCTTGCCCTTAAATGACATTTTTAGCACATGAACCTAGACATAAATCTAGAACTAGCATTTCAATTATCAATACCGCTCTCTTCCATTATCTGCAAACAGAGACCTAGGGGGTTACCACTTTACCAAGAGTCCTCCACATAGTAATATTGCCATTACGTTGTTATTATTACAGTATGTGCTAAATTTTCCCTCCTCATTATTCTAAAACAGTTTGTACATATCTCTAGTTTAGTTCTTATCTTATTGCTATGTCTCTCCCTTCTCTCTGGAATAAATATGGAACATAATAGAGGTGAATTGAAATATTTGCTAAGTGAATGAATAATAAGGTATGAAGCAATGTTAATCTGTTTATATATATATCAAATATGAATAATATTGTTTTATATTGACTATAAAGGTGCAAACAAAAGCAAAAAAATTTCTATATCTGAATATATTTTTATTTAAATGAAATATAAAACTGGCATACAAATAAAAATCAAATACTATTTAGGTTTAGTACTGTCATATGATTATAATTAAATACATTTAGTATCATATATTAAAATGATTCACTCTGTTATTTGATAACTTTAAGCATTTAAAAACACGATAGAAAATGGCTTTAAAAATATAGTTGGTGCCAGTACATATATACAGACAGCTTGATAAAGTAGACAGAAAATTACCATTGAAGTAAGGATGATTCAGGTTCAAATCGAATCTTTTAAGTTTGACATATAAGAGAATGAAGATGGAGTACAGAAGAAAGGCATACCAAGAGACAATGAGGGAAGTTTGATGCAAACTTGAATTGGAGAAAAAATGGAGGAAAAATTAGCAAGAGAGATGAAACGAAGGCACGATTGAACTAAAGATATGGAGACAGTGAAGTAGTAGAAAAATGGCAAAAACAAGGAAATAAACCTTTTCTCTTTTCATGTAGAACTACTGTGGGTGGCCAACTAGCCTTTGTAAAGAGGGTTCGCACAATATAATTCAAAGGCTAAGTCAATTTATGGTGCTTTTGACCCCATCTGGAAAGTGATGGTGAGATATAAGTAAGACAAAAACAGCTGGATTTGCTGTAACAAAGAGTGGGTTTTGGAAGGTTGGTTTTTTGTTTGTTTTGGCAGATATTATAGTCTTTAAATATGCAGAAGGGAAGATCGAGGAATTGCACGAGAGGAAGAAAGAAAAACCGCAGGGAGAGGAAGAAATTTTGAGGCGGGGAGAGAGGAGAGCCGTGTGGGTATGTGAAGTCTTCTGTCACACTAGAACATAGATTCTGTATGTCCACACTTGGGTGAGTGATGTTCGGGGAGCCTCTCGGGGGACAGGAACTGAGACCCACACCTGGGATGATGATGTAGAACATCAGGCCAGCAAAGCAAGGATTGTGTGACAAGCCATAACGGAGCAAATGTAACTAGCGGCCATTATGTAAGACCCTATTCCACCGCAGCTGGGATAGATGTCCAGTCAGTTATACTGAGCAAATCTAAAAAGATAGGCACCTGGGTTGACATCCAGCTTAAAGTGATTTGAGATAGGTACACATAGTAAAATACTCAAGTAGTGCGAGTCAGCTATTGCTAGAAATGAACCACTTATTCAAACAACAAAAGAAAGCTGATGTCTAAGAAGGGTTAAAGCTTATTTTGTTCTTAACTATTTGAATAGGAATTATTAGTATCCTAATTACCCCGAGGGAACATTTCATGCAAAGATGGGTTCGATAAAGGACAGAAATGGTATGGACCTAACAGAAGCAGAAGATATTAAGAAGAGGTGGCAAGAATACACAGAAGACCTGTACAAAAAAGATCTTCATGACCCAGATAATCATGATGGTGTGATCACTCATCTAGAGCCAGACAACCTGGAATGTGAAGTCAAGTGGGCCTTAGAAAGCATCACTATGAACAAAGCTATAGTGGAGGTGATGGAATTCCAGTTGAGCTATTTCAAATCCTGAAAGATGATGCTGTGAAAGTGCTGCACTCAATATGCCAGCAAATTTGGAAAACTCAGCAGTGGCCATAGGACTGGAAAAGGTCAGTTTTCATTCCAATCCCAAAGAAAGGCAATGCCAAAGAATGCTCAAACCACTGCACAACTGCACTCATCTCACACGCTAGTAAAGTAATGCTCAAAATTCTCCAAGGCAGGCTTTAGCAATACGTGAACCATGAACTTCCTGATGTTTAAGCTGGTTTTAGAAAAGGCAGAGGAACCAGAGATCAAATTGCCAACATCTGCTGGATCATCGAGAAAGCAAGAGAGTTCCAGAAAAACATCTACTTCTGCTTTATTGACTATGACAAAGCCTTTGACTGTGTAGATCACAATAAACTGGAAAATTCTGAAAGAGATGGGAATACCAGACCACCTGACCTGCCTCTTAAGAAATCTGTATGCAGGTCAGGAAGCAACAGTTAGAACTGGACATGGAACAACAGACTGGTTCCGAATAGGAAAAGGAGTACGTCAAGGCTATATATTGTCACCTTGCTTATTTAACTTATATGCAGAGTACATCATGAGAAACGCTGTACTGGAAGAAACACAAGCTGGAATCAAGATTTCTGGGACAAATATCAATAACCTCAGATATGCAGGTGACAGCACCCTTATGGCAGAAAGTGAAGAGGAACTAAAAAGCCTCTTGATGAAAGTGAAAGAGGAGAGTGAAAAAGTTGGCTTAAAGCTCAACATTCAGAAAACGAAGATTATGGCATCCGGTCCCATCACTTCATGGGAAATAGATGGGGAAACAGTGGAAACATTGTCAGACTTTATTTTGGGGGGCTCCAAAATCACGGCAGATGGTGATTGCAGCCATGAAATTAAAAGACGCTTACTCCTTGGAAGAAAAGTTATGAGCAACCTAGATAGCATATTCAAAAGCAGAGACATTACTTTGCCGACTAAGATCCGTCTAGTCAAGGCTATGGTTTTTCCAGTAGTCATGTATGGATGTGAGAGTTGGACTGTGAAGAAGGCTGAGCATGGAAGAATTGCTGCTTTTGAACTGTGGTGTTGGAGAAGACTCTTGAGAGTCCCTTGCACTGCAAGGAGATCCAACCAGTCCATCCTGAAGATCAGCCCTGGGATTTCTTTGGAAGGAATGATGCTAAAGCTGAAACTCCAGTACTTTGGCCACCTCATGCAAAGAGCTGACTCATTGGAAAAGACTCTGATGCTGGGAGGGGTTGTGGGCAGGAGGAGAAGGGGACGACCCAGGATGAGATGGCTGGATGGCATCACGGACTCAATGGATGTGAGTCTGAGTGAACTCCGGGAGTTGGTGATGGACAGGGAGTCCTGGTGTGCTGTGATTCATGGGGTCGCAAAGAGTCGGACACAACTGAGCGACTGAACTGAACTAAACTGAACTGAATTATCCCTCCAAATCTTTTAACCAGCTAAACTTTTCTAATCTTTTTTTTTTTTTTTTTGCTCAAGGACCCAGCCTTAGTCACGGCAAGAGTAGTGAGGATGATCCAGGTGTATGCTACATCAGCAAAGACTGCCCTGACTCAAGTAGATAGCTGGTACTTCATCCACTAGTGAATTCAGTTTTCAGAAGTAGTTCACCATCTGCCCCTTTCCTAAAGGTAACACATAGGGGGTTCCTAGTCTACTTATTTTGAAATATCATGCAAACTTATATCTGTAGGTAATTTTGGAGGCACAATCTATTTTAATATGTTTACCTGCTTCATGCTGTTTAAACAAACTGGACTTAGTACAGTTCTTCTATGCATCAATGATAATCCACAATGGACTAAACTCGAATAATAGCAAAGTTTAGTTTTCTGAAACCTTAACCTTTAATCCAGTTTTAACTGATTGTCCAGAAATTGTCAAGGGAGCTGAATTAGAAGAAACAGTAGTTAACATATTTCCATTTTAATAAGTATTTAATTGAAGTGTTCACTGTATACTGAAAAAGCACAAGTCACAATTACCATAAAGGGAATTGACTCATTTGCCATCTCTCTATATATATTAGCATATAGCTTATATAAATTCATCTTTCTTCTGGGATACAACAAAAAGGAAACTTTGTTTTGTCTCCGAGTACTGCTAAAATATATTTGGTGAGGTAAGTTTAGATTTTTCCCTTGCCCTCTGATAAAACCTGGGACTACAGACTCTCCACAATCATATCTTTTGGGTCATTTGGACATTAAAATATTTTCAGTACTTTAAGCTATAAACACAGTCTCAACATGGAGGCTCAAATTTTACAGTCCCAGAAAATGATCAAAGCTGTGAACTTACTTTAACATCTGGCCCTTTCCTCTCCTCACAGCCAGGGTCATACATAGCAGGGAAGATGCTTCCTTTTCTCTCTCTCTTCTCAGAGGATGTCCTTCCTGAGCTGGAACTGCCTGGTTCGCACCTCGCCACATTCGCGCTCAGGGAGCCGGCCGTGGAGAGAAGGGACCGGCCTTCCGTGGCAGTGGTTGTGTGTGATTGTCTCTCACGGCAGTCCTGGTCATTCAGAGGGCCCTGTCCCCAGCCTGCTCCTGCGGCGATGCCTACAGAGCTGTGATGTCCCTGCTTCTCCAGGCGAGCCTTCTTCCCACAGCCCAAGTGTTTCGTGCAGTCCATACTCACGTCCATCGAGTCAGTGATGCTATCCAGCCATCTCATCCTCTGTCGTCCCCTTCTCCTCCTGTCCCCAATCCCTCCCAGCATCAGAGTCTTTTCCAATGAGTCAACTCTTCGCATGAGGTGGCCAAAATGCTGGAGTTTCAGCTTTAGCATCATTCCTTTCAAAGAAATCCCAGGGCTGATCTCCTTCAGAATGGACTGGTTGGATCTCCTTGCAGTCCAAGGGACTCTCAAGAGTCTTCTCCAACACCACAGTTCAAAAGCATCAATTCTTTGGCGCTCAGCTTTCTTCACAGTCCAACTCTCACATCCATACATGACCACTGGAAAAACCATAGCCTTGACTAGACAGACCTTTGTTGGCAAAATAATGTCTCTGCTTTTGAATATGCTATCTAGGTTGGTCACAATTTTGCTTTCAAGGAATAAGCATCTTTTAATGTCATGGCTGCAATCACCATCTGCCATGATTTTGGAGCCCCCAAAAATAATGTCTGACACTGTTTCCACTGTTTCCCCATCTATTTCCCATGAAGTGATGGGACCGGATGCCATGATCTTCGTTTTCTGAATGTTGAGATTTAAGCAAACTTTTTCACTCTTCTCTTTCACTTTCATCAAGAGGCTTTTTAGTTCCTCTTCACTTTCTGCCATAAGGGTGGTGTCACTTGCATATCTGAGGTTATTGATATTTCTCCCAGCAATCTTGATTCCAGCTTGTGCTTCTTCCACAGCGTTTCTCATGATGTACTCTGCATATAAGTTAAGTAAGCAGGGTGACAATATACAGCCTTGACGTACTCCTTTTCCTATTCGGAACCAGTCTGTTGTTCCATGTCCAGTTCTAACTGTTGCTTCCTAACCTGCACACAGATTTCTCAAGAGGCAGATCAGGTGGTCTAGTATTCCCATCTTTGTTTAAAAATTGAGGGCATTAAAACTTTGGCTTTCTGAATCACTCAGACTCTAGGCAAAAAACAGAAACCACATTTGCCATTTCAAACTAAACGAATTTCATACATGAGATACAATATAAAGTTTTGGAACCTCTAAAAGAACCAAAATGAGAGAGGAATGCTAGAGGAATAGAAATGATGACAGAATATTACCCTGAAGTCAGAAAGCCACAAATGTTCTTGAGTGGGAGCCAGGATTCTGTGCCTTTGCTGTGTGGTTGTAGGTGCAGTGGAATCAGCTGCTGTTCAGTTGCCAAGTCACGTCTGACCCTTTGCGACCTCATGGACAGTATCCTTGCCAGGAGCCTCTGACCATGGGATACGTCAAGAATACTGAAGTGGGCTGTCATTTCCTTCTCCAGGGGATCTTCCCCACCCAGGGACTGAACCCTTTTCTCTTGTGTCTCCTACACTGAGAGGCGGATTTTACTTATTTATTTGCTTATTGCCTGTCTCCCCAACTAGAATGTGAGTTTAATGAGGGATTTGTCTGTTTGTTTCAGTATATCTTGTTGAGGGCTTTATCTTCATTGTTCAGAATGATGGACTGCAATAAGAAGATTCTTAATAACTGTTTAATGATTAAAAAGCTCAGTATTTAATTATAGGTGTGTTTCTAGACTTTATGTTCTATGCAATGATTTTACCTGTCCTAATTTGTAACAGCGCTGTGGTTTATAAATTACTGTTATCTCTGTAGTGGACTTTAATAACTGGAATTTCAAACATCTTTTTAAAAATAAACTTTTATTTCAGAATAATTTTAGATTTACAGAACACTTGTGAAGTTAGTGCATTAGGGTTGCTAAACACCCTACTTCCAGTTTAATGATATTAATATTTTTACATTGGTATAGAATCTTATGTTATTATTATCTAAAGTTATGTCTTGAGTTTTTATCTAGTGCCCTTTTATTTTTTTGAATGAGAAATCACTCCATGATACCACATTGCATTTAACTCATTTCTTTGGCTCTTCTTGGCTATGTAAGTTAACAGACTTCTGTTTTCTTTTTAAATTTTACTTTACAATACTATATTGGTTTTCCCATGCATCAACATGAATCTGCCATGGGTGTACATGAGTTCCCAATCCTGAATGCTCCTCCCACTTGTTTGTGTTCTCGATGACTGTAGTGAACTGAATGTTTGTGTTCCCTCAAATTTACGTTTTGAATTCTTAACTTCCAGTGGGAGTGTATTAAGAAGTGGGGTATTTTGCAAGTCATTAAATCATTTTAATGTGCTCTCATGAATGGAATTAATGCCTTGTAAAAGAAACCTAGGATCCCTTAATCCTTGTAAGGACACAGTGAAAAGAGAGCAATCCATGAAACAGGAAGTGAACTCTCAGATATTAAGTCTACTGGAGTCTTGATCTTGGACATTCCAGCCTTTAGAACTGAGAGAAATTTCTGTTGTTTACAAGCTAGCCAGTCAGTGGTATTTTTATTACAGCTGCTGAAGATGGATTAAGACAGTTAACATCACAGTTTTGAGGAATGTTGGTCGGGTACTTTGTAGACTTTTTCTCTATTTAAAATATTTTTGATGTTTTTCTCATGATTAGACTGGAGTTATGAGTTTTTGGAAGAAAAATCATGGAGGAAAAGTGCTCTTCTCATTATATACCACGGGGCCTCGATATCTGTATGACATCATTCCTGATATCAGTCTTGATCACTTGGTGAGGTGGTGTTTGTTCAGTTCAGTTCAGTTCAGTTGCTAAGTCGTGTCTGACTCTTTGCGACCCCATGGACCACAGCACACCAGGCCTCCCTTTTCACCACCAACTCACAGAGCTTACTCAAACTCATGTCCATTGAGTCAGTGACACCACCCAAAAATCTCATCCTCTGTCATCCACTTCTCCTCTTTCCTTCAATCTTTCCCAGTATCAGGGTCTTTTCAGATGAGTCAGCTCTTCTCATCAGGTGGCCAAAATATTGGAGTTTCAGCTTCCACATCAGTCCTTCCAATGAATATTCAGGACTGATTTCCTTTAGGATGGACTGGTTGGATATCCTTGCAGTCCAAGGGACTCTCAAGAGTCTTCTCCAACACCACAGTTCAAAAGCATCAATTCTTCCACACTCAGCTTTCTTCAAAGTCCAACTCTCACATCCATACATGACCACAGGAAAAACTATAGCCTTGACTAGATGGACCTTTGTTGGCATAGTAATATCTCTGCTTTTTAATGTACTGTCTAGGTTGGTCATAACTTTTCTTCCAAGGAGTAAGTGTCTTTTTATTTCATGGCTGCAGTCACCATCTACAGTGATTTTGGAGCCCCCAAAATAAAGTCTGACAATGTTTCCACTGTTTCCCCATCTACTTGCCATGAGTAATGGGACAGATGCCATGATCTTCGTTTTCTGAATGTTGAGCTTTAAGCCAACTTTTTCACTCTCCACTTTCACTTTCATCAAGAAGCTCTTTAGTTCTTCTTCATTTTCTGCCATAAGGGTGATGTCATTTGCATATCTGAGGTTATTGATATTTCTCCCAGCAATCTTGATTAAAGCTTATGCTTCATCCAAACCAGCATTTCTCATGATGTACTCTGCATATAAGTTAAATAAGCAAGGTGACAATATGCAGCTTGATGTACTCCTTTTCCTATTTGGAACCAGTCTGTTGTTCCATGTCCAGTTCTAACTGTTGTTTCCTGACCTGCATACAGATTTCTCAAGAGGCAGGTCAGGTGGTCTGGTATTCCCATCTCTTTCAGAATTTTCCACAGTTTATTGTGATCCACACAGTCAAAGGCTTTGGCATAGTCAATAAAGCAGAAATAGATGTTTTTCTGGAACTCTCTTGCTTTTTCGACGATCCAGTGGATGTCGGCAATTTGATCTCTGGTTCCTCTGCCTTTTCTAAAACCAGCTTGAACATCAGGAAGTTCATGGTTCATGTATTGCTGAAGCCTGGCTTGGAGAATTTTGAGCATTACTTTACTAGCATGTGAGATGAGTGCAATTGTGCAGTTTAAGCATTCTTTGGCATTGCCTTTCTTTGGGATTGGAATGAAAACTGACCTTTTCCAGTCCTGTGGAAAAGTTTTCCAAATTTGCTGGCATATTGAGTGCAGCAGTTTCACAGCATCATCTTTCAGGATTTGAAATAGCTCAACTGGAACTCCATCACCTCTATTAGCTTTGTTCATAGTGATGCTTTCTAAGGCCCACTTGACTTCACATTCCAGGATGTTTGGCTCTGGATGAGTGATCACACCATCATGATTATCTGGGTCATGAAGATCTTTTTTTGTACAGGTCTTCTGTGTATTCTTGCCACCTCTTCTTCATATCTTTTGCTTCTGTTAGGTCCCTACCATTTCTGTCCTTTATTGAGCACATCTTTGCATGACATGTTCCCTTGATATCTCTAATTTTCTTGACAAGATCTCTAGACTTTCCCATTCTATTGTTTTCCTCCATTTCTTTGCACTGATCACCAAGGCTTTCTTATCTCTCCTTGTTATTCTTTGGAACTCTGCATTCAAATGGGTACATCTTTCCTTTTTTCCTTTGTTTTTCACTTCTCTTCTTTTGTCAGCCATTTGTATGGCCTTCTCAGACAGCCATTTTGCTTTTCTGCATTTGTTTTTCTTGGGGATGGTCTTGATCCCTGTCTCCTGTACAATGTCATGAACCTCCGTCCATAGTTCATCAGGCAGTCTGATGTGTTTGTTAGGTTTCTCCAAGTAAAGATCCTCTTTTTTATCCTCTTTCTATAGTATATGCTTTGGAAGAAAGTCACTGTTCAGCTGACACTGAAGAAGTAGGGAGCTGTGCCCTTCTTACTTGAGGATGGAGTATATATGTAAATTGCTTGGAATTCTTATTCATGGGAGACTTGTCTATTCTCTCACATTAGTTTATTTACCCAATCATTTATTTATATATGTATGAGTGCTTGGATATTTTTTTATGCTGCTCTGCTTATTTTAATGCTTAAATTGTTATAGCTTTGACCATTGGAGCATATTATACCGCCTCCTACTTCCTTTTGACATAGCCCATGACTGTGTTTTAGGGTTTTTTGAGCACTGTCTTATTTTCTGGCACTAAAAATGTTTTAGGCTGATCATATATGTGTGAGTGTGTGTGTGTGAGTGTGTGTGTGTCTGTGTGTGTGTGCATGTATGTATTTTCTACCCTAGTCCAAGTGGGCACTAGGGCTCAAATATCTTTCATTCACTCATTTCTCAATAATTTCTGTGTACTTTGTTTCAACATCCATATGGATGTTGATATTATTTCAGGTAAGAAAATGTTATATTTCTCTTCATATTCATTCAACATTTTCCTTGTTAAGTTTCCTCTCATTAAAAAATAGTATTGCTACTATGATTGGTTCTTTTCTTCCATTTATATAACTTGTCTTTGTTATATTTAATTCATAAATGAAAATTTATTAAACTTAAATGTTCTAATACACTTTCCACATTATTCTTTGACTAAATAATTATAATTTTGTAAACTACTTTTAGGTTTTACCTCCTATTTTATAACACTTATATTTATTTATTTATGGTGACAAAACTTCTAAGAAATATTAAATATAATAGTGAGATTATTTTCTTATTTGTGCTTCAGTTTTAATAAGAAGAAGATTCTAAAATAAAGGCAATCCTTGATTCGGTGATAGAATCTTGTCAGTTCAGTTTAGTCACTAAGTCGTGTCTGACTCTTTGAGACCCCATGGACTGCAGCATGTCAGGCTTCCCTGTCCATCACCAGCTCCTGGAGTTTACTGAAACTCATGTCCACCAAGTTGGTGATGCCGTTCAACCATTTCATCCTCTGTTGTCCCCTTGTCCTCCCACCTTCAACCTTTTCCAGCATCAGGGTCTTTTTTAATATGCTGTCTAGGTTGATCATAGCTTTTCTTCCAAGGAGCAAGCGTCTTTTAATTTCATGGATGAAGTTACCATCTGCAGTGATTTTGGAACCCAAGAAAATAAAGTGTCACTCTTTCCATCGTTTCCCTATCTATCTGCTCTGAAGTGATGGGATCAGATGCCATGACATTTGTTTTCTGAATGTTGAGTTTTCAGACAGCTTTTTCTTTCTCCTCTTTCACTTTTATCAAGAGGCTCTTTAGTTCCTCTTCACTTTATGCCATGAGGGTCATCTGCATATCAGAGGTTATTGATATTTCTTCCGGCAGTCTTGATTCTGGATTGTGCTTCACATGCAGTCTTGACATACTCCTTTCCCAGTTTGGAACCAGTCCACAGTTCCATGTCGGTTCTAACTGTTGCTTCTTGACCTGTATACAGATTTCTCAAGAGGCAGTTAAGGTGGTCTGGTATTCCCATCTGGTAGGAATACCAGAATCTTATCAGTCTATGGTAAAAAACTGGGATTTATGCAACAATGGATACTTCAAATGTAATTCTGATAATATTTTGGGAATTTTAAGAACTCACTCTGGAAGAAAAAAAGTCAAAATGAAGAGGACCTACTCTAGGTAAATTGATACCTCAAAAACTTAATTGCACTCATTACAGCTCTAAACCACACACTGGTTTTCATCAGGATGTTTCTATATATTTCATGTATTTAAAAATAACTATTTATAATCATTAAGTTTATCTTTCTTTTTAAGAAGAAAGGATGCCTTGTCATCCAAATGTGTATTTGGTGAAACACAGTGAATAAGCAAGTACAGGACATCAGACAGGTTTACCAGATTTTTAAATGAAATTATACAGTTTCTGACATTTTCCCCTAAAACTGTAGTTAAATATACAACTTCATTATTTCTGTCAATGCTTAAATACCTTGATTACTTTTTGAAAATTATTTGGACATTGATAGCTCTGCAAAATACTTCTCCCTTCCCAAACCCTCATCTTTTCCACATGTCCTCCCCTAAGAAACAAAATACTCTTCCTTTTGCCCATTCCAATCTAATTTTTAAAAAGATGTAAGATTCAAAATCAAATACCACTTTTCTTTCCCAGAGTTCATTAATAATTTTAAATCACAATGCACATGCTCAATGGCATTTCTTTTTTAAAAATTAGCTTATCTGACTATTTTATGAGGGAAAAAAAATCAATTCAAGGCTTTTGAATGGGGCTGGGAGTGCAGATCTGAGGAGCAGGGCTGGGTCCTGGGTGGGGTGAGGAGCCTGCCCCCGCATTGGTTTCTCAGTGATGAACATGAGTGTCCACCGGACAACTTCTTGAAATAAGTTAACAGTATCTGTTTACTGTATATATATATTTCTTAAATAGATTGTGAAATATTGTTTTTATTTAAAAACTGAGTTTGTATCACCTGTTTGTTTCTCCCTTAGAAAGAGGTCAAGTAAAGGCATGATGATTCTACAGATTTTTAAGAAAGACATCTATTTTTTTTCCCAAAGAAATTTTAGTTTCTGATGGTTTAAAGTGTGGAAGAATGGATAACATCAAGTATATATATTGTAATAAAAGGTAATTATTGCTGACCTGGTCATTATGTTATTGAATGACTGTTGATTTGCAATTGCCACGTGGCTGAAGGAGGCTATACCAACAAGATTACTTTACACTTAACGGAAATGCTGAATATTGCAGAGGAAGAATCTGAAGTATGAGTGGAAAGTATATAGGATTTTATTTTTGACAATGTAAACTTATCACAATTGATTGCTGTTTAATTCTACTCTTAATGCTGATCCATGAATAAACTTTAAAAGTTCATCTTCCTAAAGAAAGATTATTTTAAAGCTTGTATAAATATTATGATATATTCTATACGAAGGTTTATAAGTAACAGTCACATCAAGTGAATGCCATCAGAATAGTCTTAAAGTTCCATTATTTTCTACATATCAAAATTTTACAACTTTTTCCTATGTTAACAATTCCCCAACAACCTGAGAATTGTAGGAACCAGGAACTGTTCAAGGAGAAGGTTAATTCTTCATGGACACAGTAGCTCTGTTTGTCACTCCAGCCTCCAAAAATTACCCAAAGGCATTTTTGTCTGAAGCTAGGGTGCCTTTAAGGGATTTGCGCAGTCTCCAAGCAATGGAGTGAAGATGTGATTAATAAAAGAACTGTAAAACAGGGGCTGGCAAGTTTTCTATAAAGGACCATATTGTAAATATTTTAGGCTTTGTGGGCCGTACAATCTCTCACAAAAACTCAACTCTGCCATTGTAGCCTGAAAGAACCAATAGAATAATACACAAATTAATGAATGTAGCTATGCCCGATGCTGGGAAAGATTGAGGGCAGGAGGAGAAGGGAGAGACAGAGGATGAGATGGTTGGATGGCATCACTGACTCAATGGACATGAGTCTGAGCAAGCTCCAGGACATAGTGAAGGACAGGGAAGCCTGGTGTGCTGCAGTCCATGGGGTCACAAAGAGTTGGACATGACTTAGCGACTGAAGAGAAACAATGCTTCAATAAAACATTTTTATACACTGAAATTTGAATTTCATATAATTCTCATGTGTCACAAATATTATTCTGCTTTTGAGTTTTTTTTTAAATCTTCTAAAATGTGAAAACCATTCTTAGCTTAGAGACTATACACAAGCATGAAGCAGGCAAAGTCTGTTTCTTAGCCATTTGTTTCCGCTGGCCATCATTTACTGATCCCTGATAGAAACACTTGAATGCTGTCAGAATTTGTCCAGTAATTGAGCAATTGATGAAATTAAGCCAACTCTTTCAAAACATACCGTATTTCTAGTTCCTGGGTAGTGTTATCATATTGGTCTTCCAAATATGTTTTGCCTTTTCTTGGAAACATTATTTTTGGAAACTTTTGATTAGACTAAAGAAGTAGATTATTTTTAGAATTCCTGGACAAAATATATACCTTACTTTCTTTTGGTGAGGAAAGAAGTCTTTGTTTGTGACAAGGATATCTCTTGCTTTTCCCCAGACTATGGATTTTTTTAACTAGGAGGGGTACATACAGCATTTCCATGAACATGTCTCATTTGCATGCATATTATCATATATGGATGCACATATATGCCACTATGCTATAGATGAGTGAACTCCGGGAGTTGGTGATGGACAGGGAGGCCTGGTGTGCTGCGGTTCATGGGGTCGCGAAGAGTTGGACACGACTGAGCGACTGAACTGAACTGAACTGAACTGATGCTATAGATGAACATAATATTCTATATACAGTTAAAGTAGAACATGTAAGGCAAAACAATCTACTGAGGGTCAGTCTTTCCTTTAGGTCTTTACTTTGGCGAATGCATGATTTGAAAGCTAAAGCCTACGAAGAATGAATGAGCTGGAAAAATAAAAGTAAGATGAGTAGAAACACAAAATTTATTTTGAATAACTTGAGAAGTTTTCTAACAACGTGATGGGCTGACCCAAAGCACTGAGACAGCTCTCCGGTAATTGAAACTGGAACTGTCTTATTGAAAGCAACAAATTATCTATGACTTTTAAAATGCAAATTGTTCATTCGATGCTGGCTATTATAGAAAAGATTTAGATGTTGGCAAGAGAGTGTGCTGCTATGTTTATTTTATTTCAGATTTACAGCATGAAATGCACATTCTGAATATTCAGGCCCAATACAGTATCATCAAAAAAAAAATATGAACCATTTAACACTGGTTGAAGAATTATTTTTCACATTGGATATAGTTTTGGCTTGTTTAACATATGCCTGAGGCTTATGTTCAATAGTTTGTATTTAAATATGTGTTTTACTGTGTATATTCAGGCGCATTGTGTATAGTGAATAACAATTCTAAAATGTACAGTGCCATGCAAAATCCATGACTTAATATAATTGACCTGAAAGCAGTAATTCTACGTTTCTCTCTCAAGCTGGTCAGCAGAGGACAGGATGGGAATGTCTATTGAGATGTTTTAATCAGTGTACTTTCTCCACCCAAAATTGTTGTTGGATGGAGTCCAGAATGACTTTCTTTGTCTTCCTCATATTTGTCAAATGTTAGAGTAAAATAAAAGAGCAAAAAATGACTTGTCATAAATGGAAAGCCTTAAAATTAACTATGTTTGTCATTCTCAGTTTTTTTCTAAGACCTCACATTTGGCTACAGATATGCAGAGTGGTTTCCATCTTTTCAAGACACAATGAAATACGTTGTTCATTGGGCCAGTTGGCCTGCCAAAATTCCTTGGCAAAGGGAAGCTTCTGGCCAACTAACTGCGGTATAATAAATGATCTGACCAGATTGTCAATGAATTGAGATCTGAAGTTAGAGCCACTTTGGGGATGGAGAAGTTAGTTACTTCTCTTCAACTCTTGCCCCTAAAAGTATGAAAGCTCTGAAAAGTATACCACACGTATCCAGAGAAATAATACTGTATCAACTGATAATGTGTTTCTCATTAGTCTAATGCTACAAATTACTTATTTATTTTTGAGACATTTCATTATATATTTTTATGTCTGATTTTAAATATAGCATATGTTCATTTGGATAATAGGGCACAGTTTAAAGAAAAAAATAACAGCTATTTATAATTACACTACCCACTCATATCTACCACTTTATAATACTATAAAATTTTTGATACTTAAGAGTTGTTTTTTTCTGAATTTGTGGATTACGTGTTGTATGTATTACATTGTAGTTGCTTTTAATAGCTTCAATTATAGCATGAGTAATTCACCAAGTAAATAAATCGTCATAATACTACTTAAAATTTTTAGAGTATTCAAGCACAACAATAATAGTTGGCCATTTAATCTATCTACTTGTCATTTAATCTACTTGTCAATATCTTCACAACATCAATATAAATTGTTTTAATATCTATCATTGCTTCATTTTCCATATCTATTTTGTAAGATAACATGATCTATAAACCTGACATCTATGTTAAATTGTTGCCTTCAAAGGTTTTGTAGCTACTGTCCAGGTAAATTTATTTTTTTAAAATGCCAACCTCTATGAAGGAACTTTCAAAATCTTTGATGGCCTCCACTGAGAGTCTGCATAAATTCAGTAGGGGCTGAGCTAATATTTGAGTTATATGAATTGTTTGTGTTGATTACAATATCCTATTCATGTGGACTTCCTATGCTTGAGCATGTTTTTTTCATGCACTCTCTTCATTACAGTGTTCTTAAGTTCTGTTCTATCTTTGGTAAGAAAACTTATTCACATAAGTTAAATTTTGTTAGTGTCTGGTAATCTCTGGATGATGGTCTTCTATGAACACAAGCCAGCCACTCGTCCATATGCCCATCCCCAAATTTCTTCAATACTCTGTTTTTATTGCCAGATTCTGGTTCTCAGTAATTTTTAACTACCCCTAATAGGAGTCTAATCTAGGATAAATGTAAACATATTATTTCATAACATATTATTAAATAGAAGTTTAATAAATACCTAACGTGGTCTTAGAGACAAAGGGGATACAGCCACGCACGTGACATCCAAACCTCTTTTCTCATGGAGTTATCAGTGCTTGGTTAGGGGAGGGGAGAAGACACTGGATAAACAAAAAATAAGCTGAAAAAATCAGATAGTGGCAAGTACTATAGTGTTATTTAAAAATTAGGAAAATTCATATAGTTAACAAGATGGCTACTTAAGATTGTATGTTCAGAGACAACATCAAAGAAGAGGTGATGCTTAGTCTGAATTCTCAGCATCCTGAAGGAGTCAGCCTTGTGAAGACCAGAAGGACACGGGAAACAGATCTTGTAAATGTTTTAAAGTAGGGACCAGGTTGGTATGTTCAAGGAATATAAAGAAGGTCCCTATGACTGAATCTTGGTAAATAAAAGAGAAAATATGGAAAACAGATTATAAAGGAAAAGAGAGAATAGGATATAAATGAATAAAACTATGATGATAGGGAAGCCTGTCTATGGGGTTGCAAAAAGTCAGACACAACTGAGAGACTGAACTGAACCGAACTGGAACAGTCAGACAAGACTTAGCGACTGAACCACAACAGAGCATAATGAGAATTTAAATTTCATTCTGTTTGTAAGACAAGTCCATCAGGATGTTTTAGAGAGATCAGTTGCATCATATGAAAACTGGCACTACAATTTAATATTCTTTATTACGGACAGTTCATAAGAACTCAAGAGGAGAGGTGGGGATATTTACCAGCTATAGAAGACAGCAAACACACAAAAAAATGACAACTTGGACTTGAGTGGCAATGGTGTGGAGGACAGATATGAGACATGTTTTATTTTGTTTTTAATTGAGTTATCATTGATTTACAATAGATTATTTTTTCAGGTGTATTTCACAGTTATTCAAGATTTTTATAGATTATATTCCATTTAAAGTGATTACAAATTAATGGCTATATTTCTCTGTGCTATACTATATGAGATTGTTGTTTATTTTGTACACAGTAGTTTATCTCTTAATCCCTTACTTGTATCTCACCCTTCCCCCATTCTCCCTTCCACTGGTAACTACGAGTTTGCTCTCTATATCTGCGAGTCTGTTAGTGTTTTGTTATATATTGTTTATTTTTTGGTTTTCACATATAAGTGATAATTTAGAGCATTTTTCTTTGTCCAGATTATTACACTAAGTGTATAGGTCCATCTATATTGTTGTAAGTGGCATAATTTTCTTCCTTTTATTTTTCTCCTTTGTATGGCTCAGTAATATTCTATTCTGTATATATATGTATATACACACACTCTCCATACTCTCTTTATTCATTCATCTGTTGATGGGCATTTAGGTTGCTCTCATATCTTGGCTTGGAGAAGGCAATGGCACCCCACTCCAGTACTCTTGCCTGGAAAATCCCATGGACGGAGGAGCCTGGAAGGCTGCAGTCCACGGGGTCGCTGAGGGTTGGACACGACTGAGTGACTTCACTTTCACTTTTCACTTTCATGCATTGGAGAAGGAAATGGCAACCCACTCCAGGGTTCTTGCCTGGAGAACCCCAGGGACGGGGGAGCCTGGTGGGCTGCCGTTTATGGGGTCACACAGAGTTGGACACGACTGAAGTGACTTAGCAGTAGTAGCAGCAGCATATCTTGGCTATTGTACTGCTGTGAATACTGTGGTACACGTATCTTTTCAAACTAGTGTTTTCATTTTCTTTGGATATATATTCAGGAGTGGAATTGCTGAATCATGTGTAGTTCTATTTTTAGTTTTTTTAAAGGAAACTCCATATACTGATTTCTTTACTGGCTGTACCAATTTGCAGTCTCACTAATAGTATGCTAAGTCACTTCAGTCATGTCTGACTCTGTGCGACCCCACAGATGGCAGCCCACCAGGCTCCCCCATCCCTGGGATTCTCCAGGCAAGAACACTGGAGTGGGTTGCCATGTCCTTCTGCAATGCATGAAAGTGAAAAGTGAAAGTGAAGTCACTCAGTTGTGTCCGACTCTTCGCGACCCCATGGACTGCAGCCTACCAGGGTCCTTCGTCCATGGGATTCTCCAGGCAAGAGCACTGGAGTGGGGTGCCATTGCCTTCTCCCACCAATAGTATACCAGGGTTCAATTTTTGCCATATTTTCACTAACATTTTTTTATTTTTAGACTTTTTGTTGAAGCTGTTTTTGATGAGTGTGAGGTAATATCTGATTGTGGTTTTGATTTGCATTTCTCTGCTGATTAGTGATATTCAGCATTCTTTCATGTGTCTCTTGACCATTTGTTTATCTTCTTTGAAAAAAATGTCTTCTATTCAGGTCTTCTGCTCATTTTTAATTGGGTACTTTGTTGTTGTTGTTTTTTGATACTGAGTTGTAGGAGCTATTTATATATATTAGATATTGACCCATTTTCTCCCATTAGTAGGTTGTCTCTTCCATAAGTTGATGGTACCTTTGCTGTTCAAAAGCTTTTATGTTCAATTAGATCCCATTTGTTTATTTTTGCTTTCATTTCTTTTGCTTTAGGGGACAGATAACCCAAAATATTGCTACCATTTGTGTTAAAGTGTGTTCTTTCTATGTTTTCTTCTGGAAGTTTTATGGTTTCAAGTCTTACATTTAGGTCTTTAATTAATTTTGTGTTTACTTTTTAATGTGGTGTGAGGAATGTTTCTGAAGATAGACCAAGAGTTAATGGATTTGACCCAAGCCTAGGCAGAGGAGATTTTTGGCTCAAAAATATTAGTTGTGCACATTTTTCTGGGGTGAGGAAGACTGCCAGCAGACCAGGAGGTGCCAGTGGTAAAAAGCCTGCATGCCCATGCAGGAGATGCAACAGGTGTGGGTTCCATCCCTGGAGCAGGGCATGCAGCCCCCTCCTGGAGGACCCCCTTGGACAGAGGTGGGCTACAGCCCACAGGGCTGCAAAGAGTCAGACAGGACTGAAGTGGCTGAGCACTCAGGCACAGAGCCCGCAGAGCATATTTTGGAGGGAGAAATCAAGAACCTGTTTTGGACACACTAACTTCTAGATGCCAGTATGCTATCCAATTGGAGATTACATGACTGAAAAATTAAGACAGATAGGGACAGGGGATACCAGAAATAAAGACTTGGAATTTATTTGCCTATAAAATGGCATCTGAATCCATAAAGTCAGATACATTATCTATTGTAATACTATATAGTTTGAAGTATTCATCTAAGTCCCAACTTATGCCATTGTTTTGGTGAATTCAGTACTAATATAGACAACTCATATAACTCCTTGTCTTCACAGATACTTGACATTTTCAATATTAGTGGTCTTCATCTTACTCTACTTTGTCACTTATTCCCATAACTTCATTCTGGACCTGGGGCCAGGTATGACTCATCACTTCAAAACTCCCACCCCACACCTTCTTTTATAACTACTGAGCAAGAACCTGGACCAATCCCAAACCTGCTCTGTTCCCCTATATGTGCTTAGTCTCTCAGTCGTGTCTGACTCTTGCCACCCCACAGATAGCTCTGTCCATGGGATTCTCCAGGCAAGAATATTGAAGTAGGCTGCCAATTCCTTCTCCAGGGGATCTTCTCCACCTGGGAACTAAACCCGGGTCTCCTGCACTGGAAGCACATTCTTTACCAACTGAGCTATGTTCCCCTATATAATACCAGATAAACACTGCTACCATTAAAACACTTCAGTGTTGTTGTTTTTTTTTTTTTTAAGTTATTTATCTCTCCTATCTTTCAGGTTTCTTTTTTTTTTATTCAAAGAATGGAACATTTATGATTAATGTGGCCATAAGAATAAAACATTTGATATAGGACAATACACATAAAACCTTCTACATTTTGAATTATTATGACCTTGGAGAGTGGAGTCTCTTGGAATTGGTTTGAGAGCCCATGGTCATCACAGTCAACATTCTTGAAAGTCTATCAGGCTTTTTCACGGCCACAGAAAACAGCTTCAGCTCCTGCTCCAGGCATCATATCAGCAGTGAAGGCAGGAGGAAATAGAAAACGGGTAATAGTGGCATCAGTTACACGTGTCCCTTTGAGTCTAATAAGCAGGGGCTTTCTTTCCATCTCCACTTCATTTTGTAGCATTAATAAAGACCAAAGGGGGCTAATAATTGAATGGAGCATGAGTCAGAAAGATAGTGATTATAGTTATGAGGGATGGAAGATCAAGAGGAAGGAATTTTTTATTATAAGAGACATAATTATTTTTATTGGGAAAAAGTGAATAGAGAAATGAGATTTGAAAGTCAACCACAGTGACAGAGGAAGAGGAGAGAAATGATGATGAAGAAAGAAGACACTGGAGCAAACGGAGTTAAGAACCACTATGGAAGAGTTGGCTTTGAAACACAGGAGAGAAAATCATCCTCTAATTTAACCTAGACTGCTTTAACCCTGTTCGTGTTCATTCTTTTTAGAAAAATCCACTTAAAATTGTCGGATTCCATATAAATTCTGACTCTCAATTCTCGGAATGCTTCTGAAACTATTCTTTGATGGCCTTCTTTTTAAAAATATTTTGCTGAAGTATAGGGGATTACTTTACCTGGGATTCCCTGGTGGCTCAGAGGTTAAAGCATCTGCCTACAATGCGGGAGACCTGGGTTCGATCCCTGGGTTGGGAAGATCCCCTGGAGAAGGAAATGGCAACCCACTCCAGGATTCTTGCCTGGAGAATTCCATGGACGGAGGAGTCTGGTGGGCTACAGTCCACGGGGTCGCAAAGAGTCAGACACGACTGAGCGACTTCGCTTCACTTCACACTTCACCTGTACAGCCCCATCGTGGTTCCTGCTGCTGTTAGTCACTTTAGTCCTGTCTGACTCTGCATGACCCCATGGACTGTAGCCCGCCAGGCTCCTCTGTCCATGTAGTTCTCCAGGCAAGAGTATTGGAGTGGTTGCCGTGCTCTCCTCCAGGGGATCTTCCCAACCCAGGGACCGAACCTGGGTCTCCTGCATTGCAGGCAGATTCTTTACCACCGAGCCACCAGGGAAGCCTTATTCAGCCCCATTACTTCATGGCAAATATCAGGGAAAAGGTGGAATAGTGAGATTTCCTCTTCTTGGGCTGAAGATGATGAATATAGCCATGAAAGCAGATGATTGCTTCTTTGCAGGGAAGCTATGACAAACCTTGACAGTGTGTTGAAAAGCAGAGAGTAATGCTTTTACTCTGCTGATAAAGGTCTGTATAGTCAAGGCTGTGGTCTTACCAGTGGTCATGTATAGTTGACCATACGAGAGCTGGACCATAAAGAGGTCAGAGCGCCAAAGAACAGATACCTTCGAACTGTGGTGCTGGAGAAGACTCCTGAGAGTAACTTGGACAGCAAGGAGATAAAACCAGTCAATCTTAAGGGAGATCAATGCTGAATTCTCATTGGAGGGAGTAATCCTGAAGCTGAAGCTCCAGTATTTTGGTCATGTGAATCATATGATGTGAACAGATGGGGAAATGGATGGGGAGACAATGGAAACTGTGAGAGACTTTATGTTTTTGGGCTCCAAAATCACTGCATATGGTGACTGCAGCCATGGAATTAAAAGACACTTGCTCTTTGGAAGAAAAACTATGAGAAACCTAGACAGCATATTAAATGGCTAAGACATTACTTTGCTGACAAAGGTCTGTCTACTCAAAACTATGTTTTTTCCAGTAGTCATGTATGGATGTGAGAGTTGGTGCATAATGAAAACTGAGACCCAAAGAATGGATGCTTTTGAACTGTGGTGTTGGAGAAGACTCTTGAGAGACCCTTGGATTTCAAGGAGGTCAACCAGTAAACCTTAAAGGAAATCAGTCCTGAATATTCATTGGAAGAACTGAAGAGCTGAAACTGAGCTCCAATACTTGGCCACGTGATGCAAATAAATGACTCATGGAAAAGACCCCGATGGTGGGCAAGATTAACGGCAGGAAGAGAAAGGGATAACAGAGAATGAGATGGTTGGATGGCATCACCGACTTGATGGACATGAGTTTGAGCAAGCTCCAGGAATTGGTGAAGGACAGGGAGGCCTGGCGTGCTGCAGTCCATGGGGTCGCAAAGAGTCTGACGTGACTGAGTGACTGAACTGAACTGATGCAAACAGCTGACTCACTGGAAAAGTCTCTGATGCTAGGAAAGATTGAGGGCAAAAGAAGAGGGCATCAGAGGATGAGCTGGCTGGATGGCATCACCAGTGCAATGGACACGAACTCTGGCAACCTTCGGGAGATGGTGAGGGGCAGGGAGACCTGGCATGCTGCAGTCTATGGGGTCGCGAAGAGTCAGACACAACTGGGTGGCTGAACAGCAACAGGTGATTTACAGTGTTGCAAACGGCCTTCTCTTTAGGTCCATCGCTGGTGCATCAGAATTCTCCCAATAAGTGATATTTATTTTCTCTGAATACTTGCCATATGTGATCTCAACAACTCATATTTTTCACAAAATATGAAAGGCAGATGATCAAACACTGGCATTTCCCTTCTGAAATCTTTCCCGATGGCTTATGTGGTACTTATCAGCATAACCCATTGTTTAAATGTTCTGCCACAAAATTCATCATGTCCAAATTTAATCTGAGATATATCTATCCTTTTCCTCTATATTTCCCAAGTCATCAAAAAAAAAAAAAAAAAGCAGAACTGGGAAGCACATTGGTTACTTCAATACAGTGCAACCCACATTGCTATGATCAAGCATTAATCCTAAATATTTCTCAGTTATTTCATCCCACATTTTGATACCTAAGTTCAGACTTCATTCAACTCTACTGTACTATTTCAACAGCATCCTAACAAGGAGGGTCATTCTGCTTAAATCCATGCCTCACACTGAAACAAAAACATCTTCTACTCAAAATTCTTCAGTTGTTCTCCATCACTCATTGGATAATCCTTCAGTTTTCCCCATTATTCACAGGATAGGTCACAAGAGTCTTTCATGACAATGAATGGTACCTTTGTTCTAGTTCTTTTATTTGAAACCTGGTTTTTATATGACTATAAAGCTTCATCTGTCTTTGCTCCTTTCCTCACACTATATGTGTTAGTAAAACCAAAGCATGGGGAGCTCCTGGAGACACTGCAGTATTGTACAACTCCTGCCTCTACTCGTACTGTTCTTCTGAGATTCATTCCTACCCTGATGTTTTGATCCATTTAATTATTGCTAATTCTTGGAATTTTAGTTTGGTACCACATTTTTTTTCAGCTATTTCATGTCTAGTTATTATTTCTCTCCAAATTGTTGGCTTTCTCTAGTATCTGTGTCATCCTCCAGAATCATCAATTTCAGTCCCCTCAATGCTATGATCTTTTCCAATTGTAGATTTTTGCATTAACTCTTCAGTCTGTTCTTTCCTCTCCTCTCCCCCTACCTCACCCCTTTACATTCCAACAATTTTGCTCTAGACATTTTCCTTTTCACCAAGATAGTACTACCTTCTAGAAATTTCCTGAGTAGCAGTCTTTATTTGATGCCCTTTATGTCACTTCAAAGCATGATAACAATATCAAACACATACAGTATCTAACACTTGATAGATACCTTCTAATACTTTGCATATGTTAAAGCATTTAATTCTGACGTAATGCTGTGAGGTAAGCATGATTATTATCCCCACTTTAGAGGTGAGAAAATTGAGGTACTGCGGTGTTGGTTATGTTGAGCAGTCAGCAACTGAAAGGGACAAACTGTACAGCATGCCAGACTGTCTTCGCTTTACTGTGCAGCTAGTGGTAAAGAAACTGCTAATGCAGGGGATATAAGAGATGCAAGTTCAATCCCTGGGTCGGGAAGATCCCCTGGAGGAGGGCAGGGCAACCCACTCCGGTATTCTTGCCTGAAGAATCCCACGGACAGAGGAGTCTGATGGGCTATAGTCCATGGGGTCGCAAAGAGTCGGACATGCCTGAGGCGAATAAGCCATGCGTGCACACACTATACGTCTCCATGTACTACTTCGGATGCACAGAACTAGTTTACAAACGGTATCTGTTACCATCTGCCAGATGCAAAGTCTATGAAAACTTATTCATTATTGAATCCTCATCATTGATCTAAAAGCCTTTGAATATCTGATGCTCAAAAATTTTTTGTTAAACGACAAAACGGTATAGAACACTAGCCAAAAGCAGAGCAAAGTGTATCTTAACAGAGCACAAGCCACTCAGCGTTAAATTGTCACAAGGAATTAAAATGAAGGAGAAGACATATTTCTTACCCACAGGGCAATGTAATGCAGAAGTTAGCTACAGCACAAATACATCTGGGCAAACTTAAGTGATACAGACATGCAGATTCTCCTACTGACATGTCAAGATACACACAGGTGCAAGAATATCTGAAGTAAATGAACCCAGGTGGATTTAGTTTGACAAGTTTTCCATGAGTTGAATCAGAAATGAAGGGGTTTTTTGTAAGTTTTTGCATTTAAGAAAGGTGTATAACCGAGAAAGCACAGTGAAAACGTATACTGTAACACCATATGGAGGATAAGTTAAAACATTTTCATTTTTTTAGGTATTTATAGCATGTCATAGGTTGCATATAATAGTCTGACCCGCTACTCAGAGATGAACTCATAAAACTCTTTTTCTTTGACAAACAGTCCAGGCATGGGCTTACTTTTTATTTTTTACTGTCCCATCGTGCTTGTACTTCCACATATACTCAGCAGTATTCCGCATACTCTGCTCCTGGCTATTTCTTCTCTTTTCTTTCACCCTCTTTCTTGTTTTAACAGTATTCCTTGGCTTTTTATGCCATGGAGAACAACTTCACTAACTCTTAGCAATTAGCGCTTGCATTTCCAGTAACTTGTTAGTTCATCTCATGTAACAACCTCTTTTTGAAGTGAGGAAGTGGAGCTTAATGCTTTGTGTCATAAGTAATTTGGCGTCTAACTTTAAATTAAATGTATGGATATTACATTTGTAAGTATTTATATTTTATAAATGTGAAATATATAAGTATTCACTATATTTTTATACAAAAACTTGTTTTCAGTGCTTACCATATAAGGGAACATGTATAACATGCCAGAAAGGAATAACTGAATGATAAAACAATTATTAATTTAAAAAATAAGGTACCTATTTTAAACAGATTTTTTTTAACTCTTTCCCAACGGAGCTGTTATGAACTTGATTTGAGTGAACCAAAGTTTTCCCTAAGTAAATCCCAATGTCCTGCTTTGTGGAGAAGCTCCATTAACATAATGTTCTCATAAACATTATTGTCAAACTAAATGAAAGGGTTAAGTGGCCTTCCCTGACAGTAACAATATGTTT
Organism: Capricornis sumatraensis; assembly: GCF_032405125.1. Taxonomy (NCBI): domain Eukaryota; kingdom Metazoa; phylum Chordata; class Mammalia; order Artiodactyla; family Bovidae; genus Capricornis; species Capricornis sumatraensis. Next base: position 1,918,497 of record NC_091091.1, on the reverse strand, counting down.
ATCTGCATTGAAACATGAGGCCATATCTCTAGCGCACATCTTTAAATACAAAAGTACATATACCTGTGGCAGATTCATGTCGATGTATGGCAAAACCAATACAATATCGTAAAGTAATTAACTTCCAATTAAAATTAATAAATTTATATTTTAAAAAGTACATAAGAAACAGAATAAATGGCAAGTAGACAAAGCCTATCATAATAAAAGGAAGAAGGAAAAAAGTCACCCTGTTATGCTTTCATTTGGCCTTTCCTTAAATAACGCCATGTATTCTCTAATTTGGGTTTTATCTCTTCTCTTTGTCAGAAGGAGAGAAAATCTAGGACACATTCTTTCCCACACTGCTTCTCAGAAAAAGGTCAGTTCAGTTCAGTTCAGTAGCTCAGTCATGTTCGACTCTGCAGCCCATGAACTGCAGCACGGCAGACCTCCCTGTCCATCACCAACTCCCGGAGTCTACCCAAACTCATGTCCATTGAGTCAGTGATTCCATCCACCCATCTCATCCTATGTCTTCCTCTTCTCTTCCTACCCTCAATCTTTCCCAGCATCAGGCTCTTTTCAACAAATCAGCTCTTTTCATCAGGTGGCCAAAGTATTGGAGTTTCACCTTCAACATTAGTCCTTCCAATGAACACCCAGGATTGATATCCTCTAGAATAGACTGGTTGGATCTCCTTGCAGTCCAAGGGACTTTAAAGAGTCTTCTCCAACACTACAGTTCAAAAGCATCAATTCTTTGGTGCTCAGCTTTCTTTATAGTCCAACTCTCACATCCATACATGACTACTGGAAAAACCATAGCCTTGACTAGAAGGATCTTTGTTGGCAAAGTAATGTCTCTGCTTTTTAATATGCAGTCTAGGTTGGTCATAACTATCCTTCCAAGGAGTAAGCATCTTTTAATTTCATGCCTACAATTACCATCTACAGTGATTTTGGAGCCCAGAAAAATAGTCAGCCATTGTTTCCACATCTGCTTTCCAAGAAGTGATGGGACTGGATGCCATGATCTTAGTTTTCTGAATGTTGAGCTTTACGCCAACTTTTTCACTCTCCTCTTTTACTTTCATCAAGAGGCTATTTAATTCTTCTTCACATTCTGCCATAAGGATGGTGTCATCTGCATATCTGAGGTTATTGATATTTCTCCTGGCAATCTTGATACCAGCTTGTGTTTCATCCAGCCTGGCATTTCTCATGATGTACTCTGCATATAAATTAAATAAGCAGAGTGACAATATACAGCCTTGACGTACTCCTTTTCCTATTTGAAACCAGTCTGTTGTTCCATGTCCACTTCTAACTGTTGCTTCCTGACCTGCATACAGATTTCTCAAGAGGCAGGTCAGGTGGTCTGGTATTCCCATTCTTTCAGAATTTTCCACAGTTTATTGTGATCCACACAGTCAAAGGCTTTGGCATAGTCAATAAAGCAGAAATATATGTTTTTCTGGAACTCTCTTGCTTTTTCGATGATCCAGTGGATGTTGGCAATTTGATCTCTGGTTCCTCTGCCTTTTGTAAAACCAGATTGAACATTTGGAATTTCACAGTTCACATATTGCTGAAGACTGTCTTGGAGAATTTTGAGCATTACTTTACTAGTGTGCAAGATGAGTGCAATTGTGCGGTACTTTGAGCATTCTTTGCAATTTCCTTTCTTTGGGATTGGAATGAAAACTGACCTTTTCCAGTCCTGTGGCCACTGCTGTTTTCTCCAAATTTGCTGGCATATTGAGTGCAGCACTTTCACAGCATCATCTTTTAGGATTTGAAATAGCTCAACTGGAATTGCATCACATCCACTAGCTTTATTCGAAGTGATGCTTCCGAAGACCCAATTGACTTCACATTCCAGGATGTCTGGCTCTAGGTGAGTGATCACACCATCATGATTATCTGGGTCATGAAGATCTTTTTTGTACAGTTCTTCTGTGTATTCTTGCCACCTCTTCTTAATATCTTCTGCTTCTGCTGGTTCCCTACCATTTCTGTCCTTTATTGAGCCCATCTTTGCATGACATGTTCCCTTGGTATCTCTAATTTTCTTGCAGAGATCTCTAGTCTTTCTCATTCTGTTGTTTCCTTCTATTTCTTTGCATTAATTGCTGAGGAAGTCTTTCTTATGTCTCCTTGATATTCTTTGGAACTCTGCATTCAAATGGTATATCTTTCCTTTTCTCCTTGGCTTTTGGCTTCTCTTCTTTTCACAGCTATTTGTAAGGCCTCCTCAGACAGCCATTTTACTTTTTTGCACTTCTTTTTCTTGGCGATGGTCTTGATCCCTGTCTCCTGTACCATGTCACAAACTTCTGTCCATAGTTCATCAACAGTCTATCAGATCTAGTCCCTTAAATATATTTCTCATTTTCCCTGTATAATCATAAGGGATTTGATTTAGGTCATACCTGAATGGTCTAATGGTTTCCCCCACTTTCTTCAATATAAGTCTGAATTTGGTAATAAAGATTTCATGATCTGAGCCACAGTCCACTCACTGTCTTGTTTTTGCTGACTGTATAGAGCTTCTCCATCTTTGGCTACAAAGAATATAATCAATCTGATTTGGTGTTGGCTATCTGGCGATGTCCATGTGTAGAGTCTTCTCTTGTGTTGTTGGAAGAGGGTGTTTGCTATGACCAGTACATTTTCTTGGCAAAACTCTATTAGCCTTTGCCCTGCTTCATTCCGTATTGCAAGGCCAAATTTGCCTCTTACTCCAGGTGTTTCTTGACTTCCTACTTTTGCATTCCACTCCCCTATAATGAAAAGAACATCCGTTTTTGGTGTTAGTTCTAAAAGTTCTTGCAGGTCTTCATAGAACCGTTCAACTTCAGCTTTTTCAGCATTACTGGTCAGGGCATAGACTTGGATAACTGTGATACTGAATGGTCTGCCTTGGCAACAAACCGAGATCATATTGTTAATTTTGAGATTGCATCCAAGTACTGCATTTCAGACTCTTTTGTTGACCATGATGGCTACTCCATTTCTTCTAAGGGATTCCTGCCCACAGTAGTAGATGTAATGGTCGTCTGAGTTAAATTCACCCATTCCAGTCCATCTCAGTTCGCTGATTCTTAGAATATCTATGTTCACTTGCCATCTCCTGCTTGACCACTTCCAGTTTGCCTGGATTCATGGACCTATCATTTAAGGTTTCTATCTAATATTGCTCATTATAGCATTGACCTTGCTCTATCACCAGTCACATCCACAACTGGGTATTGTTTTTGCTTTGGCTCCACCCCTTCATTCTTTCTGGAGTTATTTCTCCACTGATCTTCTGTAGCATATGGGGCACCTACCAACCTGGGGAGTTCCTCTTTCCATATCCTATCATTTTGCCTTTTCCTACTGTTCATGGGGTTCTCAAGGCAAGAATACTGAAGTGGTTTGCCATTCCCTTCTCCAGTGGACCACATTTGGTCAGACCTCTCCACCATGACCCGCCCGTCTTGGGTGGCCCCACACCGCATGGCCTAGTTTCATTGAGGTAGACAAGGCTATGGTCCATGTGATCAGATTGGATAGTTTTCTGTGATTGTGGTTTCAGTATATCTGCCCTCTGATGCCCTCTCTCAGCGCCTACTGCTGGGAAAAATGTAGAATTATTTAACGTAGTCTAAGCATGGCTCTTCTCCTTTCTAAACTCCTTTGGGTTTCTGAAATTCCAGCTACAACCCCTAACTCATAAACAATTTGATTTACTATGATTTTCTTTTTTGTTTTCTATGCAGAAACTTTACCTCTAATTAGGACTAGTAGATATTCCTGAAACTAGGATTGACAAAGTGTTTCTTCTCTTTATTCCTGGGAGTGAGATATTTGACTGCTCAACCAGAATGTAAAGTGAAGAATCAGATTCATTCATAGCTGTATTGCTTTATTGATTATTATGGGAGGAAGAAATTAAGCAATGTTCACCCTGTGTATAAATAACATACAATAGCAAAAAGCTAACATTTATCGAATGTGCCAGATGCTGCTTTACCTAGATGATTTATTTATGTTAGCTCTTCATAAGTGACAGATACTCTACCAAGTAGGCACCATCTTCATCTCTGTTTTACAGATAGATAAACTGAGGCTAAGTTTAAGTCTTTTTTTTCTAGTGACTCTTAGCTATTGAACAGGAGGGCTGGATTTCAGCCCACGTCCACCTGGCTCTAGAATGTATATTCCTAAATAACATGCTATTAATATCTCATTCTGTATTTTATATCCCAAACCTCAGAAGAATTTTAATATTAAGTACTCTTTAAATTTGCAGAAGGAAATGGCAACCCACTCAAGTATTTTTGCCTGGAGAATTCCATGCACTGAGCAGCCTGGAGGGTTACAGTCCTTGGGTCACCTAGAGTCGAACACAACTTAGTGACTCATCAACCACTGTTTAAATTATGTATTCTATTAAGTTCACTATGATTAACATTAAAGTGAAATTTAATGACCTTTGAACCATAATGTAAGCACAACAAATCGATGTTTCAAGTGTGCAAATGAAATTTTTTAGCTTATAAAAATATTTATGTAGTTTAACTGAAATTTTATGTAATATATCTCCACCAATCTCCTTAGTTCTCTACCAATAAATCTCATTATTCCATTTTTGGTCTCTCTTTGACTTATCTTTTATTTATGTCTCTCTACTGTTTTAATACATCATATTTTGTCCAACCTTTCTCCATCAAGTAAAAATGTATTTAAATATTTTTGTTTCTTTATGGTATTCTTCCAAGGAAAGGGTTTATTTCTCATTTTGAAAGATCTTAGGAAATTAGGAAAAAATGTATATTTGCCCAGCCTGATATTTTGAAACAGAAGTTTTGTATATTTAGCTATTTAATGACAATGATAGAACAATTGTCAGAGGCATATTAGAGGCTTAATATCAGCATCAAATGACTTTATCACTTAACTCTATTCTTTATTTTTATTTTTAAAATTTTCTCACTCAGAAAGAAAAATTAAATTTTCTTAAATTAAATTAGTTTGAATTGTTTCCTCCCAACTCAAGCCTCTTTGCAGGATTTATAATTGGAAAGAATATGCATAAAAATCAGCAAAAGTGACAACACAAATATAAGTAAGATAATTATTAAAATATTTTTGCAAAGAACATTCTATGATTACAGAAATCTGAAATTATATGGTGTTAGAGACTGATTTTTACAGTGATTTAACAAACCAAATGACAACTTTAACAATCTAGTGTTGATGATAGTTTTATTATCAATTTAAATATATTAATGGGAATAATTCTTAATATAATTAGAAATAATTGATGGCCAATTAAATTTACTATCAACTGCTTCTCAGTCATTTATGTCACACGCCTCTGCTTAGCTGTTGTTTTATTCTGCTTTATCTTCTAAGATTTGAAATGGTCTCATCTCACCAGCTCAGTGGTAAAGAATCTGCCTATAGTGCAGGAGACTGGGCTTCTATCCCTGGGTCGGGAAGATCCTTGGAGAAGGGAATGGCAACCCACTCTAGTTTTCTTGCTTGGAAAATCCCATGGACAGAGGAGTTTGGTGGGCTACAGTCCATGGGGTTGCAAAGAGTCAGACAGGACTGAAGCGACCTAGCACGCACATGAGAAATGCTATATAGGTGTAGCACACGTTTGTGTTCCTATGAATAGGTAAACTATTTCCATGGTGAGCTTTCATATGAAGTAAATTCATTATATGGACCCAATAAATTAGGTCGTCGGCGATGTGAGCTGCTCTGCTGTTAACATCAAGGCCCACAGTTTTGCTACTTCTCTTTTGTTGTGGTAGCTTAGTTGCTAATCTGTGTCCAACTCTTGGTGACCCCACGTACTGTGGCCAGTCTCCTCTGTCTCTGGGATTTCCCAGACAAAAAAGACTGAAGTAGGTTGTTGGTTCCTCCTCTGGAGGGCATACATGACTTTTTCTTATTTCTCCTTAACATAAATAAGGCTTTAAGTTTTAATAAGAGATTCTGGAAAGGATTCTAGGAACATGGCAGAAATCAAGTAAACAGACATACCTACAACTGGCTACTCTTTGCAGAGAGTTCACTTCAGTTCAGTCGCTCCGTCGTGTCCAACTCTTTGCAACCCCATGAATTGCAGCACGCCAGGCCTCCCTGTCCATCACTAACTCACAAGGTTCACTCAGACTCACGTCCATCGAGTCGGTGATGCCATCCAGCCATCTCATCCTCTGTCGTCCCCTTCTCCTCCTGCTCCCAATCCCTCCCAGCATCAGAGTCTTTTCCAATGAGTCAACTCTTTGCATGAGGTAGCCAAAGTACTGGAGTTTCAGCTTTAGCATCAGTCCTTCCAAAGAACATCCAGGCCTGATCTCCTTTAGAATGGACTGGTTGAATCTCCATGCAGTCCAAGGGACTCTCAAGAATCTTCTCCAACACCACAGTTCAAAAGCATCAATTCTTCAGCGCTCAGCTTTCTTCACAATCCAACTCTCACATCCATACATGACCACAGGAAAAATCATAGCCTTGACTAGACGGACCTTTGTTGGCAAAGTTATGTCTCTGCTTCTGAATATGCTATCTAAGTTGGTCATAATTTTCCTTCCAAGAAGTAAGTGTCTTTTAATTTCATGGCTGCAGTCACCATCTGCAGTGATTTTGGAGCCCCAAAAAGATAAAGTCTGACACTGTTTCCACTGTTTCCCCATCTATTTCCCATGAAGTGATGGGACCAGATGCCATGATCTTCATTTTCTGAATGTTGAGCTTTAAGCCATCTTTTTCACTCTCCTCTTTCACTTTCATCAAGAGGCTTTTGAGTTCCTCTTCACTTTCTGCCATAAGGGTGGTGTCATTTGCATATCTGAGGTTCTTGATATTTCTCCCAGCAATCTTGATTCCAGCTTGTGCTTCTTCCAGCCCAGCATTTCAGAACTTAACCTTCGTGTGAGTAGTTCAGCATCTTAATATAGAACAGAAACTCAATAAACATTTAAGAAATGAGATTTGTTTCTTCCTCAAGACCTTGCTCCTCCTCCTTGTTGAGGCAAGAAGAAGGGTGAAAATGGGATCTGTTTCAAACCATTCTTTGTTTTATTTCTTTCTCTGTAAATTGCAGCTGTGTAGTGTCTGATAGGGTTTCTTTTTATTTGCTTTTAAAACTTCTGCTGGTTCTGCAGTCCCTGCAGTCTATGTGAACCCTCTGAAGTTCTATTAACGACTGAACACCCTCTCTCAGAGAGATTCTGCTTTGACACAATCTAATTTGCTCTCCCTTAGCTCCTCCCCACAGGACACATACTTCAGGGATTTTCTTGCCCAGCAAACATTTCTATTACATAGTGCACAGGCAGGGTTGGTCAAGCATAGCTACTTTTCTAGATGTCCACTTGATCCACAGTAAACACATATGCATCTTTGAAACTGCCATCTGTCTCTGCTCTGATAAGAAAAGGGACAGTTCAACAACAGAATAACTTATGTATGTCAACCAGGGAAAGGAATAAAATGCTAGACTCCTCCTCGCACTGGTGTTGTTGCCCCTCTCTTTCCTTTTCAACCTCGCCCCCAAAAATATCTTTCTATGGGGCAAATATAAACACCAGTTGCCTTTCTTGTTCCTATTGGAGAGTGATAGTTGGTTAACCCCTGCAAGACCAATTTGACATACTCTAAGCACTGGTTGAAGATGGTTAGGCACAAATGTTTATGAGTTACTGACTATATGAAGATTCTTAGAACCTATTAATTTCTAGTCTTAGCACAATCGTGAAACATCTAGTCATCACTGGTTGAAACATGTTTGATTATGCTCTAAACATTTAACTGGGTTTCTGAGAGTCTCCTTATATTCAGTTTACTTACCTTACATGTTTCCATCCTATTCATTTGCAAATCAGAGAAGGCAATGGCACCCCACTCCAGTACTCTTGCCTGGAGAATCCCATGGATGGAGGAGCCTGGTAGGCTGCAGTCCATGGGGTTGCTAAGACTCGGACATGACTGAGTGACTTGACTTTCACTTTTCACTTTCTTGCAATGGAGAAGGAAATGGCGACCCACTCCAGTGTTCTTGCCTGGAGAATCCCACGGACAGGGGAGCCTGGTGGGCTGCTGTTTATGCGGTCGCACAGAGTCGGACACGACTGAAATGACTTAGCAGCAGCAGTAGCATTTACAGACAGATCAATTTTCTTTAGTGTAAGATCAGTGGGTTTGTATACTTCATTACTACTCAGGCATAATATTTTGAGATTTTATACTGTGATCAAATGACTGTGGCATTATTTTCATAGGTACTATATTAATGACTTTCCTTAGATGTTTAGTGTTGAGAAAAGAACAGGAAGTAAAATATTTACTTTTTTCTGCAGCACATAAAATAGAGCAATATGCACTGACATCAAAATTACACTTTTGATTATTTTTCTAAAAATTGATGATTATGTTTATAATATTTCCTGTGTAAATTCTTTTCCAATATAATTTTCACAGAAGAAGAATTGACCAAGTAATCATATCCAAAGCACTGTAATCTAAAACTATTTGAAGACAGTTCAATTTAATTCAGATGCTAAGTTGTGTCATGCTCTCTGTGACACCATGGACTGCAGCACACTAAACATCCCTGCCCATCACCAAATCCTGGAGCTTGCTCAAACTCATGTCCATTGAGTCGGTGATGCCATCCAAGCATGTCATTCTCTGTCATTCCCTTCTCCTGCCTTCAATCTTGGCCAGCATCAGGGTCTTTCACACTAGTCAGTTATCTGCATCAGGTGGCCAAGTACTGGAGCTTCAGCTTCACCATTAGTCCTTCCAACGAATATTCAGGACTGATTTCCTTTAACATTGACTAGTTTGACATCTTTGCAGTACAAGGGACTCTCAAGAATCTTCCCCAACACTTCAGTTCAAAAGCATCAAACTTCAACACTCAGCTTTCTTTATACTCCAACTCTCACATCCACATATGACTACAGGAAAAATCATAGCTTTGAATAGACGGATCTTCATCAGCAAATTATTATCTCTGCTTTTTAATATGTTCCCTAGGTTGGTGATAGGTTTTCTTTCAAGGGGCAAGTGTCTTTTAATTTCATGGTTACAGTCACCATCTGGAGTGATTTTGGAGTCCAAAAAAATGAAAACTGTCACTATTTCCATTGTTTTCCCTTATATTTGCCATGAAGTGATGGGAGCAGATGCCATGATCTTAGTTTTTGGAATGTTGAGCTTTAAGCCAGCTTTTTCACTCTCGTCTTTCACTTTCATCAAGAGGCTCTTTAGTTCCTCTTCACTCTGCCTTAAGGGTGGTGTCATCTGTATATCTGAGGTTATTGATATTTCTCCTGAATCTTGACTCCAGGTTGTGCTTCATCTAACCCAGCATTTCACATGATATACTCTGCATATTTGGAGAAGGAAATGGTAACCCACTCTAGTACTCTTGCCTGGAAAATTACATCGATGGAAGAGTCTGGTAGGCTATAGTCCATGTGGTCGCAAAGAGTCAGATATGACTGAGTGACTTCATTTTCTTTAAATAAGCAGAGTGACAACATACCGCCTGACATACTCCTTTCCTGATTTGGAACCAGTCTGTTGTTTCATGTCTGGATCTAACCGTTGCTTCTTGACCTACATACAGATTTCTCAGGAGGCAGGTCATGTGATCTGGTATTCCCATCTCTTGAAGAATTTTCTACAGTTTGTTGTGATCCACACAGTCAAAGACTTTGGCACAGCCAATAAAGCTGAAGTAGATGTTTTTTTCTGGAACTCTCTTGCTTTTTCAATGATCCAATGGATGTTGGCAATTTGTTCTCTGGTTCCTCTGCCTTTTCTAAATCCAGGCTGAACATCTGGAAGTTCAAGGTTCATGTACTGTTGAAGTCTGGCTTGGAGAGTTTTGAGAATTACTTTACTAGCATGTGAGATGAGTGCAGTTGTGCAGTAGTTTGAACATTCTTTTGCATTTTCCTTCTTCGGGTTGGAATGAAAACTGACCTTTTCCAGTCCTGTGGCCACTGCTGAGTTTTCCAAATTTGCTGGCATATTAAGTGCAGCACTTTCGCAGCATCATCTTTTAGGATTTGAAATAGCTCAACTGTAATTTCATCACCTCCACTACCTTTGTTCATAGCAATGCTTCTTAAGGCCCACTTTATTTTGCATCGCAGGATCCCTGACTCTAGGTGAGTGATTACTCCATCATGGTTATATGGGTCATTAAGATCTTTTTTGCATAGTTTTTCTGTGTATTCTTGCCACCTCTTCTTAACATCTTCTTCTTCTGTTAGGTCCATACCATTTCTGTCCTATATTGAGCCCATCTTTGCATGAAACGTTCCCTTGGTATCTCTAATTTTCTCAAAGAGATCTCTAGTCTTTACCATTCTGTTTTCCTCTATTTATTTGCATTGATCACTTAGGACAGCTTTCTTATCTCTCCATGCTATTGTTTAGAACTCTGCTTTCAGATAGGTATATCTTTCCCTTTCCTCCTTTACCTTTAGCTTCTCTTCTTTTCTCAGCAATTTGTAAGGCCTCCTCAGACAACCATTTTGCCTTTTACATTTCTTTTCCATGGTGATGGTCTTGATCCCTGCTTCCTGTACAATGTCACAAACCTCCATCTATAGTTCTTCAGGCACTCTATCTATCAGACCTAATCCCTTGAATCTATGTCTTACTCTCACTGTATAATCATAAGGGATTTGATTTAGTTTGATCTGAATAGTCTAGTAGTTTTCCCTCCTTTATCTTTGAAGACAGATATATTCAAAATAGGAGAGAAATGAAATTTTCACAGATGGAATTGCTATATGTAAAATCATGTGAAATGTGTGTTACAGTTTTATGGAGTATTATCTTTTCAGTAAAAATTTTAAATAAAATGGTATCATAGGAATGCAAAGTATCATGAGACGACTGAGAACTATAATATGCCCATAAATTGGACAACATGGAAGATGAATTAATTCCTAAAAGTATACACCACACCAAGAATGAATCAGGATGAAGTGGAAAATATGAACAGACTGATTACTAGCAAGGAGACTGACTCAGTAATAAAAACATCTCAACAAACAAATATTCAGGACCATATTGCTTCACTGCTGAATCCTATCCAGGTTTCAAAGAATTTATATCAATTCTTCTCAAACTTTTGGAAAAAATAAAAGTAGGAAACTCTTCTAAGCACATTTTATGAAGTCAGGATTACTCTGATACCAAAATCAAAGATGCCACAAAAAAGTAAATTATAAGCCAATATTCCTGATAAACATAGATGTAAAAATTCTCACTAATTATTAACAAACAAAATTCAATAAATTAAAACGATTATACAGCATGATTAAGTGGAATTTATTTGAGTGATACAAAGATGTTTCAACACCCACAAATTAGTCAATATCATATGCCACATTAGCAAAATACGATCATCTCAATGAAGTGAAGAGAAGTCGCTCAGTCGTGTCCGACTCTTTGGGACCCCATGGACTCTGGCCCACCAGGCTCCTCTGTCCATGGGATTTTCCAGGCAATAGTCCTGGAGTGGGTTGCCATTTCCTTCTCCAGGGGCTCTTCCTGACCCACGGATCGAGCCCGGGTCTCCCGCATTGGAGGCAGATGCTTTACCCTCTGAGCCAGCTGGGAAGTCCTGGTGGACTCAACAGATGTAGGAAAAGCTTTTGATAAAGTCAAGCATGCATTTGTGATAAAAACTCTAAGTCATACAGTGGGTATAGAGGGAAACATGCCTTAATATTATAAAGACCATATATAACAAACACAGCTAACTTCACTAATAGTGGAAAGCTGAAAGCTCTTCTTCTAAGATTAGGAAAAAGAAAAGGATGCTCACTCTTAGCACTTTTATTCAACACAGTACTGGAAGCCCTAGTTAAGCAATTAGAAAAGAGAAAGAAAATCCATCTAAATTGGAAAGTGACAAGTAAGACTGTCATTATTTGTAGATGACATGATGCTGCTTACAGAAAAATCCTAGAGTTCATCAGCACACTTTAGAATGAATAAATTCAGTACAGTTGCAGGATACAAAATCAATATGCAAAAATCCATTGTCTTTTTATATTAAACAGTATATTATTAGAAAGAGAAATTTATAAAACAATTTCATTAACAACTGCACAAAAAGTAAATCCCTAATATATTTAACTGAGGAGGCAAAAGACCTACGCATTGAAAACTGTAAGACTCTACTAAAACTAACTGAAGAAGACACAAGTGGACAAATCCCCCATGTTCATGAGCTGGAAGAATTAATGTTGTTAAAATGTTCATACTATGATAATCAGTGTACAGATTCCATGTAATCCCAATCCCTATTTTGATGGTATTTTTCATAGAAATAAAACAAAAATACTAAAATTTGTATGAATGATGAAAGATCCCAAATAGCCAAAGCAATCTTGAGAAAGAACAAATATATAGGCATTGCATGTCCTGGTTTGAAACTATATTACAAAGCTATACTAATTAAAACACCATGGCATTGACAAAAAAAGCCACATGGGTCAATGAAACAGGGGAGCCCAGAATTAAACTGCAGCATATGCTGTCAACTAAATCCTGAACAAAGAAGCCAATAGTATACAATGGTAAAAGGACAGTATCTTTAATAAGTGGTGTTGGCAAAACTAGATAACCAAGAGCAAAGAACGAAACTAGACCATTTTCTTACACCATATACAAAAATTAAATCATAATGGATTAAGGACTTAACATAAGACTTGAGATAGTACAACTCTTAGAAGAAAACACAGGCAGTAAGCTCCTTGACATAGGTTTAATGATGATATTCTTTAATCTGATATCAAAAGCAAAGGCAACAAAAAGAAAAATAAACAAGTAGAATTACATGAAACTAAAATGCCAAAGAATGCTCAAACCACCACATGATTGTACTCATCTCACATGCTAGTAAAGTAATGCTCAAAATTCTCCAAGCCAGGTTTCAGCAATACGTGAACTATGAACCTCCAGATGTTCAACCTGGTTTTAGAAAAGGCAGAGGAACCAGAGATCAAATTGCCAGCATCCGCTGGATCATTGAAAAAGCAAGAGAGTTCCAGAAAAACATCTATTTCTGCTTTATTGACGAAGCCAAAGCCTTTGACTGTGTGGATCACAATAAACTGTGGAAAATTCTGAAAGCGATAGGAATACAAGACTACCTGACCTTCCTCTTGAGAAACCTGTATGCAGGTCAGGAAGCAACAGTTAGAACTGGACATGGAACAACAGACTGGTTCCAAATAGGAAAAGGAGTACATCAAGGCTGTATATTGTCCACCCTGCTTATGTAACTTATACGCAGAGTACATTATGAGAAACACTGGGCTGGATGAAGCACAAGCTGGTATCAAGATTGCCAGGAGAAATATCAATAACCTCAGATATGCAGATGACATCACCCTTATGGCAAAATGTGAAGAAGAACGAAAGAGCCTCTTGATGAAAGTGAAAGAGGAGAGTGAAAAAGTTGGCTTAAAGCTCAACATTCAGAAAACAAAGATCATGGCATCTGGTCCCATCACTTCATGGCAAATAGATGGGGAAACAATGGCTGACTTTTATTTTTCTGGGCTCCAAAATCACTTACTCCTTGAAAGCCATGAAATTAAAAGACGCTTACTCCTTGGAAGGAAAGTTATGACCAACCTAGACAGGATATTAAAAAGCAGAGACATTACTTTGCCAGCAAAGGTCCATCTAGTCAAGGCTATTGTTTTTCCAGTAGTCATGTATGCATGTTAGAGTTGGACTATAAAGAAAGCTGAGCACAGAAGAATTGATACTTTTGAACTGTGGTGTTGGAGAAGACTCTTGAGAGTCCTTTGGACTGCAAGGAGATCCAACCAGTTCATCCTAAAGGAGATCAGTCCTGGGTGTTCATTGGAAGGACTGATGCTGAAACTGAAACTCCAATACTTTGGCCACCTGATGTGAAAATCTGACTCATTTGAAAAGAGCCTGATGCTGGGAAAGATTGAGGGCAGGAGGAGAAGGGGACGACAGAAGATGAGGTGGTTGGATATCATCACCGACTCAATGGACATGAATTTGGTTGGCTCTGGGAGTTGGTGTTGGATAGGGAGGCCTGGCGTGCTGCACCTCATAGGGTCGAAAAGAGCTGGACACAACTGAGTGACTGAATTGAACTGAACTGAACTGAACTGAAAAACCTTTTGTACAACAAAGGATCCCATTAAAAAAATGTCAACCTACTGAATGGGAGAAAATAATTGCAAATCATATATGATAAGGGGTTAATATCCAAAATTTACAAATCACTCATAGAGTTCAACAACAATAACAACAAGAAAACAACAAATATTTCGGTTAAAAATGAGTAGAAGATCTGAATACTTACTTTTCCAAAAAGGACATTCAGATGGCCAACAGATATATGAAAAGATGCTCAACATAATCAGTCATCAGGAAAATGCAAATCACAACCACAAACAGATATCACCTCACACTTGTTATAATGACTATTATAAGAAAGAGAAGAAACGTAAGTGTTGGGGAGGATGTGAAAAGAAAGGGAACTTATGCACTGTTGATGGGAGTGTAAATTCATTCAGCGACTCAGAAAAGCTGCATGGAGGTTTATTAACAATTTTAAAATTTAATTATCTTATGATCCAGCAGTTCCACTTCTGGTATTTATCCAAAGAAAAGAAAAACATTAATTTGAAAAGATCTCACTCCCATGTATATTGCAACATTAACTGCAACAGTCAAGAAACAATCTAAGTGTCTATCAAAGGATGAGGGAATAAAAAACTGTGAACCTGGCAGATATTTCACTAAGTGAAATATGTCAGAGAAAGACAAATACTGTATTATCTCCTTCATAAATGGAATCCCCCCCAAATAAATACAAGCACACAGATGCAGAGAACAGATAGGTGGTTGCAAGAAGCAGGACTGAGGGTAGATGAAAGAAATGGGTGAACTGTTTTGTTCTTGTTTTTTAGGTTAAACAAACTGAATAATTTTTTAAATGGCTAGAACGTAATATATTAAAAGGAAGAACACGATGTATGTGAGACCATATGTCACACAGGAAAAAACACTATCTTTCACATAAATACAGTCATTTTTAAAATCAGAATTGCTGAAGCTATGGAGCTCCATTTGGTGATCTACATAGCTTTATCAGGAATTTGAGTCATTTACCCGAGCTATCAATGTGTATTCTCTCTTTCTCTCTCTGAATATTGTAAGATTCTGGCTCTGCTCAATAATCATTATGCTTCTCACCTGCTAGTAGTTGAATCAATAGAGTTTGTTCTCTACATGGATTTAAGAAGTGCATCTTGATTTCAATAAATGCTTTGTAGAACCAAGGGTTTTTAGGGCATGACTATATTAAATACAGAACAACTTTACGATTGATACTAAATCTTGTTAAGCTTAGAAACTGTTAAGAATGCCATGAATATAGACAACCCATAATTTAAAAGATGCTATTCCTAATGAAAATAACTGTTATTGAGTTTAAAAAAAATTAATTGAATATTCATTCTGTCATTATGACAGTATAGGAGCTAGCCATATAAAACAGGGAAATCATATATAATTATATTTAATTTTAGCAACATCATTATTCTTTCTTGGGCTTACTATATCGAGTCAAATATGACAAAAATGTGGGAATTTGGAGACTATGAAAAATGATTTTGACTTAGGGACACTTGGCCATCTATGTCCTAAGATTTCTTCTGTTATCTTTAGCTAAGAAAGAAACTGAATACTATGCATGGTTTATCCAAAAAAATATATGATTAATGTATCTCTTAGAGTGAATGATGATTAATAATAATAATAGAAGTAGAGTTCTTCAGAGTCCTAAGTTACACATGAACAATTGTGAATAGTACTTCACATGCATCATTTGATCGTTATACATTAATATTGATAATAACAACAACTATCTTTGTTCAAGTGTTTACTTGTATTTAGACACTTTGTAGAGGAAACTTCATAGTTTCAAGGAAAAGACATTAAAAACCCTGAGGCTTAAATACAGTATTTTATATTGCTACTATACTTTGAAAGCAATGAGCCGAGATTCTTTTTCACATTTATCTGACTCTGCCCAATACACTAGATTTCCTCCCAAAGTTCTTGAAACAAAGGCAAGATAATTATCATTAACCATTCAATGAGCGAGGCTCCATAATCAGAAAAATCTTACAGACTTTGAATAATAAACTAAATCAGATCCTGCTGCACCCCCATATAACCCTTCTTCAATTATGAAGATAATGAGTATGTACAATAAAGAATGAAAACTCAAAATCCTTTGTGGCATTAAAAAAGGGATATAAATAGTTATTTCAACAGACAAATTATAGGTACTTTCAAATTTGTAGAATATGAAAGGAAGGGAAAATCATATGAAAAAAAAATGCTTCATTCATCCACCTTACAACTTTTTATGAAAGAAAGTTGGTGAACAGTGGTATATTGATTAATTTCACCCTTCATTTTTTTCTAATTCATTTTTCTTTTCTCACAGTTTTAGGAGATGGCACCTTAGAACCAGAAAACTTCTTTCTTTAACTTAAAATTATTTACATTATAAACATCAACTACTTAAGTTATTTTGAAAGAACTTTGAACAAGCAAACAAAACCCACTTACTTCCCACTTGTTCTTAATGGTTTATAATAGAGTATAATTATATTGTGTCCCTTTTCTTTCTTTTTCACTTATCATACAATGACACCATTGTTTTCAGATAATAAGATACATAATACTGTACTCTGCTTTTTCCCCTCTAGTAGGCTAGCACAATGTAAATGTTATCACCTAACAATGAAGATAATTGTTTTAAGAAAAAAAATCTTTTACATCTTCTGTGACAAAAATGATTTTAAAAAATTGATGTAGTTACAACCGCTAAACAGAATTTTTTTCTTTTACTTTCGGTTCTTGTCAAGAGGAATAAACACACAGCCCTTAGCACATTTTAGAATATATTCTAATACCCTGCATTTAATAAGGTATATCTCTCTGTCCCCACAAATCTTATGTATAATCCCCTAAGAATGTACAATAAACTGCATTCAGCCTGTTGTCAAGAGCCTGAAACCAGGAGGTCAAAGGCATGAAGCTATTAAGATATAAAACTTGTAATCTCAGTAATGTTTTACTTTGAATGCCATTTTATGAGGATTTTCCAATACCTTTTCCCAAGTTCACTGAGGTTCACAGGGGCAGTGTGAAACAAGGAGTTACAGGCCAAAAATTTGGGTCAAGTTCAAGCTTACTGACTGAATTCATTCAAAACTTTATAAGGTACATGGACCTTGTTTTTATCCCCATTTCCTCGCATAGAACTTGGCATGGATTAAGAACTAAATAAATATCTTTTGAATAAATAAAGGCATGAGCTCAAACAAACTGTTAATGTTCCCTGAGTCACAGATTCTTCAGTTGAAAAATGGAAATAATAATATCTGAACTGGGATGACAATAAGAAACGATATGTGTGTTTGGTTGTTTTGTGTGTATGTGTACATGAAATGTTCTGAAGTTCGTGGTAGCTATAAAGTACATGTACATGTAAAGAATTATTATTATTATTTTTAAAATACTGGAATCGTTTTTGAAGGCACTAAGTGAGGAAAATGAGCACTTTATGATCCTCACTCACTATGATAAACATCAAAAAGCTTGTAAATCCAAAGTGAGGTTTATAAATACAAAATGTGAGAATGCCCCTATGCTTCCCACTTGTGACAAATTGTCCTGACCCAAATACTCACATCTGTTCCCTGAGAGGCAAGTTAAATACCACTTAATGTTGTCAATAGGATGTTCAAGAAGAAAACAGTGTCTTAACGTGTCAGAGATGTTCTCACACACTGCACTGCCGTTAAATATGCACATCAATCAGGGCCTCATTAAAGGAAGGAGTGGGTTTAACATTTAGATTATCCGTAAACCTTAGAGCACTCACTGCGATTGGTAGGAGCACGTCAAAGATGAGCCAGTGGGAGCCGTCCATCTGTGGAGCAGGCAATTCACGAGGTGCACTGTCGGTGGAGAATTTAGAAACAAAAATAGAACTTGACTAAAGTTGCTCTGCTTTTTATTAACACCATGCTTCAAGTCAGTGATAAAATTGTCCTTCCAGAAAAAATCTGTTTTTTTAAGTACTAAACAATTGCTATGGTTACTACTCAGTTTTAATAATATATATGTAAGCTTCAAATTAGCACATTTTTATTACTTATCCTTTGGTAAACATTGTATTCTACATGGAATTTAATTTAACTCTCAGTTATACAGCTGGGCTTGATACATGCATTTGTTTCAACAACAAGTTTTTAAAGATGTGGAATCATTTAAGCTCTCTTCAAGCACAGTTCATGGTTCCATTTAAACAGCAGAGCAGAAATAAACAAGATAGGCTAGTGCTTGTAAAAAAGGAACAAAGCTTGATAATCTATACTTTTATTTGTGGTAAGTATTGGAAGCTGTTGGAATTACTCCTAAAGAAACAAAGATGTACAGCAATATGACACTTTCTGGAATTTACTGTAAAATGGGATTTTTATAACTATGGCAAAAGTTTTTCCTTATATTTTAGATTATTAAAAATTGTATAAATTGGTTGTATCATGTGAAATAAATTTTTTGAAATTAAAATTAATAAGAAGTGTTTCTCAATCATTACTATAAGTAGTCATAGTGTTACTAGTTATATTGCCTATAACCATAAATATTTTAAGAAGATTCATTTGATAAAGTCATTGATATATCAACAGATTAATACTTTGAAATAGAAAATGTAAATTTATTATAACTCATTACAACTTTAAATATATGATATTTTCATAATCTTTAAAAGACACAGTAATAAACTAAGAAATACTAACTCACTATAATATTCCTTTCTGTAATATATAATAATTCCACATTTATATTCAATAATTTGTTTTATTGATATTATATATACATGAAGTTCAGTAAATAAAACCTTTACTCTCTTTGTTCTTTCTGGACATTACTCTTATGACTTTCATTCCATGATTATTACTTGGTAATGACCCACTCAGTGTGTCATTTACGCTAGCTATGCTACGGATGATTCCTGACCCACAAATTGTTGTATAAAGAAAAGACTGTTGAAACAAGTTATGTCTATTTTCAAACAATATGGGAGTAATGGATTGTTCTAAATAACAGACAAATTCACTTCTCAATTGAATGGTACAATACCAAAGGGGAAAAAAAAGTCAAGGTTGGTGGTTCAGATGGCAGAGAATCTGCCTGCAAAGCAGGAGACCTGGGTTTGATCCCTGGGTCAGGAAGATCCCCTGCAGAAGGGAATGGCAACCCACTTCAGTGTTCTTGCCTTGAAAATTCCATGGACAGAGGAGCCTGGTGGGCTATAGTCCATGGGTTGCAAAAAGTTGGACACTGAGTGATTTTTAAGGGACTAACACCACCTACCACGGGCAAATATACAGAATAGCTAGTGGTCGGAGTCTAAACTGGTACAGTATTTTGCAAAAGCACTTAGATATAGGCATACCCTGGGACCCAGAAGTTTCTTGTAAGAGGGACCTTTGTTGTTGACTGAAGTTGTGTCTGACTCTTTGTGATCCCATGGCATGCCAGGTTCCTCCCTCCTCGACTCTCTCCCAGAGTATGCTCAAATTCATGTCCATCAGGGTGATCTAGCAGCTTCATTTATGATGTTTAAGAACTGTAAACTACCCAGTCTCTTATCAACGGTAGAATAAATGAATTACCTGTGATGTATTAATAGAATTAAATATTCTAGAGCAATGAAAATGGAAAATCTACTGCTAAATGCAGTAAGATGCATTCTCACAAAATTCACTAACATACTTTCTATAAAGTACATAGAAAAAAGAACTCCTACAAAATTTATATTAAGTTCAAAACTGGACAAAACTTTTATGGAAAAAAAATCCTTTATAGAGCATCAGAAATCAGGAGAATAACTAATTTGGGAAGAAGTATTAGTAACTGGGAGATACCTCAAGGAGGAATTTTGGCGTGCTAGTAATATTCAATTTGTTAAAGTTTTCTATATGCTTGTTCTACTTCCATAAAAAGTGTTTATAATAAATGATAATACATAACACTTATTGTAATTTCAAGAACATAGCAAGTCTAAACCAGAATTTCACTTGTATAGCAGAGTCACAGAGACGATATCTCTAACCTATAACGGCCCTAAACATAAACTGATCTTATAGCAGCCTTTGTCGTAGGCATTGGTATAGACATTTATGTTTTATAAAAAATGTTTTAGATGTTAGTCTTTAACAGGCAATTTATATACAATTGGATTTTGAGATTGAGGGGAAAAAATCTATTACTTTTGTTTCTTATATGAAGATTTGATATCTCGTTCACAGCTTAAATCATTATCTCACAAAGAATTATTAGACTGCCCAGTGGAATTACCAGTTAAAGAGATATAAAGAATATGTGTGTTACATTATTCTTAGCATGTCCTTTATGAGTTTTCACAGATGTCTTGAAATGTACATTAGGGACAATCACTTTGCCAGACATATAATTAATACTTTTCAAATCAAGAACCTATTGAAAGTTATACCTTCACTATTTTGAGCTTTTCTGATTAGGTATATGCTGTTATTTGTTGTAACTGATTTTATTTTTTTCCAAGAAAACTCAAACAGGTAAACTTTCTGGGTAAAAATCCTTGAATTTTCTTTAAGGACAGAGGATAAGGGAATAGTAACAATGTATTATAATGGCAAGAAGAATAAATGTGTGCTTTTCTTTTTGATTTCCTGGATTATGCATATTGATTAATATTTATAATAATGTTTTATAAGTCAATTTTATTATTATTATAATTATATGTGAAATTTCATCAAATATGAAATTATTATAAGTTACTGGTAAGTTAAGAATAAAAGCCCCCATACCAATGTTGTTCAAATTATTTAAATATTATCAAAATTTATAAATGAAGAAAAGAATTAGTAAACCAAAAGGATAAAATTTTAAAGTGCTTGACAGACAACTAAACCAAGGTTAATAAACTCTGTCCTTTTATCAAACAAGAAATGTTTCAAGACAATGTCTATATGATACCATTAATTCTTAAATCACTACGAAATTACAAGTCCATATGCAAATAAACTCAGTTTTTTATAATGTGAGATAATTGTCATAAATTATGTACATAGAAATTATGCAAGGGTTTAGTGTACTGACATCACTGAAAAATCTAAAAAAAAAATATGATTTAGATATTATGCTTTGATACCAAGGCAGAAATTCATGGCTTGGGTCATGGAAAGACACTTAAAAAATAATTTTTTTTCCAACTACTACATAGCAAAACTATGATTGGGTAGAAAGTTATTTTTTTTCCATATTATGTAACTTATCAAAGATAATTTACTTTCATTCCCGTAAATCACGCAGTTAGAAGGAAACATTTGTATATACCATTGCTCCACTAGTGGGTTTCTATTAAAAAAATAATATCTTAAAATGCAACGAGCAGTTAAAAAATCTTGGGTCTGCTATAATTTTCAATACTGTCATCTCCGTGAATTAGACTTCAATCTCTTAAAAAACTGTAATACACATCAATCTAGAAGTTACCTGTCCTGATGAAATTTTGGTACTTCTTTTTATAGGTCACTTTCTTAATACCCTTAAAAATGACTGTGCTAGGTGCTCAGTCACGTCTGACTCTTTGCGACCCTGTGGACTGTATAGCTCTACAGCTTGCCAAGCTCCTCTGTCCATGGAATTTTCCAGGCAAGATACTGGAGTAGGTGGTCATTTCCTTCTCCATTTAATTAATCATTAAAAATGAGTAATATATTCAATTAACATATTTTGAAGCTTGTTTTTAAAAACAATTTTCAAATTAAAAAAATTAGAATCTGATCAATTCAAATAATTCTCATGAAGTTCTATATGAAAATATATTCTTGGGACACAAAAAATTTGACCAGATTACCAACATTAAAACTGGGGCATCATTCACAACAAATTCCCAGTGGAAGCTTAATGAATAATTATTTTTCTGCTGCTTTCTTAATTTTTTTAATCTGTTCTAAATACAGACACAATCAGTTACCCCTTGCCTGAAATTCTTTACTATTGTGAAATGAAGGTGTGACTTTTTATCCTGAAATTTACTGGTAGGAAAGTAAAAGACCATAATGTTGCAGATGAAATATATGGATCAGATACCCTCAGACGAGTCAAGAAAAAGTGTGAAAAGTTGGCTCTGCTTGCTGTGGTATTAAATGAATGGGACATGTATATTTTCTTTTTTAAAATGTTTTTGATGATATTTGTTTAATTTGCGGATTTTCCAGGGGCTTAGTGGTAAAGAATCGCCTGCCAATGCAGGAGATGCAGGAGACTTGGGTTCAGTCCCT
The DNA here is from genome assembly GCF_032405125.1 of Capricornis sumatraensis. NCBI lineage: Eukaryota > Metazoa > Chordata > Mammalia > Artiodactyla > Bovidae > Capricornis > Capricornis sumatraensis. The sequence goes on along the minus strand of NC_091091.1, from coordinate 1,896,064 downwards.
GGGTCGGGAAGATCCCCTGGAGAAGGAAATGGCAGCCCACTCCAGTATTCTTGCCTGGAGAATCCCATGGACAGAGTAGCTTGGCAGGCTACAGTCCACGGGGTCGCAAAAAGTCAGACAGGATCTAGCGACTGAGCACAGCACTGCAGCACATTTGCTCACTTTCTAGGTTCAAGTCAATGATGTCAATGAATTAAAGATTTTAAAGATTCTATTTAGATAGATATGAATTTTTAAAAATGTAGCCACAATATATTACCTGATTTAAAAATTACTATTTCCTTAATACTATCACAAAATATACAGATTAAACCATAATTTGACTTACTATGGATACAAATGAGATCAATATTCCCCAGTTTTCTTCTAAGTGTTTATTGTGAATAATTCATATTTATTTAATTATATTTTCCCATAATACCTCTTTTTCGACTTGCAATTTTTTTATTGAAAAAAAAAAAGAATTGTTCAGTGGAATATCACAAAGTTTGGATTTTTCTGACTGCAGTGTCATTTATTGAACATATTTCTTCACAGTTTATATCGCCTGAAAACTGACAGGTAAATCTTGAGGCTTGAGTTTACTTCAGGTGAGAGACTTCATAATTTTTTTCATTCAACATCAGCTAAGAGTTTAGAAAATTTATTGTTGGCAATTAAGCCTACATTGTCCTTATTCCCAGAGTGTTGTTACTCTGAGTGGTGATGAGGTTTCTTCTCGACGAGAATCAATGTAAAACATCCTGTGGCAGAAAATATGAGGACGATACAAAGCATCATCTCTCTGGGGTTCCTGTTTGGATTGGATTTATAAGGTAACAGTATACCTCTGTATTTCACTGGGGAGACATAAGCAGAGTCTTTAATTCTAATGAGTCCTGCTGAATACTTAGCAGGGCTAAGCTACTTTCTATGTGATCTACTTATTTTCTGGAGAGAAAGTTTGTTTTATCTTGTCCTGTAGTGAGCTTTTGGGAATTAATGACAAAGTTTTGTCAACTTAGTAGAAAGGAGTACTGAGCATTTGTGCTTTAATTCTCCAAATATTAGATGTGGCTTAGTGGTAAAGAATCTGCCTGTCAATGCAGGAGATACGGGTTTGATCTCCGGGTCGGGACGATCCCCTGGAGAAGGAAATGGCAACCCACTCTAGTATTCTTGCCTGGGAAAACCCATGACAGAGGTGCCTAGCAAGCTACAGTCCATGGGGTTGCAAAAGAGCCGGGCACAGTTCAGCAGCTAAACAACAAACACCTCTGGGCCAGGCACTGTTTTAGAAAATGAGGGTATAAATATTAGTGAAAACAGATACGTTTTCTCTTTTTATAGCACTATGATGATATGAGGAATATAGATAATAACTAAATAATTTTCCTAGTTAATATACCATTACTAATTGAAAGTGCTCTGAGCGGAAAGAACATTATTTAACATCATTAAAACAAAGGAACCACATTTCAAGATGTACCAAGAAATAATGAAGGCAGTCCAGAACCAGGCGCATTTGGGAGGTGATTAGTATCCACCGGTACTGTTCATGGATTTCTCCTGGCAAAAATACTGGAGTGAGTTGCTATCTCCTCATCTGGTGGAGGCAAAAGGAGAAGGGGGTGGCAGAGGATGAGATGGTTAAATACTATCACTGACTCGATAGACATGAATTTGAGCAAACTCTGAGAGATAGTGGAGGACAGTGGAACCTTGTGTGCTACAGTCCATGGGGTCGCAGAGTCGGTCACAACTTGACGACTGAGTAACAAGTAGCCACCAGGATAATTTGTGGAACATAAAACAATATTTCTCAGTTTCAATCCCGGATATTCATTAAGGAAGGAAACTCAATTCCTGAAAACGTTTCTGAAAATCTTTGAGATATCATCCTCACACTTTTTAAAACTAGACATTGAATACAAGGTTTATCCCTGAAAGGAAGAGAGAGATAAGAGATATAATTTCTAACTCACAACTGCTTGTAAATCACAGGCCTTCTCATCCCTCTTGTTTGCCCATATGGTCCACATGGAAAATATTGGGTAAGCAAAGAACTATATCTGGTCACAGAGTTCTGACTTCTGGATAGGTCCAAACATAATTTTCACTGCTGTTTGTAATTCAAACTAAATAGTGTAGTGAGCATATCAACTACATCAATACTAGGCTAACTAAGTTGCTTTGTCTAGAAATAGAGACATTTCTCATAGGCCACATGTAAAGTGACCATAAATAACCATGTGAAAAAATATGAACGCAAGCTGAACAGCTTTAGAAATACAATATCCCCTACATCATGAACTATTTCTCTACTTTGGCAGTTCTTTGTGTGAGAGAGGCACCAAGACACTTTAATATACAGAAACCACAACTTTTTTTGTAATAAATGGGAAACAGAAGAATTGAAAAACAGAATATAGGAAATAATTTATGAAGAAAAAGATAGAAAACAAAAGAACAATTTTTTACTTATAAAATTTTGCAGTCTGATACCTGTCTTGCTCATAGGAACCATTTTTCAGAGAAGATAAGTGGTGACAGATGCAGCTTTGTTATGGAAAGAATGTAATGTCAAGCAGCTGAGCAAGTACACTTCTTAAAGAAATTAATCCTGTCTTCCTAATTGGACTCTTTTTGTCTCCCCTTTCCTCCTTAAATTTCTAACTGGAATTTTCAGTAAATGATAACAATCTTGATGGCATCTAATGGTCTTAGTGATATTACATTCCCAATTCTTTCTGTTGGTGGTGTTTATAAACACCTTTATAGTACAAGTGCCCAAGGTGCAATAATTCATTTGAAAGGATGGCTATTTATTTATGATATGTTATCATTTCCATATATATTCTCCTTTCTATTACTATATATTTTCTTTCTTGTTATACTTTTTTCAAAGGAGAAATAGGTGAAGTGAAAGTTGCTCAGTCATGTCCGACTCTTAGTGACCCCATGGACTATACAGCCAATGGAATTTTCCAGGTCAGAATACTGGAGTGGGTAGCCTTTCCCTTCTCCAGGCAATCGAACTCAGGTCTCCTGCACTGCAGGTGGATTCTTTACCAGATGAGCCACAAAGGAAGCCCAGAAATAGGTTAGACAATGATAATACTAGTAATTCTATTTTATAGGAGACAAAAATACCATTTTTATATGTTATATATTTAACCATGACATTTGAGATTCCTGTAGCATGAGGATAACATCTTTTAGTGGGGAGGGGCAGTTTTGCATTTCTACTAGGTAGAATTTTATACCAAATCCTTTTTTTTTTTAAATCCATAATAAACAACAGAACAATCAATGACAGAATACCAAATTAAAGGCCCTCTGTGTGTGTTAAGTCGCTTTAGTCGTATCCAGCTCTTTGCGACCCCATGGACCGTAGCCCGCCAGGCTCTTCGGTCCATGGGGTTCTCCAGATAAGAATCCTGGAGTGGGCTGCATGCCCTCTTCCAGGGATCTTCCTGACTCACGGACTGAATCTGCCTCTTTAACACCTCCTGTGCTGTCGAGTGGATGCTTCACCACTGCCGCCACCTGGGAAGCCCAAAGGCCCTCTGGGACCTTTTTTTACCTTCCTAAAGACCCTCTGTGGAAGATATATAGAGGGTGGAAATTATATATATATATATATATATATGTATATGTATATGTATATGTATATGTATATGTATAATACCTTTCCTATTGCCATATGTATTGGGTTGGCCAAAAAGTTTGAGTTTTTCCATAAAATGTTAAGAAAAACTCACACAAAATTTTGGTCAACCCATATTTTGGTCACCACACCATGAGGACTCTCCCAGTGACAGTAGGGCCTTGGGGCTATCCCTGGGTGGTGATGGTGATGGAGTGAGGAGCAAGGGGGTGATTTATACTGTGGGAGCCTCGTGAGCTGCTCAAGGAGAGACTGTGATTCCAGTGATACTTCCCTGGTCTTGAACGACCATTTTCACATTCCAATGAAACAGCTCCTCACCGCTGTGTGGCGTTGCCTGGCTCTGCACGTGTAGTCTTTCACCTGGGATTTTCTATTTTCCTGTCCATCGTCTTCTTACATCATGGTTAAGCTCCTCAAGGAATTCTAGATCCGTGCTGTCCAAGAGAAATATTATTCATGATCCATACATAATTTAGTTTTCTAGTAACTATATTAACGAAAGTAAAAATGAGTAAATTTTAATGTCTCTAAACTAAGATATTAAATATTATTTCACACACATCTGGAGAAGGCAACAGAACCCCACTCCAGTACTCTTGCCTGGAAAATCCCATGGACGGAGGAGCCTGGTAGGCTACCATCCATGGTGTCGCTAAGAGTTGGACATGACTGAGCGACTTCACTTTCACTTTTCACTTCCATGCATTGGAGAAGGAAATGGCAACCCACTCCAGTGTTCTTGCCTGGAGAATCCCAGGGGCGGGGGAGCCTGGTGGGCTGCCGTCTATGGGGTTGCACAGAGTTGGACATGACTGGAGCGACTTAGCAGCAGCAGCAGCAGCACAAGGCAAGACACAATGGAACCTTCTCATTTTCAATGGAGTTTGTTCTCAGAAAGGACTGTAAAAAACACTTTAAAAATACTTTTAATATTGGAGTGGGTCGCCATTTCCCTTTCCAGGAGACCACATTTTGTCAGAACTCTTCACTATGACTCTTCATCTTGGATGACCCTGCATGGCATGACTTGCAGCTGCACTGAGTTATGCAAGCTCCTTTGCCCCAACAAGACTGTGATCCATGAAGAAACACATGTGCACAATGGCTACCTTATTGGAGAGCACAGCTCGAATTATTCCTCCTTCATGTAGCCACAGGCCTACGTCAAGCAATCATGCTCTTTATCAAGGATACCCCTCCATTATTACACACTGAGAAATCTATTAATAAGACAACCAAGTCAAATCCTTAGAAAGCCAAATATCACCTTTTCTTTTAAAGTTCATCTGATCTGGACACAATTGACATGAGTCTCTACAACCCAGTTCATAAACAGAGCATATGAAATTTAATTCTCAGTCTCCTTGCATCCCACACCTAGACATCAGGTTTGTACATTATTTCCTCTTCAAACTCTCAGGTATCTGTTTGTTGACCAAGCCCTTCAGTTCAGTTCGGTTGCTCAGTCGTGTCCGACTCTGTGACCCAGTGAATCGCAGCACACCATGCCTCCCTGTCCATCACCAACTCCCAGAGTTTACCCAAACTCATGTCCATCGAGTTGGTGATGCCATCCAGCCATCTCATCCTCTGTAGTCCACTCCTCCTCCTGCCCCCAATCCCTCCCAGCATCAGAGTCTTTTCCAATAAGTCAACTCTTCGCATGAGGTGGCCAAAGTATTGGAGTTTCAGTTTCAGCATCAGTCCTTTCAATGAACACCAAGGACTGATCTCCTTTAGGATGGACTGGCTGGATCTCCTTGCAGTCCAAGGGACTCTCAAGAGTCTTCTTCAACACCACGGTTCAAAAGCATCAATTCTTCAGTGCTCAGCTTTCTTCACAGTCCAAGTCTCACATCCATACACGACCACTGGAAAAGCCATAGCCTTGACTAGACTGACCTTGTTGGCAAAGTAATGTCTCTGCTTTTTAATATGCTGTCTAGGTTGGTCATGACTTCCCTTCCAAGGAGTAAGCCCTTAAGATGCTCTTAATATAAATTAGGCAGAAATAGGAAGCAAAAGAGAATTCAAAACTCAAGAGAAGTTGGGAATCATATACGCCATATATCATGTTCCTAGGAAATTAGTATGTTCATAGTAAAAGCCAAAAGCAAGGCTATTAGCTTGTTATATTTGTTCAGATAGAGCTATATTCTAATTCTGCCTCTATCATCTGTTTGCATGTATGCTAAGTCACTTCATTCATGTCCAAATGTTTCTGACCCTATGGACTGTGGCCCTCCAGGCTCCTCTGTCCATGGGATTCTCTAGGCCAGGATACTGGAGTGGGTTGTCATTTCCTACCATAGGAAATCTTCCCAACCCAGGGAGCGAACCCACATCTCTCATGTCTTCTGCATTGGCAGGTGGGTTCTTTACCACCAGCACTGCCTGGGAAATCCTAGAATATTAGAGCTGGTTACCATGCCCTTCTCCAGGGGATTTTCTTGACCCAGGTTTCAAACCCAGGTCTCCCACATTGCAGGCAGATTCTTTATCATTTGAACTACTTGGGACCTAAAATTTTCACTATAGGAACATTTTTTTGCTATAATATAGGAACAATAATATTAATAGTCCTTGATATTAAGAATTACAATTGCAACCATACCTTTAATACTTGCACTGGATCAGATACTTTGCTAAGGTTTTCACATTCATTATTTATTAAATAAAGGAAATATATCTCACCAAATGTGGTAATACATGTACTATTTCTATCTTATATTTGCTTATGAATATAGTCAGTATAATACATTAACTATTATGATTATAATGATTTCTTTATTATTTCTCATCTATCTTAAATTTTCTTAATTGATGATAACATCCCTATTTTCATAATAGACAGAAAATCTGCAGTGACAAAACAATGTGCATTATATGAATCTCCAGGGTACAGTTTGTTTATTTCTTATCAACTTCTGATGCTCAGCTGCTCAATAGATAATGAATAAATTAACAAATTAATTAGTGAGCCAAAAAAGGGAGAATTTCTGAATTCAATACCCATGGTATAGCAAAGCAAGATTATATTAATTATGTTCTCTATTTCATTTAGAGAGCTGTATTTTACACAGCAGCCTCCAAAATTTCTCAAAGCAAACCAAAAGAGATGTATGTTGTACCACCAGTGGAACAAATTGAATGTTTATTTAAATGGAGGCACCAGATTCTTTGACAATGAGACCAATTTGATTCCTCTAACTGCTGACTCATTTGAAAAGACCCTGATATTGGGAAAGGTCGAAGGCAGGAGGAGAAGGCGACAACAGAGCATGAGATGGCTGGATGGCATCACCGACTCAATGGACTCTGGGAGTTGGTGATGGACAGGGAGGCCTGGCGTGCTGTGGTTCATGGGGTCACAAAGAGTCAGACATGACTGAGCAACTGAACTGAACTGATTGCTCCTCTCCTTCCCCTTCCCACTAGTGACGAGGTCACAGACGTGCCACTTGGTTTGTTAAACAGCAGTGCACAGACAGTTGTGAATTCTCTGGATGCAGAACAGATTCATATAAAAGAGGGGCTGCTCTTTCTGAGATGTTAGATCTGGGAATTTACTGGATCTGCTCCCTTCTTTTTTTTTTTTTCAAAATCTTACAAAATATGAAGTTTTTGCTTCTACCATCAACATGTAAGTTATTAACAAACCATACCAAACCATTTGTATGCAAATGTTGAGGTAATGCCCTTTTGTGTACAAACTTCTAGTTTAAAAATGCTCATTTTGTAACAGCCAACAAAGTTAACTGGTAATGACATTGGCATTTTTGAGAAAATTAGATATTCATACATAAAAGAAATGAGACACCTATTTTACACTACTCAGAATTAAATAAAAATGTATTAAAGACTTAAATATAAGAGTAGACACTATAAAACTCCTAGAAGAAAATAGTTTTTAAAAAAAAGGCTGGACAGGGCTCTTGGCAATGATGATTTGGATGTGACATGTAAAGGACAAATAACAAGAGCAAAAATACACTTGTAGGACCATAACTGAAACGCTTCTGCACAGCAGAAGAAACAATTAACAGAACGGAAAGGCAGCCTATGGAATGGGAAATGGTATTTGCAAACTATGTATCTGACCACAGGCTAATACCCAAAATATATAAAGAATTCATATAACTCAATAGCAAAAAATTTCCAAATAATCCAATTAAAAACTGAGCAGAGGATTTGAATGGACATTTTTCAAAAGAAGATATATGAAAGGCCACAGGTACTTGAAAAGATGTTAAATATCACTAATCATCAGAGAAATGGAGTGAAAGCACAAGATATTATCTCATACCTACTAAAATGGTTACCATTAAAAAAGAAAGGGATACCAAGTGCACCGTTACTGTGACTGCAAATTGGTATAGCTGCTAGGAAAACAGTATGGAGGCTTCTCAAAAGCTTAAAAATAGAACTGCTTATACAAGCCATCAACTTCAATCCATAAGATACATCCAACTAAGACAAAAGCCTTAAGTCGAGGGGTATCTGCGCCCCTGTGTTCATTGCAGCACTATTTACAATAGCCAGGTGTAAAAACAATATGTGTCCAAATAAAGACGTAAGGATAGAGAAGTTGTGACACACATACAACAACGGGGTATTTTTCAGGAATTAAAAAGAAGGGAATCTGCCATTTGTGACAACATGAATGGAACTTGAGAGCATTATGCTAAGCAAAATAAATTAGACAGAAACACAAATTCTGAATGATTGCTCTTACACGTGGTATCCAAAAACAAAACAAGAAGCCCCACCAAACTCAAAAAAGATAAGGGTTTGTACCTATTAGAGGCGGTAGGTAGCGGGAGGAGGGAATGGCTGAAGGTGGTTGAAATGGTTGAAAAAGTACAAACTTCAGTTATAAGACAGGTAAATAGGAGGGGGTCACCAGGTAAAGAGTCCACTAGCAATGCAGGAGATGCAGTCCAACCCTTGGGCTGGGAAGGAGCCCACGGAGGAGCAAATGGCAACCCCTCTAGTATTCTTGCCTGAAAAATCCCATGGACAAAGGAGCCTGGTGGGATAGAATCTAAAGGGTGGCAGAGTCAGACAAGCCTGAGCCCCTGTGCACACGCAGGCACTAGGGATGCAATGCACACGCACAGTTAGCACTGCTGAATGACACATTTGAAAGCTATTAAGAGAGTAAATCATAAGAGTGGTCATCATAAAAACAAACTAACAAACAAACATTTTTTCCTCTTTTTTTGTATCTATATGAGATTATGGAGGTTAACCACTTATAGCCATTTTACAATACACTTAAAGTAAGATCATTATGCTGTGTACCTTAAACTTATATAGTTGTTTAGTTGATAGTCATGTCCAACTCTTTTGTGACCCCTGCATTGCAGCCCACCATGTTCCTCTGTCTATGGGATTTCCCAGGCAAGGACGTTGGAGTGGGTTGCCATTTCCGTCTCCGGGGGATCTTCTCAATTCAGGGACCAAACTCTTGTCTCCTGCATTGCAGATGGCCTCTTTACTAACTTGTATACCTGGTGGCTCAGAGGTTAAAGCGTCTGCCTCCAATGCGGGAGACCTGGGTTCGATCCCTGGGTCAGGAAGATCCCCTGGAGAAGGAAATGGCAACCCACTCCAGTATTCTTGCCTGGAGAATCCCATGGACGGAGGAGCCTGGTAGGCTACGGTCCACGGGGTCGCAAATAGTCGGACACGACTGAGCGACTTCGCCATAGTGCTATATGTCAATTTTATTGCAATAAATTTAGAAAAATTTAGGAGAAAAATAATCAGCATTTTGCATTAAATGCTATTTTGAGTAACAATCCATTTTCTTTACTTTTCTTGCCCTATTAAACTTTACTTAAATGGAAATATTTTTATGTAGCTACATTTCCTATTTATATGAACAGCAAATAATTGCTACTTTATATGTGATTGTATCCCTGGAGCAGGAAATGGCAATCTGCTGCAGCATTTTTGCCTGAAAAATTCCATGGACAGAAGTCTGGTTGGCTACAGCCCATGGAATCTCAAAGAGTCGGACACAACCGACACACTGAGCTCACATGTGATTCTATATCGGAGTTACATATCATTATTTTGCATCTAGGCTGTTTATTTAAAGAACTTCTACATTAAAAGAACAAAAAACTACAACACTAAAGGATGAAATTTTCATTGAAACGGCTCAGGAATTCCTGCTCTAAAAATTTTCAGGATGTTTCCAATGCCAGTATTAGAACATATGCTTATAACAAATAAAAGAGATATAATTCTTTACACCTGGGAGATATTTAAAATGAAATGTTTACTTAAAGAAAGAAATAAGATTCAATGTTTTTCCTCAAAGGAAAATTGATATAAAAATGTATCTCTTCTCTCCTTCCTCCTTCCTTCTTTCATTCCTTCTCCCCTTCCTTTCTTCTCTTTTTCTTTCCTTTCTTTCTTAGCAGAGGAATAAAGCTTCAAATATTGATATCATTGGAGTTCAAGAAATGAGATCCATTCTTTGGAGCCCTGAAGGATTAAAGATTATTGCCTGAGGGGACAAAGAGCTTGTCTCAGCAGACTCTATAACTACCTCAACTGAGGAAAAGGTGTGCACGGTCCTGCTACTGAGCTTTCTGTGAAGCTCTCTGATCATCACATCGTTGACAAGGTATCTCACATACGGGAACAAGAGCACAGATCCACAGACGCACTGCTCCGCCCTTCCATGCTCGGGGATTCAGCAAACACAGTCTGGATTATGCACAATGCTTAATGGAAATAGCCAGAAAACAGACTTGATCGTGCAGTAAACTGACAGGAATCTTAGCCTGAACGTTTGAAAGACAAAGACATCATTAAAAAAGAAAAAAAGGAGAGGGAGAATCATCAAATTATCAAGAATTGTCAAGCCATCCTAGTTTCAGGACCTATACAGTTCAAAGTTGAGTTAGAGGACTCCAAGCCAGGAAGGTTTATAGACTTCTAATTTTGTCTTCAAGATATTTAATTTTTTGCTTAAGCTCTTTTTAAAATGACAATTACAGGGAATCAAAAAAAAAAAAGCAAATTAAAACCAAAAAAGCAAAATCTCTGCTTTGTTAAGCTTTATGCATTCTCAAAGAGTTATCTATAAAGTAGAAGAATCTTGCTGAATAAATGAAGGTTAAATCATCAACAGCAAGATCATTATTTTCTCATTTAAAAGATCTATAAAAGGACGCAGCACTGCCCTTGCTGTATTAATTTGTGAGCATAAATACTTGAAGGTAAATGCTTGGGATATGTATCTGGTCCAAAGCTAAAATAGTAAATGAAAGCTAACTTCTATTTCTTTGAATCTATTTTTCTCCTAGATTATAAAGCAGATCAAATTATGATTTGTAAGGAAAGGAACCTTTCCTACTATATTTATCATATTGTGTATAATACTGTACTATATTTAAATATCAAATCATATTTAACATCTGTGACAAAAGGTGTATCCATATATATAAATAAATAAGGGTTGTGTTACTAGGAGTTCCCCTCATTGGTTTCACTTTATGTTTATTATGAACGAAGTTTGGCATATGCATATAATTAAGTGAGATTCTTTACATATTTAGCACAACTAATACACAGCAAAGTACCTAGAAGTAAGAGATTTGTGCCTAACTTTTGATGAGAAATTTTAACATTCTGGGGCTCGTTGTTGTTCAGTCACTCAGTCGTGTCCGACTCTTTGTGACCCTGTGGACGGCAGCATGCCAGTCCTCCCTGTCCTTCACTATCTCCTGGAGTTTGCTCAAACTCATGTCCATTGAGTCACTGATGCCATCCAACCATCTTACCTTCTGTAGTTCCCTTCTCCAGACTTTAATCTTTCCCAGCATCAGGATCCTTTTAATGAGTCGGCTCTTCCCATCGGATGGCCCAATGTATTGGAGCTTCAGCTTCAGCACCAGACTGTCTAATGATTATTCAGGATTGATTTACTTTAGGATGGACTGGTTTGATCTCCTTGCCGTCTAAGGGACTCTCAAGAGTCTTTGCCAACACCACAGTTCAAAAGCATCAATTCTTCATTGTTCAGTCTTCCTTATGGTCCAACTCTCACATCCATAAATGACCACTGGAAAAAAACATAGCTTTGACCAGGCAGACCTTTGTTGGTAAAGTAATGTCTCTGCTTTTGAATATGCTGTCTAGGTTGGTCATGACTTTTTTTCCAAGGAGCAAGCATCTTTTAATTTTTTGGCTGGAGTCACCATCTGCAGTGATTTTAGAGCACGAGAGAATAAAATCTGTTACTGTTTCCATTGTTTCACCATCTATTTGCCATGAAATAATGAGACCTGATGCCATGATCTTCGTTTTATGAATGTTGAGCTTTAAATCAACTTTTTCCACTCTCGTGTTTCACTTTCATCAAGAGGCTCTTTAGTTCTTCTTTGCTTTCTGCCATTAGGTGAAACCTCTGCATCTCTGAGGTTATTGATATTTCTCCCTGAAATCTTGATTCCAGCGTGTGCTTCTTCCAGCCCAGCGTTTCTCATGATGTACTCTGCATATAAGTTAAATAAGTAGGGTGACAATATACAGCCTTGACAAACTCCTTTCCCTATTTGGAACCAGTCTGTTGTTCCATGTCCAGTTCTAACTGTTGCTTCCTGACCTGCATGCAGGTTTCTCAAGAGGCAGGCCAGGTGGTCTGGTATTCCCATCTCTTGAAGAATTTTCCACAGTTTTTGTGATCCACACAATAAACAACCTTAGCATAGTCACTAAAGCAGAAGAAGTTTTTCTGGAACTCTCTTGCTTTTTCTATGATCCAGCATATGTTGGCAATTGGATCTCTTGTTCCTCTGCCTTTTCTAAAACCAGCTTGAACATCTCTAATTTCTTGGTTCAAGTACTGTTGAAGCTATCTTGGAGAATTTTGAGCATTACTCTGCTAGCATGTGAAATGAGTGCAATTGTGTGGTAGTTTGAACATTCTCTGGAATTGCCTTTCTTTGGAATTGAAATGAAACTTTATCTTTTCCCATCATGTGGCCACTGCTGAGTTTTCCAAATTTGCTGGCATATTGAATGCAGCACTTTAACACTTTTAGGATTTGAAATAGCTCGGCTGCAATTCCATTACCTCTACTAGCTTTGTTTGTAGTGATGCTTTCGAAGGCCCATTTGACTTCACACTCCAAGATGTCTGGCTGTATACGAGTGATCACACCATTGTGGTTATCTAGGTCGTGAAGATCTTTTTTTTATAGTTCTTCTGTGTATTCTTCTCACCTCTTCTTAATATCCTCTGCTTCTGTTAGGTCCCTATCATTTCTGTCCTTTGTTGTGCCCATCTTAGCATGAAATTTCCCCTTGGTATCTCTAATTTTCTTGAAGAGATCTCTAGTCTTTCCCATTCTATTGTTTTCCTCAATTTCTTTGCATTGATCACTGAGGAAGGCTTTCTTATCTTTCCTTGCTATTCTTTGGAACTCTGCATACAGATGAGTATATCCTTCCATTTGTCCTTCGTCTTTCACTTCTTTTTTTCTTGGCAATTTTGTTATGCCTCCTGAGACAATCATTTTGCCTTTCTTTTTCTCGGGGAGGGTTTTGATCACCATCTCCTGTACAATGTCATGAGCTTCTGTCCATAGTTCTTCAGGCTCTGTATCAGATCTAATCCCTTGAATCTGTTTGTCACCTACACTGTATTTTCATAAGGGATTTAATTTAGGTCTTACCTGAATGCTCCAGGAGTTGGTGATGGACAGGGAAGCCTGGCGTGCTGCAGTCCATGGGGTTGCAGAGTCAGACACGACTTGAGTGACTGAAGTGAACTGAACTGAATGCTTTAGTGTCTTTTCCTACTTCAATGTAGCCTGAATTTTTGCAATGAGTTCATGATCTGAGCCATAGTCAGTTCCTGGTCTTGTTTTTGCTGACTGCATAGAGTTTCTCCATCTTTGACTGTAAAGAATGGCCTTAATGGCCTTAATGTCCTTATTTGTAAAATCGTTTTTTGAAAAAAAAAAAATAGGTTAGAGCTAGTTGTTCAAGGTGTTATAATTTTTTTCTGGACAGGGCACAGAGACACATGCTTAAGAATCTATCTATATTATTCTTTCCTTTTCTATATAAAATAGCTTATTAACTGATTTACTTATTTTCTTGATCCTTAAAGATGTATTATTAAAGAAATATAGAGTCAGTTTTTAATTATTTTTTTCTCCAGCTTTTGCTTCGAGGAGCTTTCTTGTTTTATACATAAGAAGGTATGAAGTATTTCTCTGAAACTGCATGAAGAATAAGAATAAATAAAAACTATAAACCAGTTTTGTACCAGGTTTCAACAATAAAGAAATGCCTTTGGTTCTTTATATTACCTTTTGGACTATACACATGATTATAATTGACTGATCTAGTTACCTTTAATTCCAGTTTATCCCCATTTGATTCTAAGCAATTATCTGTCTAGATGAAGTAAGGAAATAAATCATCTGCATTTTATATGAGGTGTTGACATTTATTGATTTAATGTTCTCTTAAATACTTTCAGGGAAACAGTTTTTAAATTATAATAATAAGTGGACAGAAATTAATGGACCTAACAAGAGTAACATGTTGCTGTATAATTCACTGTCAAAATTTTGTGAGTGAATTTTATTTTCACCCTTTTTAGTAAGAGAAAATTATGGCTCATAGGCTATGTAGCTGTCCTTTGTAACTTGCACTGCTCCTTTCCCACGAGCAGTGAGAGGATACTGCACTATTGGTGAAGTGAAAGTCCCTCAGTCGTGTCCGACTCTTTGCGATACTATAGACTATACACCCTATGGGATTCTACAGGCCAGAATACTGGAGTGGGGAGCCTTTCCCTTCTTCAGGGGATCTTCCCAACCCAGTGGTCGAACTCAGGTCTCCCGCATTGCAGGTGGATTCTTTAGCAGCTGAGCCACCAATGAAAAACATAATTACTCCTTTTAGACACTGACATGTATTATGTTTCCTGCTTTCACAAGACTAAAAGTCCTTCAAAACAAAACCTTTGAAAAAAATATTGTACTCTAAATAATTCAGGAAGAAATAGATAATCTATTATGAATATAATAAATGATTAACAGACACTTCTGTATTAATATTTAATACAAAAATGTGTTACAATGTAACAAGCACTATCAGTTCAGTTCAGTCGCTCAGTCTTGGCCGACTCTTTGCGACCCGACAAATCGCAGCATGCCAGGTCTCCCTGTCCATCACCAACTCCCGGAGTTCACTCAAACCCATGTCCACTGAGTCGGTGATGCCATCCAGCCATCTCATCCTCTGCCATCCCCTTCTCCTCCTACCCCCAATCCCTCCCAGCATCAGAATCTTTTCCAATGAGCCAACTCTTCGCATGAGGTGGCCAAAGTACTGGAGTTTCAGCTTTAGCATCACTCCTTCCAAAGAAGACCCAGCGCTGATCTCCTTTAGAATGGACTGGTTGGATCTCCTTGCAGTCCAACTTTACTAAACATTGTATATAAAAACATGAAGCATAAATAATTCAGACTACCTTTCTTATAATCTCCAAGAAAGCTGTGAGTACGTATTAAATATGTCTTTCTATAAATACATAATCAGCCATCTTTCACCTTGTAATTCCTTTCATGTTCTTTACCTTGTGCTCTGTCAGTTTTACCCAATCCTTTATCTATCCTCTTGATTTTTTGGCTTGTTTTCATCTTTAAAACAACATGAATTACAGCTTCTCTTTTTCATATGCAAATAAATTATATTTCAAAATTGTTATACTTTATCAGGTTTGATTGTTGGCTCAGTGGTAAAGAATCCACCTGCCAGTGCAGGGGATGTGAGTTCAATCCCAGAGTCAGAAAGATCCTCTGGAGAGGGAAATGGCAATCCAGTTCAGTATTCTTGCCTGGGAAATCTCATGGACAGAGGAGCCCTAGAGGGCTACAATTCATGGGATTGCAAAAGAGTTGGACATGACTTACTGACTAAACAACAGACAACATAGATACATGCAAGGTAAGTATAAAATTAGAATATACCACTTATCCCATATCAGTTTCATATTTAACCATCTTTAATAAAATCAGCAGATGACACCACCCTTATGGCAGACAGTGAAGAGGAACTAAAAAGCCTCTTGATGAAAGTGAAAGAGAAGAGTGAAAAAGTTGGCTTAAAGCTCAACATTCGGAAAACGAAGATCATGGCATCTGGTCCCATCACTTCATGGGAAATCGATGGGGAAACAGTGGAAACAGTGTCAGAATTTATTTTTGGGGCTCCAAAATCACTGCAGATGGTGATTGCAGCCATGAAATTAAAAGGCGCTTACTCCTTGGAAGAAAAGTTATGACCAACCTAGATAGCATATTCAAAAGCAGAGACATTACTTTGCCAATAAAGGTCTGTCTAGTCAAGGCTATGGTTTTTCCTGTGGTCATGTATGGATATGAGAGTTGGACTGTGAAGAAAGCTGAGTGTCGAAGAACTGATGCTTTTGAACTGTGGTGTTGGAGAAGACTCTTGAGAGTCCTTTGGACTGTAAGGAGATCCAATCAGTCCATTCTAAAGGAGATCAGGCCTGGGTGTTCTTTGGAAGGAATGATGCTAAAGCTGAAACTCCAGTACTCTGGCCACCTCACGTGAAGAGTTGACTCACTGGAAAAGACTTTGATGCTGGGAGGGATTGGGGGCAGGATGAGAAGGGGAATACAGAGGATGAGATGGCTGGATGGCATCACCGACTCGATGGACTTGAGTTTGAGTGAACTCCGGGAGTTGGTGATGGACAGGGAGGCCTGGCATGCTGCTATTCATGGGGTCACAAAGAGTTGGACATGACTGAGCGACTGAACTGAACTGAACTGAAAAAAGTTAGGATTTTTCTAACATTAATAGCAATAAAAATTTTGTTGTCAATAAAGATTAGGTTAAGGGAGCAATAGATAGATCATAACAAGTTCACTCAAAAAAAAAAAAAAAGAAAGAAAGAAAAAGAGAAGTGAGCTGCTTTTGCCTTAATAGGAAATATAGAGATGGTGAAAAGAGTTCAAGTGTCAAAATTTTACCTTAGGTTGAATTCTTGCCTTATTTGAAATCATAGTGAAGGGCTGTCTCCTTTTAGACACCTGTGTTTAACCATACTGTTTTCTGATACAAACTATTTTTCTTCTGTTACAAGTGTCTATGCTACATTGTTAAATCTGAAGTCTGGGGTCAAAGAAGACAGTATCACTTCATGATTCAGTCACAGTACAAGAGGCGTTCTCCCATACCCCTCTGATGCCTGAAGTGCTCTTGTGAGTTTCCAGAGCTTAGCCTTCCAAAGAAGGGAAGGCTAAAGTGAATCTCAGACATGGGTTAAAGCAACTTTTAGATTCTCACTATTGTGGAAAATAAACCCCCCATCTTGAAATTTTACTTCAGATTGATTAGGCAAATAAATGATGCTTGAAAAAGCTGTTCCACTTCAAAATCTTTGGCTTTTGCACACTGTTCTCAGTTTGATTTTTGAAAAAAACCTCTCTTCTCTGCCAATTGTGCTACCCCCAATGGTCTTTTGGCATTATCTGTTGGGTTATTGTATGATCTCAGTGTACACGAAATGCAAGCAGCTGAAAAACGTACTTTATATTAAAGATATACTCAAGTTTTTAAATGGAGAAACAAAAAAAACCTTAATGGAAGTGTGGAAATCAATCCAAAGAAACTACAAAATTGACTTAACTTGACAGGTTTAGACTTATTAAGCTAAACGGACTATTCAGTTGGATAGTGAAGTTCAGGAAATACAGTTATTGTTCTGTTACATTGGTGACTCTTGAGATTTGGCCTCTGAGGTTGTTTCAGGACAAATCTTTTACAAAACATCTATGTAAAACTCTCTCTTTACCCTTCCGGTGTGTCGGTCACGATATTTAGTCAGTTACTATTGATGTTTACCAAATATTATTTTGCTAATTTTAAGAATTTAAAGTCTCATATATCCATGGTACACTCATTTAAAGCCCCAGCACCTCTCACCAGGATTGTTTGCATTCTTGATTAATCCCTGGAGCATATAGGATAACTCGTCCTAACTAGATGTATGAGGAAGTGGAGAATCTACAGCAAGACTGAAGCCCTACGGTTATTCTAAGAAAAGCACCCACCCCTTCAGTCTCACTTTTTTTTTCTATTATGCGTATTACTAGTCACTAAAAATCAAGTGATACTTTTCTATCACTTGATTTGGTAAAAAGGCTTTACTGTTTTCAGCTTATAAGACCCATTTTCTTAAGCTAACATGTTTCATAAATCATCAGACAATAAGAATGTTAGTGGCTCTATGAAAGATATATTTGGGAAGGCCTTTTTAAAATATTCAAATAAAATTAGAATCTAAAATTTTATATTATTTAATTTATAATTTGAACTTATAGGTCATACAATTTTAACATGATTATACTTAGCATATGTAGTGAGATAAGTTTGATACTTTGCAATAGAAAATTTGTGGTGACTGAGGGTTTTCTGCTCAATGATAGTCAGCATTGGAGAAGCAATTATTGTATGCTGAAAGCAACCATATAACCTCATGATTACACCCATATGAATGCCTTTAGAGTTTACTCAGATGAGTACACAGCAAGATGACAAAAAACCATTCAAGCAATAGACACAGACTCCACGCTTCTGAGTTAGTGCACTGTGAGTAATACAAAGCTAAAAGAGACCTAAGATATAGGAGTTTAAAGTCGTAAGATATAGAACTTCAGTGCACTAGATTTTTCATGTCACTTCCAAGGGCTCACAGAGTACCTGTAATTCAGATTATACATCACTAGCTTATATGGAGACTGTTAAGAAAAATCTTGGGTTACCACAAAACATTTTAGCTGGGCCAAGAGCATTATGAGGACAGGCATTTTAAAAAGAGAGAGAAAGAAAGAGCTGCTCTTGTTGAACACCTCATCAAAAACCCCAAGTCAGGACTGCTTTACCTTTCTGAATCATCCTGTAAATCTGATTATTTTATAAGGGGGATCAAGTGAAGAGAAATGACAGAAAATTCACGTTCAGGCTTTGAATAACTGCAGTTCAGATAAACGCTGAGCCTTCATGAGAAATGAGTATCTTGTAGAGTCAGAGTGGCAAGTAATGGATACAAACTCATGATAAGTCATTCAGCAGAGGCTTGACACAAACAAGGAATCTGTGACCACTGAAGTGGGTGCAAGCAACAGAAACTAGAAAACATACAAAAATTGAAAAGATGACTTTGGTGGATTTTGTGAAAGATAGCATCCTTTGCTGCGTAGCTCTGCTGAAATGTCGTCAGTTCAGAACTTTACCTGTTCGATGTCTAGGAGGACCTGTGACTCATGCTACTTCTTCCCTTTTCCCATTTGCTATTCAGGGTCCTGGCTGGATTCCTGGAACACAGGGGACATTTAGAAAATGGGTTAATCAAGTATAATAAATCAAAGTATTCCATATATTATGCAGTTAGTGGCTACTTGGTTATTTTCCATAATGAAAAATAGTATAAATAATCTGAGTTTCTCAGTCTTTTTCTACCAAACACTCTTTTCATATCCAATTCAAGACATAAATAACTAGTAGTTATCTCTCTTGCAATTGGTATTTCAAATGCCCATTTGTATTTCTCTTCAAATTCCTTCCCAGGAAATATTTAATGAGTGCTTGTTAATTATGTCTGTGTTCAAAGATGGGATGTATCATTTGTAAGAAAGATCAAGTTTTGGCCTTTCATGGAGCATCTATTTTAATGAAAGAAAAAGACATGTGATGCAAAATTACATAATACAATTTATCAGATAAATAAAATGGGAAGTGAGAATAAAGAATAATAGAGGTGATTTTTAGATAGAGTTAATCAAGGAAGGCCTCTGTGCAAAACTAGCATCTATGATACACAATTTCAGGAAAATAAAAGGCAAATATGATGATTTCATGGAATGAAGAGTTTTGTGAAGCAGAGGATTAGAAAGAAGTCCACTGAGGGTGGGGCTTATGAGTGAATGGGAGACTGACAAGCAAGAACCAGATGTTCCGTGGTTGTGGAGATGCTTGGATTTTATTTTGATTGTGACAGAAGCCACCAAAAGTTTTGAAAAGAAAGTGATCTGATCTAATTTAGGCACTAAAATGATCATACTGACTGCTCTGTGGGAAAGAGGTAAGAAAATGGAATACAGCAAGAAGAGTCTATTGCAGCCTATGGTGGCTAAAGTGGGGTGATATTAATATAAAACTGGAGAGAACAGTTTGGATTCAGCCTTTATTTTCAGGCAGGAACAATGTGACTTCCTATAGATGAGAATTAGGTATAAAGGAAAGGAAGGAGTCAGATATGACTCCTCATATTTTGGCTTAAAATAACCAGATGTTTTGATGGCCTCATTTATTCAAGTAGGGAAGAAAGGGAATTTGAATTTGAAGATACCATTTTTGCATTATTTTTCAACCTGGGTATCAAATGTACTGGCTTATGCATTTAGAATTCTTTACGAGAGTAAATTAAGTTGTCCTTTTAGTTGGTAAACTAACTCTCAGTATGATAACATATATCAACAATCCTAAAAGCAAGTATCAGTAAACAAGGAAAAGGCTTTACTGAGAATTCTCTTCAGAAGTCATATAAGTGTTTTCAATATTATTATTATCCCTTTGTTAGGAAAGAAAATATTTTACCAAATATTTTACCAAGAATTTTACCAAAATCTTGCCTTCTTTATCCACATACACTCCCACTGGACTATTGTAATGTACCAAAAACCCCAAGGAAATACTGACAAATGAAAAGTTTAAGTATTTCATTCAAGGTGAAATAACAGTTCATTTAAACTTCCTATTGTTAAATATTATTACTAAAATAAGTGTTTTATCCAGTAGAATAAGGATATCTTGGTTTTCCCAGGTGGCTCAGTAATAAGGAAACTGCCTGTCAATGCAGACATGGGTTCAATCTTTGGGTCAGGAAGATCCCCTGGAAAAGAAAATGGGAATTCATTCCAGTCTTCTTGCCTGGGAAATGCCATGGACAGAGGAGCCAGGCGGGCTATAGTCCACAGGGTGGCAAAAGAATCAGACACGGCTTAGCGACTAAACAACAACAAGATAAGGACGTCTTAACTGACTAGACGTTCACAAATTTTATTTCCTTTGTCTTTTGAGGTAACTTCATTAACTGTTTTTGCTTTTTTTTTTTTTTTTTTTTTTTTTGCATTTTACCCACCCAGCATTCATTCTCTTGGTTTAATTCAAATCATTTCAGTGTACTTTTATAGAATTCTGTATCTACTACATGGTTGGTCTTTAGATCAGGATATTTTCTTTTGTTCTTAACTGAAATGATAGATTTGTGCCATCAAACCAAATTGGAATTTTTCTTCTATTACTTTCCAGTAAGAATAGAGTTCAGAAAGGAAATAATACAGATGCTTTTATTCCAAGGACAGAGTCTTAATGAAATCTTAAGTGGTCCCTATGAGAGAAATATCTTTTCCTTCCCAAGTCTTATTTTTCAGCTGTTATTTATATTACATGTCCTTTCATATCCTTCAAATAAATGTCTTTTTTTTCAAATCCAGTTATTCATATTTGGTTTATAAATTCTACAGACATAGAAATTTAGATATATGAGGCTTTCTTTTATCCAAAGAATTTTAGTATTGCCTTTTTTGAGGAAGTACAGAAGCTTGTGGAGTTTAAGTATGTTCAGAAAATATCTGGAAATAGTAAATTACTACAAAATCATCTTGCAAAAAAAGTGGCAACTGAAGCACTATTGGTAATTGATTCATGCTAAAATAAAGCTGCTGTTGTGGTTCAGTCACTAAGTTGTGTCCAACTCTTTGTGACCCCATGGAATGCAGCACACCAGGCTCTTCTGTCCTTCATTATCTCCATGAACTTGCTCAAATTCATGTCCATTGAATTGGTGATGCTATCTATCTAACTCATCCTGTCAACCTCTTCTGTTGCCTTCAATCGTTCCTGGGATCAGGGTCTTTTCTGATGAGTCAGTTCTTTGCATCAGGTGACCAAAGTATTGGAGCCTCAGTTTCAACATCAGTTCTTCCAATGATTAATCAGTGTTTTGATTTCCTTTAGCATTGACTGGTCTGATCTCCTTGCAGTCAGAGGGACCCATGGGAGTCATCTTCAGCACCACAATTAGAAAGCATCGATTCTTTGGCACGCAGCCTTCTTTATGATACAACTCTCACATCTGTACATGACTGGTGGAAAAACCATAGCTTTGACTATACGTACTTTTGCTGGAGGGCTTCCCTGGTGGCTCAGAGGTTAAAGCGTCTGCCTCCAATGCGGGAGACCTGGGTTCGATCCCTGAGTCGGGAAGATCCCCTGGAGAAGGAAATGGCAACCTGCTCCAGTATTCTTGCCTGGAGAATCCCATGGACGGAGGAGCCTGGTAGGCTATAGTCCCCGGGGTCGCAAAGAGTCAGACATGACTGAGCGACTTCACCATCACCACTTCTGTTGGTAAAATAATGTCTCTGCTTTTTAATATGCTCTCTAGGTTTATCATAGCTTTTTAAAAATTCTTTCATTCAATTTCAAGACTGGAGTCGCCATCTGCAGTGAATTTTGAGCTTATGAAAATAAAATCTGTCACTGCTTCCAATTTTTCCCCCTTCTATTTGCCATGAAGTGATGGACCTGATGCCATGATCTTAGCTTTTTGAATGCTGACTTTCAAACCAGCTTTTTAACTGTCCTCTTTCACTCTCATCAAGAGGCTTTTAAATCCTCTTCACTTTCTTCCATTAGACTGGTATCATCTGCACCTTTGTGATTTTGATATTTCTCCTCGCAACCTTGATTCCAGCTTGTGATTCATCCAGCCCAGCATTTTGTACTCTGAATAGAAGTTTAATAAGCAGGGTGACAATATACAGCCCTACTGTACTCCTTTCCCAATTTTGAAGCAGTCCATTATTCCATGTCTGGTTCTAACTAATAGCTTCTTAACCCATATACAGGTTTCTCAGGAGACAGGTAAGGTGGCTGGTACTCCTATCTCTTTAAGAATTTCCCACAGTTTGTTGTGAGCCACACAGTCAAAGGCTTCCTAGCCTAGTCAAGGAAGCAGATGTTTTTCAGGAACTCTCTTTTATTGTCCATGTCCAACAAATGTTGACTATTTGATCTCTGGTTCCTCTGACTCATTGAAGCCTAGCTTATACATCTGGAAGTTCTTGTACTATTGTAGAAGAACTTCAGGCCCTTTTGAAGCCTAGCTTGAGGTATCTTGAGCACAACCTTCCTAACGTGAAATGAGTGCAGTTGTGTGGTACTTTGAACATTCTTTAACATTGCCTTTTATTGGGATTGAAATGAAAACTGACCTTTTCCAGTCCTGAGCCACTGTTGCATTTTCCAAATTTGCTGATATATTGAATGCAGCACTTTGATAGCATCACCTTTTAGGATTTTAAATACCTCAGCTGAATTCCATTACCTCCACTAGCTTTGTTAGTACTAATGCTTCCTAAGGAACACTTGACCTCACACTCCAAGATGTCTGGCTTGAGGTGGGTGACCACACTATTGTGATTATCTGGGTCATTAAGACCATCTTTATAGAGTTCTTCTGTGTGTTCTTGTCCCATCTGCTTTTAAAAATATTATTTTTAATTGGAGGATAATTACTTTACAATGTTGTGATGGATTTCTGCCATATGTCAACAAGAAATAACCACAGGTACACATGTTCCCTCACTTCTGAACCTCTGTCCTTATCTCCTCTCCATCTGCTTAATCTCTTCTGCTTCTGTTAGGTCTTTACGGTTTCTGTCCTTTATCCTGCCCATGTTTGCATGAAATGTTCCATTGGTATCTCTAATTTTCTTGAAGAGAGCGCTAGTCTTTCCCATTCTATTGTTTTCCTCTATTTCTCTGCATTTTTCATGTAAGAAAGCCTTGTTTTCTCTCCTCCTCCTGCCAACAGAGGATGAAATGGTTGGATGGCATCACTAACTTGATGGACAGGAGTTTCAGCAATCTCCAGAAGCTGGTGATGGACAGGGAGGCCTGGCATGCTGCAGATCACGGGGTCACAAAGATTTGGACACGACTGAGCAACTTAACTGAACTGTTCTCTCTCTTTGCTCTTCTCTGGAACTTTGCATTCAGTTGGGTATATCTTTCCTTTTCTCCCTTGCCTTTCACTTATCTTCTTTACTCAGCTATTTATAAAGCTTCCTCAGACAACCAATTTGCCATTTTGCATTTCTTTTTCTTTCGGATGATTTTGGTCACTGCCTTCTCTACAGTGTTACGGACCTTCATCCATAGTTCTTTAGGCACTCTCTCTACCAGATCGAATCTCTTGAATCTATTATTCATTGCCATGGTTTTTTACCTAAATCAAATACCTTATGATTATAGGCATTTGATTTAGGTCATATTTGAATGGTTTAGTGGTTTTCCCTACTTTATTTTCAATTTAAGCCTGAATTTTGCAAAAAGAAAACATAATCTGAGCCACAGGCAGTTTAGGTCTTGTTTTCACTGACTGTATAGAGCTTCTCCATCTTCAGCTGCTAAGAACATAATCAATCTGATTTCAGTATTGATGATTTGGTGATGTCCATGTATAGAGTCTCTTGGGTTGTTGGAAAAGGGTATTTGCTATTACTTGTGTGTTCTCTTGACAAAATTCTGCTAGCCTTTATCCTGTTTCATTTTGTACTCCAAGACCAAACTTGACTGTTATTCCAGGTTCCTCTTGATTTCTTACTTTTGCATCCTATTCCCCTATGATGAAAAGGACACCATTTTGGTTTTGGTTTTATTTCAGGTAGATGTTGTCAGTTTTCAAAGAACCTATCAATTTCAGCTATTTGGCATCAGTGGTTTGGGAACAGACTTGTATTATTATGATGTTAAATGGTTTGCCTTTTAAACAAAGCAAGATCATGTTGAAACAAGTTAATTTATTATTGACACACTATGTAATAGTCAATTCTGATCACTTAAACTGTTTTTGATAAGATAAAAATAATAAATATAAAGACAAATTTGACTTCAAAAATTTCAAATAACTAGAACTTTCTGTTCAGTTGCTGAGTAGTGTTCAACTCTTTGCAACCCCATGGACTGCAGCATGCCAGGCCTCCCTGTCCATTACCATCTCCCAGAATTTGCTCAAATTCATGTTCATCAAGTTGGTGATGCCATCCAACCATCTCATCCTCTGTCATCCCCTTCACCCCCTGCTTTCAATCTTGCCCTGCATCAGGGTCTTTTCCAATGAGTCAGTTCTTTGGATCAGGTGGCCAAAGTATTGGAGTTTCAGCCTCAACATCACTCCCTCCAATGAACACTCAGGACTGATCTCCATTAGGATGGACTGGTTGGAACGCCTTGCAATCCAAGGGACTCTCAAGAGTCTTCTCCAACAAACACCACAGTTCAAAAGCATCAATTATTCGGTGTTCAGTCTTCTTTATAATCCAACGCTCACATCCATACATGAATACTGGAAAACCATAGCTTTGACTAGAAGGACCTTTGTTGGCAAAGTAATGTCTCTGCTTTTTAATATGCTGTCTAGGTTGGTCATAGTTTTTCTTTCAAGGAACAAGCATCTTTTAATTTCATAGCTGCAGTCACCATCTGCAGTGATTTTGGAGCCCAAGTAAATCAAGCCTCTCAGTGTTTCTATTGTTTCCCCATCTATTTGCTGTGGAGTGAGGGGACCAGATGCCATGATCTCAGTTATTCAAAAGTTGAGTTTTAAGCCAACTTTTTCACTCTCTTCTTTCACTTTCATTAAGAGGCTCTTTAGTTCTTCACTCTGCCTTTAAGTGTGGTGTCATCTGCATATCTGAGGTTATTGATATTCCTCCCAGAAATCTTGATTCCAGCTTGTGCTTCATTCAGCCCAGTATTTCTCATGATGTACTCTGCAGAGCAGTTAAATAAGCAGGGTTACAATATGCAAACTTGACGTACTCCTCTCCCAATTTGGAACCATTCCATCGTTCCATGTCCAGTTCAAACTGTTGCTTCTTGACCTGCAAGCAGATTTTTCAGGATGCAGGTCAGGTGGTCTGCTATTCCTGTCTCTTTCAGAACTGTCCATGGTTTATTGTGATCCACACAGCTTTGGTGTAATCAATAAAGCAGAAGTAGATGTTTTGTTCTGGAATGCTCTCGCTTCTTCTATGATCCAACGGATGTTGGGAATTTGTTCTCTGGTTCCTCTGCCTTTTTTGAAACCAGCTTGAACATCTGGAAGTTCCCAGTTCACGTTCTGTTGAAGCCTGGCTTGGAGAATTTTGAGCATTACTTTGGTAGTGTGAGATGAATGCAGTTGTTTGGTAGTTTGAATATTCTTTGGCATTGCCCTACTTTGGGATTGGAATGAAAGCTGACCTTTTCCAGTCATGTGTCCACTGCTGAGTTTTCCAAACTAGAACTTTATAACATAACAAATTCGCTTAAGGTTTTATTTTACATACTTCTAAAGTAGTAGATCCCTTGGTAATGTGCCATTTTAACACTTCCATCAACTCAGGTAAATTGGGATGGTGCGGTCCTTCAGTGTGGGCTTCCCTGGTAACTCAGTGGTAAAGAATCCACCTGCAGTGCAGGAGCCGCAGGAGACGATGGTTCAGTCCCGGGTCAGGAAGATCTCCTGGAGGAGCGCATGGCAACTCACATCAGTATTCTTGCCTGAAGAATCCCCATGGACAGAGACACCTAGCAGGCTAGAGTCTATAGGATCGAGTCACAGAGAGTTAGACAAGACTGAAGCAACTGCACATATCACTCCCTTAGTGTAGTTCTTCATATTTACAAACATCTATTTTCCTATCAGTAAATTTCCAAATAAAGCTCTGATAAATTCTGGAGCCTGTACAGAGCTAGTCACAGAGTCTATATATTTGATAAAAAATTATGGAATGCATTTCCCCATGATTCTCTGTATTGTTGATATCAACTCTATCTGGATATTCTGTATATTCATTTACACCTGAAATAAATTTAAGAAACCTGAAATGATGTGAAGTCATTTTAGAGCACTTCTGGGACTTCAGTTCAGTTCAGTTCAGTTCAGTCACTGAGTCGTGTCTGAGTCTTTGTGACCACATGAATTGCAGCACGCCAGGCCTCCCTGTCCATCACCAAATCCCAGAATTCACGCAAACTCGTCCATCGAGTCGGTGATGCCATCCAGCCATCTCATCCTCGGTCAACCCCTTCTCCTCCAGCCCCCAATCCCTCCCAGCATCAGAGTCTTTTCCAATAAGTCAACTCTTTGAATGAGGTGGCCAAAGTATTGGAGTTTCAGCATCAGCATCAGTCCCTCTAATGAACACCCAGGACTGATCTCCTTCAGAATGGACTGGTTGGATCTCCTTGCAGTCCAAGGGACTCTCAAGAGTCTTTGCCAACACCACAGTTCAAAAGCATCAATTCTTCGGCGCTCAGCTTTCTTCACAGTCCAACTCTCACATCCATACATGACCACTGGAAAAACCATAGCCTTGACTAGACAGACCTTTGTTGGCAAAGTAATGTCTCTGCCTTTGAATATGCTATCTAGGTTGGTCATCACTTTCCTTCCAAGGAGTAAGCTTCTTTTAATTTCATGGCTGCAGTCACCATCTGCGGTGATTTTGGAGCCCCAAAATAAAGTCTGACACTGTTTCCACTGTTTCCCCATCTATTTCCCATGAAGTGATGGGACCAGATGCCATGATCTTCATTTTCTGAATGTTGAGCTTTAAGCCAACTTATTCACTCTCCTCTTTCACTTTCATCAAGAGGCTTTTTATTTCCTCTTCACACTCTGCCATAAGGGTGGTGTCATCTGCATAGCTGAGGTTTTGATAGTTCTCTCAGCAATCTTGATTAATGTTTACATGGTATAAATCTGATATTCTTGTACTTTCAACCTGCCTGAATTGTTATATTTGAAATGAGCTTAAAAGACAGCAAACGCTTGAGTCCTGTTTCTCCATTAAGTATGCTAACATTGCTGATTTGAATTATATGTTAAGCCATTTACATTTATTATAATTATAAACCTGTTAGGGATCAAGGTTACCATTAAAATTTTGTTCTCATGTATGTTACTTATGATTATTTTTTCTGTGAGTTCTTTGTTTTCTTCTAGTCTTCTGTGGGTTATCTAAATGTTTTTTTAAATTCCATTTTTATTTATCTACAGTGCTTTTGAGTGTATTTCTTTGAATAACTGTATAAGTCATTTACTCTAAGCACTTAATTATATGCACATAGCTTACCACATTCTGCTGATGGTAACATTTCATCAGAAATTTTACCTCACTTATCTACTCTATCTCCAGGTTCACTGATTCTCTCTTGGTACCCTCCATTCTGTGGCCTTATTTTGCTTTTCATTTTGGTTTGTATTGTATTTCAAATTCAAAAATGTTCATTTTTTAAAATATATTTTTAAACTAATTTATTTATTCTAATTGGAGGCTAATTATTTTAAAATATTTTAGTGGTCTTTGCCATACATTGACATGAATCACTCACAGGTATACATGTGTCCCCCATATCAAACTCCCCTCCCACATCCCTCCCTCCCCATCCCTCAGGGCTGTCCCAGTGCGCTGGCCATGACTACCCTGTTTCATGCATCAAACTTGGACTCGTGATCTATTTCACATACGGTAATATACATGTTTCAACACTATTCTTTCAAATCATCCCACCCTCGCCTTCTCCCACAGAGTCCAAAAGTCTGTTCTTTTTAGCTATGTCTCTTCTTCTGTCTCGTGTATAGGGTCATCATTACCATCTTTCTCAATTCCATATATATGTGTTAGTATATACTGTATTGCTGTTTTTCTTTGACTTACTTCACTCTGCATAATAGGCTCCAGTTTCATCCACTTCATTAGAACTGATTCAAATGTATTCTTTTTAATAACTGAGTAATATTCCATTGTGTATATGTACCACAGCTTTCTTATCCATTCATCTGCTGATGGATATCTATTTTGCTTCCATGTCCTAGCTATTATAAACAGTGCTGTAATGAATATTGGGGTATATGTGTCTGTTTCAATTCTGGTTTCCTTGGTGTGTTTGCCCAGCAGTGGGATTGCTGGGTATATGGCAGTTCTATTTCTAGCTTTTTAAGAAATCTCCACACTGTTCTCCATAGTGGCTGTACTAGTTTGCATTCCCACCAACAGTGTAAGAGTGTTCTCTTTTTCTCCACACCCCCTCCAGCATTTATTTTTTGTAGATTTTTTGATGGCAACCATTCTGACCAGCATGGAATGTACCTCACTGTGGTTTTGATCTGAATTTCTCTGATAATGAATGATGTTGAGCATCTTTTCATGTGTTTGTTAGCCATCTGCATGCCTTCTTTGGAGAAATGTCTGTTTAGTTCTTTGGCTTTTTTCTTTTTTAAGAAAATCCTGATGGACATTTTCGCCAGGATTTATTTTTCAATTAATTTTTTTTATTGAAAGTTAATTGCTAGCAAAAAAAAAAAAAAAGAAAGAAAGTTAATTGCTTTATAGAATTTTGCTGATTTCTGTCAAACCTCAACAGGAATCAGCCATAGGTATATATATATCCCCTCCCTTTTGAAACTCTCTCCCATCTCCCTCCCCAGTTTAGGTCGTTTATTTTTCTGGTATTGAGCTGCATGTGCTGCTTGTATATTTTTGAGATTAATTCTTTGTCATCTATTTCATTTGCTATTATTTTCTCCCATTCTGAAGGCTATTTTTTTCACCTTGCTTATAGTTTCCTTCATTGTGCCTAAGTTTTTAAGTTTAATTAGGTCCCATTTTTTAACTTTTGCTTTTATTTCCATTATTCTGGGAGGTGGGTCATAGAGGATCTTGCTGTGATTTACGTTAGAGAGTGTTTTGCCTATGTCTTCCTCTAAGAGTTTTATAGTTTCTGGTTACATTTAGATCTTCAATCCATTTTGAGTTTAATTTTGTGTATGGTGTTAGAAAGTGTTCTAGTTTCATTCTTTTACAGGTAGTTGACCAGTTTTTCCATCACCACTTGTTAAAGAGATTGCCTTTTCTCCATTGTATATTCTTGCCTCTTTTGTCAAAGATAAGGTGTCCATGCTACTGCCACTAAGTTGCTTCAGTCATGTCCAACTCTGTGTGACCCCATAGATGGCCTCCTACCAAGCTCCTCTGTCCCTGGGATTCTCCAGGCAAGAATACTGGAGTGGGTTGC
The DNA here is from genome assembly GCF_032405125.1 of Capricornis sumatraensis. Taxonomy (NCBI): domain Eukaryota; kingdom Metazoa; phylum Chordata; class Mammalia; order Artiodactyla; family Bovidae; genus Capricornis; species Capricornis sumatraensis. Next base: position 1,866,210 of record NC_091091.1, on the reverse strand, counting down.
CATTTCCTTCTCCAATGCATGAAGTGAAAAGTGAACGTGAAGTCGCTCAGTCATGTCCGACTCTTAGTGACCTCATGGACTGCAGCCTACCAGGCTCTTCTGTCCATGGGATTTTCCAGGCAAGAGTACTGGAGTGAGGTGCCATTGCCTTCTCTGTAAGGTCTCCATAGGTGCATGGATTTATCTCTGGGCTTTCTATTTTGTTCTATTGATCCATATTTCTGTGTTTGTGCCAGTACCATACTGTCTTGATGACTGTGGCTTTGTAGTATAGTCTGACGTCAGGCAGGTTGATTCCTCCATTTCCATTCTTCTTTCTCAAGATTGCTTTGGCTATTCAAGGTTTTTTGTATTTTCATAAAAATTGTGAAAGCATTTGTTCTAGTTATCTGAAAAATACTGTTGGTAGCTTGATAGGGATTGCATTGAATCTATAGATTGCTTTGAGCTGTATACTCATTTTCACCATATTGATTCTTCCAATTCATGAACATGGTATATTTCTCCATCTATTTGTGTCATCTTTGATTTTTTTTATCAGTGTTTTATAGTTTTCTACGTATAGGTCTTTTCTTTTTTCTTTAGGTAGATTTATTCTTAAGTATTTTATTATTTTAGTTGCAATGGTGAATGGAATTGTTTCCTTAATTTCTCTGTTTTCTCATTGTTATTGTATAGGAATGAAAGGGATTTCTGCGTATGAATTTTATATCCTTGTTGCAACTTTATTATACTCATTGATTAGCTCTAGTAATTTTCTGGTGGTGTCTTTAGGGTTTCCTATGTGAAGGATCATGTTATCTGTAAACAGTTAAAGAGCTTTACTTCTTTTCCAGTCAGGATTCCTTTTATTTCTTTTTCTTCTCTGATTGTTGTGGCTAAATCTTCCAAAACTATGTTGATAGTAATGGTGAGAGTGGGCACCCATGTCTTGTTCCTGACTTTAGGGGAAATGCTTTCAATTTTTCACCATTGGAGATAATGCTTGCTGTGGGTTTATTATATGTGGCTTTTATTATGTTGAGGGATGTTCCTTCTATGCCTGCTTTCTGGAGAGCTTTTATCATATATGGATGTTGAATTTTGTCAAAGGTTTTCTCTCCATCTATTGAGATAATCATGTGGTTTTTATCTTTCAATTTGTTAATGAAATTTATTGATTTGCAAATATTGAAGAATCCTTGCATCCCTGGGATAAAGCCCACTTGGTCATGATGTATGATCTTTTTAATATGTTGTTGAATTCCTTTTGCTAGAATTTTGTTGAGGATCTTTGCATCTATGTCCATCAGTGATATTAGCCTGCAGTTTTATTTTTTTTCTGTGGCATCTTTGTCTGGTTTTGGTACTAGGGTGACTATGGCCTCATAGGTTTGGCAGTTTACCTTCCTCTGCAATTTTCTGGGAGAGTTTGACTAGGACAGGTGTTAGCTCTTCTCTAATTTTTTGACTGAATTCACCTGTGAGGTCATTGTGTCCTGGGCTTTAGTTTGTTGGAAGATTTCTGATTTCAGTTTCAATTTCCGTGCTTGTGATGGGTCTGTTAAGATTTTCTATTTCTTCCTGGCTCAGTTTTGGAAAGTTATACTTTTCTAAGAATTTGTCTATTTCTTCCAAGTTGCCCATTTTCTCGGCATATAGTTGCAGATAGCAGTCTCTTAAGATCCTTTGTATTTCTGTGTTGTCTGTTGCGATCTCTCCATTTTCATTTCTAATTTTCTTGACTTGATTCTTCTCCCTTTTTTCTTGATGAGTCTGGCTAATGGTTTGTCTGTTTTATTTATCTTGTCAAAGACTAGCATTTAGTTTTGTTGATTTTTGCTATAGTCTCTTTTCTTTTTCATTCATTTTCTTATATGTTTTATTAGGTGACATTTTAAAACTTTTGAAAGTGTGTGGAATGTTGGATATAAAATATGCCAGTGATGGCTACTTCTAAAGTCTTTCTCAGATAATTCTATTATCTCTTTCATCTCAGTGTTGGTATCTATTGATTGTCTTTTTCATTCAATTTATGTTATTCCTGATTGTTGATATATATGGCTTTCAATTAATAGCTAGATAGTTTCATGTTAAGATTTAAAATTTTATTTTCCTGATGACTATAACATTTGACTTCCATTTGTAAAAGCATGGATGGACTTGGAGGGGATTATGGTAAGTGACATAGTCTGACAGAGAAAGACATACATTGTGTGATTTTACTTACTTGCAGAATCAAAAAATGCAACAAACTAGTGAACATACCATAAAAGAAGAAGATTCACTGATACAGAGAACAGCCTAGTGGTTATCACTGGGGAGTTGAAAAGAGTATGGCAGATGGATACAGGAGACTAAGAGTTACAAATTATTATGTATAAAATAAGCTATAAAATACATAACACCAAGAATATACCCAGTATTTTATAATAACTAAGAATGTAGTGTAATATTTAAAAATTGTGAGTAACTCTATAATACACCTATAACCTATAAACCATTTTTCATCAACTATACTTATATTAATAAAAATATTAATGTCATATCCATAAAGTTAATGATTAAAAATTACACAAATCAACATTGATAAATATTGAGTAACTACTACTAACAATAAAATAAAAACAAATAGCCCTTGGGAAAAATATAGAACCAGAATCAACAGGCAGAAAAGTTTAGTAAGGGAATCATCCAGAGACTGCCTTTGGAGAGAGAAGTGTATGAAGCTAAAGCAGAATGTTAGGCAGATTTGAGTTCTGAGAATTTAAACCATAATATTACTCTAAGTAATGAATGAATGATAGTGATGGGATTGGTAATAGAGTCAAATAAAAAGGGAATATTCTATTATGGCAATTACATGACATTTCTTGCTCATATTAAAGACAATTATGATAGAAAAGCATCATTTTGTCATATAAAGACTGTAATTTGCATGCTTTTGAATTCTATCTTTTCAGCTAAAACAACAAAATTTTTCTTCTAGTGTTCTTTTTCAAAAAAATCAGTGTCTTTGTATAGATTAGGGCAATGTTATTGGGTTCTTCCATCACTTAATCTTAAGACCTATTATTTTGGTCTCTAATTTTTGTTCGTTTTCTGAGCAAAAGTTTGTAGAAAGTGCTCAGCAAACATTTGTAATTCTGAGAGGATGCTATTTACTTTCTAATCTTTGACTAACTAAATCTGTGAACTTAGGTTTAAAATCTTCAATAAAAAAGATGCATATGACAGTTGGAACTGTTGAAATGTCTTTTCCCTGATAGAAAGAAGAATTTTCTTTAAAGGTGGTAGTGATGAGGTCTGGAAAGTCTACAAGACTTTTTTGTATTTATGACTGTATTTTCTAAATATGCTTTATATTTTGGAACAGTTTAATATTTGTGGAATAATTGAGACTTTAGTGTAGAAAAATTGAGAATATAGTATAGAAAGTTCTAACATACATGTATATGTTCCCATATATCATGTATAATTTTCCTATTATTAACATCTGACATTATTAATAAGATTATAAGATTATTAATGAAGTTTAATTGAAACACTATTGATACATTGCTGCTGCTACTGCTGCTAAGTCGCTTCAGTCGTGTCCGACTTTGTGCGACCCCATAGATGGCAGCCCACTAGGCTCCTCTGTCCCTGGGATTCTCTAGGCAAGAATACTGGAGTAGGTTGCCATTTCCTTCTCCAATGCATGAAAGTGAAAAGTCAAAGTGAAGTCACTCAGTTGTGTCTGACTCTTAGAGACCCCATGGACTGCAGCCTACCAGGCTCCTCTGTCCATGGGATTTTCCAGGCAAGAGTACTGGAGTGGGGTGCCATTGCCTTCTCCAACTAACTAGCTTTATTGATACATTACTATGTATCATTATTATAATAATGAAGCATTATCAATATATTATTGTTAGCTAAAGTTTGTACTTTTTCAGATTATCTTAATTTTTTTTAATGTATTTTTCTCTTCTAGGATCACATTCAGGTTCCCCATGTCTTTTTAGATTCTCCTTTGTTGTGCCAAGTTTTTGGACTTTCCTTGTTTCTGATGAGTTTGGCCATTTTATGGTTTTCTGGTCAGCTATATTTTTAGAATTACACTCTACTGGAATTTTATTGAATTTTCTTCCTCCTTATCAGACTGGAGTTATGGGTTTGGCCTTGTGTGGAGGAGCATCACAGGAAAAGTGCATTTCTCGCTACATACTATCAATATAGTTTATCACTGTTGATCTTGACCTTGGCTACCTGGCTGAGGTCATGTCTGTCATGTTTCTCCACTGTAAAGTTTCTCTTCTTTCCCCCTTTCCACACTACAGTGTTTGAAGGCACGTCACTGTGTATAGTCTGCACTTAAGTTAAAATGATCCTCCTGAATGCTAAGGATTACATACATTATTTCGAAGTCTTCTATACAGGAAATTTTTCTCTCCTCACAAAGTTGTTTATTTATTCAATCATTCACTTATGTAAGTACAGACCAATGGATATTTATTTTATACTTTGGGTTATAATGCAATATAATTTTATTTTCCTACTCAAGTTATTCCAGTTTTGGCTTCTGGTGACTCTTTTAGTTTCTCAACATCATTAAAGTGAAGTGAAGTGCTCAGTTGGGTCTGATTCTTTGTTACCCATGGACTGAAGCCCACTAGGTTCTTCAGTCCATGAAATTCTCCAGGCAACTATACTGGAGTAGATAGCCATTCCATTCTCCAGGGGATCTTCCAAAAAACTAGAGATTGAAAGAAGGTCTCTTGCACTGTAGGTCTTTACCAGCTAAGCCACCAGTGAAGTTTGCCTATCAACCTGTTTATGTGTGTATGTTTAATCACTTTGTTCTCAGATAACAGAAGAATATTTCAGGCTCATCTTGCCTATTTTCTGCCCTAGTCCTAAAACAAGCCATTTCGCCAAGGGAGCCTTGGTGCTTTAGTCTGGAGAATGGTATAGACATTGCAGTCTGAGAGCTATGACTGGAATCCTGACTAATCATTTTTGATAGAAAAGTCCTTTGGGAAAGTTCTAGGCTGAATTGTGTTAGACTTTTCAAAGTGCTGTAGAATAATCAATGAAGTCATTCACTGTCCTTGGTAAAATTCTGCCAGAATTTCAAATATTTAGTTATATTTACATCATAAAATTTGTACATGTAAGAAGTTGGACATAAAATCAGATTATCATTGAATAACTGAGAATATCATATGCAAATGACAGTAAATAATAGAGAAGTAATAGATAAGAAACTTGGCACTAAACGCCACCTTAGTTTTTATTGCTCTTGGTAAATAAACATAGTCCAGTCAAGAGGCTGCTGCTGCTACGTCGCTTCAGTCGTGTCCAACTCTGTGTGACCCCATAGATGGCAGCCCACCAGGATCCCCCATCCCTGGGATTCTCCAGGCAAGAATACAGGGGTGGGTTGCCATTTCCTTCTCCAAGTCAAGAGGCTAAAAGAGAGTAAAAGCTTAGGCTGCCCTGGAAGCAGAGTAGGTATGCTCATCACCAAATGGAATTACTCAACTGCCCAGGCCTTGGGATATTGAGTATGAGGATGTTAAAAGCTGTTGTGTGCTATTCAGGAAGTGACATGGGCTGAGTGTGATATAATGAAAGCATGAAAAATGATGGGGGAAAACTAACCTGATCACCACTAAGGGTGCACATGTGCACGTTAAATCGCTGCAGTTGTCTCCAACCCTTTGTGAGCCCGTGGACTGTAGTCCACCAGGCTCTTCTGTCCATGGGATCCTCCATGCAAGAGTGTTACAGTGGCTTGCTATGACCTTCTCTAGGGGATCTTCCTAATCCAGGGATTGAACCCATGTCTCTTACATCTCCTGCATCAGCAGGTGGATTCTTTACCACTACTGCCACCTGAGAAGCCCACCATTAAGGATAATCTTTCTTAAAAAACGCTATAATATGTCCAGCTTTGAAAGACTGATATACCATAAGGAATAAAAGTAGTTTTGTAGAGTGTTTGCAGAAAGATAAGAAGTTACATAAGTTTTGGGAAGTGTTAGAAACAGTTCTTGGAAAAGAGAGATTATTATTGCACTTTAGACACTGATGGCTAAGCAATTTAAATTTAACAAATGTGACAGGAGAAAGAGAGCCTAATGTCACATAAGGACTACCATAAGGGAAAGGGGAAGCCATTTAAGGGGCTGAGAACATAACAGTGCCATCGTGAAAATTTTCAATCATTTAGTGTCTTTTGCTTGATTATATTAAGCACCAGTGCTCTTCAGTTTACAGTAGATACAATTATCGTACCCTCCCATACATTACTTCTATTGATTTCAATGTTTTAAGTTAAATATAATAAGAACACTGTATCAGAGGATCATGTACTTCTATACATTTTTCAGAATGCTCCTTGTCCATATAAGGTCCTAAATAAATATTTTGTGAAAAATTATGCATTTAAAGTACAATATTTATGATTTATAATTAAAGAACACTATGCTTATCATTAAGAACCCCTACAATATAGAACTAAGCAAAATTGATATCCTCTATCCTTCCTCTCTATTTCTATTCCCACACTCACATATTTTCCAGGGATGGTGATTATTAGTATATTTGCATATCTAAAATATATATGACAGGAATACTGCTAGCTAAAATCTATTGAGTTGACCCAGGCAATGGGATAAGTAATTTCTGTATTTATTCACACTTGCTTTTATAAAATACCTTAAAATGGTATTATTATTTCCATAATAACATAAAAAGAAATAACAAAATGAAAGAATACGATACTTATACTGTCAGTAAGTACTTATGTGATATCAGGCTGCTTTACTAATATCTGCAGTTGGTATGTGGAGAAGGCAATGGCAACCCACTCCGGTACTCTTGCCTGGAAAATCCTATGGGCAAAGGAGCCTGGTAGGCTGCAGTCCATGTGGTTGAGAAGAGTCAGACACGACTGAGCGACTTCACCTTCACTTTTCACTTTCATGCATTGGAGAAGGAAATGGCAACCTACTCCAGTGTTCTTGCCCAGAGAATCCCAGGGACGGGGAAGCCTGGTGGGCTGCGGTCTATGGGGTTGCACAGAGTCGGACACGACTGAAATGACTTAGCAGCAGCAGCAGCAGTTGGTATGTGCCATTTTCAAATTCTCCATGCTCTGTCCTGATAATAGTCTCACTTGCTTCTGTGCCTCTGCTGGGGCCTCTTATCCAGCCAATCAATGGCCCCAACCACTAGCACCCATGGCAGCTACAACCCACGTGGAGCCCTGCTCACCATTCCACCACAGCTGTCACTGCTCTACCAAAACAGAGGGCAGCCCACATAAGGGACACCCATTGAGTGTCTGGCTCTGTGCCCAGGCAGCACTGTTCTGAGCCTTACAGGACATCTTCTAAATAAAGTCATTCCTTTAAGACTGGGAGTTAATTGATAGGCCTAATACATAGAAACAGAAACAAAAAAATTGCCAAAATGAAGAGACAAATGTGTTCCATCTGAAAGAATAAAATAAAACTACAGAAAAATAACTAAGTAGAATGGAGATACAATGAGAATCATCCTTACAGAGGAGCAAAGTGAAAAAACTAAAGATGTGAAGATACCATAACGCAACTTTGGGACAATATTAAACACAGTATCATTTGCATTTTAGGTACTCCAGAAGGAGAAAAAAGAGAAAAAGTGTCAGAAAAAAAATATCTGAAGAAATGGTAGTTGAAAATTTCCTGAACCTGGGGGAGGAAAAAGATGTCTAGGTCCCTGAGGCACAAAGAGTTTTAATAGGATAAGTCCAGAGACATATACCAAGACACATTATAATAAAACATGGCTGCTGCTGCTAAGTCACTTCAGTCGAGTCCAACTCTGTGCAACCCCACAGATAGCAGCCCACCAGGCTCCCCGGTCCTTGGGATTCTCCAGGCAAGAACACTGGAATGGGTTGCCATTTCCTTCTCCAATGCATGAAAGTGAAAATTGAAAGTGAAGTCGCTCAGTCATGTCCGACTCTTAACGACCTCGTGGACTCAGCCTACCAGGCTCCTCCGTCCATAGGATTTTCCAGGCAAAAGTATTGGAGTGGGGTGCCATTGCCTTCTCCGAATAAAACATGGAAAATGTAATAAAAAATAAAAAATAAATCCTAAAAGAAGTAAGAGCAGAAGGACTAACGTAGAAGAAAAACCTCATAAGGCTATAAGCAGAATTTTTCAGCAGAAACTTTCCAGGCCAGAAGAAAGTGCCATGACATAGTCTAAGTACTGAAAGGAAAAAAAAAAAAAAAAAAAAACTGCCAAGAAGAAGCCTCTCCACAGAAAGGTTATCATTTAGAATTGAAGGAGATGCCAAGAGTTTTACAGGTAAGAGAAGCTAAAAGATTTCATCACCATTAAACTGTCCCTATATGAAGTATTAAAGGGATTTATTTAAGGTTAAAACAAATTTCATTAGTTAATAACAGGATAACTTACAAAGTAAAACTCTCGCTGAAAGAGGTAAGTACATATTGGGTTGGTCAAAAAGTTTGTTCAGGTTTGTCCATAATTTGCAATGGAAAAACCCAAACAAACTTTTTGGCCAATGCAGTAATAAAGGTCACTCACTTATAAAGGAAGCATAAAGGTTAAAAGACAAAAGTACGAAAAAGAAACTATAATTATAATAATAATTTAAGGAATGCATAAAATTAAAAATGGTAAAATGTGGCATCAAAACTACAAAATATGGGGGAGTGGAGTAAAATATGAAGCTTTGGAATGTGTTTGTATCTAAATTGCTGCCAACTTAACATAAGCTACTACTTATAGGATGTCATATGTAATCCTCATGGTAGCCATAAGGAATTAACTTACATTAAATATACAAAATAATTGAAAAAGGAATATAAATATAACACTAAAGAAAACTACCAAATGCAAAAAAAAAGAAGAAAGGTACAGAAAAGAACCATAAAATATCCAAATAATACATATAAAATGGCAATAAGCATGTGCCCATTAGTAATCACTTTAAATGTAAATGGAATGAATGTTCCAATTTAAAGACACAGAGTGACTGAATGGATTAAAAAAAATAACATCTCTAAGGAAACAAAAAACAGGACCCATCTATATGCTGCCTGTAGAAGACTCAGATTTAAAGATGAGTGGACTGAACGTGAGCAGATGGGAAAAGCTGTTCCATGCAAATGATAACAAAAAGAAAAAGTTGGGCCAATATTTATACCAGACAAAACAGACTTTAACATAAGACTTTAAAACATACTTTATTATTAGAAAAAATTGAAAAAAAAATCTAGAAACAAATGAAAACAGAAATGCAATATAGCAAAATCCATTGGATGGCAGCAAAAATAGTTCTAAGTGCCAGGTCACAGCAAGACAGGTATACCTCAAGAAACAAGATAAATCCCAAATAAACAATCTAACTTAACACTTAAGAGCTATAAAAAGAACATGTGAAAGCCCAAAATTATAAGAAGGTAGTATAATAGAGATCCATGCAAAAATAAATGAAAAAGACTAAAAAAATAGAAAAGATCAATGAAACTAAGAGCTGGTTCTTGTAAGATAAACAAAATTGACAACCATTTAGCTAACTCATCATAAAAAAAGAGAAAACAAATGCAATCAGAGATGAAAGGGAAGTTTCAGCTGATACCACAGATAGAAAGGTTCATAAGAGATGACTATGTATACCTATATACCAATGAATTGGACAATCTAGAAGAAATGGGTAAATTCCTAAAAACATACAATCTTCTCAGACTGAATCTTAATGACGTATAAAATCTGAATAGAATAATTACTAGTAAGGAGACTAAACCAGTAATCAAAACTTTCCAAAAACAAAATCCCAGGACCAGATGGCTTCACCGACATATTCTACGAAACATTCAGAGAAGATTTAATACCTATCCTTCACAAAGTCTTCCAACAAATTGAAGACAGGAAATCTTCCAAACGTATTTTACAAAGCCACTACTACAACAGATATCAAAAGTAAGCAAGGACAACACACAAAAGAAAAATACAAGTGATATTGCTGATGAATATACATGCAAAATTCTTCAACAAAATGTTAGCAAACCAAATTCAAAAATACATTAAAAATGTCATAGACCATGATCAAGTAGGATTTATTCTAGGGAAACAAGGATTGTTTAACATCCAGAAACTAATTAAAATGCCGTTTATATTTTAAAAATAAGGGATACAAATCATCTGATCATCTTAATAGATGAGAAAAAGCTTTTGATAAAATTCAGCATTCATTTACAATAAAACCTGTGAACAGAGCAGATATAGAGGGAATGCATCTCAGCATAATAAATGTGATATATGACAAGCCCACAACTAACAGCCTATTTAATAAAGGAAAGCTGAAAAATTTTACTTTGATATTAAGAACAAGACAAAGTTGTCAATATAGTCACTTTCTTCAGCAAAGTATTGGAAGTCTTAGAGCAATTAGGCAAGAAAATAAATAATAAATAAACTGGAAAGGAAGAAGTAGGACTATCACTGTTTTCAGATTATATGACATATATAGAAAACCCTAAAATACTCCATCAAAAACCTATTAGATCTATAGAATGAATTCAGCAAAGTCACACAATACAAAATAAATATACAGAAATATGTGGCATTTCTACACACTAATAAAAACTATCATAAAGAAAAATAATCCCATTTACAGCTGCATCAAAAATAATAAACTATTTAGGAATAAATTTAACCAAGGAGGTGAGGAATCTGTATACTGAAAACCAAAACACTTTCATAAAAGACACTGAAAAAGACACAAACAAATGGAAAGATATTCCAGGATCATGGATTGAAAAAATCAATATTGTTAAAAATGTCAATATTACTCAAAAAAATCTACAGATTCAGTGCAGTCTCTGAAAGTGAAGAGGAACTAAAAAGCCTCTTGATGAAAGTGAAAGTGGAGAGTGAAAAAGTTGGCTTGAAGCTCAACATTCAGAAAACGAAGATCATGGCATCTATCCCATCACTTCATGGCAAATAGATGGGCAAACAGTGGAAACAGTGTCAGACTTTATTTTGGGGGGGCTCCAAAATCACTGCAGATGGTGACTGCAGCCATGAAATTAAAAGAAGCTTACTCCTTGGAAGAAGAGTTATGACCAACCTAGATAGCATGTTGAAAAGCAGAGATATTACTTTGCAAACAAAGGTCCATCTAGTCAAGGCTATGGTTTTTCCTGTGGTCATGTATGGATGTGAGAGTTGGACTGTGAAGAAAGCTGAGCACTGAAGAACTGATGCTTTTGAACTGTGGTGTTGGAGAAGACTCTTGAGAGTCCCTTGGACTGCAAGGAGATCCAACCAGTCCATTCTGAAGATCAACCCTGATATTTCTTTGGAGGGAATGATGCTGAAGCTGAAACTCCAGTACTTTGGCCACCTCACGCAAAGAGCTGACTCATTGGAAAAGATTCTGATGCTTGGAGGGATTGGGGGTGGGAGGAGCAGGGGATAACAGAGGATGAGATGGCTGGATGGCATCACTGACTCGGACATGAGTCTGACTGAACTCAGGGAGTTGGTGATGGACAGGGAGGCCTGGTGTGCTGCGATTCATGAGGTCTCAAAGAGTCGGACACAACTGAGCAACTGAACTGAACTGAATGAACTATCAAAACTCCAATGCCATATTTCACAGAACTAAAAGAAACAGTTTTAAAATTTGTAAAGAACCACAAAAGGACCCATTTAGCCAAAATAATCCTGAGAAAGAAAAACAATGTTGGAGGTATTATTTGCTCTCATTTCAAACTATATTAAAAAGCTACAGTAAGCAAACTGTATGGTTCTGGCACAAAAACAGATTCACAGACCAACAGAACAGATTTGAGAGCCCAGAAATAAGGCACTAAGAACATACAAGGAAGAATATTAGTTTTTCAATAAATGGTGTGGGAAAATTAATAACTATACAGAAAAGAATGATACTAGTTCACTAACTTACAACATACGTAAAACTTAACTCACAGTGTTTAAAAGACTTGAATGTAAGATATAAAACCATGAAATTTTTTACAAGAAAACTTAAGCAGTACCTTCATTGACACTGGTATGAGCAATACTTTTGTGTATCTGACTCCAAAGTGAAGGGAAACAAAAGCCAAAATAAACAAATGGGAATCCATCAAACAAAAAGCTTCACAACAACGGAAAACATCATCAAAATAAAAAGACAATTTACTGAGTGGGATAAGATATTTGTAAACCATATGTTTGTTAAGAGGTTAACATCCAAAACATATTTAAAAAAAAAAACTCATATAATTCAATAGCGAAAATCAAACTGTCCAATGGAAAAAATGAGCAGAAGACAGGAAAAGACATTTTTCGAAAGACAAAGACAGTAAAAAGGCACATGAATAGATGTTCAACATCATTAATTATTAGGAAAATGCAAATCAATAGCGCTAAGAGGTATCACCTCTCACCTACTGCAAAGGCACTTTTTAAAAAGACAAGCAGAAACAAATGTTGGAGATGATGTAAAGAAAAAAGAACCCTCAAACACTGCTTGGTGGGACTAAAAGTTGGTGTGATATATCGCAGTTAGAATTGTGGTATGGATGGCAATCAGACTTGTAGTATACACACAGATGGCAAAAATTATAATGCTGTACACTGACACATATGATATTAATGATTATTATTTTAAAGAATATGATACTCAATGTATCACATCAAGGTGGGCCCTCAGTACCTATTCTTAACAAAATACTAATATCCATTCCAATTTTTAAAGTTTTCCACACACAACTTGCTTTCATTGCTAAATAATAAATGTTATATCTCTTTCCATACTAGAATACAAAGATAATTCTGATACTTTTGAACAGTTGCACAGAACTGTTTTATGAAGGCAGGGAGATTTCTTAAACCACAATTTTATTGGAGCACATAAATGATAATTTTTCAGTGAAAATCTTTTAAGTATATTCCTATACTATTTTCTGCAATAACTTTAGGATAAATTTGTAGAACTAGAAATACTCAAGGAATTTCAGCATTTGTAAGATTACATCAATTTATACATGCTGTTTTTCTGGAAGAGTAATATGTTCCCCTTCAAACAGTTGACAACAAAACCTATTATCAAAGTTTGATCAATAGCAATCTGATAACAGAATAGTCTTGCTATTATAAGTGGTTTTGATTGTACTTTCATTTGTTAATGGACCATTCACCTTCTTCAGCTATTAACTGCTTCTTCATGCTCATTGCCCATATTTGTACTAGATCTAATTCATTTTATTGTAAAAATTTCTCAGTGTAATAAGAGCATTAGCATTTATATGTCATAAGTATAAATTTCAGTTTGGTTCATTTCAGCCACTCAGTTGTGTCCGACTCTTTGTGACCCCATGGACTGCATCACGGCAGTCTTCCCGGTCCATCACCAACTCCCACAACTTGTTCAAACTCATGTCCCTCGAGTCTGTGATGCCATCCAACCATCTCATCTTCTGTCCTCCCCTTCTCCTCCTGCCTTCAATCTTTCCCAGGATCAGGATATAAGTTTACTGTTCTCTGTTGTTTACTGTCACCAATTATATTTTTACTTCCTCTGGGTGTTCAGTTCTTTCCATAGAATTGTCAACATGTCATATAGTGAAATTTATCCAACTTTTTCATTTTTTTATACTTTAATTTTATATACTTAGACCTTACCCAGTCTATGAGCACAGGCAATATCCACACATTTTATCTGTCATTCCATTTTTAAAAAAAAATTTCCTTTTTGACTCTTTTATTCATTTGTAATTTATTATGTTGCAATCTTTAGCCCATTGGCCCCAACAATTTCTTGAGTAGTGTTTCTTTCCTTCGCTAATTTTAATTACTTCTGCATAATATATTAAGGGCTTTGCAGGTGATACTAGTGGTAAAGAACCCACTTGCCATTGCAGGAGACATGAGAGATTCCTGGGTGGGGAAGATCCCCTGCCAGAGGGCATGGCAAACCACTCAAGTACCTTTGCCTGGAGAATCCCACAGACAGAGGACCTTGGCTGGCTACAGTCCATGGGTAGCACAGAGTCAGACAAGACTGAAGTGACCCAGCATTCATACAATATACTAAATATTCACGATGTAATTTAAAATAGAAACAAATATGGTATAAATGTTATGGTGTTCATAGTGTTGCATTCATCTGCATTTTTGAAATACAAGGAATATTTTACTTTCAGAAAAGCGAAGCTCCACATGAAACTTTTGCTAGGGGACCAAGAATCTAGAACTTTGCAAATAGCGAGAGCCATGCCATTTTTTAAAAGATTAGAAACACATGAGGAAAGACTATAAGCATAATTCTCAGACTTTAAAAGTTGTAAGTTCTACTCTCTCCAATGTATACAGAGAAATATCCTTTCCTTTTCTATATCCTTTTGGACGTCTGGATACAAAACAAGCTCGGTGGTTTCCTGTGCTGCACTATTAACACTGCTCATTCTTTCATATTTATCAAGCAAAGCTACTTAGAAGTATAGTAGATCTATGGCCCATGTTACTATCAGAGAGAGCAAAAGAGAAATATCAAATCCCCACTACAAAACAATGAAGCTGAGCATACCTAAATATTACTGGATAGTAACATCATTGCCTACCTGGTCGTGAATTCTGTGTGATTTTCTGATTCACTCTATTTATAGTCTATCTAGAGTCTTTCTCTTGAAGTTTAGAAAAGTTACACAATACACTCTTTATTTAAATGTAACATGGACAAACAAACAAACAAACAAACAAACTGAGAGGAAAAATTCAAAGCCCCTCTGACTTTCCAGAGAGAAATTTGGGGGATTAGGCACAAAAAATATATTTTATTCAGGCGGCATGACCCTTATCTCAATAAGCTGTGCATTAGACATAGAATTGGTGCTTTTCTAAGTGGATGAAAATCTCCAGCCCCAAAAGTTTATATGATTTTCTCATGCTTCTGCAGAAGCTAAGCCATAATTTCTGAGTTCATATCATGCATGCAACCATCAGTCTCTCTGTTTCCAGGCATAAATGGCAGCCTTATTTGTTTCTTTTTAGATGTAGTGCCCCTTGGAGAATGAATGTGTATATACACAAATCAGAAAAAAAGAGAGTATGACAGAATTCTAGAGGGCAATATTTAATTTTGTTTTAAAAATGAGCTCTCACCTATTTCTCATACTGAAAATGAAGCCTGTAATTTCCCAAAGGTGTGCAGTGGGAAATAGATAATATAAGGAAATTCATCAGTGGATTTTTCTCCTAAAATGAAAAATATGGACATGGAAGGAAAGATTGTTTCTGCTACTCCTGGCAGCATTTAGGGAAGCATGGAAAGAGGTCTTAATAGTAAGTCTGATCATAAACAAAGAAACTACTACAAATTCAATAAATTCATTTTTTTCTCAGGTTCAAGTGTGACAGAAAGATGGAAACACATAGATAATGAGTGAATCAAAGGGACAGTGGTTGTGTTTTCCCCCTCACCTCTCACCAAGGTGAACTCAATTTTATTCCTTAAGTAAAGAAAAGGGCATCAAAAAGCAAGAATGAAAAAAAAAAAAAAGCAAACAACAGTAACTTTTGAAAGAACTCTGATTAGATATATTCTCTGTATCTTTATTTATTTATTTAGCTACTTCTGTCTAGATATGAGGATATTTATTATTTACCATTATTTTCCACTGTACCTTATAACCAGTAGTGAGTAGTATCCAAAAAATAAAAGAACAAATTAGATATGATTAAAAATAGCAAGTTAATACATGTGATTTCATTTAAAGAAAACATAACTAAAAGATCAACTCCTATGTTAATCTGGCTATCCTGCAGCCACTTGCCAGTATTTTTAATGTCTTTATCAACAGTCATTTACCTCATTCCTATTTTTTCTTAACGCTCTTCTTTGTAAGGAATCTGGATTTCTTTTCATCTTTAAAAATTTGAAGTTTCTCTCTAATGACAATATATAATAATTAAGTATGTGCAAAATAGGGAATCTGTATCTTGAAATGCCATGGCATATACATTCCATTTTACTGTTCTTGCAGTGAATTATGATTTTTCCACTTAAAAGTAATGAAAGTTACATAGCAACATTGAAAGCAGAAGAGATGCCTTAAGATAGTCTATCATCTAAGTCATTCTTCTACTCCTGCTGCAAATAAATCTGTCACATGGCTAAAATGCATCTCAAATATTAGATGAGTCATTCCACACATTAAGATCAGACAGATTCACCGAGCTGGCGATTCAGAGCAGGGAGAGGCAAAGCACCGACTGGGAGTTTGATGAACCAGACTGCAGTAGGTAAAGATATGGTGAAGGATGATTCAAACAAACACTTGCTCTGCAGATGACTGGGACTCCAAAATTCTATGAAAATCAGATCAAACACACTGTGAAGTTATGTAGGCTGCTATTTCCAAGAGTTATTTAACTCTTGGAAGACTGGAACATAGCTAAGAGTCATAAAGAACATAGCTAAGTCATTATAGCTTTAGTTTACCAATTTGGGCATTTGGAAAGAAAACATCATCGGATAATTCTACAAATTATTTTAAGGGTGAAGGGGTCTGATAAATACCATAACTTCATGAGGCATAGCACCTACTTTTACCACTTTTATTCAGTGAAGGGAAATTTCTTAAAATCAGAAGTAAGACTCAACATCCATCTTAATCTCAGTGTATTTTTGGATTCTCCCCTTTACGGCATAATAATAACTTTAGAATACACAGAATAGACCACCTGGCTGTCAAGAATGTACACAAAAGTAGCTCGATAATAATGTAAGAATTTCAATGTTAGAGAATTAACTGTATTTTCTTCCTGGAATTAAAAAATAAAGTCCTCTAACATATTGACTCTGAATCCTCGATAATCAGTTAGACTGGTTATCTAACTGATTAGATAATCCAAAATATTGATTAGATATATCAAATATATTGATTAAATAATCAATAACCCTGGATAATCAATTAAATGTTTTTTTAATTAAATATGAGTTTCTAAAAGGAACATAAATTCTTCTTACGTTGAATCCATGTCTTTTTGATTGATTCCAAAATTGGCTTAAATCTGGGAAGAGAGTCAGGCTTGAAGTCCTCTCACATCTGCTATTATTGATCTTGCTGCTCGTGCTGTTACACGTTGTAGCTCATCAGGCAAAGCATACAAGCATACAAGGCTATTGGCTCCAGCACTCAGCAAGTTGGACAGGTCATATGCATGGCCCAGTGAGAGACTACTGTGGTCTATTCTCCTTACTGCCTACCCTGGAACCCTTGATTCACCACAACATTAGTACACATTTGTTCATGGACTTGCTGACTTTGGTTTCCTAAGTCAGCAATATTCTATAAAAAATACTGGAGATATCTAATGCATTCAGTGGTTGAACCATCAAAAACACAAAAAAAAGCTATCAAAGTTTAACATGACATAAATGAACTCAACACATAAACAGAAGGAAGGGGATTGGATATGAGATACAATTTTCTGCATTTGTTAGGAAATTTATAACTTAGATAAGTATTTCATGACTTTTGGTAACTTTCAAAAAAGTAAATCACTAATTTTGAAAGCATTTTATGTTGCAACTGAAGAGACAAGACATATTCAATAGTTAAAGATGTTTTTCCCCAAAGCTATTTTTTCCCACAGGAATTTTTAATGTAGCAAAAGAATATCTGGATCTCATCAATGATAGTAATTTGATGAAAGGTGATCTCAGTGAATAATGAGCCTATACCTAAATGCAAAATGGAGTTTAAGACCATTCAACTTGAGCATTTCTGATGTATTCAGTTTTATTCCCATTCCTGGTAAAAATGGGTCTAGGGCTCATTTTGCTATTTTTGACAACATACTTTTATTTGATAACATTTCAAGTCACTTGTGTACAACAACACAAAAATAGAAACCACTCAATTGTAAATGAAGACTTACGAGCTGCTATTTAATAAAAATATCTTATCTCTCTAAAACTAGAACAAGATAATTATAGTGATAACATAGCTTTTGTGTTTTTAAAGATTCATAATAAAACATACTCATGTTAAAAATTAACAGAGTACAAAAGAAAGGGAGGGGTAATACAGAAGTGAGAAAGTGGGTGTACAACCTACTGGGTGTAAGATAGACTCAAGGATATATTGGACAACATCAGGAATATAGTCAGTACTTTGTAATAACTGAATGGAGGTGTGTATGCTCCGTCGCTTCAGTCGTGTCCAACTCTGTGTGACGCTATGGGCTGTAGCCCACCAGGCTCCTCTGTCCCTGGGATTCCCAAGGCGAGAACATTGAAGTCGGCTGCCACGCCCCAGGGGACCTTCCCAACCTGAACTCATGTCTGCCTGCATCTCCTGTAATACAGGAGGGTTCTTTACCCACTGAGCCACCTGGGAAGACCAACTGAATGAAAGTTAGCCTTTAAAAATTGGATTAAACATTAAAAAAAAAAATAAAAGAGTCCAAAATGAAATACAGTAAAATATTAGTCTTATGGGAGTTCCACTTCCCACAGATACACTTGCTCTGTGTATGTGTGTGTGTGTGTGTGGGCGGGTATTTTTTCACATAATTACACGAGTAGAGAATTAACTAAAGAAAAAGAGCAAATAGTGTACGTGAAAACACCTCTTTCACAACTACATACAAGAAATAGACACAATTTTTACCTATTAGAGAATGCATATTAAATTCGACAATAATAGGAAGAATGCAGGGAAGCAGAAACTCCTACGGCTATTTCAAGAGTTAATAGTGTGGCACTAGCAATATTTTAAGCACAGGCAATCTGACCAGTTTCTTTTTCCTTAATGACTTGCAAGTGACCACTATCTAAAATAAGTGACTGATATTTGTGTAGGTTTCTGGGTGTCAGTTTTTTTCCAATTTATAATCTGTCTTTCTACTGTGTCTTCAATATTGATTTTGCAGATAAGTTTCAACTTTTATCACTTTATGCCATCAAATTAATTGGTTCTCCTTTAAGTCTTAGTTTTTGTCTAGCTTTAAAAGGGTTTCTTTCATAAAAAGGAAAGGCTTACTTTTGATTTATTTCTGCTGTTTTATGTGTGTTTTTATTTACAGGTTTGTTTCAATTTTTAACTATAAAATATTAATCATAAACTAAAATATAAAGACTTGTAAAACATTATACATATGATTTTTACAAAGGTTAATGTTTTGCTGTTTTAGCTTTATGTATTTTTTCTTTAACTATTTTAAGTTAAAAATATCATATTTTACCCATTTTATGGAAATACTCCGGTATGTATACCTAGAAAACATAAGCACAGATACTGCTTTATAAGAATTTCAAACATTCTAGTATAGGTCACTTTTCTTTCTTTCTTCATTTTTATACAATTTTTAAAGGTTAGTTTCCACTT
The DNA here is from genome assembly GCF_032405125.1 of Capricornis sumatraensis. Taxonomy (NCBI): domain Eukaryota; kingdom Metazoa; phylum Chordata; class Mammalia; order Artiodactyla; family Bovidae; genus Capricornis; species Capricornis sumatraensis. The sequence continues at coordinate 1,846,820 of NC_091091.1, read as the reverse complement.
ACAGTTATTACAAAATATCATCTACATTCCTCATGTTGTACAGTACATCCTTGAGCCTATTATACACTATTTATCATTCTCTGTCTGACTTATCTCTTGCATAATGTCCTCCAAGTCCATCTGTGAGGGTACAAATGGCAAAATATCATTCGTCTTTATTGATTAATAGTATTCCATTGTATGCTTGTGTGTACATATATGTATACTATAGCCTCTTTATACATTTATCTGTTTACAGACACTGAAGCTGTTTCCATGCCTTAGCAAAGTAAATAATACTGCTATGAACACTGGGGTTCATGTGTCTTTTAAATTAGTGTTATTATTATTATTTTTTGATATATGGCCAGGAGAGAGATTTCTGGGATATTGTGGTAGCAGTAGTTTTTGTTTTTGAGAAACCTCCATAATGGTTTCACCATTGTTTTCCATAATGGTTGCACCAATTTCTATCCTCACCCAGAGTGTAAAAGGTTCCCTTTTCTCAACACCCTTGCCAACATTTGTTGTTTGTAGAAGACTATTTAAGTGAATTATCAAAACTGGTTTAGAAAGATTTCTACAAGAAAAAAATAAGAGATTAAAAAAACTACCGCAATTTTTAATAGATGATTTGAAAGGTAAGCCTTTTGAAATCCAAAGCAATTGGCCCACAATATACTTATATTTTCTGACCTAGTTTAACAATGAAGGATGTATGTTTTTTGAGAAATAAACACTTTTGGGAGGTTAACAATTTTGAGATATTAACTGTTTTGCAATAACCAGATTCAGTCTGGCTAATTAATGTTTTTATGTGATAAAAGAAAAAAAAAACTTGTGCAGACCTCCTGGCTATCTGTCTCTTTCCCATTAAGTATACACCAATGGCAGAGACTCTGAAGAGTTGTTGAGCATATATCATGAGAAGGACTGTCATAAGCAGCCAAATTCATAATAATTAATGGAAGTAATTGATTGACTCCTAAATTACCACCTTCAACACTGAAGTATTATTCAAGTGTGAAATTAAAAGAAAAAAAGTTTCTAAGTCACAATGCAGTAGTGATATATATGTGTATATATATATGTGTGTGTGTGTGTGTGTGTGTGTGTATATATATATTTCTAAAAGAAACCTATTAAGTGTTAATGATTTTAAATGGTCCTAAAAGAGCTAAAATGCAATTCAGATACAACATTTAAAGTACTGATAGATTCCCCTTTTTCCCTACTGACATCAGACTCATATACACTTCAAATTCACATTTTTAGAACTCATTTTCAGCACAATCTGTTATTTATTTTACCCCATATTTACGATACCCCAAAATGGTAGCCTAATGTACACTGGAAAATATAACAAATTGGACTCACTGCTTTTGCCTATATGCATTTTCTTCTCTTTTTTCTTTATGTCAATAATCTTTCCAATCAACTTTTATTCAGAATTAAGACCCAGTAGGGGGCTGGCATGTTAAAATTATTTCTCATGGAACTCTTACTAAAGTTGTCATTTTTTAAATTTTAAAAATACAATATTCAATGTATATGTTTTAATCTTTGATCACTTTCATTACATATTATATTATCACAATCTATTATATTATATATATAAATGTACATTCATCAAAGAGGTGAAAAAATAAAATTATAAAGTGGGACAAATATACATATATATTATATATAATATATATACATAATACAAACAACAAATTCTTCACATATCATGGCTTAAAGAAAGAGACAAATAATTTTAGGCCTAAAGCTAAATGGTGATGTCTCTTCATAATAAGGGTTTTACATGTAATTCAAAAAGAAATGGGAGAATGGCATTGAAACATATATAATATCACATATGAAATGAATCGCCAGTCCAGGTTCAATGCATGATACTGGATGCTTGGGGCTGGTGCACTGGGATGCAGAGGGACGGTACAGGGAGGGAGGAGGGAGAGGGGTTCAGGATGGGGAACACGTGTATACCTGTGGCAGATTCATGTTGATGTATGGCAAAACCAACACAATATTGTAAAGTAATTAGCCTCCAATTAAAATAAATTAATTTATATTAAAAAAAAAAACAGAACGAAAAAAGAAATGGGAGAAAAGTCCACTGACTGATAACAGTAAATATCATAAAAAGTGATATTTTATCATTACTTTACCCTTTATTCACTGATTAGGATAGATAATGGTTTGTGATGTCAGAGAAACAAGGCAGAAAAATGAGAAGTATAATAACTGAAAAATATCCTCCTCTTAAAGAATGCCAGATATGCCTCATCCATGCAGCCTAAATATTTTGGTTTGTTATTTTTTAAATTTCAAACTCTATTTAAATTTTATTTCAAATACAAAAATATTAAAATATTGTCAATGTACTTCAACAATTTGACTCTCTAACTTGTAAGCATTTGAATCTAACTTGAACTTGATAAAATCTTTCCTGCTGCTGCTGCTAAGTCGCTTCAGTCGTGTCCGACTCTCTGTGACCCCATAGACGGCAGCCCACCAGGCTCCGCCATCCCTGGGATTCTCCAGGCAAGAACACTGGAGTGGGTTGCCATTTCCTTCTCCAATGCATGAAAGTGAAAAGTGAAAGTGAAGTCACTGAGTCGTGTCCAACTCTCAGCTACCCCATGAACTGCAGCACACCAGGCTCCGCCATCCCTGGGATTCTCCAGGCAAGAGTACTGGAGTGGGGTGCCATTGCCCTCTGCTAAAATCTTTCCTAGGATCTATCAATCCCACACCAAAAATAAGTTACCTTAGTTTCAGTAAGTTTGGACAAGAGATTTATATTCAAATTAGAATATAATATCCAGTCATAACATTTCAAATATTAACACAAAGTCTCAAACATATAAATGTATCTTCTTCTGGATTTAGAGCAGAAAATAGTTCAATCCTAGTGATTACTTTAAAAATATATTATACTACATATAGTGCTTTGCAAAGTATATTGAATACAGCGCCAGTTCTATCACATCAGAGGCTACTGTAACACAATATCAGGGAGTATTAGGGTAAAAATAATTAGGGGATAATTTAAGCTGATATCGTTATTGCCGAACATCTCTGAACCTTGATGTTATAATTTCAAAATGGCAAAATGGTATACCACATTGCAAACATATTGACCATAGATTCACTTTGCTTCAAGAAGAATCTTGCAGAAACAGTATTTTAAAGCACAAATTTTGGCAGACACTGAAATCTTTTGTTAAGAATTTTTAATAAATATTAGGTAATATTTTAAATAAATACCTGCAGCCTAATACATTTTAATTTTGTATTTGTGATTTAATATGAACAGGGGCCTAGGGAAGACTGCTTAGCATAAAAATGAGTAGTCAAAGGGGACAGATTTCTATTTTTAATTTTCATTCTATATTATTATGTGTGTAGGTTTTCAGTGAATAACTTAAACCATTCTTAACATCCTAGTAAGTGAAGTCGCTCAGTCGTGTCTGACTCTTTGCGACACCATGGACTGTAGCCTGCCAGGCTCCTCCGTCAATGGGATTTTCCAGGCAAGAGTACTGGAGTGGGGTGCCATTTCCTTCTCCAGAGGATCTTCCTGATCCAGGGATCGAACCCAGGTCTCCCGCACTATAGGCAGACGCTTTACCATCTGAGCCACTAGGGAAGTCCTAATAATATCCTAACACACTATGAAAATTAATGATATGACATAAGTGACTTTTGAGAATGTCAGATAAACATGGTCTTATTTGAGTATTATCAGAGATGTTTCTCAGGAAGAAGTGAAGTTTTTCATAGACACTGATTTTCTAGAGTCAGTATATGTTCAAAGTATCTTATTGACCCACTGCAAGAAATAATGTATTTAATTTAATGCAGGTACTTGGCAGTGATTTTTAATTGCTTCTATTCAATGGCACATTTGCAGAATAACTGGCTGGCAATAAATACACTATTCACAAAAATGAGTGAGAGATGGAACTGAAAAATCAAACCTATTTCTTTGGTTTAAGGTCTATCTGGGAGGTCACTACCTCTCAAACTTAAATGCATATAATGATTCCCCTGGGGTCTTTTTAAAATCATTTCCTGGACCTTACTTTCTCCAGAAAATCTACCCAGTAGGTCTGACACTGGCCCATGAAACTGATTTTTTCCAAATGCTCCAGGTCACTCTAAAACTTTTGACCCAAGGCCACGCCTTGTCAAATATGGGATTAGGTGAATCTCACAGACTTGCCTGATCACTTCCTTCTACTACTGAAATGGCTGCATTTCCTCAGTTGACCAGATTTTAGTAGTATTGGTATTATAATTTTGTCTCAAGGCAGATTCATCAAAGAATAAAGAACAGTACTCATACTTTTTCTAGAAATAGAAAACATTTCAATAATACTAGAAGTTAAAAAGAAATAAAATGCATCATAAATGTGCCATATTATTTACTGATGACCGACACACTGAGACATTAGGCCAGGGACATTTTCCTTCTCCAGTATGCTTCTCAAGAAAACAGAACTTCAAACTGTAGTCTCAACAACAAGTTACAATCTATTGTCGCATTTAGTTACACATATTCATTCAACAGCTATTAGATATCACTGACTCAATGGAAATGAGTTTGAGCAAGCTCTGGGAGATGGTGAAGGACTGGGAAGACTGGTGTGCTGTAGTCCACAGGGTCGCAAAGACTCAGACACAATTGAGTGACTGAACAACAACATGCTTCATGCTGGATACAAATATTCAGATAAAACATATACACCTTCAAGTTATTTATGTCAATTGACTCAAGGTTCCATGTCTGCTCTATATTCAGGCACTCTAAAATCAGGTAAGTGATGACTGATGAAATTTTTATATAATTAACATATATATAATAATTTAATCTACATTTGCCTATATAGTTTTGATTTTTCAGCTTTAATAAGCTATTTTTATGTTTAATTCTTAGAGAAATACTAATGTTTCAGTATTGTTCTTCTCTTTACAATTATTGACCATTTTTGTTCAGGAATCTGCCTAAAAGTCACTAAATTGCCCTTTTTTCCAACTGAGCTATAAAGCCAGATCTTGATTTCAGCAGCAACGGTGTTATTGTGTATGCTACATGCCTTTCACTAAGGCAGTGTAGGCCTGATTTTTATGTTTTGAATTAGAAATCAGTATTTAAAGAAGACCTATTAACTTCTAAGAAATAGGAAATTCCATGGATAATAGACTGCTGTAACCATTATAATATCGTATTTATCCACAATTAAATTCACATATCTTGACATTTTATATATACATGATTATTTATAGGTAGACAGATATAAAGGGACAGACTGACATAATAGAAGCTATTTTAATGTTGTCAGCCTATATTTTGCACGTGTTTCAATAAGGAGCTTGAGTTATTTGTGTAGAATTTTTCTCACCTTCGTAGATACACTTACTCGCTAACTTCCATGAAATTATTAATTACAGCTTTGAATTGTAATTAATTAAAAATTTAAAAAGTATACTTAAACACATGCAAACATAGTATATGTAAACATACATACATATGTGTGTATGTGTGTATGTATTTGTAAACTCAGAATTTATCTATTTAAGATGCTTTCTTCATTCATTAACCATTCATCACAGACTATTGACTCTGGGTAAGGAAATGTACAAGAAAAATGGTGGCAATAGGAAATATCACTTACTTGATTAGAGTCATTCAATTCTTTTTCAGGAATGCATTTCAAATATCTAAACCAATCAAACAAATTTTCTAATCTGTGTGTTTCAAGAAGGCTTTATGAGTTTTCTCAATTACTATCCAATAACACAGAGTTTCTATAGCAACTGTGTTAAGAACACAGCACTTGTGTTCCAGCACTTGAAAAAAAGAGAAATGCTCCATAGGTACTCAAATACAGTTTAGAAATTAGATAATAACCTGTCTTTCAGTGAGTAGCATACTACAACATACACACAAGAAGAACTTCATATTGTCTTTCCTGGAGAATGATTATAACTATACTTATATCTACACTTATGTCTATATACAAATACATTTTCAAAGAAATTAGCTAGAGAAGTTGTACCTTATGGAAAACTGTATTTATTACTAAATAAGTGACTGCTGTTCTTCATCCCAAGTATCCCCACTGTTATTTACCTTTATTTAGAAGACAAGAATATTGAATTCACTTGTTTGGGTTTGTAAAGAAAATCTAGAGATATTTTAGATTTACAATAAAATTCAGAGGAAGATATAGAGAGTTTCCATATACCCACTGACCTGACACATGAATGTGCTGTACTGGGCTTAGTCATTCAGTCATGTCTGACTCTTTGTGACCCCATGGACTGTAGCTCACCAGGCTCCTCCGTCCATGGGATTCTCCAGGCAAGAATACTGGAGTGGGCTGCCATGCCCTCCTCCAGGGGATCTTCCCAACCCAGGGACTGAACCCAGGTCTCCCACATTGCAAGTGGATTATTTATCGTCTGAGTCAAGAATATTGGAGTGGGTAGCCTATCCCTTCTCCAGGGAATCTTCCGAACCCAGGAATCAAACTGGTGTTTCCTGCATGGTAGGCGGATTCTTTGACACACCATAATCACCCAAAGTGGATAATTCACATTACCATTCACTCTTGGTGTGGTATATTCTATGAGTTTGAACAAATGTATAATGACATATATACCATCATCATCATATTATTATAGGGTATTTTCATTGCTCTAAACATCTTCTGTTATCTGTCTATTCGTCTGCCAACCACCACTAAGTCCAGCAACCACTGTTTTTTTGTTTGTTTGTTTGTTTTACTGTCTATAAGGTTTTGCCTTTTCCAGAATGTCATACAGTTGGAAACATACAATATATAGCCTTTTCACATTGGCTTCTCTCATTTAGTAATATGCATTCAAGTTTCTTTCATGTCTTTTCATGCCTTTTTTTTAAGCTCATTTATTTTCCATGCTGAATAACATTCCATTTCCTGATATACCACGGTTTATTTATCCATTCACCTAGTGAAGGATGTGTTGTTTGCTTCCTAGCTTTGGAAATCATGAATAAAGTTGCTAATAAATAACTATGTTCAGGTTTTTGTGTGGACACATTTTCAACTCCTTTGGGTAAATACCAAGGAGTATGATTGCTGGATCCCATGGTAAGATTACACTTAGCTAAAGAAACTGTCAAACCATCTTCCAGAACAACTGTAACATTTTGCATTCCCATCAGTTAATAAGCAAGACAATTCCTATTGCTTCACATTCTCACCAGCATTTGGTGTTGTTAGTGTTCCGGATTTTGATCTTTCTAATTAGTGGTATTTCACTGTTTTACTTTGCATTTTCCTATTAATATAGGACATGGAAGATTCTGTCATATGTTTGTTTGTCATTTGTATATTTTCCTTGGTGAGTTGTATATTAAAGTCTTTGTCCTATCTAGTCATCAGGTTGTTGACTTTTTTTTAATTGCTGACTTTTACTATTTTTCTTTGCACATTGTGTATAGTAATAGTCTTTGATCAGATATTTTGAAATATTTTGAAAATATTTTCTCCTAGTCAGTAGCTTGTGTTCTCATCATCTTGAAAACATAGCAATTTGTAGGGGGGAATGAAAGTGTTTAACTTACAGAAGACCAGCTTATCAATTATTTCTTTCACAGATTATGCCGTTGGTGCTGTATGTAAAAAGTCATCATCATATCCAAGGCCATCTAGGTTTTCCCCCATGTTATCTACTAGGCATTTTATAGTTCTGATATCTAACTTTAGTGTGTGAACAATTTTCAGTCAATTTTTGTATGGGTCTGCAACACATTAAAATTTATAGACACAACAATAAAAAATTCATCCTTTCACACTAGATAGTTTGGAAGAACTGCTATAGTCTACTCAATTCAGTTCAGTTCAGTTCAGTTCAGTCGCTCAGTTGTGTCTGACTCTTTGAGACCCCCATGGACTGCAGCATGCCAGGCCTCCCTGTCCATCACTAACTCCAAGAGTTTACTCAAATTCATATCCATTGAGTCAGTGATGCTATCCAACCATCTCATCCTCTGTTGTCCCCTTCTCTTCCTGCCTTCAATCCTTCCCATCATCAGGGACTTTTCAAATGAGTCAGCTCTTTGCATCATGTGGCCAAAGTATTGGAATTTTGGCTTCAACATCACTGTTTCCAATGAACACTCAAGGCTGATTTCCCTTAGTATTGACTGATTGGATCTCTTGGCAGTCCAAGGGACTCTCATGAGTCTACTCCAACACCACAGTTCAAAAGCATCAATTCTTCGGCACTCAGCTTTCTTTATAGTCCAACTCTCACATCCATAAGTGACTACTGGAAAAACCATAGCCTTGACTAGATGGACCTTTGTTGGCAAAGTAATGTCTCTGCTTTTTAATATGCTGTCTAGGTTGGTCATAACTTTTCATCCAAGGAGCAAGCATCTTTTTTTTTTTTTTTTAATTGGCTTTGTCCATCTCACAAAGCCTCCAAAAATTATGAGCCACATAGCCTCTATTTCCCCAGAGGCTTAACTGCATTTCATGGCTGCAGTCACCATCTGCAGTGATTTTGGAGCCCAAAAAGTAAAGTCTCTCACTATTTCCACTGTTTCTCCATCTATTTGACATGAAGTGATGGGACCAGATGCCATGATCTTCGTTTTCTGAATGTTGAGCTTTAAGCCAACTTTTTCACTCTCCTCTTTCACTTTCATCAGGAGGTTCTTTAGTCCTTCTTCAATTTCTGCCATAAGGGTGATGTCATCTGTATATCTGAGGTTATTGATATTTCTCCCAGCAATCTTGATTCCAGCTTGTGCTTCTTCCAGTCCAGCGTTTCTCATGATGTACTCTGCATATAAGTTAAATAAGCACAGTGACAATATACAGCCTTGACGTACTCTTTTCCCTATTTGGAACCAGTCTGTTCTTCCCTGTCCAGTCCTAACTGTTGGTTTCTGACATGGATGCAGATCTCTCAGGAGGCAAGTCAGGTGGTCTAGTATTCCCATTTCTTTCAGAATTTTCCACAGTTTGCTGTGATGCACACAGTCAAAGGCTTTGACATAGTCATTAAAGCAGAAATAGATGTTTTTTTTTGGAACTCATTATAGACTAATACTTGGCACTAATCCCATTTTCCCCTCTTTCTATTCAAGGCCCTTTTGTTTAAGTAATTTGGAAGACTTCATAAATTACCTATTCATTGCAGTCACTGTCAGTGTTGCAGTCTCGCCTGTTTGTCTGTTGACGCCTTTATTTGACCACTTTCCCCATCCCATCACCACACATGCTAATGACCCCTAGTAGAGGAATGAAGATCTCTTTGTTTTGATGATCTAGATAAGTAAAGTTGAATTATGTTCTCAAGTATCTCTAACAGATGTTTTGTCTGTCTACCATTCCTACAATTCTTTCTGCAGCCTCATTTTCCTGGACTCTGATTGGTATGCATGAAGGCAGATGAGCTATCTACTTAACGGCTTCACTCATTTTGCCCATGCAGTTTTGGCTTCCACACTCTTTTCTTCATTGTTTATCTTCACTGTCTTTCACTCTCCCTGATCAACTCAATGATCATATATATAATTATTAATGAACATTGTTGTTAAAAACTAAATTATAACGATTTTAAATATTTTATACCTAGTTTGAATTCAATGTCAGTGAGTACTGAATACTAGCTTTGAAAACTGAAATACATATACTCAGAAATCTGTCTGCTGAAAAAATATATTCAAGGCATTTGAAAGCTTCAAATTTTATTAAAGTGAAATATAATTTAACTGTAAGGGCAACTTAATACTTTCATCTTATTTTATTTCAAATATTTGACATTGTCATAAACTCAAATGAAGGTATCAAACCTATGATTGTGTACTGAAGATCTCACATATCTACTGACTTTTCTAAGTTTTTTTAGGTTAGAATCAAAACTCTAAGGATCTAGATCATTCTAAATACACTCTAATGAGGTAAAAGAAAAAAGAAGTCTACTAGCTTGTCAGCATTTCAGAACTGTAACTCACAGAGATCCATATGACTATATACTATGTCAGACTTTAATTATAAAATACCTCTTAAATATTTTAATTTGCAGTTTGCATTAACTAATTCATAGAAATTTAAAACTTGGGAGAAAAATGTAGATCTTAAAGTATACCCATGATAATACAGTAACTTTTTAAGCAAAGGCACTGGGTCATCTAGGACTCTAGATAAAGAATTGGAAACCAGCAAACTGTTAAAAGTGTTACCACCGCAAGGTAGGATTTCAATATATACAAGGTCTTTAATGACTACCTACACTATTGGACTTTCCAGCCGTATTCATATACAGAGATCAAGTATATTCCCATGGCATCACATCAAAAATAAAAAATGTATATAATTGATATAATGTATATAATTGCACTCAATATGCCAGCAAATATAGAAAACTCAGCAAAGGCCACAGGACTGGAAAAAGTGAGTTTACATTCCAGTCCCTAAGAAAGGAAATGCCAAAAATGCTCAAGCTACCACACAATTGCACTTTTCTCACATGCTAGTAAAGTAATGCTCAAAATTCGCCAAGCCAGGCTTCAATAGTATGTGAACAGTGAACTTCCAGATATTCAAGCTGATTTTAGAAAAGGCAGAGGAACCAGAGATCAAATTGCCAACATCCGCTGGATCATCGAAAAAGCAAGAGAGTTCCAGAAAAACATCTATTTCTGCTTTATTGACTATGTCAAAGCCTTTGACGATGTGGATCACAATAAACGGTGGAAAATTCTGAAAGAGATGGGATACCAGACCACCTGAACTGCCTCTTAAGAAATCTGTATGCAGGTCAGGAAGCAACAGTTCAAACTGGACATGGAACAACAGACTGGTTCCAAATAGGAAAAGGAGTCCATCAAGGCTGTATACTGTCACCCTGATTATTTAACTTATATGCAGAGTACATCATGAGAAACGCTGGGCTGGAAGAAGCACAAGCTGGAATCAAGATTGCCAGGAGAAATATCAATAACCTCAGATATGCAGGAAGAAGGAAATGGCAACCCACTCCAGCACTCTTGCCTAGAAAATTTCATGGACAGAGGAGCCTAGTAGGCTACAGTCCATGGGGTCACGAAGAGTCAGACATGACTGAGCAACTTCACTTTCTTTTTTCACTTCCATGCATTGGAGAAGGAAATGGCAACCAACTCCAGTATTCTTGTGGGAGAATCCCAGGGACAGTGGAGCCTGGTAGGCTGCCGTCTATGGGGTCACAAAGAGTCGAATACAACTGATGCAACTGAGCACCAGCAGCAGCAGCAGCAGCAGATATGCAGGTGACATCACCCCTATGGCAGAAAGAGAAGAAAAACTAAAGAGCCTCTTGATGAAAATTAAAAAAAGAGAGTGAAAATTTTGGCTTAAAGCTCAACATTAAGAAAACTAAGATCCTGGCATCTGGTCCCATCATTTCATGGCAAATAGATGGGGGAGACAGTGGAGACAGTGGTTGAGTTTATTTTTTGGGCTCCAAAATCACTGCAGATGGTGAGTACAGCCATGAAATTAAAGCTTACTCCTTGGAAGGAAAGTCATGATCAACCTAGACAGCATATTAAAAAGCAGAGACATTACTTTGCAAACAAAGGTCCATCTAGTCAAGGCTATGATTTTTCCAGTAGTCATGTATGCATGTTAGAGTTGGACTGTGAAGAAAGCTGAGCACAGAAGAATTGATACTTCTGAACTGTGGTGTTGGAGAAGACTGTTGAGAGTCCCTTGGACTGCAAGGAGATCCAATCAGTCCATCCTAAAGGATATTGGGCGTGGTGTTCATTGGAAGGACTGATGCTAAAGCTGAAACTCCAATACTTTGGCCACCTGATGTGAAGAGCTGACTCATTTGAAAAGACTCTGATGCTGGGAAAGGTTGAGGGCAGGAGGAGAAGGGGACAACAGAGGATGAGATGATTGTATGACATCATTGACCCAATGGACATGAGTTTGGGTGAACTCCAAGAGTTGGTGATGGACAGGGAGGCCTGGTTTGCTGTGGTTCATGGAGTCTCAAAGAGTTGGACACAACTGAGCCTCTTCTTTTTCAAAAGAGTTGCTGTCTAAGCTTTGCTGAGTAGCACTATGAGATTTCTGTACCTGAATATCTTCCCTCTTTTCAATGCAACTTCTTATGTTTAGGGTCACGTAAATGTTCAATGTGCCAAAAGGAAAAACCAATTTAAAAAAATCTGATCCTGTGCTATTCTCAGAAAAATTTTTGCTTTATGATTTAATCATAAAAACATTTTCATTCTTTTTACAGACTAATAAAATTAACTGAAGTTGGGCCACCAAAATCAACTTTCAGTTCAGTTCAGTTCAGTTCAGTCGCTCAGTCTTGTCCGACTTTCAACAACCCCATGAATCGCAACACGCCAGGCCACCCTGTCCATCACCAATTCATGGAAACTTTGCATAACACAAATTATCAGTGTTTGATCATGTATACTGATCACTTGGAGGAAGGTCAAATATCTTGTTAGGCAATGGTGTTGAGCTGTGGTAAGGCCTCATAAATTCTCATCCAGCCCTGTGTTTAGATTGTACTCATGATACTGAAAATATCGGCACCTGGGCTGGTTAATGTCCTCTTATCTTATTTGTATTTACTTAGCTGGTAATTTTGAATTCTTCCTCAAACTTTGAGAAATATTTGCTTTCCCTGAATAACAGTCAAATGTTTTTCTTTTTCGTGGGTATATATTTTTCCTATTCTTTCTTCCCACGACTTCAACATTTTCAAGTAACTGAGCTGTCAAAATGATGGGACTTTTCACAGAATACTTCTAATATGGAGACCATCATGTATAAAAATCAACTTCTATCTCTACCCCTAATCTTTGATTTTTTTCCATTGAGATTTCTTTGTTTAATTAACCTCTCAAATAACATATTTATGTATCTATAACTTCTCATTTTAGATATGGAAGTTTTTAAAAAGAAGTATAACAGGACTGGAATGGGTCAGTTTTCATTCCAATCCCAAAGAAAGGCAATGCCAAAGAATGCTCAAACTACCATACAATTACACTCATGTCACACGCTAGTAAAGTAATGCTCAAAATTCTCCAAGCCAGGCTTCAAGAATACATGAACCGTGAGCTTCCAGATGTTCAAGCTGGTTTTAGAAAAGGCAGAGGAACCAGAGATCAAATTGCCAAAATCCACTGGATCATCGAAAAAGCGAGAGTTCCAGAAAAACATCTATTTCTGCTTTATTGATTATGCCAAAGCCTTTGATGATGTGGATCAGAATAAACAGGAAAATTCTGAAAGAGGGGAATACCAGACCACCTGACCTGCCTCTTGAGAAACCTATATGTAAGCCCAGAAGCAACAGTTCAAACTGGACATGGAACAACAGACTGGTTCCAAATAGGAAGAGGAGTATGTGAAGGATATATATTGACACCCTGCTTACTTAACTTATATGCAGAGTACCTCATGAGAAACATTGGGCTGGAAGAAGCACAAGCTGGAATCAAGATTGCAGGGAGAATATCAATAACCTCAGATATGCAGGTGACACCACCCTTATGGGAGAAAGTGAAGAGGAACTAAAAAGCCTCTTGATGAAAGTGAAAGAGGAGAGTGAAAAAGTTGGCTTAAGGCTCATCATTCAGAAAACTAAGATCATGGCATCTGATCCCATCAGTTCATGGCAAAAAGATGGGGAAACAGTGGAAACAGTGTCAGACTATTTTTAGGGGCTCCAAAATCACTGAAGACGTGACTGCAGCCATGAAATTAAAAGATGCTTGTTCCTTGTGAGGAAAACTATGACCAACCTAGACAGCATATTAAAAAGCAGAGACATCACTTTGTCAACAAAGGTCCATCTAGTCAAAGCTACGGTTTTTCCAGTAGTCATGTATGGATATGAGATTTGGACCATAAAGAAAGCTGAGCACCGAAGAGTTGATGCTTTGAACCGTGGTGTTCGAAAAGACTCTTGAGAGTCCCTTGGACTGCAAGGAGATCCAACCAGTCCATCCTAAAAGAAATCAGTCCTGAATGTTCATTGGAAGGACTGATGCTGAAGCTGAAACTCCAATACTTTTTTCTCCTGATGTGAAGAACTGACTCATTTGAGAAGACCCTGATGTTGGGAAAGATTAAAGGCAAGAGGAGAAGATGACGACAGAGGATGAGATGGTTGTATGACATCACTGACTCAATGGACATGAGTTTGAGCAAGCTTTGGGTGTTGGTGATGGACAGGTAGGACTGGTGTGCTGCAGTCCATGGGGTTTCAAAGAGTTTAACACAACTGAGCAACTGAAGTGAACTGAAACTACATTTGAAGACTCTGAGGTCACAATTTAAAGTCTAAGGCCTTTGACTTCTTACAATCTATATGGTGTAATTTTTTCATTTCTGATATTTCCTGTTACCTATTCAATTTAGTACATAATAAAACTACAGTTTTCATGGTGTATCATGTGTCTTCTGAATTTTTAGTTGCATTTCCATAGTGTATATGATTCATGACTAAGGCGGAGGAAAATTGTTATTATGAAAATTGATGCCTATGGCAATTTTCTATATTTCCTCCCTGGGTCCTCATTCTGCAAATTATTTGCAAATATTTAACTCACGTTATTGGAACCAAACTTGGTATTTGAACATGATTGTCCGAATTAAACCAAGTATTTTCTTGTGAGCTTTCTGAAAAAGTGCAATAACATGTTGAGGAGAACAACATAACCCTGAAGTGCCCAGCCCTCTATAACACACATTCATTTTAAATGAATTTCTATTGGAAATTTAGAAGCATTTCCTTAAATACCAAACCATAGTGGAATAGCACACTCTCTTATAAAAATCGTTATGTGGTTAGGTATTTTACTAAATAGCACGGCACATAGTTTGATACAAAATACGGTCCATCTGTTTAATGGATTTATAATACACTTGAGAGTTTAGCAGTTTAGCTAAACCATATCATGTTTATGCTAAGTTTCAAGTTAACCTTTTAAATAGTAAGAGAGCAAGGAAGATGGAAGCAAAAATCACTGCCAGGCTCAAGACATTGTCAGGAAGTCATCAAAGAACAACAAAAGATTAAAGATAGTTTTCAGATTAAAGATTATAAGCTCAAATGCCCATGGGAATCAATCCACAGCTTAAGCGGAAGCAGCATTCTTGAATAAGTGAAGTACATGCCTATGTCCTAACATGGAAAGGGCCTGTCAGTTTGAGAGGATTCTGCATGAAAGGTGACCGAGAGATAGCAGATATCCCATTTTTTATGAGAATCAGAAAATCTCAATTCTGCATTAAAGATGCAGATTCTAAAAAGTTAAAAGCAATTTTGATATGTTTAACACTGGACAGGACAGGAAGAAAACATTCCACAGTTTTAAATCTACCACTGCTACTAATGTGAAACATCTGATTTAAATATACAGCTATTAAGAGCAGAGTAGAAATTACTGTTTCAAATACTTTCAGTCAGTAGAAGTATCATAAGCTTAGATAAGGAGAATATTGAATATCTGGAGGAAAAAAAATACCAATTTGGCTAGATAGCTGCTTTGATGAAAATACAAATATATTTTAAGTTTAATTGTGAGAATGGGGAATGCAGTCCTATATTTTTATTGATTTCTGGGCCAAACAGAACTGATAAAGGTGGGAGTGGCTAAGAGCTGAAATAATATTTTCTAAAAATTTAGTTTAGAAATAAATATGAGATTGCCAAAGAATTTTATAACTGGTATGTGCTCCAACTATGCACAAAGTAAATTTAGTTTAAAAAAATAAACACATTTTCTGTTTATTCTACTTGAAATCCATTGGTTAATACTATGTTGCAGAGAACCTTATTAAAGATATGTAAATAAAACTTTTCAGAAGGATTAATTACATGTTTCTGATCTTACCTGTATGTCATGGTGATGAATGTGGTTATCCATCCAACTACTTGTACGACCATCATGTTTTTTAACAAAGTTCTCTTTGGTTTCCAAGTTAATTTTTGCAGACAAACTTACTTTGTTGTTTTTCAAGATGGCACACACTAACTATAAAAATATTTTACCTTAAAAATTCTTAGAGAGTTTTTTAGCATTCTTTTGGCATTTGGCTGAAAGAAATAATAAAAAATGGGGTTAAAACCCCAAAGTATAACCAGAAAATAGTCATTTAGACTAAAGGTGTTCATTATCTTGTCTTTGGTTTCATTTAGTACATATTATTCTTTATATCCATTGCCTTAAAATGTTTGTATGAGAATGATTCAGTATAAGGGCAAGTTAAATCAGATTTGATCACTTAGAAATCCTTCTGACGAAAAGGTTTTCACCTTCATGAATGATTAAAAGTTTAACTTCATTTCTTTTTATTGGAAATTTTTGTTTATGTTAGAGATTTGCCATATATCTGTCCTGAGCTTAAGTATTGTCACATTGAGATAAAAAATGTGCCTGCTAATATGCAATATATAAATTATTATCTAATGTTGAAATGAAGTCTATAGAATCATCTGAATTTGATTCATATTTTTAGAAGCAAAGATTTAGAAATAAGTGGTGAGAAGATTATTGCAAAGTACTAAGCAGGGAAAAAAAAACAATTAAATGAGAATTGCTAGACAAATGCACAAAGTAGTGAAGACTGAGATGACTTTATTGTTATACAATTCTCATGATTATCAAATATGATTATCAGTTCAGTTCAGTCACTCAGTTGTGTCTGACTCTTTGCGACCCCATGAATCACAGCACGACAGGGCCCCCTGTCCATCACCAACTCCCGGAGTTTACCCAACTCATGTCCATCAAGTCGGTGATGCCATCTAGCCATCTCAACTTCTGTATTCCCATTCTGCTCCTGTCCCCAATCCCTCCCAGCATTAGAGTCTTGTCCAATGAGTCAACTCTTCGCATGAGGTGGCCAAAGTACTGGAGTTTCAGCTTCAGCATCAGTCCTTCCAATGAACACCCAGAACAACCAATGGACTGGTTGGATCTCCTTGCAGTCCAAGGGACTCTCAAGAGTCTTCTCCAACACCACAGTTCAAAAGCATCAATTCTTCGGCGCTCAGCTTTCTTCACAGTCCAATTCTCATATCCATACATGACCACAGGAAAAACCATAGCCTTGACTAGACGGACCTTTGTTGGCAAAGTAATGTCTCTGCTTTTGAATATGCTGTCTAGGTTGGTCATAACTCTCCTTCCAAGGAGTAAGCGTCTTTTAATCTCATGGCTGCAGTCACCATCTGCAGTGATTTTGGAGCCCAAGAAATAAAGTCTGACACTGTTTCCACTGTTTCCCCATCTATTTCCCATGAACTGATGGGACCAGATGCCATGATCTTTGTTTTCTGAATGTTGAGCTTTAAGCCAACTTTTCACTCTCCTCTTTCACTTTCAAGAGGCTTTTTCGTTCCTCTTCACTTTCTGCCATAAGGGTTGTGTCATCTGCATATCTGAGGTTCTTGATATTTCTCCCGGAAATCTTGATTCCAGCTTGTGCTTTTACTGGCCCAGCATTTCTCATGATGTACTCTGCATATAAGTTAAATAATCAGGGTGACAGTATACAGCCTTGATGTACTCCTTTTCCTATTTGGAACCAGTCTGTTGTTCCATGTCCAGTTCTAACTGTTGCTTCCTGACCTGCATACAGATTTCTCAAGAGGCAGGTCAGGTGGTCTGGTATTCCCATTCTTTCAGAATTTTCCACAGTTTATTGTGATCCACATAGTCAAAGGCTTTGGCATAGTCAAAAAAGCAGAAATAGATGTTTTTCTGGAACTCTCTTGCTTTTTCAGTGATCCAGCAGATGTTGGCAATTTGATCTCTGGTTCCTCTGCCTTTTCTAAAACCAGCTTGAAGTTCACAGTTCATGTATTGCTAAAGCCTGGCTTGGAGAATTTTGAGCATTACGTTACTAGCGTGTGAGATGAGTGTATGTAAATTAGTTTATTTGGTTGACAGAATAAAACACACTTTAGGATAATATTTTAGCTACCCCAAAACTACTTCAGAATAGCTTAATTAACAATTCTTAGTTAAAAAGTTTGCTTTAACATTCTTATACTAATGTACAGCTTAATATCTGTCTACCATCCTTTCCATTATATAGATTGGAGTTAAAAAGTCCTCATATAAGCAACAGAAATAATTTTGAAGGTTCTACCAACCATATTAGGGCAACAGAGCTGATTTTATTAGGTTGTTTATTTCCATTCAGTCCTGCTATTTTAACATTTCAACTCTAATTTTTGCTGTATATTTATAACCTTAATTTAGTTTTGGAAAAACAGTTTTAATAAATATTTCTTGAATTAAATTGTAATCACATTTAATATTTTTCATTCATTAAATATGTCAACTATTGATAAATATTTGAGTTGGTAAAAATATTTGATTGGAAACATCAACAACTGTTTTCAAAACATCTTATCTCTATCATTCCTCTAGCAATATGATATTATATTATTTTAATTTTTTACCTAACTCATGTCCATCGAGTCGGTGATGCCATCTAGCCATCTCAACTTTCTACGTCATTCCTTCCAAAGAAATCCCAGGGTTGATCTCCTTCAGAATGGACTGGTTGGATAACCTTGCAGTCCAAGGGACTCTCAAGAGTCTTCTCCAACACCACAGTTCAAAAGCATCAATTTTTTGGTGCGCAGCCTTCTTCACAGTCCAACACTCACATCCATACATGACCACAAGAAAAACCATAGCCTTGATGAGACGGACCTTAGTCGGCAAAGTAATGTCTCTGCTTTTCAATATACTATCTAGGTTGGTCATAACTTGTCTTTTGATTTCATGCCTGCAGTCACCATCTGCAGTGATTTTGGATCCCAGAAAAATAAAGTCTGACACTGTTTCCACTGTTTCCCCATCTATTTCCCATGAAGTGATGGGACCGGATGTCATGATCTTCGTTTTCTGAATGTTGAGCTTTAAGCCAACTTTTTCGCTCTCCTCTTTCACTTTTATACTTTTATTTACATAGATTAGAGGAACAATAACTGAGTATAACATACTGGTTTGTCAAGCAGGTTCTGAGCCAAGAGGCAGAACCAACTTGAAGAAAGAGTTTGGGGTAAACGCATAGTACATTAGCATAGCTTAAGACAAACATTTCCATAAGAAAAAGGCATTGGTTATCTCTAGCTTTAAGAATAGTTAACTTCAGGTGAAACCAGGTGTCATTATGGCAACACAGTATTTTAAGAGAAACCTCCTTTTAAATTTGTATAGAGAAGGAAAAAATATCTCGTTTGTTTCCTCCTGCCGCTTAAGAGAAATAAAAATGTCTGACATTTGCAGGCTATTTCCTCCGTTTGGAGACCCCTGGACTTCTTGCCTGTTACCCTCTCACTAGGCCCATGGATTTATGTAAATTGTAAGTGCTCAAATAGGAGATGACAAGAGTGAACATCGATATTTTAGGAATAGGTGAACTAAAATGGATGGGAATGGGAGAATTTAATTCAGATGACCATTATATATAGTATTGTAGGTAAGAATCCCTTAGAAGAAATGGAGTAGTCCTCATAGCCAACAAGAGTCTGATATGAATTACTTGGGTGCAGTCTCAAAAACGACAAGATGATCTCAGTTCATTTCCAAAACAAACCATTCAGTAATCCAAGTTTATGCCCCAATCATGGATGCCATACAAGCTGAAGTTGAATGGTTCTATGAAGACCTACAAGACCTTCTAGAATTATCATCAAGAAAGATACACTTTTCATGAGAGGGGACAGTGATGCAAAAGTAGGAAGTCAAGAGATACCTGCAGTAACGAGCAAGTTTGACCTTGGAGTATGAAATGAAGTAGGACAAATGCTAATAGAGTTCTGACAAAAGAACAAACTGGTCATAGCAAACATCTTCTTCCAACAACAGAAGAGACGACTCTACACATAGACATCACCATATGGTCAATATGGAAATCAGATTTATTATATTATTTGCAGCCAAAGATGGAGAAGCTCTAAACAGTCAGCAAAAATGACTTGTACCTGACTGTGGCTCAGATCATGAGTTTCTGCTTATACAGTAACAATGTCATTTTTTTAAATAAGGAAATGCTACATAATACCATAGAATTTGATACTTTAATTAACTGGATTCATTGAACAAACTAAATAATTGCCAGAATATTTTGTTCAGAATGGATTGTGTGCACATAAGGAAATAAAGGCATGAAATAAGCATGAAAAGTAGACATTCAGTTTTAAACATTAGAGATAATACTATCAGACCTACCATAGAGACCAATATTGAGCTAACACCACTGTTTCTCGAGGTAAAATTGACATCATTTAAAATACTAGCAGGACTAAGTCTTATGTACAGGCAATAAGTGTCAAACTTAGTCTTCCCTTTGAAGGAATATTCAGTAATGCTCCTCTATCAAATTCTCCTTTGCCTTACTTTTATCCATCCATAGTATTTAACCATTTTGGGATTCTTTTGACAGTCCACAACTCACTAATTTTAAAGACAAAGACACCTATCTCTCTTATCACTTATCTTATTCTTTTTTTTTTTTTTTCTGTCTACAGATAGACCATTTTCTGAATTCCAATGCTCCCAGGTGTATTTCAAAGTAATTTATATTTTCTACTATTTTTTCACCATTACTTAATCTATGATTATCACAGATAATCCTTTAAGCATATTGGATAGTTAGACCATTATCTGAAGAAATTTTTTCATAACTTATTTTCCTAAGTACTTCAAACAGTCCCAAGTACTTGGCTAGTGCTAAATAAAACTTTTATTTTAAACACTGAAAGATCCAAATCTAGGTTAAAATATACATTTTCCATGAAAACTTCATAAACTAGTTTCAATTTACTAGATAATTCTCTTATGCTATATATCTTTAATATTTATAATAAGTTTACAGAAAATCAGCTCAAATTTATTAACAAACTCTCTGAGATCAACATTTTACTTACCTAAGTATTATATCTTCTTTCTTTTGAACTCTACTATATTTCCTAAAACTTAACTCAGTGATCTGAATTCTAAAGAAGTCTTAACTACTATACATGGGGATATATATGAGTCTAACAAAAAGCACAGAGTCGGCAAACTCTACAGGTTGATAAGGTTTGAAAGACAAGATTAACTTGATTGACTATGCTTTACTAAATGTGCTTTCTAAATGAAAAAAAAATAATCTAGTTATTACAGAAAAGAGGAAACCAAAACCCCTCAAACATATGTGAAAAAGTCTCAACTCACTTAGCAATCAGAGAAATGCAAAACCACAATTATATTCCATTACAAACCCACCAGACTAACAAACATTTAAATGTATTTGAAAATGTTAAGTACAGATGACAATGTGGGTACTACGGATGCAAACTAGTATTTAGGAAACTTTAAACTACACTTATCCTATAGTGTAGCAATTCAATTCTATGCAGAGATACACTAGAAAAACATTTGATCCTGCGTATCAGAAGATGTACAAAATTGATTTCAGCAGGATTTTTTTTCCAACTAGTCTGAAATTTTATATGTTTACCATTCATAGAATGGATATATTTTGTTCAAGGAATATAAAACTGTAGAACATGAAGATATTAGGGAGAAAAAGAATTTACTATCTTAGATTCTATGACTGAACCTGAAAATTAAACTTACATAAGACAGATTTACAGAAAAGAAGCAAACAGATTTTACTTAATATTTTAACGTGCACAAAGGAGTCTTCATAAGAAAAATGAAGATCTGAAAAAACAGGACCAGGAGCTTATATACACTTTCTAACAAAGAAGTGGTAAATTTGTGGAGAAGTGACAAAACAAAGATATTTGAGCTTAGGGGTAATGAATTACGAGAAAGCGACTAGGAAGTACACAGAGGAAATTAATAGAAGATAAGGGTTATTTTAATAGATTTGTTTGTACTGATTGGTTTTGGCATCATCGCTGTTTCCAATGGTAAGAATGTTCTCTTCCTTGTACAGAGAGGACATCTTTCTCATGCTTATTTTATGGCTGGCTTTTAGGTAGAAAGGAAATTTGTCAGAGAGTCCTTCCTGCAACTGCTGTTTCTCTGGTGCTTTCAAGCTCAAAATAATTAATATGCTAAAGTGGTATATTTTGGAAATAACATGTTTTGAACCTGTTCAAAAATGAATAGGTTGTGTGATGGTTAATTTTGTATGTCAGCTTGACTAGGATAATGTATGCCTAGAATGTTAGTAAAACATTATTTCTGAGTTTGTCTGTGAGAGTGTTTCTGGAAGGAATTAGCATTTAAAAATGTTTCCTTGTGTACAGTTAATTCACAATGTTGTGCTAGTTTCAAGCGTACAGCAAAATGAATCCATTATACATATGCATATATCCATCTTAAGAAGCTTTTCCCATATAAATCATTACAGACTATTGTATAGAGTTTTCTCTGCTATACTTATTAGTCCTTAATAGTTATCTATTTTATTAGTCTTTATTATATGTTTTATATAGTGTATGTATGTCAATCCCAATATCCCAATTTATCCCTCTCCTCTTCCCCCTTGGTACCCATAAGTTTGTTTTCTATATGTGTGAATTTATGTTTTTTTTTTTATTTATGTTTTATAAATAAGTTAATTTGTACCTTTTTTTTAGGTATCACATATAAGTGGTATCATATTGTATTTGTCTTTCTCTATCTGACTTACTTCACTCAGAATGACAATCTCTAGGTCCACCCATGTTGCTGCAAAAGGCACTCAATTCGGTTCAGTTCAGTTCAGTCGCTCAGTCGTGTCCGACTCTTTGTGACCCCATGGACCGAGGCACGCCAGGCCTCCCTGTCCATCATCAACTCCTGGAGTCCACCCAAACCCATGTCCATCGAGTCGATGATGCCATTCAACCATCTCATTCTCTGTCGTGCCCTTCTCCTCATGCCCTCAATCTTTACCACCATCAGGGTCTTTTCCAATGAGTCAGCTCTTTGTATCAGGTGGCCAAAGTACTGGAGTTTCAGCCTCAACATCAGTCCTTCCAATGAACACCCAGGACTGATCTCCTTTAGGATGGACTGGTTGGATTTCCTTGCAGTCCAAGGGACTCTCAAGAGTCTTCTCCAACTCCACAGTTCAAAAGCACCAATTCTTCTGTGCTCAGCTTTCTTTATAGTCCAACTCTCACATCCATACATGACCACTGGAAAAACCATAGCCTTGACTAGACGGACCTTTGTTGGCAAAGTAATGTCTCTGCTTTTTAATATGCTGTCTAGATGGGTCATAACTTTCCTTCTAAGGAGTAAGCATCTTTTAATTTCTTTTCTGTAATTGCCATCTGCAGTGATTTTGGAGCCCAGAAAAATAAAGTCAGCCACTGTTTCCCCATCTACTTGCCATGAAGTGATGGGACTGGATGCCATGATCTCAGTTTTCTGAATGTTGAGCTTTAAAAGCCAACTTTTTCACTCTCCTCTTTCACTTTCATCAAGAGCCTCTTCAGTTCTTCTTCACTTTCTGCCATAAGGGTGGTGTCATGCAAAAGGCACTATTTCGCCCCTTTTACGGGTAAGTAATGTTTCATTTATATCTGTACCACATCTTCTTTATCCACCCTTCTGTTGGTGGACATGCAGCGATCAAAGCAGTATGGCGCCGGCACAAAAACAGAAAATACATCCGTGAAATAGGACACAAAGTCCAGAGATAAACCCATGCGCTTATGGTCACCTAATATATACAAGGTAAAAATAGACACTGGAGAAAAGAAAGAAACTTCAATATATGATACTGGAAGACTAGAGCTACATGTAAAATAATGAAATTAGAACATTCTCTAACATTATACAGAATAATGGATTAAACATCTAAATGTAAGACCAGATACTATAAAACTCTTAGAGGAAACAGGCAGAAAACTTCTGGGCATAAATCTCAGCAAGATCTTTTCTGATTCACCTCCTAGAGTAATGAAAATAAAAACAAAAATAAACAAATGGGACCTAATTAAACTTAAGAAGCTCTTGCACAGCATAAACAAAACAAAATAACAACCCTCAGAATGGGAGAAATGTTTGCAAATTAAGCAACCTGAAAGGAATTAAATCTCCAAAACATACAAACAGTTCATGCAGCTCAATATCAAAGAAAAAAAAAAAAAACTCAATCAAAAATTGTGGGGAAGATCTAAGAAGACATTTCTCCACAAAAGACATATAGATGGCCAAAAGCACATGAAAAGTGCCGCTCAACAATCACTAAGTATTAGAGAAATGTGAATCAAAACTACAATGAGGTATCACCTCACACTGCCAGAATTGCCATGATTAAAAAATCTACAAACAATAAATGATTGGGAGGGTGGGAATATAATGTTCTCCATTATGAAGAACAGTATAGAGTTTCCTTAAAAGACTAAAAATAGAGCTATCATACGATTCAGCAATCCTAATCCAGAGAGAAAGGTAATCCAAAAAGATACATGCACCCCAGTGCTTACTGCAGCAGTATTTACAATAGGCAGGACACAGAAGCACCAAGATTAGCACTTGGGTCAAGATCAGCAATGCTGGTGGACATTACCCACTCCTTTGAGGTCCTGAATAGGAAAAAAGGCAGAGGACGGGTGAATTCTCTCTCTGTTTGAACTGGGACATCTATGGTTTGCTTGTGGAAGTCAATATTTCTAGTTCTCAGGCATTTGGATTCAGACTTGGACTTAGACCACTGGTTGCCCTGCCTCTTTGGAGTTGGACTGAATTACACTACCTGCTTTCCTGGTTCTTCAATTTGCAGACAATACATCATGGGATTTCTCAATCTCCATAACCATGTGTGCCCTTTCTTCTAATAAATCTCTCTCTCTCCATGAATACACATTTATTTTTCTTTTC
The DNA here is from genome assembly GCF_032405125.1 of Capricornis sumatraensis. Taxonomy (NCBI): domain Eukaryota; kingdom Metazoa; phylum Chordata; class Mammalia; order Artiodactyla; family Bovidae; genus Capricornis; species Capricornis sumatraensis. The sequence goes on along the minus strand of NC_091091.1, from coordinate 1,821,958 downwards.
TGGAGAACCCCATCTATATAGGCAGTGTGCAACAGCACACAACAAATTCACAATATTTAGCTTAGAAGACAAGGCACATGATTATATATAGTATGAGTTAATCTATGTAGAGTTCAAGACCAGGCAAACTAAAACAATGTTATAAATGTGTATATACACAGTAAAATAAATAAGCAGGGAGTTGTTATAACAGAGATCAGGAGAGTGATCATTTTTTCAGGAAGAAACATTTTTGGAGAGGAACAGTAAGAAATGTCAAGGGTGCCAAAAACAATCTTTTTTTAACAAGGTGGTGATCATACAGATATTCATGAATAATTTTTAAATGAATCATACATTTGATCACTCATGTGCATATAATGCATGAGTGATCAAATATATATTTCACACTGTAGTAAAAATCAAACCAGCTTGAATTTTACACAGCACAGAACTGAACAAAGAAATAGGTAGTGGGGGAATAGGAAAAAAATTAAGAACATAGAGAAAAGAATTGGTTTATTTTCCTAGGATCTCAATAAAACATTTAGCTAAATATTTCTTGGCTTAGTTCAAATTTATAAAAGGCTTAACAAAAGAGATTGACTTCTATAATAAAGAGACAAGATACCTGAAGAGCCACGGCACAGACAGCTTAATTGGCTTTCATTAAGATTTTGATTATATTGGCATATATAGTTATGTAATGTGGCATATGATACTCAGACTATCAGGTTAGTAAATGACTTCAGTATTGACTGTGGCTTTTGGAAATTAGGTGATTAGTGGTTTAGGAGCAAAAGGAAATAAAATAAAAGAAGATGGAAAGAAATAAAGGAGCACTCAGAAAATTGTGTCTAGTCATTGTAAGATATTAATCTTTGCCATATTATTTTTTTCTCTCACTTAGGTTATGCTTTCAATTAAAATATAATTTTAGGCATTGTAGAAGACTTCAAATACTCACTTTGGTATAGTTCATAAAAGTCTTTTATTAATATTCCTCTTTTTAGAGCTGAAATAGGGAAAATCTTCCTTTTCTCTTAGTTTTAAAGGTGGTGTTTTGTACATGCTGCTAAGTCACCGCAGTCGTGTCTGACTCTGTGCAACCCCATAAAACGGCAGCCCACCAGACTCCCCCGTCCCTGGGATTCTCCAGGCAAGAACACTGGAGTGGGTTGCCATTTCCTATGTTTTGTACATAGAGCTCTAACTCCCAGAGACCTCTTTAAGAATCCATGAGGAACTGTTTCCAAAATTAAGACACAATCTTTAAAATTACTTAAGTAAAATTAAAAATGACACTTGAAGCCCATTTGACTTTTTTCACCTACTTAAGCCACTACAAATTGTAAATTTTCTACTGCATAATCATTCCTAAAGGAAGGAAACATTATATTTGTATGCCCTTTGCCAAGCCTAAAGTGGGGGAAAAAGTGTACCTTGTGTGTAGCACATATACCTCCTATTGGTGCTGTCTGCGTATAATGCATATTAGCATGTATGAGCTGTGGTGATATATATATATTTTTTTTTTTTTTTCCAGCAGTGAAGTCAATACTGGTCCTGTTCATCAGTAAAAATGTTCAGTTACCGACACACACAGATACACACACACATTAATTGAGAGACACTATTAAATGAAATGACAGAATAAACAATCCAAATAATCTCCTCATAAGAGACATTTAGGAATGCTAGTTTAAAAATTATAAATAGTCTCTCAATTATATGAATTAGCTCTCAAGAAAGTAAAGAAAATCTCTAGGTACCAAAATGAAAAGAAAGCCAAAACTAAAGCAGTTAATTAGAATGAAATCTGTAGTTAACTTCAAAATCTTCCTAAACCCTAATATTCAAGAATTTGGATATTAATGGCTGCAATAGTATAGATATTGAAGCCCTGGGGGGCCATGAAAGGACTAAACTGCCACAATAATACCAGCACAGAGTTATCTACCACCAATAGAAGAATATAAAGAGAAAAATCATGAGTTTAACCTGACCTCCAATTGGAAAATATCACCCATGAAATTATAACTAAACATCTACACCCTCATGAATTTATAGATTTGAAGATCCTTGGAATACCAATCAGAAGTAAAGACAACTTATTTCTACCATGACCCTCAATTAGGACTGCACAAAATTTCTACGGATAACATGATATAAAATGAGTCAACACAAAAATAAATGTGGTACAGTGAAAGACTGAGAAGACTTAGATGCCTAAAATTTTCAGAATGGGATTTTGGAATATATAGTATAAAATATATAGCTAAAATTTAGTTGGAGACAAAACTAGGAAAAGGAAGAAAACAGAACAAATCCCTCCAAACTATGAAGAATATTATTCAAATTATCAAATATAATTTCTTGAAATCACAAATACAATTTCTGCAATTACATAGGTAATGGATTAGATGAACAGTTTAGATACAGCTAAGAAAAATTTAGTAAGCTCAAAAATAAAACAGATGAAGTTACCTAAATTGACACAGATGGAAGATAAATGGAAAATAAAAATTTTAAAATATGGAGAAGAGACAGAAAATATTTAAAAATTCTAAGAGTTCAAGAGAAACAGATAAAAAGATGGAGGAGAGATAGTATTCAGAGAGATAATAGGTGATGATTTCCAGAATTAATGAAAGATGTGTCATTAATTAATTAATGAAATATTTAAAAGAACAAAAATACACAATGAATATTTATATAACTGGAAATAAACATTTAAGGTGCCAAAGGCAAAAAGATTTTTCAGCTGACCCTTGAAAAACATGGGTTTGAACTACATGGATCCACTTATTCAAAGTTTTTTTCAATAGTAAACACCACAGTGCTATATGAGCCACCGTTGGTTGAGTCTGTTGATGTGGAAATACAGATACAGAGGAACCATGTATATGAAGGGCCAACTTAAGTTTCACATGGACTTCTGAGTGCATGGAAGGTCAGTCCCCCTACAAGCCCCAGATTACTATAAGATCTGTTGTATTTTATTTTCAAATTTCAACTATACACCACAGTGTTACTAACTGTAATGAATGTGCCATACATTACGTCCCTAGAACTTGTTCCTTTTAATGAGGAGTTATGTTCTTTGAGCAACATCGACCAATTTCCCACATCCATTCCCCAAATCCTTGGTAAACACGCTAGCCTCTGTGCATATGAGCTTGGCTTTTATTTCCCACATATAAGCGATATAACACAGCATTTGTCTAACTTACTTCACTTAGCATAATGCCCTCAACGTCCAACTACGGTGTCACTAACGGCAGCACTTCCTTCTTTCTCCTGATTGACTCATGTTCTGTTGGACACATATATACACACTTTTTTTCTTTTTCTTTGTCTAGCCATCCCTTAACAAACATATAGGTTGTTCACTTACCTTGGTCACTGTGAATAATGGTTACCATGAATAATGCTGCAATAACCATGGAAATGCAGATATATCTTCAAGATCCTCTTTTCAGAAATTGAATTGATAGATTGTCCATCTAGTCAAGGCTATGGTTTCTCCTGTGGTCATGTATGGATGTGAGAGTTGGACTGTGAAGAAGGCTGAGTGCCGAAGAATTGATGCTTTTGAACTGTGGTGTTGGAGAAGACTCTTGAGAGTCCCTTGGACTGCAAGGAGATCCAATCAGTCCACTCTGAAGGAGACCAGTCCTGGGATTTCTTTGGAAGGAATGATGCTAAGACTGAAACTCCAGTACTTAGGCCACCTCATGCGAAGGGTTGACTCATTGGAAAAGACTCTGATGCTGGGAGGGATTGGGGGCAGGAGGAGAAGGGGACAACAGAGGATGAGATGGCTGGATGGCATCACTGACTCGATGGACGCGAGTCTGAGTGAACTCCGGGAGTTGGTGATGGACAGGGAGGCCTGGCGTGCTACGATTCATGGGGTCGCAAAGAGTCGGACACGACTGAGTGACTGAACTGAACTGAACTGAAGTGAAGGTAGTTCTAATTTACATTTTTTAAGGAACCTCCATAATGTTTTACATAATTGTTGTTGTTCAGTTATTAAGTTGTATCTATTTGTGACCCATGGATTGCAGCATGCCAGGATTCCCTGTCAATCACCGTCTCCCAGAGTTTACTCAAACTCATGTCCATTGAGTTGGTAATGCCATGCAACAATCTCATCCTCTGCCATCCCCTTCTCTTCCTGCCCTCAATCTTTCCCAGCATAAGGATCTTTTCCTAGGAGTCGGCTCTTCACATCAGGTGGCCAAACATTGGAGCTTCAGCATCAGTCCTTCCAGTGAGTATTTGGGGTTGATTTCTTTTAGGATTGATGGGTTTGATATCTTGTACAAGGGACAGCTTTCCATAGTGGCTGCACCAATTTACATTCTCACCTAGAGTGCATAAGCATTCTTTCTCTTAACATCCTTCCTGACATGTTATCTTGAGCTTTTGATAGTCATTCTAACAGGCATGATGTGATAGCTCATTATGGTTTTATGTTTTCCTGATTATTAGTGATAGTGAACACCTTTTCATGTAACTGTTGGCCAGGTATTGTTTTTGGAATGCCTTCTCTGGAAAAATGTCTATTTAGTTCCTCTGCCCATTTTGAAATCAAATGGCTTTATTTTTTCCTATCAAGTTGTATTAATTCTTTATATATTTTGGATATTAACTCATCAGATATATGATTCACAAGTATTTCTACCATTAAATCACACTTGATTATAGTGTAAGATTCTTTTAGTGTGCTGTTAAATTTGGTTTACTAATATTTTGTTGACGATTTTTACATCTATATTAATCAGGGATATTGGTCTTTAGTCTTCCTTTCTTGTATCATCTTATTTGGCTCTGGTTTTAGGGAAATGCTATCCTTGTTAAATGAATGCAGAGTATTCCATTTCTTCGAGCTTGACCAATTTTTTATGTATAATCAGTATCTTAACTGCAAAGGGTCTTACCTTTGCATTTTTGTGGAATCAGTTGTATCATCTGATTCATTTCTGATTTCGAGTCTTCTCTCTTTTAGTCTTGCATCTAACCAAAGTTTTGATTATCGTTTCAAAGAAACAGCTCTTAATTTCATTGTTCTTTTCCATTGTCTTTTTAATCTCTTTTTAACTTATTTCCCCTGTGATCTTTGTAATTGTCTTCCTCCTCCTAATTTGGGGCTTCATTTCTTCTTCTTCTTCTTCTTTTTAACTAATTTGTTGTAGTTTAAAGTTAGTGCTTATTTGAAATTTTTCTTGTTTCTTGAAAGAAGTTCTGTATCTTTTGACTGGAGAATTTACTCCATTTACTTAAATAGTTTATTGGTAGGTATGGACTTAATATCACCATTTTGTTAACTGTTTTCTGAATTTTTTTGTAATTACTTTGTTACTTTCTTTTCTCCTGATTTTTTTCTTCTATGATTTGAAGATTGCACCATACATCACAAATCCATGGCATTCCTGGATTTCTTTCCCCTTCTCTTTTGTGTATCTACTACAGATTTTTGCTTTGTGTTTACCATGAAGCTTACATAAAACTGTTTATAAAATAAAATAGTCTATTTTAAGGTGATAACTACTTAAGTTCTAATGCAAACTGAAGCTGTTTTTTTCTATTTAACACTGCTTGCCCATATTTTGTTTTCGATGTCTCAGATTAATATTTTTACTTTGTGTATGCATTAACAGATTATTGTATTTGTCTTTTAATCTTCATATATTTATAAGTGATTTATATACTCTGAATACTCTGAAGTTAACTGTGTATTTACTTTCACTGGGTTTCCCTGATAGCTTAGTTGGTAAAGAATCTGCCTGCAATGCAGGAGACCCTGGTTCAAATCCTGGGTCGGGAAGATCCCCTGGAGAAGGGATAGGATACACCCTCTAGTATTCTGGCCTGGAGAATTCCATGGACTGTATAGTCCATGGGGTCGCAAAGATTCAGGCATGACTGAGTGACTTTCACTTCACTTCACTTATTTTCACCAGTGAGATTTATTATTTCATATGTTTTGCTTTTACTAACTAGTGTTCCTTTGCTTCTTCTTGAAGAAGTCCCTTTAATATTTCTTATAAGGACAGTCTAGTGGTGATGATCTCTTTCAGCTTTTACTTATCTGGAAAATCCAGACTTTCTTACCTCTTTTGATATGGGTCTCTTCCTTTTTTTTTTTATTTTATTTTATTATTTTATTTTTTTTTAAATCTTTAATTCTTACATGTGTTCCCAAACATGAACCCCCCTCCCACCTCCCTCCCCATAACATCTCAGTGGGTCATCCCCATGCACCAACCCCAAGCATGCTGTATCCTGCGTCAGACATAGACTGGCGATTCAATTCTTACATGATAGTATACATGATAGACTGCCATTCTCCAAAATCATCCCACCCTCTCCCTCTCCCTCTGAGTCCAAAAGTCCATTATACACAGCTGTGTCTTTTTTCCTGTCTTGCATACAGGGTCATCATTGCCATCTTTCTAAACTCCATATATATGTGTTAGTATACTGTATTGGTGTTTTTCTTTCTGGCTTACTTCACTCTGTATAATCGGCTCCAGTTTCATCCACCTCATTAGAGCTGATTCAAATGTATTCTTTTTAACGGCTGAGTAATACTCCATTGTGTATATGTACCACTGCTTTCTTATCCATTCATCTGCTGATGGACATCTAGGTTGTTTCCATGTCCTGGCTATTATAAACAGTGCTGCGATGAACACTGGGGTACATGTGTCTCTTTCAATTCTGGTTTCCTCGGTGTGTATACCCAGCAGTGGGATTGCTGGGTCATAAGGTAGTTCTATTTGCAATTTTTTAAGGAATCTCCACACTGTTCTCCATAGTGGCTGTACTAGTTTGCATTCCCACCAACAGTGTAGGAGGGTTCCCTTTTCTCCACACCCTCTCCAGCATTTATTGCTTGCAGATTTTTGGATCGCTGCCATTATGACTGGTGTGAAGTGGTACCTCATTGTGGTTTTGATTTGCATTTCTCTGATAATGAGTGATGTTGAGCATCTTTTCATGTGTTTGTTAGCCATCCGTATGTCTTCTTTGGAGAAATGTCTATTTAGTTCTTTGGCCCATTTTTTGATTGGGTCATTTATTTTTCTGGAATTGAGCTGCATAAGTTGCTTGTATATTTTTGAGATTAGTTGTTTGTCAGTTGCTTCATTTGCTATTATTTTCTCCCATTCAGAAGGCTGTCTTTTCTCCTTGCTTATAGTTTCCTTTGTTGTGCAGAAGCTTTTAATTTTAATTAGATCCCATTTGTTTATTTTTGCTTTTATTTCCAGAATTCTGGGAGGTGGATAATAGAGGATCCTTCTGTGATTTATGTCTGAGAGTGTTTTGCCTATGTTCTCCTCTAGGAGTTTTATAGTTTCTGGTCTTACATTTAGATCTTTAATCCATTTTGAGTTTATTTTTGTGTGCGGTGTTAGAAAGTGATCTAGTTTCATTCTTTTACAAGTGGTTGACCAGTTTTCCCAGCACCACTTGTTAAAGAGATTGTCTTTACTCCATTGTATATTCTTGCCTCCTTTGTCAAAGATAAGGTGTCCATATGTGTGTGGATTTAAAAGGAAGAATTGGAGAACCCCAGAGTTAGTAGAAGGAAAAAAATCTTAAAAATTAGGGCAGAAATAAATGCAAAAGAAACAAAAGAGACCATAGCAAAAATCAACAAAGCCAAAAGCTGGTTCTTTGAAAGGATAAATAAAATTGACAAACCACTAGCCAGACTCATCAAGAAGCAAAGAGAGAAAAATCAAATCAATAAAATTAGAAATGAAAATGGAGAGATCACAACAGACAACACAGAAATACAAAGGATCATAAGAGACTACTATCAGCAGTTGTATGCCAATAAAATGGACAACGTGGAAGAAATGGACAAATTCTTAGAAAAGTACAATTTTCCAAAACTGAACCAGGAAGAAATAGAAAATCTTAACAGACCCATCACAAGCACGGAAATTGAAACTGTAATCAGAAATCTTCCAGCAAACAAAAGCCCAGGTCCAGATGGCTTCACAGCTGAATTCTACCAAAAATTTCGAGAAGAGCTAACACCTATCCTCCTCAAACTCTTCCAGAAAATTGCAGAGGAAGGTAAACTTCCAAACTCATCCTATGAGGCCACCATCACCCTAATACCAAAACCTGACAAAGATGTCACAAAAAAAGAAAACTACAAGCCAATATCACTGATGAACATAGATGGGTCTCTTCTTGTTCATCTAATGTGTAGGAGTCACTCAATTCGTTTCTGGATTTCTTTCAGAGAGAAGTACTACATGTATAGCTGTATGTTTACTGTTTGTGGGAGGAAGGAAGTTCAGGAACCTCCTGTATCACCATCTTTAAAAAGTCCTCTTTCAGAAAATAGATTTTAAATCATCCACAAAAGAAAGGCAATTTTAGTAGAAATTATGATGATCAGACTGACACCAGACTATCAATCACAAGGATAGACTCTAACAAGAGCAGAAAAATAAGAATTGTGGGGGAAAGCACTTAATAAAACAGAGACACTATATTAACTATGTACAACTTTATAGCCAATTAATTTTTATTGAATAAAAATGAGATAAAGATAATTTAAATAAATGTTAATTGATTAAAGTTTGCCACTTATGAATACTTACTAAATAAATTTCTAAAGAATTTGCATAGGAAATATAGTATAAATAATATATAGAAAAGAAGGGATGAAACATAAGAAATAGTGACTGGAAAATAATCTGAAAAAGAATCACCGTGCTGTACATTTAAAATATTGTAAATAAATTATAATTCAAAAAATTAAAGAAAAGTAGTGGGTGAAAGGATTGATAAATGTGTATGCAATTTAAACATAGTAAATAAAAAACAATAATAATATCTGGCAAGCCATTCAACATCAGAGTAATTCAAGTCTACACCCCTACCACCGATGCCAAAGAAGCTAAAGTTGATTAGTTCTATGAAGACCTAGAAAACCTCCTAGGACTAACATCAAAAAAAGATGTTCTATTCATCACTGGGGATTGGAAAACAAAGTAGGAAGTCAAGAGACACCTGGAGTAATAGGCAAGTTTGGTCTTAAAGAACAAAATGAAGCAGGTCAGAGATAACTAAATTTTGCCATGATAATGCATTAGTCATAGCAAATACCCTTTTTTTAAACAATACAATAGACAACTTTACACATGGACATCACCAAATGGTCAATATTGAATTCAAATTGATTACATTCTTTGTAGCTGAAGAAGGTGAAGCTCTATAACGCCAGCAAGAGTAAGACCTGGAGCTGACTGTGGCTCAGATTATCACCTTCTTATAGAAAAATTCAGACTTAAACTGAAGAAAGTGGGAAAAACCACTAGGCCAGCCAGTTCATATCAGTTCAGTTGCTCAGTCATGTCAGACTCTTGGCTATCCCATGGACTGTGGCAAGCCAGGCCTCCCTGTCCATTACCAACTCCCAGAGTTTACTCAAACTCATATCAATTGAGTCAGGGATGCCATCCAACCATCTCATCCTCTGTCGTCCCCTTCTCCTCCCCTCACTATTTCCCAGCATCAGGGTCTTTTCAAATGAGTCAGTTCTTCACATCAAGTGGCCAAAGTATTGGAGTTTCAGCTTCAACATCAGTCCTTCCAATGAATACTCAGGACCAATTTCCTTTAGGGTGGAATTGTTGGATCTCCTTGCAGTCCAAGGGACTCTCAAGAGTCTTCTCCAACACCACAGTTCAAAAACATCTGGACAAACCAAAGCTTTGACTAGACGGACCTTTGTTGGAAAAGTAATGTCTCTGCTTTTTAATGTGCTATCTAGGTTGGTCATAACTTTTCTTTCAAGGAACAAGTGCCTTTTATTTCATGGCTGCAGCCACCATTAGCAGTGATTTTGGAGCCCAAGAAAATAAAGTCTCTCACTGTTTCCACAGTTATCCCATTTGTTTTCCAAGAAGTGATGGGACTGGATGCCATGATCTTAGTTTTCTGAATATTGAGTTTTAAGACAACTTTTTCACTCTCCTCTTTCACTTTCAACAAGAGGTTCTTTAGTTCTTCTTTGCTTTCTGACATAAGGGTGATGGTCACCAGCATATCTGAGGTTATTGATACTTCTCCCGGCAATCTTGATTTCAGCTTGTGCTTCATCCACTCCAGAATTTCTCATAATGCACTCTGCATATAAGTTAAATAAGCACTGTGACAATATATAGCCTTGACGTATTCCTTGTGCTATTTGGAATGGTCTTTTCCATTGAGTCAGCTCTATTCATCAGGTGGCCAAAATCTTTGAAATTTAGCTTCAGCATCAGTTCTTCCAATGTTGGCTGGAAGCATCAGTTCAGGGTTGATTTCCTTTAGGATTGATTGGTTTGATCTCCTTGCAGTGGAAGGGACTCTCAATAATCTTCTCCAGGATCATAATTCAAAAGCATCAGTTTTGGGGAGCTCAGTCTTCTTTATGGTCAAACTGTTATATCTGTACATGATTTCTGGAAAAAAAAACCAGCTTTGACTATACAGACCTTTGTTGGCAAAGTGATGTCTCTGATTTTTAATATGTTGTCTAGGTTTGTTATAGCTGTCCTTCCAAAAAGCAAGTGTCCATTAATTTCATGGTTGCAGTCACCATCTGCAGTGATTTTTGAGCCCAAGAAAATAATCTGTCACTGCTTCCACTTTTTCCCCTTCTATTTCCAATGAAGTGATGGGACCAAACGCCACAATCTTGGTTTTTTTTTTAATGCTGAGTTTTAAGCTAGATATTTAACCCCCATCAAGAAGCGCTTTAGTCCTGTTCACTTTCTGCCGTTCAAATGGTATCATCATTGCATATCTGATGTTGTTGATATTTCTCCTGGAAATCTTGATTCCAGCTCATGATTCATCCAGTTTGGAAATTTAAATGAGATATATATATATATATATATATATATATATATATATATATATATATACACACACACATATACATACACACACACACATTATATATGTACCATATATATTTGTATAGTTGTAGAGACTGAGTATTTGAACCCAGATCATTTGGTTCATAGACTTGTTCATAATTATTTCCTTGTGTGCATGCTAAGTTGCTTCAGTCGTGTCTGACTCTATGCGACCCTATGGACTGTAGCTCGCCCAGCTCCTCTGTCCATGGGGAGTCTCCAGGCAAGAATACTGGAGTGGGTTGCCATGCCCTCCTCCAGGGGATCTTTCTGATCCAGGTATTGAACCAGTGTCTTTACCACTAAGCCACTAGGGAAGCCCGCTAATATTACCTTAGTCACTGTCATTATGAATTCATATTATTAAGAAACATTAATGAATTCACATTATTAAGAAAATGTTGTGTTACACTGGGATAAATAAAGATGCCAAATGATCAATATAGAAAGCCTAGAATTTGGCTCAAAGTTGAATGAATATTTGCTATACAGCAGAGATGGTTTTGACCAATCAGGATAGGGTGTGTAGTTTCAGATATTTGAAAAAAAATGTGCTTAGTTTACTGTATAAAATAATCAAATTCTCTAGACCATTTAAAATTAGTTACAGATAATTTCAAGGCTAATGAATATCAACCATATCAATATCAATATGAATATATAACACTCATGTATAATATATATTTTTTAAATTTTAGTTTCCAAAGGATATTTAAAGAAGACAGAAACAAAAACAGGGAAGAAAAAACTTATAAATATGACCATGTTAAAATGAAAACCATCTGTATTTCTATAAATAAAAAACAAGGAGAAACAAGTGACAAAATATAAGGATCTTGACAAACACATAAATATATTTGGTATTCAGAATATCTTTATTAAAAAATCACTACCTACTACTACTATTATTATATAATACTTTAATTTATTCCTTATGCTGTACATTTTAGCCCCATGACTCATTTGTTTTGTACCTGGAAGCTTGTACTTCTTATTCTTTCTCACCTATTTCACCCATCACTCTAACACCCTTAGCTCTGGTGACTGCTTATTTGTTCTCTAGATCTATGTGTCTATTTTTTTTTGTTGTTGTTGTTATATTTATTCACTTTTTAAAAAATATTTCACATATCACTGACATCAATCATACAGTATTCAGGTTTCATTGAGTTATCTCACTTCACATAAAATCTCCTGAGTCCATTCATGTTATTCCAAATGGCAAGATGTTATTCCTTTTATGGTTAAATAATATTCATATATATATATGTGGTATATACATACAACATCTATTTTATCTATTCATCTATCAATGGATAGTTACTTTGATGTAGTAAAATTATATATATATATATTTTAAATATTATAGTTTATATTTATTCTATATTTATGCATAGCATATCATAATCCTATGCTGTATTCATAAATTCTATTCATATTATTTATAACAATGAATAATGAGTAATAAATAAATTACTATGATTAGTAGGCAGCCAAGAAAAATCAGCATGTTAGTATATTTAATAAAGATGACTGCACTATCTTCATAAAGCAAATATTCTTTCCTTTCATATATTCTTACAGACACACATGCATATGTGTTGAAGTAAACAACTATAATAATATTATGGCAACTATATTTACAGGACTGAAACAATAGGAAACATCCCATATGTCCACTGCCAAAACAATTTATAACAAATCATGATTTTACAGTACAGTGAATTTCCAGATGTTCAAGCTGGTTTTAGAAAAGGCAGAGGAACCAGAGATCAAATTGACAACATTGACTGCATCATTGAAAAAGCAACGGGGTTCCAGAAGAACATCTATTTCTGCTTTATTGACTATGCCAAAGCCTTTGACTGTGTGGATTACAATAAACTGTGGAAAATTCTGAAAGAGATGGGAATACCAAACTACCTGACCTGCCTCTTGAGAAACCTATATGCAGGTCAGGAAGCAACAGTTGGAATGGGAAATGGAACAACAGACTGATTCCAAATAGTAAAAGGAGTACATCAAGGCTGTATACTGTCACCCTGCTTATTTAACTTATATGCAGAGTACATCATGAGAAACGTTGGGCTGGAAGAAGCACAAGCTGGAATCAAGATTGCCGGGAGAAATATCAATAACCTCGGATATGCAGATGACAACACCCTTATGGCAGAAAGTGAAGAGGAACTAAAGAGCCTCTTGATGAAAGTGAAGAGGAGAGTGAAAAAGTTGGCTTAAAGCTCAACATTCAGAAAAGAAGATCATGGCATCTGGTCCCATCACTGCATGGGAAATAGATGGGGAAATAGTGGAGACAATGTCAGACTTTATTTTTGGGGGCTCCAAAATCACTGCAGATGGTGATTGCAGGCATGAAATTAAAAGACACTTACTCCTTGGAAGGTAAGTTATGAGAAACCTAGACAGCATATTAAAAAGCAGAGACATTACTTTGCCGACTAAGGTCCATCTATTCAAGGCTATGGTTTTTCCAATAGTCATGTATGGATGGGAGAGTTGGACTGTGAAGAAAGCTGAGCACCGAAGAATTGATGCTTTTGAACTGTGGTGTTCAAGAGAAGACTCTTGAGAGTCCCTTGGACTGCAAGGAGATCCAACCAGTCCATTCTAAAGGAGATCAGTCCTGGGTGTTCTTTGGAAGGAATGATGCTAAAGCTGAAACCCAGTACTTTGGCCACCTCATGCGAAGAGTTGACTCATTGGAAAAGACTCTGATGCTGGGAAGGATTGGGGGTAGGAGGAGAAGGGGATTACAGAGGATGAGACGGCTAGATGGCATCACCGACTCGATGGACGTGAGTTTGAGTGAACTCCAGGAGTTAGTGATAGACAGGGAGGCCTAGCGTGCTGCGCTTCATGTAGTCACAACGAGTCGGACATGACTGAGCGGCTGAACTGAACTGAACTGAGGTTCCCTATAGACTTTACTATGACTCGAGAAAATGCAAAGTCTCTATATGGTAATTTAAAGCAAAAAAAGGTGAGTAATCAGAAGATGGATAATTTAATAACAGCAAAGGATGATTTGATGATTTTGGAAAATGGTTTGGCTTTTTTTAAAATGTCATGATAATAGGAAAGGCAGCTTCTGCCAACTAAGTATTAGCAAACAAGTTCCCAGACAACATTAAGAAAATCATTGAGGTGAAAAAAATTTCTCTCTCAGCAAGCTTATCATGCAGATAAAAATGCTCTATTCTCCAAAAGATAAATAAAGAAAAGCCACAAAGGGTATTTGTTAGCAAGGAAGAGAATCAAACACCAAGATTTAAGGCAGGAAGGAATAGGCTAATTTTACTGTTTTGTGAAAATGCAATTGGGTTTATGATCAGAATTGCCCTATATATAAAGCTACTAATCATAAGACATAAAGGGAAAAGAAAAACAGCAGCTTCCAGCATTTTAGTTGCACAAGAAGAAGGCCTGGACACTTAGAACACTTTCCCTGCACTGTTTTCATTGATGATTCGTCCCTGAAGTAAGGAAGTTCCTTGCCAGTAAGGGACTTCTTTTTAAAGTTCTTTTGATATTGGACAATGCCCTTTGCCAGGAATACATCAGTTCAACACCAAATTACATCAACACTGATGTTCAACACTGAAAGTACATCAGTTCAACATCAAAGACATCGAAAGTGGTCTGCTGCTGCTGCTGCTAAGTCGCTTCAGTTGTGTTTGACTCTGTGCGACCCCATAGACGGCAGCCCACCAGGCTCCCCGGTCCCTGGGATTCTCCAGGCAAGAATACTGGAGTGGGTTGCCATTTCCTTCTCCAATGCATAAAAGTGAAAAGTGAAAGTGAAGTTGCTCAGTCGTATCCGACTCTTAGCGATCCCATGGACTGCAGCCCACCAGGCTCCTCCGTCCATGGGATTTTCCAGGCAAGAGTACTGGTGTGGTCTACTTGCCCACAAATACAAAATCACTAATTCAGTCCCTATATCAAGGGGTCATAAGGACCTTTAAGGTTCATTAAACACAGCACTCTATGGAGAGGATTGTCAATGCTGTAGAAAAATAAAAATCTCAAGAAAGAAAACATCATGTAAGTCTGGAAAGATTACACCACTGAAGATGCCGTCATTGTTATAGTAAAAGCCATAAAAGCCATCAGACCCAAGACAATAAATTCCTTCCAAAGAAAACTGACTAGATACTGCACTGACTTCAAAGTATTCTGAGAGAGCCAATCAAGAAAGTCATGAGAGAGATTGTGGATGCAATTTTAAAAAATAGGGGTGTGGTAGAGGGGTCAGGGCAGGTGAAGAATGTTGGATACATTCAAGAGCTATTAGACACCACAGCAGAGAAATTACCAAAGGCACCTTGCTGGAGGGGTGTGTTCTGAACCAGTGCCAAACAAGGAAGAGGAAGATGTAGAAGCAGTGCCAGAAAACTAGTTGATATTAGGCAATCCAGCAGGAGGGTTCTGACTTTTCAAGACTGCTTCTGACTTCTTTTATGACATGGATGCTTTGATGATATGGGCACTAAAACTAAAGCAAACAGTGGAAGAGGAACTGGTGCTGTATACAAATATTTTTTAGACAAATGAAAAAAAAAGTCAGAAATTATAATGTATTTCCATAAAGTTACACTGAATGTGTCTGCCTCACCTTCAACCTTTTCCACCAATTCTGCCTCTGCCATCCCTGAAACATCAATACCAACCCCTCTTTTTCCTCCTTCTCCTCAGTCTAGTCAACATGAAGACAATGGGGACAAAGACCTTTGTGATGATCCACTTCCATTTAATATATAGTAATCAATCATGAGGTCATACATTTGTATGATACATTTGTGTATCTTTGTGTGAAGGTTTAATAACTGTATCCCAAAAAATGTGAAACGTTTTTGCATCATGACCATCATTATCTAAGTTTTAATTGTGTATGAGCCTTGTATGGAAGATGACAGCCTATCCTACCCAGGCATAAAGTAAGTGATATTGATATAAAAATAATAATTTTAGCTTTCTTACTATTTTATAGCTTTGCTTTCAAAGAATTACATTACTATAGCATGTGATACTCTATCATAATTGGAGAAACTACATGTCCGCCTATCATCACAAGTGCCTTTTTTAAGAAATGAAATGTTTCTAATACTGTATTATGCATATATCTAATACAATATACCATAAAGACGTTCAATGATTTGTTAGCATTTAGGCCAGACTACCATAAAGCAAGTACATGGCTTCTTCTTTGTTACAAGTACAGGAATTACTATACTTGTAAATAAATAAGGATTTCTTTTTCCCCCATTAACTTTCCTTTTCCATTTGTTTTCTTTTTCCCCCTTTGTTTTTTAAAATCTTTATTGGAGTATGGTTGCTTTACAATGCTGTGTTAGTTTACTATACAGCAAAGCAAATAAGCTATATGTATACATATATTCCCTATCACCTTTTTAAAAATTAATTTCTTAATTTTAATTGGAGGATAATTACTTCACAATACTGTGGTGGTTTTACCTCATTCAATTTTTAATATTTGATGTGTAGTGTTATTAATGCACTTCCCTGGTGGTTCAGACAGTAAAGAACCTGCCTACAATGCGGGAGACCTGGGTTTGATCACTGGATTGGGAAGATCACCTGGGGGAGGGCAAGGCAACCCACTCCAGTATTCCTGTCTGGAGAATCTCCATGACAGGAGCCTGGCAGGCTACAGTGCATGGGGTAGCAAAGAGTCAGACACAACTGAGTGATGTTAATAGTACATATAACATATTATATATTAATAATACATATAGCAATATATAGTATTTTGGATCACATAAGACAACATTGATATATGTACTGATAGGCAACTTATTTTGTAAACAGATGTAAAATTATGGTATCAATAAATACAACCCAGTAATATAAATGCATATCTCTTATGATTGTCTTAATAAAACTTTATCTAGATTACTTTATCTAGATTACTAGATTATTGTGAAATCTGTATGCACAAGAAGCAACAGTTAGAACTGGACATGGAACAACAGACTGGTTCCAAATAGGGAAAGGAGTAGGTCAAGGCTGTATATTGTAACCCTGCTTATTTAACTTATATATTTAAGTACATCATGCAAAATGCTGGGCTGGATGAAGCACAAGCTGGAATCAAGATTGCAAGGAAAAATTTCAATAACCTCAGATACACAGATGACACCACCCTTACGGCGGAAAGGGAAGAAGAACTAAAAAGCCTTTTGATGAAAGTGAAAGAGGAGAGTGAAAAATTGGCTTAAAACTTAACATTCAGAAATTAAGATCATGACATCTGGTCCCATCACTTCATGGCAAATAGATGGGGGAACAGTGAAAACAGTGAGAGATTTTATTTTGGTGGGGGGGGCTCTAAAATCACTGCAGATGGTGACTGCAGCCATGAAATCAAAAGACACTTGCTCCTTGGAAGAAAAGCTATGATCAACCTAGATAGAATATTAAAAAGCAGAGACATTACTTTACCAACAAAGATCTGTCTAGTCAAAGCCATGGTCTTGCCAGTAGTCATGTATGGATGTGAGAACTGGACTCTAAAGAAAGCTGAGCACCAAAGGATTGCTGCATTTGAACTGTGGTGTTGGAGAAGACCCTTGAGAGTCCCTTGGACTGCAAGGAGATCCAACCAGTCCATCCTAAAGGAGATCAGTCCTAAATATTCAATGGAAGGATTGATGCTGAATCTGAAACTCCAATATTTTGGCTACCTGATGTGAAGAACTGACTCATTTGAAAAGTCCCTGATGCTGGGAAAGACTGAAGGCAGGAGGAGAAGGGGACGACAGAGGATAAGATGGTTGGATGGCATCACTGACCCCATGGACATGAGTTTGAAACATGCTCTGGGAGTTGGTAATGGATAGAGAGGCCTGACGGGCTGCAGTCCATGAGGTCACAAAGAGTCGGACACTAGTTAGCAACTGAACTGAACTGAGATTACTTTTTTATAAGAATATAGTATATAATATATATAACATACAAATATGTGTTAATTGACTGCTTATGTTATTATTAAGGCTTTCAGTTAACAATAGGCTATTAATAAAGTTTTGGGAGACTGCAAGTTATATGCAGTTTTCAACTGTGTGGGAAGTCAGTGCCCCAACCCAACCCTAGGATTGTTCAAATGTAAACTGTATAATAAAATACTAATAATTAATGATAATTATGAACTTGAGTTACCCTCTAAGCACAGATGACTGTCATAAACTAACTGAAAAAACAAATCACACAAAACTACTTGTTATAACTTTAAATCTACAGTGCAAAAATATAAAATGTTTGTGGGTGCAAACATATGTTATAAAGGTTTGAGAACATCTATGGAAATGTAATACTATCATCCTTTGTGTATGAAGAGGAATGGAAATTAATTAGGGAGTTTTAAAGGCACTTCAATACAATGTGTGCTTTGTATCTTAAGCTGGGTTGTAAAACATGTATGTGTACAATATTATACTCTTTGGTATTTCTTTGAAAAATTAATGATAATATAAAATAGTATAACATGTTCATCTTTTAAAATTTTATTAATGGTTGTCAGTTTAGGGAGAAAGTAGATATTTTTAAAAAGTCAGAAATGACAACATTTATTTATGTTGCAATAAGACTGTACAGTATGTCTAATAAGACTATGAGCTTTTTATCTGCCTCTTGTAGCCTCAGTGCTGTCAAACAAATTGTAGTGATGACAGCCACTGAATATTGCTCAATATCTGAACTATAATTAAGATGATTTTGAGATAAAAAGGTAACACTATGGTGGCTTTTTAAATAATTGTTACTTTCTTTTTAATACTTTTCAAATAGAGATGCAAATTAAATGAGGATATTTCTTTAGAACAAAGCTTTTACTCTTAACTCTGGGTTTGTCTAATATCCAATTTAGTAAAGAATAGCTACCTCTCATACAGTGAATCACAGATAATCTTTAACTTCTATATGATGTATAATGCATCTTCCTGTTGGGTATTATCTCTGTGCAACTATTTTCATTTGTGGAGAATATCAAATATTATGCACTGTTGTCTTTAGGAAGGCTAAATCTCATATGGAGCAAATGACAGAAAATATGACTATCACAAGAGGATAAAGAATATTTACCTAAAGAACTTTTGGTTTTATATGACCAGGTTGTCATTTTCAATCTCTTGCCTCATCACTACCACCATCCAATACCTTCCCTACCCTTCTCAACACATACACACACACACACACACACACACACTAACTTCAGACTTTAGCACTTCTTGTAGCCTCTATCCAAGATCTTAAATTGTCCTGCTATAATTTCCTATTCTACAAAAATTCATAACCAGTTCTCAAGTCCATCATCTCTATGTCTCTAAGTACCATTTCCTCTACTCATTCTGACATCTCAAGTATCTTGATCTTTTAATATAGTCAATCTATTATTTTTACTATATGCTTTACAAGCTTATTAGGAATTTCGGACCACTGATACTATTTTTTTTAATTTTCTCTTTCTTTTCACAATTTTTTTTAAATGAGTTCTACACACGTTGTTCATTTATTCTCTTTTATTCTGCAATCCCTTTCCTATGAAAGTTAAATCTTACCACTTTACTGAAACCATTTTCAAATATAATCAATCAGCATCATGCCACCAAGCCCAATAAATACTTTGAATCCACATATTCTCTAAATATTTAAAAATTTTAAAGAAAAAAAAATTTATTTCATCTTTGTGACAATTTTAATCACACCCTATATTTTATATATAAATTTATAAGAGTATTATTTTCTTATTTTAGTGCCTATTTTTTTGTCTACTTGATTAAAACCCTCATGATTTTCAGCTTTGTACCATTTTCCAGGTAGCTGACAATAATATCAATGTTGAGAAAATTTTGGCTGACACAGCTTGCCATTTCTTACTTCTTGAGTTCTTTCTTTACTTTAGTGACACCATAATTTTCTAATTTTTTTCCTACACCCACAGATTTTCCTTCTCTGACTCCTTAAAGACTTGTCCTCCTAAAACCACACGACAGAATTCTTTTGAACTTTATCCAAAATCGTCTTTATTCTTCAGGCCAGTCTCTCTAATTAGATGATATTATTCACCCTATCAGTTTTAATTATAAGAATATACTAAGGACACTAACATTTATATAACCTCTCTTCTTTAGGTGTCTCATTATGAATGCTTAGATGATATTTATTCATTATTTCAAAAAGGTTTGTATCCTCCAAAATGTCTGCTGTACTAAATGGTGAAAAGATATGGAATAAAACTTCACAAGAATGGTAACTACACATTTTTAAAAGACATAAAATATTTATAATGTTTCACTGATAGATACATGTCTAAATTTTTCTTAAAAGCAATAATCACATAATTTTTTTTGATGTGGACTTCTTTTTTTTAAATCTTGATTTGTATTAGAATATTGCTTTCTACTTTAAGATTTGGGTTTTGGCTGCAAGGCATGTGGCATTTGAGCTTCCCAATCAAGGACTGAACCTTCACTGGCTGCATTAGAAGGTGAAGTCTTTATCACTGGACCTGCAGGGAAGTCCCTTTTAGTATTTTGTATATTTACACACTGTCATATATTTTATATATTACATTTAGCATTACTTTGTATTTGATATTGTATTCATCCTGGTTTATGAAAACTTGGAGATATTCTACTCTTTATCAATCAGGGTTTGGTGAAGGAATCTGGGCATACAGAGACCAAAATAAAAAAGAGTATAAAAAATAAGATAAAGAGATTTAAAAATTATTGCTATGGCAAGATGCATATATGCATGCTGCTTTTATTGTTTAGCTGTTGTATCCTACTCTTTGAGACTCCATGGACTATATAGCCCACCAGGCTCCTCTGTTCATGGGATTTCTCAGGCAAGAATGGGTTGCCATTTCCTTTTCCAATGTAATGCATACTTTACTAAATAAAAAGTAGTGTTCAATGGATTAATACAATATTCATCATAAAAATAGTGGACTTTTCTAGTAACAAAAAGCCTGTGATATAAATAGGGCAATATCAAGAAAAATAAGGTGGTAGAAAATAAAACAGGATAGTGTGATTTAACTAGTTTTTCTACATTTATGCATTATATTTCTTAGACAGTTGTAGTCATGTTTTTATTTTTCTTTCCTTTTAAATGAATGTAGGAGAATCAGTAATTTTCTTTTCATTATAAAGCAATCTGTTTGGTGAAACAATATACCTAAGAGAACAAAATGGGGGAGGAGTAGGTGGACATGGAGTACATCTCTCTCCATGGATATATCAGGGATACACCTTCAGACACAGAAGTGCATGCAGAACACCAGCTAAGAGCAGACAGGAGTACCTGAACAGCAGAAAAGAATATCCAGACCCACACAAAACTCGAGATCAAGCCCTGAGCCTTTGGACTGGGAGCACTGATTCCAAGACCCTAGACTACCAGAGAACTAACCCTAGAGAGTATAAAATAGTGAGAACTCACACAAAGGAAACCACCTGAATACAAGACCAGTAGCACCCACCACCAGCAGCACCCTGTGCCTCATCTAAACAATAAACAAAACAAAAATACAAACCCAATCATCAGCAGAGAGGATTATCACCTCACTCAGCCTTGCCCAATAGAGGAAAAACAAACAGACAAAGAAAAACTCAGCACAAATCTCACTTTGTGCTTACACAAACCTACTGGACCAACATTAGGAGGGCAGAAACCAAAAGGAAGAAAGAATTCAACCTTAAAGCCTGAGAAAAGGAGACCTCAAACACAATAAGTTAAAAAAAATAATAATGAAAAGGCAGAGAAATACTATTTTTTTTTTTTCCCTCATAAACCAGACTGCAGAGGCTGGTCTTTATTTAGTGGGTAAGGGGGAGCCCTCTGAAGGGATGTGAGCAGGGAGGAAGTGAGGTCCAGGCAGGAGTTTAGGAAACATTCTCCTGTTGCAGGTTGAGGCAGGCCTGGGGCAGAATGCACTCCTGAGACCACAGAAGTGGTCCAGATGAGGGCACCAGGTGGCTCTGAGCTTTAAAGAAGTGGACTCCAAGGGATGCAGGGAGGGGAGGTGCCAAGGATGAGTCCTAAGGAGTCATGGATATCCATCCATGGGATATGGCCACACCCACTGAGACAGAGGCAGGGAAGACAGCAAAGAGCCTCAGAGCCAATGAGTTCAGTTTTGAGCATGCTGAGCTTGTGACCCTGGAGCATCCAAGCAAGAGTCTTCTCAGCTTCTGGAAGAGGTGGCCCATAGTGACCTGGCTGTCCTATTGTTGCACCTTGGGGCAGAGGTTGTCATAGAACTCCTTGCGGATCTTGTAAATGTCCTGGATCTTGTAGAAGATGGTCTCAGTCTGCTGGATGGTGAGTACAGGCTGGGAGGTGGTGGCAGTGGCCTTCAGAGGTTTCATGGGCAGCAACAGAGCTTCCAG
Source organism: Capricornis sumatraensis (assembly GCF_032405125.1). Lineage (NCBI taxonomy): Eukaryota > Metazoa > Chordata > Mammalia > Artiodactyla > Bovidae > Capricornis > Capricornis sumatraensis. The sequence continues at coordinate 1,799,601 of NC_091091.1, read as the reverse complement.
CTGGTTAATATAGATCTCTTTGCTGGCCAGGAACCCCGAGAGAACCAGCTTTCTCACTACAAATGAAGAAGCATACTAGAAACATAGAAGTCCAAATAATTGAAAAGGAAATAGGCAAACTACCTGAAAAAGAATTCAGAAAAATAATAGTACTAAAAATGATCAAAAACCTTGAAAACAAATGAGAAAATGCAAGAATCAATTTAAAAAAACCTAGAAGAATTATAGAATAAACATACAGAGAAAACAACACAGTTACTGAAATTAAAAATACTCTAGAAGGAATCAATAGCAGAATATCTGAAGCAGAAGAATGAATCAGTGAACTGGAAGATAAAATGGTGGAAATAACTTCTGAAGGGCAGAATAAAGTAAAAAGAATGAAAAGAACTGAGGATAGTCTCAGAGACCTCTGGGACAATACCAAACACACAATGTTCAAATTACAGGGGTCACAGAAGAAGACAAGAAAGAGAAAAGGTATGAGAAAAATGTTTGAAGAGATTATAGTTGAAAATCTCCTCAACATGGAAAAAGAAATAATCAAGTCCAAGAAGCACAAAGAGTCCTACATGGATAAACCCAAGGAGAAACATGCCAAGACACATACTAAACAAATGAACAAAGACTAAACACAAAGAAAGAATATTAAAAGCAGCAAGGGAGAAGCAACAGGAACATACAAGAGAAACCCTGTACACTTAACAGCTGATCTTTAAGCAGAAATTCTGCAGGCAAGAAAGGAATGGCAGGATAAATTTAAAGTAATGAAAGGGAAAAATCTACAACCAAGATTACTGTACCCGGCAAGGATCTCATTAAAAATTGAAATAAAAAGCTTTCCAGACTTTCAAAAGTTAAAAAGAGAATTTAGTACCACCAAACCAGCTTTACAACAAATGCTAAAGGAACTTATATAGTCAATAAATACAAGAGAAGAAAAAAGATCTACAAAATCAACCCCAAATAAATAAGAAAATAGCAACAGGAACATATATATAAATAATACCTTAAATGTAAATGGATTAAATGCTCCAACTAAAAGATATAGACTGGCTGAGGGATACAAAAGAAGACCCTTATATATGCTGTCTACAAGAAACCCACTTCAGACCTAAAGACACACATAGACAGAAAGTGAAAGGATGGAAAAATATATTCCATGCAAATAGGAAGCAAAAGAAAGCTGGAGTAGCAATCCTCACGTCAGACAAAATAGACCTTAAAATAAAAAAGATTACAAGAGATAAGGAAGGACATTACATAATGATCAAGGGATCAATCCAAGAGGAAGACGTAACAGTTGTAAATATCTATGCACCCAACACAGAAGGGCCTCAATACATAAAGCAAACACTAACAGAAATAAAAGAAGAAATTGACAGTAACACAATAATAGTAAGAGACTTTAACATCCCACTCACACCAATGGATAGATCACCAAAACAGAAAATTAATAAGGAAAAACAAGTAAGAAAACACAAGTCTTAAATGATACATTAGATGAGATGGGTCCCATTGATATCCTCAGGACATTTTATCCAAGTGCAGAAGAATACACCTTCTCAAGTGCACATGGAACAGTCTCCAGGATAGACCACATCTTGGTTCACAAATCAAACCTCAGTAAACTTAAGAAAATTGAAACCATATCAAGCATCTTCTCAGACCACCATGCTATGCTATGAGACTAGATTAAAAAAAAAAAAAAAAACCTGTAAGAAACACAAACACATGGAGACTAAACAACGTGTTTCTAAATAACCAACAGGTTACGGAATAAATCAAAAGGGAAATTTAAAAAAAAATCTAGAAACAAATGACAGTGAAAACACAGAAACTCAAAACCTACAAGATGCAGCAAAAGCAGTTCCAAGAGGGAAGTTCACAGCAATACAATCCTACCTCAAGAAACAAGAAAAAACATCAAATAGACAACTTACATTACACCTAAAACAACTGGAGAAAGAAGAACAAAAAACCCCAAAAGTTAGTAGAAGGAAAGAAATCATTAACATGTGAGCAGAAATAAGTGAAAAAGAAAGCAAAGAAACGATAGTAAAGATTAATAAAACTAAAAGCTAGTTCTTTGAGAAGATAAACAAAATTGATAAACCTTTAGCCAGACTCATCAAGAACAAAAGAGAGAAGAATCAAATCAACAAAATTAGAAATGAAAAAAAGAGATGTTACAACAGACAATGCAGAAATACAAAGGGTTATAAGAGACTATTATGAACGACTATATGGCAATAAAATGGATAACCTGGAAGAAATGGACAGATTCTTAGATAAGTTCAATCTACTAAGACTGAACCAGGAAGAAATCGAAATTATGAACAACCCAATTACAAGCACTGAAATTGAAGCTGTGATCAAAATCGCAACCCCCCCCCCCCAAACAAAAACCCAAAAAAACCCCAGGACTAGATGGCTTCACTGGAAAATTCTATCAAACATTTAAAGAAGAGCTAATGCCTATCCTTCTAAAATTCTTCCAAAATTGCAGAGGAAGGAACACTTCCAAACTCATTCTACAAGGCCACCATCACCAGGATAACAAAACCAGACAAAAACAACTTAAAAAAAGAAAACTACAGGCCAGTATCACTGATGAACATAGATGCAAAAATCCTCAACAAAACTTTAGCAAACAGAATTCAGCAACACATGAAAAAGTTCATATCATGATTAAGTTGGGTTTATTCCAGGAATGCAAGGATTCTTCAATATATGCAAATTAATCAATGTGATACACCATAATAATGAATTGAAAGATAAAAATCAAATGATCATCTCAATAGATGTAGAAAAAGCCTTTGACAAAATTCAGCACCCATTTATGATTAAAACTCTTCAAAAAAATGGGTATAGAAGGAACCTACCTCAACATAGTAAAGGCCATATATGATAAGCCTACAGCAAATCACTAATCTCAATGCTGAAAAACTGAAAGCACTCCCCGCCAAGATCAGGAACAATATAACAGTGTACACTTTCACTATTATTCAACATAGTTCAGGAAGTCCTAGCTACAGCAATCAGAGAAGAAAAAGAAATGAAAGGAATCAAGATCAGAAAAGAAGAGGCAAAGCTCTCACTCTTTGTGGATGACATGATACTGTACACAGAAAACCCTAAAGATAGTATCAGAAAATTACTAGAACTAATCAGTGAAATAGCAAAGCTGCAGTATACAAAATCAATACACAGAAATTATTTGCATTTCTATATACTAGGGGCTTCCCTTGTAGCTCAGTTGGTAAAGAATCTTCCTACAATGCAGGAGACCTGGGTTCAATTCCTGGGTTGAGAAGAGCCCCTGAAGAAGGAAATGGCAACCCATTCTAGTATTCTTGCCTGGAGAATCCCCTGGAGCCTGCCAGGCTCCTCTGTCCATGGGGTTGCAAGAGTTGGACATGACTTCGCAACTAAAATACTACTATTACTATATACTAACAATGAAAAATCAGAAAGAGAAATTAAGAAATCAAACCCATTCACCATTGCAACAAAAAGAATTAAATATCTAGGAATAAACTTACCTAAGGAGACAAAAGAACTGTACACAGAAAATTATGACATTGATGAAAGAAATCAAAGATGACATAAACAAATGGAGAGATATTACATGTTCCTAGGTAGGAAGAATCAATATTGTGAAAATGACAATACTACCAAATGCAGTCTACAGATTCAATGTGATACCTATCAAATTACCAATGGCATTTTTCACAGAACCAGAACAAAAAATTTCACAATTCATATGGAAACACAAAAGACCCCAAATTTTCACAGCAGTCTTGAGAAAGAATGGAGCTGGAGAAATCAGCTTTCTGACTTCAGATTATACTACAAAGCTACAGTCATGAAGATAGTATGGTACTGGCATAGAAACTGAAATATAGACCAATGGAACAAGATAGAGAGTCCAGAAATAAACCCCTGCACTGATGGGTACCTTATTTTTGACAAAGAAGTCAAGAGTATACAGTCGGGGCAAAGACAGCCTCTTCAATAAATGGTGCTGGGAAAACTGGACAGCTACATGTAAAAGAATGAAATAAGAACACTTCCTAACACCATACACAAAGATAAAGTCAAAATGGATTAAAGACCTCAATGTAAGACCAGAAGTTATAAAACTGTTAGAGGAAAATATAGGCAGAACCCTCGATGACATAAATCAAAGCAAGATCCTCTATGCCCCACCTCCTAGAGTAATGGAAATAAAAACAAAAGTAAATAAGTCAGACCTGATTAAACTTAAAAGTTTCTGCACAGCAAAGGAAACTACAAGCAAGGTGAAAAGACAACCCTCAGAATGGGAGAAAATAATAGCAAATGAAACAACTGATAAAGGATTAGTTTCCAAAATATACAAGCAGCTCATACAACTCAAAGACAGAAAAACAAACAACCAAATCAAAAAGTGGGAAAAATACCTAAGCAGACATTTGTCCAAAGAAGACATACATATGGCTAACAAACACATGAAAAGATGCTCAACATCGCTCATTATTAGAGAAAAGCAAATCAAAACCACAATGAGATATCACCTCACACCAGTCAGAATGGCCCTCATCAAAAAGTCTACAAACAATAAATGCTGGAGAGAGTGTGGAGAAAAGGGAACACTCTTGCCCTGTAGGTGGGAAGGTAAATTCATACAGCCACTATGGAAGACAGTATGGAGATTCCTTAACAAACAAGGAATAAAAGCACCATATGACCCAGCAATTCCACTCCTAGGCATATTCCCTGAGGAAACCAAAATTGAAAAGACACATGTACCCCATTGTTCACTGCAGCACTATTTACAATAGCTACAACACAGAAACAACCTAGATGTCCATCGACAGATGAATGGATAAAGAACAGTGGTGCATATATACACAATGGAATATTACTCAGCCACAAACAGGAACAGATTTGAGTCAGGTCTGATGAGGTGGATGAATCTAGAACCTATTATGCAGAGTGAAGTGAATCAGAAAGAGAAAGAGGAATATTGTATTCTTCGGCTAAGGTTTTTCCAGTGGTCACGTATGGATGTGACAGTTGGACTGTGAAGAAAGCTGAGTGCTGAAGAATTGATGCTGTTGAACTGTGGTGTTGGGAAGACTCTTGAGAGTTCCTTGGACTGCAAGGAGATCCAACCAGTCCATTCTAAAAGAGATCAGTCCTGGGTGTTCATTGGAAGGACTGATGCTGAAGCTGAAACTCCAGTACTTTGGCCACCTGATGCAAAGAGTTGACTCATTGGAAAAGACTCTGATGCTGGGAGGGATTGGGGGAAGGAGAAGGGGACGACAGAGGATGAGATGGCTGGATGGCATCACCAACTCGAAGGACATGAGTTTGAGTTGACTCCAGGAGTTGGTGATGGACAGGGAGGCCTGGAGTGCTGCGATTCATGGGGTCACAAAGAGTTGGACACAACTGAGCAACTGAACTGAACTGAATACACATATACAGAATATAGAAAAATGGTACTGAAGAATCTGTTTACAGGGCAGCAATGGGGAAACAAACATAAAGAATAGACTTATGGAGATGGGCAGAGGAGAGGAGTAGGTGAGATGTATGGATAGACTGACATGGAAACTTATATTACCATTTGTAAAATAGATAGCCAATGGGAATTTGCTGCATGGCTCAGGAAACTCAAACAACCTAGAGGTGTGGGATGGGGAGGTAGATGGGTGGGAAGTTCACAAGGGAGGAGATATCTATACCTATGGCTGATGCATGTTCAGGTTTGACAGAAAACACCAAAATTCTGTAAAGCAATTATCCTTCAATAAAAAGTAAATTAAAAAAAAATCTTATAACTAAACTGCTCATTCCGTATATAAAAGTCAACAAGAAGTTAAAAAGGTTTTATTCTGTGAATTCCTAGTTTCTCTGTAGTTTATGAGCTGACCAACACAGTTGCATCCCTTTCTCTAATGGAGACAACAGTGAAACAGCAGTCTGTCTGAAATATGAATGTACCCGACTCCAAAAACTTTTGACTATAAATATGAATCAGTTACCCTCAACAGTCAAAGGCAGTGTTCATTATGGATATTAAGATACTGCTTTATTATGTAAAAGCATTATAAATTAAAATAACAACCCATTCATATGTACAAGTCAGAAGTCAGTTGTACTTTTTCAGAATAATCATTGCTTACTTCATTAGACTCATTTTGATTGCTACCATGTAGAGTTTATCTATGGAATTTCTTAGTAAAAATTTGATTACTAATTTTGGCACATTAAAAGTCCCTGTTTAAAAAATATATCTCATCTTTGACCCTCTATTAATTTGGTGAGATTTTCTATTATGTAAAATGAGCTAATTAAGAGTAAAAATTTTGTAAAGTTTTTCAACTTCACTCACAAAAGGTTGCAATTATGACATAAGATAACTGTAACAAAATTTACACGTTTTGGTGTTGTTGTTTTTTTGTCTTTCTTGAAAGGTGGCCACACAGAAAACAAAAATAAAATATAGCCACTATCATCACCAATTTCCAAAAATTCAAAATGCTCTTACCTCTGCTGTTTGCTATAAATTCATATAGACTAGAACTGCATAAAGCAAAATCTGCATCTTATTTTAGAAGTCAGTGATGGGGAACTAATGTTATATTTGGTCTGTTAAATTAATTAAACAGGGAGGCCATTCACTGATGTGGCTCTAATACCTTGGGTGCTTACTGTAAGCAAACCAAAATCTAAGCCTGTAAAAGCCTCAAGGCTGTGAAATCAAAATGCTAAGGATAACTAAGTCCAAACGTCTGGGAGGACACAAGCTATAGCCAATCAACAATTTTCTTACTTTTCTTCGACCTTCTTTCTACAACAGTCGCTCTCGGAGTTTCGGTCAGGTAGAACTTAAGAAATCACTTCGGTTTTGGCACTGCCGAGTCAAACAAATTTTCGCTCAAACAAATTCTTAAATTTTAAAATATACCTCAGTTCATCTCTCCACAAGAAAATCCTGGTATCCAGAGAAGGGACCGAAGGAGGGCCTTGAGGGTCGCCAGGAGCAACAAGCAACCAGAGCCCCGCTTTCTTGCTGCCTCGGAATGGTTCGTAATTAAACTCTCACATACCAGATTTTAGCTCTGCAGCCTTTGCATAATGAGCTTTCAGACTTAACTTGAACACTTCTTTTTCCAGACTGGGTCCAGAAACCACTTAAGTCTGACTGGGTCGGACGCAAAAGTCAGACTGTTTCCGGGTCAGACGGGGGTCCAACTTAGAAACAGAACTGGTTCCGGGGTCAGACTGAGTCCGACCTAAAATCCAGCTGGGTCAAAGTCAGTCCAAGTTAAAGCAAACTAGTTGTAGTGTGAGGCCTCAAGTACATGAAAATTTGTTTCAAGGCTGAACCGGCAGTTCAAATTTACCACAGAGAGTCTTGAATTACGGTGGCTGCAGTGCGGGAAGTTGAACCGTCTCAGGTAGCTTATCTGTTTCTGAAGTACCCTAGAGAAAAGCATTTTCCTCTACGTCACTTTTATTCTTACTTTATAACGGCGTAAAGGCAAATTGTCACTAAGTAATTTCCATTTTCTTTGTACTGTAGTCTTTTTTTTTTTTTTTTTAAGTATACTGGAAGCAAATTATTTTTGAGGACGTAGGAAATTGTCTTTCAGAGTACGTGTGTGCGTGTCTCTTGCCACTGTGTGCCCGCTCCAAGTCGCTTCACTTATGTCCGACTCTTTGTGACCCCATGGACTGTAGCCCGCCAGGCTCCTCTGTTCATGGTATTCTCCAGGCAAGAATACTGGAGTGGGTTGCCCTTTCCCGCCCCAGTAGATCTTCCCAGCCCAGGGATCGAACCTTGGTCCCTTGTGCCTCCTGCGTTGGCAGGAAGATTTTTTAAATCACCAGTAGCCCACCTGGGAAGCCCTTTTCAGACTATGCAGGGGGGCGGGGGGAATACCTACCCTTTAAAAATGTCACAATCTCTTGTACACACTGCTATGCTTAAAATGGATGAGCAACAAGGACGTCCTGTATGGAACTTTCCTCAATGTGATGTTGCAGCCCAGATGGGAGGGGAGTTTGGGGCAAAATTAATACTTGCATGTGTATGGCTGAGTGCCTTTCCTGCTCACCTGAAACTATCATAGCATTGCTAAGCAATTATACCCCATAACTATATATATATACATACATAACTATATACATATATGCATAACTATATACATATATACATTATACATAACTATATATATATATATATATATATTATAAGAGAATAGGAGAATAGGACACAGATTGAAAGAGAAACAACAGTGCACAGAGATCTAAGATCTTGTGAAGGTACAGCGAGAAGGGGCTATTTACAAGCAATGGAGAGAGGCAACAGAGGAAACCAACTCTGCCCTCAACTTCATCTTGAATTTCAGCCTACAGAAGCTGAGAAAATTATTTTACGTTGTTTAAATCCCTAGTCTGGGTATGTTGTTACGGCAGTCCTGGCAAGCTAATACAAAAACCTTAGGTGGGGTAGTGATTCTTTTGGTTATGAGAATAAGAAAAATCGATTTTATTTATTAGAGGTACAAAACATAGATTTATAAGTAAATAAAAAATAAAAATGTAAAAGACAAAATTCACGTAGGATTTTGAATTCTTTTTATATTAATACACCAAGTATAATCTGTTTATACACAAACCCAGTTATGTGTATATTTTACATTCCTTGAAAAAGGAGGCAACTTCAAACCTGTAATAAATATTTAATATGTCCAAAAATGTATTTTAGTGTTTAAACTTTGGTGGATAAATGGTTGTCCAGAACAGTGCTTTAAAAATTGCTATTAATCTTTTAGTCTTAATTAAATAAAAACAGTAAGTTTGGGAGATAGAACGAGATTTGTCATATAAAAAGTCACACTCTACGGTAACATAAAAATTGTCATGAGAATATATTTTATTAAATAAAATATTATAAATTAGTTTAAGAAAATAATAGATTATCACCCCTTGACTTTTTGGTCTAAAAATCTGGTGTTTACTACTGAAGGATTTGTTGTTTTAATTGTTCTTCACTTCCAGAATTCCAAAATTAATGGTGAATATTCAACACATAATGTCATAAAGAGTGTGCAGTTTCCCCTCCTCTGCTAATTGATGGTCTCATTATTAGTGGTATATTTCCTTTAAATATGTGACCAGAAATCTGTCATGAAGACACAACCCACTTTTTTTCCTGTGCTTTAACAAGGTCGTCTTACTCAAATGCACTACATTGTGACATCTCTGATTATATGTAAAGAACACTTTCACAACTTGTCATTTTATTTATTAAATTTCATATGTCCTTAAATTAAGCTTTTTGCCATTGAGCTATTGGACTTTAAACACAAAATTGGTAATGGAAAATTCTTTTCAGAATCTTGATATTTTTAAAGTTTTACTGTGGAGGTTTTAAAATAAATCCAAAAGTAGGGAGAAAAATGAAATTCATGTACCAATTGTTGTTTAGTCACTCAGGTGTGTCCGACTCTTTTGTGACCCCATGGACTGTAGACGCCCTGCTCTTCTGTCCATGGGATTTCCCAGGCAAGAACACTGGAGTGGGTTGCCGTTTCCTTCTCCAGGGGATCTTCAGATCTTCGCAACCTGGTACTTTATTTTCCTATTGCTGCAGTAACACACACACACGCACACACACAACTTGTGATGTAAAGCAGCATGCACGCCTGCTGTTTCTTCAGTCATGTCCGACTCTTTGCGACCCCTTAGACTGTAGCTTGCTAGGCTCTTCTGTCCATGGATTTTCCCACAAGAATACCGGAGTGGGTTGCCATTTCCTTCTCCATAAAGCAGCATGGGTCATTATTTTAATAGCTCTAGATGTCAGAAGTCAGTAATGGATCTCATTGGGTTAAAAATAAGGACTGTATTCCCTTCCTGGGAATCTTGGGGTGAATCTGTTTTCTTATTTTTTAAGCGCCAAGAGGTTCCTGCAGCTTCATCATGTCATTTTTCTATCTTCAAAGCCAGCAACATCAGGCCAAGTCTTTTTCATGTTGCTATCTCCCTCATTTTTATCTGTCTGCTTTACTTTTACATTTCTGAGGACACTTAGGATAGCAATGCATTGATTTACTCCCGCTCCTCCTCACACCACCCTACTGCAGGGTCTTGCAGGATAATTCTTCCATCTCACAATCAGTTGACAGGCAAACAACCACCTCAACCTTGATTATCCCTTGCCATATTACAAGATATTCACAAATTTCAACGATTAAGATCTGGATGTCTTTGGAGGGGTAGGGTTGGTCATTTTTCTGCCTCCTATGCCTACTACAGTGATCAATATTTTGCCATTATATCCATCTCCTTTCCCCTCATACCCAAACTTTTTCTTAATGTGTTCATTTGCTTCAGTTTTATTTTTAAGCAAATCTCAGACTTCACTTCATTCTACAGAAACACAGTTCTGTGTGTATCTCAGAATGTAAGGACATGTTGTTTAAACATAATCAAAACAAAATAATAATTCTATGTTGTTGCTGTTCAGTCGTCCAGTCATGTCTGACTCTTTGTGACCCCATGGACTGCAGCACACTATTATCTCAAACCTGGTCAATGTTTCCTCATTATCTCAAAAATGTCTTCTACAATCCATGAGAGAATCAGGGTCACAATAAGTTTCATATGTTTTATTTGGTTGCTCTGTGTCTTAAATTTCCTTTATAACCATTCCCCATCTGTGTTTTGTTTTTTTTTTTCTTTCATGTCATATAATGGTTGATGCTGCTTAATTGTGTACTCCTTAGAATTTCCCAGACTCTGGATTTGGCTGATTACAGCGTCATAGCATGGGCTTCCCTGATTGTTCAGTTGGTAAAGAATCCACCTGCAATGTGGGAGACCCTGGTTTGATCCCTGGTTTGGGAAGATCCCCTGGAGAAGGAAAGGCTACCCACTCATAGTTTAATATGAACCTTTATTCTTTATATTGCCTATAAACTGGTATTTAGATTCAGGTATTACTTGTCCCTCCTCCTTACACCCATCCTTTTGATAATATATAATTGTAGTGTGTATAGTTCCTATTGTATCACATTAGGTAATACATGTTGTGATTGTCTCACTTTTAGTGCTTTAAGAATGATTAAGTAATTCAGGAATTGTCAGCCAGATCTGTCTATTATAGAGTTCCTCATTAACTGTTTATTTAATGACTTCGGTTGATAATAGTTACCTAGGTATTTTGACACTACTTTTCAGGACTATCCTCTGTCATCACATTTAACACTGTTCAGTGTTCTATGAAAATTAACTTATGTGTACTTTCCAGGGATTTAATTAGTGGGAAAAATGAGGTACATTGGTAGCTATCTTATCTGTCTACAGAAATGTAAGGCTATTAACTTATTTGTCTACCACTTGCCACCTTGACTTTGACTTTCTAATCCATCAGAGTTTTGATATGTTTTCAAAGGGAATACAGCAATATGACTGATAATCTTTACAGAGATAATATTCCTGATACTGTTACAGAGAATGTTGGAATTCCTATATTGTGTGTGATGGGATGTAGCTAATACTTTTCTTTGAGCATCTCCACAGAAACTGAATCCAGAGAAATTTTTTTGAAAAATATTACCTGTGTTTATATCATATGATTGAATCTCTTTTAAAAGATACCATTATCTTTATATAAGAAAAGATTGGATGAATATATGTTTCTTTTTTTTTAATATCTAAAATATGCCAAGGTCTTTCACACTACATTGCAGCAAAATTCTAGTTACAAACTCTAATTATCTGATTAGTATAAGTATTATACATGAAAATTGTGTACTAGGACATATAATTAATAGTGAAGAGGTATTATTAATTGGCATCTATAATGTCTGTGTCTATGTTTTACCTTGTTACTAAACAAGTATAGATTAATCATTTTATAAATATAGAGGTTTCAAAAGTCTTATATTGTGGATGTTAATTTGATGGTCAGAAAAAAAGAATGAGCATATTAATCAGTTAGTGACTTTTGTCATGAAAGCTATTTTTTGAGTTGCCTCACGAGAGAATAAACTTATTTTATTTTATGAGTAGTTAAGCAAGAACTCGCTAGTGTAACATTTGATCTTCCAAATTTTCTTGAACATGTTATATAGTAGTCCCTAGAGTGTGCATTCCTATTTCTTTTTCTTAATTATAAACATTATAATGTAAGGTTAGTAACCTAATATTTTCAACAAAATCTCTAAAATCAGTTTGATAAGTAAATCACTTGTTCAGTAACCAATCCTTTCTATGAAAAAAGAAAAAACTGTCTATTTGATCATATATTCTAAACATTCAAAATACACTTTAGTCCATGTGCATGTTCATATGTCAGTATTAAGCATGTGTGACTGATTTTTATTAATCTTTCAAATGCTCATGTCTTTTAGTGTGCTTCCTATTTGACTGTAACACACATCAGAAATATTTTAGAAGTCTTATTCCATTCTTTATGATTGTGAAACATCACAAAGATTCCCTGTGTGAAAACTCACATGAATACCCACAATACTACATATTTGATCTATGGTATTAAATATTTGTTTTGCTCAATCTTTAGCATTTATTTCTACTAATATATAATTCTCTTAAAGTTTTCACAACATTGTGATTTTGAGGAATCTTGGTACAGTGCCTGGAGTTCAGAGTTCAGTCACTCAATCGTGTCCGACTCTTTGCGACCCCATGAATCACAGCACGCAAGGCCTCCCTGTCCATCACCAACTCCCAGAGTTGACTGTGTGGATCACAATAAACTGTGGAAAATTCTGAAAGAGATGGGAATAGCAGACCACCTGACCTGCCTCTTGAGAAATATGTATACAGCTCAGGAAGCAACAGTTAGAACTGGACATGGAACAACAGACTGGTTCCAAATAGGAAAAAGAGTACGTCAAAGCTGTATATTGTCACCCTGCTTATTTAACTTATATGTAGAGTACATCATGAGAAATGCTGGACTGGAAGAAGCACAAGCTGGAATCAAGATTGCTGGGAGAAATATCAATAACCTCAGATATGCAGATGACACCACCCTTATGGCAGAAAGTGAAGAGGAACTAAAGAGCCTCTTGATGAAAGTGAAAGAGAAGAGTGAAAAAGTTGGCTTAAAGCTCAACATTCAGAAAACGAAGATCATGGCATCCGGTCCCATCACTTCATGGGAAATCGATGGGGAAACAGTAGAAACAGTGTCAGACGTTATTTTGGGGGCTCCAAAATCACTGCAGATGGTGACTGCAGCCATGAAATTAAAAGACGCTTACTCCTTGGAAGAAAAGTTATGACCAACCTAGATATATTCAAAAGCAGAGACATTACTTTGCCAACTAAGGTCTGTCTATTCAAGGCTATGGTTTTTCTTGTGGTCATGTATGGATGTGAGAGTTGGACTGTGAAGAAGGCAGAGTGCTGAAGAATTTATGCTGTTGAACTGTGGTGTTGGAGAAGACTCTTGAGAGTCCCTTGGACTGCAAGGAGATGCAACTAGTCGATTCTGAAGGAGATCAGCCCTGGGATTTCTTTGGAAGGAATGATACTAAAGCTGAAACTCCAGTAGTTTGGCCACCTCTTGCGAAGAGTTGACTCATTGGAAAAGACTCTGATGCTGGGAGGGATTTGGGGCAGGAGGAGAAGGGGACGATAGAGGATGAGATGGCTGGATGGCATCACCAACTTGATGGACATGAGTCTGAGTGAACTCCGGGAGTTGGTGATGGACAGGGAGGCCTGATTTGCTGCAATTCATGGGGTCGCAAAGAATTGGACACAACTGAGCGACTGAACTGAACTGAACTATCCTAATTTTGTTTTGAAGCAGTTCTGCTTATCATGAACGATATTTGATTTTCAGTTCTATTTAAATTCAACAAGATACACTGCTGTCATTTTCAAAGTAGAATTTATTTATGGATAGTTTTGATGACTGTTTTTTCACATCTGTGATGAACTTTGTCTTTTTAATAGTGCCTTCTTGTATCCCTGAAATTATAATTTAATATTTGAAAACCGCAAAACCACCAAGCCCCCTTATGTTGAACAATAGAACATTGCTGTTGCTCATTTACATTTTATGTACAACAGTGTCCAACATAACAAGTGTTTCATCATACTAAAGATGACTTTGACTAGGAAATAGTAACAATAAAATAGAATTCTGAAGACTATACTGTCTCAGTTTGATTTTTAGACTGTGATGAAATTTATAGCCTCTTTTATCATTTCCATTTTAGATATTGATAACTTTCTGAAACATTTTATTTAGATTTAACCAAAAGTTGCAGCATATTTCTCAAAGTATTCAGGTTCTAAGTATTTCCCTTAATACAGCTCTTTTATTTTTCTTCTTTTATTCCCTCTTCGTGGAAAATAAAATTTAAATAATATATAATCTGATTATATTTTCTGGACAAAATAATTGATCAAGATGTGCAATAAGAGAGATTCTATGGGGCTTAAAGATCATTTTCAGGAGGAGAAACATTTTTATATGTTTTATATATGAAGGATATAGTACATTCATGGATGGAAAGAAGGAAAAATATAAAGATGCCATTTTTTCCTTTCACAGATTACAGATATGAGATTCCAATAAAATACCAATTAGGTTATTTTTGTAACTTGTCAAAAAAGTACAGGATTACATCTGATAAATAAAGAGATATATTAGCTAAGACTATTAGTAATAATGTAGAACTTTCCCTACCAAAAAATAATAATAGTACATATTATATAAAGTTACAAACATGGTATTTTAAAAATAATGTGTAAGTATCATCTTCCAGATTAATGGAAAGAATATATATTAGAAACTGATCATAATATAGTCCCAACTAAAAGTAGTCCACATATGCAAAATAACTGAAGAATATACATTAAAAAGTGAGTAATAGGTTTGCTTTAAGAAACTGAAAATATTTTTATTCTATTTACTTTTCTGTTTTTAAATTATCTATGAGAAGTGTATATTGCCTTAATAAGAAAAGAAAAGCTAAGTTTTCAAAATTAAAAAAAAAAAGTTTAGTTTTTGTAAAAAGTGATAATAACAGAATATACACCATATGAAAATGCTGATAATAAAGTATGAATCTGACTCAGAGGAAAAATAAATTCTACGTAAAATATTTCATCATTGGCTGTTATTTGATTATTGAAAAAGTAAGAGAGTTCCAGAAAAACGTCTACTTTTGCTTTATTGACTACACCAAAGGCTTTGACTGTGGATCACAATAAACTGTGGAAAATTCTTCAAGAGATAGGAATACCAAACCACCTGACCTGTCCTCTGACAAATCTGTAGGCAGATCAAGAAGTAACAGTTAGAACTGGACATGGGACAACAGACTTGTTCTAAATCGGGAAAGGAGTACATCAAGACTATATATTGTCACCCTGCTTATTTAACTTATATGTAGAGTACATCATGAGAAATAACAGGCTGGATAAGGCACAAGCTGGAATCAAGTTTGCTGGGAGAAATATCAATAACCTTAGATATGCAGATGACACCACCCTTATGGCAGAAAGCAAAGAAGAACTAAAGAGCCTCTTGATAAAAGTGAAAGAAGAGAGTGAAAAAGTTGGCATAAAGCTCAACATTCAGAGAACTAAGATCATGGCATCTGGTCCCATCACTTCATGGCAAATAGATGGGGAAACAGTGGCTGACTTTATTTTTCTGAGCTTCAAAATCACTGCAGATGGTGACTGCAGCCATGAAATTAAAAGACTTGCTCCTTGGAAGAAAAGCTATGACAAAACTAGACAGCTTATTAAAAAACAGAGACATAACTTAACCACCAAAGTCCATATAGTCACAGCATGGTTTTTCCAGTAGTCATGTATGGATGTGAGAGTTGGACTAAAGAAAGCTGAGCACTGAAGAATTGATACTTTTGAACTGCGGTGTTGGGGAAGACTCTTGAGAGTCCCTTAAACTGCAAGGAGATCAAACCAGTCAATCCTGAAGGAAATCATTCCTGGGAGTTCATTTGAGGGACTGGTGCTGAAGCTGAGACTCCAATACTTTGGCCACCTGGAAAAGACACTGATGTTGGGAATGACTGAAGGTGGGAGGAAAAGGGGCAACAGAGGATGAGATTGTTGGATGGCATCACAAACGCGATGGACATGAGTTTGAGTAAGCTCTGGGAGGTGGTGATGGACAGGGAAGCCTGGCATGCTGCAGTCTATGGGATCGCAAAGAGTTAGACATGACTGAGGGGCTGAACTGAACTGAACTGATAATTAGAATTGACTTTGGATTTAAAATATCTAATTCAATTTAACCTAAGCTATCACATGAAGAATAATTGATTCATTTTAAAAGAAAATAATAAAACACCATTGTAAAGATGGTCATTGCAAAGAAGTTTTTGAACCGTTTTCTTATCTTTTAGAAAGCAACAAAAGTGGTTACATTAGTATGTTATTCAAACTTGTTCAAACTGTTCACTCAGTCATGTCCAACTCTTTGCAACCCCAGAACTATATAGTCCATGGAATTCTCCATGCCACAATATTGGAGTGGGTAGCCTTTCTCTTCTCCAGAGAGTGAATCTTCCCAACCCATGTATCAAACCCAGGTCTCCTGCATTGCCAGTGGATTCTTTATAAACTGAACTATCAGGGAAGCTGAAAGTGAAAGTCACTCAGTCGTGTCCGATTCTTTGCAGCCCTGGTGGACTGTCCAGTCCAAGGAATTCTCCAGGCCAGAATACTGGAGTGGGTAGCCTTTCCCTTCTCGAGCGGATCTTTCCAACCCAGGAATTGGACCGGGGTCTCCTTCATTGCAGGTTGAATCTTTACCAACTGAGCTATCAGGGGAGCCCTATATATTATTACCATAATGCTGTTGTTTTCTGGATTCCCTTGTAGTACAAGCTACACAATTCCTAGCACAGTTAACCCACTAACCTACTACTTGTTTAATTCCTTAATTATTTAGAATACATCTTCATACCAAGAAAAGTTTAAGGAGACTCAGGAAAGTACTGACATTCTTCCCTTATGAATGATGGAATTTATCTGCTTCAAAAATGTTGGTATCAAGATACCATCCACTAATGAAAGTGCTGAGAGCAATTTTCCTACTGGAAATATTTTTTGTAGATATTACTGTTTTGGCGTTTTCATAATATTAAGAATACTTTTTTTATGTGAGTTTGCCAAGCTTCTAGTTCAAGTACTATTGAAATATTTGTTCTTTCATTTAAAAGCTCTTCATTATGTAAAGACATCTCTCATTGTTTCAAAATATTTGGGAGTTAAACATCACTCAGTTCAGTTCAGTCACTCAGTCGTGTCCGACTCTTTGTGACCCCATGGACTGCAGCACGCCAGGCCTACCTGTCCATCACCAGCTCCCAGTGTTTACTCAAACTCATGTCCATTGAGTCAGTGATACCATCCAACCATCTCATCCTCTGTCGTCCCCTTCTCCTCCCGCCTTCAGTCTTTCCCAACATTAGGGTCTCTTCAAATGAGTCAGTTCTTCCAAACATCACTACTGCTATAGTTTAAAATATGGTATGGTTTTGCAGCCAGACAGCTCCATCCTGGTAAGCTTCATCTGAAGCCTCCATAATGTTTTTAATATACCTTACAAACCTTTTCGGTGCTACAGTACCCTAGTGTTTTTATAATCCTAGTGACAGAAAGCTTGACTCTTAAATATTTTCAACATGACCCATAGTGAAAAAAAAAAAAAAAAGGCAAAGCAAAACAAAACATTTTTCATCATAATTAGGATCATGACATTCATGTGTTATTCAGTCTTCTATATCTAGTTAGTGGGGATTCAAAAATAATTGAAACAGTAAAAAATTCTTGCCCCCATGGAGCTAATAACCTAATCTGTCCCTCTGTCTCTGTATTATTCCTTTGTATAAAAAATAGCTTCTTGTGTATTTTATTCCAGCCATCCAATTCTATCCTATTGTCTTCTTTTGAGTCGTAAAAATAACATAAGTTGCTCTTTGTATGCTTAGTCATTCAGTCATGTCTGACTCTTTGCAATCCCATGGACTATAGACCACCAGGTTCCTCTGTCCATAGGGACTCTCCAGGCAAGAATACTGGGGTGGGTTGCCATGCCCTCCTCCAGGGGATCTTCCCAACCCAGGGATCGAATCGAGGTCTCCCGTATGGCAGGTGGGTTCTTCAGTGTCTGAGCCATCAGGGTAATTAGGACCCATTAATTGATTCAAGACTCAGTAATGGATCTTGACTCCCACTTTGAAAAACATTGCCATATTGGAATTTCATACATTTAACAGAGCTGTTAAAGCAGCCTGTGTATGTGTGTGTGGGTGCTCAGCCATGTCCAATTCTTTGCGACCCCACAGACTGTAGCCCACCAGGCTCCTCTGTTCTTAGGATTTCCCAGGCAAGAATACTGGAGTGGTTTGCAAATGGGATCTTCCCAACCCAGGGATTGAACCCATGTCTCTTATGTCTCCTGCATTGGCAGGGATATTCTTCACCACTAGTGCCACTTAACCTTATAAAAAGAAGCCTAGGATTAATTAATTTTTCTAAATTTCTGTCTCACATCGACTGTCACCCATTTAAAAATCCAGTCTTTTTTACTGAGTTGCTTTCAGGATAGAACTTTCTGAATATGGGTTTATGTAAACTGTTTTTAATCTGAATGGAGAATCTTATATTTATTTATGTCAAATTCTTCTTTATTGGTTTCAGCTCATCATTCTAGCCTATCAAAATTTTTGAACTCTGCTACTGTTAGATAATCCTCCTAAATCTGTCATCCACAAATATGAAAAGAGTGGCTTCTATGTCATGAGCCCAGCCACTATTGGAAAATACTGCAAATTCCTATAGTTCTTCCCTAGAGAGCTCCCTCTTGTTGGCATTGATTGGTTAATCGACATTTTAGCATTATATTTGCATGTCAGAATATGAATCTCCCTTAATTTGCCCATGTCTCAGTCTGCACTTTTTCATCAAATAAAAATTCTAAAGGACTATAGAATACATACTGAATTATTGATTTTTATGTTCCCCTGAGATAGCAATAAGCTGTCAGAAACATAGTTAAGTTTCTGTTTATCTCAGCCACAACTAGTTGCACTGATAGTAGTCTTCAGTTTTTAAGTTTAGTTAGTGACTGAGATCTGATATCACAGTTCACTGGAACCCAGAGAGGACTAAGGGGTGGTCTAGAAGTA
This sequence comes from Capricornis sumatraensis, assembly GCF_032405125.1. Taxonomy (NCBI): domain Eukaryota; kingdom Metazoa; phylum Chordata; class Mammalia; order Artiodactyla; family Bovidae; genus Capricornis; species Capricornis sumatraensis. The sequence goes on along the minus strand of NC_091091.1, from coordinate 1,780,381 downwards.
GCAAACTACTGATGCATGTGCTTCGGTAATAAGCAGTGTTCTCCAGGTTTGCAAGATCATTCAGCTATTTCTCCTCAGCTTCTCAGTGATTTCCAACTGATAGAGCTATTGTCTTGTCACAAGGTTTTATTGTCTTTGACAACTCTTGTATAGGACCAGAGTTATTTGGGGCTAGACACTCTTTTTAGTCCAAATATCTGTCTTTTGTTTGTTTGTTTTTGGTGAGACTTGTCTTAAGTGCAAATTGCATTCAACTCATAGGATGTTATTAATAGGATCACATTAACAGAAGATTGTCTTTTAATAAGAGCCTAGGGCAAGATAGTAACCAGAGATGCATTTGAATTCTTCTCTTCACCAATTAACTGCCTTCCTCTTGGTAAGATCTTGAAACTAAGTCTCTCACATCATCTATAATCCAGAGTTAGAAATGTATAGCTTACCTATCTCACAGGGTTCTTGTAAGAATGGAGATTAGGTCATAAACAAATAGCATCTAAATGTTTACTAGCTGATAGTAAGCTATCAGTTGGTAAATTAGTTGTTGTTCAGTCGCTAAGTTGTTTTCGACTCTTTGTGACTCCATGGGCTATAGCCAGCCAGGCTACGTTTATAGGAGTGATTTAAAGTAAAACCCATCTTCATTATATAACAGAATTTGGATGATAGACACAGTACATCATAACTGAACGTGCATGATGACTGAGGTGGGGAGCGTTATCCTAGGGCAGTGGTGCTCAAAGCATCATCTTCAGAGCAACAGCATCAGCATATCCAGCAAAGCTGTTAAAAATGCAGATTCTATATGTGAGACCTAGTGCATCAGGCACAGAGGATGGGGCCCAGCACTCAGTGTGGTTTCAACAATCCTCAGGAGATTCTGTGCTCACTGTGTCCTTGATGTTGTTGTTGTTCAGTTGCTAAGTCATGTCCAGCTCTTTGCGACCCCATGGACTGTAGAATTCCAAGCTCCTCTGTCCTCCACTATCTCCAAGAATTTGCTCAGATTCATGTCTGGTGAGTCCCTGATTATCTGACTGTCTCATCCTCTCTGCCCAGTTCTCCTTTTGCCTTCAATCTTTCCCAGCATCTGAGTCTTTTCCAATGAGGCACTCTTCCCATCAGGTGGCCAACAGTTAGAGCTTCAGCTTCAATATAAGTCCTTCCAATGAGTATTCAGAGTTGATTTCCTTTAGAATTCACTAATTTGATCTCCTTGCCATCCAGGGAACTCTCAAGAGTGTTCTCCAGCACCACACTTCAAAAGTATAAATTCTTCAGTGCTCAGCCTTCTTTATGATCCAACTCACATCTGTACACAACTACTGGAAAAACCATACCTTTGACTAGAGGGGCTTATATCGTTATGTCTCTGCTTTTTAATATATCTGCCATCTAGATTTATCCTAGTTTTCCTCCCAAGGAGTAAGTGTCTTAATTTTGTGGCTGCTGTCAAAGTACACAGTGATTTTGGAGACCAAGAAAATATATCACTGCTTCGACTTTTTCTCCATGCATTTGCTATGAAGTGATGGGACCAGATGCCACGATCTTAGTTTTCATGTTGAATTTCAAGCCAGCTTTCTCACTCTCTTCTTTCACGCTCATCAACAGGCTCTTTAGTTCCTCTTACTTTCTGCCATTAGAGTGGTATCATTTGTATATCTGAGGTTATTGATATTTCTCCCTGCAATCCTGATTCTAGTTTATGATTTATCCAGCCTGGAATTTTGCATAGTGTATTCTGCGTGTAAGTTAAGTATGCAGTGACAAGATACAGCCTTGTCATACTCCTTTTCCAGTTTTTAACCAGTTCATTGTTCCCATGTCCAGTTCTAACTGTTGCTTCTTGATTTGCATACAGGTTTTTCAGAAGACAGGTAAGGTGGTCTAGTACTGCCATCCCTTTAAGAATTTTCTGCAGTTTGTTGTGGTCAGCACACAACCCAAGGGCTTTCGGGTTGTCAGTAAGCAGAAGGAAATGTTTAATTGCAACTCCCTTTCTTTCTCCATGATCCAGTGTATGTTGGTAATTCGATATATGGTTCCTCTGCCTTTTCAAAACCCCATTAGTACATCTGGAATTTCATGGTTCACATACTGCTGCAACCTAGCTTGAAGGATTTTGACCATAACCTTGCTAGCATGAAATGAATAGAATTGTACAGTAGTTTGAACATTCTTTGACATTACCCTACTTTGGGTTTGGAATGAAGGCTGACTTTTTCCAGTCCTGTGGCCACTGCTGAGATTTCCAAAATTATGACATGTTGAGTGCAGCACTTTAAAGCATCATCTTTTAGGATTTTAAATAGCTCAGCTGGAACTTTATTACTTCTACTACCTTTGTTTGTAGTAATGCTTCCTAATGCCCCTTGACTTCATACTCCAGAATGTCTAGCTCTAGGTGAGGGACCACACTATTGTGGTTATCTAGGTTATTAAGACCTTTTTTTGTATAGTTCTTCTGTATATTTTTGCCACCTCTTAATCTTTTCTGTTTTTGTTAGGTCCTTACCTTTTCTGTCCATTATCATGCCCACCTTGCATGAAATGTTCTTGCGAAACTTGACGTCTCCAGTGTCCTGGAAGAGATCTTTAGTCTTTCTCACTCTATTGTTTTCCTCTATCTCTTTGGCTTATTCATTAAAGAAGGCCTTCTTATCTCTCCTTGTGGTATTAAATGGCTCAGTAAGTAAAGAATCTACCTTCAATGCAGGTGATGCATGTTTGATTCTTGGGTTGGGAAGATACCCTAGAGAATGAAATAGCAACCCACTCTGGTATTCTTACCTGAAAAACCCCATGGACAGAGAGGCCTGGCGGGCTGCAATCAAAGGGTAGTGAAGAGCCATACCCCACTGAGAGACTAAGCACAGTTGATCTTACCTTTCTTCCTTGCCTTCGCTTCTCTTCTTTCTTCAGCTATTTGTAAAACCTCCTCAGACGACCACTTTGCCTTCTTACATTTTTTTTTTTCCTTGGGGATGGTTTTGGTTACTGCTTCCTGTACAATGTTAGGAACTTCTGTCCATAGTTCTTCAGGAACTGTATCAGATCTAAATGCTTGAGTCTATTCATCACCTCCACTGTATAATCATAGGATTTTATTTAGGTCATACCTGAATGGCCTATTCATTTCCCCTACTTTCTTCGATTTAAGTCTGAATTTGGCAAGAAGGAACTCATGATCTGAGCCACAGTCAGCCTTAGGTCTTACTTTTGCTGACTGTACAGAGTTTCTTAATCTCTGGCTGCAAAGAATATATTCAGTCTGATTTCATCATTAACCGTATGATGATGTCTATGTAGAACTGTCTCTTGGGTTGTTGGAAAACATTGTTTGCTATGACCAGCACATTCTCCTGACAAAACTCTGTTAGCCTCTGCCCTGCTTTATTTTGTACTCCAAGCCAAATTCCCCTGTTATTCTGGGAAATTCTTGACTTCTTACTTTAGCATTCCAATTCCCTATGATGAAAAGGATATCTTTTTTTGTTGTTGTTAGCTCTAGAAGGTGTTGTAGGTCTTCATAGTACTGGGCAACTTCAGCTTCTTCAGCATCAGTGGTTGGGGCATAAACTTGGATTACTGTGATGTTGAATTTTTTTCATGGAAATGATCTGAGATCATCCTGTCATTGTTGAGGCTGCACCCAATTACTGCATGTGGACTCTTTTGTTGTCTGTGAGGACTACTCCACTCCTTCTAAGGGATTCTTGCCCACAGTAGTAGACATGATGGTCATCTGCGTTAAATCCGCCCAATCCTCTCCATTTTAGTTCACTGAGTCCTAAGATGTCCATGTTCATTCTTGCCATCTCCTGCTTGACTACATCCAATTTACTTTGATTCACAGACGTAACATTCCAGGTTTCTATACATATTGTTCTTTACAGCATCAGACTTTCCTTTCACCACCAGACACAGCCACAGCCAAGGGTCATTTCTGCATTGGGCCAGATGCTGCTTTCTTCCTGGTATTTCTTTCTTGCTATGTTAGTAATTGCCCTCCCCTCTCCTTCAGTAGCATATCGGACATCTTCCATCCTGGGGAAGGGGGGCTCACCTTCCAGAGTCCTGTCTTTCTGCCTTTTCATACTATCTATGGGGTTTTCATGGCAATAATACTGGAGCAGGTTGCCATTCCCTCCTTTGGTGAACCACAGTGTGTCAGGACTCTTCACCATGACTCACCTGTCTTAGATGGCCCTGCACGGCATGGGTCATAGCTTGAGTTATACAAGCCCTTCCACCATGACAAGGCTGTGATCCATGAAGGGGAATAAATTAATACCATCCTTTAAAATGGGTTATTGCTTCATCTGTAGAAACTCTAAATTAATAATCCTACGGGGAAAATATCTTCATTTCTACAGCATTGTCTTATGCTAATGATGCCATTTCTTTTATTTGCACATAAGATTCTTTTATCTCTCAGTATTGTCTATCTCTCTTTCTCCATTTTGCTAAAAGGCATTTTATTCTTTATATGTGTTTATGTATAAGACCTGACAGCTACAAGTCCTAGCTGTGCAATCATTCAGCAGTTAATCTCTCTGTGTCCCAGTTTCCCTCATTTGTAAAGCAAGAAACTAACATTTAATTTGAGGCAGAGCTTTAACAATTAGGTATAATATTCTCAGGTGACCCCGTGGTAAAGAATTCTCCTGCTAGTGCAGGAGACACAGGAGATTCAGGTTCGATCCCTGGTTCATGAAGATATCTTGGAGTAGGAAATGGCAACTCACTCCAGTATTCTTGCCTGGAGAATCCCATGGACAGAGAAGTCTGGCAGGCTATGGTCCATAGGTTCCCAAAGAGTCAGACATGACTGAACAACTAAGTATGAGCATGATAATCTATGTAATGTACTTAACAATGATTTATACACAGAGAGTGATCAACATAGAGCAGTAGTTATTTCTAGATTTCTTTTCTCTTCATTTATAGAAACTTTCCTTAATAAATAAGATGGGAAAAAGAGATCTTTAGATATTCTTCTTTCCAACAGAGATATTTCTTTGTCCTTCACAAAATTGCAATTACTTTTCAAATCCTTAACCTACTTTCCTTTTAAAGCAACTAACTAATAAGTCTAGAAGAACAGCCAAATTCCCAGTGAGGGTGAAAATGTAGAGCAAATACTTCTGGCATAGGGGTGAAGAAAGCATCTTACTTTGAAAAGTGGAGGAGTTAGTAATTAATAGCCTGGTCTTTTAAATCAGGCAGACAGAACTGGGTTTGAATCTAATCCAGACATTTACTTGCTGAGTCACAATGTAAAAGTTACCTGGCCTTACGTATTTTCTCTTATGTGAAGTGGGCATAATAGCAATATTTCTTCATTGAGTATGAAGTGGTATATATGTGAGAAGTCTTTAAAGGCTTAGTACATTGTCTGGCAGGTAGCAAATCACTGATAAATAGAATCCCATTAATATGTTTCCTTCTGCTCCTACCCTCACTTCCTAATATTCTTCTCTGATAATGATGGACAAAACTATTTTATTTACCTTTGGAATGTGAATTTTAGGAATGTGTTTATTGCCCAATATTTTCAAATAAGGCCATTTAGATGCTTTGAAGTGTTTCTTATAAATTAACCGTGTAAAAGTTGGTACTTATGCAGAGCTGTCAAGTGTTTTGCTCAAAACTGGGATTTACATACCCACAAAGAAAAATTAATTGTAATCCCTATAAATGCTTAGTGTCTTCCAGCAGTTTTATTTATGAAAGGCCATCAGTGAATTGTGTTAGTGTTTAGCTGCTTTTGTTGCTATTGTAGTAACTATACTTATTATCATTGCACGGTCTAACATTTTACCTTTGTGAAAAGATAAGTGGAAAAAGGCAAACATAATTCAGGATATTCCCTGATTCACTCATGGCAGTTAAGAGTTTCCCAAGGTTTTCTGGTGGGGAAGACCAATGGTAGAATTCTGAGATTCTTGATGCAAAGGAGTATGATTATGTATTGGGAAGCATCTCCTAGTTATGTTACCTTCCCACTGGGCCGGGCATCTGGAAAGGGGAAAGTGCAGCTTCTAGTCTATATACTCTGTTTTTCCTCTTTGAGGTTTCCCACAGAGAATAAGGTTAGCTTATTTGAAGGACTAGGGAGAAAAATGGCCTAAAAATATAAGTACCCATCTACTAAACAAGCTCTCATTACAAATCATCAGTGTTTCACAAATTGTGCTAAAACTAATGATACAGTGATAACCAGAACATTAGACCTGCCTTCCAGGGTGTTTCTTGGACAGGGGATAAGAGCAGATACATATTTAAATAATTGAGCAAAATGCAATGTGTGTTGCTTCAGAGTTAGGAAAAACCTATTGAAAGAGAGGTAAAAGTGTTTTTGTATCTCTTTAAGGCTTTACAGAGAAGGCTCACAATTGAGCCATGAGAAATTCAACATGTGCACAGAGATTAGGCTCACAAGTTAAATTAGGAGAAATAGCACATAAAGAGTCTCAGCTGAAGACAGAGAGACGTAGTAAAGGAAAAAAAGTGGAGGGGATGGCAGGAGAGAGGAGGAAAGAGGAAGGGATGATAGGAAGGAAAAAGAGATAGGAAGTGACCAAAATAGTAGATCTTGGATCTTAAAAACCCAATTGTTACTGATAAGATATTGATGAGATTCTGGTGGCATCAGATTATTAGCATAAATAGCCAAACCTTAAGTCAAATAAAGCAATATTTTATTTATCATATATTCTTTTTAAAATGGTCAGCCCTCAAGAAGTATAATTTTATTTCTAAGATTAGTGTATTATGGAAAATGTTTAAAAATTCTTCCCCTTTGATTGCTGATATAAATGAAAGGACATATTCAACACGAAATTTAAGTTTTCTTACCTAGTCAAATTTTGGAAACTCTTCTGGCATGTGTGGATTTTTGTTATTTTTCTAGATGATGACACAAGCTACGTTTAACATTGTATTTGTGTGCTTTAGATAAACTCATACTGATGTAGATAATTTCATAAGCTCTATTACCTCAACCAAATTTGTTAGACTGAGTTAGAATTCAAAAGAAAAAAATTTGCTATGTTTTTACTATTTTGAAGTTTAGTTTTAATAAGAAACAGATATTCTTTATTCAGCTTTATAGTGACATTTTTACTTATTTAATAAAAGTTGTATAATTCTTTGAACTTAAAAGTTTAAATCAAAGATCAAAGTCAATACTTGATTGGTAACATTTTCAATGTAGCTGAACAAAAATTGTGTCATTTGCAAACCATTTACCTTATAAAATATTATTGAATCTTTAAAATTAATAAATATAACCTCTAATAATCATGTTTATTATACAGTCTAATTTACTCAGAAAATAAGTTAATTTATAAAGGTAGTTTTAAACAAGGCATTATATCTAAATGCTCCAGCTAGTTATTTCTATTCCATGCCTCACCTTGGAACTAAATTATCTACATCATAAAACAGTCTTACAGATTATCAACAACACTTTGAATTATATCTAAAAGACAAGAACAGCTTGTAAGTTCATGTTTCTATTTTATCCAAATTGGCTAACAGTTTCTCTTAAGTTCTAGCTAATTGGAATAGATATAAATCATAAGCCTATCTTATTCTAAAGTAGAAGATCAGCATGTATGTGGTAGTAATGTGCTATTCTTTTTACTGGCATAGATTTTATGGATAACTATTTTGCTTAGAGGTAGTGTACTACAGACTCAAATATAACAGTGTATTAATAATATTACATCAATTATGATGACTGAACTGTCTTTCCTCAAGCTTTTATGTACACTGACCATGGCAAATAATAGGCAAACATTTATACAGGTGGATAGAAAATGTGAATTTAAATGTATCAACAGTTTCTGTTTTAGTTATTTTGACAATTTGAGTTAGAATAAACACACGACTCATATTTGAAGAAGAAAAATAAGTATCGTAAGTACTATGCATACACTGACATATTCTGGGCAAGAATGGTAGGCTAAGGTGATCATGGATTGACCAAAGTAATGAGTACCAAGGTGGCTCATTGGTGGGAAAATGGCGTGCTTCACATCGATAGACAGGAGATGGGGACATCCCTGGTGATGCAGTGGTTAAGAATCTCCCTGACAGTGCAGGGGACACGGCTTCAATCCCTGGTCTGGAAAGACTCCCCCCGCCACAGAGCAGCTAAGCCCTTGAGCCACAACTACTGAGCCCACGCTCTAGAGCCCGCAAGCTAGAACTACCCAGCCCATGCGCCGCAGCTGGTGAAGCCCACGTGTCTAGAACCTGTGCAATGCAGCGAAGAGAAGCCACGGCCATGAAAAGGCCATGCGCTGCGAAGAGAAGTAGCTGCCCCTTGCTCAACGAGAAGAGGCCCGTGCGCAGACCCAACACAACCAAAAGCAAACAGGTTAAAAAGGAAAAAAAAAGATGGTAGACTAGGCCACGAATGACATAATTAACTTGCTATAAACCCTGTCCAGTCTCTTACAGGTGTAAAGAGAATATTTCTGTTTCCCATAACTTAGGGAGAAGTAGATAGTTTTCAGAAGGAAAAAAAAAGCATGCACAGAAAAAAATACTGCACATTTTAAGTACATGTTCAAGTTAAAATATATAATGTAAATCATTAATAGAATTTTCTGTGGGGAGATGGAAATTAGAGTAAGATATAGTGATAAAGGGAATTAACTAACTAAAAATATATACTGTCTCTAATAAGTTAAATCAAACCGAATTTCACAGATAATAATGTCTTACCCAAATAAAATTGCAAAACCTAACTCCAAGAAAACAACGCTTTCTTACTGTGTTTGCAAAAAACTCTTTGGGTTTTTCTGTAGCATCTTACCTAGCAGTATAAAAAATTAAAAATGGTTTTGAGAAAATGTTGAGATTGGAATATTCTTGATAAAGTAGCATTAAGGGAATTCAGTGCTTCATGTAAGTGGAATCATATAGTCATAAAGACACTGTCTTTTACCAATTTTGCATAATGTCCTAAAGATTCATCCATGGTGTAATAGGTATCAAAACTTTCCTTTGTTAGGCTGAATAACAGTCTATTGTATGTATATGGCACATTTTGTTTATCCATTTATGGGTGGATGGAAACTTGTGTTGCTTGTATGTTTTAGCTGTGGTGAATAATGCTGCTATGAACATGGGCATAACTCTCTGAGACCTTGCTTTGAATTATTTTGAGTATATATCTAGACGTGGATTACTAGATCATGTAATAATTCTGTCCTCTGTATTCTCTTTGTAATTTTTTTTAATAACAGTAGCCATCCCAATTAGTGTGAGGTGATATTCACTGTACTTTAAATTTGCATTTCCCTCATAATTAGTTATGTTGAGCATCTTTTCATGTGCTTATTGGCCATTCATGTATCTTTGGAGAAGTGTCTATTTGAGCCTTTTTTCTGTAGTTGAATTGGGTTGTTTGGTTTTTTATGTTAAATTTTAGAAGTTCTCAATATAGTATAGATATTAGTTCCTTACCAGGTAAATGATATGCACGTGTTTTTCCCATTCTTTGTGTTTCTTTTTTACTCTGTTGATAGTGTCTTTTGAGACACACTTTAAAAATTTGCGTATAAAGTTCTATTTGTCTACATTTTCTTTTGTTACCTGTGCCTTTGGTGTCATATCCAAGAAATCATTATCCAACCCAAAGCTTTTGCCCTATTCTTTCTTCTAACCGTTTTACAGTTCTCGGTCTTATATATAGGTCTTTGATACATTGAGTTAATTTTTGTTTTTGGTGTTAAGTGAGGGTCTAACCTTAGTCTTTTACATGTGTATATCTTGTTTTTTAGCACTATTCTTGAAAAGACTGATTTTTTTTTTTTCTGTTGAATGGTCCTGGCACTGGATAAAATCCTTTGACCATATATGCAGAGGTTTATTTCTAGACACTCTATTCTATTCCTTTGGGCTATATACTTGTATTTTTCCCAGTACCACACAGTGTTGATTATTGTAGCATCATATTAAGCTTTGAAATCAGAAGTGTGCATCCTCAAGTTTGGTTCTTTTTCAGAATTGTTTTGGCTACTTGGGGCTCATTGATAATCCCTATGAATTTTAGGGTGGATTTTTATATTTCTATAAAGAATCATTGTGTTTTTATAGAAATTAAATTAATTCAATTTGTATAGCATTGACATTTTAATAATGCAGATCATCTTTAATTACAATTTGTAATTTTGTCCCCATAACCCATCACAAATTAAAAAGATCATGAGTTGATAGTGCATTTAGTACACCTAAACTTCCAAATATTATAGCTTGGCCTCACCTACTTTAAAAGGATGATTTTTGCTTTGGATTTTTCATGCACATCATTTATCATGTTAAAGTCAATTTCTTCTATTTCTTGTTTGTTGAGTGTTCTGTCATGAAAGAATGATAACTTTGTCAAATGCTTTTCCTGCATCAATTAAAATAATCGTGTGGTTTTTAGTCCTTCATTTTGTAAATATGGTATATTACAATGATCTGTTTTTATGTGTTGAAGGATGTTTGCCTCCCAGGAAAATAATCCCACTTGATTTTTGGTGTATGATTATTTTAATATGCTGTTGAATTCATTTTGCTAGTATTTTGTTAAGGATTTTTGTATTAATGTTTATAAAGGATATTGCTCTGTAATTTTCATTTGTCTGGGTTGAATATCATGATAATGATGACCTCATAGAATGGTTCAGAGAATATTCCCTCCTCTTTAATTTTTTTGGAAAAGTTTGAGAAGGATTGGTGTTCATTCTTCTGTAAACGTTTGCTAGAATTCATTAGTGAAGCAAACAGTTCCAGGGATTTTCTTTGTCAGATTTTTTTTTTCTTTTTCTTCTTAGTTGTGGGGCTATTCACATTTTCTCTTTTTGTGGTTTGTATTTAGGAATATTAATCTGATTCACACAGCCAGAGCTGAAAAAAAAGTAGCTGTGGGTTGTCACCATATGATCTTTCCTAGGTACAATGTTTTCTACATGATTTCCGATTGCCTTGGAAATATTTAGTTTCTCAAGAAAGGCAAAATATTTTAAGTATAATCTAGAATTTTAGAGAATAAATTGTTCTATATGGCTGAATTTGTCAAAATGTCTGGCTCCAATGTGAACATAAAGATATTTTCATTTTAATTGTTGAGAGTTCTCTAGGGAAACTGCCTTCCTTCTTTATGTAGGATATAATAAACATAATTTGAGTTTTGTTTTAGCATCCAGACCATTATTACAAAATCAGTTTTTGTATTTTTTTCACAGCAGTAACAGCTCCCAGAGTTATTGAAGTGTTTAGCGCACTTGGCATGGTGTTGCTGCTGCTACTGAGTCGCTTCAGTCATGTCTGACTCTGTGCAACCCCATAAAAGTCAGCCCACCAGGCTCCACCATCCCTGGGATTCTCCAGGCAAGAACACTGGAGTGGGTTGCCACTTCCTTCTCCAATGCAAGAAAGTGAAAAGTGAAAGTGAAGTCGTTCAGTCGGGTCTGACTCTTCGCGACCCCATGGACTGCAGCCTACCAGGCTCCTCTGTCCATGGGGTTTTCCAGGCAAGAGTACTGGAGTGGGGTGCCATTGGGTGTTAGTCATGTTTATTAGTTTTTTTTTTTTTTTTTTTTTTAGTTTTTCTTCTTGCTATCTCACTGTCATGTTTTTCTCATAAAGACAACACTGTATAAATCCTTCATCATTTTTTCAAGCTTGCTATTTCCCAATATAGTGCGCTTTGAACCAAAATATGTAGCATGTTTAAGTTGCATATAATGTAAGAATAGCTAGGATGTGACTGAAGGGATGAGTTTACAAGTGAGTAAAGGGCACAAGCTTAATGTGTTGATTCTGATTTTTAACTCGCTGCCCAGACACCTATGTATTTTCTTCAAATGGATAAATAGCTGATTTACTCGCCTAGAAAACTGAGCCTAATGCCTTCCATTCTTTGTGGGGTATAAATTACAAAGAAAGCAAGATTGAGAAGGAAGGGAAGGTGAGGCTAGGAAGGTGTGTCTTCACAGAGATCCTGTAGACAAATACATCTCAGAAGAATCTCTGTAGGAATATAATGGGGCTTTATGACTTCAGTGTTTCATGGGTCAACATTGCTTCCCAGAGATCAGTTACTGTACATACATGTCATCTGTGCTGTTCCTTCTCTCAGAGCAGTTACCAGGGACACCAGGTTTCAGAATAGCAGTGACAGCGACAGGCCTCAGTGTTGATATAGTCTGCAGGATGCAAGGGAAGTGTGCCCGCTGTCTTCCCCTTGGGGCCTGTAGAGCCGCTGTACTTGTTTGAAGTCGCAGCAGGCCCCTTGTCTTTTCCGGGACCCCTGGGAACTGAGATTCCCCAGGGAAGAGGCCCAAGAGCCTTACAGGATCGTGGCGCAGGTTGCTGCTGGCTTGAGTCTCTGTGACATAGGCGAGTCTGAGAGCCACTAAGGCAAGGAGCCAGGCCATCCAAGTAGGCTGAGAGGAAGAAAACCTCACCCTCTGAGGAGACAGACACCACGCTGCAGGAGCCTGCTTCTAAAGATGACAGAAACCCCCTTAGGCCTTCAGAAATGCTCCTGGTGCCAGAATCATCTTTCTCAAGGATCAGCATAGCACCCAACCAAAATGCATAACTGAGAGATCCTCTGCTCACAATACCTAGATGTAAACCTAATTTGTGTTTTCACTGGGTGAGGAAACACGTAAACAGTCTAAAGTGCAATCCCGTCTTTCTCATTTGTTTGATGATCAGTAAACGTTTTGATTATAGTTTTCACTTTCAACATAATATGTATTGTTTTCCTTATTTGTGTGATTCTTAGTGTTTATGATGATTTGACAGGGCACATGTGGAGCGAAAAGGAAAGCAGACATCAGAAGTTTTTTTAGATTACTTATTGTGGTGGTTTGTGGAGATTTTCCTTTTTGCCGTAGAAAATGGTGTACTTTGAAAAGAGAAACCTTTTTTATGCGGTCAAGACGTAATGAACATTAGCGTAGTATTGTGTTGTAGATCAACAAAGACTTCAGAGGTAACTGAGGTATTGAGAGAGAAGTAGTCCTTCGTGGACTAGTCAGAAGAGGTATGCTATTTTACGGACATGCCGTCACTGTGTGACCTTAATACCAGGAGGATGTTTAAGTGTGCCCTTTCATTAAATATACCCAAACTATAATTCTGCTTTTATTAATACATTTTCTTTACTTTTCCCCAGTGGCAATTTCTGGGCTTCACTGTCATTTTATACGGCTATCAGTGGTTCCAAGTCTTGCCACTTCAATTGTTTTTATTTTTGCTTGTACTGAAACTGTCAACAATTACTTATCTACAAAGTGTCCAGATTCAATTTTTTTTTCTTGTCTTTGCTTGCCTTTAAAGCTTTTCTTAGACTTCAAAAATTCAGGAATTAAAATTTACAATGCTGGTTCAGGATAATGCCTTTTAACAGTCCAAGCACAAGTTAACCTTTTTCATCTTTTGGTTGTTAGGTTTTTATGGGTATAAGACAAAATCAGGATTATTGTATATAACTATCATTGCTATATACTATATATACAACCATTCAACCAACCTTGATTAAATATAACCTTCAAAAGTTCAGTATGGAAACACCTTAATTCTGCCATCTTCTCCATTGGCACTGCTTATTTAACAGAAGAGAAAAAGGAAATAACTCACTTCTTTCCTATTTTCCCAGACTGTACTTCTCCTCTCCTCCCTAGCTTGCCAAGAGAAGTTTCTTGTCTTTAGGGTCATGGAAAAAGATGTAAGGAGCAGCAAGAAACAATAAAAATTCTTGATTTTTACTCTTCGAGCTACTGCCAGGCTTCTCTTAGCCCAGCCTTGTTTAAAGTTGATTCTTCCTTTCTTGATACTTCAGTGGGTTCCTAGGCTACCTTCCTTCACTGGTGTAGTAGAAAGAAGACGAGCCTCCCAAAGATATCCATGTCCTAATCCCTAGAACCTGTGGATATGCTACCTAACATGGCAAAGTGAAAGGCACTCAGTCGAGTCTGACTCTGCGACCCCATGGACTACACAGTCTATGGAATTCTCCGGACCAGAATACTGGAGTGGGTAGCCTTTCCCTTCCCCAGGGAACATGGCAAAAGGACTTTAAAAAGTGATTAATTAAGGATCTCAAGAGGAGAGATTATCCTGTATTGTCTGGTTGGGTTTAATGTCAATCATAAAGGTCCTTCTAAGAAGAGGAGTCAGTACAGTCCAAGACATGGAAGGTGAAGTGATGATGGAAGAAAAGCTACAGAGAGAAGGATCTGAGGATTCTCAGTCATTGGCTTTGGAGACAGAGGAAGAAGCCACAGATAAGGAACACAGGTGGCTTCTAGGAGAGAGAAAAGGCAAAGAAACAGATTATTCCCTAAAAGGCTCCAGGAGGAATGCAGCTTGACCTCACTTGGACTTCAGACTTTTGACCTCTAGAACTGGAAGAGAATAAATCTGCATTCTTTTAAGCCACTAAATTTGTGGTGATTTGTTTCAGCAGCAATATGAAAATAACCAACACTCCCTGAACTGAATTTCTCTGATGAAGATGAATGAAGCTTTTACAGAAAATTGCTTAGGATTCCTGCCTCAGTCCTTGAGTAGCCATTAATATACCATCAGGCTATGTTGGTTGAGGCCTCCTCACCTCTCTAGTTAGACATTTTGCGCAAGATTTAGGACCATCTCATCATACCCACCTGAAACATATATTTTGATCCAACGTAGTGACTTCTTAACTGCAATTTTCTACTTTATCTGTACAGCCTGGTTCAGACACCTTCTGGCCCTTTACCTTTTTCCAGTGGCAGTAACTCACTGTGTCCCCCAAGCTCTATGGAACTGTTATCTAAACAACTCTAACCGATCTACAGGAAAGATTAAGCAATTCTCTCCCCTCCCTAACAACTTCCACTAAAGAAAATTCTCTCTTGAGACTGTAACTTCTCTTTTAGTCTCTTCAATCTCAGCTTAAAAGAGAACATGTACAAATCCTGATTTTACCAAATGTAACCTAGCCCCTTACTTTGTAATATTAAAGTCCCTGCTAACTATGTTCTTGGTGATATAACTAAAACCACGATATATAGAGTTCCATTTTAACATCTTGTTATAATGATTAAGTCACAATCTGGGATACACATATGAGAAAACCAAAGAAAGCAGTGCAGCTTCTTAAAAGAAATAACCGAACAGCAAAAAAACAAAAAAAAAAAACCTCTAAATTTAAAAAGTTGTCCTTGATCTCTATTTCCACACAAAGATTCTTATTTTTTCTTATTACAAAATTCTAAAACAAGTCAGTGATCTGATTTTCTAAAACATATTATTTGAAATGGCAAGCTAAAAAGAGTGCATTGGACAATTGGAGAGTAAAAAAAGACAACCCTGGGAAGTAATGGCTGACAGTACAATTGCAGAGGGGAAGGTACTTTTATTCTTCCAGCTTTACTGAGATATGATTGACACATAAAATTGTGAATATAAGATCTACAAGGTAATGATTTCACATATGTATATATTGCAGCATGATTACAACAAGGTTCATTAAACACAACCATCACTTCATATAATTAAATCTTTTGTTTCACAAGTTTGGGGAGCATTTTAAAAATATACTGTTTCATTTACTTTATTATTTTGCGTTCAGGTTTATACACCCTTTTTGTGTTTCCTGTCTAGAGAATAACCTTTAGCATTTGTTGGAGGCTTGGGGCTGGTGCACTGGGATGACCCAGAGAGATGGTATGGGGAGGGAGGTGGGAGGAGGGTTCAGGATTGGGAACATGTGCACACCCATGGCAGATTCATGTTGATGTATGGCAAAACCAATACAGTATTGTAAAGTAAAATAAAATAAAATATGAAAAAATATATATATATACTCTTTCAGCAACTTTTAAATATATAATGCAGTGCTGTTAACAACAGACACCAAGCTATATATTGTATCTCCAGAAAGTCTTCATCTTATAATTAATTAGAAGTTACCCCACCCTCACTCCTGCCCTTCAGTTCAGTTCAGTTCAGTCGCTCAGTCATGTCCGACTCTTTGCGACACCATGAACTGCAGCACGCCAGGCCTCCCTGTGCATCACCAACTCCCAGAGTTCACTCAAACTCACATCCATTGAGTCAGTGATGCCATCCAGCCATCTCACCCTCTGTCATCCCCCTTTTCTCCTGCCTCCAATCCCTCCCAGCATCAGAGTCTTTTCCAATGAGTCAACTCTTCACATGAGGTGGCCAAAGTACTGGAGCTTCAGCTTTAGCATTCCAAAGAACACCCAGGACTGATCTCCTTTAGAATAGACTAGTTGGACCTCCTTGCAGTCCATGGGACTCTCAAGAGTCTTCTCCAACACCACAGTTCAAAAGCATCAATTCTTCGGCACTCAGCTTTCCTCACAGTCCAACTCTCACATCCATACATGACTACTGGAAAAACCATAGCCTTGACTAGACGGACCTTCGAAAACATCAATATGTTCTTGTTTCTATGAGTTTGGACTTAGATTCCGCATGTAATGAACTCATCCAACATTTATCTTCTCTCTCTGACTTATTTCACTTAGTATAATGCCCTAAAGGTTCATTTATGCTGTCGCAAATGACGATTTCTTTTTTTATGGCTGTATGTCTATATATACGCGTGTGTGTGTGTATATTATTCATTCATCCTCAATAAGAGCCTATTATGAATTAGACAACATAGAAGAAATAGATAAATTCCTAGAAACAGAAAATCTACCAAGACTGACGTATGAAGAAACAGAAAATCTGCATAAACCAATAACAAATAGGATATTGATTCTGTAATCAAAAACTTCCCAACAAACAAACAAAATCCAGGACCAGATGGTTTCACTGGCTAATTTTACCAAACATTTAAAGAAGAATTACTCCAATCCTTCTCAAACTCTTTCAAAGAACTGAAGAGGAGGGGATTTTCCAAAACTAGACCAGCATTATCCTGATAGCAAAGTCAGAGAAGACACCACAAGGGAAGAAAATTAAAAACTACAAAAAACTCCCATATCCCTGATGGACACAGACACAAAAATTCTCAATAAAATACTAGCAAACTGAATTTAACAGCACATTAAAAAGATCATACACTATATACATATATAGTCCTTCACCTTTAACCATCAATAGTCTAATAGGGAGGAGTGCACATAAAACATTCCAAAGAACCAAGCTAAGCTAGTGTATTGGTTATGTTTCACCACTGGTGGGCTTTAGGAGAAAAGCTCAGATTGATTCCAGATTGACAAGATCTAGTGTGTTTCCATGTGTGGGGATGGCGATGGTTGGGGTTTTCGCTGGGTATCTCTTCTGTATGGTCACCCCATCTCTAGGGGTCCTGACATATTCTCTGACATGTATCATATATACGATATCATTCAGTCCTAAGCACAACTCCCTTGAGGAAACAGGAGCTTAGGAAGACTGATTCAGTTGGCAAATTTCACAGATAAGTGGTAGAGAATAAATAAAAAACTAGGGAGACTGAATTTAAATTCTTATTAACTACAATACAGTACCACCTCCCAGGTAGTAGACAGATGTATATTATTACACATCATTTTTTAAGGGAGAGATTCTAGAGTTCATAGACATTAAATTCTTTACCACAGGTCATATGATCAGTACACTGAAACAAGAATCTGGACCTTCTGATTTCTCACTGATTTTTTTTTTTTAACTCGCAATACCTGTTTCTTCATTCTTTATGGGAAATGCCCAATTCCTTAATCACATAATAGAAGAAATACTTCAACATACCCCAGTAGGATAATATATTTATTCATCAGTCAATGTATTTTACCCTTAATCCCTACTATACCATGACACTCCCTGCTTTAACATTAGCAATCATTCCATTGTTTCATTTAGGAGGCCAGGGAATAAAAAGGTCAGATTCTTGGCTTTTGTTTTCAAGTTCACTTGTGAAACAATAATAAAAAAGTAATATTTAATATTGTTGATCACCAAGGGTGTTTTCCATTTCCCTTGGAAACTAGATAAATGTGTCAACGTCTGGTTGAAGAGGAAGAATATGGCAGCGAGAGGGGTAGAAGTCCTGAAACTAGAGGATCCCACGTGGAAAGATCAAGTGGCCAAGAACAAAATCTTCTCAGAGTCAGCTACCTCTTAACAAAATCTCTATCAATACTACCACGGAGCCAGAGTAGCACTTGGAGGTCCAATTTCCATGTGAGAGAGCCCTCAGTGAATCAGTTCAGTTCAGTTTCTCAGTCATATCTGACTGTTTGCAACCCCATGCCAGGCCTCCCTGTCCATCACAAACTCCCAGAGTTTACTCAAACTCATGTCCATTGAGTCGGTGATGCCATTCAACTACCTCATCCTCTTGTCCCCTTCTCCTCCCACCTTCAATCTTTCCCAGCATTAGTGTCTTTTCAAATGGGTCAGTTCTTCGCATCAGGTGGCCAAAGTATTGGAGTTTCAGCTTCACCATCAGTCCTTCCAATGAATATTCAGGACTGATTTCCTTTAGGATAGACTGGTTGGATCTCCCTGGAGTCCAGGGGACTCTCAAGAGTTTTCTCCAATACCACAGTTCAAAAGTATCAATTCTTTGGTACTCAGCTTTCTTTATAGCCCAGCTCTCACATCTGTGCATGACTATTGGAAAAATTGTAGCTTTGTCTAGATGAAACTTTGTTGGTAAAATAATGTCTCTGCTTTTTCACATGCTATCTAGGATGCTTATAGCTTTTCTTCCAAGAAGCAAGCATCTTTTAATTTCACGGCTACAGTCACCATATACAGTGAGTTTGGAGCCCCCCCAAAATACAGTCTCTCACTGTTTCCATTGTTTCCCCATCTGTTTGCCATGAAGTGATGGGACCAGATGCCATGATCTTAGTTTTCCAAATGTTGAGTTGTAAGCCAACTTTTTCACTCTCCTCTTTCATCAAGAGGTGCTTTAGTTCTTCTTTGCTTTCTGCGATAAGTGTGGTATCATCTGCATATATGAGGTTATTGATATTTCTCCTGGCAATCTTGATTCCAGCTTGTGCTTTATCCAGCCTGGCATTTTGCATGATATACTCTGTGTATAAGTTAAATAAGCAGCCTGGCATTTTGCATGATATACTCTGTGTATAAGTTAAATAAGCAGGGTGACAATATACAGCATTGTTGTACTCCTTTATCAATTTGGAACCAGTCTGTTGTTCCATGTCCAGTTCTAACTGTTCTAACTGTTCTAACTGTTGGTGCTTGACCAGATTTCTCAGGACACAGGTCCAGTGGTCTGGTATTCCCATGTCTTGAAGATTTTTCCACAGTCTGTTGTGATCTACACAGTCAAAGGCTTTGGCATAGGCAATAAGGCAAAAGTAGATGTTTTTTCTGGAGCTCTCTTGCTTTTCTGATGGTTCAGTAGATGTTGGAAAACTGATCTCTGGTTCTTCTGCCTTTTCTAAATCCAGCTTGAACATCTGGAAGTTCTTTGTTCATGTACTGTTGAAGCCTAGCATTACTTTGCCAGGATGTGAGATGAGTGATATTGTGTGGTAGTTTGAACATTCTTTGGTATTGCCTTTCTTTGGGATTGGAACGAAAATGACCTTTTCTAGTCCTGTGTCCATTGCTGAGTTTTCCAGATTTGCTGGCATATTGAGTGCAGCACTCTCACAGCATCATCTTTTAGCAGTTAAAATAGCTCAACTGGAAATCCATTACCTCTCCTAGCTTTGTTTGGAGTGATGCTTCCCAAGACTCACTTGACTTCACATTCTAATAAGTCTGGCTCTAGGTGAGTGATCACACTATCATGATTATCTAGGTCATGAGGATCTTTTTTGTACAGTTCTTCTATGTATTCTTGCCACCTCTTCTTAATATCTTCTGTTTCTCTTAAGTCCATATAATTTCTGTCCTTCATTGTACTCATCTTTGTATGAAAATATCGCTTGGTATCTCTAATTTTCTTGAAGAGATCTCTAGTCTTTCCCATTCTACTGTTTTCCTCTATTTCTTTGCACTGATCACTGAGGAAGGCTTTCTCATCTCTCCTCACTACACTTTGGTACTCTGCATTCAAATGGGTATATCTTTCCTTTTCTTCTTTGCCTTTCACTTCTCCTCTTTCCATAGCTGTTTGTAAGGCCTCCTCAGACAACCATTTTGCCTTTTTGCATTTCTTTTTCTTGGGGATGTTCTTGATCACCATCTCTTGTACAATGGTATGAACCTCCTTTCATAGTTCTTCATGCACTCTATCAAATCTAATCACTTGAATCTATTTGTGACTTCTGCTGTATAAACGTAAGAGGTTTGATTTAGATCACACCTGAATGGATTACTGGTTTTCCCTACTTACTTCAATTTCAGTCTGAATTTGGCAATAAGGAGTTCATGATCTGAGTCACAGTCAACTCACAGTCTTGTTTTTGCTCCTGTAATAAAAAGGCAGGTTTAACAGGAGAAAAAAAAAAATAAGTAAAAAACATGTATTCCTCCTGTATACAAGGGAAACACCCAGGAAAACTGAGTAACTCTCCAAAATGGTCCAAAACATCGCCGTAAATACCATCTCCTGTTAAAGACAAAAGAACAATGTTGGGGAAGTACAAGACATTTATGGAAAATTATCTGGCAAACACAGTGAACAAGGATATGATTGTTGTTGCTGAGTTGCTCACTTGTGTCTGACTCTTTGCAGCCCCATGGACTGCAGCATATCAGGCTTCTCTGTCCTTCACTATCTCCTGGAATTTGCTCAAACTCATGTCCACTGAGTCGGTGATGCCATCCAACCATCCCAATCTTCTGTTGCCTCCTTCACCTCCTGTTCTCAATCTTTCCCAGCATTAGGGTCTTTTCCAGTGAGTCAGCTCTTCATATCAGGTCACCAAAGTATTGAAGCTTCATCTTCAGCATCAGTCCTTCCAATGAATATTCAGGGTTGATTTCCTTTAGGGTTGACTGGTTTGATCTCCTTGCTATCCAAGGAACTCTCAAGAGTCTTCTTTAGCATCACAATTTGAAAGCATCAGTTCTTCAGTGCTCAGCCTTCTTTATGTCCAACTCTCACATTCATACATGGAAAAACCATAGCTTTGACTAGACAGAGCTTCCTCAGCAAAATGAAATCTCTGCTTTTTAATACAGTGCCTATGTTTGTCATACCTTTTCTTCCAAGGAGCAGGCATGTTTTAATTTCATGGCTGCATTCACCATCCTCAGTGATTCTGGAGCTCAAGAAGATAAAATCTGCCACTGTTTCCATGAAGTGATCAGACTAGACGCCATGGTCTTAGTTTTTTGAATGAGGAGTTTTAAGTCAGCTTTTTCACTCTCCTCTTTCACCCTCATTAAGAGGTTCTTTAGTTCCTCTTCACTTTCTGCCATTAGAGTGATATCATATGCATATCTGATATTGATAATTCTCCTGGCAATCTTGATTCCAGTTTGTGATTCATCCAGGCCAGCATTTCACATGATGTACTCTGCATATAAGTTAAATAAGCAGGGTGACAAAATACATCTTGATGCACTCCTTTCCCAGTTTTGAACCAGTCTGTTGTTGCATGTCCAGTTCTAACTGCTGTTCCTTGACCTGCACACAGGTTTATCAGGAAGCAGGTCAGGTGATCTGGCATTCACATCTCTTTATGAATTTCTGAGTTTGTTGTGATCCACACAGTCAAAGTTTCCATTGTAGTCAATGAAGCAGATGCTTTTTTGGAATTCCCCCCTCCCTCTTTTTTTTTTTTTTTTTCTATGATTCAACGGATGTTGGCAATTTGATCTCCGGTTCCTCTGCCTTTTCTAAATCCAGTCTGTACATCTGGAAGTTCTCAGTTCACATATTGTTGAAGTCTAGCTTGAAGGATTGTGAGCATTATCTTGCTCACACGTGAAATGAGCGCAATCATACAGTAGTTTGAGCATTCTTTGGCATTGCCTTTCCTTTAAGTCCAAGACTTTTCCAATGATAAGAGTTTCTAGAGAACCTAGAAATTCTAGAGATCTAGAGATTTCATCCAGCATCACCTCTAGATGACTAGGGAGGAAAACACCCTTATAAATGGAGATCCTCTTATAAATGTAAATGTCTCTTACACAAGTGTAACTTTTACTTGCTTTCAGAGCTTCTTCTATATCTGTGGTTTCTAAAAAATTAAATTTAAATTAAAAAAATTAAAAAAAATAGGTAGCCTAAAATAATCTTTAGGCCAAAGAGGCAGATTTTGGAGTGACAGATTCTGCTCTTTACTTTATACTTGGAATGAAACAGGAACATAATACCAGACCAAAGAGGTACCTAGAAAATACCCTATTGGCAAATGATCCTTGCTTCTCTGTACCCGGTGTCCTTTGTGAGGCACCAGCTCTTTTCAGCTTATATTCTTTCAGGCCACATAATTTCCCAACACACAAAACCAGGCCAGTCTTATCTAACAGTGAGTCCATACACACTGAAAAATCAAACACATTGAAAAATCAAACCCTAACTCTGGTTTTAAATTCCTTCATGAGATATGTATACATAGCCTAGACAAATGTGAACACACATAGTTATGCTCATGCAGTTTAAAAATATTTATGCTGCTATTGAGGGAGATCAGTCATCAGTCTAGAAGGCATTGACAAGACTTTCCATTTGGTATTGAGCTTGGCTTTCACAGTAAGCCAATTATTTTATGGATGATCACAGCCCATTTGGGCCTAGGACAAAATCATTATTGAGGAAATCATTAAGTGCATCTTTCTGAAACCACACTGGCTACTTTTGTTCCAGCTTTTCCAATGCCTGTATTCACGGATCAAATTGAAATTAAATAAAGGTATAAATGGAAGAAAGATGATGTGTTCTTAATACACCAAGGAAAGCACAACATAATCAGAAAATCATTTCTAAAATCTGTCATTTACTTGCTTATGTGAGCTAAGACAACTTACTTAACTTCTCATCCTCTTTCCTTGCATTATGAATATTTTGCATCTGTCTTACATGACTCATAAGATAGTTATGAAGCTCAAAATGAAGAGCACGAAAGAAGCTTTACATCAAATGTAAACGGTTATAACATGTAAAGTAGAGTAATGCAGCATTTATGAAGCTAAACATTTAAAAAACAGCAGATAATTACTATGCCAGAAAAAAATAAAACATAGTTAGGATAGAGTTTTTATAAATGTGGCCTTGCATTCTTGCTTGAGAAACAAATAAGCAAAATTGTTTGGAAAAAAGTAAAGAAGATGGCAATCGTCCACTACTACTATTTCTACAGTTATTATGCAATAAGAATGAACACTGTATCAGGCCCTGGGCTAAACTTTTTATATCCATTATCATAAGCCTCATAACCCTCTATAAGTAGGAAATTATTTTCACCATTTTACAGATGTAGATATTAAAGTTTGAAATATTACAGCATTTTAGCATGACACTAAAACTTGACTTAGAATGGAAAAGGCAGAGGCTTTAGAGGTGAGTATATTGTTAAATATTTCAGATCCTTGTGCCTCATCCAGGTAATTATTACAACAAGCCTTTTGGAAACATTTCTAGAACACCAATATGAGGAGCAGCTCAGAACATCATCACTGGCTACTGTTGAGGCAGAGATTTTTACTACCCTTCTAGGTTCTTCTGGTTGGTCTAAGAATTAACTTGACATGGGACAGGTTCACAGGAGAAAAACACACAAATACTTAATAACGTGGACCCATGGGAGTTTCTCTTACCTTGGGCGTGGGGTATCTCTTCACGGCTGCTCCTTACCTTGGACGAGGGGTATCTCCTTACCACTGCCGTTCCTGACCTTCAACGTGGGATAGCTCCTCTAGGCCCTCCTGTGCCTGCTCAGCCAAGGCTCCTCAGGTTGCTCCTCCCGCCCACCGGCCCTGGCCTCGGGCGTTGGTGCCTCCTCCCAGATGCCGCCCCTGGCCTTGGGCTGGCTTCTCAGAGTCACCGCCCCAGGCCTCGGATGCGAGGTGGCTTCTCCTGGCCGCCCCTGACCTCGCATGTGGGGTGTCTCCTCCCAGCTGCCACTGGCCTCGGACACTGGGTAGCTCCTCCTGGCCGCCACCCTGACCTCAGATGCGGGGTGGCTCCTCCTGGCCAATCCTGCGCCATCACAGCCTGGCACTCTGGTGTTGAAAGAGGGCATCAGAGGGCAGACACACTGAAACCATACTCACAGAAAACGAGTCAATCTAATCACACTAGGACCACCGCCTTGTCTAACTCAATGAAACCAAGCCATGCCTGCGGGGCACACCAAGACGGGTGGGTCATGGTGGAGAGGTCTGACAGAATGTGGTCCACTGGAGAAGGCAATGGCAAGCCACTTCAGTATTCTTGCCTCGAGAACCCCATGAACAGTATGAAAAGGCAAAATGATAAGACACTGAAAAAGGAACTCCCCAGGTCATTAGGTGCCCAATATGCTACTGGAGATCAGTGGAGAAATAACTCCAGAAAGAATGATGGGATGGGGCCAAAGCAAAAACAATACCCAGTTGTGGATGTGACTGGTGATAGAAGCAAGATCCGATGCTGTAAAGAACAATATTGCACAGGAACCTGGAATTTTAGGTCCATGAATCAAGGCAAATTGGAAGTGGTCAAACAAGAGATGTCAAGGGTGAACGTTGACATTCTAGGAATCAGCGAACTAAAATGAACTGGAATGGGTGAGTTTAACTCAGATGACCATTATATCTACTACTGCTGAAAGGAATCCCTCAGAAAAAATGGAGTAGCCATCATGGTCAACAAAAGAGTCTGAAATGCAGTACGTGGATGCAATCTCAAAAATGACAGAATGATCTCTGTTGCCTCCAAGGCAAAACATTCAATATCACAGTTGTCCAAGTCTATGTCCCAACCAGTAATGCTGAAGAAACTGAAGTTGAACAGTTTTATGAAGACCTACAAGACCTTTGAGAACTAACACCCAAAAAAGATGTCCATTTCATTATAGGGCATTGGAATGCAAAAGTAGGAAGTCAGGAAACACCTGGAGTAACAGCCAAATTTGCCCTTGGAATGGGGAATGAAGCAGGGCAAAGGCTAATAGAGGTTTGCCAAGAAAATGCACTGGTCATAGCAAACAGCCTCTCCCAACAACACATGTGTTGATGTCTACACATGGACATCAACAGATGGTCAACACCGAAATCAGATTGATTTTATTCTTTGCAGCCAAAGATGGAGAAGCTCTATACAGTCAACAAAAACAAGACCAGGAGCTGACTGTGGCTCAGATCGTGAATTCCTTATTACCAAATTCAGACTTAAATTGAAGAAAGTGGGGAAAATCATTAGCCATTCAGGTATGACCTAAATCAAATCCCTTATGATTATACAGTGGAAGTGAGAAATAGATGTAAGGGCCTAGATCTGATAGATGAGTGCCTGATGAACTCTGGAATGAGGTTCGTGACACTGTACAGGAGACAGGGATCAAGATCATCCCCCTGGAAAAGAAATGCAAAAAAGCAAAATGGCTGTTTGGGGAGGCCTTACAAATAGCTGTGAAGAGAAGAGAGGCAAAAAGCAAAGGAGAAAAGGAAAGATATAAGCATCTGAATGCAGAGTTCCAAAGAAGAGCAAGAAGAGATAAGAAAGCCTTCTTCAGCAATCAATGCAAAGAAATAGAAGAAAAGAACAGAACGGGAAAGACTAGAGATCTCTTCAAGAAAATTAGATATACCAAGGGAACATTTCATGCAAAGATGGGCTCAGTAAAGGATAGAAATGGTCTGGACCTAACAGAAGCAGAAGATATTAAGAAAAGGTGGCAAGAATACACGGAAGAACTGTACAGAAAAGATCTTCACGACCCAGATAATCATGATGATGTGATCACTCATCTAGAGCCAGACATCTTGGAATGTGAAGTCAAGTGGGCCTTAGAAAGCATCACTACGAACAAAGCTAGTGGAGGTGATGGAATTCCAGTTGAGCTGTTTCAAATCCTGACAGATGATGCTGTGAAAGTGCTGCACTCAATATGCCAGCAAATTTGGAAAACTCAGCAGTGGCCACAGGACTGGAAAAGGTCAGTTTCATTCCAATTCCAAAGAAAGGCAATGCCAAAGAATGCTCAAACTACCGCACAATTGCACTCATCTCACATGCTAGTAAAGTAATGCTCCAAATTCTCCAAGTTAGGCTTCAGCAATACGTGAACCGTGAACTCCCTGATGTTCAAGCTGGTTTTACAAAAGGCAGAGGAACCAGAGATCAAATTGCCAACATCTGCTGGATCAATGAAAAAGCAAGAGAGTTCCAGAAAAAGATCTATTTCTGCTATATTGACTATGCTAAAGCCTTTGACTGTGTGGATCACAATAAACTGGAAAATTCTTCAAGAGATGTGAATGCCAGACCACCTGACCTGCCTCTTGAGAAATCTGTATGCAGGTCAGGAAGTAACAGTTAGAACTGAACATGGAACAACAGACTGGTTCCAAATAGGAAAAGGAGTACGTCAAGGCTGTATATTGTCACCCTGCTTATTTAACTTCTATGCAGAGTGCATCATGAGAAATGCTGGGCTGGAAGAAACACAAGCTGGGATCAAGATTGCCGGGAGAAATACCAATAAGCTCAGATATGCAGATGACACCACCCTTATGGCAGAAAGTGAAGAGGAACTAAAAAGCCTCTTGATGAAACTGAAAGAGGAGAGTGAAAAAGTTGGCTTAAATCTCAACATTCAGAAAACAAAGATCATGGCATCTGGTCCCATCACTTCATGGCAAATAGATGGGGAAGTGGAAACAGTGGAATCAGTGGCAGACTTTATTTTTCTGGGCTGCAAAATCACTGCAGATGGTGACTGCAGCCCTGAAATTAAAAGATGCTTACTTCTTAGAAGAAAAGTTATGACCAACCTAGATAGTATTACTTTGCCAGCTAAGGTCCGTCTAGTCAAGGTATGGTTTTTCCTGTGGTCATGTATGGATGTGAGAGATGGACTGTGAAGAAGGCTGAGCGCCGAAGAATTGATGCTTTTTAACTGTGGTGTTGGAGAAGACTCTTGAGAGTCCCTTGGTCTGCGAGGAGATCCAACCAGTCCATTCTGAAGGAGATCAATCCTCGGAGTTCTTTGGAAGGAATGATGCTAAAGCTGAAACTCCAGTACCTTGGCCACCTCATGTGAAGAGTTCACACATTGGAAAAGAGTGATGCTGGGAGGGATTGGGGGCAGGAGGAGAAGGGGACGACAGAGGATGAGATGGCTGGATGGCATCACGGACTCGATGGACGTGAGTCTGAGTGAACTCCAGGAGATGGTGATGGATAGGGAGGCCTGGCGTGCTGTGATTCATGGGGTCGCAAAGAGTTGGACACGACTGAGCGACTGAACTGAACTGAACTGAACTGAACCCATGGGAGAAATCAACCTTGAATATTCATTGGAAGGACTGATTGAAGCTCCAATAATTTGGCCACCTGATACAAAGAGCTGACTCACTGGAAAAGCCCTGATACTGGAAAAGATTGAGGGCAGGAGGCAAATGGGATGACAAATGATTATAGGTTAGAAATGGACATCTAGGTGAAATGCAGAAATTCCTAGAAATGTGCAAGCTCCAAGACTGAAGCAGGAAGAAAGAAAATATGAAAGTCCATTACCAGTAATGAAACTTCATCAGTAATATACAGAAAACTATCAACAAACTAAAGTCCAGAAACAGAAGACTTCACAGGTGAATTCTAGAAAACATTTAAAGATGAGGTAATATTGCACCTAGACCCCTCAAATCATTTCAAACAAAAACAGAGGAAAGAAGGAATACTTCTGAACTCATTAAGTGAGGCCAGCATCACTCTGATACCAAAACCAGACAAAGATCTCTTTCTCTCTCTCTCTCTCTCTCTCTCTCTCTCTCTCTCTCTCTCTCAAACACACACACACATACTCACACACTAATTACAGGCCAATCACTTTTAATATACATATAAAAATTCTCAATAAAATATTAGCAAATCAAATTCAACAATACTTAAAAATGATCATACACCTTGAACAAGTAAGATTTATCTTAGGATGCAAGGATGGTTCATTATACACATCTATCAATGTGATATACAACATAAACAAAGAATAAAAATCAAATGACCATATCAATGGACACAGAAAAAAAAGGCTTTCACAAAATTTAACACCTATTTATGATGAAAGCTCTCCAAAAAAATGGATACGGGGGACATACTTCAACATCATAAAAGGCATATATAACCAGGCCACAGTTCACATTATACTTAATGATGAAAAGCTGAAAGTATTACCACTAAGATGAGGAACAAGACAAGGATGTCTACTCTAACCATCAGAAAAATGCAAATTAAAACCACCATGAGATATCACCTTATATCTGTCACAATGGTAATCACCCCAAAAGCCACAAATAACCAGTGTTGGTGAGGATATGGAGCAAAGGGAAAAGGAAACCCCATGTGCTTTTAATGGGAATGTAACTTGGTACAACCATTGCAGGAAACAGCGTATAGACTCCGTAATTAGTTGAAAATAGAATTATGATGCCGTCCAGCAATTCCACTCCTGGGTATTTATCCAAAGAAAAGGAAAACACTGATTATAAAAGATACATAGATTGCTATATTCATTGCAGTATCATTTACAATAGCCAACATGGTATACACAAATAAAGAAGTTATTTTACATATATATATACATACTCACACATTCATGCCTAAATACAGAGTGAAATATTACTCACTGATAAAAAAAGGAATACAATCTTGCCATTTGTGACAACAATGGACAGACCTAGAGTACATTATGCTCTTACCCTAACCCTAACCCAGGTGAAATAAGTTTGGCAGAGGAACACAAATCTGTATAATCACGTATATGTGGAATTAAAAATAAAACAAAACCAATGAACAGATAAAACATACAGTTATAAAAAATACACAGGTATTTGTCAGAGGGAAGTGAAGTATGGGGAGGAAACAAACAGCTGAAGGAAATTAAAAGCTTCCAGTTACAAAAAAAAAGTTATTCAGGGGTATGAAATAACTATGTAATATCTTCGTATGGTTACAGATGGTATCTAGACTTACCGTGGTGAAAAGTATAGAGATATTTTGAAAAGTATAGAGATATCGAATCATCATGCTGTGTAACAAAACTAAGATAGTGTTGTAGGTCTATCATGCTTCAAATACAAACAAGCAAACAAGCAAGCAAACTCATAGAAAAAGAAATCAGATTTGTGATTACCAGAAGCAGTTGGTAGGAGGAGATGGAATTAGATGGAGGTTGTGGTGTTGGAGAAGAGTCTTGAGAGTCCCTTGGACTGCAAGGAGATTCAACCAGTCCGTTCTGAAGGAGATCAACCCTGGGATTTCTTTGGAAGGAATGATGCTAAAGCTGAAACTGCAGTACTTTGGCCACCTCATGCGAACAGTTGACTTATTGGAAAAGACTGTGATGCTGGGAGGGATTGGGGGCAGGAGGGAAAGGGGACAACAGAGGATGAGATGGCTGGATGGCATCACGGACTCGACAGACGTGAGTCTGAGTGAACTCCGGGAGATGGTGATGGACAGGGAGGCCTGGCATGCTGCGATTCATGGGGTCGCAAAGAGTTGGACACGACTGAGCGACCGAACTGAACTGAACTGAACTGAGTCAAAGAGTACAAGCCTCCAATTATAAAGATAAATAAGTACTAGGTATGTAATATACATGATAAATATAATTAATACTTCTCTGTGTTTGGCCACCTAATGCGAAGAACTAACTCATTGGAAAAGACCCTGATGCTGGGAAAGATTGGAGCCAGGAGGAGAAGGGGATGACAGAGGATGAAATGGTTGGATGGCATGACCAACTCAGTGGACCTGAGTTTGAGCAAGCTCCAGGAGTTGATGAAGGACAGGGAAGCCTGGGTGCTGCAGTCCATAGGGTCACAGATTCAGACACAACTGGGTGACTGAACTAACTATGTTATACATTAGAGTTATTAAGAGAGTAAATCCCAAGAGTTCTCATCACAAGGAAACAAATTTTTCTTTCTGTATTTTTTCTGTTCATTTGAGATGATGGACAGTCAGAAAAATTATTATGGTAATCATTTCATGAATCATGTATGTCAAATCACTATGTTTACCACTTAAGGTTATATAGTACTGTATGTCAACTGTATCTCAATAAAACTGAAAGAAAAAAAATGGCTTCTCTATTGACACTGTCGCATTCAATTCATTAAGAAATAGTTATTAATTCATTGACAAATAGTCACTTACAAACAGAAATAGTTAAAATCTTAAATTTTCCTTAGGCATATATTAGTCATTTGCACCTTTAAAAAATCATTTTAGCATAGAAAATAGGGAGGCAAAATGACAGTTTTCCATCTGTGATATTTGAGGTGTGAGGAAAATGTGTTGTACTTTTTTCCAACTTATGTAAGAGTGATCTTGGGTTGGTTTTCAAATAAAGAAAATATTTTTAAACAGTTGCAATGTAAGGATATTCTTGGAATGGACAGAGAAATAGTCTTTGTTCTTAAAAAGCTTGCAATCTGGAGTATAATTTCATGAACAATACACATTTGCAACGAATTTCATAATTTCCTAGGTACTTTTACATTCCTTATCTCTACTGAGCTTCATAATACCTTGAAAAGAGCGAAAAGGTATCATTTCCATCTGGTATCAGTTCACTTCAGTCACTCAGTCATGTCCAACTCTTAGCGATTCCACAGACTGCATCACACCAGGCTTCCCTGTCCATCACCAACTCCCAGAGCCTACTCAAATTCATGTCC
The DNA here is from genome assembly GCF_032405125.1 of Capricornis sumatraensis. Taxonomy (NCBI): domain Eukaryota; kingdom Metazoa; phylum Chordata; class Mammalia; order Artiodactyla; family Bovidae; genus Capricornis; species Capricornis sumatraensis. Next base: position 1,749,592 of record NC_091091.1, on the reverse strand, counting down.
GTCGAATCGGTTATGCCATTCAACTATCTCATCCTTAGTCATCCCCTTCTCCTGCTGCCTTCAGTCTTCTCCAGCATCAGGGTCTTTTCAGATGAGTCAGTTTTTCTCATCAGGTGGCCAAAGTATTGGAGTTTCAGCTTCAGCATCAGTCCTTCCAATGGATATTTAGGACTGATTTCCTCTAGGATGGATTGGTTGGATCTCCCTGCAGTCCGAGGGACTCTCAAGAGTCTTCTCTTCAGAGAAGAAAGCATCACAGTTCAAAAGCATCAGTATTTCAGTGCTCAGCTTTCTTTATAACCCAACTCTCACATCCATACATAACTACTGAAAAAACCATAGCTAGGACTATACAAGCTTTTCTTGCCTAAGTAATGTCTTTGCTTTTTAATATGCTGTGTAGGTTGGTCATAGCTTTTCTTCCAAGAAGCAAGCATCTTTTAATTTCATGGCAGCAGTCATCATCTGACATGGTTTTGGAGCTCAAAAAACTACAGTCTCTCATTGTTTCAATTGTTTCCCCATTATTTGCCATGAAGTGATGAGACCAGATGCCATGACCTTATTTTTCTGAATGTTGAGTTTTAAGCCAACTTTTTCACTCTCCTCTTTCACCTTCATTAAGAGGCTCTTTAGTTCTTCTTCACTTTCTGCCATAAGGGTGGTATCATCTGCATGTCTGAGGTTATTGATATTTCCTCCAGCAACCTTGATTCAGCTTGTGCTTCATCCAGTCCAGCATTTCTCATGATGTACTCTGCATAGAAGTTAAATAAGCACGGTGACAATATACAGCCTTGATGTAATCCTTTCCCAATTTGGAACCAGTCTGTTGTTCCACGTCCAATTCTAACTGTTGCTTCTTGACCAGCATACAGATTTCTCAGAAGGCAGGTCAGGTGGTCTGGCATTCCCATCTCTTGAATAAGTTTCCACAGTTTGTTGCAATTCACACAGTCAAAGGCTTTGGCATAGGCTAAAATGCAGAAATAGACGTTTTTTTCTGGAATTTTCTTGCTTTTTCGATGATCCAACGGATATTGGCAATTTGATCTCTGGTTCCTCTGCCTTTGTTAAATCCAGCTTGAACATCTAGAAGTTCATGGTTCATGTTCTGTTGAAGCCTGGCTTGGAGAATTTTGAGCATTACTTTACTAGCATGTGAGATGAGTGCAATTGTGCAGTAGTTTGAGCATTCTTTGGCACTGCCTTTCTTTGGGATTGGAATGAAAACTGACTTTTTCCAGTCCTGTGGCCACTGCTGAGTTCTCAAAATTTGCTGGCATATTGAGTGCAGCACTTTCACAGCATCATCTTTCAGGATTTGAAATAGCTCCACTGGAATTCCATCACCTCCACTAGCTTTGTTCGTAGTGATGCTTTCTAAGGCCCACTTGACTTCACATTCCAAGATGTCTGGCTCTAGGTGAGTGATCACACCATCGTGATTATCTGGGTCATGAAGATCTTTTTTGTATAGTTCTTCTGTGTATTCTTGCTACCTCTTCTTAATATTTCCTGCCTCTGTTAGGTCCATACTGTTTCTGTCCTTAATTGTGCCCATCTTAAGGGTAGACTCATTGGAGAAGACTCCATTGCTGGGAGGGATTGGGGGCAGGAGGAGAAGGGGACGACCGAGGGTGAGATAGCTAGATGGCATCACTGACACGATGGAAGCGACTCTGAGTGAACTCTGGGAGTTGGGGATGGACAGGGAGGCCTGGCGTGCTGCGATTCATGGGGTCGCAAAGAGTCTGACACAACTGAGCGACTGAACTGAACTGAACTGAACTTGCATGAAATTTTCCCTTGGTATCTAATTTTCTTGAAGAGATCTTTAGTCTTTCCCGTTATATTATTTTCCTGTATTTCTTTGCATTGATGGCTGAGGAACGCTTTCTTTGCTCTCCTTGATAATCTTTGGAACTCTGCATTCAAATGATATGTCTTTCTTTTTCTCCTTTTCTTTCGCTTCTCTTCTTTTCTCTGCTATTTGTAAGGCCTCGACAGACCACCATTTTGGCTTTTTGCATTTCTTTTTCTTGGGGATGTTCTTGTTCACTGCCTCCTGTACAATGTCATGAACCTCCGTCCATAGTTCTTTAAGCACTCTATCAGTTCTCATCCCTTGAATCTGTTTGTCACTTCTACTGTATAAGTAAGGGATTTGATTTAGGTCATACCTGAAGGTCTAGTGGTTTTCCCTACTTTCTTTAAGTCTGAATTTGGCAATAAGGAGTTCATGATCTGAACCACAGTCAGCTCCCCATCTTGTTTTTGCTGACTGTATCGAAGTTCTCCGTCTTTGGCTGCAAAGAATATAATCAATATGATTCTGGTATTGACCATCTGGTGACGTCCATGTGTAGAGTCCTCTCTTGTGTTTACCTCTTGATGCCCTACTTTTGCATTCCATTCTCCTATAGTGAAAAGGGCATCTTTCTTGGGCGTTAATTCTAGGTCTTATAGATCTTCATAGAACCATTCGACTTCAACTTCTTCAGCATTACTGGTAGGGGCATAGACTTAAATTACTGTAATATTGAATGCTTTTACTTGGAAATGAACAGGGATCATTCTGTCATTTTTGAGACTGCATCCAAGAACTCCATTTTGGACTCTTTCATTGACTACGATGGCTACTCCATTTCTTCTAAGGGATTCTTGCCCACAGTAGTAAATATAACGGTCATCTGAGTTTAACTCACCCATTCCAGTCCATTTTAGTTCATTGATTCCTAAAATATCAATGTTCATTCTTTCCATCTCCTGTTTGACCACTTCCAATTTGCCTTGATTCATGGACCTAACGTTCCAGGTTCCTATGCAATATTGTTCTTTACAGCGTTGGCCTTTTCTTCCATCACCAGTCATATCCACAAGTGGGTGTTGTTTTTGCTTTGGCTCTGTCTCTTCATTCTTTCTGGACTTATTTCTCCACTGAACTCCAGTAGCACATTGGCCACCTACCGACCTGGGGACTTCGTTTTTCAGTGTCCTGTCTTTTTGCCTTTTCATACTGTTCATAGGGTTCTCAGGGCAAGAATACTGAAGTGGTTTGCCATTCCCTTCACTGGTAGGCCACATTTTGTCAGAACCCTCCACCATGACCCATCTGTCTTGGGTGGCCCTAAATGGCATGGCTCATAGTTTCATTGAGTTAGACAAGGCTGTGGTCCATGGGATCATTTTGGTTAGTTTTCTGTGATTGTTCTTTCCGTTCTGTTGGCCCTCTGATGGATATAGATAAGAAGCTTATCGAAGCTCCCTGATGGGAGAGACTGACTTAGGATGAAACTGGGTTTTGTTCTGATGCACGGGGGCATGCTCAGTGAATCTTTAATCCAATTTTCTGTATAAAATACCTTATATTTTTAAATAAAATTAGCTTATTTTACTATTGTGTGGAATTTCTGAACATACAGGAAAACTATTTTAAACTAGAAATTCTTGACATCTTATTATGCAGATAACCAATGTAAATATCTCCAGGTATAGACTTAATAACTTTTCCTAGTGATATTCAAAAATAGAGGATTATACTACATATACTAATTTGCAAGCCGCTTTTATTCATATTTCATTAGCATATTTATGTCCATTAGTTAGATATCTAAATCAGTTTTTAAATGGCTGATAATTTGATATAAAATGCAATAAGTGTTTAAATATACTGTTTTAGAAGACTCGAGTTGTTAAATAACCAACCACAATGAGATGGGTATTCTTTATTACTGCTAGTTTAAATCAGTTGGTGTGTGTTAAATATTTTAGAAATGTTTTACAAATATTGAATTCTGTGTAAACTCAAAGGCAGTTCTTCATGATAAAACAATAAAATGAAGGCTAAAAAATTGCTGACTGAATTTTTGAAGTGTGAACACTTAACATAGACATCTTTAAACCAAAAGTGAATTGAAAAATAATGTGTCTGGGAAATAAATTACATTCTATCCATTTCTGCCTAACATAATTTCCTTCATATTTCCTCATTATAAATAGAAATTAGTTTTGTTTGCCAGAATCAATCTCATAATTGATGAAGATAACTGTATTATTTTAAAATCTGTAGTGCAACTCAGCTTGATGACTTTGTTACCTTTGGACTGAGGAATAAATCAGCCTTGAGCAGGCTACCTTAAAAAAATCCAAACTGGAGTCTAATCCTAAAAATCCAAATTGGAGTCGAATCCTAAAATCCTAAAAATCCTGGAGTCCAATTTTAAAATATCTTAAAGTATTTCTTAGTTATCTGTCTCATTTTGTCTAAGGGCTTCAATATGCTCTATAGACACTATCTCATTATTTCTTAGAAGATCCCAGGCCAGCAACTGTAGTAGAGGTTTTCCTAGCACCATGACTGTTCCCATGAAATGGAAGCCATGGGAGGTTCCATGAATTGCCCAAGATGATAAACTGAAGCAGAAGAGTAGCTAAACCTAGAATCTAGGCTCTGGGCCTCCCTTTCCATATGGCATTTCCTCTGTGCAATAAATAATATGGCTGTCCTGGAAGGTGACTCTTCAATCACATTTTATGCAGTAGGATTCATATTATCATGAGTTGCTCAGTGCTGTAATATTTATTTTGGATAGAGGCTGTGTATACTTATGAAACACAGGAAATGCAGCCCTCTCGGTGCCTTTGATTTGCCCCTCTAATGATTTTTGGCAATTGCCCTGTGATTGGTATGAGTATGGAGACTGCTATTTATCACTGTGCGTGTGTGCACGCTCATTCACGCAGTCATATCGAACTCTTTGTGAACCCACCAGGCTCCTCTGTCCATGGGATTATCCCAGTGAGAATACTGGAATGGACTGCCATTTCCTCCTCCAGGGGAACTTCCCCATCCAGGGATTGAACCCCTGTCTCCTGCTGCTCTGACACTGGCAGGCAGATTCTTTACCATTGAGCCTAAGGAGACTGAAATGCCAGCAATCAGTGCATTTACAATTCCATCGCCCACTGCATATAGACTCAAGCAGAGTTTACATAAACTGAAAGGTCCCTCAAAGTTTGCAAACTAAGTGACTCATCAGAAAAGTCAGATTGAATGGTGTAAATTCTCCTACATCAGGCGGACCATTCTGAAAACACCGTGCACTTGGAGAAATAGGTTAGTGTTGTCTTCCTTGAATTTAGTTCACTCATTTTTAAATGAGCCATAAAGTTGTTTCTGTTTTTTTTAAATAGTAGACTTCCCACCACTGCTTCCCAGCATGAATTCATAATTCTGTTTGTGGCATCGTAATAATCTCTATAGCAACTAATGGTGATATCAGAGTCCAACACTGGAGCTTCAAAGAGGAAAAGGAACTGTGGGGACAGATGATATCTTGCAAATAAAGATTATGTTTTCAAGCAGATGTTACTAAAAGAGTAGAAATGAATGGAAAGATTACCCACATTAAGGGAAAATCATAATTAGAATGCAGATGCTTATTAAGTAATCATTCAGCTAATGATCTCTTTTTCTAGAATAAAGGATAGAAATTGAAAAAGGGAAAAATGAGGGAAATGCATCAATGAAAGGATCTTTTATGGACTAATCTATTATTTCAAGTACAGATGGCTATGTACTTTTTCAATATAGCTGAGGATGCTTAGTGCTCACTGTACATTAAGGAGATAATCATCAGGCACTGCTGAATCTATGGGGAAATTTGAGTTGTGCATTTTCCTTGAGGTTCTCTGAGGAAGGTATGCCATGGGCCATGTTCATTATTAGTGATATAAGTAGTTTCACACTAATTAACAGACATTATATCTCATGTTTTATCATCATGTCATATCCTTGCCACACAAAGCATACTTTATATGTTTCAGATTCATTTGATTCCTTCTTGTGTTCGTAAATATATATACCTATGATAGCACCAAGAAATGTTGATTTCTGTGCTACGCAAAATAAAAATGTATTCTCTCAAGAACCGCTGTAGAGGTGAAAAGATAAGACAGGTGAGGATGGTATGGTAGGCGGTTTTCAAATCAATGCACAGCTTCCTGGTATTCACTGCCTTATATAATTTCCCATTAGGTGTGGGTTGGACTTAATTTACATCCAATATAATATGGCAGAATTGATAAGATACAGATTCTAGGATAAGTTATAAAAGGACTACAGCTTGAACAGTTGCTCTATTTTGGGAAAGCTAGCTGCCAAGTCTTGCCAGCGTGAGCACCTCTCCAAGTTTTCCTGGAATTTTCCTGCTTTTAGCCTTGAAAGTCTCATATATAGAGACTGTCCCTAGTTGTCTAGTCCCTGTTCCCACAGAATTCATTAAGCTGAAATCCTAATCCTCAAAGGTGATGGTATTTGGATGTGGCCTTTGGAAAGTGGTTAAGGTGGGGGCCTCATGAATGTGGTGATGGTGGTGGTTTAGTCACTAAGTTGTGTCCGACTCCTGTGACCCCATGGACTGTAGCTTGCCAGGCCTCTCTGTCCAGAGGATTTTCCAGGCAAGAATACTGGAGTGGGTTGCCATTTCCTTCTCCAGGGGATCTTCTCAACTCAGGAACTGAACTTGGGTCTCCTAAGTTGCAGGCAGATTCTTTACCGACAGCTATGAGGTCAGTGCCTTTATAAAAGAAACTCCACCCCTAAAAGATGCTCAGCCCCTTCCACCATGTAAGGCAGGAAGGCACTATTAAGGAACCAAGAAGTCCTCACTAAATCCCATAACTGCTGGTAGCATGACTCTGGACTTTCAGCCTTCACAACTGTGAAATGCTGATTGTTTATAAGCTACCCAGTCTGCTGTACTTTGTTACAGCAGCCTGAAAGGACTTAGACAACCTCACAGTTTGCAATCTGTTTCACAGTTTTGTATTTTAAACTCAAATCCCCAAATGGTCACAAAGAATGACAGAACTGTTGTGCCTCAAGTACTATTTATTCATCTTTCCAGTCACCCTACTAACATTGTTTATTTCATGTCTACTGTTTAATTGCAGGAATATGTAACCCCACAGTGGTTGAAGACACAGACTGTAACCAAAGCAAGTCCAATGGTTCAGAACCATCAGGCTGCCGCTGCTTCTGTTAAGTCGCTTCAGTCGTGTCAGACTCTGTGCGATCCCATAGACTGCAGCCCACTAGGCTTCCCTATCCCTGGGATTCTCAAGGCAAGAACATTGGAGTGGGTTTGCCATTTCCTTCTCCAATGCATGAAAGTGAAAAGTGAAAGTGAAGTTGCTCAGTTGTGTCCGACTCGTAGCAACCCCACGGACTGCAGCCTACCAGGCTCTGCCGTCCATGGGATTTTCCAGGCAAGAGTACTGGAGTGGGTCGCCGTTGCCCTCTCCAAGAACCATCAGGAACTTACTCTAAAAACCAATTTCTCTAAGTCTGTGTGTTCTGAGAATCAGAGTTTTCCAAATTAGCTTCCATGCAGAATACAATGTTTACTGAAGAATACATAATAAAACCATGCCAATCTAAAGCTAGCATATTTATTATTAAAACCTAAGAGTAACTGCAACAATTATTTTGAACCCTGACCAACAAAAGCTTTTGGTGATGAAGTATATTTTTCACTGACATTGTTCAGACTTGCTGGCGCAAAGTGATAATAAAAAGCAGACAAACATTTCTTGGTTTTATGATTATTTCTGAGTCACCCTAATGCCTTCATTCAGGGCAGTTTTCCCTTGATATTTACCCTTGGAATCTCCCATAAATGAGAAAAAATCCTGTTTATAAATCTGGGGAGAGCAGAATCTCTCTTGTTAAATCTGGGCAGAGGGCTTCCACCATCTCAGCCATGTATGGTTGGGGAAGTGTCAGTCAAGATCCACCTAAGGCATTTCTACAGAAGCACCAGGGCTCCATGAAGGAAATCGACAAATCAAAGTCAATCTTATCTAGATTAGGCTTCTCATTTTCACTGGAAGCAAGTGAGAGTACTGGGGAAAGGCCTGAAATGCAGAGCATCAAAAACTGGCTTGTGGTACAAGCTCTAAACTACCAATAACTAAAAAGACCAAAGAGATGCAGGTTTGATCCCTTGGGTGGAAGATCCCTTGGAGTAGGAACTGGCAACATGCTCCAGTATTTTTTTTAATTTATTTTTAATTGAAGGATAATTGCTTTACAGTATTCTTGCCTGGAAAATTTCATGGTCAGAGGAGCTTGGCGGTCTATAGTCCATGAGGTCCCAAAGAGTTGGACATGACTGAGTGACTAAGCACAGCACAGAAACACTAATTGACTACAATGGGGGAAGATCGAAGCATCTTTCTATTCTCTGTATCCTTATATTCTCTTCTCTATATAAATATAGATGCGTATACTACAGTACGTTGTAATATGAAGAGTTGCTCAGAGTCTGTATTCCCAAATACAGACTAAAGAGTATCACAGAGGTATGTGTGTCAGGCAGCTAACTAGTAAGAACATTTTGGTTTTTTTCTTGGACTTTAGAATGATTTTAGGATTTGCCATTTTTTAAAGAATTGTCACTTGTGTGGCTTCTTTTTAGGAAAATATAATAAACAGAAATCTCAATTAAACAGAGTCAGGAGACCAGACGGGGGAGCTCTCATGCTCTGTGAAGACAGCAGAGCCCGACAGGAAGAAAAAAGACTCTCTCCTGACAAGGACTCAGTCAACAAAAAGCCATGGACTCTGTTTACCATTGCCCTCTCAACTTCCATTTCCCCCAAAATGTTCTCCTTACCTTCCTGTACAAGCACTTGGACATGGCTCACTACAATTACAGACCCCACATTGCAATTCTCTGCTGATCCCAAATGAACCCATCTTCACTGGGAAAGTAATTGGAAATCTATTTAAGTCAACAAATTACATCAACTTACATACCTAACTTGCTTTTCTTAAAGAGGGTCCTGAAATTATGTCAGATTTAGATCTCTAGAAATCGGCACCACCCCTGTTGAAAAGCATCATCTGGATCAAACTGTCTCTTTCTCTTCAACAATTAAGAAAATGGAGAAATAAAGATGTTTAATCCATCCTCTATCTCTGCCAATATTCTTAAGATACATGGTAGCCAACTTCACAAGGCCCAAAAAGCTTCGCTTCTTACACTAAACTTTTCCTTCTTATACTCAACTTCCTCAGAGGCTCCTGCTCTGTCTTCAGTCTGAAGTCAGTGCCAACAATGTAACGGTGTCTCACAGTTTCCTCCTGAATTATTTCTTTTTCAGTTGTTTCTCATACAATTTATTTTTTAGATCTCTATGTATAGTCCTATTTCCCTTTTATGGACATATTCTAGTTTATGGATGTTCCTTTCAAATTGTAGCACTCAAAACTGTTGTCTATATTTAAATTTGTAAGTTTAATATTCACTAATTAAAATTATCAACAATTCCCTTCCCATAGATTCATTCCAGTTGCCATACCACACCATTCTCTTTGAATCCAACTTTTAAAAGAGGCCCAAGGTTTAACTGGAAACATGAGGCAAAATATGGATACTTAAAACCATATCTTTCATTAAGACTAGTTTTTAAAAAGTCAACAATAGTTTCAATTCCAATGTTAGAATTATACAACAAAAGCAGTTATGGAATAGTAGTTCAGGCACGCTGTAAGAAAATAAAGTGTTCATAATATATTACATATTTACATGATTACATTTCATAAGTGTATTAGTATTGTATATCACAAGTATCACATATCACACTTGCAGCATCTCAGGTGTTGGCCTACCGTACAACTGTTCATGTCTTGCGCACACTAAGAGACAACAAGTGCAAGGAGAAAGGGTGGGAACAGGCAACTGAAGTCTCGTCTTATGCAGCTACTTCTGTCTGAATGAGGGGCCCTAAAGAGAGGATGTTTGGCAAGTCAGAAATCTTTTTTTAGTCACTAAAACTTTTGAACTCTCTCCCTTGTTACTGCCAGGAGGGATCCTGGACTCTTCCTTGATCTGTAATTTAGGAAGGCTCCCATCTTTTCATTCTTCACTTACAATCTGGCTTTGTTCTGATCTTCTGGCAGTTTCACAGGGTTTGCCTGTGAGTGACATGAAGAAATAAGGCACAGGCATTGTGTGCAGTGCAAATCCAATAAACGATGACTGACCTAGGAACTGGGGATGCAGAACCACATATATGCAGTGACATCTCTGAGCTCTTGGATTTTCCATTATCAAGATGGTGCCTGTCTAAAAATTCCTCAAATGTCAGTTATGGGTCTCCCTTTTGCAGCACTGAGTACCAAAGGTAGACACACGCAGAACTCGGATGGGCCAAGATTGCCCACGAGACTCTCAATCCTTCTTTTTGCTAACCCTTTCCCATAGAAGAAGTTTGTGACTACGGGGCTGGAGCTCTGTTGTTTTCATCTGGCTTTTGGGGATACTTTTTACCGTTTATTTCCCCAGTGTTTTGGTAGCTTTCATGTTCCCCACCTCTTTTCCAAGATCCACCAACTTATTCATCTCCAACATGTGTTCAGTTCATCTTTGTCTTCCATAAAGATTAAACTTGATGAGGTAAGGAAATAAACCTATTCCAAGTCTTTGGACAGATAAATTCAAGCAAGAAATCAAGGATTAATTGCCAGTAACTTTCCCCAAATGTACCTGAGAACAGTAGTTTTCCAACTTTTCTTTTTAACCCAGACCCACTGTAATAAATCCATTTTGCACTGTGATGCATCCATATATACAAATGAAACAAAAACAAAGAACTCATAGAACAGTATCACAGAAGGCACACTCTAATGCTTTCTATTACCCTTTTTCCTCCAATGCTGATAATTCTCCATCATTTTATTAATTACCCACTAGAGGGTCACAACCATCATCTGAAAGAACACTACCACAGAGGAAGCATCAGCAGCACTCTGTCCTCACCCACAGCTGTGAGTGCACCCTATTAGGAATTGTGCCACAGCCATGCCTAAACATTCCACAGGAGATTTGAGGGTTTGACAGAACATCGAGTCCCTGAGCTCCCACCTCAGTAAAACAGCCTTCTCCTGCATTCTCAGGAACAATGTGGTCACACCTTATGCACTATTGTGTACTCCTCTGCCCTGCTCTCTGAAATATGCATAATAAGTAAAACGAATAGCACAAATGCCATTTCGTTAAATACGTCTATTATAGAGATGCTATGCTTCAGTGCTAATGGAGTTTTTCGGTCCTTTGGAGTTCCTGATGTTGCAAGCTATGGTGATTTATGAAAGGCCAAAGTGTTTTGCTATAACAAAGGTCTGTTGTATTAAAACACCCACCAGCTTCCTGCCCATTTTGTACCACAACTCACATTAATTTTCCTGTGACTCAGCCCCTACATTCAATCCATCACAAGTCTTATTGACTCTGTCTCCAAAACACATCCTCTCTGTGTGTGTGTGTGTGTGTGTGTGTGTGTGTGTGCTAACATGGCATATCTCCTAAGCCCTCATCCTATTTCAAGCTGTCACCATCTCTTTCCTAGGATTCTGTAATGACCTCCTAATTGGTCTCCCTGACTTCAGTCTTGCCCTCCCACAATCCATTGTTCATCCCATAGTCAAATGGTGAATTTCTAATGTAAATTAGACAAGGTCATAGCCTTGCTTAAAGAAAAAATAGAGAGAGATGTGGAATATATGTGTATAATTGTATGTATGTGAAAACGTTTCTCTCTCTCAAGTAGCATGGTTTCTTTCAGAGAGGAGCTTCACCTGAAATGTGCAACTCTCTCCAATGTTAAGATCTGCAGTTGCAGCTGCGTACAGCTCTGTGTGCATGCAAATAAGGGTAGGAAGAAAATGAAAACCAATCATTTGGTTGCTCAACTGAAATTCTCTCTCTCTCCCTCTCTCACACACTCTCTCTAATCAGTGGCTTCCAAATCTTCAATCTTGCCCTGATCTGGCCCTACTTCCTTTCAGCTCCCAAGCCTCAGGTACTGCCTGCCCTCTCCTCCCTGTGCTCCAGCCATGCTCTATGCCATTTCATCCTCCAAACATGTTGAGCTTTCTCCAGCTGAGGGTTTCCTCTGCATGACCAGTACCTTTCCATTCCTTATATTTCAGCTCAAAGGCACTTTGAAGAAGTGTTCCCTAAAGTAGCATTTCCATACACATAAGATATTCTGTGTCATTTCTTCACCATGTGAACCTACGTTGTTTACTTGTTTAGTCTTTTATCGGCTTATTGTATTCCCTCCACTAGCATACAAAATCTTAGAAGGCATGTTCTGCATTGAATTCTAGTACTTAGAGTAGTGCTAGTTACAGAGCAGAGCTTCAATAAGCAAGAAAATTAAGGCATGTTTCAATATACATGTTATGTTCAAATGAAGGAGAATAGCACTTAAGCATTATTCTAGATTAATAAAATAACAAAAGCTCATTGTGCTCTGTACTTTTCACAACTGAAAATTATTTGCAGAACGTACAAAAATTCAGCTTACCAATTTGTTCATTATTCACAAATGTTGACTCTTCAAATAATTGCACTAATTCACAGGGATGAGAGAAAATTATTTATGCATGTGTGTGGTAAAACGTAACACTGATTTAGGATTTCCAGTCTCCCCACACTGATGTTCATAGACAGCAACAGAAAACAAAGTATTTTATATGACCTGTCAATATTCTTTACAGCATTTTTTTAGTGAACAATATCCGTATCAGTTAGATACAAAAGATTGTCAACCCAGAGTCTAGCTGAATATTTATTTGACTCCTGTTTTTGTGACAGAAATGTTTATTGAGAAATTTTCAAGGAAATACTATAGCACCGCTGGGTTAACAGATACCAACTGCAGCCAGGATCCAAAATTCTTAGGCTCATTTCAGATCTGCGGGACTCCTGAGAATTCTCTATATGCTTAAGCAAAACACTATGCTGCCTGGATATCTGCAACTATTCAAAAGCATACTTTCTGATTAAGGATGAGCTTTCCAATAGAAGCTGGACTTCACTTGGTTACGAAAGCAACTGCAATACACACTCCATGTAAACTATGCTGAAGGCTCAACCAACTTATTTCTGTCCTTCATCAGTTTATGATTTTCCTATAGGTACATTCTGGTTCCAAATAGGAAAAGGAGTAAGTACGTCAAGGCTGTAGATTGTCACCCTGCTTATTTAACTTCTATGCAGAGTGCATCATGAGAAATTCTGGGTTGGAAGAAGCACAAGCTGGAATCAAGATTGCTGGGAGAAATATCAATAACCTCAGATATGCAGATGACACTACCCTTATGGCAGAAAATGAAGAGGAACTAAAGAGCCTCTTGATGAAAATGAAAGAGGAGAGTGAAAAAGTTGGCTTAAAGCTCAACATTCAGAAAACGAAGATCATGGCATCTGGTCCCATCACTTCATGGGAAATAGATGGGGAAACAGTGGAAACAGTGTCAGATTTTATTTTGGGGGGCTCCAAAATCACTGCAGATGGTGACTGCAGCCATGAAATTAAAAGACGCTTACTCCTTGGAAGGAAAGTTATGACCAACCTAGATAGCATGTTAAAAAGCAGAGACATTACTTTGCCAACAAAGGTTCATCTAGTCAAGGCTATGGTATTTCCAGTGGTCATGTATGGATGTGAGAGTTGGACTGTAAAGAAGGCTGAGCGCCAAAGAATTGAACTGTGGTGTTGGAGAAGACTCTTGCGAGTCCCTTGGACTGCAAGGAGATCCAACCAGTCCATTCTGAAGGAGATCAATCCTGGGTGTTCTTTGGAAGGAATGATGCTGAAGCTGAAAGTCCAGTACTTTGGCCACCTCACGCGAAGAGTTGACTCATTGGAAAAGACTCGGCTGCTAGGAGGGATTGGGAGCAGGAGGAAAAGGGGACGACAGAGGATGAGATGGCTGGATGACATCACCAACTCGATGGACATGAGTTTGAGTGAACTCCGGGAGTCGGTGATGGACAGGGAGGCCTGACATGCTGCAATTCATGGGGTCACAGAGTCGGACACGACTGAGTGACTGAACTGAACTGAACATTCCTGAATATATTAAAATACTTGACCCCTTCAAGTCAAATAGGCAAAACACCTGTGTCTCTTGGTAACTATCCAGTCATACTTTCTCATTCCATTACTGTTGGATTAGGACAAGAAGGGTTACCATTTTTATAATGTCTTTGCCTCCCAACATTAAGAGGATCAGCAGCTGACTTCGAATGAACACTTACTAAATGCTAGTCACTCATCAATCTCTATTTCATTTAATATCCCCTCAAAACTTCTGAAAACAGCTACCAGTATTATCTCCGTGTTGCAGATGAGAAAAATGAGGCTCAGAGAAGTTAACTAGATTTCCAGGGTCATATGGTGAAGACTCAAGCCCAGTTATGTGAATCCTGTCCTGGGCTCCTGGCCAATCCATTCTCATATTTCCACTGATAGTATCCGTGGAGGTTTATCCCTGTCCCCCAGGAGAAGCTCCTTCTTGTCACTAGTCTTCCCACTTCCTAGCTACTATACTCACAGAAGAGTCATACTCTAACTCATATTCAAAACTAGAGAGACAAACACACTCATTTCCTTATTGTGTCCACTCACAGGGTACTTTCTCCCAGCTTCCCAATAAGCAGAAGACTAGGGAAACATCTGCTCTAAACTGCAGTTTCTCTCTTCCTTTCTTACTCTTCTTCAGGAGGTAGGAAGAGGTAGGAATGACAACCACTTTCCTAAACCCTGGAAAGGAAAAGTGACTCAGAAAGCAGCCACTCTGCACTTTCACCACTGCCTTTCCATCACTCGCATAAGACTGTGTTGTCTCCCAGGAAGCAGGGGCACAGAATGAGGCTTACGTGAGAACCGTCACAGTCTTTCCCAGTCGCACAGCTCAAGACAACTCCAAGGTCAATTTTCTTCCAGTATTAACCAAATAACTACTCGGAACAAGCAGAGGAGAGAGGAACAATCTATTTTCTTCCACGCGGATAAGCAAGCACGGAGGTTCGTGACTGATTTAACATTTTGTATTTGGGTGCCCTCTCTCAGCATCAAGGTGATGAACAGACTGCAAATTTATGTGAGGACGTAAAGAGAGATGGCATTTTAAGGTGTGATGAGCAGAGAACCTTCAGCCTGTGACCAAAGTCATTTGTTAAATAAAATATTGACTATAATTCTTCACTAAAATAAGTAAAAATGCATTTGAAGAAAAAAGAAACCAAGCTTCGTCCAGCTTAAGCCATCCGGTTCCCCCATGTATATTCTCCCCACAAAGACATGTTTATCACAGGCTTGCACACAGTTTGGAAACATATTAAGAATTCTATTTGTTTCTCCTCTATTATCCTATTCCTTTTACATATACTTTTTTTTAGTCATACACTTTTAGAGTCTATAATTTGTGAACTCTCAAAAACACAAAGCCAATTCTAAGTAAACTTAGCTTGTTATAATTTCAAAGTTTCCAATAATATAAAGGCAAACCAATAACATAAAGTAAAACACTATAGGGAAGGTTACCTAACAAATCCAATGGTTCAGGTAAATCAGGCTACTGTGAGTTTAGGAGGGCAGACATCCATCACACACCCATACACACATACATGCATGCATATGTCATACGTGTGTGCACATACATAGGTATCTTTTCTTAATGTCATGTTTATCTTTTCTTAATGTCATGTCATCTGCACACACACATATACATACATGCACGTGTCATATATGTGTATGACTATATATAAAGATATTTGCATATATTTTTAATGTCATATCATCTATTGTACTATGTTTTAAGATGGCAATAAATTCAAGTTGGATGAAGAAGTTTTCCATAGAAGTCCCTGAGGACAGCTGATTATAGGTTTGACCTTTTGAGATTCTGTGTATTTCCCACTTAATCAGTGCTGGAATGAGCTTCTGCTAAGTGGGATCTATAGGATTCCTATGGGAAAAGTGAAGCCATTTAAAAAATAATGAGCCTCTTTTCCACCCCCTCTCCCTTTCCATTTTGAGCTCTATTAGGCCATGATGACAGTCTTCATCTGGGCTACACAAAAGCATAGCATAAGCATATACTGTTTGCAGTATACAGGGAAAGAGTGGGCTAGGAAAGGTTTGGGAAGCTCAGAATATAAATGACACTTTGCAACAGGATAAAAATAATGCTTTACTTGTCCTTTTATAGATAGCAAAAAAAAGTGTTTGGTTCCAAAGAAGTCCTATGAGGCTTTTAAGCTCCCAGTGTTTCAGATTTTGACAGTGTAATTGGTTCCCTGTTGCCTGGGCAAGCATGCAGAATTGGAACCATCTCCATTTTGTCTTGTTACAGTAAGACACGTGATAGTTTAGATACAAGTTCACAACTACTCTAGCTTGGTCACCAGTTTATTTCTCAAAACCCATCACATGAGTGTGTGTGTAGATGTGTGTGTATGTGTGTGTGCATGGGTTACATGCCCCCATCCCTATCCCCTAATACCCCTAATGTCTTTCCCCAACCTTCTGTGAAACTGAACCGCATAACAGATGTAATTAGACCTTCAGGAATAGGACCGAACGGAGCAAGCGATGAGACTCCTTCTTGGGAAGCAATCAGCGCATTAGGTCCCCAGGACTGAAACCAATTTTAACAAGGTTTGGGGCTTAGGGAATGTCAGTCTAGGCATCTACTGCTTCCCCAAGAGGATGCTGTACCCTGAATGCAAATTTTCATTTACCATTTCCAGAAAAGGGAGGAAAAGAATATTAGGTACTTTCTTACACACATAATGAAGTAAGCTGGAGTTGTGAATATGTTTCATCAGCAGTAAATCAAGTGTTCACATGTGCTCTGAAGTAAACATGCATATTTCTTCAGTATCTTAAAAGCATTCCTGATGTTTTCATCACCAACTGTTAAAAGAAGATAATGCCAAATTGTATTAAACAAAGTCAGCCTTTATGCTTTCAGGAGCAGGCTGAACTCCTACAAGGGTGGAAGATTTAGTCAAACAATATTCTTGAGACATACTTTTAAAGAGTCAGTTTCAATAACCACAGATGGGTCTATAGACTGAATACAACATATTTGGTATTATTATTCCATTCCATGTGCACTTTAGTAAATTCAGTGGCTCAGAGGTAAAGCATCTGCCTCTAATGCAGGAGACCTGGGTTTGATCCCTGTGTCAGGATGATCCCCTGGAGAAGGAAATGGCAACCCACTCCAGTATTATTGCCTGGAGAATCCCATGGACGGAGGAGCTTGGTGAGCTACCGTCCACAGGGTCGCAGAGTCGGACATAACTGAGCAATTTAACTTTCACTTTTTTTCTTATGAAGAAAAAATGTGCATTCTATTCACACCATATAATGTACCTTTGCAATGGCTCAAACTTTATCCTAAAGGATAAAGTTCTTCGTAACTGGTGATAAATCTTAAACTTTCTCATATAATATATATTCTGTAAAATGTACATTGACCAATAGAAAAAAACTGCAATTATAATATTTAAAACTTTTAATTAATGGATTGGGTTAGATCTGGATGTATTTTGGCTAGCTTTGTTGTTGAAAATTTCAAGACATACAGTTAAAACTATCAAGTTATTTGAACAACATGGATGAACCTTGTAAACATTACTCCCTCAAGCCAGGCATAAAGGACCACACAATATATGATTCCATGTATATGCAATGTCCAGTTTAGGCAAATCTACAGAGACAGAAGATAGGTTAATGGTTGCCTTGGTTATGAGAGGATTGAGGGGTGATGGCTATACAGAGTTTCTTTCTGTTGTAGTGAAAATCTTCCAGAATTGATTGTATTGATGGTTGTACAATCTGAATATAATAAAAAGCACTGAATTATACATTTTTAATTAGTGAATTATATAGTAAGTGAATTGTATTTTAATAAAACTGCTACCAAAAAGTTACTTGAGTGACTAAAAGGGTCCTGGAAGAAAAGAATTTAATATTATAATCCTTGGCTTAATTCTTTTAGTCCATATCTCTTCTTTTCCACTGAACTCATTCAAGTTATAATGCATTTTTTTCATTAGTGACATGAATTTAACTATGATACATTATCAGGACTGATTTTAAGTGTTTTTTCTTTTTGCTTTTATAAGTATGTAATACAGATCATGTTACACTACAGATTCTGGGAAGACAATGCAAAATGTAGAGAATGAGAGAGGTGATGATCAAACAAAGATACTGAGAAGAAAGCATGAAGTTTGCATAAAATGTTAAGAAAAAATCAAGATAATTTAGGAGGAATATTTAGGTCAGTTTGTGGGGAGCAGAAAAATTCCTGGATGGTGTACTATCTAAGCAAAATTCCAAAGGATAAAACATAAACCAGGCAAATAAAGATTAGCAAGAAAAGTATTCAGGCAATGGGATTAGCAGATAAGACTGAAGACAATACGGAGCCTGGTTTTGGTGGACCCCTGGGAAGTTCAGACTAACTCCAGCCAGAATGCAAAAAAGCAATCGGAAGAAAGAACTGAAAGATATAATCATTTATGGCTAAATGATTAAAGTTCTCTTAAGTTCTTTCTTATAAAGAATAGAGCTACCATATGACCCTGTAATCCCACTCCCGGGCATATATACAGAGGAAAATATGGTCTGAAAGGATGCATGCAGCCCAACATTAATTGCAGCACTGTTTACAATAGCCAAGACATGGAAGCAACACAAATGTCCATTGACAGAGGAGTGTGTAAATAAGATGAGGTACACAGGATCAGCCCTGGGGTTTCTCTGGAAGGGATGATGCTAAAGCTGGAACTCCAGTACCTTGGCCACCTCATGCGAAGAGTTCACTGGAAAAGACTCTGATGCTGGGAGGGATTAGGGGCAGGAGGAGAAGGGGACGACCGAGGATGAGATGGCTGGATGGCATCACTGACTCGATAGACGTAAGTCTGAGTGAACTCCAGGAGTTGGTGATAGATAGGGAGGCCTGGCGTGCTGCAATTCATGGGGTCGCAAAGAGTCGGACACAACTGAGCGACTGAACTGAACTGAACATATATACAGTGGAATCCTATTCGCCCATTAAAAAGAATAAAATAATGCCATTTTCTGCAACATGGATGGATTTATCAAATATGAATGGATCTAGAGATTGTCATACTGAGTGAAGTGAGTCGGACAGAGGAGAAATATCATATGACATCCCTTATATGTGGAATCTAAAAAAAAATATGATACAAATGAACTTATTTACAAAACAAAAACAGACTTACAGACTTAGAGAATGAATTTATGGTTGCCATGGTTTGCAGGGGGGGAAGAATAGGGGAAAGGAATAGTGCGGGAGTTTGGGATGGACACCTACACAGTGCTGTATTTTAAATGGATAATCAACATGGTCCTACTGCACAGCACAGGAAACTCTGCTCAATGTTATGTGACCATCTGGATTCAAGGAGAATATGAGGGAGAATGGATACAGGTACATATATGGCTGAGTCCCTTTGCTGTCCACCTAAAACTATCACAACATTGTTAGCTGACTATGTTTCAATGTAAAACAAAAAGTTAGGAAAAGAAAAAGCAAGTTTGGAAATAGAAATCCAAAGAAGGGTTTTAAGCAGTATAATGACGATACATTTTGTATCCAAGAAAGCTCACTCTATCGATATTTTGAAGACTGTGTGATAGAAGGCCAACAAGAATAGCTGGAAAGTGACTGCAAATTCCAGGTAGAGATGATCTCTGCTAGAATATGGCAATAACATGGAAAAGCAAATAAAACTGAAAGCAGTTTAAAACACTGAATCCTTGCACTGAATGAATGAAGAAAGGGTATGAAGAAAGAGGAAGATAAAAGAACAATCCCCATATATCTGGCTTATGTTTTTAGATTATCTTAAAAAACAGCCTGCTTTTTAAAGAACAGTGTTAGATCTACAGAAAAATTGAGGAGAAAGTCTCCATATGTCCAAGGTCTAAATGTCCTCTATTATAAATAAATTGTGTTAGCATGGTACATTTGTTAAATACCAATGAACAACACTGATACATTATTTCAGTACTTAAAGTACACGATTTACATTAAGATATACTCTTGTACAGTTCTATAGGTTTTGACAAATACATAATGTCGTTTATTCACTACTGTGGTTTCATTCCTAACATTTCCACTACTGAACAAATCTCTCTGGCCTCTCCACTCTGTTCCATTGGCCTATTTGTCTGTTCCTTCATTAATACCATGCTGTATTGATTACTGTAGCTGCACAATAAGCCCTGAAGTTGGGTAATATCAGTCTTCTGACTTTGTTCTTTGTTGGCTTTGTGTTGGATATTCTGAGTCCTTTGGCTTTCCATAAACTTCAGTGTCATTTTGTTAATATCCACAAAATAACCTACTAAAATTTGGAGTGGGATTGTATTGAATCTATAGATCAAACTGGGAAGAACTGACATTTTAATAGTATTAGTTTTCCTAGTCATAAACACAGAATACCTCTCTATGTATTTAAATCTTCTTTGAGTTCTTTCTTTGGAGTTTTGCAGGTTTATTTTTATGGATCCTATGCATATTTTGTTAGCTTTATATTTATTAATTTTTTGCTTTCAATGTAAATAAATTGCATTTTAAAATTTCAAACTCTAATCATTTATTGTTGCTATGAGCAACTGACCTTTCTATCCTAACCATGTATCATGCAAACTTGTTATAAATGCTTAGTAGTTCTGGAGGCTTTTTGTGTTGATTCTTTGGGAATTCTACATAGATAATCATGTCATTTGTGAAAAAAGACCATTTTATTTGTTCCTTTTCGATCTGTATGTGTTTATTTCCTTTTCTTATCTAATTGCATTAGCTAAGACTTCTAATAGGGTGCTGAACGGGAGAGTCAAGAAGGAACTTCCTTGCATCATTTTAGATCTTCAGGGGAAAGCATCTGGTTTTTCACCATTAAGTATGGTGTTAGATGCACATTTTTTGTATGTTTTCTTTATTAAGTTGAGGAAACTCCCCTCTATTTAAAGTTTTCTGAAACTTTATCGTTTACTGATGAGGCACATGATGTTTCCTATTTAACTTGTTGTTGTGATGAATTAAATTACTTATTTTTCAAATGTTGAGTTGGCCTGGCAAACTAAGAATAAATTCCTCTTGGTTATGGCATAAAATTATTTTTGCATATTACTGAATTTACATTCTTAATCTTTTGTTGAGGTGTTGAGGTTTTTGTATTCCTAAGCGTGAAAGTTATTCGTCTGTACTTTTCCTTTCTTTCAATGTCTTTATCGGGTTTTGATACCCTCACTTTTTAAGATAGACACAGTATAGCTGGAAACAGATGCAGAAAAGACGTATGTGTGTTTGCATGCAGCTTCTCAATGATGTTCTCTACTCTCTTTCCTTGCAGTTTGAACTGGCTGCAACTGAATTCTCTTTCCTAACTTTCCAGTCTCTCTTTGTCTGAAATTAGAAGGTTATAAAGTTAGACCTACTGAGACCTTAGTCTCACAAAATATGACACTAGTGACAGGGGAAATCTTCTAAAAGATTCCCTTTTCCTAAAACAAATGAGAAAACAGACACATTTTTCCTATTCTAGTCCATCCACAGATATTCAGTATTATGCACACATTCTTTGCACAAACATATTTGGCTGTCTAAGTAATGGAACTGTTTCTGCTCACATGCCAATTTGTTTTTGAGATTGACGAACTTACCAAGAAAACTCGATACTGCATATTTCCTGAATTCTCCTTTTCTGTGACTCCTTTATTGCTAGCTAGAACGCTAACTCTACACTAGTTAAAGGTATAGAAAAATGATATTAAATCATTAAAAGACAAATAAAGTCCCCTGGCTGCCATCTTTGTCTTTATCTCTTTACTTTATATGTACATGAATAATTTCAGATGGCGGGAGAATTCTGGTTTCAAATTGCCTCAAAGTAGTCATCTTAGTTTAGTAGAATGTTGATGCTGAGGAACAGAAACTACAAAATAAGAAGTATACAATAAAGAATGTGACTAGGAATGAAACATAGTGGTTCCAAACTATATGCAGTAGGAAAACATAAGTGAATAACATTAGATCACCATTTGGTCAAGATCATCAAAGATTGCTGGAGAAATAGACAATTCAGAGCACAAGTTTTATATCTGGAAGCTCTTTTTAATCAGGTTTTAAGAAATAGTAGTTCAGTTCACCAGTTCAGTCACTCAGTCGTGTCCAACCCTTTGCGACCCCATGAACTGCAGGCAAGCCAGGCCAGCCTGTCCATCACCAACACCCAGAGTCCACCCAAACCCATGTCCATCGAGTCAGTGATGCCATCTAACCATCTCATCCTCTGTCGTCCCCTTCTCCTCCTGCCCTCAATCTTTCCCAGCATCAGGGTCTTTCCAAATGAGTCAGCTCTTCACATCAGGTGGCCAAAGTATTGGAGTTTCAGCTTCAAAACAGTCCTTCCAATGAACACCCAGGACTGATCTCCTTTAAAATGGACTGGTTGGATCTCCTTGCAGTGCAAGGGACTCTCAAGAGTCTTCTCCAAAATGACAGTTCAAAAGCATCAATTCTTCTGGTGCTCAGCTTTCTTTATAGTCCAACTCTCACATCCTTGCATGACCACTGGAAAAACCATAACCTTGACTAGATGGACCTTTGTTGGCAAAGTAATGTCTCTGCTTTTGAATAAGCTGCTTAGGTTGGTCATAACTTTCCTTCCAAGGAGTAAGCATCTTTTAATTTCATGGCTGCAGTCACCATCTGCAGTGATTTTGGAGCCCGGAAAAATAAAGTCAGCCACTGTTTCCCCATCTATTTCCCAGGAAGTGATGGGACACTCTCCTCTTTCACTTTCATCAAGAGGCTCTTTAGTTCTTCTTCACTTTCTGCCATAAGGGTGGTGTCATCTGCATATCTGAGGTTATTTATATTTCTTCCGGCAATCTTGGTTCCAGCTTGTACTTCCTCCAGCCCAGTGTTTCTCATGATGTACTCTGCATAGAACTTAAATAAGCAGGGTGACAATATACATCCTTGACGGACTCCTTTTCCTATTTGGAACCAGTCTGTTGTTCGATGTCCAGTTCTAACTGTTGCTTCCTGACCTGCATATAGGTTTCTCAAGAGGCAGGTCAGGTGTGGCATGCCCATCTCTTTCAGAATTTTCCACAGTTTACTGTGGAAACAGCAGAGTCCCACAGAAATAAATCAAATCCAACACACACACAAATAAATCCTAACTCATAAAACATGCATAATAATGAAAAGAAAATAACATTCACTGGAAATAAAACAGAAAAGACTCAAACAAACCTTTTATCAAAACAGATGATTAGTACTAACATCTCAACTTAAATCACATGAAAACTTAACAATGATGTTTCTTTTATGCCCATTATGTACACTCTTATTGTATTTGGTTATTGTTCATGTAGTCTGGAAAGATTTCAATCAAGACCAATTGTTACAGCCTTCAAAATGTGAAGAGGTGAATAAAGTAAGAACAGAAATAATCTCAGTGCTTTTCCCAGAGAGTCTTAAGAGTAGAAGAGACCATCAAGAGGTTTAGGAAGCCTAGACAAATAGAAGTGGGACAATAATAGCTCTGTGTATTATCTATTACATTTTCTTTTATTTATTTTTTTTAAATTTTAAAATCTTTAATTCTTACATGTGTTCCCAAACATGAACCCCCCTCCCCTCCCTCCCCATAACATCTCAGTGGGTCATCCCCATGCACCAACCCCAAGCAAGCTGTATCCTGCGTCAGACATGGACTGGCGATTCAATTCTTACACGATAGGATACATGATAGAATGCCATTCTCCAAAATCATCCCACCCTCTCCCTCTCCCTCTGAGTCCAAAAGTCCGTTATACACAGCTGTGTCTTTTTTCCTGTCTTGCATACAGGGTCGTCATTGCCATCTTTCTAAATTCCATACATTTTCTTTTAAAGGATTTCCCCCCTTTTTTATCTCTCTCATTTTTAATAACCTCTTAGGATTTCATCAGTTAAAATCCATTTATTTTTCTTTTCACATACATTGGCACATAGTTTATTGTTCCAGTACTGATTCATAATCTCAGACTGCTACGACTGAGGATGTTAACAAATATAGTAAAACAGCCTCTCTTGTTTCTAAAAGTATATGAAAATTTCCTTTTATATGAACTTGAGAAAAACAATACTGTCTGTTAATAACCTGTCATACTGATTTCTTCCAAGAAATATAAAACATGTGCTCCAACTTCCAAAGCCACAGTATCAACTGAGGGGAATCCAAGCAATCCAGTTCAGGGACTGAGACAATGGTCCAGGTGCCAGTTCCAGCTTGGACTAGAGGAATGCTTTTGTCCAGCGTGCACATGGATTCAAGGTCCCTCCACTGTGTATCATGTGAGTTTGACACTGAAAGGGTTGTTATGAAAAGATATGGTTGGGGGAGATCCCATGTATTTACTCCAACTTGAAAATACCAGTCTTCTCACTAAAGTTCATCTAACCAGATTATTTAGATGATAGCATAAATTCTTTGACAAGTCACTTCTTCTGGTCTAGCTTTATCTATGTAGATAGGAAAATAAATACCTTTACAGTTTAAGTCTCTATTATGCTAGAAAATAGTTAAATATCAGAGCTCCTTACCAGAACTCTCAACTAGACAGAGCCATTCACAGAATACAGTCTATGTGCTAAACTGAAATGAAATTCTGGTGAGACATTCATGGTCTTCTCTCAGCAAGGGACCAAGGAAATTCAGAAAAAAAGAGTCATTAAGAATACTTTCTCATCGAGTTGTGTTACCTAGAGTCATGATATCAATTCCAAATTCATGGCATATTATTTAGAGGGTCTTGATACTATTCTCTTTGTATGTCAGATATACATATTTTTTAACCAGAGATTTAGGAAATATATTTGATTTGTAAAATATTTTTGATTTCTGCTTCCCTCTTAAAATGCCAAAGAGAAACATTTGCCCTCTTAGAACAAAAAGTTTAATAATCTGAAAAATTATAACTCCTACTGAAACCATGAGAAAACTGGGGTTGTAAGGCAACCAAACAAGCGAAACTCAAGGGAAGACAGGAGTCTGCATGGTAAGATGAGAAGTGGGTAACTGTTTGGCTGAGATGGATGTCAGATATTGGATCCCACAGGAGGTACTGCCAGAGGAGAAATGAGCAGGAAGAGAGACCCTCTCTAAGAGACAAGGGAAAACCTAAAGTTGAGGGGGAAACATTGAAAACAAAACTTCTGACAAACCAGCCCACATCTTACATGTAACACTTTACTACAGTAATTTTAAAACTAGGATGTACTAGGATAACTATAACAACAAAATCCAAAACTAACTCAACTCCTGACAAGATTAACTAAATGTATATAATGAAGGTCTGACCAAAAAAAAAAAAAAAAAAAGATATGCCATTAGTATGAGGTAATACTAATTACCTCAGTCTCTACTGTCTTACAACAAATGTTCACCAAATATAAGATATGCAAAGAAGTCAGACCAATCAAAAACAACATCATGTCAAGTGATAAAGGATTACACACACTAGACTCAGAGATATGATCCCAATATTTGAGTATCAGACAAAGAATTAAAAATAGCAATGATTAATATGTTAAAAGATCTAGCTGAAAAATGGGCAACATACATGAACAAGTGGAGAATTTCAGCAGAAAGATGAAATATATGAGAGAATGAAAGACAAATAATCCAAAAGAAACATATACTAACAAAGATGAAGAATCACATCAATAGACTCATCAGTAGGTTTCACAAAGCTAAGGAAATAATTACCTCCAAGATACATCAATAGAAATTATCCACACAGAAACAAAGAATAAAACATTAGAAAAAAAAAGAGCATCCAAGAGCTGTGGGAAATACCAAAATTGTAAAAGAAAACAGAGATAATGGAGAAGAAAGACTTGAAGGGATAATAGTATAATTGAGAATTTTCCAAAATTATCAAGATAATAACCATAATTCCCAGATCTCAGAAAACACCAAGGAAAATAATTACCAATGTACAAACACTCACACACACATGCCCCATTATAATATCAGACAAAGTAGACTTAAGAACAAGAAATATTACATTATGATAAAAAGTTCAACTCACCAAGAAGAAAGTGCACAGTTCTAAATGTATAAACACCTAATACCAGAACTTTAAAATGCAGAGAAAAAAATTTCTAAATTATAAAAAGGGAAGAGAAAGCCACAATTATTGTTAAAGACTTCAACACTCTTCTTAGTAATCAATGAAACAAATACACAGAAAATCAACAAGGATGCAGAGGATCTGAATAATATATCACCAATTTGGCTTAAATGCATTTATACAAAACTTCACATAACAATAGTATATAACACACATTATTTTCCAGTGGACATTCACCAAGAGACCATATTCTAGACCATAAAATACACCTCAGTGAACGTAACATAACTGACACCATACAAAGTTTATATTGTGATTCATTCACCAATGAATGTCTATTTGGCTATCTGCTAGGTCTCTGATAGTACCTTGATGATAATACTAATATTCAGTTCAGTTCAGTCTCTCAGTCATGTCCGACTCTGCGACCCCATGAATTGCAGCATGCCAGGCCTCCCTGTCCATTACCAGCTCCCGGAGTTCACTCAAACTCATGTCCGTTGAGTCAGTGATGCCATCCAGCCATCTCATCCTCTGTCATCCCCTTCTCCTCTTGCCCCCAATCCCTCCCAGTATCAGAGACTTTTCCAGTGAGTCAACTCTTCGCATGAGGTAGCCAAAGTGTTGGAGTTTCAGCTTTAGCATCAGTCCTTCCGATGAACACCCAGGACTGATTTCCTTTAGAATGGACTGGTTGGATCTCCTTGCAGACCAAGGGACTCTCAAGAGTCTTCTCCAACACCACAATTCAAAAGCATCAATTCTTCGGCGCTCAGCCTTCTTCACAGTCCAACTCTCACATCCATAAATGACCACTGCAAGAACCATAACCTTGACTAGATGGAACTTTGTTGGCAAAGTTATGTCTCTGCTTTTTAATATGCTATCTAGGTTGGTTATAACTCTCCTTCCAAGGAGTAAGCATCTTTTAATTTCATGGCTGCAATCACCATTTGCAGCGATTTTTGGAGCCCAAAATAATGAGGTCTGACACTGTTTCCACTGTTGCCCCATCTATTTCCCATGAAGTGATGGACCAGATGCCATGATCTTCGTTTTCTGCATGTTGAGCTTTAACCCAACATTTTCAGTCTCCTCCTTCACTTTCATCAAGAGGCTTTTTAGTTCCTCTTCACTTTCTGCCATAAGAGTGGTGTCATCTGCATGTCTGAGATTATTGATATTTCTCCTGGCAATCTTGATTCCAGCTTGTGCTTCTTCCAGCCCAGTGTTTCTCATGATGTACTCTGCATAGAAGTTAAATAAGCAGGGTGACAATATACAGCCTTGATGTACTCCTTTTCCTATTTGGAACCAGTCTGTTGTTCCATGTCCAGTTCTAACTGTTGCTTCCTGACCTGCATATAGGTTTCTCACGAGGCAGGTCAAGTGGTCTGTTATTTCCATTTCTTTTAGAATTTTCCACAGTTTATTGTGATCCACACAGTCAAGGCTTTGGCATAGTCAATAAAGCAGAAATAGCTATTTTTATGGAACTCTCTTGCTTTTTCCCTGAGCCAGCAGATGGTGGCCATTTGATCTCTGGTTCCTCTGCCTTTTCTAAAACCAG
Organism: Capricornis sumatraensis; assembly: GCF_032405125.1. Classification (NCBI taxonomy): domain Eukaryota; kingdom Metazoa; phylum Chordata; class Mammalia; order Artiodactyla; family Bovidae; genus Capricornis; species Capricornis sumatraensis. The sequence goes on along the minus strand of NC_091091.1, from coordinate 1,721,976 downwards.
CTTGAACATCTGGAAGTACACAGTTCACGTATTGCAGAAGCCTGGCTTGGAGAAAATTGAGCATTACTTTACTAGCGTGTGAGATGAGTGCAATTGTGCAGTAGTTTGAGTATTCTTTGGCATTGCCTTTCTTTGGGATTGGAATGAAAACTGACCGTTTCCAGTCCTGTGGCCACTGCTGAGATTTCCAAATTTGCTGGCATATGGAGTGAAGCACTTCCACAGCATCATCTTTCAGGATTTGAAATAGCTCAACTGGAATTCCATCACCTCCACTAGCTTTGTTCATAGTGATGCTTTCTAAGGTCCACTTGACTTCACATTCCAGGATGTCTGGCTCTAGGTGAGTGATCACACCATCGTGATTATCTGGGTCATGAAGATCTTTTTTGGTACAGTTCTGTTTATTCCTTCCACCTCTTCTTAATATCTTCTGCTTCTGTTAAGTCCAGACCATTTCTGTCCTTTATCGAGCCCATCTTTGCATGAAATGTTCCCTTGGTATTTCCAAGTTTCTTGAAGAGATCTCTAGTCTTTCCCATTCTGTTGTTTTCCTCTATTTTTTTGCATTGATCACTGAGGAAGGCTTTCTTATCTCTCCTTCCTATTCTTTGGAACTCTGCATTCAAAAGTTTATATCTTTCCTTTTCTCCTTTGCTTTTTGCTTCTCTTCTTTTCACAGCTATTTGCAAGGCCTCCTTAGACAGCCATTTTGCTTTTTTGCATTTCTTTTCCATGGGGATAGTCTTGATCCCTGTCTCTGGTACAGGGTCACAAACCTCCATCCATAGTTCATCAGGCACTCTATCTATCAGATCTAGTCCCTTAAATCTATTTCTTACTTCCACTGTATAATCATAAGGGACTTGCTTTAGGTCATACCTGAATGGGGTTGTGGGTTTCCCTACTTTCTTCAATTTAAGTCTGAATTTGGCAATAAGGGGATAGGTTTGTGCAAATGGTTTTTGCATTGTTGAAATTTGCCATTGGTATTGGAATACATTCTAAATAAATGTGGTTATGTTATACATCATTTTAATGTGCATTTATCACTATTTTTTTGCTAATGACTTACTACTACATGCTACTTATTTTATATTTAATTTAGACTACAGAAAGCTCTGAAAGAGATGGGAATACCAGATCATCTTACCTCTCTCCTGAGAAACCTATATGTGGGTTAAGAAGCTACAGTAGAACCCTGTATGGAAAAACTGATTGGTTCAAGATTGACAAAGGAGTATGACAGAGCTGTCTGTTGTCACCCTGTCTGTTTAACCAATATGCTGAGCACATCATGAGAAATGCCAGGCTGGATAAGTTACAAGTTGGAATCCAGATAGGCAGGAGAAACATCAACAACTTCATATATGCAGATGATACCACTCTAATGGCAGAAAGCAAAGAGGAACTAAAGAGCCTCTTGATGACAGTGAAGGAGAAGAGTGAAAGAGCCAACTTAAAACTAAATAATAAAAAAAAAAAACTAAGATCATGGTATCCAGTCCCAATACTGCATGGCACATAGAAAGGGAAAAGTTGGAAGTAGTGACAGATTTCCTCTTCCTGGGCTCTAAAATCACTGCGGATGGTGACTGTGGCCATGAAATCAGAAGACAACCATTTCTTCGAAGGAAAGCAATAACAAACCTAGATAGTATGTTGAAAAGCAGAAACATTACTCAGCAGACATATGTCCATATACTCAAGGCTATGGTCTTCCCAGCGGTCACATATGGTTCTGAGAACTACATCATAAATAAGGCAGAGCACTGAAAAATTGATGCCTTCAAACTGTGGTGCTGGAGAAAACTCCTGAGAGTCCCTTGGACAGCAAGGAGATCAAACCAGTCAATCTTAAGAGAAATCAATCCTAAATGCTCATTGAAAGGACTGATGCTGAAGCTGAAACTCTAGTATTTTGTTCATCTGATGCAAACGGCTGATTCACTGGAAAAGTCCCTCATGCTGGGAAAGACTGAGGGCGGAAGGAGAAGAAGGCATCAGAGGCTGAGATGGCTGGATGGCATCACCGATGCAATGGATATGAACTTGAGCAAACTTTGGGAGATGGTGAGGGGCAGGGAAGCCTGGTGTGCTACAGTCCATGGCTTTGCAAAGAGTCAAACATTATTGGGCAACCGAATAACACATGGAAATGATGTTAGACAAAAAGCAAATTTGAATGACTTTCTTATTTGGGTTCAAACTGGGTCAAAAAGCAGCAGAGACAACTCACAGCATCAACAATGCATTTGGCCCAGGAACTGCTAATGAACAGACAGTGCAGTGGTGGTTCAAGAAGTTCTGCAAAAGAGATCAGTCTTAAGATGAGGAGCAAAGTGGCTTGCCATCAGAAGTTAACAATGAACCAATATAATATTGTAAAGTAAAAAAATAATAATAAAATAAAATAAAATCTGAAAAAAAAAGAAATTAACAATGACCAACTGAAAGGATCATCAAAGCTGATTCTCTTACAAGAAGTTGCCCAAGAACTCAACATCAACCATTCTACAGTCATTTGACATTTGAAGCCAACTGAAAAGGTGAAAAAGCTTGATAAGTGGGTGCCTCATGAGCTGACTGCTAATTGAAAAGATCATCATTTTGAAGTGTCACCTTCTCTTATTTTATGCAGCAACAATGAACCATTTCTCAATTGGATTGTAATGTGCGACGATAAGTGGATTTTATATGATAACCAGTAACAACCAGCTCAGTGTTTGAACAGAGAATAAGCTCAAGAGCAATTCCCAAAGCAAAACTTGCACCAAAAAATGGTCACGGTCACCATTTGGTGGCCTGATCTGCTACAGCTTTCTTAGTCCCAGTGAAGCCATTGCATCCGAGAAATATGCTCAGCAAATCGATGAGCTGCACGGAAAACTGCAAGGCCTACAGCCAGTGCTGATCAACAGAAAGGGCCCAATTCTTCTCCAAGACAACATTCAGTCGCATGTTGCACAACCAACACTTCAAAAGTTGAACAGTTTAGACTATGAAGTTTTTCCTCATCCACCACATTCACCTAACCTCTCACCAACCAACTACCACTTCTTCAAGCATCGGGACAACTTTTTGCAGGGAAAATGCTTCCACAACCAGCAGGAGGCAGAAAATGCTTTCCAAGAGTCTGTCAAATCCCAAAGCGTGAATTTTTATGCTATAGCAATAAACAAACTTATTTCTCACTGGCAAAAATGTATTGATTGTAATGGTTCCCATTTTGATTAATAAAGATGTGTGTGAGACTACTTACAATGATTTAAAATTCACAGTCTGAAACCATAATTATGTTTGCACTGAACTAACAATTTGCCTAAGTCACAAGCTTCAACACAATTTCCAAGCAATAAAAGATTTAATTAATGCCAATGAGGAGCTTATTCTGGAAGTAAAGACTATAGCTTTATCACCCACAACTACTACCATGTGTATTGTTGAGTGAGGCTAAGAAAAATTAAAGTTATGTGTGTGCTCAGTTGCTCAGTCATGTCTGACTCTCTGCAACGCCATGGACTATAGTCCACCAGGCTCCTCTGTCCATGGGATTTTCCAGGCAAGAATACTGGAGTGGGTTGCCACTTTCTACGCTAGGGGATCTTCCCAACCCAGGGATAGAACCTATGTCTCTTTCATCTCCCACAATGGCAGGCAGATTCCTTAACACTGTGCCACCTGGGAAGCCCAAATACTAAAGTTGGTCTCTGCTAAAGCTACTTTTGAGAGATTCAGGCTTCCTCTCCACATCAGGATTCAGAATGGAAACACCAAGTGTTCCATGTTATGTCCCTATCTGTCAGCAACTCTTTGGTTCCTCAAACTACAGCACTCACACTGCATAAACGATTGGTCTTTTGGCTTTTCACAGCCTGGCTATCACTTTAGGTGACAGTTTGGACCTGGGATACTATAGTCCATTGTACAGACCTCACATGTCAATGCAAAAACTATTGGGCTATACTGTGACCATGCTGCCACCCACACTTATTCAGGCTTGATAGCACTATGGCCATATCCAAGCTAGCTGGTAAAATAACTCATCTTCATCTTGATGGCAAATTTTCTTACAATGTCTGAAGCAGCTCCTATTGGCTATTCTGAAATTTGCATAATATAGGAGGCAGTATACATGCCAGCCGGATTCCCTGACCACCAGGTGACCTCAATACATCTGATAAACATATTCATGAGGGAGAAGCATTTCAGTCCAACTCACCAACACAACCAGATTTTCACTTCAGTCACACTACTGACCTGAACTTTACTGCCAGTGACCAGCGCTGCTCCTCTTTTGTTCTCGGCTTGGCACGGTGCTAAGCTCCCACTGCTCCCTTCTACCTCTACTCCTAGAGTGCACGCTCTCACCTCCTCAGGCTATGGCACTTACACCCAGTGGAAGCTTACCTTTAGCTCCTTTCTGAATTCACTGGAGGAGAGAATGCTGTCTTCATCTTAGCTACCTGTCTAAAGCCTTTCCCGACCCATCTCCAGCATGTCAGTCTCTGCTGCACCATATTTTCTAAATCACACAAATGCAGTGACACCACGCCTATGCTCAACATTGCTACAAATGAGTGTCAGTGTTTACAACAGGCTATCCATGCTATGGATAGCACCAAGATCAAATCCATACTTATTTATTATTTAGCTACGTGTTTTAGGGAGCTGCTGATGGGTTATCTGAAGTTCTCTCTGGACCTAGGAATACCCTCTGTCTGCTCTGTTCTACTGGTCTAGGCTATAGCCCGACACATGCAACTCTCACAACCAACCTTCATTCTCTTCCAGATTTCACCATCTTCAATATTTTCCAACCCTGACAACTACCACTCCACCACCCATGAACAAGTCCATATCTGCCTTGCCAAGCCCCACATTTCCACTCCTTCCCCCAGCTCCATTCCCATAATTTTCCCCATTCAGTTTGCAGTATCATCTTCACTCCCATTCCTGTCTCTGCTCATGTTTTTTCCCCTTCTCTCAAGACCTACTTCATTTCATCATAGTAATCCCCTCCCTGTCTTGAAGGGTCTCTCCCATAATATATATTTACCACTCATCAAGCATACAGTCCAAGTCCTTTACTTCACTAATTGCTGAGTTTGACACCAGTCCAAGATAGGTCATCAGCTTTCATCATCCACTTCCAGTCAGTCTCATAGAAGAAGTTATCCTTGGCCAGTCATCCCCTTCTTAAGTACAACTCCATAAAACTAATCAGATTCTAAAATATTTATTTAAATTGCTCATTTGGTCTCTCTGTCTGATTTGTTTTACAAATTCTAAGACAATTTCCTGCTTTGCTCAGAGCAATAAACCTATGGGCCCTTCATAAGCAGGGTGTTTGCACTACCACATGCCTTAACCAGGATTCTCAAATCTCCAGTGGCTCTAGGTTCACTTCAGTAGCACTTGCTTGTTCCTCTGTTCTTACACACCACCACCAGGCCCTCCCTCTGATGTCCTATATATAAGGGGGGATGGGGGTGGCAGGCCACGTTTCTTTCTGGTCTCTCAGCTCAACGTTTCTTTTTCAGCATTAGGTACAAAAGAACTGTTGCACATTATGAGTGCCCTACTTACAGTCTTGGGGGACACTGGCACTGCCCTAGGACCCATAATCCAGTCAGAAATAATAAATATTAAACACCCCCCCCACCACCACCAGACACATGCAGCAAGATGCCCATCCTTTGGAGGCCCATAGTGAGGAGCAATGCTTCCTGGTGACTTTAATGCCTGATAATTACCTATTCTTAGCCTATTTACTGGAGAAGGCAATGGCAACCCACTCCAGTACTCTTGCCTGGAAAATCCCATGGGCAGAGGAGCCTGGTAGGCTGCAGTTCATGGGGTCGCTAGGAGTCAGACACGACTGAGCGACTTCACTTTCACTTTTCACTTTCATGCATTGGAGAGGGAAATGGCAACCCACTCCAGTGTTCTTGCCTGGAGAATCCCAAGGACAGGGGAGACTTGTCTCTGGGGTCGCACAGAGTCGGACACGACTGAAGTGACTTAGCAGCAGCAGCCTATTTACTGCCCAGCCAGAGAGGTGTTTTCTTCCTTAAAGGTATTTTTTCTTACATGTGGATAGACATAATGGGGAAAAGTTGCTCAAATAACTCAACAAATGAGACAACAGATAAGCATGTTAATAATATAATTTGCCTTTTTGAGCAAATACTCCAGACACCAGCTAACATTTTTTCATGGTTTTCAACAACTGTCTGAGGTGACTGGATACATTTGTCCAAGCTCTTTCATTTTCATTTGCTACAGAGGCATACGGGGCTTCCCAGGTGGCACTAGTGGTAAAGAACCTGCCTGCCAATGAAAGAGACAGAGACGCAGGTTCCGTCTTTGGGTCAGAAAAATCCCCTGGAGGAGGTCATGGCAAACAACTCTAGTATTCTTGCCTGGAGAACCCCCTGGACAGAGGAGTCTGACAGGCTATGTCCATAGGATCCCAAAGAGTCAGACACAACTGAAGTGACTAAACATGCGTGCACAGAGGCATATGGCTCCTAAAATTATACTTAAACAAATTCAGAATCAGTTGAATAAGACACAGTACAATTCCATCATCAATCGAACAGTGGGGTGAATTGTAGTAAGAGGTCTGACTCATTTTTTGACTTTTGACCACTGACAGCTTCAAAGCCCCATACTCCCTCTTTCCCCTTTGCCCCATATATAGACAAGCTAATCATGATTTTAAAAATCCATCAGTCCCCTTGGTGCCTATGGGAACTTCACACCACACAAACCCTGGACACAGGAAGAAACTTCCACTCTAGACTCGCATTCTACCCAGTCAAAATCAAGTCATCACACCGCCACTTCCACTATGCTCTTGGCTTTACGGGAGAGAGTGCACCTGTCCTATTGTTCCAAGAATTATTTTTTAAGTGATAAATTTTCTTCCAAATTATTTCGGTATGTGTATCATCGTTTGCCTCAATATCCAGTCCACTAATTAGGAAGGAATCCTTCTCATCTCCATGGGTGGATAGAACAGGATTAAGCTAGAAATCAATCAATGAAATAAATGGAATTAAACTAGAAATAAAACTGGAAAATCTATAAATACTTGGGGAAAAAACACCATATTTCTCAGTAATCAACATATCAAAGGACACAAGAGAAGCAAGAAAATATTTTGAATTTACTAAAAGTGAAAAGACAATATATCAGGTTTTTGAAGATATGCTACAATGGTTCGTAGAAGAAATCTTATTACTTGAATGATCTAAGCTTCCTCCTTAAGAAACTAAAAAAATAAAATAAAATAAAATAGACCAAAAGCAAATAGAACAAAAAGATATTAAAAGAAAATAAATCAATGATATTGAGAACAGAATAAAAGAAAATAAATAAGATTTTTTAAGTTCAATAAAGTTAATGCATTTCTAACTATACTGAAAAGAAAAAAGAAAGAAAATACAAATTACAAAAACCAGGGATTAATGAAGAGACATCACTACAGACTCTAGAGATATTTAAAAAACCAAAGAACACTATGAGCTATCTAGAACTGCAAATTCAACAACTTAGATGAAATGGACAATTTTTTCAAATTACCAAGTCTCACTCAAGGAGAAATTTATATGATACTCAAAAATCTATACAGATAATGTGGACATTTCAGTAATAGGAAAATGTTCACAAGAAAGAGAAACCTCTAATTCATAGAAATTTTTACTTTTTACCATCATTTTTAAGTAGGTAATTTTTCTTTTAAATATTGACTATGAAATCAGAATGATAGAGAGCCCACATTGTCTTCTACTCAATAAGATGCTATATTCTTTTTTTAAAGTCATTTCTCTATAACTCATTAAGGTAAGGAAATTTTATATCTAATCATTATTATAATTGACAAATAAGTTTTTCCTCAGGAATATTGTTTTCACTTTGTTTCCAGATCTGATTTTTTTTTAAAGTAAGTTGATCCTTTTTTAAAAACTAGAAGCTCATTGGATATTTTTATTGTCATCTAATTTGAAAAATTCCAACTAGCTATGTCTAGATATGGATTTACTTTGCATTGTTTGCATGAAAAATAAATTCTTAATGTTCTTAGTGAAGTCTTTCATTAGATGAAAAGAATTTATTTTATAATTTCAATAAGGCTAAAGCTTCAGTTGTGCCAGTTTATTTTTACTTTTGCTGCTTGCTGCTGCTGCTGCTGCTAGATCGCTTCAGTCTTGTCCGACTTTGTGTGACCCCATAGATGGCAGCCCACCAGGCTCCTCTGTCCCTGGGATTCTCCAGGCGAGAACACTGGAGTGGGCTGCCATTTCCTTCTCCAATGCATGAAAGTGAAAAGTGAAAGGGAAGTCGCTCAGTTGTGTCCGACTCTTAATGACCCCATGGACTGTAGCCTACCAGGTTCCTCCACCCACAGGATTCTTCAGGCAAGAATACCGGAGTGCCTTCTTCATTTTACTTTTGAGTTGTCCTTATCATTGGATGGCATTCTGCCTGGACTTCCAGAACAATATTCTTAATTTCTCTCCAGCCACAAACTAGTGAGCAATGATGAATAAGAAATTTTCCAAAGCACATATTCTGCTATTCACTGACTCAATTACATTTTAAAGTCTCATGCAGTACATCTTAATTGTTTCACAGAAAGTTCTAAGGATTCTTTCCTCAGTTCAGTTCAGTCACCCAGTTGTGTCCGACTCCCTGTGACTCCATGAACTGCAGCACTCCAGGCCTCCCTGTCCATCACCGACTCCCGGAGTTCACTCAGACTCACGTCCATCGAGTTGGTGATCTCTCCTCAGTGGAAATAATTTAAAATCCTAGGAATACAGTGTGGGTAAAATATTTGTGTAATAAGCTCTATTGTATCAAGTGAAACATCACTAAGGCTGGCCTTAGCTGGATTTCTTTCATTTTGCTTTTCTTTATTTTTTGATTTTTGTTTTTCAATTCATAAAATTTATTCAGGAGCTGTTAGAATCCTTTGCTATGTCACTGACAGACTATGATATAGTTATCGTATAAATTAATTGTGAGTTAGGTATTTTGCATTGAAAGTTATCTTGGTACTGAGCCCTAAGACATATTCCAAACAGGTCATGAAGTCTGATTAACCTTTTATCACATTCAACTACTTTAAGTTACATGAACTTGAATCTGTCCTCTAAATATAACAATATGATTTTGGCATCTCATTAATAAACATGACAGCATTTATTAACACTGCCATGTAACTAAAGTAAAACTTCATCAATTCAAATCTCAAGGAACCAGAAGTAATCAAGCTAGAACTAAACAGGAACAAATTATCTGACATCATATTTTAGCAGCAAGAGAGCTGAGAAGCTAAACAACTTGCTGCTTCTGTCAAACAATCTTGATTACTTGTCAGTGTGGAAGAAGTCAGTTGAGTATGGAATGAAAGGTTAATTTACTTGCACTCACATAACCTCTCCCTCTCTTCTTATTGACAAATAACCAAGGTCATGAACTGAAGTTTGCAAATCAACCTCTATGAATTCATGGCTCATAGAATCATGTACTTTAAATTATAAATATAATAGTATTTGACCTTATCCTTGCCAAAATATTCTATACTAGATTACTTATTTTTACTAGCAACAGCAATGTTAAATTAATAAAAAATTGTATTTTTAGTCTCTCATCAGAATTCTAAGCTCAAATATTTGCTTCTTTGTTCTTCAGTTATCAAATATTCCATTTTTCTTCCTCTCCTTCTCCCTTCTTTCCTCCCTTTGAAAATAAGACATTTAAAAACATTTTAGGTGCAATGTAAGATATATTCCACACTTGCCTTTGATGTGTAACTACATAGCTTCAATTGCAAAGCAAACACATGATTTTATCATCTATATCAGGTGGGCATTAACACTGAGTATTTAGACAAAAAGAATTAAAAGCAGTTAGTATTTATTTAATCCACTGTGTACATATCCTCACATTTAAATCTCACAGCCCTGTAAAGAAGGTACTTCCATCTCCATCTTCTAGAAATATAAACCTCACAGAAAGATCACACAACCAGGGTTAAATACCAGTATTTTCACTCAGTTCCCCTTGAATCCAAAGTCAGAGCAGTGAAAAAAAGCAGACATACAGCCTTTCTCCAACAAATTTAGTGTTGCTCTGACCCTACGAACTGAATGTATTAAAAAACAAAAACTCCTTCCTTCCTTCCTACTTCACTTGTTTCCTCTCTTCCTTCTTATATTAACCATGTTTTCTATTTTCTGGTGCCTTGACATCTGGTGCCTTGCTGACCCTGGAAGGAGTCAGCTGGTCTCCTGCTTAGACAATTTTTGGAGACTGTAAACAGTTCATCCAAGAGCATGCCTTTCAAATACAAATCAACCAATCCAGAAGGTATACCCCCAACAAGGTCTTTTATCAGGATCCTACATTCTCAAGGTCACTATCAACTTGCCCTATCACCCCTGGGTCAAGTACCAGACAAACAGGGACAGTCCCTATACTCCAGAGTGTACTGAAGTTATTCAAACTCACCAGTCCTAAACCGGCTCTCCGGCTTTCCCTGACACACCTGTTCCTTCCCCCAAAGAAACCACAATGAAAGTTGTTGCCACAGTTTCCTCCCACCTGCCCTCACCTCCTGAGGGACGAGTGCTTCCCTGTGCAGCAATCAATGATGCAGCATATTCCCTCCACATGCAGTGTGTAACAAACTGTCTTTTCAATGGCAGCAGTCTGAACTGTTAACCTTACTGATATGAATAATAATAAAACTTATTAACCTTGTCTCTCTCTTCCTCTTCCTCCTTCTCCGCCTTCTTTCTCTTTCACTCTCTCCCTCCAACCTTCTCTCACCATTTTCATTCTCCCTTCTTTCTTCCATGTGTAGAAACTAGCAACTATTGAAATCAAGTGCCATCAAGTTAGCAACGTGCTGTACTCTTCTGGCTGCACTATGTAAAATGAATTTTAGCAAAATGAGTACTCTAAGTTTTGGATAGACATATGTTCTTTCATATTTAATAATCTTGAGTGTGAAGAAACACTTCTGCAATCTGCCTTGAGTTATCTGAACATTAGATGAGCGGGTCAGTCTTTAAATATCAGTTATATTTTTAGAAATAAGGAAAAATTATTCATCAGAACCCTTAAACAACAGCATATGTTCTTTCCTTCGTATTAACTATAGACAAATACCAAGTTTAAATGTAAACTCTGTTTGGCTGCTAAGAAAAATATGGGTACAAATTTTTGAAATGGTGCCAATCACACTCTACCCTCAATGTAGAAAATATAACAGCAGAAAAGAAACTGCTGAAATCAAAGAACCAAAGGATTAATTGACTTTCAAATTATTTTCTCAGCACCTGAAGAAAAGTCATTTCTATATTAGATTTGTTTCTTAATTAAGTGGAGCATACTTGTGAACTTTTTTTGGACTAAACATCTTTTAAAACGTGGGTTTTAGCTTTTTGGTGTTGATTTATTTTTGTTCCATGGATTTTCTGTTTTCACTTAAGCTTTAGTCCATTAGGTAGGAAGTTAAGCAGGAGCTAGGAGAGGTGGGCTGACTGAAAGGGATACAAGGTGATGGGTAAACCCCATCCCAGACACACCCAGAAGAGCTGACAGATATGCTACAAAATAACCACAGTAACTTTTTCAACTCCAGTACATGTGCCCTAGGCTCACAGTGGATACAAACTAATCAAAGGAGCTTCTTAAAGTAACCTTTGGCATCTGGAAACCATTAAAGGTTCATAAATATCCTGTACATATATACATCTGATTAAAATAGACTGAATTATGGGAAGACATACACAACACAGCTTGCTGTTACATAACTTCCAATTGTCAACTGGCCAGAGCATATGCCCATTCGCATTCCCTTTCATTGACTTATGGTGAGTACAAGCCCTATTTTGCACAGGGCACAAGGAAGAAGAGGAGACAGGAAGTATAAAAGGGAGGAAGCCAAGAGGGTTCATCAAGAGGACTCCTTTGGGATTGGCCTGCTCCCATGTTTCGGGAGTGTCTGTCTGATAAAAGATATGTCTGCTTGAGCTGAACTGAGCTGTAACTTGTCTGTTGTTTTACACCCAAGTAGTCCGTTCCAAATTTTTGTTGTCACGTGACAAGAACCAAGAAAGAGAAATAAACTGACCTGACAAGTCCATATCTGAGTTTCAGTTTTTATTTATATCTCCTATATTGCCCTCTCTTATACTATCATTTAGTTTTTAATTTTCCAATCTCCTAATTTCCCTGTGTGCTTGTGATCTATTTACCCACCCCTTACTACAAGGACTGTAGTAATAAGTGGCAGACAATCAAGGTGAGTTTTACCATAGTAGTGTGCTAATTTTGTTACAAGCATGACTGCAAACCCAAAGGATGTAATTTAGAGAAATTTTGTCTGGACTATCCTCTAGGAACTAGAACAAGGAGACAGAAAAGATGATTCTGAGTAAATCAGTTTTTTTTTTTTCTCCCCTGCCCGTCCCCCCACCCCCCCGCCCCCCAATTATAGCTGAATAACAAGGAGCAAACTCCCAGGGAAGGCAGTGATCTGTTTGAAAACAACTAGCAGTGTGCCCTCGTGAGTGTCTTTTGTATACAGTTACTCAAGCACAGACTTGTTGACTACCTGTTAGGGATGCTACAGAAGAGTTTTGACACAGCTGTGAGATGCAACGAGATCACTTCCCCATCTAAAACCTACAAGTGCAATTTAATCACCAACCCTAGCCATCATTAAGAATGACCTCAAATAACTCCAAATCCATGCATCTACTCACACATTCTTTTCACAGCCAACAGACCTTGAATGATGACTACATGCCAAACACTATTCTAAGACACAGAACAAAGGATAACAAAGGTAACAACCTCTATCATTGTGGGGCTTTTGTTCTTTGGGAAGAAACTTATCTAAATACAAATAGAAACCAGAGATACTATTTATTTTTATTATTACTATGTGAAATAAATAAATAAGGTAATCTGCTAAAGTTAGGCTAGCAGGACAATCAAGGACCAAATATCTTTAAGAAGCGAGTGCCATAGAAAGGAATCATTTACAGAGAATTTTTCTGGAAATGGTATTTCCAAAAAATGGGAACAGCCAATATAATGGCCCTGAAGCAAGATGAAGCTTAACTACAGTCAAGGAACAAAAAGAAGCTAAAAGGTTAGGTCAGGAGATAACCACACAAATTGACACCAGCTGGTCCCTAACTTCATGTCTACATATATTCTTGAAATGAGTTATTTGTGTATATCATCCAAAAAAAAGTTGAACTGAAAATCACATTGGAAATTCTGAGTGAGATTCTTGATAAAGCCACAACCCTATTAAAGATCATAGCCATCATTCTCAAAAGGTTCACTCTGGCAATCACTTGCAGGCATTTAACAGGGGTGTTTAATATCCTCCCGAAAACACTGGGCAGGAAGAACCAGCCTTCCAGCATGTCTGCAATGTGAACCTAGTGTCTCACAACTGAAAATTGGCTTGAGCTTACCCTGCTGGCTGCTTTGCCAGCAGTCCAGCATTTCAAACCTTGAATTCCTGTCCATTCATCTGTAGTTGTGTTTATGTCTCTCACTTAAGCAGTTTTCAACACACTTCTGTGGTTCTTTTGATATAGTGAATGTGCAGGTGTATGTCTGACTCTGCCAGGGACTGTGTCCAGATCTGGTCTTTACTGCTAAAACAGACATCTTCGAGTATCTGAATCACTGTATATGCCATATTTACTCTTGTGTAGGTAGGCCAATTTTCCTCCAGCTAAAGATATAATCTAAAATTATTTCTCCCTGCTTACTCCTCCACTTTCTCCCATTGCCTATGCTAAATAATTCAGCTCACAACTCCAAAAGTGCTGTGAGTCACCCAGCCCATCTATATTCTTTTAGGGTTATAGAGAAGGTCAAAACATGCAAAAAAAAAAAAAAAAAGGAGCCTATATGGAACAGACTTAGAGAAAAACTGGAAAAATCTCAACAGATCAAAGTAATCGCTCTGACTGAACCAAATTTCGCTTTTATTTTCATCTCATTTCCTGGAAAAGGCACACAATTCAGGAAGACTAGTTGGGCAAGGGAGTGAAAAAGTCATTGCGGCTAGCCTGCTTCTCCTCTGAAGCTCCAGCTTTGAAACCTTTGCAATTATGAACTGGAAATCCATGTGTTACATAATGCATTTCAGGAAAAATGCCCAAGACACATATATGCTCTACGAAGCTCTAATACTAACATTAATCTAATGAACGGTATATTAGAAAATGATTTGTGTACATCCTAATGGAAAGCATATTTTCTGAGAGAAGCTTGTAGACTGAAATGCAAAAAATAATCCATCCCCTAAACACAGCTTCCAGCTATCACATCAACCAATAAGATAAGTTGGTGCACCTTTGCAGAATGCTGAATGATTGCTCTGTTTTCTGTCGCCCAGGGGAAAGCATTTTCCAAATCTCGTGCAGGTGTCTGAGAGAGACTACCTAAAAGGAAAGAAGCTGAATTCTCCTCTTTGAGCCCCTGGATGACTTTTTTTCACATATAAGCTTATTGTTTAAAATATCAGTTCATTTTTCAAATGCAGCAAAATCCAAGCCCCTGTTTATCCCAGGGGGTTAATTTGGTTAAACCTGCTACATCATATTGTGACTGGCCTCATATTTTACTCGAAAAGGCATAGCATCTTTTACCTTTTATTTATAGTGATCTTCATATTCATTTCTCAACTGAGGCAGGTATTTCAGGGAGAGCTTGCATTGATCTCTAACCTTTTTTTTTGTCTCTCTTTTTGTAACGTACACTTTTGGCCCTTAAGAAATAGCTCTGATAGAAGTTTGCATTTTTTTTTAAAGGAAAAGCAAGAGTTTGAGATCATGGATTTTTTTTAACCTGCTGAAGGCAGAATCAGACTTTGTCACCCAGTCGGTGATATGCCTTTAAATAAAATCTGCATCCCACTATTTTTTTTTAAAGTGCATTTGTCTTCAAAAGATGGAGCTTGACTTGACTCTTTCATGTAGCTGACTTCTGATTATTAACAGGTGAGGGTGAGGCCAGGCTCTAAAGAGAGGCTTAAATGATATAGGAGATGAGAATTTAAATGCTCCTTGCCAACTACAGATGAATTCATGGGTATAACCTAGAGTCAAGACCAACAGATTCATAAACGCATTTTAAGGAATCTAAATCCCATCTAGTTGTCCTGAGAAGCAGCCAGAAGGAATTGCAAATCGAGGCATATACCTAACTCAGCTGTCTGGCAATAACAACAGCCTCGTTTCTCATGTCTCAAGTTGCCAGTGTGTGTCTGCATACTCAGTCGCTCTGTCATGTCCAGCTCTTTGTGACCTCATGGATTGTAGCCTGCCAGGCTCCTCTGTCCTTGAGATTTCCCAGACAAGAATACTGGAATGGGTTGCCAGGTCCTCCTCCAGGGGATCTTCCCGATGCAGGGATCGAACCATATCTCCTGCATCAGCAGGCAGATTCTTTACCACTGAGCCACCCAGGAAGCTGCCAGTACTGGCTGAGTAAAGTTTAAAACTGGAAACCCTGGGGATTCAGAGTCACTTTGAGTTGAGCCATGTAGACTAGTGCACACCAATTGAGCATGAGAGCCAGCAGCTCAATTTAGACTTATAGATGCAAATATAATTAACCCATGACTTTTCAACAGGTTGCTCCTCTTGGGCCTTATTTTGTTGACAACCAGCATTATCCTAATTCAACTGGCATTTTTCTTTTCTTTCCCAAACTCCTTTCTGGACTCCACATATCTTTTTGAGTCTGATCATCTATTCCATTTTCTCTTCTCTAGGAGAAACATGGATATTTCCCTCTGCGAAGCTCCAGAATCAGAGATACTCTGCAAATGATATGTCAAGTGTTATTGTCATGCTGCACATAGATCTCTGGTCTTGAGTGTATGTTAAGAAACACACTTGTCTTTTACTGCTTCTGGCACGATTACAAATTAGCGCTCTTCTAAGGGAAGCCCTAGAGAGCACAAAAATGGGAGTTTTATGAAGAGACTTTGTGATAGGAGATAGCTTGATAAAAAAGATTGAGCACAGGAACTGGGGTCCATTAGCAGCTCCGTTGCTGACTAGCTACAAATATTTGAGCAAACCACTTAGCACTCTCATCCTCAGTCTCCTCATGTAAAATGAGATGTGTAGGGTTAAATAATTTCTGCAATCTCTTCTAAGCCTTAAAACTCTACAACACAGAGAAGAGAAGGAACACTGTTTTGTTAACTCTTTCTCTAGGAAGAGATCCTTCTCACATTCCAGCACCACCTCTTGTTTTCAGACTGGATTTGCAGCAAGTTGGTGGAAGGCCTGTACAGGTTTAATTTCTTCCTCTTGTGGTTTAGTTTCCTCTGGCACATTGTGTCCAGCCTTAATATTTTACACTGTTAGCCATATCATCTTTTATCTTTTATTTATAGTGATCCTCATATTAATTTCTCAATAGCAGCTGATGCGGCAGCAGGGACAAGTCATTGATCTTCCAACATATCCGCTACTCTTACATATCCTGAGGTTGAGGCAGCCTGGGGAGATTGATGGAGCCCTGATACCTGCCCAGGAGCTGGGTATTCCTCATGCATGAAAATCAACCACAGGAAACCGAAATTCAACAATCAGCAGCAATATCAGCCACCTCTCTAATAAATATAACAGGGCATTCTTTAATCATTGAAAAGGGGTGTCTGGGATTCAGTAATGAAAGCACTCCCACACAAGAGTGCCAGTTCAACTCTGGGCTGGCCAGGTGGTAGATTTGGGTAGAGGGAGTGGAAGTGGGGAGGCTGTTTGCAGATACCAGCTTCTCACATGGCAAATATTCTTATTACTTGAGTCTCAAGCAAGTCATGAGTAAGCATATACTCCTTCACTTATGTAAAGCAAAATATTTCTTATGAAATTTTTTTTTTTTAATTCTTCAAGAAAAACAACAGATCCTCCGCAGATCATGTTAATGCCCAATGATGACAAAAGAAATGGCCCATGGAGCTGCATACACTCCACTGGTCACAGAGACCAGGTGAACAGTTGTGCCCAGAGCTCTGAGTCATTTGCAGGCCCTCCGAGGGACAAACCACTAATTGATTTTTAAGGGAAGGTCTCCATTCCTTGACACAGCTAAACAGTGGCTTCTATCAAGCCTCTTTGTGGTCTCAGTTATCCTGAGCTGCTTACCTCTTGCCCCTATCTGCTCCTTAGCTAACCTGTCCTGCTTGAAATCAGTGTTGCAGACTTATTCGATCATCAGCTTTGTGCCTGTCTGGATAAAAACCCATCCACTGAGGCTTGGTACTCTCTTTTACAATCTGTAGCTGGGGAAACACGTACTAAACGGGGAAGCAAAGTTTCGCATGTTAGGCCACACACATGATGCTGAGGAGGCAAGTCAGCAAGAAGTCAACAGGTGGGGCAGATGTGGAACTATGTACAAGCAGAGCGTGCCCATCACTAGCCTGTAAAAATATCCCATTCTCTTGGTTATTACTCAGCATGCATACTACATAGACACACATATTACCTCTGCATTTAAAAAAAATAAAAGAATGACTAATAATGTCCTCCAGCGATAAACTGGCGTGTCAAGCTGCTCAGAAATTTCAGGCACAGAATTGCCAGAAACAATTTACTTCTAACAAACTGTGTTATGAAGATTTGGAGTATACATGGGGTTTGGGCAATGCAACGATTTTCACAGACAGAACCTCACAAATGTTTGTGCCTGGTGTGTACCTTCTCTTCGTCTGATTAAAAGAAGCTGAGTGGATTCTTTGAGTGTTGAAATCATAATAAGCATATCCAATGACTTTGTCTCATACGGAACCACTGTTTGATATAAACTCACAATAAAAATATATATTTCTTCTAGCAGGTTTGAACACTTTATATGCTTTTGTTCTTTGGATTCTCTTTGCTCCTTGAATTTAAATACAATTTTCCCTTTTGTTATCTAATCAGGCTTTATAGTTATTTATTTTTTGTTACTGTTGTGCTTAGTTGTGTCCAACTCTTTGTGACCCCAAGGACTATAGCCCACTAGACTCCTCTGTCCATGCAATTTCCCAGGCAAGAATACTGGAGTGGGTTGCTATTGCCTTCTCTAGGAGATCTTCCTGACCCCAGGGATCCAACCCATGTCTCCTATGTCTCCCATACTGCAGGCAAATTCTTTACCTGCTGAACTATCAGGGAAGCCCAGCAGTTATTTATCAGTGTTAATAAATAAAAATTCAAGTGGAAACTGGTTCCTCAACAAAATATAAGATATATAAAATGTAATATCATCTTGTACAAAGCATGACAGACTCATTGAAAATGATGAGCATGCTTTATGGATAGCATCTCACCGTGTTATTATTAGCAGTATGGTAGAAACAGGAGTAAGAACAATACAATAGTAATAATGATATTGTGTGTTGCTGCCACACACAGTCATCTTCAAAACATCAGTAAGTACACAGTTTCCCTTGACCTTCAAAAAAATTCTGTACAGTAGACAGGCCTGGTATTCTGATTCCCATTTTGCAGATGAGGAAACTAAATTCCAGTGATATTAACTGATTCACCCAACTAAGGAGACAAAGAGTCAGGCTTTCTAAGTACTAGTCTAGACCCCTCCCCAGGAACTGGTGAGACATAAAGTAATGCACTAATAATCAAAAAAGAAACCAAGAACAAAGCATCCCCAGAACTCTCCTGCTAAGAAGAGTTTGAAAGTAGCTATTGCTACAAGGTAGCTATTGTTACCTAGAACTTATCAGAAACCAAAGAGCTCTGGGGTTCAGTAAAATGTGTCAGTTCAGGAAGTGAAGTGTCAGTTCAGTTCAGTCGCTCAGTCGTGTCCGACTCTTTGCGACCCCATGAATCGTAGCACGCCAGGCCTCCCTGTCCATCACCAACTCCCAGAATTCACTCAGACTCACGTCCATACAGTCAGTGATGCCATCCAGCCATCTCATCCTCTGTTGTCCCCTTCTCCTGCCCCCAGTCCCTCCCAGCATCAGAGTCTTTTCCAATGAGTCAACTCTTCGCATGAGGTGGCCAAAGTACTGGAGTTTCAGCTTTAGCATCATTCCTTCCAAAGAAATCCCAGGGTTGATCTCCTTCAGAATGGACTGGTTGGATCTCCTTGCAGTCCAAGGGACCCTCAAGAGCTTTCTCCAACACCACAGTTCAAAAGCATCAATTCTTCAGTGCTCAGCCTTCTTCACAGGCCAACTCTCACATTCATACATGACCACTGGAAAAACCATAGCCTTGACTAGACGGACCTTAGTCAGCAAAGTAATGTCTCTGCTTTTGAATATACTATCTAGGTTGCTCATAACTTTTCTTCCAAGGAGTAAGCGTCTTTCAATTTCATGGCTGCAATCACCATCTGCAGTGATTTTGGAGCCCCCAAAAATAAAGTCTGACACTAGATAATTACAAAATGGAATCTGTAAAAAGACATAGAATTTGACGTTTGCTTGAAAAATAATTCATATTTGGAGAAGTAAAGGCCAGATATGACTTGAAACTGCTTAAAAATAAAATCCCTAAAGAAGTATCCTGCCTACCTGTGTTTTATAGCCTTAGCTTCAGAGTTTATGTGAACTATTTCTTTGGCTGTTCCCATCTAAAATATTACTTTCTATGAGACAGGAGCACTGCAAATATATGACAATTTTATGGAAGAAGAGTTCTAGAGGATATGGGGTCCATACACAGGAAAATCACTTAATAGTAAGCACATGAATGAGGAATAATAACATGTGGAGGGTCACGATACTTGATGTCAGTCATGAGGAAGGGGGGCTTTTTTGGGTCATAACTC
The DNA here is from genome assembly GCF_032405125.1 of Capricornis sumatraensis. Lineage (NCBI taxonomy): Eukaryota > Metazoa > Chordata > Mammalia > Artiodactyla > Bovidae > Capricornis > Capricornis sumatraensis. Next base: position 1,702,122 of record NC_091091.1, on the reverse strand, counting down.
TCCCTGCTGGTAGACTCTGTAAATTTCTAGGTGCTTGCTCAACACTGGCTTTATGCAGTAAAGTTGAGTCCTGGTGGTGTGGGCGGGGCAGGGGGTGGGGGTGGTGGCGGGCAGAGAGGGAAGTCAGCCCCTTCTTTCCACCTGAGAATCAGGATTATCAGCTGAATGATTTAGGTAGCCAGGGGATTCTACAATAAAAGTTTAACCATGTTAGCAAATCTTTAAAAAAAAGTGACCAATAAAAATATATAAAATGGTTGTGTACACGTGTGCAAACAGTTCAAGCTTACTGCACAAACAATTATCTTTGTTTTTATCTACATGCCCTTAAGATGCAGCCTGATGTTACCAAATGAATAAACCTTAAATATGGCAAAGTAAATCAAGCCATATAGAGGAGACAAAAAAAGGGGCAAGAGACAATACAAATTCGAATAATGAAAAACAAGCTTGATACATCTTTAAAATAGCCAAGAAGTCCCTGAAGAAGAAAACAAATGAAGAAATCCAAGGCAGAACAGCAAGAAAGAGTATTTACCAACACTAAGAATATTAATAAGAACTTGCATCACTGGTTATTTAGGAACTCAGTAAATTTTCTTTGCTTTATCTGCACTAACATAAACCCCAGAACTGCTGAAAAACATGCTTGTCAAACCCTTGCAACAGCTTGGGACTCTGTTATATAAACTTTGGGATACTATTAAACTTGAAGTAGAAAGCCTTTTGAAAATACATGTCCTTATCTGTTCTGGCATATTCATCCCCTGTAGGAGAATTGTGTGATTCAAAGAACATTAAATAGTAAAATTAAAAAAAAAAAAAAAGCAGTTGAGAAAACACAGCACTTCAAAAGGCTTAAATCTGGAAGCATTTCAAATACGAGGTTTAGGATTACTAGTACAGTTTCCTAATCTCATAATTATTTGAGAATGAGGGCACTTTTATGTATCTCTCTGTTTGGAATCACTGGAAATATCAATTAAACATAACAAATTAAGAGACTCTCCCTTGGGATGTGAGATCATCTTATACACATGATGGCCTTCTGCTAGTGGTTAGTGATTCTTTAATCAATCCAGAGAGGTTTCCTAAGCCCAAGAAATTTGGTCAAATGATTTAGGGCTCACTTAGAGATGTTACTATCATTAGAACTACATTTATCTTTGGAAAAAGAGATGATTTATATATATAAGCCATGTTCTTCATAGTGATACCAAGATCTCTGAACTTATAGAGAGAACATCCAATTTTATTCCACTTTTGTTCTTGCTACCCTTTCACAGTCCTTCTGTGCACAAAACATTGAGAAGGCATCTCACCAGAGTCACAGCAGCCATATGCCAACCACTTATCACCAGATACCACTGTTGCCATTGGGTGTAATGGCAACCAAAGACATGTACTACAGCCTCTGATGGGTAATAGTGAGGCTATGATCCTCAAGCATCCTCAGTGAAGCCACAGATGTTCTGGGTACATGTGGGGTAAATTTTATTTTCTCCTTTTCTCTAATATGTTGCTAGAGAGATATCAAAAACTATTGCTGAAATTCAATGAATATGGTTTGATTACTTTTGATTAATGGCACCCCACTCCAGCACTCTTGTCTGGAAAATCCCATGGACGGAGGAGCCTGGAAGGCTGCAGTCCATGGGGTCATGAAGAGCCGGACGCGACTGAGTGACTTCACTTTCACTTTTCACTTTCATGCATTGGAGAAGGAAATGGCAACCTACTCCAGTGTTCTTGCCTGGAGAATCCCGGGGACGGCGGAGCCTGGTGGGCTGCCGTCTATGGGGTCACACAGAGTCAGACACGACTGAAGCGACTTAGCAGTAGCAGTAGCAGCAAGAGTCCCATCTCTTTCAAGAACTGGGATGTATGTTTTGAGGGAGATAAACTATAGAAATATTCAACTGACAGAGATCATAATGGACTTAACTTTTCTGTTCTTTTGTACATTTTTGTTAAGACAGACTTCTGTTCTTGCCTTCTTTAAGGGTTCTATTAAGATAAAATTAACATGATAAACTGCACATACTTAAAGAACACAATTTGACTAAGTTCTGAAATATATATATACATATATATATATACATATACCCATGAAACTGCCAACACAGTCAAAAAAAGGAACACATCCATCACTTGCAAAAGTGTCTCCATACCTCATTCATAATGCCCCTATTTTCTTTCCACATTCCATCCCTCCACTTCCCCAGATGACCACTGATAAGCTTTCTATCGTTATAGAGGTGTTTCCATTTTCTAAAAATTTATATAAATGGATTCACACAGTATCCACTCTTCTGCCTGGCTTCTTATACTCAGTGTAATTATTTTGAAAGTAATCCATATGTTTGTGGATATAATGGGAATATAATAACATTTTGCTGAGTGGTGTTTCATTGTATGAGTATACAATAGTATGTTTATTCATTAACCTGTTGAAGGATGCTTGATGTTGTTACAATTGTACTAAAAATAAAGGTGCTATGAAGATACATGTACAAGTCTTTGTATGAACAAATGCTTTTATTTTTCTTGAATAAATATCTAGTTATAAACAGGCTGGATCATATGATAAGCTCTTACCATCTTTAACTTTCAAAGAAATACACAAACTGATTTCTGAAGTAACTGTACCACTCTCCTGCCAGGCTGGATGAATTGCAAGCTGGAATCAAGACTGCCAAGAGAAATATCAACCATCTCGGATGGTTGCAGATGATATCATTCTAAAGTTAGAAAGTGAAGAAGAACTAAAAAGCCTCTTGATGAGGGTGAAAGAAGAGAGTGAAAAAGCTGGCTTGAAACTTAACATTTAAAAACAAAAACAAAAACCTAAGGTCATGGCATCCGGTCTCATCATTTCACAGCTAATAGAAGGGGAAAAAATAGAAAGAGTAACAGATTTTATTTTTCTGGGCTCCAAAATCCCTGTGGATGGTGACTGCAACTATGAAATTAGAAGATGCTCATTCTTTGGAAGGAAAGCTATGACAAATCTAGACAGCATATTCAAAAGCAGAGACATCATTTTGCTGACAAAGGTCCATATAGTCAAACCTATGGTTTTCCTAGTAGTCATGTACGAATGTGAGAGTTGGACCATAAAGAAGATTGAGCACTAAAGAATTGATTGATTTCATATTGTGGTGCTGGAGAAGACTCTTGAGAGTCCCCTGGTCAGCAAGGAGATCAAACAAGTCAACCCTGAAGGAAATCAATTCTGAATATTCACTGGACAGATTGATGCTGAAGCTGAAGCTCCAATACTTTAGCCACCTGATGCAAAGAGCTAACTCACTGGAAAAGACTCTGATGCTGGAAAAGACTCTGATGCTGGGAAAGACTAAGGGAAAAAGGAGAAGGAGGCAGAGAATGAGATGGTTAGATAGCATCACTGACTCAACAGACATGAATTTGAGCAAACTTCAGGAGATAGTGGAGGACAGAGTAGCCTGTAGTGCTACAGTCCATGGGTTTACAGAGTTGAACACGACTTAGTGACTGAACAACAACAGCAACAACAAGCAGTGTATAAACTTCCAATTTTTACACTGCCTCACCAGCACTTAGTGTGGTTGGACTCTAGTTCAACAGGTGTGCAGTGGTATCTCCTGTGGTTCTTTCCTTTTAGCTACTAATTGATTGCATTGAGCAACTTCATGTGCTTATTTGACATCCATACATCTTGGAAGGATCTCTTTTTAAATATTTTTGCTCATTTTTCTTTCAAAGTTTCTAATTACTGACTTTTGAGTTCTATTGGTGTTACAGATACAAGTTTTTTCAAATTTATAATCTGAAAATGTTTTCTTCCAATCTGTAGCTTTTCTTCAAAGGTGAAACTTAATTTATCAGTTTCTTTTCTTTTATGGATCCTATTTTTGGTGTCATCTCTAGGAAATCTTCGCTTAACCAAGGTCAAACAGATTTTGTCCAAGTTTAACAGATTTATGTTTTGATCTATTGTTAGTTAATTCTTTATACGGTGTGAGGTAGGGATCAAAAGCCATAGTCTTGCATACGGATATCTATGGATATTACCCGTGTACTACATGTTTCCAGTGCCATTTGTCAAGAAGATTATTCTTTCTCTTCTAAACGGGCTTTGCACCTCTTCTGAAAGTTAATTGTCCTATATGTGTGGATATGTTTCTGGGATTGCTTGATTGACCCATGATATCTGCCTTTTGGTTATAATGTATCCTTTTGATGATTTCTTTTCACTTGCTCATTTAAATAGTCTCCCAGTAATAGAGCCTCACCATTTTACTGGACATACTTAGGTATACCTGAAATGCATTTGGTAAGTTGATGGAATTTGCACTAAAACTTGAGTGCAAAATTTCCAAACGTACTTTTGAAATGTTGAGATGAAAAATTATGGATTCTTCAGCCTTCCCAATTCAACCTAATGTATTCTAATCCATCCCAGGAAGCTATTTTTGTACACGTATTGGTCTGTAGAGTCTGGGAAGTATGTGAGTGGTATACGCAGGCTATACTAAAAGAACATTATAGGAGGTGAAGGGAACATTAGATAAAATAGGTGGGAAAATTCTTATGACAACTGTTAAAACATTTCAAGTTTTTTTTTTTTTTTTTAAGATTTCAGTTCAGTTGAGTTTAGTACAGTCGCTCAGTTGTGTCCAAATCTTGGCATCCCCATGAATCGCAGAATGCCAGGGCTCCCTGTCCATCACCAATTCCAGGAGTTCACTCAGACTCATGTCCATCGAGTCAGTGATGCCATCCAACCATCTTATCCTCTGTTGTCCCCTTCTCCTCCTGCCCCGAATCCCTCCCAGCATCAAAGTCTTTTCAAAAGAGTCAACGCTTGGCATGAAGTGGCCAAAGTACTGGAGTTTCAGCTGTAGCATCATTCCTTCCAAAGAACCCCCAGGACTGAGCTCCTTCAGAATGGACTGGTTGGATCTCTTTGCAGTCCAAGGGACTCTCAAGAGTCTTCTCCAACACCACAGTTCAAAAGCATCAATTCTTTGGTGCTCAGCTTTCTTCACCTTCCAATTCTCACATCAATACTCGACTACTGGGAAAACCATAGCCTTGACTAGACGGACCTTTGTTGGCAAAGTAATGTCTCTGCTTTTCAGTATGCTATCTAGGTTGGTCATAACTTTTCTTCCAAGGAGTAAGCATCTTTTAATTTCATGGCTGCAGTCACCATCTGCAGTGATTTTGGAGCCCAAAAATATAAAGTCTGAAACTGTTTCCCCATCTATTTCCCATGAACTGATGGGACCAGATGCCATGATCTTCGTTTTCTGAATGTTGAGCTTTTAGCTTTTTCACTCTCCACTTTCACTTTCATTAAGAGGCTTTTTAGTTCCTCTTCATTTTCTTCCATAAGGGTTGTATCATCTGCATATCTGAGGTTATTGATATTTCTCCCGGTAATCTTGATTCCAGCTTGTGCTTCTTCCAGTCCAGCGTTTCTCATGATGTACTCTGCATAGAAGTTAAATAAGCAGGGTAACAATATACAGCCTTGACGTACTCCTTTTCCTATTTGGAACCAGTCTGTTGTTCCATGTCCAGTTCTAACTGTTGCTTCCTGACCTGCATATAAGTTTCTCAAGAGGCAGGTCAGGTGGTCTGGTATTCCCATCTCTTTCAGAATTTTCCACAGTTTCTTGTGATCCACACAGTCAAAGGCTTTGGCATAGTCAATAAAGCAGAAATACACGTTTTTCTGGAACTCTCTTGCTTTTTCCATGACCCAGCAGATGTTGGCAATTTGATCTCTGGTTCCTTTGCCTCTTCTAAAACCAGCTTTAACGTCTGGAAGTTCATGGTTCACATATTGCTGAAGCCTGGCTTGGAGAATTTTGAGCATTACTTTACTAGCATGTGAGATGAGTGCAATTGTGCAGTATTTTGACCATTCTTTGGCATTGCCTTTCTTTGGGATTGGAATGAAAACTGACCTTTTCCAGTCCTGTGGAAAAGTTTTCCAAATTTGCTGGCATATTGAGTGCAGCACTTTCACAGCATCATCTTTCAGGATTTGAAATAGCTCAACTGGAATTCCATCACCTCCACTAGCTTTGTTCGTAGTGATGCTTCCTAAGGCCCACTTGACTTCACATTCCAAGATGTCTGGCTCTAGATGAGTGATCACATCATCATGATTATCTGGGTGGTGAAGATCTTTCTTGTACAGTTCTTATGTGTATTCTTGCCATCTCTTCTTAATATCTTCTGCTTCTGTTAGGTCCAGACCATTTCTGTCCTTTATCGAGCCCATCTTTGCATAAAATGTACCCTTGCTATCTCTAATTTTCTTGAAGAGATCTCTAGTCTTTCCCATTCTGTGGTCTTCCTCTATTTCTTTGCATTGATTGCTGAAGAAGGCTTTCTTATCTCTTCTTGCTATTCTTTGGAACTCTGCATTCAGATGCTTTTATCTTTCCTTTTCTCCTTTGCTTTTTGCTTCTCTTCTTTTCATAGCTATTTGTAAGGCCTCCCCAGACAGCCATGTTGCTTTTTTGCATTTCTTTTCCATGGGGATGGTCTTGACCCCTGTCTCCTGTACAATGTCATGAACCTCAGTCCATAGTTCCTGAGGCACTCATCTATCAGATCTAGGCCCTTACATCTATTTCTCACTTCCACTGTATAATCATAAGGGATTTGATTTAGGTCATACCTGAATGGTCTAATGATTTTCCCCACTTTCTTCAATTTAAGTCTGAATTTGGCAATAAGGAGTTCATGATCTGAGCCACAGTCAGCTCCTGGTCTTGTTTTTGTTGACTGTATAGAGCTTCTCCATCTTTGGCTGCAAAGAATATAATCAATCTGATTTCGGTGTTGACCATCTGGTGATGTCCATGTGTAGAGTCTTTTCTTGTGTTGTTGGAAGAGGCTGTTTGCTATGACCAGTGCATTTTCTTGGCAAAACTCTGTTAGCCTTTGCCCTGCTTCATTCCGTATTTCAAGGCCAAATTTGCCTGTTACTCCAGGTGTTTCTTGGCTTCCTACTTTTGCATTCCAGTCCCCTATAATGAAAAGGATATCTTTTTTGGGTGTTAGTTCTAAAAGGTCTTGTAGGTCTTCATAAAACCATTCAACTTCAGTTTCTTCAGCATTCCTGGTGGGGGCATAGACTTGGATTACTGTCATATTGAATGATTTGCCTTGGAAATGAACAGAGATCATTCTGCCATTGTTGAGATTGCATCCAAGTACTACATTTCGGACTCTTTTGTTGACCATGATGGCTACTCCATTTCTTCTGAGGGATTCCTGCCCGCAGTAGTAGATATAATGGTCATCTGAGTTAAATTCACCCATTCCAGTCCATTTTAGTTCGCTGACTCCTAGAATGTCGACGTTCACTCTTGCCATCTCTTGTTTGACCACTTCCAATTTGCCTTGCTTCATGGACCTGACATTCCAGGTTCCTATGCAATATTGCTCTTTACAGCATCGGACCTTGCTTCTATCACCAGTCACATCCACAACTGGGTATTGTCTTTGCTTTGGCTCCATTCCTTCATTCTTTCTGGAGTTATTTCTCTACTGATCTACAGTAGCATCTTGGGCACCTAATGACCTGGGGAGTTCCTCTTTCAGTATCCTATCATTTTGCCTTTTCACACTGTTCATGGCGTTTTTCAAGGCAAGAATACTGAAGTTCCTTCTCCAGTGGACCACATTCTGTCAGACCTCTCCACCATGACCTGCCCGTCTTGGGTGGCCCCACGGGCATGGCTTATTTTCATTGAGTTAATCAAGGCTGTGGTCCTAGTGTGATTAGATTGACTAGTTTTCTGTGAGTATGGTTTCAGTGTGTCTGCCCTCTGATGCCCTCTTGCAACACCTACCATCTTACTTGGGTTTCTCTTACCTTGGGTGTGTGGTATCTCTTCACAGCTGCTCCAGCAAAGCGCAGCTGCTGTTCCTTACCTTGGACGACAGGTATCTCCTCACCGCCACTCCTCCTGTCCTTGAACATTGAATAGTGTAAATATTTTTTAATAGTTACATTAAGATAAATAAGCAAATTATTATTAAATGAAACACAAAAAATTTAGAGAACATTTCAACCTGCTTATTTTGCCAGATACAACAAGATACTAGGAATAAAGAGAAGAAATTTCTAGAACCATCGTGTCTTTTGTTTTTCATCACCATAGGGTGATTGGTTGTATTTTATTCAGTGTATTGTACATGTGGGTGTGAATAAGATGGAACTTGTCTCAAAAAGAAATGAGCAAAGAATATACGTTGTCAACTTGTCTAAAACATTTTTCATGGTCTGACTCATTTTCTTTGTATTGGCATTTCAAGATATTTTGATTTTTGTTTTTTTTAATTTGACTATTGTAAAAATCTTGATAAGTTAAGTAAAACCTCATGAGAATAACATAAACAATTGTCATGGAAAGTGAAAAGATGACAATAGCAATCAGCACTGCAGTATTTCTTGTCAGAGTTCTTTATCACTTAGAATAGTCACAAATCCCATATTCATTTGACTTTTTGACCTTTAGTTTTTACTTTGGTGGAAGAATTTCTTTTGAGAAGCAATTTTTTTCTGTTTGCTATTATTTCTTTGCAATTAAGACAATTAATAACCATACTTTGATATGATTATTTTAGAGTGGTATAGGGGAGGATAATTAGGCAACTATTTATGAATCTATGGGTTCAGTGAAGTTTAAAGACTTGATGTTCGAATCTTATGGAATGTAACACCCTTTTCCAGAGGGAAATGAACATATTCACGCACTTATGTCATTTAAAATAAGTCAACACAGGTTCGTAGAGGCACCTCCTATTCTAGGCATGGCCGGGTACAGGGAAGAGGAGCAAGAGATATACCCAATGAAGCCTGAATATACTGAGAATTAAGATGAAAGACTAAGGGGCTTCTCTGGTGGCTCAGTGGTAAAGAATCTGCCTGCCAGTGCAGGGGACCTGGGTTAGATTCCTGTCTGGGAAGATCCCATATGCCATGAAGCAACTAAGCCCCTGAGCCACAACTACTGAGCCTGTGCTCTAGAGACTGGGAACCACAACTACTGAGCCCACACACCACAAGGACTGCAGCCCACACACCCTCAAGCTCATGCTCCACAAGGAGAAAAACCACTGCAGCGAGAAGCCCACGCACTGCACACAGAGAGGAAGCTCTGCTTGCCACAACTAAAGGAAGGCTTGCCCAGCAATGAAGATCCAGTACAGCCAAAATGTAAATGCAATTATGAAAATTTAAAAATTAATGGTAACACAATTTTATAAAAAGATGAAAACCTAAGATGGAAGTGAAAATGTCACCTAGAATTAAGGATACACTTAGGCAGAAAGTGAACATACTGAAAACAGATGCAGAAAATGGTAAAGATTTCACAACAAAATCTATTAGAACTAATAAACTTGGCAGTGTGTTGGCAGAATACAAAATCAGCAAACACACATTACTTGTACTTCTGTTCACTAACAATTAACAATCTAAAGAAGAAATCAGGAGAACAATTCCATTTATAATAGTAACAAAAAAATAAAATATGAATAAACTTAACTAAAGACATGAAAGACTTGCACACTGAAAACTAAAAAATGTTATTGAAAGAAATTAATGAAGACATAAATGGAACGATATCCCATGTTTATGAACTGGAAGACTTAATATGTTAAAATGTCCATATTACACAAAGCTATCAAGAGTTTATTGCAATATCTATCAAAATCCCCTGTTTTTTCAGAAATAGAAGAAATTAGTCTAAAATGTATATGTAACCAAAAAGAACCCTCAATAACCAAAGCAATCTTGAGAAAGAAAAGCAAAGTTGAAGACCTCACTTTTTTTTTTTAATCAAGTTTCCTTGTTATGCTGGGTTAAAAATCTGAAGTCCTTAAATGTCCAGAAAGAATCCTCCCAAATGCATGTTTTAATTCATTCTCAGTGGCAGGGCTTTCAGTGTCTCAGTGGACTGAGGGATCCTTCCATAACTACAGCTTAGACTTCTGTCACTGACATTGCCATGGTCTCCCAGGATCTTGGCTGTTCTATCAGTTTATCAGGTCTTTCATGAACCATGCTTTTAACGATTTTAAAGAGTTACTAAGATTCAATCTGAGATTACAGCATTATGCCCACAATTTAAAAAATCTCAAAACCAAGCCAGTCCCCACTCCTAGAATAATAAAACTAGGCACATTTTCATTCTCAGAATCCAGTACAGAAATTATCAAAGAACATAGCAGAAACTCAGTGGCATTTGAAAGAAAGATAAAGTCTCTCTGATTTTAGCCTCACTAGGATGCCCATTGGTCTGTGCCATTTATCTGAAAGTCCTGACCTGCAAACTTAGAACCAGGAGGACTTTCCTGGCCTAAGGTTGACTGGTCACTATGAACTTGCCATGTGCAATGCACAGCCCTGAGCACCTATCACACATGGACTCTGGAGTTATCCTTCCTCTTTGATGATCTGTTCACACTGCAGTCCTGACCTGATTGTGGGTTCTATCCAGTAACATTATACCTCCAGTTATAATGTGTAGATTCCATGGTCCTATGGTGCCATAGTCATTTTCACAGCCTCTGGCTATGTTACTGCATAGACCAAAGAAGCCTGCCTTTCAGAGAACAGTTCTTTCTCCAACGTAACTGACAAATTCCATGTCAGCTTGGGTCCACATGTAAGGGGATTAACTTGAGCCTATGGTAACCATATATGTCAATGCTGACAAGTTCTATCAAACATACTTTCCTTACAACTAAGTCTTTGTCTCAGTCAAGCCTGCTTGAGAAAAAAACTACCTGAAGAGTAAGCCAAAGTGAGCAGCTGCCTGAGTACTTCCTGCCCTGAAAACTCCTGCCCACCCCAAAGTTGAGAGCCAGGTAAAGTTCTCTTTATACTGAAAACCTTCCAGGTCCCTATTCATTCTGCTCTAGGTATTCGCTCAGCCACCTGCAATTCCCTAGGGCCCCTTTTCTTTATGCCAGACCTTTACTTAAGTGGCTTGACAGAAACAGCCACTCTCCCATGCAATAAACTGCAGCCAACTGCAGAGTCTTATTGTTGGTGTAGTGGGTTGAAGGATGACCGCCAAAAGGATACATTCATGTTCTAATTCTTAACTGTTACCTCACTTGGAAAAAAAGGTCTTTGCAAGTTTCATTAAGGATCTCCAGATGGGATTCCCATCCTGTATTAATCAGATGGGTTCTTAATATGACAATTGCCCTTATTAAACAAGAAGGGCAGAGGGCAATTTGGACCAGATGAAGAGAAGATACAGAAACACAAAGGGAGTGAAAACAGAGACTAAGCGATGTGGCCTCAAGCCAAGGAAGCTACTAACCACCGGAAGCTCAGAGAGACAAGGAGTGGACTCTCCCCTAGACCACCTTTAGGGAGTGTAACCCTATGACACCTTGATATCAGACTTCTGACCTCTAGAACTGTGAGACAGTACATTTTTATTATGTTAAGCCAAGTTTATGCTGATTTGTTACAGCAGGTACTGGAAACTAATACAGCATACATTAAACCTTTTCTAGACTTCAGCAGTTAACTGCTTTTAACTGCATAAGCCAAAGTATTTTCAAATAGTCAAAGGTCCCAACATCCCACCACACGTTAAAGACCAAGGCACAAGACTACCTTACATGGAAGCACCGAAACATTTCCATGTGGACATTTTCCTCTCCAAAACATCTGCTCCTTTCTTTCTATTCAGTGTTTCCAGGTAACACACCAAATGATGCATTTGTGCAAGTACAACAGATACAACACTTAATTACACCTAGGTATAGAGTTAATTAAGAAACAAGATAAAAGAGCGAAGATGGAGGTCAAAATATTCCTGGTACTGACCTAACCCTGGCTTAATTGAATGAAATGATCCCATAACTGAACCCCAGACATTACTAGTCCATAACTGAACTAGTAATACACAGGATGACAGAAACAGAAGACACCAACTCTCACTCTCAAGGGAGAAAACAGAATTAGTTAAGACAAACATGCCCACTTAATTCTTTTCAAGCTTCCTATATAAGTCACTTGATCACCCTCGGGTGGAGTAAGTAAAGCAGCAGGGCTGAAATTATTTAAGATCTCTCTTGACAGGATTGAAACATCAAGATGGGAAAAGACCATTCCGTCACTCTCCACCACCACCACTCCCAGCATTAAAAAATAATAGCCTACATTTACAATGTAAAACAAATCAGAAACTACTTTAGTTCTGATTCACTCTTAGTATTACTAATAGCTCATCAGGAGCCTTGTGCAAAAACATCTTGATTAGTTGCTAATAAAACTCTTTAGAGGCGGAGCCCTCCATATGCCTCAAAGGGAAGATGTAAACCTCCCATACCTCAGGATTTTCTCACCAAAAAGTCACACAATGTCTTTACTATTCCAGGCAAGTATAGCCTAGCCCTACCCTCATTCCTGCTTTACTTGGATTACCAATAAATATCTAAATGGAAATAAAGAGGAGATATCAGGTAGAAATACATAAAATGGTAGGTAAAACAATGTAAGTGGAGTCAAGTACCACCACCATTCATTACAATAGAAGTGAACATTCAGCACCAACAGTAATGATTTTTCCTGTTATACCTGGAAAGTGATGATAAGTCATATGTACCTACCTTTTAAAATTTATTCAGATCTCATTTTTATGTTAACTACTGCATACCAAGTAACATGCTAAGGCTGCATCAATGGGTGAAGAAAAGGTAGTCACTGGCCCCAAGGAATGTTGCCCAGAAGAAGCCCGAGTTACGTAAAACATCCAACTACAATACAGTGTAGCAAGTGCAACAGTCAGGTATGCAAAAGTGTAATGGGAGCAAAAAGGAAAGTGTGACCACAACACTAAACAGAAGACAGCATAACAGAGATAATATGCAAACTGAGTTTTGACAAATGAAGTGGGTTTTCCAGGTGCCCAATAGGGCAGAGGGAATTCTTAGAGGAGGGAAAAGATAGTGAATTGTTCATATAATCCTAAGCAGGGAACAACAGAAGAAATGCTTGGATACAGGCATCACGAATACTTGTATGTTTCATTTTGGCAAAGCCATTCCAATGGAAATTTTGAAGATCAACTATAGATGGGATAAACAGAACTAGTAATTACAGGAGACACTAGAACCAATTTCTACTATAATCTACCAGAAAGAAACAACATTATTTCAATGACAACACGGTATCACAGAAGGGGCTTTTTTTTTTTTTTTTTTTTAGTGTATTAGGTGTCACTTAAAATTTTGACTGCACACTGTACTTGCTTTGGGATCTTGGACGACACTCATAACTTCAGCTAGTCTCAGTATAGTGAGTGTATGTGATTACCTACATCTGTACCTGCAACACAATCTTAATGTAAATTCAAGTTCAGGTCGAAGCCTAGGTTCTCTGTGACTGCTCTGGTGAATTCAAAAGCTCTCTCTCTCTTCTTCATCTGGCTTCTCTATGGAAATATCATGTCTATGACTTCTAGGTGTCTTTTGTTGTCAGTTTTTTAAATTGAAGTATAGTTGATTTATAATGCCATGTTAGTTTTAGGTGTACAGTTCAGTGATTAATTTATATATACGTGCTTTATCAGGTTCTTTTCCATTAATAAGTTATTACAAAATATTGAGTATAGCTCCCTGTGCTATACAATAGATCCTTACAGGTTGTCTGTTCTATGCCTTCTTTGAATTACTGTAGCGCTTGTTGTCTGTATCATTTATAGGTTTCAATCACGTTATGATTGAAAACAAAAAATTTATATTTGCCCATGCCCTGGTCTGTACTTAAAAAATGTGTTCCTTGATTTCATATTCATTGGCTACATTTTAGACACCGTGTTAGCTGGTGGTTCCAGATGTTAGTAAAATACAGACGTTCCTGATCAGAAGGTCACAGTCTTTGTGGGAAAACAAACAAAAATAAACAATCTGTGTCTCAAACAGCTGTGTACTTCCCAAAGAGAACACACCTAGTTGGTACAGTAAATACATGTATCACAGATAAGTGTATCAATAGCTATTTGGTGTTAATAACTTCAAATAACTGCTTTTCTATTTTGAAGAAATAATGACTGTATTTCACCAGGAGCTCAACACCCCTCTGAGACTGAGGGCTTCACTTCCATCCTCCCTCACCACATTGGTTTCTTATATGAAAATATACAAGTGTGTACATACTCTCTATTAAAAGGATTATCTGGCATGAATTTCTGACAGCATGAAGAAAAACTCAAGAGGTTCAGAATTCTAGTTCTGAGATGCATCCAAAAGTTCAGATGCCCTAATTCAACTTGGTTGACTGGAAACCAGAGCTGTAAATCTCACAAGAGCAGATGATCCTTTAAGAATTTCAAAACTTCCTGCTACTAATTAGAAATCCTAGAAGAATAGCTGCTTTTAAAATACACTGATAATATGCTTTACCGCTTGATGTCCAGCAGCCTATGTTTCAGTTAAGTGAGCTTCAGGAAAGAAGGAAACTTGTGGTTTAGTTGCATTTACTTTGGAGCCTCTGGTCAAAACGTCTACTTCTGTGCTCAGCCATGCTCTCATTTTCAAAATAGAGGCAACGCTAAAAACATAGTTACAGAGATGGTGCACAGCTTCATGTGTCATTGTATTCATGTGTTTCAGAATACCAATAACATCGAAGCTACGACTGCAAAGAGGGGGATGTTATTTGGTGTCATCTACATCAACATTCAGAAAACGAAGATCATGGCATCCAGTCCCATCACTTCATGGGAAATAGATGGGGAAACAGTGGAAACAGTGTCAGACTTTATTTTCTTGGGATCCAAAATCACTGCAGATAGTGACTGCAGCCATGAAATTAAAAGACGCTTACTCCTTGGAAGAAAAATTATGTCCAACCTAGATAGTATATTCAAAAGCAGAGACATTACTTTGCCGACTAAGGTCCGTCTAGTCAAGGCTACGGTTTTTCCTGTGGTCGTGTATGGATGTGAGAGTTGGACTGTGAAGAACGCTGAGCACCAAAGAATTGATGCTTTTGAACTGTGGTGCTGGAGGAGACTCTTGAGAGTCCCTTGGACTGCAAGGAGATCCAACCAGTCCATTCTGAAGAAGATCAGCCCTGGCATTTCTTTGGAAGGAATGATGCTAAAGTTGAGACTCCAGTACTTTGGCCACCTCATGCGAAGAGTTGACTCATTGGACAAGACTCTGATGCTGGGAGGGATTGGGGGTAGGAGGAGAAGGGGACGACAGAGGATGAGATGGCTGGATGGCATCACTGACTCGATGGACGTGAGTCTGAGTGAACTCCGGGGACGGTGATGGACAGGGAGCCCTGGCGTGCTGCGATTCATGGGGTAGCAAAGAGTCGGACACGACGGAGCAACTGAACTGAACTGAACTGAATGCAACTCTGTTGAAATAAAAAAAAAGGAAAGGGGTCTAGAATAGCTATAATTTTCCTGAGAACACAATTATTTTATGGTAAATCTGGGACAAGAATTCTGATCTCATCTCTTTGATTCCATTCCATTCTTCTTTCACTGGGATCTGAACAACCAGAGAAATAAATGTGCTGTGTTCTATGTAACTGGTGCAGGACTTGGCAAGATTGGAATTGTAACACTATGTATGAAGAATTATCTGGAAATTCTTAAAACGAAGTGAGATACATCCCAGGTATATAGAACACTATGTTTTATGAAAATTCTGTGGAATGAACTGAACTGGTAACTGAAGTGTGTGTGCTGTGCTGCAGTTTCAAGTAGGTAGGGTGAATTCAGCACGAAATTCATTCAGCTGAATTTCATTCAGCATGAAAATTAACATCCAAACAAACTCTTCATTGCTGAAAGTGTCCAAAGCGGCTAGCTTCATCTTGTCGCTAAGGCATCTGAAAGAATCATGCTAAAGGACTTCTAACCACCCAAAAGTCTCATATCTGACTCAGTAAGTATCATTATACATTATGGGTATTTTTCTGAGTGACAGAGAACAATATCCTGGCTGAACATCCCTCTGCCATGACACAGAGATGATGGTCTCAAGCTATCTTGAAGATGTTGGAGCCCACTTTATCCATTGCTAATATTAACAGAGGACAAAACTTAACATCCTCTTTGCTCTGTATTTGTTAAATCACTTCTTGCCCTCATTAAAATGGACGGCCCATAATTGAGTCTGTAGTATGTCTATCATTGGAAGCTGAACACATGTTTGTTGGTTTTATTAACGTCACAGGTTTCTGCTGCTGCTACTGCTGCCAAGTTGCTTCAGTCGTGTCCGACTCTGTGCAACCCCACAGACGGCAGCCCACCAGGCTCCCCCGTCCCTGGGATTCTCCAGGCAAGAACACTGGAGTGGGTTTCCATTTCCTTCTCCAATACATGAAAGTGAAGAGTGAAAGTGAAGTCGCTCAGTCGTGTCCGACTCTTGGTAACCCCATGGACTGCAGCCTACCAGGCTCCTCCGTCCATGGGATTTTCCAGGCAAGAGTACTGGAGTGGGGTGCCATTGCCTTCTCCGCACAGGTTTCTAGGGAGTGTCTACTCAAAAGCTAGTTTGGTTTCACAGTTGCAAAAAAATTATGATATAATTTTGAACAAATTAAGCTCATTATAAAGGAAAGATACTGATACTTACTATAACCCTGTCCTTGAGAGGCTCTTGTAAAACACTAAATAAAGTAATAGAGTCATGCACACATGCATGGATTTTCAGTGATATCTGTGCACACTTAAAAAGAACTCTACACAATATATTCTAAAAATCTTGATGCTGTGTGTCCCTAGTTCCCAGCTCTCTCATTAAAACTATCTAAATTAACAAGACCTTCTCTATTAGGATAGCTATCAGAGTATTCCAAATTCTACTTCTTGTAGTACCCTGTCCCAATCATTTGTCTTCCTCTTTTCATTAGACCTCATCCAGAAGCCCTGGAGATTTGTTCATTAATTTATGTACATATTTAGTTATGTGGCCAATTTCTTAATCCCTTATCAAATTTCAGGCACCATTCTTCAGAATGTTTTATAGGTTGATGACACAGCAGTAATCAACACAGATGAATATACCCTCTCTTCAATTGAGGAGGCAGACAAAAATATACAAGCAAATATAAAAATATATCAATATGTAAATAAAAATTAAATAGATGCATAGAATAACTAGTATATCAGGTAAGTGCTAGAGAAAAAATGGAAAGCATGGTAGGGAGATGGAGATGGCTGATAGAAGGTACCTGCCACTTGAAATTAAGTAATAAATGAAGGCTTTATGGGGGAGATAAAATTTATCAAGGAATTTAAGGTGGTTGTGGAAGGGAGCAAGGTGCATATCTGGGGAATGAATATTACCAGCAGAGAGAACAGTCAGATGGAAAGAGAAGGAGGCAAGAATGTGCCTAGAGTATTCAAGGAACAGAAAGGATGTCCGTTTGTGGGAAATAGAGTAAGCAAAGTAGAGAGGAGAAGGAACAAGTCAGGGAAGAAACAGAGGCCCAGATTTCTAGGCCTACCTATGGAGGCACTCTGAGGACTTTGCTTTCTGCTTGCAGTAAGCCACTGAAGAGATCTGAGCAATACAATCTGATTTATGTTTTAACAGGATCTCTCTGAATGCCCTGTTGATTAGAAGCAGCAAGAGAGTAAGGACAAGCTCCGGAAGACTAAGAGTTGATTCAAAGACATGATTTACTAAAAAAATGCACCTCTTACTCAGTGACAATGGAGAGCAGGGACTGGCAAATAATTGCTCACAAATCATTGTGAGCTCAGCCCGTCTTTTGATGACGGGTGAGCTAATACTGAGCCTTACATTTTGAAAGCCTGCTGAAGAAAGAGGAGGAGAAGAAGCTACAGAAACTGTATACGGCCCAACAAGTCTAAGATATATACTTAAAAATCTGGAAAATGTTTTCCAACACCTGATGTAAGGTATCTGGCTGGTAGTAGGTCCACAACAAAATAGGGAGGAGAAGTACATGAGTGAATGAGCTGCTGAAAATATTGTAAAGTGACAGGTATCAAGAAACATTTACGGCTTCACCCTTAACCTTCAGAAATGATGTTATTTTCATTGAGCTGTTGAAAAATATAATCTAACTTTCAAAACAACAAATCAGAAAGCATCGTCTCACACAAGCAAGGTCATAAATCACTGCCAAGGAAAACTGAAGTAGCAACAAATCAATTGCAAAATCATTTTTATGGACTTTTAAACCTTAGAGAGCATTTGTGTGTTCATTATCTAATGTAATCCTCAAATAAATTCCATGAAATAGTTATTATTTTCCCATTAGAAATTAGAAGAAGGCAATGGCAACCTGCTCCTGTACTCTTGTCTGGGAAATCCCATGGACAGAGAAGTTTGGTGGGCTACAGTCCATGGGGTCGCAAGGAGTCAGACATGACTGAGCGACTTCACTTTCACTTTTCACTTTCGTGCACTGAAGAAGGAAATGGCAACCCACTCCAGTATTCTTGCCTGGAGAATCCCAGGGACGGAGGAACCTGGTGGGCTGCCGGCTATGGGGTTGCACAGAGTTGGTACACAACTGACGCAACTCAGCAGCAGCAGCAGCATTAGAAATTACCACATATTAAGTCCTTAGTGATTACCCCAGAAAAGCTGAAATCTTGAGTTGTTACACCTATTAATGTCAAGGGCTTTTTTGGTTTTTTTTTCCTATGGGAAGGTTGGATGCTAAAACTGACCAGGATTTTCAGCTCAAGATGGCAGACTAGGAAATATATTTACTTTCTATTCCTTCTCAAACCATTTTTAAATAAAAGTGTAGAAATATCCAAGTTAATAAGCCAATAAAAGCCAAGATGTTGTGGAAGTCATCAACTACAGAAAGATTTCAACATATTTCTAGAAGGCAAAAAATGAAACAGAGTGATGAATAAAATAATTAAGGAAAGAGTGTCCTAAGAAGGGTCTGCACAAAGCCAGTCAGCTTTTGGTGAGTTCTGGTTTTAGTAAAGGGCAAGGAAAGACGAGGAGCTGAAAAACAAGGAAATTAGAGTTATTTTAGGGAAAAAAGTTACTTGAATGAGCTCCAGAGAACATTCAGCCTGATGCCATATTAATTCATGGATTACAATGGATTGTTGGTAAGCAAGACAAGAAAGCAAGGAAGAAACAAAAATCAAGAGATTGTTCCTTACTGAACTTCTCAAACAAGATCAAGGAATTATGGTTAAATGCCACGGCTGTAAATCATTTCTGCTCCTAGAGAGGTCAGGTAGAGCTTATGATATTTCTCGCTTTTTTCAGACATAATTTAGGTCTGAGAAAAAGCTTTTGTGTCCTCCAATCTCAAATCTGATTGGGGATGGAAGTCCAAATTTGCTCTGACATACTATAAAAAGAATCTGAAGAGCAGAGGGCAAAACTAATGTATAATATATGAATTATGTCCAGTGTTATTTTAAATAGATTTTAAACTAAAATATATAAATAAAGTTTCACTGATCAATACAGTTCTGGGTTCTGAAACCTCTACATGTCACATGCCTGATGTGTAACACACAATGTCAGCCAAGGAGAAAGAAAACACTCCAGTGAAGTAAGCCAAAGAAACAAGATTCAAACTCAATCAAGCCATGTTAGACTAGGGTTTTGAAGTTCTTTCCTATTATTTTGAAGCTTCTACCTTGTGAATAATAACATCTTTCCCTTGTCCTAGACACCCAAGAGTGTGTCTTCTCTCCTGGGCATAAGAATCTCTAGAATTATACACAGTAGTAAAGACTGGCCCAAGCTGACATGCTCACAGTGACCAAATTGTGCTGACTATTTTAATCTGACACAGGGCTCCACTATGAAGCTGCAATAAATGATGTATTTGCTTTCTAGACATGAATGAGTTGCCTTACTGAACATACTCCAGGAAGGCCATCCATAGAAACTGGCTCCTAATCCATACAGAATAATTCACTGGTAAATTTCTTTCAGGAAAGCCCACGATTTATCTAGACTACGATCTTTACATATCTGGATCCTTCAAACTAGACTAAAGGGAAAACTTCCGCTGGTGCTATGCTGACAACTGGTGGTCCCTAACCTGCATCTTCTGAGATCAGAACCCAGTGCAGTAGGCAATCAGTTCACGAACTGAGCAAAAGAAAACCTTCTACAGGGTAGGATATAGGCTCATTATAGGTATGACACTTAGGGCTAAGTGCCACAAGGAGTACAAAAAAAGAACAACAACACATGAAGCATGTATGACAAGGAGGCACCACAGCCCAGAGCAGGCTTGGTTCAAATCCTGGCTAAGCCATTACCATCTGCACACCCTGAAGAACAGTCGAAAGTTTAACTGCTGTACCAAATTTCTAAAAGAAGTGAAAAGAGCCTTACCTGCCAGGAAGGGTTCCCTGCCGGCTGGAGATGGTGGCAGAGCAGCAGCAGTGGAGAAGGTGCTCCTGGCTCCAGGCTTCACAGTGAAGCTGGGAAGGTCCCCATAGGTGCCAGAACGCCCTCCGACGGCGTTGGCGGCTCCTGCACTCAGCTTTGCACAGGCCTCTGAGACCCAGGCAGGGAAGGGCTGGCCGACACAAATGCAGGCACCAAGGTGGCTGCACGATGAGGTGCTAGACAGGATGACCTCTGGAGGAGAAGGCCGCCACAGTCCTGAGCAGTCTCTGAATGGTGGCCCATCTGGTGCCAAACACCTGCCACCCCCAGTGGGAAGTCTAGGCTGCTAGAGAGCTCAGGAGAGGTCATGCGCTGGGGCCCCGCCCTGTGCCCCACCCTGTGCCCCGCCCTGTGCCCCGCCCTTTGCCACCTGCAGGCGCACAGCACAGTTTCTCTGTGATGCCTATACCATGGACGCATCACAAGCGCCCGGCTGAGGAGTCCTCCCTCCAGTGCGTGTTTGACCACGAGAGGAGTCAGAAGCTAGGGAGACGCTCTCCCAGTTTCACACTCTATTCTCAGGGCGTTTGGCGCACAATCTGTCCTATATGGGCAATTTCCTGTGTAAATTTGTTTCCAGGCTCTGCCGCCGGCACCCGCCGGGCCGTCGCTCGCTGGTTTTGCCCTCTCGGGATGCCATCACATCCGGCCGGGGCCACCCCGCTGCTCCAGCTTCTGCTTTCCACCCTGTTCACAGGCTGCACCAGCATCAACTGCCTTTATCATCCAGCTTTGACATCGCGCCAAGAAGGCGGTACCCCATCCAGCAGGCTGGGTACTCCTCTGTGGGCATCGTACCCCTGGTGAACTTGAGGAACTCACGGAAGAAGAAGCCCATCTTGTCCACTCGTAATTCCATGATGTTCGGACCTTCGAGAACCATCAGAATTCCTCCACCTGGGCGCAAAATTACTCTCCTGCGTTCACTACCTGAGCTACCTGCCCAGGTAGTTGAGGTTGGGAAGCCGGTACCAACCAGTCACCTCCCGCTTCCTTGCGCAAAGGAGAGTGAGGCGATGGTCCAAGAAGAGCCCAGGGAAGGCATGACAGAGGAGGAAGGTCACACAGAGGCTGAAGGAGAGGACAATGGGAAGATAAGTCCATACTGCAACAGGGATATGACAATGACACCCAGGCCCCAGGAGACCAGCGGGGTCCTCACGTCCCTCCAGTGCAGTCCTGAGCCTGCAAACTGCCTTCCGGTGCACCCAGAAAGCAACATCAATGAGGAAGCCCAGGTGCCTCGGATGAACTCTTCCTCCGAAAGCCCCGCCATCTGCTTAGACGGCACTGCTGGAGACCGCCAGCCTCCCTCGCAGCCTGGCCCCCTGGCCACGGTGCTCTCTGCCCCAAGTCCGTGCTGCAACCTGCTGCCCGACAGGCCAATAGAAGTGCGGGGTGAAGACCTCACCCCCAGCTCCCCAGAGTCGCTGATGTCTGGGAAGGCGCTGCGGCATGAACAACCTTCAGACACCCCACGGAGCAGCTCTTCTCCCCTGGGATCTGCCCGCAGTAGGCACCCCCTCAAGCGGAAGACACCCATGCCGCAGTTTCTGCCCCTGCCGCCACTGCTGCCGCCACTGCCACCACCGCTGCCTCTGCCGTGGGGTCGCAGTGACCTTCCTCCGCCTCGGAAGCTTCCAGGCATGACTCTCGCCAAAGCCTCGGGCACCCTGAAACAAAACATGCAGCGTCAGCGGAACAAAATCCTGAAGGACGCAAGGAAGGCCATGCGACGCCGCAGTGCCCCTCCGCCTGCCCCAGGGACCACAGGCTCCCCGGTCAGTCACATTTTGCAGGTCCCTCCTACCACCACCCACTTGGCCGACCTGTCCTCCAGATTCCCCAATCCGGCTGGCCTTCCACCTTGCCCGACACCTTATATGGGTCAGGAGGCAAGAAACACAGCCCCCGTGATCTCTCATTCTGTTGCTGCAGGTTCTCTTCTTCCTCCAGTTTCCAATCTCACTGTGGGAATTACCCGTAAGGAGGATAAAGGCATTCAGTGTTCACTCGGAGCAACACCACCTTCTATTTCTGACCTCTCCATAACTCTGAGCACCCTAACCCTCTCCTCCCAGCCACCCTCCAACCAAAATTGATCCCCAACACCCATGTGTGTAGATTCTCCCCCTCCCACCACTCCCCATTCTAACTGAGCAGCCCCTCACTTCTGCTGCAGCCTCTCTTGCCACCCCAGTCATGCCATCTGCAAGTGTGCCCTCCTTCAGATTCGGGCATCACTGACACAGACACTACTCCCCCTTCCCCAGCCCCACTATCAAGGACTCCTGCCGGTGTCTTCCCCATCCCTCCATCTAGGGTTCTGGCTGCTTCTCCCCTGGGCCCCCATCTACGGCTTTGGGCCCTGTCTTCCCGCCCCCCCCCCCCCCCCCCCCCGCCCAGGGCTTTGGCTGTTTCCCTCAATCCCCAAATCCTGCCTCAACCAGCCCCCCAACTATGGCTTCAGCTCCTGTTTCCCCCAACCTCTCATCTATGGCTTCAGCTCCTGTTTCCCCCAGCCCCCCACCTATGACTTCAGTTCCTGGTTTTCCCAGCCCCCCACCTATGGCTTCAGCAGTTATCTATGCTCCAGCAGATAGCATCTCTACAGATGTCAAACCAGTCTTTGACACTGATGCTATGCACACAACACCTCCTCCTCAGACTGTTATTGTTCAGTCTACCTCTGACTCCAAGAAGAACCATTACCCATATCACATGGCTGTTCTTGGTTCTGAGAACACAGCACCCAGTGGTGGCAATGCCTGGACCCAAGCCTCAACTTATTTACCTGTGGATTTGGTCAACAGAGGCACCCATGTTTCAAGTGAAGCCTGAAACCCAGAAGCTTGGACCCAGAACTCACCATTCAGCCCACATCTGGGGCCAACAGTAGGAAGAAGCCTACCAAGTCTATTCCACTGGGAAACCCATTAGCCCTAGAACAAGATAGAAAGCTAACTTCTTCAGCAGTCCAGACACCCAGAGGAAGCATAGTGGATTCAGGCTTGCCAGACCCCCTGTCTGCCACCAGCACCATCAGCATGCAGCCGGCCTTTGTCTACAACTCAGGTGTTTCCCCAGGGATGTATCTGCTACTGCTGGTTTTGGAGCGGATACCACAGTGCCTGGTCCTGGTGCCCAGTACTGGAGACAGTAGCTTGCTGTCTGGTAGTACCGTATCAGGCCCACTGTTGATGGGACCTGCAGCCTCTATGGGAGGCTTGTGGGAGTTTTGAGGCTGGTGTGAATGCCCTAGGCCTCAATTATTCAGAAGCATCTGGCCCACCTAACTTTTGGACAGAACTGTGTGGGGCACCCAGCACCACGTGTGTTCCTACTGTGGGCCAGGCCACCTGGGAGTCATCTCACTGCAGCACGGCTGCTGCAGTAGGAAGGGCAGGCCACCATCCCAGCATCCGGGCACATATCTGCTTTCAACTTGAAGCCAAATGCCTGGGTTCTACCTGAGCTGAATCCAGGTGGTAGAGTGATGGCAGGGGACACCACCATCCTTAGGGTTAGAGGTCGGGGTGTGACCACTTGCCATCGCTGCACCCAGGACCCACACGAGTGTAGAAAATCTACAGTTACAAATCCCATCACCATGGAGAAGAAATTTGTGTTAAGGGACAAGTCAATTTCCACTTTCCACCAGAGCAACAATGCATCCATTGGATTTGCAAGTGTGAGACCCACCCCTGGCTTGGAACCCACCTGTCCAAGATGCAAGTGGTGGTGGTATAGGAGGGAACAACATCATTCCCAGGACTGGAGGACCTGGTATCCACACTTCCCATCAGTACAACTGGGGCCCACCTGGCCAATACACCATGGGTGGAATACATGGGAGGCGCAACATTTCATCTAGGATGGGAGGCCCCAGTGTCAACACCTGCCATTGGACTTGGAACTCATATATGCAAAGCACAGAGGGGGTGTTGGGGGACAGCACCACACCTGCTATGACTGGGTACACTTCTGGTGTTCCACTCACACAAAGCACCCAGGCCTCCCCAGCCCAAACCCACACAGCACGACGGGGGATAGCACCATATATATTTAGAGAGGAACTTCTATGCTCAGAACACCTGGGACCCCAACTCAGGGCACCCCTCTGACTTTGGAGGAGCACAGTGTTGTGTTTAGTGGCTCCTGGTCAGGGAAGCTGCGTCTGTGCTCTGGGTCTGGTACTTTCATCACCTGCCTGGGATTTCACTGGAGCATTAGCGAACTTCTTTCTTCTCTGAAGTAACTCAACAAATAAAGAGCATATCTTGTTCTGCAGATCCTGTGCAACGATGGACGGGCTTTGCTGGAAAACGACTCTACCCACTTAAGTGAAACTGTTAACCTGTTTCCTTCCTACCACGAGCCAAAGGACCACACTCTCAGCGGTGTGCAGGAGTACGTGTGTGGTGTATGTGCATGGGTGAGGAATGTCGGTGTAAGTGTGCTGCAAGGTGAGAAACACATGAGCCCAGTGCAAAAGTACATACCAGACTTGAGAAGTTGCATTTGGAGGATGGAAAATAACCTGCATGTATCATCCACTGTGACATCCCTGGTTTGACTGTAAACTTGGCCAACCCAAACTTCTGGCTATTTTCCCTACACTTGGAACTGGCAGAGTGCCCACTGCTATCTTTAGCTGCTTCCTCTCCCCCTAGCCATTTGCCTCAATGGGCTCTCATCTTTCCCAGATTCATGTACAAATATGTATATATGTAATTTATATATATATATAAAACTTATTCTTGTTAATCTACTACAGTTTATGTGTCTTTACTCATTGATATATATGAGTCATGATGCGTTGAGGGAGACTTGAGGTTGCAAAATTTTCTGGGTCCCAGTGACTGGGTTGTGGAGTGAGGCACACATCATGACCATGTGTGCTGACTCCTGAAATCTGCTTTGAGTGTAAGGAGTGACAGTCCAGGAAGAACTAAGGTCCAGAGGAGGCAGAGACAGGGCAACTCCTCCTTACTTCTCTCTACATCTCTCTCTCCCCAACCCCTACCACCCCACACTACTCGAACCACACTAAAGGCTAGATAATCCCTGATGTGTGAAGAGGAAACACACTTTATGGTTTGAGTTTTTGAAAATGTTTAAATGTCTCTTTTGTGCATCTTTTTTATCCAGCTGAGACTTAGGCCAGTCATCTTTGTGCATTCCCACTTCACCCGGAGAGGATGGATTTTGGATCCAGGTTCATGTGTCTGGTGAAACAAAGGAAGAATCCATGCCTGCTCTGTAATTGTTGAAAGTTTAAGTTTATTTCAAGTTTATCATACTGCTTAAAGTATCAGAAAGTTTCTCTTCAATAACTGGCTTGGCTCTGAGATAGGCTGCTAAAATACCAAACAGAAGAGTTACAACTGTGTCCAGTTCTTGCAGACCCTAGAGTTCTGCTGGGCCTCTATTAGGTTCAATGAAAGCAAAATTCCTGACTCTGTGTAGCCTATCTTTTAGTCAGAGGGGAGAACAGAAATCAATGTAAATTATCTGACAAGTTGTTGTTGTGGTTTAGGCACTAAGTTTTGTCAGATTCTTTGCAACCCCAGGGACTGTAGCCCACCTGTAGGCTCCTCTGTCCACAGGATTTCCCAGGCAAGAATACTGGAATGGGTTGCCATTTCCTTCTCCAGGGGCTCTTCCTGACCCAGATATCGGACTAGGTCTCCTGCATTACAGGTGGATTCTTTACTGACTGACTCACCAGGGAAGCCTAGTAACAAACGCAATAGAGATTAAGCAGTATATGGGAAATTGACCTTGTGGGCAGAGAAACAAGGTTTTCAAGTTAAACAGTAGACAGGAGAAGTCTTACTGGGAAGGCTCAATGTGAACAGTGTAGAGGGAGGCAACTGAATCAGATATACGAGGAAGAAGACTTCCAGATAATGGGAATAACCTCTCCAAGGCCCAGAAGGATACCAGTGTCCTCAGGGAAAAGCTAGTAAATAATGTGGCTGGAATAGAGTCAGAAAGTGAAGGGAGAAGGAAAGGAGGATGGAGAAGAAGTGGACTGAACTGTGGCGTCATCATTTACTGATTGTGTGATCCCAAAGTTAATTCAACCTTCAAGTGTTTCAGTGAAATCAGTGATTTTCCTATGGCCAATTTACCTCACACGAGTTTGAGAAGGATAAAATAACACAGGGAAATGAATTATAAGCCACTATTATTATTCTACACAGAAAGACAGATAGAAACAGATATAGAGAGTTAAGACTGAATTCTTTTGTCCCCCTCCACAGATTCATATACTGAAGCTCTATCCCCTTATGTGTGATGCAATTAGGAAACGGAGTTTTTAGGAGGTAACTAGGTTTAGCAGAGGCCATGAAGGTAGAGCTGGGATTAGCTCTTATAAGAAACAGAAAAAAACACTAGAGCTTTCTCTCTCCACCATGTGAGGAGGACACAGCAGAAGATGGCCATCTACAAGCCAAAAATGAAGGACTCACCTGGAAGCAGATCTGCCTTGATCTTAGACTTCCCAGGAGTGTGAAACGTCTGTTGTTTAAGCCCCCTAGTCTATGCTATATTGTTATAGCAGCCTGAGCAGACTAATACAGGTAGGTGAGTAGGGAAAGGATGATTGACAGATACATAGATGGAGATAGAGCACGCATATGTATACTTAATGAATCACTTCAAAGGTCTTCACCAGGCAATTCAAATAGGAGATTCCCATTTTAAAGGAAGCAAAAAAGTGCTTGCGTTCATGAAGTATACAGATGGAAAAATATGGTAACTCCAGCCTAAAAATGCACAGCACTGAGCCTAATGCAATATTTCTGAGATTAGTCCCACAAAAACAAAGAACACCATCACAGAGAGCCCGACAGCCTCCTCCCGGCACCCTGCCGCCTGGTTCATTTACTCTAAGTTGTTTGTGACAACTCCAGAGGATCAAAGCTTCTGCTCCCTGACTTTAGAGACTCTCCTTCCCTTTGTTGTCAGGACGGCCTCCCAGAAGCAGGGCTGAAATCCAGTTTGCTTGTAATAGTTCCACACCTTCTCTCGGCCTTGCTGGCAATATTACCAGGAACAATTTTTAAATTTTAAAATTTATACTGCTTTTCATTAAAAAAAAAGAACCTTCAAAGCTGAAAAGAACAATTCTAATAAGCCAAGCACTTAACAAATGTATGAGATGTAAAGATGACTTTGAATTTCACGTTTTAATGCATTTACACCGTTGAAGCTATTTCTAAACAAATAGAAATATTTTTATGAAAATAATATGTGGACATGATAGCATTTCAAATACAGAAATTCAACTTTTCTAACCCCAGTTCCCCTCTCCAGAGACAGTTTTTGGCCACATGAATGTTACCCCCATAATTCTAAACGTTGTGTTCATCTGCTGTATCCATTGTAGATCGATTTTAGCACCCTAACATGAGGCAGGAAGATAAACCCCTACCCTCACTACTTCTCATCCCTCTTCCTTTCAATACATCGTATTCATTTCATTATTTACGCCGCTTCTCTTCCGTAATGCCATGCCATTTTTGCTGGCTTTTACCGAAGGGAGAAGTGGTAGCACAGTGGCTAAAAGCCTTGGTTCTGGAGATGGACCACTTGGCTTGGAAGCTTTGTTCTTCAGGTTGTTAGCTCTGCAATCCTGAGCAATTTACTCAACCTTCCTGGGCCTCTGTTTCCTCACCTGTACAATGAGGAAATGGATGATCACCACCACTGCATGGAGTTGCCCGTGAGGATGCAAATAATAACACATTTGCAGCCTTCAATGTCCAACACACGGAAGCTCTCAGGAAATACTAGCTATAGTACATAGCTACAGGATTCCCTTTCACTCTAATCCCGTCCTTTTCTTTATGCCTGTGACTGCTTGTGCCCCCAGTTCTGTCTTTCCCCTTGTACAACTCACCTTTGGTCAATAGCATGTTTGCTTTTTGGACCTGTGATGATTAATATTTACAATTTGTTATGCAATCACAACACAGTGTCCTGTGTTTTATTTACAGGTGGATGCTATGGGTTGAAAACCAGTAAGTTAAATGAACCAAGTTCTGCTCAGTCCTGGGGACAACAGTATGGGAGAACTGTATTTTCCTCTCCGTAGGCATGATGCTCCTACTTCTGTCTCTAACATCAACTGTTTAAACTGATGCTGTATTTCAGTTTGCTTTTCCCTTCAACTGCTATTTGCTCACTAAATTTCATTACTTTTCCTAAAATTTGACCCACCTTCTTTTGTTCTCCTTGCACCATTTTCCCAGAATAAACTATTTTTTAAATGTTCAAACTGAACACTGTTTCCTTGCCTGGATCCCCTCCTTTTTCAGAACACTTGTCCCTCCTCCTCCTCAGTTTGGAAGCTGTAAGACCAAAGTAAGGATAAGATCCTGAAAGAAAAGAGACCAAATTGCTTTCAGGTTAGACTGGAAATAATGACTAGTTACTAATCATGAAAACTGCATAATTCTGGCCCCACCACTCTTAATTTCCTTGCTTTGTGGAAGAGTTAACAGTCTGGATTTCAACAGTACTTCAGGTAATTATGAGCCAGGTAGTCCTTATTCTATATCGTGCCCAATACTGGTCTAGGCCACAAGTGAGATCTCACCTAGGGCCTCTTCTGTTTCTTAAGATTAGACATTTTGTGTGGGACTTCAGGCTAAAACTCTAGTTATTACTAAGCAGGGCATTTTCCCTGCATATATCTCTTAAGAATTAGAAGGTGGCTTGTGGAAGATTTGAGAATTTCAGACTCAAGGATGCATGTCTTCCTTGCGCTAAATATTTTCTTCTTAGAGATCCAGAAACAGCCCTTGACTGTGAGGAGCCCACCCAGGCCCTCCCTGAACCAGTCACTGCCGTGTACCCAGGGTGATGGGATGCAATGGGCTGCCTGAGCAGCAGTTCATCCTTTGCCTGAGACAGAGCTAGGCGTGGTCCTCTCAGCAGTCCCAGGACAGGAGTGTTGCCCAGATGCCCGTTTCAGGCTCAGAGAATGGCACAGGTGCTAAGTGTTGAGCCATAATATAGATCTCCTGTATTTGTCCATGGTTGGAAGGCTGGGAGAGACAGGAAAACAAAACAAACTTGAAAAGCAAAGCCAGTCTTGAAAAGCTGTCTCTCTGATGTAAATGGTACCTTTGTCTTAAATTCACACTAAGCTGGAGATCATACACCTTTGTTTTTCAAATTGGCAGATAATTGTTTTACAATGTTGTGTTGGTTTATGCCATACAACAAAGCAAATCAGTCATAATTATATATATATATATATATATATATATATAATTGAGCCTACCTCGGCCCTCCCGTCACACCCCTCTAGGTCATCGGACAGCACCAGGTTGGGCTCTCCGTGTTACACAGCAGCTTCCCACTAGCTTGCTATTTTACACATGATAGTGTTTATATGTCAGTGCTACTTTGTAATGACATGGATGGACCCAGACACTTTCTTAGAAGTAGGTGTACAGAAGATGGAGGACAAATGGAAGTTTATGTCCAAAGAGATGGGGATTTGTGTGTGGGGGGGGCGGTGGGGGACAGTGAGGTAAAAGGTGCAGAACATAAGCTCTATTTCTAATTTGCTACTGGACTAGCCCAGGCTGTTGTACAGAAATTTGGAAACACTAAACGTGGTGAAATAGCCACATGGACAATTGTTCAAAAATATTTTTCTGTTCCCCTTGAAACAGAATGATTTTATTGATTTCATCAAATACATACCTCAAAGTTATGACAGAAAGTTGAGTAAGTTATGTGCTTGGAATTGCATTTATTATTATTACCAAGCACAATTACAGTGCTTACACTGTAACAAGTACTATTTTAAGTGCTTAGCAAATATTAAACTAATTTAATCCTCACAATTGCAATCTTGGGTACGTATTATTTATAATACTTTTTTTTGTATTTTAGTATTATTATACTATTTTATTATTTTACTATCTTTAGTATTATTATAATATTATGTATTGTTTTGAAACTGAGGCTCAGAGAGGTTAAAGAGCCTGTCCAATGTCATATAGTAAGTAGATGGCAAAAAACCCAGGATTAAAACCAAACCATCTATACATTCATCACTTGGCCATGTCACCTGATTATGAGTTGTGTTTAAAGAAGGGACTAAAATGACAAGGCTCAACTAAAAGGAAAAGGTAGAAATGAGAAAAATGAGTGATCCCAGAAGCTAGGGGGGATTTAGGCTCAGGAATTTCTGGTGATGAGGTTCTGGAACTAAAAACAAGAACTTACTGGGAATATTAATTTGGGGTAGTATCTGAATCCATTGAGAAATGACTTTGTTTTCTTTAAAATTTATAAAGACCAGTTGGATGAAGAGTCATGAAGGAAAGGAAAAGAATAAGGTGACTTAAGTAACATCTTAAGTGACCTCTTCCCTCTAATTAGGGCTTCCTGGGTAGCTCAGTTGGTAAACAAACTGACTGCAATGCAGGAGACCCCAGTTCGATTCCTGGGTTAGAAAGATCCCCTGAAGAAAGGAGCCAGACTACCCACCCCAGTACTCATGGGCTTCCCTGGTGGCTTAGTTGGTAAATAATCCATCTGCAATGTAGGATACCTGGGTTCGATCCCTTGGTTGGGAAGATGCCCCTGGAGCAAGGCATGGCAACCCACTTCAGTATTCTTGCCTGGAGGATCCCCATGGACAGAGGTGCCTCGGGGGGTACAGTCCATGGGATCACAAAGAGTTGGACATGGCCGAGCAACTCTGACTTTCTTTCTAATTAATAGAGGTGAGAGGACCTGTGGAGAAGGACCCAGCTCTCTCTACTAGCTGTCTAGACATGTTACCAGGATGAACAAGGAGATAAATGGCAACCACACTACTGGATTTGATGATCCTGCAAATCCAAGGATTCAGGTTGTTAAGAATGGCTTATGATGGCATACCTGCTGCACGCACATATGCCACAAAGTGTGCCTCCAGTCACACATTTTAACTGGGGTAATAGTTCTTAAGAGGTACACATTTGTTTGCTATGGCTGCCGTAATATTACTACAAACTTGGTGGCTTAAAACAAAACACATTTTCTCATGGTTCTGGAAGACAGCAGTCCAAAACCAGTTTCACTGAACTGAAATCAGGAGTTGGTAGGATCATTCATGTCCCCTCCAGAGGCTCTAAGATAGAATCTGTTTCCTTGTCAGCATTCCTTGGTTTCGGGCTGCATCAATCCAAACCCAGCTTCATCATCACTTTCTCTTTGGAGTCAAATCTCCCTCTGCCTCTCTCTCATGAGAACACCAGTGATGACTTCGGGCCCATCCAGGTAGCCCAGGATAATCTTCCCGTCAATAACCTTCATTTAATTCCATTAGCAAAATCCCTTCTGTCATTTAATGTGACATTCACAGGTTCTGGGCATTAGAATGTGGACATTCAGGGACAAGGGTATTATTCAGTCTACAACAAGGTAGATACTGTGATTTTTCTCAGATGCAGGAAATGAAGTTTAGGGAAGCAATTTTTCCCAGGTTTTACAATTTCCAGAGTTAAGATTTAAATCCTGGCAGTCAGAGTTTAGGACACACTCTAAACAATTTCAATCTGTGTCCCTAACTACTGCATACTCCTTGGTTAAGAGTCACACATAGGTATCAAGACCCAATTGAATAAAACATGATGTACTGTCTCCTCTTTCACTTGTGTATTTCTGAATCTGGCCCAGAGCAGAAGAGTCCAGAAAATTGTTAAGCAGGTTTACTAAGAGAACGCATTTACTGTTTGATTTGCATTGAGTAATGAAAGGTTGCTTTTTTTTTTTTAAATAGAATATGCCACCAAGTAGTGTTATCACCAGTTTATATATTTAAACAACCAAACAACAACAAAAAGCTATAGATGCAAAGGTGTCAGGGACATGTCTAAAGGCATCCTGCTGGAAAAAGAGCTGGTACCAGATGCCGAGACCCAAATTCAGCCCATCTAGTCTTGATTAAGCACCTATTCCGAGAGATTGTGGCTCACCACCCAGCACCTGGGTCTTTATATCCCAGCTTCAAGATGGAAATTAGTTGAGGGATCACAGACACTTGTACTAATCACTAATTCATAATCTGCTAACCCCTTCCTTTGTGGAAGAGAACTTGGCATTTCTAAAATCCTTTTCTGCCTGAGAGCACGCAGAGCAGCCCTTGCTCCTTTGGCCATGACCTACTGTGCTTTGAAAAGGTGATTTGGCAAGTGCAGCTGCAAACGCATCTCCAATATCACACATCTATGGAAAATTCCAGTCAGCTTTTAGACCCAGTCACAGTACATTTTTCTGCGGATCAGTAAGGATTTGCTGAGGATCAGTAATGCTCTCCGTGCGCTAGCTGACAAGGGCATGATCTCTGTGCTTATTATATTCCATTTGTCAGCTCCTCTCTGACACAGTTGTCCGCAGGATTCCTTAGGAATATTTGAGTTATTTAGGCACTATTTCAGGAGTTGCTCCTGCCTGTATCCTCTCATTTCTTAATCAACATTTCCCAGTTGAGACCATAAGTAATTCAGCTGAGGTGGGTTCTGAGAGGCATTCTTCCCTACTCAACTTCACTGGAATCTACACCCTGTACATCTCAATCTCCATGCCCTGTAAGTTTCACACGGGTGACATCACATACTCCCCATCATCACTGTTTTCAGGACTCAGGACCACAACGGTGACTAGCAAGTTCATCAGCCTTTCCGTTTCTCTCCCTTTGGATTGTTTAAGAGTGATTTGCCAGAGACTGTGCGTTTCGATTTTTTGCAAAGCTCAGTGGTCCAGAGACAATACTAGAATTCTGCCCTGGAGAAACACACATTCTGCTAATTGTTCTCTCTCTCTTGTAGAACAGAAAAGAAACTCAGCCATCACAGTTATTCAAGGTTTACCTGTGTCCATTGCTAAGGATTTGGATAAGACTGGTAATACTCCTGGCGTGCTGCGATTCATGGGGTCGCAAAGAGGGGACACAACTGAGCGACTGAACTGAACTGGTAATACTCCATATTTCCTACTGGAAGATACTTTGCATTCCATAAAATTAAATCCACACCATATGAGAAATTTAGTCTAACCTCTCATCTATCGATTCATGAGGTTTGGCTCACTGAGATTTCCTCCCTCATTCTATTGTGAAGAAAAGGAATTGTTGGCCAAAGACATTGTCACATGTTTATGTGTCCAAGTTGGCCAGTTATCTTCAACTCTATTTGGGTTGCCTTTTGCTATGCAGAATTCTTTCATTTTTATGAAGTCAAAGCAACTCTCTTTTTCTTTATATCTCTGTTTCACATTCCGCTTAGAGAAAGACTTCCACATAACAAGATATGAATTCTCATCCTATAGGCCTCTAGGTATTTATTTCTTACGATGGAACATTACTCAATGTATGCTATACAGGCAGTCCTCACTCTGAACAGTTTGCTCGTGCATGAATTTCAGTTACCATTACTTAATTAAATAATGCCTGTCCCCCCAACAGAACAAATTTCAGATACCAGCATGTATTAACAGTGAGGAAGTGCCAAACTTCACAGCTGTTATCAAGTTCACAAACCACCACAGTAATGATAGATGTATATCACAATTAGAGAACAATCAGGCCCCATCTTTCAAAGTCTCTGGGTGCTGGGTCATTGTGCATGTTCACATACAGAGGGCAAGACCCATGGAATGTTGATACCTGAACAGCTTCATTTCTAGGTATTTGGGAATTTTCCACCTCTCTTTTTACTATTGATTTCAAGTTACTTCTATCATGGTCTGATAATAGAACAGACTTCATATGATTTCTGCTATTTTAATTTGTTAGAGCATGCTTTATGTCCCAGAATGCGGTCCCTCTTGGTGTATATGCCATGTGAGCTTGAGACAATGTGCATTCTGCTGTTGTTGGATGAAGCAGTCTGTAGACGTTTATTACATCCATTTTGTCAATGGTGTTGTTGAGTTCAGTTATGTCTGTGCTGATTTTCTGCCTGCTGGATCTCTCCATTTAGGATAGAGGGGTGTATAAATATCCAACTATGATGCTGGGCATCTTTCTTTCTCCTTGCAGTTCTGTTTTTGTCTCACTAATTTGATGCTTTCTTGTCAGGCACATACACATCAAGAATTGTTATGGCTTCTTGGAGAACTGACCCCTTTATCATTATGGAAAGCCTTCTTCGTGCCTGGTAATTTTCCGCGCCCTCAAATCTGCTTTGACTGAAACTCATACGGCTTCTCAAACTTCTGTGAATTAGTATGATATCCCTTTCCACAACCCTTTGCTTCTAAGTTATGTGTGTCTTTATATGAAGATTTAAAGTAGATTTCTTATAAATGGATCTTGTTTTTAAATGCTCTGTGACAATCTTTTAATTGGTATAATCATTGGTATTTAAAATGATTATTGATATCATTAGATTAATATCTATCATATCTGATCCTGTTTCACATTTATTGCCATTGTTCTTTGTTCCTATTTTTATATTCCACTCTTTTTCTGCCACTTGTGGTTTTAACCAAGCATTTCATATGATTCAGTTTTCTCCTTGAAACGCCAGACACAGTATACTGGTGGAATTAACTGCAGCAAACAGATCTTCAGTGATGTGGGGCTGCAGAAGCATCTATAGTCTTATGATTAGGTCTCAGTCTTATAATGAGCATGTGTTCCTCAGCACTGAATTTGGGAAGTGCCACTCAACATTTTCTCTCACTTTAAGTGGGTAGGGTAGGGTATTTCCCTTCCTTCAGGTCAGTCAGTCTCAAAACCCAACAAAACCCAATAGATTGGACCTCTGGTAAAACAGTCCCTCCTGAGGGCAGGACTTACTAAGTGATGGAAGTAAAGTCTGATGCTGTGAAGAGCAGTACTGCATAGGAACCTAGAATGTTAGGTCCACAAATCAAGGCAAACTGGAAGTGATCAAACAGGTGATGGCAAGAGGGAACATCGACATTCTAGGAATCAGCAAACTAAAATGGACTGGAATGGGTGAATTTAACTCAGATGACCATTATATCTACTGCTGTGGTCAAAAATCCCTTAGAAGAAATGGAGGAGTCATCATAGTCATCAAAAAAGTCTGAAATGCAGTATTTAGATGCAATCTCAAAAATGAAAGAGTGATCTCTGTTGTTTCCAAGGCAAACTATTCAATATAAAAGTAATCCAAGTCTATGCCCTGACCAATAATGCTGAAGAAGCTGAGGTTGAATGGTTCTATGAAGACCTACAAGACCTTCTAGAACAACCAAAAGAGATGTCCTCTTCATTATTGGGGACTGGGATGCAAAAGTAGGAAGTCAAGAAATACCTGGAGTAACAGGCTAATTTGGCCTTGGAGTACAGAATGAAGCAGGCCAAAGGCTACAGAGTTTTGCCAAGAGAATGCACTGGTCAGAGCAAACACCGTCTTCCAACAACACAAGAGAAGACTCTACCCATGGACTTCACCAGATGGTTGATACCGAAATCAGACTGATTATATTCTTTGCAGCCAAAGATGGAGAAACTCTATATAGCCAGCATAAACAAGACCAGGAGCTGACTCTGGCACAGATCATGAACTCCTTATTGCCAAATACAGACTGAAATTGATAAAGTACGGAGATCATGGCATCTGGTCCCATTACTTCATGGGAAATAGATGGGGAAACAGTGGAAAGTGTCAGACTTTATTTTTGGGGGCTCCAAAATCACTGCAGATGGTGACTGCAGCCATGAAATTAAAAGATGCTGACTCCTTGGAAGAAAAGTTATGACCAACCTAGATAGTATATTCAAAAGCAGAGACATTACTTTGCCGACTAAGGCCCGTCTAGTCAAGGCTATGGTTTTTCCTGTGGTCATGTATGGATGTAAGAATTGAACTGTGAAGAAGGCTGAGTGCCGAAGAATTGATGCTTTTGAACTGTGGTGTTGGAGAAGACTCTTGAGAGTCCCTTGGACTGCAAGGAGATCCAACCAGTCCATTCTAAAGGAGATCAACCTTGGGATTTCCTTAGAAAGAATGATGCTAAAGCTGAAACTCCAGTACTTTGGCTACCTCATGCGAAGAGTTGACTCACCGGAAAAGACTCTGATGCTGGGAGGGATTGGGGGCAGGAGGAGAAGGGGACAACCGAGGATGAGATGGCTGGATGGCATCACGGACTCGATGGACGTGAGTCTGAGTGAACTCTGGGAGTTGGTGATGGACAGGGAGGCCTGGCGTGCTGTGATTCATGGGGTCGCAAAGAGTCGGACACGACTGGGTGACTGAACTGAACTGAACGGAAAAACCGCTAGACCATTCAGATGTGACCTGAATAAAATTCCTTACAATTATACAGTAGAAGTGACAGACAGATTCAAGGGATTAGACCTGATAGACAGTCCCTGAAGAACTATGGATGGAGGTCTGTGACATTGTACAAAAGGCAGTGATCAAGACCATCCACACGAAAAGAAATGCAAAAGGCAAAATGGTTGTCTATGAAGGCCTCACAGACAGCTACGAAAAGAAGTAAAAGGAAAAGGAGACAAGGAAAGATACACCCATCTGAATGCAGGCTTCCAAAGAATAGCAAGGAGAGATAAGAAAGCCTTCCTCAGCAATCAGTGCAAAGAAATAGAGGAAAACAACAGAATGGGAAAGACTAGAGATCTCTTCAAGAAAATTAGAGATGACAAGGGAACACATTTCATGCCAAGATGGGCACAATAAATGACAGAAATAGAAGATATTAACAGAAGCAGAAGATATTAAGAGGTGGCAAGAATACACAGAACTATACAAAAAAGATCTTCATGACCCAGATAATCAAGATGATGTGGTCATTCACCTAGAGCCAGACATCTTGAATGTGAAGTCAAGTGGGCCTTAAGAAGCATCACCCCAACAAAGTTAGTGGAAGTGATGGAATTCCAGTTGAGCTATTTTGAATCCTAAGAGATGATGTTGTGAAAGTGCTGCATTCAATATGCCAGCAAATCTGGAATACTCAGCAGTAGCCACAGGACAGGAAAAGGTCAGTTTTCATTCCAGTCCCTAAGAAAGGCATTGCCAAAGAATGCTCAAACTAAAGCACAATTGCACTCATCTCACATGCCAGCCAAGTAATATTCAAAATTCTTCAAGCCAGGCTTCAACAGTACATGAACTGTGAACTTCCAGAGGTTCAAGCTGGATATGGAAAAGGCAGAGGAACCAGAGATCAAATTGCCAATATCCTTTGGATCATCAAAAAAGCAAGAGAGTTCCAGAAAAATGTCTATTTCTGTTTTGTTGACTATGCCAAAGCCTTTGACTTTGTAGATCACAACAAACTGGAAAATTCCTCAAGAGATGGGAATACCAGAACTTCTGACCTGCTTCCTATGACATCTGTATGCAGGTCAGGAAGCAACAGTTAGAACTGGACATGGAACAACAGACTGGTTCCAAATTGGGAAAGGAGTACGTCAAGGCTGTATATTGTCACCCTGTTAATTTAACTTATATGCAGAGTACAACATGAGAAACACTGGACTGGATGCATCACAAGCTGGAATCAAGATTGCTGGAAGAAATACCAATAACCTCAGATATGCAGATGATAGCACCCGTATGCCAGAAAGTGAAGAAGAACTAAAGAGTCTCTTGATGAAAGTGAAAGAGCAGCGTGAAAGAGTTGGCTTAAAGTTCAACATTCATAAATCTAAGATCATGGCAAATAGATGGGGAAACAGTGGAAACAGTGACAGACTTTATTTTTGGGGGCTCCAAAATCACTGCAGATGGTGACTGCAGCCATGAAATTAAAAGACGCTTATTCCTTGGAATAAAAGTTATGACCAACCTAGGCAGCTTATTAAAAAGCAGAGACACTACTTTGCCAACAAAGGTTCATCTCGTCCAAGCTATGGTTATTCCAGTAGTCACGTATGGATGTGAGAGTTGGATTATAAAGAAAGCTGAGCACTGAAGAATTGATGCTTTTAAACTGTGGCGTTGGAGAAGATTCTTGAGGGTCGCTTGAACTGCAGGGAGATCCAACCAGTCCATTCTAAAGAAAATTAGTCCTGAATATTCACTGGAAGGACTGACGCTGAAGCTGAAACTGTACTACTTTGGCCATCTGATAGGAAGAACTGACTCATTGGAAAAGATCCTGATGCTGGGAATGACTGAAGGTGGGAGGAGAAGGGGACAGCAGAGGATGAGATGGTTGGAGAGCTTCAGTGACTCAATGGACATGAGTTTGAGTAAACTCCAGGAGTTGGTGATGGACAGGGAGGCCTGGCATGCTACAGTCCATGGGGTCACAAAGAGTCGGACACGACTGAGTGAGTGAACTGAATTGACTGAGGGCAGGCCTTATTATGAATAGTAGAATTTTCTGGTGTATTTCAAAATTGTTTCTGTTTCCCTCCTCAGCCAGAAGAGGAATTTACTCTGACCTTCTTCACCCAGTAGTGACGCCTGGCAGAGCTCAAGAGACAAAATTCACCAAAGAATAGAGGCCTCCCTGGAATTTTTATCATATAGACATTTGCACACTGAGCCTTTGGCAAATACATCAAATACAGCTCAGTTTTTCCTACCTCAGTATTGGTTTCCACAGTGATTTCTGCTCTTGCATTTCTCTTCCAGTAAGCTATTATATTCTGTGTCTGCCTCTCCAGTTTTGGGCATGGTGATTTTTCCTGTGACCTTACTTCTCTAATGTATCTAAGAATTGTTGATTTTTCAGTTTGTTCAGATATTTACTTGTTAGTACAGAGTGGCAACTTCCAAGCTCCTTTCATGTTGGGCTCAAAACTAGAAGTCGTGTAAGTTTTTTTGACAATAGAATAAAACATGCTAATTCTCAGTATTTCTAATGTTTTAGGTTGCAGTCTCTTAACTAAGAATAAGGTTTACTATATTTTGAAAGCTTAAAAGAATGTATCTTTAAGTAAAATAAACATTGTAATATCTAAATATGTTAGCATTTTTATATAATGACTTGCAATTGTCATCTAAAACAATTATATAAATCAAGCTCTACATTTAGGATTAAAAACATTTTTTAACTTGTTATTTTATATTGGAGTACAATTGATTAACAACATTGTGGTAGTTTCATGTGTACAGTAAAGTCACTCTTTTAAAGTCTATATATATATCTACAACCAACAAGTTTCTAGTGTTTTCTCAGCAAGATTTTAAGATCAAGGAACAATAATATTTTCCGCATTGGTCATTAAGATCAACTTTGCACAGTGTAATTTGTATGACCATTTTTGTAGTTCTACAATAAGGACAGTCTGTACTTTATTTACCTTGTACTGTATTTCTTATATATACATGGGTTCCTATACAAGTTTAACAATATATTGATGTACTATTATAGTTTAGTAGATTTTTTTTAAACCACTGAAACTTTGAAGTGTGCTTTGATATTGGATATGCACATTTCTCTCCTCATTCCAACTTTATCTTCCCTTAAAAAAGATCTGCTTTACGGTGATAAATGCCTCTTGATCATTATAACTTTTTTAAAAAATGTGGTGGTGGAATCTATCTGCTAATATTCATTACGACCTGATATCGTAAAAGAAATGTGCTTCTGGTTAATTTTAGGGTAAATTTCTAAATCTGATTTTTGTCTTGAGACTCTTAGCTTTGTTTAATAAAGTGGAAAACAACTGATATCTTTCTTAAGTGTACATCGTTGATTATATTTTTTAACCTCATAAAGCTACTTATATTTTCTACTCAAAATATGAGTCAATATTGGATGCCTATAACTTATTCATTATCATCTAGTTTGTCCAGCTTTTCAAGTGTATTGGTATAAAGTTAGCATAGTATTCTTTTGTAATTAAAAAAATACTGCTGTACAGCTAGTCCCATCCCTATCGCATTTACAAAATATTGCTTATTTTACTAGTCTTTCTAAAGAACACGCTTTCAGTATTGTCAAGTTTACTAGTTTTCTTCTCTATTTTGTCTTTGCTCTTTATTAATTTTGTCCTTCCACTCTTTTGGATTCACCTTATTCTTTTTCTGTGTCTACTGTCCAACTCCTGTAGCTTCAAGAGCCATTTTCAGCAACTCAACCAGCTCTGCCAGCTGTGTCACGGCCACTTCATGACACGCCATTAAAACTTAATCTCATACACTGGGTGCAGACTCAGCAGCCTTATTTTGCTTTCAGAATTGTTCCTTGGCCTTGCTCCTTCTTCTCCTAAATTAGCCCCATAATCAGAGAAAATTCTAGTGGGCCTCATCCCCATGCTGCTTATAAGGCCTGCCTTTCCTCCAGTTTCATAGTAAAAGACAAAGTATTTCCATCTTTTTTATTTATTTATTTGATATTGATCAAACATTTTGCAACACTTCTTTGCAGTGTATTCAAATTCAGAAAAAAAAAGCAAGTCTTCATGCACACAGGCTCACTGGAATGTCATGATTTTAAACTATGTATGACCTTGAAATGACCTTTCCTCCAACATCTTTAACACATGGTCGATTTGTCATAAGCTCTTCCTCACTACCACTTCCAAAGGAAACACCATCATTATTTGAAGAGATGTCTACACTCCCATATTCATTGCAGCATTATTCACAAGAGTCAAGATATGGAAACAGCCTAGGTGTCCATCAGTACACTAATGAATAAAGAAAATATGATGCATATATAAAATGGAACATTACTCAATCTTAAAAAAGAAGAAAATCCAACTGTTTAAGACAACATGGATAAAATTGGAAGACGCTATGCCAAGTGAAATAACACAAAGACAAATAATGCATGATGTCACTTACATATGGACTCTAAAATGTAACTTCAAAATCTCTACTGCCACAGCACATTTTCCTCAGCAGAATCTAGCAGCCCCTACTATGAGCTGCATCCTTTCTTACTGCCTGTACCAGATTCAAACCACAGGGAAATACGTATCTACTGATGTATCTAGATTATATTTTACCTTTTTTTTTTTTAAATCATTCCTTCCACTTCTGGCATCAGAATCTCATTTTTTCCCTTCAGAGAAGTCCTAGTGATTCAGGTAGATTGCGTCTTCTCTCTAGGTTGTGTGACCTGGGCCTGGCTAGACACAGTAGTTTATATATGTACTCCATATGTCTTTTGTACTCATTTTTCCTTTTTTCTTAAGAAAATTTTATTGAAATAGTTTCTCAATTAACAATGGAAGAAAGTAAATTTGACTCAAACCTGTCCAATCAGCCTCAACTACTAGTGAAACACCTCAAATATATAGGACAGGATAGGACCCTTAGGTCATATTTCTGCCATTATGAAAAAAAAAAAAAAGAGAGAGAGAGAGAGAGAAAGAGACAGATACAACCAGGCTGTCTCTTACCCTGAGAGCTGGGGTGGTAGCCCTGGCTTCTGCTATTTAAGGCATTTTGGAGGGCAGGGTCTCTAACATTTTGCATGGTGGGTAAAAGGCCCCTCTCCCAGAAGAGCAATGACCTGAAGGCAGGCCAGCCTGTTCCCTCTTTGTGCCAAGAGAGCCTGGTGGCATTTTTACTTTCATGCCATGGTCTTTCCTGCCCCCAGGGTTTTGGGATAGATTCTCTGTTTTCCATCATTTTCCCTCCAAATTTTAGTCTAGTTATTTTTTAATTGACATTAGTAATCCTTTATTTTGTTTGACTATGACACCGTCAAATCATTCTTCTGAGTGCTTAATTTCAGCTACTGCTTTTTAAATTCTAGACTTTCTTTTGATTGCATTTCACCATGTTTGCTTAAATTGTGTATGTTGCCATTTATTTTTAATAACTAATCATAATTTTAAATAATACTTTAATTGAGATATAATTCACTTTCCATATAATTTCAAATGTACAATTTGATGTGCTGTGCATTTACCACCACAATTTTAAATTTTTTGTCCACCTCTCTCCAAAAAAGAAAAAGAATCTATTATAAGTCACTTACTCCCCATTTTTCCAAACCCTAGGCAGCCACTAATATACTTTGTCTTTATGCTGCTGCTGCTGCTGCTGCTGCTGCTATAGATTTGCCTATTCTGGACATTTCATGCAAATTGAATTATACAATTACTTAGCATGGTTTGAAGGTCCATCTATGTTGTAGGTCCATTCAAGAAATCATGTATCAGTACATGATTTCTCTATATGGCTGAACCACATTTCATGGTATGGTTATTATTGTAACTTATTTATTCATTCATCAGTTAGTGGACATTTGGGTTATTTCCACTTTGGGATTACTTAAATAATGCTGCTGTGGCTGGATTCATCTGCAAGTTTTGTATGCAGGTCTAGATTTGTTTTTCAATTAATAGATTATTTTTGAGCAATTTCTAATTTATATTACAATGAAGCAGAAAGTATAGAGTTCCAGTAGTCATGTATGGATGTGAGAATTGGCCCATAAAGAAGGCTGAGCACCAAAGAATTACTGTGTTTTGATTGTGGTACTAGAGAAGGCTCTTGAGAGTCCCTTGGACAGCAGTGAGATCAAACCAGTCGATTTTAAAGTAAATCAACCTGAATATTCATTGGAAGGACTGTTGCTGAAGCTGAAGCTCCAACATGTGCCCACCTGATGCGAAGAGCCAACTCATGGGAAAAGACCCTGATGCTGGGAAAGAGTGAAGGCAAAAGAAGGGGGTGGCAGAGGATGACCTGGTTGGACAGCATCACTGACTCACTAGACATAAATTCAAGCAGAAGGCCATGGGGTCGCAAAGAATTGGACATGACTTAGCGACTGAACAACACATAGAGAGTTCTCGCACCTCCTGCCCTCTTTACCCACTTTCCCTTATTATTAACATCTTATGGTAGTGTAACATATTTGATATAGTTACCAAACTAATATTGACACATTGTTACTAACTAAAGCCCATGGTTTACTTTGGACTTCACTCTTTGTTTGGTACATTATGTGATTTTTGACAATAGTGTATCCATCATCACAGAACCACACATGGAAGTTTCACTGCCTTTAAATTTCCATGGTTCACCTATCCTTTTCTCCCTCTCACAACTTCTAGTGACCACAGATCTTTTCATTGTGGCCACAGTTTTGCCTTTTTCTAAATTTCATACTGTTGGAATCATGCAGTATGTACATAGCCTTTGCAGACTGGCTCTTTTTCACTTAGCTATATGCATTTAAGATGCTTCCATGTCTGTTCATGGGTTCATAGACTTTCCTTATTGCTGAATGCTACTCCTTTGTATGTAGCCGAGGAGTTCAAAAGACTATAAGCAGAGAAGCCAACTGGTTCATCTATTGGAAAACATCTTGGTTGATTCCAAGTTTTGGCAATTAAGAAAGAAACTGTTATAAACACCCACATTCAGGTTTTTAATATAGATATAACTTTTCAGTTGCTATGGGCAGATACCAAGGAGCATGATGACAAGATTACTGTATGATAAAAGTATGTTTACTTTTATAAGAAGCTGTCAAATCTCACTAGCAACAAATGAGAATTCCTATTGTTCTATATCCTCACCAGCTTTGGTATTTCAATTGTTTTGGATTTCAGCCATTTGAATAGGTATGTATTGGTAGCTCATCATTTTAGTTTAAAATTCCCTAACGTTATATAACATGTAGCACCTTTTCATACACTTATTTGCCATGTGTGTATTTTCTTTGTTAAATCATAGTTGTTTTAACTAATGACTGAAAACTCCAATATCTTGTCCTGCTGTGCTGACTTATATTGTCTTTTCCTTTTGGGGCTCTTGACCATTTAGTCTTTTTCCTGGTATGTCAAATTAGGTTTTATATTGAAACTGGGCTGATTTTAATGGCAACCCACTCCAGTACTCTTGCCTGGAAACTCCCATGGACAGAGGAGCCTGGCAGGCTGCAATCCATGGGGTCGCTAAGAGTCGGACACAACTGAGCAACTTCACTTTCACTTTAGGAAACTGTAAAGATACCTCTACTCTGGATGTCGTTATCTTTCTTTTGAAAAGATCTCTTTTTGCTCATAGCAGACAGTTACGATGGGGACTGGTAACCTGAGTCCATTCTCAGTTTGAGCTCATTCAAAGGGGTTCTCAGTCTTTGTGAATGTTGGTCTGTTTCTGGCTTGTCCTTCCTCCATGGGTGCTGCCCTTTGAAATTACCATGTGAACATTCCCAAGTACTTGTACTGCTCAGGCTTTATATGCAATGGTTCCATCAGCCCTGTTGAGACTTAGCTTGTCAAAAAGTTGTTGCTTTGTGCTTGAGCTTTTGCCACTTGGCTTCT
Source organism: Capricornis sumatraensis (assembly GCF_032405125.1). NCBI lineage: Eukaryota > Metazoa > Chordata > Mammalia > Artiodactyla > Bovidae > Capricornis > Capricornis sumatraensis. The sequence goes on along the minus strand of NC_091091.1, from coordinate 1,657,487 downwards.
CTGCTTGTAGTCTTTTGAACTCCTTGGCTTCTCAGCCCCTAGGCTGTAAGATTTGAATCAGCAAATGTCCCAAGGAGAAAAGCTGGGCCAAATGTCAATCCTGTCTCTGTTTCCCTTCTCTCTAGAACTTGGCCCACACGTCTTTGTGTCTCTAACATTCTGATGCCTTCAAACAGATGTTTTTCCACTTTATCCAGGTTTTCTAACATTTCTTCAGACTTCATCTGATCTTATTTTATTACTGAACTATCATCACAATTATCCCTAGAAAGAAAATTTTATGTTTTAAGTTACTTTATTTTCTATATTTACTCCCTTTCTATAGATACCTTTTACCGGATCCTTGACCTTGTTCCTGTATTACCAGTAAGATGGAGGCAAGGTGGAGGCTAAGAATGTTGGGAGGAAATCACTGATGAATTATATGTCTTGTTCTTTTATTTCTCCTCTCCTTGTCTACTCTGGCAGCCTATATTGGCCTTTCTTGATTTGACCCAGTTGCCCAAATAAGGAACACACTCTGGCAAAGAAAGATCTGATTTCACTCTCAGAAATGTCTGCATGTTAGGATTAGCTAGATGATGAACACCATGCCAGATTTCTTTGGGTGAGACATTTGCAGAACTGTGCAAGCTCTTTAGTGTGGCTTCTGCCAACATTGCTCAGACTATTCAGATTTCCTAAGGTGCTAGAGGTCTAATCTTTCTACTTGCATATCAGAGGAGCCCTTCTCTCTTTCCTGAGCTTATTTGTAGGAGGTCAGCCTTTGGTTTTTTTCTTTGCCCATCCAATCATATTTGTTCATGAATTTCGAAGAGTCTTCAAGATCTCTCTCTTCCCTCCCTTTCTCTCTTTTCTCTTCTTTTAACCAATACTGTTAAATATTAACTATATATTTGCATATCTCTTAATTACAAAGGAATATTAGAAGGCTAAATCATTAAATACGAACCCCACCAACCTATGACTTGCACAGCACTCTCCCCTGGGCCTAAGGTTGTGCTATCCATTGGCTCTCTTATAATATCTTATATGTTTCTAAATTTGTAATGATTTAGTTAATTCCTGAATCATGTGACAACAAAAAATCAATCAAATTAGCATTATACTACTGCAGCTTAGACCCAAGGACCAGAACCAAGGACTACAAAAAACCTGTAAACCAGCAAGTTCCACGTATCCTTTATGTTTAACAAGTGCTGAGGGTGAATGGGAAGTGGAGAGAAAGGATGTTAACTTCATATCACAGAGCCTTGTACGAAAATGAAAAAGAAAATGCCATAGCTCCTAGTTCAAATCATTAAAATCTTTTTTTATGTAAAGAAGAATAACACATAAGAAAAACAACATACCCTATATGATGGGGTCAATGGATAATTAATTACCAGGTCAGGGAGGACAAATTAGACTTGCTATGGGATTTCATTTAAAGAAGGGTTTCAAAAAGCACTGCCCTTTTCTGTGAGGGCCTCTTAGATGAGGTACAATTGAGTTTTGAATCATTATAGAAGAAGGACAGCAAAGAGCCTTCAAGAAAGGGACAATATGCAACATGAGGAGTGAGCACAGAGGGCTTATGGAATAGGGAAAAAACCTGGCTGAACATATGAGTACCACATGTTGGGGGACCAGAGGGAAAGGCTGGGTGAGGTTAGTTAAATGAAGTGGATTGAAGAGAAATAGAGGGAAAGACAGATGGAAGACTGTGAAAAGCTCCTGAAAATGTAGGTCCATCTAGTCAAAGCTATAGTTTTCTCAGTAGTCATGTATGGATGTGAGAGTTGGAACATAAAGAAAGCTAAGCACTGAAAAATTGATTCTTCTGAATTGTGGTGCTGGAGAAGACTCTTGATAGTCCTTTGGACAGCAAGGAGATCAAACCAATCAATCCAAAAAAAAATCAGTCCTGATTATTCATTGGAAGGACTGATGCCTAGCTACAATACTGTGGCCACCTGATGCAAAGAAGCAACTTATTAGAAAAGACCCTGATGCTGGAAACAATTGAGGGTAGGAGGAGAAGGGAGTGACAGAGGATGAGATGGTTGGATGGCATCATCAACTCAATGGACATGACTTTAAGCAAACTCCAGGAGACAGTGAAGGTCAGAGAAGCCTGGCATGCTGCAGCCCATGGGGTCACAAAGAGTCAGACACAAACTGAGCGACTAGACAATAAGAACAACAAAAGGAAAAAATAAAAACAAACAAAAACAGAGGTTGATAATTCATTAAAAAGCAAGAAGAAAGAGAAGGAAAATAAAAATAAAGGAAAGCAGAGAGATACACTGAAATTTGGGCTTCTGATTCATGCTAGCTGGGAAGAAGTTAAATCAGAAGTGCAGGACTCCTAATCCATATTCTCTCTTACACATGGCAAACTCAAATGTGGAAAGGTTCTGAGGGACAAAGTTTCTTGGCACTTATCCCTGCTTCATTCTGAATCTCCTTCCTCTTATCCCCAAGCAAAATTATGGTTCAGTTCAGTCGCTCAGTCATGTCAGACTCTTTGTGACCCCATAGACTGCAGCACGCCAGGCTTCCCTGTCCATCCCAACTCCCAGAGCTTGCTCAGACTCATGTCCATCGAGCTGGTGATGCCATCCAACCATCTCATCCTCTATCGTCCTCTTGTTCTCCAGCCTTCAATCTTTCCCAGCATCAGGGTCTTTTCCAGTGAGTCAGTTCTTCGCATCAGGTGGCCAAAGTTTTGGAGTTTCAGCTTCAGCATCAGTCCTTCCAATGAATATTCAGAAATAAATATCCTATTCCTTTAGGATTGACTGGTTGGATCTCCTTGCAGCCAAGGGACTCTCAAGTCTTCCCCAACACCACCAAGATTTGACCAGCTGAGAACCGATCCTTTGTTATCTGAGACCTCACGATCTCATAGAGGTGTCTATTCAATTGTTGATACACTTGTAAGAATGTATTTACTAAACAATAAAGGATGGAGGGGCTTCCCTATTAGCTCAAGGGTAAAGAATCCACCTGCAATGCAGGAGACCTGGGTCCAATACCTGGGTTGGGAAGACCTCCTGGAGGAGAGCATGGTATAACCCACTCCAGTATTCTTGCCTGGAGAATCCCCATGGATAGAGAGGCCTGGTGGGTTACAGTCCATAGGGTCACAAAGAGTGAGACATGACTGAGCGACTAACCGCAAAGGATGGAGATAAAGTCGTTTATAGTACTCAATGCTTATCATAGTCACTGCACACACAGCACACCTCACCTATACATTGTATACTATTATGTACAAAATATTACATATGTTGGAGCTAACTTTATTGACAAGGAAGCTAAAGCTTAGAGAAGTTTCACAATTAGCTCAAGATCACCCAAACGCTTTACCATCTGAGCTACCAGTGATAAATGAGAGAGGAGCTCTAATTACCCATAAACACAATGCGTCCACTTGTTCAATACTTCAGAGTTTCTGAGAGCTGAAGGTCCACCAATAAAATACATGAGTCACATTTTCAGAGAGCTGTAACTCCAAATTTAAATTACAATTATTTTGAAATGTTCCCTGTAAGAGAGGTTGATAGGGTCAAGGAGTTTTGGAATAAATGGAAACAATTGGAAAGTTTTGTAGGAGTTACATCTTGACCTCTGGTTTAGAGGAAAGACCAGCAAATGTTTTGCCAAATTAAGTAAGAAAAGTTATCTCAGACAACTGACAGAAAAACCATCAATCATTAAAGAGTCATCCTCACTACTCAGAAACTAAAGGTCTTCTTAGGGCAACCATCCATCCAAATTTCCAAGGTTCCTCTGAAACACATGCATCTGTGATTCAGAAATTAAAGTTTCAAATCATAACTGACAACTGCAGTGGCTATTACCCTTTGCCCTTAGAAACCACCACCCAAACTTCCAGGAGAACTGTCCTTACTGTTTACTCTGGAAAGTCTTAGACCCTGGGTTTCAGAGATTTCACTTTGTTTTTGTAAATTTCACTGAGGTGTAAAATATACACAGAAAAGTTCATGAATCCCAGTTGCTTTTGACATCCAGATCGCTCAAACTCAAGTCAGAGTACACTTCAAAGAGATAGAGAGTACTGTGATTTCTTCTTTTTTTTTTTTTTGCTAATCATTACATTCACAACTTGCCATTCTGTTATTACACACTATTTGTGTTTGCTGGTTTAATGTGAGTCCTCCTGTGGGAAAAGAAATTGTATTTAGAATTCTAAAAATTTCATGTTTCCAAACCTTAGAACTGTGGGAAATCCTCTGGGCTTTGGCAAATTCATCCAGGTGAAAGATTTCAGCTTCAGATGTGAAAAAACCTTACTCTGTCCAAATGTTCCTACCCAATTCATCTTGCTTGATTTATCTTGAACTTCAAAAGACCAAGTATTAATCACAACTAATATAGGACAACTCTATAATAAACATATATTTCATATATATTAAATATATTACACATATAATTCATAGAAAAGTATAACTATTAGAGCTACATCTCTCTTCTATCTGAAAACTATCTTTTGAAAAATTTTGAGAGTGACGGGTGGTTGGCAGGGAAGGTCAAGAGAGAGGAGATACATGAATCAATTCAGTTTAGTTCAGTCACTCAGTCGTGTCCGACTCTTTGTGACCCCATGAACCGCAGCACGCCAGGCCTCCCTGTCCATCACCAACTCCCGGAGTCTACCCAAACCCATGCCCACTGAGTCAGTGATGCTATCCAACCATCTCATCCTCTGTCGTCCCCTTCTGCCCCCAATCTTTCCCACGTATACCTACAGCTGATTCACTTTTGCTGTACAGAAATAACAGAATATTGTAAAGCAGTTGTACTCCAATAAAAATAATTTAAAATTAATACTGTAATTTTTTTTTAAATTTGAGAACATAGAACAGGTATTATTCATGAAAATTTTCACTCACATAAACAGTCAGTATCTTTCTTATCCCACCTCCTTTATCCTCTGGTTCTTATAATATTCATTGATGGTAATTTTTACAGCTTTAACAAAAGAGAAGGTAGCTTCATTATGGAAACTAAAAAGATAACTCCATACTCTCTGTTTCTTTTTTTTTTTTGTAGATTTTTTCCCCTCATTCACAGAAATCAGAGTTGATGAAATAGTAGTAATGAATTACATAAAGCAGAAATAAAAACAAAAAGCTGAGTAAATATGATATTTCTTAGATTGTAATGAGGGAGATAGTTTTTCAGAACCTTAAGATGTTATACATCATAAGAGACACCTAAAGTGAGTTGAAGTCAAACCAGTCTTTCATCCATAGATAATTAAAATGACCCCATGTTTCAAGACATAAGTCAAGGATTTTCAGGAGTATAGTAATCTTTAATGGCTAACCTTCAGGAAATTTTCTTTGCAACCTGGGAAAGGTACTGAAAAGAAGCTTATGGACCAAGAAGAGAATTTAATGGGCTCTTAACCCCTTTCAATTGAGATACAAGATGTGGGATTAGGAAACGGAGTAACTATTTAAGTCTCTTCATTCTATTTTTCACTCAGCTCGGAAAGAGTCCAGTTCGCAAAGCACAGTCACTTGAAATTGTATGCGCATCTTCATTCCTTTGAGTACTGAACTTTCACATTTATGAGATTCTCCTATAGATATCTCTAGAAACTAAAATGATTTCTTACCCGTAAATTACTGTATTATAGTGACATGAAAAAGAGAGATTTTTGATGTTCCAACTGTATCACAGAATATTACATTGAAATAAATGAACATTTCTGCTGGGCTGAGAGTACTATAAAATTAAAATGCCAACTGTAAATGGTAAAAGGGTTCATTTCTTGACCTTGGCTATATTTAATTGTTACTAATGGGTATTATATTAATTAAACATGCCTCCTTAATAATTATACGAAGCTGCAAAGCTTTTAAGACTCCTGCTAATCCAGCACCCTCTGGTTACTTGTTTTCAAATTCGTTCATTTTAACTAAGTATGCAAATTAGAGCAAATAAACATGTGAAAAATCTGAGACTCTGACCTCCAAATGTTTTGAATCAGATGAAACAATCCCTGTTCTAGCTCGATTATTCAATTTCTAGAGTAGATTAAAGGATTAAAAAGAATGATTTATTTACTTGTGAATAAGCAGATATATCTTGAGCTTTCATACTTTTCATGGTGACTTCTCAAGCACTAAGGATTGTCATCCTGATCAAGTCCAAAGAGGATTAAAATAAGATAAATGCATAATGAATGACTATACCAATTTTTACCAAAAGCTCCATATAGGATCATATTATGATAATGCCAGAGAAGAAAGAATAAGACAGTTTTGCATGTACTGTTTTTGGCAAACATTAATGACCTCATAAATATGATAGTACACACGAGAGGAACATCCTACATTTTATCTTTTTTAGAGTAATGAACTTAACATATAGGTCTTATATTTTTTGTGGTTTATGTTGTGTACTTCTGTTTAACCCTTTTTTCTTTCTGTTTAACCCTTTTTCAGGGCCATGTTTCCCACTAAGGATATGAGGGCAGATTTCTTTTAATGCTTCCATGGTAGAATATAGACAGAGTTACTGGACACCCACCCTCTCCAGGTCTCCTAGCAGATAATGATCATTATCCCAACTTAGATTTAATGGTGCATTATCCTGCCCAGTGTCCATAAACAAAAAGACTGGCATGTTTTTTTCTCCTGTGGAGTGATGCACAGTGGGAAAATGAAAGCGTCCCAGGTAGTAAAACTTCCCTTAGCCCAATAACTGAATCAATATTTGTGGGAAGCTGATCCAATGCTTTTTATTGTTTTGCTTTTTTTTCCCGTTCGATTATAAAAACATAGTATGCCCAGTGGCAAATCTGTAAATTTTAAAAAATAATAGTCACTCATAACTCCATCACTGAAAAGATCTACTATACATATTTTAATATAATTTCTGCTCCTTTTATTTGTTAATGTGTTTGAGATTATAATATATACAATTTGGTACCTAGTTACCTTGCTTCCATTAATATTGCAAAGAGCATTTTCTGATGTAATGAATAGCACCTGAATAACATAATAACATTAATGATTTTAGGGCTATCCAACAGCCCACTATATTTAATGATGTATAAATCTCTGTTAGTTCCTCTAATGTCGTACCCTGAGATTGCTTTCGTTTTTTGTGGTTACATCTAACATTGCTGTACATATAAACTTAGCTAGGAAACAGTGTATTTTGATATTGTTGAATAGGAAATGTCTTTATATATTCAGTGCAGATCCTGGCCATATGATAATTTTCAGTATTTGGCCACCCTGGACAATTTGAGCAATTAAATATATATAGAAACAAATTATAACCATTGAATAAAATAGAAAGTCATGAATACATGCCCATATAAATAAACAGATGAATAAAATAATGTGGACTAGGATACTCTTATAGTTGCAAATTACCTCCTGATATAATACCTATTACAAAAATGGAAAAATAGTAAGTTTAGAATGGTCAGTAGCATTTTAGTCAACGTAATGAAGGTAAACACTGCCAGTAATAGAACAAAGGAAAAACATGTGCATCTGATAGAATGGGCATATAATGAGAACACAACACTATTTCTGAAATACTTCAGCCAATGATGCATTAACTTGAAACTAACAGGAACACCCCAAATTAACAGATGTTCCATGAAATAACTGATTTAGAGTTTCCTGTGACTGTCAAGGTATGAAATACAAAGAAAAAATGAGGAAGGAAAATGCAAAGACATAACAAATAAATGTTATATGTCAAACTCACTGGAATCCCTTTGCCAACTGAAGAAGCTTAAATGAGGTCAACTATCAGATCTATTAATTTCCAGACTTTGTTTTCAGGAAATATAATAATATAATCGGAAAATAATAATTTAATGTTTTCCTCTTTTCAAATCTTTAACGTCTTATGCACTAGTTGGAACTTTCATTTTTTCCCTTAAATATTCATGAAAATAGAAGATATTCTTATACCATTTATGACTTTAAAAGACTATCTCTGACGTTTAACTGTGAGAAACATCAGAGTATGTATTCTGTTTGTGGCACACTGAGAATATATTTTACATGTCTAGATTAATATTTTTCTATCATAAAAAGAGACCAACTGTTTTTCTGTATCTATTAAGATTAATGTATGATTTCTCTGCTTTGGGCTATGTGATGTGATTAGGCATATTAGCATATTTACTTATAGTAAATAATTTATACACCCTGCCATAAATTTTCACTTGGTTGCAGGTAATTAATAGTTAAACATACTGCTGAATTAGATTTAATAATATTTACTTCCAATACTTCACTTGCATATGAGAAACGCATCTGTATTTTTTTTCATTATGCTTTTCATCCAGTGTTTTAGTATGAGATGATGCTAACAAAATAGGATAACATTACATGGTTTTCTATGCATGTTACAACATGCTAAAACAACAGACATATCTCAGATTAATTTTCAAATCACCAGTTTATAATTTTATTTTTCATAATCCTTTTCTTTATATGCCCTAGATTAAGGTTACAGTAAAGGGCTCTATGACTTTGAGGCCTAATAGTCCCTGTCACAATGACTCAACACTACCCTTGTAGCACAAAAGCAGCCATTGAAAATTTAAGTCAAAGAGCATAGCTATGTTTCAATAAAATGTTATTCACCAAAACAGGTGGTGGGCTAAAAGTGACCTATGGACTAGAGTTTGCCAACCTGTGCTTTATTTTATTTTATTTTATTTTTTTTTTTTTTTTTGTGTAATAAATATTTTTTTATTAATCAACATAGCAGAATGTAGGAATAGGTTCAGTCATTCCTAGCAAAAGGCTACCACTGAGCTAGGACACTAGTATTAGCTCATTTTAAAAATTGTTAGTTTAAGAGAATTGTTTCTGAGTGTAATTCATGCTTAACAATTTACTTGCCTACAGAGACACTATTTTAGATATTCTTTTTTTAAATCAATGAAATTTTAAATTTTAAAAAATTCCTTTTTTATTCTTTAGTATTTGAAGCATATAGAGACATTTATTTCCTTCTGAGCACATGAAAATCTCTCATAAATGTTGATATGTAATATTCTTACCACTGACCTTTTTATGTATTATATAACTTACATTCAGATTCCCTTTTGGTCTAAGAATCAGTTAGGAAGATTATCAGTTTAATTTTTACCTGTCAAAAAGTGAAAAGGGCTTTGAAAATAGGGATATGTATAAGAATAAATAAAGGAATAAAATTAAGTGGCATTTTAGTACTGACAACGGCACACTGTATTCAATGCAAGTGTGAAAGGCTCAGATTTTAACCCATTGTCTTGTGTTACCAGAACTAGAGCTATCTGGAAAGAATTACAGTACATAGATTATTAACCACAAGAGAAAAGTGCTAAGTGATGTCACTGTGATGGCCATAGAATGTCTTTAGATTAACAAATTCTCTAAAAACAAAAACAAACAAACAAACAAAAAACTTCTACAGAAAGAGTCATAACACAGTCCTGAGAAACTTGGGAGATGGTCAAGTTACTGAGTATTATTCATTTTGTTTATTTCCCTCTTGTATTATGGTCAGACAATATTTTCTCTTAAATGGCTGCATTTTGCAGTATATTGATACTTCCATTATGGCTCAAAATGCAACCAAATTTTTCTAGTGTTTTATAAGAGATGAGTGAAAGAATCTTACTCTGAAGGGTATTGGCTTACTTCCTAGTTTATTTGTAGATTACTGATATCCCCAAGCCTGTAAAAATACTCATCTATTAGACTAATAGAGTTTTGCCAAGAAAATGCACTGGTCATAGCAAACACCTGCTTCCAACAACACAAGAGAAGACTCTGCATACACATGGACATCACCAGATGGTCAACACCGAAATCAGATTGATTATATTCTTTGCAGCCAAAGATGGAGAAGCTCTATACAGTCAACAAAAACAAGATCAGGAGCTGACTGTGGCTCAGATCATGAACTCCTTATTGCCAAATTCAGACTTAAATTGAAGAAAGTGGGGAAAATCATTAGACCATTCAGGTATGACCTAAATCAAATCCCTTATGATTATACAGTGGAAATGAGAAATAGATTTAAGGGACTAGATCTGATAGATAGAGTGCCTGATGAACTACAGACTGAAGTTCAGGACATTGTCCAGGAGACAGGGATCAAGACCATCCCCATGGAAAAGAAATGCAAAAAAGCAAAATGGCTGTCTGAGGAGGCCTTAGAAATATCTGTGAAAAGAAGAGAAGCGAAAAGCAAAGGACGAAAGGAAAGATATAAGCATCTGAATGCAGAGTCCCAAAGAATAGCAAGAAGAGATAAGAAAGCCTTCCTCAGCGATCAATGCAAAGAAATAGAGGCAAACAACAGAATGGGAAAGACTAGAGATCTTTCAAGAAAATTAGAGATACCAAGGGAACATTTCATGCAAAGATGGGCTCTATAAAGGACAGAAATGGTATGGACCTAACAGAAGCAGGAGATATTAAGAAGAGGTGGCAAGAATACACAGAAGAACTATACAAAAAAGATCTTCACGACTAAGATAATCACACTGGTGTGATCACTCACCTAGAGCCAGACAACCTGGAATATGAAGTCAGGCGGGCCTTAGAAAGCATCACTACAAACAAAGCTAGTGGAGGTCATGGAATTCCAGTTGAGCTGTTTCAAATCCTGAAAGATGATGCTGTGGAAGTGCTGTACTCAATATGCCAGCAAATTTGGAAAACTCAGCAGTAGCCACAGGATGGGAAAAAGTCAGTTTTCATTCCAATCCCAAAGAAAGGCAATGCCGAAGAATGCTCAAACTACCGCACAATTGCACTCATCTCACATGCTAGTAAAGTAATGCTCAAAATTCTCCAAGCCAGGCTTCAGTAATATGTCAACCGTGAACTTCCAGATATCCAAGCTGGTTTTACAAGAGGCAGAGGAACCAGAGATCAAATTGCCAACATCCACTGGATCATGGAAAAAGCAAGAGAGTTCCAGAAAAACATCTATTTCTGCTTTATTGACTATGCTAAAGCCTTTGACTGTGTGGATCACAATACACTGTGGAAAATTCTGAGAGATGGGAATATCAGACCACCTGACCTGCCTCTTGAGAAATCTGTATGCAGGTCAGGAAGCAACAGTTAGAACTGGACATGGAACAACAGACTGGTTCCAAATTGGGAAAGGAGTACGTCAAGGCTGTATATTATCACCCTGCTTATTTAACTTCTATGCAGAGTACATCATGAGAAACGCTGGGCTGAAAGAAGCACAGGCTGGAATCAAGATTGCCGGGAAAAATATCAATAACCTCAGATATGCAGATGACACCACTCTTATGGCAGAAAGTGAAGAGGAGCTAAAAAGCCTCTTGATGAAAGTGAAAGTGGAGAGTGAAAAACTTGGCGTAAAGCTCAACATTCAGAAAACGAAGATCATGGCATCTGGTCCCATCACTTCATGGGAAATTGATGGGGAAACAGTGGAAACAGTGTCAGACTTTATTTTTGGGGGGCTCCAAAATCACTGCAGATGGTGATTGCAGCCATGAAATTAAAAGAAGCTTGCTCCTTGAAAGAAACGTTATGGCCAACCTAGATAGCATATTGAAAAGGAGAGACATTACTTTGCCCACTAAGGTCCGTTTAGTCAAGGCTATGGTTTCTCCAGTGGTCATGTATGGATGTGAGAGTTGGACTGTGAAGAAGGCTGAGCGCCAAAGAATTGATGCTTTTGAACTGTGGTGTTGGAGAAGACTCTTGAGAGTCCCTTGGACTGCAAGGAGATCCAACCGGTCCATTCTGAAGGAGATCAGCCCTGGCATTTCTTTGGAAGGAACGATCCTAAAGCTGAAACTCCAGTACTTTGACCACCTCATGCGAAGAGTTGACTCATTGGAAAAGACTCTGATGCTGGGAGGGATTGAGGGCAAGAGGAGAAGGGGACAACAGAGGATGAGCTGGCTGGATGGCATCACTGACTCGATGGATGTGAGTCTGAGTGAACTCCGGGAGTTGGTGATGGACAGGGAGACCTGGCATGCTGCGATTCATGGGGTCTCAAAGAGTCGAACAAGACTGAGCGACTGAACTGAACTGATTAGGACTGTGTTCTTTTCACTTTTCTTGTATGTGTGTGTATGTGTCCTTAGTCACTCAATAGTATCTGACTCTTTACAACCCCATGGACTATAGGCCACTGGGCTTCCCTGTCCATGGGATTCTCCAGGTAAGAATACTGGTATTGGTAGTCATTCCCTTCTCCATGGGATCTTCATGACCCACGGATTGAAACTGGGTCTTCTGCAGATAGATTCTTTACCATCTGAGCCACCAGGGAAGTTCTTTCAACATCTTTTAGATTTACACAGATTGTATATTTTGATTATTTTATGTATTTTTATGTTGGTTATTTTAATGCAAGGAATATTGGTATTTATAGTTTCTTGGAAGGCTGTGTCCTTCATCAATAATGCAGTAGTATTGGTTCATTTAATATGTTGGGCATTTATTTCTACCTGTTTGGCATTAATATTATGACTCCTTTATTTGAATGAGTTTGTATCTCTTTGTTCATTCTTTGCTTTCAACTTCTGTGAATACTTTTTTTGCAACAGTATATACTTTTTCTTCTTTTCTATGGTGTAGTCATATAATCTTTTCTGTTAGTAAGAAGCAGGCATGTGAGTTTTTCCCTATTATTAAATGTATTTGGATACTCTAATCAGGACCTGAGAGAGAGACACTAGCATTCATATAACCATGTTACTTTGAAGTTAATTGATAATCTCTTTTATGCCATAAAAGCACACAGGTTTTAGGGACCTAATTTTTTAATGTCTGAATGGAATTTTTAGTCTAAATGACTAATTTTCGAGTCAAATATTTATTTTGTGTTATTTTTAGCATCTTCTCTGGGTAGATAATCAGTAACAGGGCTGAGGGTGGCCTAAAAGCACTGGGTATTACTAAGCCCAAAAGCTTCAACGTTCTGGACTCCTGTAGACTCCATCAAATGTACATATGCTTCTACTATCAAGAGCATGCCAATGGCTGAGAGAGTTAATCAGATCTGGGACAGAAAGTGAATGCTTTTTTTGATGACATACTTTAAAAACACAAATTGTCAAGACCCCAGGAGACACTAGGATAAACAAACAAACAAAAAATCCTTTTTTTCCCCTCATTCGAATAAAACTCAAAGGAAGCTCCAGGCTTCTTCTCATGATACATATTTTCACTTACTCAATTACTTTCCATAACAATGATCCAGACTCAGCCACTCTTTGGGGACTGTCCTTCTGATTGAAAATTCACAAAGCAGTCCTCAAGAAGGTTAGCTGTTACAAGTTTTATGGATAAGAACTGAGACAGTCTCTGGTTGTAAACTCTACGGCCGTATCATCAATTTAGTAGTTCTGTTCTCAGATTCTGTTGTAGCTGAATTATGGGGACCGAAGTTGTTCTGCCTCTGTCAGACCATATACCTCTAACCTTTCTGAACATGAAGATGTCTAGCTCCCACATTACAATCTCGAGAGACTGTGCTTTTTCCCTAAGTGTGTACCTAATTCTTATAGGAGCTCAAAAGATAAGAAACATATATATGTGCTTCCCTTATGGCTCAGCTGGTACAGAATCCTCCTGCAATGCAGGAGACCTGGGTTTGATCTCTGGATTGGGAAGATCCCCTGGAGAAGGGAAAGGCTACCCACTCCAGTATTCTAGCCTGGAGAATTCCATGGACAGTTCATGGGGTTGCAAAGAGTCAGACAAAATATGAGCAGAAAGATAGTAATTCTTACTTACCGCCACAACTCAAAATAGAGAAAACTGGAAGGTTGTAGATTTACTATATTCTTTCATGACTTTCCACTATCAGGCTATTTCTATCAAAAACAAAAACAAAAACCCAAATGCATAAGCTGAATGTCACTAAGGCGCACTCTCAGAAGGTACTGTAGCACTGAAGAGCTATGGAATTTTTGAAGAGAGAGGCTTTCAACAAAGGAATTGCATTGAGGGAGGCAACAAGCTATACAGTCCTGTTTTTCCTTTGGGAAAGGTCATTGCAGTGAACTCTTCCTCCTTCGTGTTAGGAAGAGGAAATCAAAAGGAAGATTCCTGGACACTAACACTACAATCCTACTGCCATCATTAGCTTTCCCAGTCAGTCTGGGGGTGTGGGTGGGGGGTAGGATCCACAAGTCCAAGAGATGTTATATCGAATAAACAGTAATGCAACAGCAGTCTCAAATCTTTCGTCAGGCAATTAAACTTTATGCCAAGCTAATTCAATTTTGTTGCTGTTTTATTAAGTCCTATGGAAAAAAATCTGTTTTCTCTGGTAAATCACAAGTTTCACAACACATTTCTTAATACAAGCTCCTTGTTCTGCTATTTTGATATATTAAATATCCACCAACAAATTTCTAGGGTCATAAATCTACAGTGATAAAATTAATCCTATTGCTGAAGACAAATAAATATTTTATTGCAGTTTTATGAGCTTTTGTTCCCTCTTCACTTGCAAGTAGATGCTGTTTAGTGGTATGAAGATATTTCGCTCCTGTGAAATGCATTGGAAATAATACAGTCGTAGTAGAATTCCAATCTATAAAACTGTTGTGAACCCTAAGACTGAGAACTCAAGCACATCTCAGCTCCTCAAATTATCAAGACGAATCTGTCAACAGAAAATACCCAATCACTATATTCAACACAATTTATATCCCAAGGTCTTCTGCATTTCCAGTTGTAGACACCAATTCTATTTGTGACACTGTGTATGTGTGTGAGCAAAAAATTTGAGTTGCAGGAGGGAAGAAAGAGCAACAAACCAAATTCTTAATGTAGTTCTTTGAATCCTCCACAAACCCTGGAGGTTATCAGGAATTGCAAAAGTTTGGACAGGGGAAAGAAAGCTCAGGTATAAAGAGGCTCTGTGAGGTATATAGAAAGTGTAATTTAGTCCACTTAAAACAGAAACCTGTCATAAAACATAGAAATTTAGTACGTAAAGATCAAGTAACAGGATGGATGTAAGTTTGAGCAAACTCCGGGAGATAGGGAAGGACAGGGAAGCCTGGCATGCTGTAGTCCATGGGGTCACAAAGATTCGGACACAATGCAAGTGGCTGGACAACAACAAAAAAGATCAAGTAGTATATTCCCTTCCCTACCATATGCAAGAAAAGGAAACTGAAGTTTAGAGATGGGAGATTACCTACCCTGAAACATTTTATGCTAGAAAATGAAGTCATTTTCTAAAACCAGACCTGAATTATCTCTCAGTCCCTTAAATTCAGTGTCATTCCTATCATGACACATTAACTGCTAAACATTATACATACACACACACACACACACACACACACACAAATTGCAAATTTGAATCAGGCTAAAGTTCACAGGAGTGTTATCGAATAAGTATTCCAACTTAATCTGTTCTTCATACACCCTGGCCTTCAGTCATTTCTACAAAGGTCTGTTCAGGGTGTTGCTTACTGCTTTCTGGGTCCACACCATTTCACTCCAAATACATTCTCTTCTTGAACTAATTCCCATCCCCCCCAGACTCAAATTCTATGGGCAGGGAGGCCTAATTAGTAAGTAGAGACAGGACTACTTACAAGCAGTTTTATCTCTGACAGGAAGTAAAGTGCATATGCTAACTTCACTTACACTTTGGCAAATTACAAAGAATACCAAAGTAATTTGCAAAGAACTCACCAAACAGATGAGAGCTATGAGTACAATAATAAATAGGAGGGAAAAGTGAATAGAGTAGGGAGCTTCCACTCACAGCCACTACAAAATAATAGGGACCCCGTTAACCCTTCCTACTTGAAACACACACAAAAGAAACAAAGGTTTTTAAGACACTGGGTATCAGGCAATGAAGGAAAAGTGATCCTTCATGATGGGAAACAAACAAAATGAAACCCATCATAGATCTAACTTATTGACTTGAGAAAAAGTCAAAGTTGTAATTTCAGGCAGGGAGAACCCGAGTGGAGCCCAGGATATTCTGAGTTGAGAAGAGGGAGTTAAGAGCCTAGCGAGAAGATTACTAGAGTTTCTGGGATAAAGTACTGGAGTCCCACAGGAAGAGCACTCCTGAATATAAGCCCTTAATAAGAAGCCTAATTTTAATCAACCAAACACATCATTATCCCACTCAACACTGTGTTTTCTAGCCTATTTTTCAGTTGGTATGGCTATACAGGTGGTAAAGAATCTGTCTGCCAATGGAGGACCAAAGAGACTTGGGTTTGATCCCTGGGTCAGCAAGATACCCTGTAATAGGAAATGGCACCCACTCCAGCATTCTTACCTGGAAAACTCGATGGGCAGAGGAGCCTATTGGGCTACAGACCATGGGGTTGCAAAGAGTCAGAAACGACTGAGCAAATAAGCACACATGGCTATATAGCTATTTGGGGCAATGAGATGTAAGAAAATATTGTATGAGAAACTTGATAGAAAAGAAATACCTTTTACCTTCTAATAGAAAACAAGTGTGACAGCTCAAGTTTAGCAGTCTTATTGGACAATAAAGAAAAGCTATAGGCATCTGGACCTTTGTATCTTTTGTCTACACAGCTAATCCCTAGTCCTGTTTGGGTCTCTGTCATTAGTCCACACAGATTACCAAGGTCATATAATTTAATTTCATATACATGGTTCATTCATGTCTGACAGCTCTCTTCTTTCAACACTGCCTTGATTTGAAGTCTTGGACATAGGGAGATTATTCTGTCACTCATACAACATAATGGTAGGTTATGGGAATTTTGAAGGAGAGGAAGAAGGCGGAGATAAAAACAGAGCTTCTTTATACTTGGAACTTGCTATCTGTTTAGGAGCAACCTGGGCATGGAGCAAAAATCTGGTTGGGATTTTCTGCCTCTCCATTCTACCTCTCCAGGAATCAGTCCATGAAGATAGTACAGGGATTCTCTCTATGGGATCCACCACTGTTGAATTACTCTCTATCTGTCCTTTTTCTTAAGGTGGGGAGCAGAAAAGTTTTGTTCTGACTATCATACTCTCTAAAATAATTTGTCTATGCTTCAAATCCTTCCTATCTCATTAAGGATCCAGATTTTTGAAAATCAAGTCAGGAAAAGGCAACCTCTCAATCAGTATCTATTGTTAAATCCATTCCTTGACTCACTGACCAGTGACAGGGCTGGATGACTAAATTAAAAGAAAAAAGTTGGACATTTCAGGAAAGACTAGCCAGTAAAAATATTATTCTAACATACCAGATTTAATGATCCTCAAAATTTTCTCCTGGCTTTTGACCTGATGGGTGTTCTGATCTTGGGAAAGAATGATTAACAATTTTGGTAGCTTTCTCATTTTATTACTTTTTACAAAATATTCCCATTTGTTTCCAGGTAAAAATTACTTATAACGAATTATTTGCCTCTTTTAGAGGGAACATTTGCCCTTGTTGCTCCGGTGGTGTTGACTTTCAGACATATTTGAAAAAATGTGGCTGAAAAAATCAAGTAGAATTCACATAAAAAACAGAGAACGACAATGTTCAACTGAAGTCTATGTAAATAGGGCAAACCACAACATTCTATAAATGCAAAAAAGATGAACATGGCATGTCACAGACATTCAGGGCACTCTGGACTCTTCATACGGGAATGGAAACTCTGAAAAGAGCTAAGAGAAAACAGGTTTTAGGAATCATAATTTTAAAAGAAACCATATGAAAGTAAGTAGCTCACTTCTTTATTCTTCTTTCTTTTCTAAATTATATTTGGTTTGTACAGAAGAAAGGAACCAACCAAGCTTTTACTAGCAGCCACACTTACCATTCCACAGTCCCCCTCCTCCAAATAAAAACACCATGTGATTTGTCAAGAAATTCTAAAGCAATAGCAGGATAATATTGTGAAATGTTCATTGACATTTTGGGTCCAAGTTTCCTTGTGTTCACTGCTCTCTCTACTCCTAACAGTTGGACAGAGGTGATAGCTTTCCATTTCCCTTGCCCTTAAGGGTAGGCAGGAATAAACAGCAACATTCTCTGTCTTGGTTATTGAAGACTTATTGAAAAGACAATTTATTGAAAGTAAAAACACTTGTGATTTATAACAGTTGTGACTTTTGAAAGAGAAAGGCATTGTAAAATGATTTAAAATGTAAGATCCAGAGCTTGTAGATTTAAACATAGCTTTTTTTAATATAAGTTTATTTTAATTGGAGGTTAATTACTTTACAATATTGTATTGGTTTTGCCAT
The DNA here is from genome assembly GCF_032405125.1 of Capricornis sumatraensis. Classification (NCBI taxonomy): domain Eukaryota; kingdom Metazoa; phylum Chordata; class Mammalia; order Artiodactyla; family Bovidae; genus Capricornis; species Capricornis sumatraensis. Next base: position 1,639,248 of record NC_091091.1, on the reverse strand, counting down.
ACATCAACATGAATCCACCACAGGTGTACATGTGTTCCCCATCCTGAACCCCCTTCCCTCCTCCCTCCCCGTACCATCCCTCTGGGTTGTCCCAGTGCACCAGCCCCAAGCATCCAGTATTATGCATCAAACCTGGACTGGTGATTCATATCATATATGATATTATACACGTTTCAATGCCATTCTCCCAAATCATCCACCCTCTCCCTCTCCCACAGAGTCCAAAAGACTGTTTAAAACAAAACAAACATAGTGTGGAGGATACAGGCAGATGACATAAAAGCTGACTTCCTATCAAAGAGCCAAAAGACATATAGAAGCATTTCCAATACTCAAGCAATGAGCTAGGAAAGGACTGGAAAATAGGACTAGAAATAAACTCTCTATTGTCTTCCTATGCCCACAGTTACTCCTTGACAATATAGTGGCTGAAACCTCAATTAAGGATGGAAATAAGGAAGCAGAAAAGGCTTTCCTGTCTCAGTTTCCAATTAGAACTCCCAACATGAAGTGACCATAATAGATTATAAAGGATGATGTATGTTCTGTCACAATACAATTTTTTGAGAAGTTATCAGAGATGGGAAAAGTATTTAGATATACAGATGTTATAAACAGTGAAACATCCCAGAAAAGTCAAGTCAGAAGCACTTCTAGAATAATGATGTGAGGAACTCTGTGGATCCTCTTCCCAATAAAAAACAAATGATCAAAGAATAGAAAACAAGTTAAATATCTCTGGAAGTCATCCTAAGGTCGTATAACAAATGGAGAAACACTCATTCAAGAAAATCGACTAACTTTTGGAAGAACAGTGTCAGTGCCATTTGAACTATGACTTGCCCCCTTCCCTTCCCAGGTAAAGTGACAGGAGGTCTACTCTAGGCATGTGAAGTGAAGAAGATGGAGTAAGTCTTTCACGACAGTCCAAGCCTAGGGTTACGGTATCTACGCAAGAGGAGCCGACCACCTATTTCCCATCTTTTCCTCTCCCAGCTTCATGTGGAAAAAGCTCTATTTCAGGCAAAAATGACAGAGAAGAAGGTAGAGGCCCTCTTCCTCTACCTGGGCCTTGTCATAGGACAAAACTTCTATATCAGGCATGACAGGCTGAGAATACTGGACCTTTAGCATCCTTGTCTTAGTTCACAAGTGTAGCTAAGGTTCCTTGTTAGGAGAAGAAACCCAAGATGACCATAGATTATCTTTGCCTAGAACTCTGCTCGTAGAACATGGGTGTCTCTGCAAGAGAAATAGGGTGCTGTCCTCACCTTAAACTCTGAAGCAGTAGCAATTACATTCTGCCCAAGAAGAAGAGGAAGGCTAAAAGAACAAAGCATTCCATACTTCTCCCTAAGAGGACTCATCTTATATGGAACAGAGTGTGGAGAAGTTCAAGCCTAAGAACACGGGAAACAACAGTCGTGATTTTCGTGATAAGTAAATTAGTTGGGGGCTTATAGCTCTGTCACAGTAATAAGAGAAAAGGCAGAACATCTAGAAGGTTAGTAGAAATAACTGAGGAAAGAAGCAGCAAAGAAGAACCCTCCTGGGGGTGAAAGCGAAAGTGAAGTCGCCCAGTCATGTTCGACTCTTTGCGACCCCATGGACTGTAGCTTACCAGGCTCCTCTGTCCACGGGATTTTTCAGGCAATAGTACTGGAGTGGATTGCCATTTCCTTCTCCAGGGGATCTTCCCAACCCAGGGATCAAACCCGGGTCTCCTGCATTGTAGACAGATGCTTTACCATCTGAGCTCCCAGGAAAGTCCTGGGGGTGGAGGAAGCCTTAACATGTGGCCTCAAAGACAACTTCGACAAACTGGAATCAGATTGTTTCTGTTCAAGCAGAATCAGATCAGACTTCAGAGTAATTTATTTACCAGGGTGCTATCAAAATAATAGAGCAATCAGCTAGAAATTAGCATAGGCTAACTGTGGCATCCAATAGCAATGCAGATGATATTTCATCTGCAACTAAAGCAGTAGCATAAAAGGGAGTTCACAGAAAGAGATAGTCAAAGAGGACGGAGATACAACCATTTTAACCTCGTGGGGTAGGAGGAGTCATACTCAAGCCTGCACTCTCTGAGCACAACATTAAGGGTTGCACATTTGGGAAAAACTAATTTCACTCAACCAAAGCAGCAACTAACTAGAAAATAAATGCAAACAAACAAGTAGACTAGTAAACAATGATAGTCCTAGAAATAGGGTGTTAGTATCAGAACTGCTACAATATATTATCAAATATCCAGTGTGGAACCAAACAAATACCAACTATGAGAAAGGCAAATAAACAAAAAAGCATATTTTCAGGATTTAAAAGAACAGGCAGAAGAAACTGCATTTTAGAGAGTCCAAATGTTGTACTATGAGGACAGAAACTTTAAAGTAGCTATTACAAATACATTCAAAGAACTAAAGAAAGTCATACTTACAGAATTAAAGGAAGATGTGATGATAATGTCTCACCTATTATAAAAGATCAATGAAAAATAGGAATTATAAATTGAACCAAAAGGAAATTCTGGAGTTCAAAAAGTCCAATAATCAAACAAAAATTTTGCTTCAGGGGTCAACAGGAAATGGGAGTTGGTAGAAGATTAAACCAGTAAACATGAAGACAGATTGATAGAGATCATAGAATCTGAGAGCAGAAAAATATAAGAATGAGAAACAATGAAAAGAGCCTTGGAGAAACGTAGGACACTATTGATCATACTAACGTACAGTTGCTTCTCATTATTCAGGGATTCTGCATCTGTAAATTTGACTACTTGCAAAATGTGTTTGTAACCCCCCAAATGGATACTCAGGGCAAGTTCACAGTCATTTACAAACTTATATAAAGTAATGAATCATCTGAGTCACCCAACACATGTTCTATCTGAGGTCAAATCAGGCAACACATTGCCCTGTCCTGTCAGCTCTCACATATAACAAGTTTCTTTTCTAAAGCACATTTAGTGTCAAGTTTTTCATGTTTTTGTGCTTTCTGTTGGTGATTTTGCTCTATTTTAAATGGCCTCAGTATAGTGAAGTGCTGTCTACAAGCACAAGAAGGCTGTGATGTGCTTTTTAGGAAAAAATGTGTGTCATTCAAGCATGACTTGCAGTGCTGCTCACCATGAGTCCAATGTTAACAAATCAACAATACTTTACATTCAGGAAAAAAAAGAAGGAATTTGTTTTGCATGTGACACTGCTCCATAAAGTGCTAAGGTAATATCCATAGTACATGATAAAGCTACAGGAAGGTAGAGTTTTATGGATAAACTTTTCAGATACGCTTTCAAATTTGTGAGTTGATGAACAATTTTTAAAAAATGTAGTGTACAGATTGCTTTGTGGCTGAATTCCAAAGAATTTTATGATCAAACAGTTAATGAAAACATGACCAATTCCTTACAAAGTCTTTTTTATTTCTTTTTTATTTTTACTTTATTTTACTTTACAATACTGTATTGGTTTTGCCATACATTGACAGGAATCAGCCATGGGAGTCCATGAGTTCCCAATCCTGAACCCCCCTCCCACCTCCCACCCCATATCATCCCTCTGGATCATCCTCGTGCACCAGCCCCAAGCATCCTGTATCCTGTATCGAACACAGACTGGCGATTCGTTTCTTACCTGATAGTATACATGTTTCAATGCCATTCTCCCATATCATCCCACCCTCTCCCTCTTCCACAGAGTCTAAAAGTCCGTTCTAAACATCTGTGTCTCTTTTGCTGTCTTGCATACAGGGTCATCATTACCATCTTTCTAAATTCCATATATATGTGTTAGTACACTGTATTGGTGTTTTTCTTTCTGGCTTACTTCACTCTGTATAATCGGCTCCAGTTTCATCCACCTCATTAGAACTGATTCAAATGTATTCTTTTTAATGGCTGAGTAATACTCCATTGTGTATATGTACCACTGCTTTCTTATCCATTCATCTGTTGATGGACATCTAGGTTGTTTCCATGTCCTGGCTATTATAAACAGTGCTGTGATGAACACTGGCATACACGTGTCTCTTTCAATTCTGGTTTCCTCGGTGTGTATGCCCAGCAGTGGGATTGCTGGGTCATAAGGCAGTTCTATTTGCAATTTTTTAAGGAATCTCCACACTGTTCTCCATAGTGACTGTACTAGTTTGTATTCCCACCATCAGTGTAAGAGGGTTCCCTTTTCTCCATACCCTCTCCAGCATTTATTGCTTGTAGACTTTTGGATCGCTGCCATTTTTAAAAAATAGAAGAGGACAGAATACTTCTCAACTCATTCTATTATTTCAGTTTACCCTGATGCCAAAACTGGACAAATACAAGAAATACCCATATATAATTTGAGATAATGTGGGTGTGGGATTTGATCTATTCTTAAGAATGAGGACTATTTCTGGCTTAGAAGTGAACCATAGTTCTGATGATAATAATTCATATGTGTCTGTGTTGTAGCGCTCAATTGCATAATCTTCAGTTAAATGTTTCATGGCTGCAATTCCATTAAACAACATTTATATAATAAATTATCTTCCCCCATATAGAAGAAAATCTTAAACAGTTGCAGTGATTATTATCAGAAACTTTATATGCAACCACAACATCAAACAGTGTTGCTGTGCTCAGTCGCTAAATCATGTCCGACTCTTTGGGACCTGAAGGACCGCAGTATAGTATGCCAGGCTTCCCTGTTCTTCACTGTCTCCCAGAGTTTGCTCAGACTTATGTCCATTGAATTGGTAATGCCATTCAACTCTCTCATCCTCTGTGGCCTCCTACTTCTCCTGTACTCAGATCTTTCCCAGCATCAGGGTCTTTTCCAATGAGTTGGCTAGCTCAAACAGTGATACATATGTAAATTTATCATGTGATCAGATGATAATAGTCTTCTTCAGCCAAAGCTGATACATCACAAAAACGAAGGACTGAAACCTGATACCAAAATAATTTTCTCTTCCTGTGTTAAACAATACAGAGGCTGAGCATACTTCCTCTGACTATGTTAAACAATACAGAGAATAAGCAAAGTAAAATTAGGTTTTTGCTCCAGGGAATACTTGCTCCTGGAAGAGAAGACTGAGCAAATAAGAGCAGCTTACTTATGGAGACTAAGCTTACTTGTCATACCTTACTTCAAAACCCTCACATGCCAATCCAAAGCAGTTATGTCATAAACTCTGCCTGGTCCCAGCTAGTTCCCCTTCTTGCAAGATTCACCTGAAAATTACTCTTTAAAATTCTAAAATCATGCAAATATTTCCCACCTCCCCAGTTTTCCCCTTCAGAGATGTTACCAAGAGTATGACAGTTATAGTGTATTTTCCCTTACTGCAATATGTCACATAAATTTAGCTTTACTGAATTCAGGATTTTCTGTTGTGCTTTTGGGGCAGTAGTCACACCTCTTAAGATTTTTATATCCTATTGGACAGTGAATTTTTCAAGACAGACTCTTATACGCTACTCTCCATGTATGTCAGAAAGTACCCCCCAAAATAATGACTGCATTCACCAGGCAGTTAGAGAAACCTATGAAACTGAAACACTGCCTTTTATTTTACCAATAGCTGTAGGGGAAGAACAAATGCATTATAGTCTCATGCTTTAGAAACTAAAAATATTTTGTTTCATTGCTTTCTAATTGATGTGGAAAGTATCTAAAATGGAAAAAATGAAACTCAGAGAATTATATCAGCCTAGAAAAGCAGGAAAATTTGCCATGTTTTATAAAGACCACATTTTAAAGAGAAACACAGAGGAACACGTAGAAGGGCTTTGAACTAAATCATTCATAATATGATAAGTAATCTATTCCTAAGAGAGGTTTAAAGGTATTTGACAGTATGGGAATGTACTTATTTATTCAATAAATATGTTTTTATAAGCACTATAGGCTGAGTCAAGTTTTTGGAATTGGTGCATCATGGTTAATAAAGCAAATGTTCTCTAAATACATGGGACTTGTATTCTAGTTGTAAGGTGGCAAATCTTTCAGAAGTTAATACATACATAAATATAGAATTACCATTTGTGGTAAGTACTATGAAGTGTGGTGAAAGTGACTAAAAACAGACTCGGTGGGTACAAGGAGATTAAGTAGACGTCACAGAAGACCAGGGAATGTACTGATATTTTTCTCAAGGATTAGGCTAAAGCTCCCAGCAGGTTAGAAATGTACAATTTTCCCAAGATAGAGGAGGAAAAACAAAAGTGAAATTTCAATTATCTGACGTAATGGAAATAATAGACGACAGGAATGAGACGTGTTTCATCAGTCTTAAATAAAACAACACACTAGATTTGAGGAAGAAGGATTGAGACCATGTATAACTCAGCATTCCATGGTTCTGCAAAGAGTTGGACAAAACTTAGCACATGACACACAGGAGATACAACTCAGCACTAGAAAATTTCTATTTCCACACTGCATTTCCAAAAGCTTTAGACAAAGCTCTTCTGAAAGAAGTTGCAATTGGGACTTGTTATGAAATCCTAAAAGAAACCAAAGTTACTGATAGGATACAGCATTCTAACTTACTGAGTGAACTATGCATTTTCAGTAAATACACATCACATTGCTTACCTAGAATGTACAGGACATAACCTGCTCTGTATTAATGCATTTAGGTATCTAAACTCCAAAAGAACATACAAATAGGATAAAAATCACTTAACCATGAAACATACACATTTACCTAATCATAATTTAGTACTAAATAAAGAGTTTAAATCATTTCTAAATTGTCTTATATGCATACTAAATGGCAGGTACTGCATAAGATTTTCAGTAAATTTCACAATTCAGTAATTTTATTTATGGAAGAGAAAACTAAAGCTCAGAGAAACAAAATAAATTACCAAAGGTCCATCACAAAGTAATTGTGTAAATGGGTTTTTAAAACAGGTTTCCACACTTTCTTTTCTTGTCCACTTGTTCTCCCAAAGTGACCCTAAACTTATTATTTGTCAAGAATTTTTAGGGATGTTCCAATAAACAGTTAGAAGTAGGAGAAACTAAGATCCAACCTATTATACCTTTAGGCAGATATAAAGCCTACGAAAAAACATATGAGTTTTCACTATCACATCAGTGAAAATAAAAAAGTTTATGAACACATTGTTTTGATTTGTAAATCTAGGGCAAAGAGGTTATTTTATACATTGTGGATAGATGTGTGAATACATGAAATATCTAAGGAGGTAAAACTGGAAGAATCTATCAAAATTACAAATACACAAACACTTCATTCCAATAATTTAAATTTATTATTATTAATTTTTTTTTTTTTTTGGCTGTGCCACTTAGTATGTAGGATCTTAACTCCCTGACCAGGGATCAAACTTGTACCCCCTGCATTGGAAGCATGGAGTCTTAACCACTGAACTGCCAGGGTATTCCTCCAATAATTCTAAATTTGAATTTGACATGTCTGTCCAATATATAATACCTTTTAAAATTAACTGTATTACACCCCATTGTGCATAGCACTAAGCCACCAAGCACAAGGAAAGGGAATTTTTGAAATACTTACCAGAAACGGTCGTTGGCTAGCAACTTCAACATATTCTACCTGATTCAATCTTCATTGCAGACCTGTAGTGTAGATATTGTTTTCTTCATGTTCTATTGAGTAAACCAAGACCTAGTGAAAGTACCTTTCTTAAGGCCATGTATTTAAGGTTGAGCTGTGATTATAGCCAGCTCTCTTGACTTTCTATCTAGTACCATTTTTAATTAAACTGCATGGCCTTTAAACCACCTCCCTTTTAATCAGAAAGGGATATTCAGAGGTATTTCCATTTCAGCAGCTTCAATGAATATAGAAGAATTAATGTTTTATTTTTCCATATGGCAAATTTTTTTTTATTTCTCAGGTACTGTATAAGCTCATTGTCAAATGGCTTTAACATCCTGTAAATATTCCTTCATATTTTGTTACACTGGCCCTTTTTGTTTGTTTTTGTTATCTACCATATACAATCTAGATCAAAGTCATAACATGATACTTTCTTAATTTATGGAAACTTGTAGATTATTTTTTCTTGTAAATCAGTTATATGCTATGTCTTTTCTAGGTGTGAAACATACACAATCTCTATTTTGGCAGCACATGAGACGCTTACTCCTTGGAAGGAAAGTTATGACCAACCTTGGCTCTAATTATAAATGTGGTATGTACTATATAAAGTTATGTTTAAAATAATAAATTTGGTATTTATCCAAAAAAATAAAAATAAAAAGCAGACACATTACTTTGTCAACAAAAGTCCATCTAGTCAAGGCTATGGTTTTTCCAGTGGTCATGTATGGATGTGAGAGTTGGACTATAAGGAAAGCTGAGCACAGAAGAATTGATGCTTTTGAACTGTGGTGTTGGAGAAAACTCATGAGAGTCCCTTGGACTGCAAGGAGATCCAACCAGTCCATCCTAAAGGAAATCAGTCCTGGGTGTTCATTGGAAGGACTGATGTTGAAACTGAAACTCTAATACTTTGGCCACCTGATGCGAAGAGATGACTCATTTGAAAGGACCCTGATGCTGGGAAAGATTGAGGGCAGGAGAAGAGGATGACAGAAGATGAGATGGCTGGATGGCATCACCGACTCAATGGACATGGGTTTGGGTAGACTCCAGGAGTTGGAGATGGACAGGGAGGCCTGGAATGCTGTAGTTCATGGGGTCTCAAAGAGTCGGACACGACTGAGCGACTGGACTGAACTGAACTAAACTGGCTCTTAATTCCAATTGGGATGGACTACTTCATCAAGTATATGTACCTGGTTTGAAGCACTTTAAAATGCCCCATTTCTGCTTTAAATTTTCTCATTAGTGCAATAGTTAGCTTTCAAATCCTCAACAGAATTCATGAAGTTTCTTCCTTTGTTTATTTTATCCTTCAGTCTTTCATTCAACAAAAATGCCTTAATACCTACAATGTAGCAGGGACTAGCAGTCATCTGGTTATAACGTTGAACAAAAGAGGCACAGTTCCTGACATGAGAGTAAAGATCACTTGGGAGAAAATTCAAAAACATGAAAGAGTTTAAGCAATGGCCCTAAGGTAGGGAAAAAAGTGGATATTTTTAATGAACAAAATGATCAATAATGAAACTGGACTACAGTAAAATTAGGCAGGTTGCTCAGGGTGAGTGTTTAATGGTCTGCTTGAACTTCACAGAGAATTTGATTTTATACTAACTATTGTGGGAGTGACAGAGTGATTAATTTTATAAGAATATAACTCTCATTACTAAATGGAGAATAGTTTGAGAGTCGTAGGGTGGATAGCAAGAGATTCAGTTGGGAGATAAGCAGAGTTAGGCAGAAGACAATGACAGCCTAGTCTAAGTAGAAGACAGATTAAAGATGTAACTTGAAAAATAAGATTAGCATACATTGAGGAGGACATGAAATGGAAATTGAGGACAACAGAGATTCAAGGTAGATTCAGATATAATGACCACAGCAGTATCAGATAGGATAAAGTCAGGTGACATTAATAAATAACCTCTGAAACCACATGGCCAGAACTTCGATATTTATTTTCTGCTCATGCTACATGTCTATGCAGGGGTTGGTGGGGGTACTCTGCTCATTGTAGTCACTCAGAGATTTGGGCTGATGGAACAGCCAACCTCCATGACCTGAACACTGCAGGTCATGGTGCTAAAGGAAAAAGAGCTCTTCACTTTCGCACACACATCGGCTACTATATATCCTAGCCCATAAGTGATCTATATCATACTCAAAGAATTCCATACACAACTATTTGGCCAAAACTAATCACACGTTTCCACCCAAACACAAGAGTGCTCGGGAATACAATCCTACACATGCTTGGAAGGCAGAATGCTGGAAAATAGTTGATGAAAATATTAATGATTCATATCATGTTCCCTCTTTGTAAGATCCTGTTTTCATTTTTGAGAAAAACTTGGGGAATTTGTTGAAAATTGTAGTCACACTGTTCAGGTGGTATGAACACCTTGGACACTGAATTCCTAGGCTGCAAATAACTGCATGTCCAGAAGGGCACTTCTCTTGTGATGATGTCTCCCAGGCACGCTCGAGTCCTGCTTTAGACATCACTTACATTCAGACTGTCATCTGTGCTATTATCTGTGATATTACAGACACAGTAAAGTACATGGCTAGGTCTTGGCATTCTGGGCAAATGATCTTTTGTAAAAGAAGTATAAAAGTTGACTTGTCCAATGTACATTTGTAAGAGTCAATTTACATTACATTTCAAATCCTTTCATGACTACTCAATATATTGATGTAACAGATACAAAGGTATATTTTCTGTAGCATAATAGACTGCAACTTGGTCAAGACATTCTGTTCACCACTGCATTCACTTAGATATAGAACAGTGCCTGGCACATTGCTGGATGACTAGCAGTGAGTATTTAAATACATATATGACATATAATAAATTCACATGTAGAACATGATGCTCAAATTCCATAACATAAAATATATTTATGTTTCCTGTAAAATAAAATGGTATGTAATATATATAAAATGCATATTATTGATATTTGTCTTATACAAATAATATTGAGTATGTATTATATGCCAGGAACAGTGTTGGTGATTTGGCTTCATTTTATTAATTCTTTGTGACAACAAGTTGGTTTTAGTATTTTTATTCCCATTTTAGATGTGAAACTACTAAAGTTTAACCTATGCCTTGCATTTTTAGAGGATCTATGTTTTAGAGAATTTCCTGGACTTTACTCCAAAATTGTACTTTCTATACTGTATAAAGAGTGATAGGATATGCTATGAGAAGTCAGAGGATGAATGCCCCAACAATAATTGGATCACCAATTTTACTTCAAGAATGTTTATAAAAAATAAAAAAAAATATGGCATTTTATATAATAAAATATTTTATATTATAAAATATAAATTTTATCTTTAATGTCTCTCCTAGTGACAGCACTAGGAGTCTGACTCCTTCCATCACTGAGCTCAAACATCCCATTGTATATTGTAAACTTATAGTCACATGATAGTTCTTATTCTGCATCATCATTGAATCTGTATTCAGACAATAAAGGAGACTGGAAGTCAAAAAGCTAAGGGACATACCAGCCAAGTCTGTCTCATTTTAGGGGATTTCTTAGAAGCACTAACAGAAACTTTCAAATTCATTGGTCAGAACTGTTTCACACAGGAAACTTCAGCTGCAAAAAACATTAGAAAAAGATTTTTGGCTGGGCAACTAATACACCCAATAAAATTGGTATTGTGATAGTAAGGGAGTAACTAAGAACTAGATATTGGGCGGGGAGCAGTTAGCCACCCAAACAATCTGAATGTAAGTGATGGCCAGAGTGGGGCTCCATCATGTCTTAGTAACATGTCCACTGGTCATCAGAGGGGCCACCCTAAGAACTGGGCCTCTTGGAAATGAAATGAGTTTTAGTTTAAAAGTTTAATAAGTACTGATTTACAATATATGCTATCTGTATGGCCCTTCCCTTGCAGAATCTACTGACAGTTGCTTGACCTTGCAAGCAGCTCACTGATTTAACCCTCCATAATGAGTTGAGGCTACATATGTCTGAAAATCACTATAGATATCCAAGTTCAAGAGTTCTCCATTATTCTGCTGACCCTATGAGTGTACTGCCTTTTATTGGAGCATTTACAGTGAAAGTTGTTTCCTTAGTTTCTGAGAATTTGGACTAAAGAATTTAACCGTTGAGTGAATTTACCTGGGCCATGAAAACATCTACTGCCGTTTAGTTAAAAGAACTCTACTGTTGACCAATGGCTCAGAAGAAGGCCAAACTGGCTCGCTTATAGTGCTCTGAGGTAAAAGCAGCACTGCCTTGGGGATGACTATAGTATTTATTCCCCTCAGAAGATTAAAATCTCTGAACCAAGATTGATAGGACTGTTATGTCTTCAGGTGCTTTTTTATACTCTTATGATTTCATCATGCTATGGTGATAACCAGGCCCTACTGATGACAAGGAAAAGAGCATTCATTTTCAGAAATCTTTCAGGCTGAGTTCAAAAACCAAGGAATGCTTCTCAGTATACAAAGCCTAAGATTTGGATGCTCAGCAAAAAACTCAGGGATGTGCTCAGGCCTGGCTAGTTTAGGGGAAACAAAACTCACTTTTCCTAGTGGAGGCTGGATTCAGATCAACACCCCACTATAACCTAGGGTTTCCAGTTCAACAAAATCCCACCAGAAAACAGAATTTGAAGGGTACAGGGAAAGTCGATAAAAACTCTGTAATTAACAATAGAATACTTCAGCTTTCACAGAAACAGGTAACTAAAATGGACAAACCACAAACAACTCAAAGGGACAAGACAAAAACGGCTCTGCAGTGCCCCCTAGCAAACACTGCAAAATTCCTCTCACTAACATGGCTTCCTTGTTACGGCAAACCTCGTGCAAGCTATTTTGAAGCCACAACCCAGACAATTCTTGTTCCTCATCACAAATGAAACAATCTTCCAAACTATTGAAAAATATGCTGATATCCATTTAATATTAGGCAAGCAAATCAGAACAATATTCTTTGATTGCGATCTGTAACCATACACTCATTGGGCTGACTTCTTTCCTACTTCCATCTTCTTCCGTTTTTAAAACATTGCACTGAGCTTGTGATCTTGAACCTAAAGCACACTAAAAGTAAAACAAAGCTGCTAAGATTTCAAAGCTGTTTTTTTCTCTTCTGGAAATTCACACATGTTAATTTAGCTTATCATTCAATCCTCCTAAGCCGACTTTTTTATATAGGACTAGCTGCATTTTACAGTCAATTTCTCTTATACCTTTTAATTCAATGGCCTCTACCTGGTTTCTAGTCCCTGTTCCATTGTTTTATGGAATGGATCTGTTTACATTTTCCTTCTCATTAAGAATAAGATGCGGCTACAGGGAGTGAAGTGGAAATATGTGAAAAATCACAAGGCACAGCAATTTCATTTTTCAATCTGGATGGGTCCTGGGCTTTTCATTAAAGTCAGCTGAACTTCTAAATACTGTGAGTGATTACTAATCCCACTTGGTTTTCCCAGTGAAGCTAAAGATGATGAAGGAGGGAGACATTTGGGGGATAATTAAAAGATGGATAGAAACATCAAACAATAGTGTTCTATTTCAAGAAAGTCAACAGAAATGTTAAAAAATAGCTAATTCTTCTGGGTGTCATGGAAAATTGTAGAGTGGAAATAACAGGTAGATGACATTTGATTAAATATTTAATTAAGCTAAATACACACAAGCCTCTTAATTCTGAATCTGTTCTGTGCGATGGTATTCCACCAAAGTGAAGTAGGGGAACATTTTTAAACAATTCTTTCTTCTGATTACATTTAACTCTTGACTTGGTCAGCCAAGCATGTCATCCAACATTACTCTCAAACAAAGTCATACTTCATCGCGTTCTTCCACCTATTAGACCCAGTTTTACCAGTGGGATGATGCTCAGGAATCAAATTTCCCCTGCTTATTTACAGTACTGACTTATTAACATTTTGCCTTCTCAATTAATTTAAATGACTTTGGAAAGGTTTACCCTTTGACACTCAGGGATCAATGTAATCGCATGATAGGCAACTCTTACCACTGCTGATATTCAACATGAAAACAAAAAAAATTATGATGTTTATCTGGATAATGTTGAACAGGTGATCAGTAAGAACCAGGGAAGTATCCTGGATTAGATACTGAAATCCGTGCTTTTTGGATAAAGGAAGCTCCGAAGTGGAGACCTAGCATCTGGTCCCATCAAATTCTACTCCAGAAAATATATTCACACAAATGAATTAATATTCTCATTTCCCTTTCCTATTCCCATTCCATATAAGATTAAAAAAAGAATCCAAAATCACTAGAAAATGGTGAAAATAGATGCATGAGTACAAGGAATTTTTAAATGTTTTAATGCAAAATTTTAAACTTTTACATATATACTCTCATGTACATTATCCTCAGGTACAAAAATTTGATCCTGTGATCAGTTCAGTTCAGTTGCTCAGTAGTGTCTGACTCTGCAGACTGGGCTTCTCTGTCCATCATCAGCTGCTGGAGCCTACTCAAACTAATGTCGATCACATCGCTGACGACATCCAACCGTCTCATCCTCTGTCGTCCCGTTCTCCTCCCACCCTCAATCATTTGCAGCATCAAAGTCTTTTCCGATGAGTCGGTTCTTCGCATCAGGTGGCCAAATGATTGGAGTTTTAACTTCAGCATCAGTCCCTCCAATGAATATTATGGACTGATTATCTTTAGGATGGACTGGTTGGATCTCCTTGAGTGCAGGGGACTCTCAAATGTCTTCTCCAACACCACAGTTCAAAAGCATCAATTCTTCAGTGCTCAGCTTTCTTTCAAGTCCAACTCTCACATCCATGCATGACTACTGGAAAAACCATAGCTTGAATTGGATGGACCTTTGTTGGTAATGTCTCTGCTTTTTAATATGCTGTCTAGGTGGATCAAGGAACAACAGACTGCTTCCAAATACAGAAAGGAGTACGGCAAGGCTGTATATTGTCACCCCGATTATTTAACTTATATGCAGAGTACATCGTGAGAAACGCTGGGCCAGAAATGAAGAAATGAAGCACAAGCTGGAATCAAGACTGCCAGGAGAAATATTAATAAGCTCAGATATGCAGACGACACAACACTTATTGCAGAAAACTAAAGAGCTAAACTAAAGAAGAACTAAAGAGCCTCTTGATGAAAGTGAAAGAGGAGAGTGAAAATGCTGGCTTAAAACTCAACATTCAGAAAACTAAAATCATGACATCTGGTCCCATCACGTCATGGCAAATAGATGGAGAAACAATGGAAACAGTGACAAACTTTATTTGGTTGGGCTCCAAAATCACTGCAGATGGTGACTGTAGCCATGAAATTAAAAGATGCTTGCCCCTTGGAAGAAAAGCTATGACCATCCGAGACAGCATATTAAAAAGCAGAGACATTACTTTGTCAACAAAGGTCCATCTGGTTGAAGCTATGGTTTTTCTGGTAGCCATGTATGGATGTGAGAGTTGGACTTGAAAGAAAGCTGAGCACAGAAGAATTGATGCTTTTGAACTGTGGTGTTGTACAAGACACTTGAGAGTCCTGTCGACAGCAAGGAGATCCAACCAGTCCATCCTAAAGATAATCAGTCCTGAATATTCATTGGAAGGATTGTTGCTGAAGCTGAAACTCCAATACTTTGGCCAAATGATGTGAAGAACTGACTCACTGGAAAAGACCCTGATGCTATGAAAGATTGAAGGTTGGAGGAGAAGGGGACAACAGAGGATGGGATGGTTGGAGGGCATCAGCAACTCAATGGACATGAGTCTGAGTAAATTCCGGGAGTTGGTGATGAACAGGGAGGACTAGCGAGCTGCAGTCCATGGGGACGCAATGAGTCGGACACGATTGAGTGACTGAACTGAACTGATGTTGGTCATAGCTTTTCTTTCAAGGAGCAAGTGTCTTTAAATTCCATGGCTGCAGTCACAATCTGCAGTGATTTTGGAGCCCCCCAAAATAAAGTCTTTCATTGTTTTCACTGTTTCCCCACCTATTTGCCATGACGTGATGGGACCAGATGGCATGATCTTCGTTTTCTGAATGTTGAGCATTAAGCCAACTTTTTCACTCTCCTCTTTCACTTTCATCAAGAGGCTCTTCAGTTCTTCTTCGCTTTCTGCCATAAGGGTGGTGTCACCTGAGTATCTGAGGTTTTTGGTATTTCTCCCCTAATTCTTGATTCCAGCTTGTGCTTCAT
Organism: Capricornis sumatraensis; assembly: GCF_032405125.1. Taxonomy (NCBI): domain Eukaryota; kingdom Metazoa; phylum Chordata; class Mammalia; order Artiodactyla; family Bovidae; genus Capricornis; species Capricornis sumatraensis. The sequence continues at coordinate 1,623,466 of NC_091091.1, read as the reverse complement.
CCAGCCCAGCATTTAGTATGATGTCCTCTGCATTTAAATTAAATAAGTAGGGTGACAATATACACTTTTGATGTACTCCTTTCCCAGTTTGGAACCAGTCTGTTGTTCCATGGCTACTTCTAACCGTTGCTTCTTCACCTGCATACTGATTTCTCAGGAGGCAGGTCAGGTGGTCTGGTATTCCCATCTCTTTCAGAATTTTCCACAGTTATGGTGTGATCCACACAGTCAAAGGCTTTGGCATAGTCAATAAAGCAAAAGTAGATGCTTTTCTGGAACTCTCTTGCATTTTCCATGATCCAGTGGATGTTGGCAATTTGATCTCTGGTTCTTCTGCCTTTTCTAAATCTAGCTTGAACATCTGGAAGTTTACGATTCATATACTGCTGAAGCCTGGCTTGGAGAATCTTGAGCATTACTTTGCTAGCATGTGAAATGAGTGCAATTGTGCAGTAGTTTGACCATTTTTGCCTTTCTTTGGGATTGGAATGAAAACTGACATTTTTCAGTCCTGTAGCCTCTGCTGAGATTTCCAGATGTGCTGGCATATTGAGTGCAGCACTTTCACAGCATCATCTGTCAGGATTTGAAACAGCTCATCTGGAATTCCACCAACCACTAGCTTTGTTCAGAATGATGCTTCCTAAGGCCCACTTGACTTCACATTCCAGGATGTCTGGCTCTAGATGAGTGAGCACACCATCGTGATTATCTGGGTCATGAAGATCTTTTTTTGTATTTTTCTTCTGTGTATTCTTGCCACCTCCTCTGAATATCTTCTGCTCCTGTTAGGTCCATACCATTTCTGTCCTTTATTGTTCCCATCTTTGCATGAAATGTTCTCTTGATATCTCTAGTTTTCTTAAAAATATCTCTAGTCTTTCCCATTCTATTTTTTCCCTCTATTTCTTTGCATTGATCTCTGAGGAAGGCTTTATTATCTTTCCTTGCTATTCTTTGGAATTCTGCATTCAAATGGGTCTATCTTTTCTTTTCTCCTTTGCCTGTTGCTTCTCTTCTTTTCGCAGATACTTGTAAGGTCTCCTCAGACAACCATTTTGCCTTTTTGCATTTCTTTTTCTTGGGATGGTCTTGATCACTGCCTCTTGTACAATGTCATGAACCTCCATCCATAGTTCTTCAGGCACTGTCTATCAGATCTAATCCCTTGAATCTATTTGTAACTTCCACAGTATAATCGTAAGGGATTTGAATTAGGTCATACCTGAATGGTGTAGTGGTTTTCCCTACTTTTTTCAATTTAAGTCTGCCTTTGGCAATAACGAGTTCAAGATCTGAGCCACAGTCAGCTCCCAATCTTATTTTTGGTGACTGTATAGAGTTTCTCCATTTTTGGCTGCAAAGAATATAGTCAAAATAATTTCAGGATTAACCATCTGGTGATGTCCTTGTGTAGAGTCGTCTCCTGTGTTGCTAGAAGAGTTTTCTATGATCAGGGCTTTCTCGTCACATAACTCTATTAGTTCGAGAAAGTCTTGTAGGTCTTCATAGAACTGTTCTACTTTAACTTGTTCAGCATTACTGATTGGGGCATAGTCTTGGATTACTGTGATATTGAATGGTTTGCCTTGGAAATGAACAGAGATCGTTCTGTCATTTTTGAGACTGCATCCAAGTACTGCATTCAGGACTCTTTTGGTTGACTATGAAGGTACTCCATTTCTTCTAAGGGATTCTTGCCCACAGTAGTAGATATAACGGTCATCTGAGTTAAATTCCCTCATTCCAGTCAATTTTAGTTCATTGATTCCTAAAATGTCAGTGTTCACTCTTGCCATCTCCTGTTTGATCACCTCCAATTTGCCTTGATTCATGGATCTAACATTCTAGGTTCCTATGCAATATTGCTCTTTATAGCATCAGACTTTACTTCCATCACTTGTCACATCCACAACTGGGTCTTATTTTTGCTTTGGCTCCATCTCTTCATTCTTTCTAGAGTTATTTCTCCACGGAACTCCAGAAGCATATTGGGCACCTACCGACCTAGGGAATTCATCTTTCAGTGTCCTACCTTTTTAATTGTTCATACTGTTCATGGGGTTCTCACGGCAAAAATACTTAAGTGGTTTGCCATTCCCTTCTCCAGTGGACCACCAATTGTCAGAACTCTCCACCATGACCCATCCATCTTGGGTGGCCCTACATGGCATGGCTCATAGTTTCATACAGCTAGACAAGGCTGTGGTCCATGTGATCAGTTTGGTTAGCTTTCTGTGATTGTGGTTTTCTGTGATTCTCTTGGCCCTATGATGGGTAGGGATAAGAGGCTTATGGAAGCTTCCTGATGGGAGAGACTGACTGAGGGTCAAACAGGGACTTGTGTTGATGGGAGGTCCATCTTCAGTAAATCTTTAATTACATTTTCTGTTGACGGGTAGGGCTGTGTTCCCTCCCTGTTGCTTGACCTGGGGCCAAACTCGCATGGAGGTAATGAAGATAATGATAACCTAGTGTAAGTAGAAGACAGGTCAAAATGTCCCATGCACACACTGCTAGACTCAGTGCCTCCAGCCCGGAAGCAGGCCACTGCCAACCGTCACCTCTGCCAGAGACTCCTGGACACTCATGGGCATGTCTGCCCCTGTGACAGTCACAGTGTTTTCTTTCCCATATCAGTCATGACTGATATGCTTAATTAGTTATATGTTTATTCCTACTAGACTATGAGTTCTTCAGGACAGGATCTGAGTTGTAGTCAAATTGTATGGCAAGTTGTGCATACTGCACAATGTCATTGGGACATGGCTATTGATTGAATTAGATTAAACTGAATTAAGTTAATACTGGTAAGTGTCACAGCAAGGAGATCCAACCAGTACATCCTAAAGGAAATCAGTCCTGAATATTCACTGGAAGGACTGATGCTGAAGCTGAACCTCCAATACTTTGGCCACCTGATGCCAAAAACTGACTCATTTGAAAAGCCCCGGATGCTGGGAAAGACTGAAGGTGGGAGGAGAAGGGGACAGAGCATGAGATGGTTGGAGGGCATCACTGACTCAATGGACATGAGTTTGAGTGAACTCCAGGAATTGCTGATGGACAGGGAGACCTGGCGTGCTGCAGTCCATGGGGTCACAAAGAGTCAGACACAACTAGCAACTGAACCGAACTGAACCAGTCAGCAAGGACTGGAGGCTTGTATAAGGCAAAACATACTGGCTGGTCCTATGTCTAGATATTCTGTTAAAAAAAAAAAAGAGAGAGAAGAAGAAAAAGGTAGGTTATGTAGTTTTGATTTCAAACTGATACTAGATTTTTCTAAGCTTATTAATGAACAGTTAATTGATTCCACAATTCCCTTCAACCTCAGAGGGAACTGGCTATCTATCATGTAGTCATCTTCAACATTCCAGTAGTCTTTCCTACAGCATAAAATATCCTAGCCCTAGAGAGACCATTTATGAATGTACTTTATGGGAAAAGCACATCTATCTTGCAAATCAATGTTACAGGTGCTGTAGTTAGAGAGTCATTGACCTCCAAAGTATCCCCAGAGTGCTTGACTCTTGGCAACCCTTTTCTTAGTGTCACAGACTGTGGTGCACTAAAAGAAAATAAAAATCACAATTGCAAGGCTAAGGCACCATCAGACAAACAAGAATGCTTTGCTAGTAATCAACATAACTAAATAAAGACTCTTAACAGAAGAATTAAGAAGAAATCTTGTGAGGCACATGAAGTGGTCTGTGTCACGATTAAGAGGTGTTCAACGCTGGATCCCTGTATCAGGAAAGAGGGTTTAAATTAGGCTTTTTGTGTACTGATGTTGGGGGCCTCATCCCTGTGGTTGGTGCTGTGAGTAATGTGCTAGAAATAGTCTGGAGGGACCTGAGCACACCAGGTGCAATGTAGGTGAGAATAAAGATAAAGAAACTAGAAATGATGCAGAAATGCTGTCAATGTAATGGCTAAAACCTCAAAAGACAGGAGCCACTAGACCTATCTAAAGACACAAAGAGAGACTTTCCTCTGGCATGCATTGCCCCAAAGAAAATAATGCTATGGAGTAGACACAATTCATCCATAATCCCTAGGGATCAGAAGCATCAGTATACTAATCCTTAGGTCATAGGAAAGTTATGCAATTCTTGTCACTCTGCTTTTCCTTATTCCTCCAACACACACACACACAGACACACAGAGTTTGTCTCAGGGTTAGTTTCATGTTACAAGTTAAGATACATCCATATTTGAATTGTAATCCCCTTGGTTAAGATTATTCACCAATTCAACTAATATCTACAGCAAATTCTTAAAAATCTGAACAATCTACCATCCACTGAGTAGATGTCATACATTCAGATCTTGTAAATTCTTTACCCAATTTCTTAGGATAGAACAAAGTTCTTCCTTTTGTAAACAAGTCATTTACAAGAAATAAAGGTATGACTCAGGATCATTTTCTTAAGCACATATAGCGCAGTTTGTCTCAAAATCATGGTAGTATTGACAGCATCAAATGATCTACATTTCTATCAGTAAATGAAAACATTATACCTGGGAGTGGCTATGTTTCTTTCTTTTCAGAATCATGTTTAAATTTTTAGATTCTAATAATGAATGCACCTAATTTTAAATCACCTATTTCCTAAAAGTTCATTACACATATAGTTGCCCCCTTCACTTTTTCTGTACTCAACTTCTTCTCCATAAGGTCTAAATCCTTTGGGCTGTTTCTTACATTTATCACAATATTATAAAATAACTGATTGGCATTACTACTTTTTGGTTATCAATTTCAGATATCATCAGTTTAATTTTGTTACAGGAGTTAAGCTCACCCTGTCCCCAGTCAAATATACATATTAGCATGTAGATATATAGACAGACACAGTTACACACACACCTTCTCAGACTCCCAATGTCATTTAATATTTTTCATGGCAAATCAGGGTTGCATTATTTAATATGCCTTTGTAGTATATATTATGATCGAATTTTTTCTCCTACATTTTGCCATGGAGTTAATAATTGCCTCTTTCTTCCTATTTTCTCAGCTTCATTTAGAGTCATTATTACATTTTGTAAATATTTCAACTGACCTTTCAAATGCCTATTGGTAAATTTTTAGGTTAACTAAACCAGATTTTTGTTTTTAATTGAGCATGATTGTTTTTTAAGAAGACCTCGTCTCTGCAGCAATCCAGCCCACTGCTCCAGTCCGCACCGGCTGCTGACCGGTGCTCCTGCATAACAGTCAGAGTCAAACTCCATAGCACTATTGCTATGGATACACCCTTTGTCAGATTTCAAGTACTTCCTGTATTTTGTTTACTTCCTTGTTTTGCAGAAACATATCCTATAGTAGCTTCCTAGGGGGAGAATCAAGAATAATTAATTTTAAGAACCTGTATACTTTAACAAGAATTTATTTTCACGTCACAGTCTATGGATAGTTTGCCTGAGTATGAATCCTGGATTGAAAATACTTTCCCTCAGAATTTAAAGACATCATTTCTTTATTTTATAACAGCCAACATTGCCATTAAGAAATCTACAGCTGCTGAATTCTATTTTATTTCATTATTTTTTGATAATTATTGTTTCCTCCCATCAGAAGCTTCTAGTATTCTTTTTCTCTGTCCTTAGATTTTCTGATAGATGTAAGTATTTTTCAAACACCTGATGCATTTGTCTGGCAAATGTATTTCTAACACAAATGTTTCCAATATGAAGATGTATGCTCTTAAGCTCTGGAAATACTATTTCTTTGATAAATTTTTTCCCTTTTGTATTTTCTGTAGACCTTTTTCTATCTCCTTGAGGTATAACTCCTGGAATAATCTTTTATTTTCTCATGTATATTATTCTTTTTATCTTTTTATTTAATTTTCAAGGTTTTTGTGCTTTATCTTTTAATCCTTCTATTGAAAATTTTACTTATTTTAAAAATTCCCCAATCTCTTCCTGTTTTCTGAATATTCTTTCATTGTAGTTTGGTCTTGTATTATAGCTGTAGCTTGTCTCATGTTTTGGAAGAAACTAAATATACATGTTTTAGAAATTTAGTTCTATTGCCTGCATTGTGTCTGCTTATCATAGGTTTTAAAAATTCAGTTTGTTTCTTTTCTCCTTGATATTGCCTTTCCTCTTAGAGGACCTGTACCACAGATCTCTCTTAGATACAAATTTAGTACTTTTCTCACTTTCATGTTTGAATGATATAAATGTCTTAGCTGATGGAAGGAAGGAAAAAATACAGAGCATTAGGAAGGAGCAATTTAGAGAAAAGTTTGTGTTGTTGACTTGTGTGTTTGCAAGAGTTTTTAAACTTTCCTCTTTTATTTAGCTATTATTTCTTCACATTCATAAACATGAAATTCACTTATGGTTTAAAAGGCAAATATATATTGTTATCGAAATTCAGTTGAAATGAGAAAAAATTTAAAAATCTAAAACTAATTTTAAGACTCAGTTCGGTTCAGTTCCTCAGTCGTGTCCGACTCTTTGCGACCCCATGAATCGCAGCACGCCAGGCCTCCCTGTCCATCACCATCTCCCGGAGTCCACTCAGACTCATGTCCATCGAGTCAGTGATGCCATCCAGCCATCTCATCCTCTGTCGTCCCCTTCTCCTCCTGCCCCCAATCCCTCCCAGCATCAGTCTTTTCCAATGAGTCAACTCTTTGCATGAGGTGGCCAAAATACTGGAGTTTCAGCTTTAGCATCATTCCCTCCAAAGAAATCCCAGGGCTGATCGCCTTCAGAATGGACTGGTTGGATCTCCTGGCAGTCCAAGGGACTCTCAAGAGTCTTCTCCAACACCACAGTTCAAAAGCATCAATTCTTCGGCGCTCAGCTTTCTTCAGAGTCCATAGACTAACCAATGCTAAAACAAATCAAAACAAAAAGAAATTCACAATAGCTGTGTGATCTTCCACTTCCTTTGGGGGGATTTTAATTTAAAACATTTTATACCCCTGCCATTTTAGTTCAATTCCAAGTCAATATATTTTTCAGTCAAAACACATAATTAGAATGAGAATGAGAAGGTATAACAAAGGAACATCATCAACCTTAAAATGAGAATTGAATTGATGGAGTGTGGTCGTATCTTTCCACATGTGTTGGGCTCAAGGTTAATAGGAAAAAGGCTGCCCAGCGTGCTGACTCCACCTCATATTTGAGAAGCCACCTAGCAATAAATGGGAGGATTCCATCGTACCACAATTTTATTTACTTCAAACTCACGCCCTTGTAGCAAATTCTGTTTTCAAAAGAGACGTTGCCATGACACCAGGCAGTGTAGAGCTGAGAACTCTACCATTTCTGACAGCCTGCCACAGTGATCCTACTCAGAGTAGGGCCTCAGCAATGCTCTTGGTAAAGAGCAGTTAAAGAACTGTGCCCAGTAATTACTTTTCAAAACATAGAGATAGCAATTTAAACTGCTCTAAAGTGCATAAACACACTGAAATGAAGGTGAGGACAGAAAAAAGTCCATTCCTCTAGTAATTCCTCTGTCTCTCATTTTCACTTGTACTCAATCTCTTTCTTCTCTTCTTCTGTTATTTTATACCTCCATCTCTTCTTCCTCTTTTCTGCCTTTTTGTTTAGTGTTTCTTCTTGTTTTCTGTTTATATATCTCCTGTCATCTTTTTCCTTTTTATCTTAATTGATCTCCCTTTCACTTTTACTCTGTAACTGCCGTAACATGAGTACATTGAGTGAAATGTATTTGTGGGTTGCATCTTTGCAAGCATTATACTCACTGAATACAGGCTAATACTTTACTAAAAATTTTGTAATTTAAACTTCTTCCCTCATCTCTTTAAAATAAACTCTTAACTCATTTAATTATTGATACTTTAAAACATCCACACAATACTTAGTTGATTTAATTTAATATATTAGCAGTTAAACAGAATAACTACTTTTCACTTCTTATTTATAGTAATAAAGAACGTTAAGAAATAGAGAGTTCCCAAGATGGCAGAGTAGGAAGACTCTGAGCTCACCTCCTTTTATGGGCACGCCAAAATTAAAACTATTTACAGAAGATTATTTATGAAAAAGACCAGGACCTACCAGAACAGATCTTTACAACTAAAAGTATAAAGGAGGAGCCACAATGAGGTAGGCAGGAAGAGAGGAGCAGTGGTATGGTCAAGACCAAACCCCCAGGTGGGCGACCCATAAACAGATCACAGTTGCAGAGCTTCTCCCCACAAGGAGCCAGTTGTCTTGAGGCCCTCAGTGCCGAACAAATTCTTAGAAATGTACATACTCCCAAGTCTGAGTCAGGAAGAAATACAAAATATGAACAGGCTAATTGCCAGTAATGAAACTGAATAGATAATTGTAAAACTCCCCCCAAAACAAAACTCCCAAACAGAGAAAAGTTGCCATCTATCCTTTTCAAGTAGACTCAAATACTGTTAGCCCACAGGCCATACTTTGAGCAACAAGTGTGTAGGAACTATAGCAATAGGTATGTATAAGCCAGGGTCGGTTCCCAAGGAATTTAGATAGCAATCAGCAGGAAATTATCGCATAGGTCTACAAATCATTTTGGATTTTTCCTACAGAGGTCTTGATCTTCATCTGGAAAATGTAGATACCCAGAGTCTCTGTCCTGATTTAAGTACGATGAACCAGAGAAAACAGGCTTTATGTAGTATATCCTCAACCACCATAAATGTTGTTGATAAGATCAGCAAGAGTCAGAATTGGTTTTTTTGTTTGTTTTCTTTTTATTCATCTATATATGCACAGTCTCTGAAACAGAACCTTCCTTTCATAAGAGTTCAATAAGTGTTTGTTGAATTAGGTTGAAAGTAAATGAAATCTTTCTGGTCTTATTTTCTAGTTCACCTTAAATTATTAAGAATTCTAGTGACATATGGTCTGATTCTCAAAGAGTGTATTTGCTGGAATCATGCTTTCAGATTCTTGCTGTTCATACAGATAAGAAATGTCTCAATATTTTTACTAACTTGAATTCAGCAGCTTATTCTTACTGGTTTTCTGACTTCAGAAATGCCTAACTTTACTACTTTTCAAAATCATAACATGGATAAATCTAAAGAGCTTTTCTATTTAGTATCTCTTGATCATAAAATTCTTGTTGGAAAGATTATTTATTAACAATCCAACAGCAGTCGGTAAACACATTAAAACTTAATAAAAGGTATAATTAAACAATATTTTACTGATGCTAGTATCTCCTTAGAATTTTTAATATGATAGAAAACTCAGTGCCCTGAGTTTATCATGGAAGCCTAGATAAAAGCCTGTCTCATTCTTCAGCAGTGTAGACCCTCTGTAAAATAAGAGACAAATATTATATATATGTATATATATTGGTCAGGCCCCCAGTGCCTGACACAGAACTCTTGAACTTGGAGATAGAGACACAAAGCTCTTGAGACTTTTGTTAATTTACTGAGTGATGGGACCATCTGACACAGAGCTCTTAAGTTCTTTGTGATTTCCTAGGTGATAGGAATATCTTTCTGTTCTAATGAGATTGCTCTTGGGTGGAGGATGGTCACCAGAAAGATCAAGCTGTGAGCAGAAGCCTGGGACTTGTGGTCCCATCTCCTATTCTCCAGGAGGGGGAAAAGGTTGAAAGTGCAGTTTGTGATCATGCTAACATGATGAAGCCTCCAGAAAAACCCTATAAGTACTGGGTTCAGAGTATTTCCCCATTAGTAAACACATCTACGTGCCTGGAGGAGAGTGCATTTTAATTATAAAAGGTAGACTCTTACACTCAAGATCTTTCCAGACCTCATCCTATGTATCTCTTCATCCAGCTTTTCATTTGTATCCTTTATAAAATATAAAAGAAGTGAACTGTTTTCCTGAGCTCTATGAGCTGCTCTATCAAATTACTGAAACCAGGGATGGTACTGTGGGAACCTCCAATTTGCAGCCAAGTCGGTGAGAAATTTTAGGTAACCTGAAGACCTACTACTAGTGATTAGTATCTGAAGTTAGGGGTTGAGGGAGGGGCAGTCTTATAGGACTGAACCCTTAACCAGTAGGCTCTATGCTACCTCTGGTTAGTGTCAGAATTGAATAAAGGATATCAAGTTGGGAGAATCAGCGTGGGAAAAATCCCAGACATCTGGTGTCAGAAATGTTATGAACGGTAATTAAGAAAAAACACAGCAAGTTGGCCTCTGTTGCTGTTGATGCTATTTAGTCCCTAAGTCATACTGAATTGTTTCGTTACCCCACCAGCTTCCTCTGTCCATGGGATATTTCCGGCAAGAATTCTGGATTGGGTTGTCATTTGCTTCTCCAGGAGACCTTCCCAACCCAGGGACTGAACCCTCAGCTCCTGCCATGTCTCCTGCATTACAGATGGATTCTTCACCACTGAGCCACCAAGGAAGCATTCAGTTCAGTTCAGCCGCTCAGTCGTGTCCTACTCTTTGCGACCCCATGAATCCCAGCATGCCAGGCCTCCCTGTCCATCACCATCTCCCGGAGTTCACTCAGACTCACGTCCATCGAGTCAGTGATGCCATCCAGCCATCTCATCCTCTGTCGTCCCCTTCTCCTCCTGCCCTCAATCCCTCCCAGCATCAGAGTCTTTTCCAATGAGTCAACTCTTCGCATGAGGTGACCAAAGTACTGGACTTTCAGCTTTAGCATCATTCCCTCCAAAGAACACCCAGGGCTGATCTCCCTCAGAATGGACTGGTTGGATCTCCTTGCAGCCCAAGGGACTTTCAAGCAAGCACTAAACACCCACATATCAAGTGGAGATTACAACTCACTTGAGACTTGAGCTGAAATCACAAAAGTCATTCTAAAAGTCAACAGATTCATAAATGTAAAGAGTATACCAAACTCAGGGGTTGGCACAAGAGTCAGAGATTTTATTTTAAGCTTGAAAAGCACTTTAACATTGGTTATCCTGTTTGAATTACCCCGTGCATTGGAGAAGGAAATGGCAACCCACTCCAGTGTTCTTGCCTAGAGAATCCCAGGGACGGGGGAACCTGGTGGGCTGCCGTCTATGCGGTCGCACAGAGGTGGACACGACTGAAGTGACTTAGCAGCGGCAGCAAGAGCATTTTCTAGTGGCAGTGTAAGGGAAGGAACAATATGAACAACGCTCTTTATTTGTGAATATACACATACAAGCATACCTCATTTGATTGTGCTTAGTTTATCAAGCTTCACATACATTGTGGTTTTTACATATTGAAGGTTTGTGGCAACCCTGTGTTGTCAAATGATGGTTAGCATTTTTTAGCAATAAAGTATTTTCTATTGAGGTAGGTACTTTTTTAGACATAATCCTATTGCACACTAGACTACAGTATAGTGTAAGCATAACTTTTCTGTGCATTCAAGACACCAAAAGAATTCATGTGACTCACTTTATCATATTCGCTTTACTGCAATGGTCTAAAACTGAACCTCCAGAATCTCTGAGGTGTGCCTACATATAAATACAATGAAGCCCTACAAGCCTAAGTCTAAGGGCAGGGGACTTCTCTTGGAGAATTATGTTATTTTGGTGGTTTTGAAACATGTGAGCAATGTCTTGGAATTATTTTTCCCACCATCATTATTTTATTTTTTAATAGTTTTAATGTGTGCCCAGATTTCTAAAGTCACTAAACAAACAATACATTCTAAAAAGAAATGGCCCTGAGACAAAAATTGCTGGCCAGTTTCTTTCCTATCATTGATATCTATTGACACTTAACATAATATGCCAATGGTTGTGCTATCAATGTCACTTCAAATGTGTATCCTTACATTCTCAAACACAGACATGAGTAGACATTTTATTCATACAAACGAAATCTTTTTAACTACTTTTAAACTTGAAATCATAGTACTTATCATAGTGAGAAATCTACAGCTTAATTAATTACAACACAATTTGTCAAAAACCTTTTTTGAGAAAACTCAAGTTTTGAAATGTGAGTGTGAGAATCATATAAATCAAGCTCCCCTCTCCTGTAGAATTTTGGCCTGGAGTTTTTAATAATTATTTCAGGAACTATGTTAAGTGAAAAATTATAAACACATTTCACAGAACTTCTTATATATATGGCATTATAGTATATCCAACCAAGAAAACAATTCTGCAACAATAAGCAATAGTCTTATGACTTGAGATATGCTTACTGATCATTTCTGATCAAGTATGTAATATTTAGTATTTTGATAACAAGAATGGTATGAGACCATCTCTATTTCTTACAATGGAAAATAAAACAAGTTATTATGCATGCCTCCTTCTTATTTCTGTATAATGCTTCCCCTGCATGCATTGTGGAGCCAAAACCTGACATGAAAGTTTATGACAGAGTGAGACTGGAAAAATGTATTTTTTATTTGAGACAATTTTGCAATAAAAGCACATTTCAGTCCCTTAAAATAACAGTCAACAAGATTTACTGTATCAAATGTAAGTTTCACACCTCAGTCAGTGGTTAAGATTTCAAACAAACCCCAGCCGCTAAGCTGAAATTGGGTTTTAAAATCTTTAAGTTAGTTTGTTCCCAGATGAACATTTTTTTTTAACATGAAAAATCACACTTATCATGCAGCTTGCAAATTCTCTGGTTTCCATTTATCCATTTTATTATCTTTTTATTATTGACAGAGACAGGAGCCAAGTCAGAGCTACATTAATCCAGAAACCAAAAGTAAGTAGACAATATTGTGAATATTAATGCAAGGTGGCAGCTCTTATTTTTCACCATCTCATCCTATTTTTCCTTGGAACCAATTTGTACAAAACGTATTTAAAAATCAGAAAGTTAAAGACAACCAATTTCCAACTCATTGACCTACAAATTTGTCTTTGATTGCAGTGCACTTCTGTTGTAGCAGGGAGATTAGGAGTGGGTGCAGATCCCTTGGGGAGGGTACAATCACATGCTGACAATGCACCTGAGCTGCTTAATGTCCAGGGTAGGAACTGGAGGACATCTAGCCAGTTTATGAGTCCCCAGAGAGGGGGCAATGGATATCCATAACCGTAACACCTCACTCTGTGGGGAGCCTGTCTAGTTCTTGGCAAGAATTTTAAGCTTAATTTTTCCTGGATAGCTTTCCCCTCTCTCTTTTTCCTTCACTCTCTTGTTGTCTAAGTAAATAAAAGTAGACCTAAAAGTACATTCACACACAGAGAGAGAGAGAGAAAAGAAAATTAAATGAAGAAAATCTCAACAGATTCGACCCTAGATTTGTTTTAGCTATTATGAACACTCAGACTTAGCACCCACTTGCTTTGCAAGTTTATCCCTAATAATGACCAATATTTGTGTACTGCCCTTAGGGTTACCAAAGTGAAAGTGAAGTCGCTCAGTCGTGTCTGACTGTAGCCTATCAGGCTCCTCCATCCATGGGATTTTCCAGGCAAGAGTGCTGGAGTGGATTGCCATTTCCTTCTCCAAGGGATCTTCCCGACCCAGGAATCGAACCCGGGTCTCCCGCATTGCAGGCAGACGCTTTACGCTTTACCGTCTGAGCCTTCGCAAATGTAACATCTACACAATAAAAAGTTTTTGCAGCAGGAATATAACTCCATCATACATATTGCAAATTTTAGTCTTGAAGATGGTTTTTTGAAATAAAGTCCCTGAGATAGAAATTAAATCTACTTTTCCAGAATTCAAAGTCCAATGATCTTTTCTCTATACTAAGTTGATATTTTCAACTTTGAAATGTTTATTAATTTGTGTGTAATTTATATAAAAAATAAATTAACATTAGACTTCCTACATTTAGCATATTTAAAAAGGTAGACCTATACAGTATCCAAGTAATAAAAATACTAAAACACACAGTGTAATCCAGATAGAAGATGGATGCCAAGTGTCCTCTACTTGTTTCCTTTCCTTTAAGAATAAGTCCAGTGAAATGTGAAGGACTGCAAAATAGGGGAAGACGGCAAGCATGAAACACTGTGCCCTTTGGTTTTGTCATTTGTGTGCTCTTTTGGGAAAATGTGGGACTCACTGAGTATGATTATTTCTAATAAGCCCAAAATGAAAACTACCCAGGAGTAGTAGAATGGATTAATAGATTGTGATTTACACACACAAGAAAATAACACACAGCAATGAAAAAGAATCATCTTCACTTCACCCAACAGTGAGACTTTCTTAAATACACTAAGTAGCAAAAAAAAAAAAAAAAAAGAACCAGCCACAAAAGAATACATACTATATTATCAAATTTATATAAGATGCAATGCAGTCAAGCCAGTCTATAGGTTAAAAGAGGCTAGGAACAGTCCACTGTTGAAAGGAATTAGTATAGGGAGTACGGAGGACTCTGTCTTTATCTGCATGATGGGCACATGGTTGCGGTTTATTTGTCACCATCTTTAAAGTGAAACATTTATGATATTTGTACTTTCCTCTACACAGAATATACTTCAATAAAACTTGCAAAGGAAGAACATGGCTGGACCTTAAGACTGCATCTGTACCACCATGGATATCTTGGTGTAACTAACTGTAGGCTTTTTCAGGCAGAAGAACATTGGAAAAGTGTGGGCTTTGGATCCATTTGCCTGAGTTACAAATCTCCACTGCACTGTGACACTCAGCTAGCAATGTGTTCTAAGGGAAGTTTCCTAAACCTTGGTTTCTCCAGTAACTTTTTTATGGATTTGTGCCCCTCAACTACTCAGTAGGGACAAATAGCATAAACAGGAAAAAAACATAAATGCAAACCATATAAACTGAGAGACTGCAAACAAATTGATGGTATCATTTTTCCTTAGCCCTTAAATATCTTTGAGTTAGTGCTATCATTTGCAAAAAAAAAAAAAAATCAAATTCTGTATTAGGAAAGTTTGGTAATAATTCAATATGGCCAGCAACTCTCCATAGTTTAGTGGCTTCACACAACAGATATTATTTCTGACACTTGAATGTCCAGTTGGGGTTTTCTCATTTAATGGCCTTCAGGAATCCTGTCCCTGGCTCAGTCTTTGGGATCCACTCTCTTTTTATTTGAATAAAAGACACCTTAGGAAAGGTACATCTATTCTTAACTGCTTTGTCCCTGAAGATGTATGTGTTTTTCTCATTTACATTCATTTTGGAGGGAAGTAGCCACACGGCCCCATCTCTCTGCACACACTCTCAGGAAAGTATGACTTATCATTAGTCCATCAGCCACATCCGCCACATTGTCCTTATATTCTCCTACACAAAGTACAGATAATTTCTGAGGCTCTATCAGCTAGGCATTTCACAACAAAGTCATAGAAACGCCAGGATCATTTGATCTACAGACGCATGTGACTTCCTGAAATATATATTCCAACTTGTTGACTTTAAACTCAAGCTAAATACCAACGGATCTACTCGCACTTCTGAGACACAGCTTACATTCATTCACAAATGTTAGTTAGCCTAAGTCTCCACACCAAGGTGTCAGGTCATACCAATCTGAATTGAACACACTTTACTTTTTTGATTTTTAAGGTGAGCGATATCTTGGTGTTGTAGAAAGTACCCAGCACTGGTAACTGGGGTCATGATCCACCTTCTAAATTTATCATCAAATGTCAATATAATCAAAACTAGAGGGAATTCTTATATAGGACTTTTAAAAAATCTTCATAAACTTAAACCCACTGTTAAATATTGTTCTCTAAAACTTTGGAAATGAAAGTTTTACTTTTACAACAGAAGGCTTATATAAGATACAGGACTTATTCCAAATCACAAACTTGGGACCAGAACTTGAGGCTCTATATTACCAGTCTAATATATACTTTACTCCTTAGCAAAGCAGGAAAATGTCACAAGTAAAAATGTAACAATGTTTGCGCGTAGGATATGCCAATGATCAAGTTTAAGAAAAAATTTGATAAATCTGAAAAGACAGTTTTACTGCTGAAATTCTCCCTGCTCCTTGATAGTTGACCCAAGTAGTACCAGGAACTGCAGTTATATCAATAATACTCATAAATTGTATCTATTTCTCATTCTTCAATTTTTTTTTTTTTTGTACTTGCAGGCTTAGGATTGCAAAACATAAGGCAAAAGGTATCACTTTGAAGAGTTTTCATCATTAGAAACTTTTGGTCCCAGGAAGTGGTTATTTCATTTTAATAGTCCTGTTTCTATACATATATAGGTGCCTCATGCCTGAAATGAATTTTCAAGACTGTCTTTATGCTAAGTATCTGGCAATCCAAAAACTATTGTTTCTGAAAATATGTATAGACCAGGAATGAAGGGTTCCATTTTTACAATGAGATGCAGATTTCCCATTAAAAAGTAAAGCTTTCATTTCCAATGTTATAAAGGACAGTATTTGAGCTTTGGTGAATTAATTTAGGAGGCTATAGAAGTCCTATAAAAGAACTTTTTCTAGTCTATGTATTTACTGTTGATTATAAATTTGAACATTACTATTAGTGTCCAGCTTGTGACTGAATATTTGGGTCAAATAAATATTGCTAACTGGTACTTAATCATTTTCAGTAACACTATTTTCAATTAAACTCAATCTCACAAGTTTATATAATTTTACAACTTAATTATATAATTACCTCATACTATTTGTACAATTTCAGGGATCAATTATCAAAATGTGTTGATACTATTTTTTCACTTGTCTCTGTCTCAATAATAGTTTACTGGTTTCAGTGACCTTTCTTCCATAAAGCAAAAAAGGAGAAAAAAAATAAAAAAAAAAAACAGGAAAGACACACGAGAAAGTGTGGAGGTTATTTCAGGGCTGACGTAAGATATGAAGAATTGTTCTAATCTTTCCTCCAGCTTTTAACAGTGTTTCAAACTCTATCAAGTAAGAATAGAAGACTGTTATGCAATGAAGGGCATTGTGGGCCTGGGGTCTTCAATATTTCTCTAAGTTTGTAGATTTCATGGTTACAAGTAAGTACAAGTAGTTAATAAGCTCTATGCACCATCTTCACTAACCCTACATACCTATGAACCAGCAAAATGTCTAGTACATAACACTTGATTAAAAATTAATGAAGTATGGATAGCAGCAGTTCCTCTGCCTCTTGGCCAATTCTGACTTGTACATTCTTCTCTCAATATTATAGGTAAGCGAAATAGACAATCACCCTGAAACTTATTCAAATGGCTAAGAAAACGCCTATGTCCCAAACTATACTGTCATCTGAAATTCCACTTTTGAGTTTCATTCATTTAGCTCAAAATGTTGGTCTTGTTAAAATGCAAAACAAATGTAGCAACAGAGAGTCAATAACACTTGAATCCCTTTTAAATTATTTAAACTTATGACAAATGAGTATCAGATTTATTTTTCCCTAGTGCAGTCTGGCCAGAGGAGGGAGTCATTCTGTGGTCATAGAAGTAGGATGAGAAAAACCCAAGTCAGTAAGATGAGTTTAGATGAGTCAGAACAAAGAAACTTATCTTACACTGTTGCCTATAGATGAAATAATACTAAAAGCATAGATATTATCTGGTTAATACCAGTACTTGAACATAATGAAAGTGAGATCCACTGATGTGAACTAGTTAAACAGCTAATCATTGTCAGAGTCAAGGTTAGTTTTTAAGAGACTTGACTTTTAGTTTGGTGCTCCTTCTTTCAACTTTGATTACTTATTTATAAATGCTAATCCTACTTCAAAGTAACCTAAACCTTATAAAATATTTGGGAAATTCCAAAGAACCGTAAAAGGAGTATCAACAAATTTCTGCCTCTGTAATTTTGTATAGTATACATAAATAACTACTTAGGCTCCTTAAGAGTGATTTAATTTTCCAAACATGTAAACTATGATTAATTAAGTGTAAAGGTTTATGATTATGTAGTTGGAATATGGTTTAAAAATATTATCCATCATTTTCATCAATACTAAATCAGCTAATTGAAAGAATCATTGGGATCTACATCTATTAAAAAAAGGAAATTTTGTATTGCTACAAATATAAAGAAAATATCTTTCTTTCTAATTTAAAAATGTATTCAATAAGGAAATGACTGTTAAATAAAAAATTATTATACCATGTTCCATAGTCGAGTGCTGAGGTCAAGAGTCAAAATTAAGAATATCAGGCAATGTATTACAGTTCTCAAGAGAAATGGGACCAATAAGGCATAAACAAATATGTATATATGTGTTTATAACAATATATGTATACGTTTATATACAAACACATTCATTACAGTGAATTAGCTCCCAGGATTATAGAGATGCAGAAGTCTCAATATTTACAAGGTGGTAAGCAAGCTGAAGACTCAAGTCTAAGTCCACAATCCTGGGAATCAGGAAAGCCAATGATGTTGTTCCATTCTAAAAACTAGCAGGCTTCGAAGGTGGGATGATTTGGGAGAATGGCATTGAAACATGTATATTATCATATGTGAAACGAATTGCCAGTCCAGGTTTGATGCATGATACAGGGTGCTTGGGGCTGGTGCAGTGGGGTAACCCAGAGGGATGGGATGGGGAGGGAGGTGGGAAAAGGGTTCAGGATGGGGAACACGTGTACACTCATGGCGGATTCAAATCAATGTATGGCAAAATCAATACAATATTGTAAAGTAAAATAAACAATTAAAAAATAAATTAAATAAAAATTAAAAAAAAAAAAAACTAGCAAGCTTGAGGTCAGGAAGAGCTAATGTTTTAGTTTGAGTCTAAAGGTAGGAGCAAAGTCAGCGTCCCAGTTTAAAGGACACAAGTTGGCAGAATTCCCCCTTCACAGGGGAAGGTCAGCTTTTCTGTTTTATTTAGGCATTCAAATGATTAGATGAGGCCCACCCACACTATGGGTGGGCAATCTGACTCAATATGCAGATTTATATTTTAATCTCATCCAAAAACACTCGAGGAAATATTTAGTGTCTTAATCCACTTGGGCTGCTATAACAAAATCCTATAAATTGGACAACTTATAAATAACATAACTTTCTCACAGTTCTGAAAATTGTACATCAATTTTCATTTCATTGTACATCAGAGTGATAACATGGTTGGCTGCTGACTTTTTCTGGATTATAGACTTCTTACTGTATCCTCACATAGCAGGAAAAATAAGGGATCTCTGTGGGGCCTCTTTTATAAGAAAACTCATTCATAACAATTCATTTCATGACTCTTAAGTCACCTCCTTAGACCCCTAACTCTTAATACTATCATTCTTGGAGCATTAGAATTTCCATATATGAATTTTGGGGAGACAGACATTCAGAATACAGAACCAAGAATAATGTTTAACCAAATACCTGGGCACTCCATGGCCCAGTCAAGTTGACACATAAGATTAAGCATCACAGGAAGGTCACACTTCCAAGTATCTTTCTGCATCACATTTTAAAATAGAAATACAAGAATTTCTTGGGAAAAAGGTTGAAACAGTTCTACAGTTAGGATTAAGACATACATAGGCATATATGGCAACTGAATATTCTGGGATAGATGATAGAACCAGACTTTCAAGATGTTACATAGAGCTGCTAAGAAAGACATGTCCTAAAGGAAGACTAAGTCAAGCAACATCATTATCATCAGAGAGAAGTGGCTTACCGGTACAGATTAGTGACTATTTTACAAAATGGTCTGGATTCAGCCACCCTAGGATCTAGTCTCACAAAACAGAAGGACTAAATGTGAAACCAAAGCAGCTGTCCCGTGAAATCTGCTATTCCAGAGCTAGGCAACTTGGCTCTAGACATCTTTCACCAAGCACAACAGAAAGAAAAGAAGTAACTCTGAAGATGATCTCCAAGCCCGTAGAACTGAAAAGGTACTAGGTAACAGCAGAATTGGTGGGTACTAGAGAATGTGCGAGCCAAGACTGCTCTGTCATGAAAAGGGCAGCTGGTAGCTGCATGCATGCTAAGTCGTTTCCGTCATGTATGACTCTTTGCAGCCCCAAGGACTGTAACCTGTCAGGCTCCTCTGTCCATGGAATTCTCTAGGCAAAAATACTGGAGTGGGTTGCCATTTCCTCCTAAGGGGATCTTCCCAACCCAGGGATCAAACCTGTGCCTCTTATGTCTCCTGCTTTGGCAGGCAGGTCCTTCACCACTAGTGCCACCTGGGGAGCCCCCTATGGCACCTGGTGTCTACATTCATCAGGGAGCACTGTAAGTGAGCCCTCTGTGATATCCTAAAACAGTGGGGGCAGCAGGAACATTTCTCAGAGTAGGGTGATTGATTCAAAATTTTATGTAGCCAAATAGTCTACTGATCAATCAGTGCTCCTGTTGTGTTTTACTGCTCCATACTCCGGAGGAGGCAATGGCACCCCGCTCCAATACTCTTGCCTAGAAAATCCCATGGATGGGGGAGCCTGGGAGGCTGCAGTCCATGGGGTCACGAACAGTCGGACACGACTGAGCGACTTCACTTTCACTTTTCACTTTCGTGCACTGGAGAAGGAAATGGCAGCCCACTCCAGTGTTCTTGCCCGGAGAATCCCAGGGACTGGGGAGTCTGGTGGGCTGCCATCTCTGGGGCCGCACAGAGTCGGACACGACTGAAGTGACTTAGCAGCAGCAGCTCTATACTCACAAAAACAAAACTGAGCTTCCCTACAATACTCCAACCCTAATTCCCTTCTCTCCAGAGGCACAGTCAGCCCCACAGTTCTAGGTCTCAATCCTCCATATAACAAGGTGAATAGTAAATAGGATTCTCTTCACACTTCTTTCAAAGCAGACATACCCAGGACCACGGACCATGATGCTGACAGTTCTTACAATGGCCCTTTGTGTCTGGAGATTGAGGACACCCAAAGGCTTCCCTGGTAGCTCAGAGGGTAAAGAATCTGCCTGCAATGCAAGAGACCGGGTTCAATCCCGGCGTTCAGAAGATCCCCTGGAGAAGGGAATGGCTACCCACTCCAGTATTACTGCCTGAAGAATTCCCCTCTGAGAATCTGAGAAAGACAAATGATAGTGTACTATAGATAGCTCATATTCTCTTGCCAGAACCACTTATCTTTTTCAGGAATTTTGTGTCGTTAAATACAATCATCATTAAAATTTAAATGATATAAACTTACTGTGAAATTAATTTTATTAAAAACAATACTAATGGATATTCAAAACTCATCACTTCCTAATTACTATACTGCATTTTATTATAATCTATGCTCTTTCTTGAGGTTATTTATATGTCTTAAATTTGTATGGTGGAAATAATTAAAAAAATCTGTGCCTAACTCTGCCTTCACTGACATCATGTTGGTAATGTGAAACTGACCGCAGTGGGAGCAGTCACAGTACGGAAATTGGCAAACACTACAATTGGGGCCTCAGTTTTACAGAGAGTCAGTTATGAAACTGGCATATCAGTGGGTTGACAAAGTGAGTGTCAAGGTCTAACAAGGATGATCTGATCCTAAGTTACTGTGAGGTAAGTGAGGATGAAGAAGAGGAAAGTGGTTAGAAATTGAACATGGCACCCATGTATGACAGGATTTCTAAATGTGCTGTGTCTGTGGAGTGGATTTTAAATCATGATATTCTGAAATCCCCTCGACCTTCAAAGGGATCATTCCTGGTCTGATCAAAAAGTATTGGCAGGCATGACCTTTGCAAATGAGGACCAAGTCTCTCTTCACTTTTTCTGGTATAGAAGAAGCCTCCGATCTCTTCTACAAAATAATGGAAGGGTTTCCCACTATTAGATGATACTGTACATTTCCCCAACTTGGTGGTTTGTGTCTGGATCCAAAATAAATGTTATTTATATGAAAAAATCTGATATTACTTGTACTCCTAGTATTGTGTAATGATTCATATTTGTTATTGCATGGGGAAGGTGCCTTGTTAGTAAAAATTAAATGTGGTAGTAAGCATTTCTCATAGGGACGTTGATCATAAATTGCATTTATTACTAGGTTTCATATAGGCCAAATATTTGAAATATTTATATTGTCATAGAAAAAACAGGTGTGATTGATGTTTTAAATGTTTGCGTCTGATTCCAGAAATTATGCTGCATAGTTATAATTCCCCCTCTATCTCTCAGAGTTTGTGAGACTAAGAAATCATTATACATGTGACACCGGGAGGAGAATTTATGAAGTTGGTATAAAGGTCCTACAACCTTTCTCAAGACCCCCCAAATCATGCTACCTTAAAGATACTCTATGGATGGCGCAGATATTCCAGTTAGTCAAATGCAGCTAATGAGTTAGTAACATTAGGGCTTAATGTTACTGGGAATTTGTTGATCCTCACTGATTAGTGAGTTAGTCATGAGAAAAACTGCCCTATCATTGTATCCCAGGGTCTAACCAAGGAAAGAGAACCATTTTACAAGCAAGAATAAAGGGAATTAAGTACAGAGAATTGGTTATACCAGTCATGGAAGAGCTGTGAGACCAAACAAGGGATGTGTGACAATCCAGAGATTATTACCAGCAGAAGACTGCTATTTTCTTAGGCTGGAGGTCAAAGGAAGAAGGTGATATCACCAAGAGTCAAGACAGCATCTATGGTCACCTGGCTGACAGGCTTTTTAGGACCAGGGGTCACAGAGCTGAAGACATTCCTGCCAGAGATACCAGCAAGATCAAGATAGAGACAGAAAAAGACTTTGGTTTCTCCCTTCGTCCTGTTCCTCAACTACATATCAAGGATTCTCATTAAATCTAAACATGTTAACAGTGGGTCCTTGTATATGTAACTTCTAGGGGTCAGAAGAGCAAGAAAGGGAGAAGGAACAGATTTGAGGGGAAACACGTACGGGAAGAATATATCTAGCAAATCCAAAATATGTATCTATATCTAGATGGATAGATAGATAAACACAGATTCCCCCTAACATCCATTAATGCTCTGACAAGGCAAATAAAAATAATTTTTTTCCTTACCTAGGCGTATTATCTAAGCGAGCACTGAATTAGTTACTGAATTAGAAGTTGGCACATTCAATTGCTATTTAGCTTCCTAAACGAGCACAAGATTGACCAATGATCACGAGAGTCTATTACTGATCCAAGAGACTCTTTTTTCCCATTATTCTAAAGCTCTCTATCTGTTCTCAAACTGTGAGAGGTACTATAAAATAGAAAATCAGATTGATTTGACAGTTAACCCACTCTTTTTCACCTTGCCTTCTTTCAAATATGCTGAGAAAAGTAAAATGGCCTAAAGGAAAGAAGAAGAGAAGCATAAGTATCCTCTACAAACTCGGTGATGGATGATTGAGAGCTGACTCTTTCTCAAGTGCTTTTATTGGCCCACGTGTTAGCCCTGCATCCCATGAAACAGCCTGATGTAACATGCCAATATTAGTGTCACTTCTTTGCCATATCCTCTTTTCACCACCACAAAAATAAGAGTCCATCAGAAAATACATACTATGTTTCCTAGAGTTACTTCTGTTTTATGCAGATCCTCTTTATAAAGCTATCCTTAGAGTCCTCTTCAGTATCATAAGCTTAAACTAAGAAAACTACCTTTCCTTCCTTTCTGAACATTACGTCATGAGGAATGAGTCCTGTTACTTACAAAGATAGGCAGAATTCTCTCAAAGCAGAAAAACCATCGATTTTGCTTGCTTTCCACATGCTATCTATGTACCACAGTTAAGAACTTCAAGCACACAAATTTGTTCTAGAGAACTGGCAACTCAAAAATACAAATAATCTTTATAGTATCAAGTAACCCTTAAACTCTTTGAAAAACAACCTTGCTTTAAAAGTTAGAGTGCAAAAATATTCAAAACAATTGGCACACCCCTCCGAAAGATTCTCTAACGTTCAGCAGAACTGAATTCACACTGAATCTGGTTTATGAGTAAAAGACAAGTCAACTTTAAAGCCAATCATAGATGACAATGTTTCTTTTCAATGTGCCTGCCTTGGAGCCATAATTCTGCTGCTGCTGCTGCTACTGCTAAGTTGCTTCAGTCATGTCCGACTCTGTGCGACCCCATAGATGGTCTCCTACCAGGCTCCTCTGTCCCTGGGATTCTCTAGGCAAGAACACTGGAGTGGGTTGCCATTTCCTTCTCCGGTGCATGGAAGTGGAAAGTGAAGTCGCTCAGTTGTGTCCAACTCTTAGCGACCTCATGGACTACAGCCTACAGGCTCCTCCGTCCATGGGATTTTTCCAGGCAAGAGTACTAGAGTGGGGTGCCATTGCCTTCTCCACATAATTCTGCTAAACACTCAAAAATTTCCTCTTGAGTATTTTGTGATATATTAGAACCAGAAATAAGGGATGTTAGTGCTAGAAGGCCAGTCAACGGTCTTTAATTTAATTTAGATATTCTTTCTGCACCAGACTCTTTAAGATCATTGAGTTAGCTTAAGAATTTTGAAGCTGTGGAATTCAGGGCAGGACCTTACAGTATGCCAATATTACTATTCTCCTGCTCTGACATTCTCCACTGATTGACAGATGAAGGAGAAGGAAGGGCAGTCACCATTAACTGAGAATAAATGAAAATGGAATATTAAAATTCAGGATTATCTGAGTTGACTGAATTGGCTGGCAGAGTGTTCTCCAGTTAAGAGTGGGGAAAGATTAATTCTGCACATGATGCCACTACTGCATTTATATACAAGTTTACTGGGACAATTGTTTGCCTTGAATTGTTTTCTTCATTTATTTCAGTCAGACAGTTGTGTTGACTGATTTTTCTTTTTGATGTATGAAATGACTCTTTGACTGAATTTACCATTTAATTTCCACTAATGCACTGTAAAAACAATAGTCAAATTAGACTGGCAGGTATGAAAAAGTCTACCACAGAACTAGACAGAAATATTGCGTTCTATAGGTACGTATGTCATATGCCCTGGGTTTTGAAAAATTTTTCCAATTTCAACTATTTTGCCACATGTTTCAGAAGTGTGGGGCCACTGATTTAATAGTAAAAATAACATTTGTGAAGTTCATATAAAAATAATTTTCTGTGAACCTGAGAATCACATAATGGGATCAGAGAAGAACTATTATGAACAATTTTACTGTTTCTTACTTATCAAGAGGTGTTTCTATGTGAAACTTTTGAACCTTCTTCTGGAAGATGGTTAGGAACAAAAGGTTTGAATATATTCATAGCAAATCCTTATTTATAATTTCATTTTCCCAATAATTATAGTTACTAAGATAGGCCATTTTCCATGTCCTATCTCATGATTTTAAGCTCCTATTGAACATCTGGAAATTGGTGACATGAGTAAGAAAGTGAAGCAATTTTTAAATTGTTATTGAGTAATGCTGATTTTATAATGAGAGCTTCCTTACATAGTTGACTAATTTATCGTGGTGCAGATGGCTGGTTACTACTCTTAGAAACGAAAAAGGTCTTAAAAAATTTTCCATATTCCATTCACCAACCTGTGTTCTCCTTCAAAGCAAAATTAATTCCTTGAAAATTAACATATTAGCTTAATTATAATTTTTAATTTTAAAATTAACTGGGGGAATGGGAATTTGGGGTAGGAAAAAGGGATGGAAGATGCGACAAAGTAAAATAAATCAAAGAATTCATAGAAAAATAAAACAGAAGTTTCCAATAGTAGGTAAGGACTTCTGCTTCCAACTATATCAGTTTACCTGAGGAACACATACTAGGAAGGTCAGATAAATCATATGCAACATTTGACTGTGAGCATTATAAAGCCAGGATTCCCTGATGGCTCGAGGAGCCTGGCGGGTCGCAAAGAGTTGGACACGACTGAGACTTCACATTCACGTTATAAAGCTAATGAGGCAGCCATGCCATAGAAAAGTACTCAAGTGAGAATAGCATTCTGCGCATGCTTTTCTAGCCCAGTCATGTAGAAACTATTGATGAAAATCAAAAGTCTGACAAACCAAATGTGGCTCCTAAGAGGCAGAAAAGCCAGTAGATCTTAGGACAATGTCATAGGACTGAGGAGAGAGCAAAGTGAGAATTTAGAAATAACAAGGCAGCTAGAATTTTGAGGGTCAAAATCCCAGAGACAGGAAAGATTCAGAGACTCGAGCTCAATTCAGCAACAGTGGTCCCTTGACGTATCACATTTTCCATGTAGGGAGACAAGGCAAGATGCTAAGAAGTCAAACAAAAGCTAACTGAAGTCAAAGCAAAGACTCAGAAGTCTTATTATAATGCTGAGGAGATAAAACTGAGGTTCAGAACCCACCAAAGAATAGTGGCCCAGTGGAAAGCTAATGACATGAATTAGGACACTGGAAGATTCTATATGTATGTGTATGTGTCTCTGTGTCCATATGAACGTGTGTTAGGAAGCTTGATGAAACAGCTACATTAAAGGAAACATCTATAAAGAAGGAAGATGAGTATGATGTTGGTGCAAGGACTGAAGATCAATGAGGTGATCTTTCCTTCTGCTCCTTACTTGGGAGTAGGAAATTCTCTCTTGAAAAAGGTACAGTTGACCATTGAACAAGGCAGGAGTTAGAGACACTGACTCCCTATGCAGTCAAAAATTCACACATCACTTTATAGGCAGCCCTTCCCATCTATGGTTCTGCATCTGAGGTTCAACCAACCAGAGATGATGTAGTGCTGCAGTTATTGGGAAAAAATCCATATAGAAGTGGATCTGTGCAATCTAAATCCAGGTTGTTCAAAGGTCAACTGTAATGTCATTCAGATTCTCTACAACTTGTCATATCCCAAGTCTGGTATTCATTGAAGAACCACCAAGACTACCAAGAAAAGGAGAATTAGAATGAAAAACAGAACCAGAATCATGGATGACCTAAATATTAAAGTTCAAATATATTTGGATAAATATTACCAAGTTCAGAAAAATAGATGACAAGGTAGAAAATTTAACTAGACAACTAGAAACGGATTGAAGCGGAATTGACAGAATTCAAAATTATACTAAAATTAAAACTCAGTAGTGGACGTAACATAGGTGAAGAAAGATAAATGAACTGGAAGACAGAGTAACAGTAAAAAAATTAAGGCTAAACATGGAAAACAAAAAGGATTAAAAAGTATAGAAAAGAGCATTTGAAACATATGGGCCACAGTAAACATTTTTATCATATGTTTAAATTGGAGTCCAAAGGGAAAAGAAGAGAGAGACTGGGGTGAAAGCAATATTTAGAAATAATAGTTGAGAGTTCTCAAAACTAAAAAGAATATACCAAGCCATAAATTCAACAAGCACTAAACAATGCAACAAGAGTAAATATAAAGAAACCATATCTAACACCACCACAGTACAACTCACAAATGGCAAAGAAAAACAGAGCATCTTAGAAGGAACCAGAGGAAAGACAACAGCAGCTGACCTTTGAACAATGCAGGAGATTACGATTACAGCTCACTTCTCAACAAAAAAGATTAATACTAGAAAATAATGGAAAGTGCTAAAGAAAATAACTGCCCACTGAGAATTCTAGAGGCAGAGAAAATGTGTTTGGAAGAGGAAATAGGGAAATCTTCAAACAAACAAAATTTAGAGAATATGTTCTCATCGGAACCAACTGAATTAAATGATGAAGAGAGACCTGCAGGCAGAAGGAAAATTATCATAGATGAAAATAAGGACTTTACAAAGGAATTAAATAGAACAGAAAGGATAAATAAGTGAATAAATCTAAATAAAATCTAACTGCACATAAGAGTAATAGTGAAATATATAAAAAATTAGAATGCATTAAAAACAAAAGGAGGAGGAAAAAGTAATAAAATAAATTTAAGGTCTCAGCATTGCTTGAGAAGCAGTAAAAGAGCTAATAAGTCATGGTGCATGTGTAATTGCTACTTATATAAACATTGTGAGCTAATAAAGGGAAAATGGAGTTTGATGAATTTAAAAGGAAGAGCCAAAGGAACATAAAAACGTAGGACAAGTAGAAAACAAGGAGTAAATGGTCTATAATAAGATATATTAACTGTAAATATTCAAATTAAAGGGCAAAGATTTTTTGAAACAAAAATCTTAATTCCATGCCCCTTACAAGAGACCATAGTCTGACTGCAACTTAAACGATGCAAAAATTATGTCATAAAAACAATCAGCAAAATTGGAAAAAAAATAATGTGAGATTTGAAAGCAAAAAGTACCACTGGAGATAAGGCAGGATAATAAAACCAACCATTACTTTACAAGGAACATGTCATAAAACTAAACTTCAATGCAATATATGAAGGGAAATTCTAAAAACTAACTAGAAATAAAATCTAAATTACCTAGATCAGTAATTCAGAGCAACAACAAATCAGTAAACTACAGAAGATCTGAATACCATCGGTAAACTCTTTGGCCTATACACCCTGAGGAACCCAGAATTTAAAGAAACATATGTACCCCCAACGATCACTGCAGCACTATTTACAAAGCTACATATGGAAGCAACCTAGATGCCCATCAGTAGATGAATGGATACAGAAGTTGTGTATTAAATTACTCAGCTATAAAAGGAATGCATCTGAGTCAGTTCTAATTCAGTGGATGAACTGTATATTTTATACAGATTTAGCATCATGTAAATTAAGACTGTAAGGGGAACATAGAACTTCTGGTAATCTGTATGAGCTAAGCAGTTCAGGTTGCTAATTCTGACCAAAATTATTGGTACTGAAGCTGGGGAAATGTTGTCGCTTATTAATCCACTAACATTCATTCAACAAACATTTGAACTCTGTTTTTTGCAAAAGCACATTAAGTACACATAAAAATGAACACTAGCCCTGCCCTCAGAGACCTAGTAATCTGATTTCCTTTCAAGTGTTATGGCTAAAACAATTTTAAAATTGTTTGACAGAGACACATGTTGATTTTAGCTGTTTCTTCCTCATTTCCTTATCACATATTGCACTGAACATGGAATTATTGCTAATTTAGAAGAAGTGCTCTTTTCCTGAGTTATCTATATCTTCTTAATGTGTGAAATCATTCTCTAGGTGCATGAGGTGGGTGGTAACGCTTGTGGTAAAAATAGTTTTCTCCTCAGTCACTTCTTTAATTTATCATTCTTTATCTCTAGTGCAAATGTTCCCTGAAGCTTCTTATCTAAAATTTTATTACAAGTAAAAATGTAACAGTCATGTGGAAGAGAACAAATATTTACAAGCAAGTATGACATGAATGAGCATACCCCCAAAAAAATGACATTTATAGAGGTGATATACAAATGTGAAAATGAATTTGACCTTTAAACAGACTTATACAGTGCAGTACTAGTCATCACCATAAAAATGATAGTCAAGAATAGATAATAAAGCAGGGAAGAGTCCAGCCTCAAAGTACTGAAAAGCACAGTACAAGGACGAGCAAGGGGTCCAATGAAGCCAATTGGATCAATAAGATGAGCCAACAGAGTCAAGGAAGAGGTTATGAGAACTTTTATTTATATTCATTTTACGTGGGTTTTTTAGAGTTTTCTTTTTGGGTAAGTTGTATAATATATATACAACACTACTGCACTAGTATACACTTATTATGTAAATGTGCATGTGTGAGAGTTGCTTCAGTCGTGTTTGACTTTGTGACCCCATGGACTATAGCCCGCCAGGCTCCTCTGTCCATGGGATTCTCCAAGCAAGAATACTGGAGTGGATTGCCATGCCTTCCTCCAGGTGGTCTTCCTGATCCAGAATGAACCCAAACCTCCTGCATTGCAGGTGGATTCTTTACAGTTGAGCCACCAGCTCTATTATATAAATAAACATATATCAAGGAATATATTAATTCTTAAACTTATGGGTGTGTGACAAAAAATATTTGGAAACTCAGGTCTAGACAAGTTATGTTTAAATAGTATTAGAAACCTTACCCTTTTTTTCATACAAATGCATATTTAAACCCCCCAAATAAAAAGGTAAGGATAATATAAATATTTTTAAACATATTAAAATAAAAACTGTTTATTTTCCAACTTAAAAATTCTAACATTTGATTTTTACAAAATCAATAAAGAAACTGATGGAGCTATTTGATTTGAAGTGAAGGATTATGGATAGTTGTAGCATTTTATCAGTCTCAGCTTCTGGATTTATTTCTATGGATTTTGCAGTACTCGTAGACAAGTAGCTATGAATAATCACAGACTAACAGCTTATCTCATCCAGCACAGGTCTTTGGTAGGTCCTCAATACTACTGGCACTGCTAAGTGGGTGGATGAACAATGAATGAATGAATGTCGGGATGTCTTTAATTCACCAGAGTTAGCAGGAGAAACTTTAACATCTACACAAAAAGGAGCCCAGCAGGCCGCACATGTTAATGCGATTGTGGGCTGCAAACTGTCAAAATTTAGCATATGTACTGGCTTTAAAAACAGTTTAAAATTTATTTTAAAAGCTTAAAGTATATGAAAAAAGCAAAAATGAAAGATTTGTTGACCCTCTGCCCTAGTTTTCCAAGGAAAGCAATAAAAAGCCCACTAGTCTGAAGATTCCTTCCTTTCTTTTTCTTTCTTTCTTTTCCTTCCTCCCTTTCTTCCTTCCCTCCTCCCTTTCTTCCCTCGTTTCATCTTTCTTTGTTATAAAGAACATCACAGACCTATTTAGCAATGAATAAGATGATATATTAGGTAATAGTATTAACATTATTTTCCCTGCTTTTAATAATTATTCTATGATTAAGAAAGATAACGTTCTTATTATTGGAGACCATATACTGAACTATTTAGGGTTCAAGAGCTCAACATGACTACAATATATTCTAAAATGGTTCCAAAAAGTTTAATATATTTTAAAGTTGATATCTACAACTTAAACTAGCATGAATTGTTTGCTCAAAGAAATAACCATCAGGCATCATTCTTCTATTATTTTGGTACACAGTGATGCTTGCTAGACTGAGGAAAGACTGAGGGGGGATTTCAAAGGAAATGCCAGTTCAAATGCCAGATTGATTTAAGGGAGGCCAGGCTGTCCATAGAGTGCCATATTCTCTAATAAAGGAGATGGATTCAGAGGATATATTTGAATCACACACGTATCTCCGTTTATCTACCTAGGAAGAGAAAGGAGAGGGTAAGGGAGAGAGAGAGGGAGGAAAGAGAAGGGAGAGAGAGCATGATAAAGTCAATGAACATGTTAACAGCGGGGAAACTAAGCGAAGGGTATACGAGAGCACTGTTCTCCTACTTTTCGAGAAGTCTGAAATGATTCGTAAATGAATAGTTACGGAAGACTGAAACTGATCATCTAGGAGGGACTGATACATAATGGGGTTGCTATGATTTAAGATTTTGAAGTTTCTCTACTTAAATCTTACAGTGATTGGAGTTATAGTTGCTTCATAGCCCTCATGCTACCCTAAGGCCTGTTTCATCTTGCCTTTGGAACACTTTACCAAGAATCTGTGCCGTCACCCCAAAAGTGTGGGTGTGCTAAGTTGCTTTAGCCGTGTTCGACCCTTTGCAACCCTATGGGTTGTAGCTCACTAGGCTCCTCTGTCCATGGGATTCTCCAGGCAAGAATACTGGAGTGGGTTGCCATGCCCTCCTCCAGGGGATCTTCCTGACCCAGAGATCGAATCTGAGTCTCTTTTGTTTTCTGCATTGGCAGGCAGGTTCTCTACCACTGTTGCCACTTGGGAAGCCCCACCCCAAAAGTAACATATTAAATGAATTTAATATATGTGTATTAAAGACATTTTCATAAAATGAAATAATAATAATATATACCTCATTGATCTGATTGGTAAAACAAAGACCAATTTTAGATTAGTTGCCTATTCTCCATTTTTGAACATGAGATGTGATAGGGCTTTATCCAAGCTTGTAACTTGATTTAATTGTACAAACATATATTGAACAAGATCTCCTTTATGTAGTGAATCCACAAATGAAGAGGCATGAACCCTGACTTCAAGGAGAGCACAGTCTTCCACAGAAAAGGAAGAATGAAATAGGATAAAGAATAAGCAGGAAAAAAATTTGGCATTGGCCAATACTTTTTGAAAAGTGTTTTCAGTAATTTTTGCGAAGTATTTATGGTCAAGGTCACAAGCAGTGTCAGCATCCAAGCAGATACACCAGTGAGCTGTGATAAGAGGGGTTCCTGGAAAACTTCAATTGTTCCAAAATGTCACTTCAATTTATTTCACATTGCTCGAGGTTTCTACTACATAATGCCAACGTTTTATAGGATGTAGACCTTTAAGTCATCATTCCCTGGTAAGAACACTCAAATCTTTTCCTCTTTATGATCTTAGAAGAGAATTTTAAGGCCAGGGCAGTTTGATAGGGGAAGTGCAGGTCACTTAAGGCAATAGGATGGAAGAAGTGGGTGGAGTCCTGGAGTAAACGGAGCTCAGAGACCCAGAGAGGAAAGGATGGTTGAGAGTACATGTGGCCTCTTCATAGTCTGCTTTCTGTCAGATTGTACAGTGGCATTAGAATTAAACAGTCCAAGAACATAAATGTGTACACTTTCTGCATCATAGCTCCTCTGGAGGCCTCATCCGTGGGCCCTGTCTGTAGCCTGCCACCTCCAGTTTTACCAAGAATCCTGTTGTGTCGGTTTAGAGAGAATTCCCACCCTTGATATGTCATCACTGTCAGTATCTGATCCATTTTTTCACCCCTACAACGTCTCCAGCAAGAATCCTGCTAAATAGGTTTAGCAAGAGTCCCTCTATCTTCAATGTCCCCCAGTAGTAAGATTCTATCCACTGACTCCTCACTGTGCTCGGTGGCCATAAATCCTCAGTCGTCTTGGTTGTCTGTGGAGTTGAGCCTGGTTGGCAATAGTCTTGCCATGTATCAGTAGTCCCAGATAAAGTCTTCCTTAACTGCTCTAACAAGTGTCAGAAGAATTTTTTCTCTAACAGTCCAAAAAAAAAATGTCAGTTCATAAAGATTAAGCAAGATACCAGGCATTATCCATACTAGACTATTTCCCTCAAAGAAGGAGATTTTTATCTTTCAAGAGACATTTCAATATTTGTCCACATTGCTCATATACATGAAAAATATGTTGAAAGAGATCACTGCTTCTTTCAATGCCTTAATCCTGACTCAAGAATAAATTTGGTATACTTAAGAATGATCATGAAGACTAGTGAGGCTGGAGCTTACTTGATGAGGGGAGAATAGTAAGAGAAAATCTGTAAAATATTGAGTAAAATATTTATTGACATAGCTGATTTCTGTGGTTAATGTATCAGAAATTAATAGAAAAATCAATATTTACATTCCAGGAAGCTCTCACTTATTTAATAAGCATTCATTGAGCATCACTGTATACAAGGCATGGTGCTGAGCACTGCAGGAAATAAAAAGGTAAGGCTGCTTTTGACAAGGTGACAATTTAACCCTGGAGCCCAGGAAGTGGCATAAAACTTGAACAGACTTGAATTATCCATTGGTATCAATACAAGTGAGCAGTAAAGACAGCAAATGTTTCCCTAGAAAATGCATGGAGTTGGCAAAACAAACAAACAAGAGTTATGCTTTTCTACATCACAGAAACAAACAATTCATGCTGCCAGGAGAAAGACAAGTGGGGATTAGTGCCAGAACCTAGGTTTAATTTTCTCTCAGTTGAAAAAAAATGAATTTTAATGCTCATGAAAAACATGTGTCATGCACTGTAAAGGCTGAGCCAATTCATAATTTCATGTCTCTGGTATCAGACACATGGTGGGGATGTCACTGAGGATGAAGCAAGAGATGCCAGGATTCTGCATGCAACTAGAAGCCAAGTGTGGTGCCTCTTTTCTTCCAGTTCACATTTATATAAATAGCTCCTCCCTCCTTTCAGAACCCATCTGAATGAACACAGAGGAAGGAAATTTAATGACTTCCTCCATCAATACTGAGGCAGGATTGTCAATAAATAGTCTCTGAAAAAAAAAAGCATTTAAAAAATGCTCTTTTGGCCTTTAGAAAACCGCCACCAAGAAAAAGGCACTGACTTCATGTGACTGTAATTGACTGAAATGTCCTTTCATCTCTTAATTCATTGGCTGATTAGAGCATAATGCCAATAAAATTAAGGTCATGGGGCTTGATCCCTCTTTAGACCAATTTTGTGGGTGTGTGTGTGTGTGTTTTAATCCTTGGGTTTAAAGGATTTCCCCTAAAGCCCAATTCAAAAAAATAATAAAGCAAAAACATTTTGAGCCCACTTCCTTTTTACCCTAATTTTCCCTCCGTTTGCCTATACCCTTTGTTTGTTGACAAAACAACACACACACACACACACACACAGAGTTGGTGTTGTTTTGTTTTTGAAATAACATGGCTGATGCTATAGAATTACCCAGCATTTAAAATGATTTGTTTAGCTAGAAAAAGAATGGAACAGCAGAGGTGATGCTGTGATTGCATATGACACTTCTGCACCTTTAACAGTGAAAGAAAAGGATGGTGAGGCACTGAAACACATTCTAAAACTGACCCACAGACAGGGCAGATCAGGGATGCAAACCACTCTCTGGAAACCTGGACCTTGCTGTCACTTGTCACTCAAGTTAGAGCCTGCAGCCTCATAAGACCACAAGTTTCCCAGGTGGCGCTGCTGCTGCTAAGTCGCCTCAGTCGTGTCCAACTCTGTGCGGCCCTATGGACAGCAGACCACCAGGCTCCTCTGTTCACAGGATTCTCTAAGCAAGAATACTGGAGTGGGCAGGTGGCACTAGTGGTAAAGAATCTGCCTTAGGTGCAGTAGATGCAGGAGATGAGGGTTCGATCCGGGTCAGGAAGATCCCCTGGAGGAGGAAGTGGCAGCTCAATTCAGTATTCTTCTCTGGATAATTCCAAGGACAGAGGAGCCTGTCGGGCTCAAAGAGGTCTTTGGGGGTTGCAGAAAGTTGGGACATGGCTTAGCAACTGAGCATAGCACAGCTCACGGACCACAGTATCTTAAAGAAAATAGAAAAAGGGATTTGCAGGAAAACTGCCCTGACCTAGTTCTGACCCAGTGGCAGAGTAATCAGCTCCTCCCCTCCCACAGCATCCCATATTTATTTTACGTTAGTAGTATTTTTTTTTTTTTTACCACTTTCTCTTACCATACTTCCCTCCTAGCTCTGTTTGGCTTGAAGCTTCATCTCCCTCCCTCTGGTTCCCACTGGCAACGGTGAAGGCCAGGATCTCCAGGAGAGGACCAGAGAGGCCTGACCCCACCTAAGGGAGGTGGCGGCTGCCTGTCCAGGGTCAGGGCCTTGCCCAGCACAGAAAACACCACTCAGAGGCCTCAGAGGCCAGCAGCCCCTGAGAGAGGGCTAGTGAGGGCACGGCTAGCCAGAAAGGGGCTGCCCCTGCTGTCCTGTCGGCAGCTGGATGTAGCATTCAGCCTGTGGGCCCCAGTTCCACTGTCTAGGCGGCCATGCGGATGTGGAGCAGGGCTCTGTGGAGAGACAGGCAGTGGGGGCAACACAGCAGTGCAGGCAACTCCTCTACCGGCGAGAAGCTAACGCCACCTCCGTCCACAAGTGTCCTCCGTAACCCTTAGCATCCCTGGAGCTTCCAGTACCAGACAGCACTGCCCTTGGCAAGCAGCTCCTCAGTTCCATGTCCTTCCCCTGCATCCTCATAGCGTCCCTGCTGGTGGTTTAGTTACCAAGTCGTGTCTGACTCTTATGATCCCATGGACAGTAGCCTGCCAGGCTCCTCTGTCCATGGGATTCTCGAGGCAAGAATACTGGAGTTTCCATTTCCTTCTCCAGGGGATCTTCTCAACCCAGAAATCAAACCTGGGTCTCCTGCATTGCAGGCAGATTCTTTACCAACTGAGCTACAATATATTTTCCAGCTTAGTCCTTACTCACTACTCAGCGTTCTCTGCTATACTGTCTGATGATGAGTCTCTTGAGCCAGGGGCTGTATTTTATTTTCTCTGGTGCCCCAAGGTCTCACCTGTGCCTGGCATATAGTAGTCACTCAGCAAAGATTTTTTTCATTTGAAGGAATACATACCTTTGAGTAATTTAAATCTTTAAAAAAAGGTAAGGGATGATCATATAATAAACTTTAATGCTTCCACTGGGAAACTTTCATGGCTAAAAGCAACCATGAAGGGTATTAAGTAAAACTGAGTTTGATTATCTCAAAAAATAATCCCTGGGTCAGGAAGATCCCCTAGAGAAGGGAATGGCTATCCACACCAGTATTCGTGCCTGGAAAATTTCATGGATAGAGGGGCCTGGTGGGCTATGGTCCATGCGGTCGCAGAGTCAGACATGACTGAGCTACTAACACTTTCACTTTCTTTCATCTCAAAAACTGATCATACTGTTTTAAGTACTCTCTCATGTATATGATTGAGCCTGATTTCC
Source organism: Capricornis sumatraensis (assembly GCF_032405125.1). Lineage (NCBI taxonomy): Eukaryota > Metazoa > Chordata > Mammalia > Artiodactyla > Bovidae > Capricornis > Capricornis sumatraensis. The sequence continues at coordinate 1,587,313 of NC_091091.1, read as the reverse complement.
ACACAATGCTTGGTTCCTAAATGGATTGCTCTCCCCTGGGGTAGGTAGGCCTGATCTCAGCGGTGGCCTGGCCACGGGCGGCAGTGTGGCTGGTGATGTCAGCTGCTGAGTCTTACTGTTTTCATGTCCTCCTAGAACTGGAGAGAGGAACTGGCCACAAATATTTGGCTCTGTCTCCACGAGGGGGCGTCTGTGCACAAGTAAAGATGAAAAAGCACCACTCCCTCAGGACCAAAGATGGCTCTCACTCAAAGCCCTAACAGTAGGCCACTAGAACTAACACTCACTAGCATCATTCAGTGTTTATTCAGTTTTCTTCAACTATTCTAAGTGCATTATATCCATTTAGTTCTCATATATACAAGATCCATCAAGGACTAATGGTGTATCAAATACTGTAATAAGTCCTTTCATGGAATTTATATGAACAATGGGCTTCCCAGGTGGTACTGATGGTAAAAAACCCGCCTGCCAATGCAGGAGACATAAGAGATGCGGGTTCGATTCCTGGGTCGGGAAGATCCCCTGGAGGAGGGCATGGCAGCCCACTCCAGTATTCTCGCCAGGAGCATCCAATGGACAGAGGAGTCTGGCAGGGCGCAACCCATACGGTTGCAAAGAGTCAGACACAACTGAAGTGACTTAGCACACAATATGAGCAATATTATTACTCCACTTTACAGTCAAGGAAATGGAACAGAAAGGCTAAGTTACTTGGTTAAATGTACCTAGACAGTAAAGGATGGCGGCAGCACTCCACTCCAGACAGCCAGTCCACTCCAGACAGCCTGGCTTAAGAGTGCTCACTCACAAATCATTGTATTATCCTGTTGCTAACAAAATTGTACCCAGTACCAAATATATGCCTCATAACTCTACAGAGTCAGAATCAGCCACTGACCATCTAAAATGTGGATGCATGGGCCTTGGTTCAGTGCTAATGGAGAGAAAGGGCCTGGCACCGCCTTAAAGCAGTGGTTGGTTTAGTCACTAAGTCGTGTCCGACTCTTGCGATCCCATGAACTGTAACCTGCTAGGCTCCTCTGCCCATGGGATTCTCCAGGCAAGAATACTGGAGTGGGTTGTCATTTTTCTCCATTAAGCAGTGGAGGTAGTGTTATTTGGTCTTTCATCAAATCCCTTCCCTATCAGGCCTCCATTGGAATAAACCTCCCATTTATTCTCTGTCCTACAGTGGAAAACCACAACTCTCCACCCACTCGAGTATTCTTGCCTGGAGAATCCCATGGGCAGAGGAGCCTGGCAGGTTACAGTTCATGGGATCGCAAGAGTCGGACACGACTTAGTGACTAAACCAACCACTGCTTTAAGGCGGTGCCAGGCCCCTTCTCTCCATTAGCACTGAACCAAGGTAAAAGACCTTGTTACGGCCTCTCTTGCCCTGTGGTCCTTTGTGGGGTCCCATTGCCCGTTGGATATTTGTTCTGGAGGGCAGGGAGTGTGTGTATATCTCCCTCATCATCTCTTTTTCAATCTAGAAAAGATATTATGCATTTCTTTTTCTTAAATAATAAGCTTTTATAAGTATATATCCCTTGATTTAAAAATATTAATGATCAATCTTCTTTTTCAGAAATTATTTTTCTACCAGAAAGGATTTTAAATATTTTTTATCTGGGACTTTCTGAAGTCCTGGATGAATCCCTACTAGAAAAGAAGGAGTGGGAGAGACAAGGTGAAAAGAAGAGGAAGGAGGTGATGAAGGAGAGAAGGAATTGGCAGGAGAGAGAAACTGTCAGTGGTATCAAAATATTAGGTTACTACTGAGAAAGAGGCTGAAATTTTGGTAACACCTTTCTATCAATTCATCTGGAAATGGGATAGTAGTGCTAATAGGGTGTGGAAGAGAAGGAGTGAGGTGCAAACGGAGCAGTGATAAAGGAGAAGGTGAGAAGAGGGTGGGAAGGGCTGGGCACTCACCCCCCTCCTCTCACACCAGCATAGGGGTGGTGCTAACACCAAGAGCAACTCGCAGTAATGAGCCCTGCTATCTCATCTGCTTCTTGACTCCTGCTTGGGAACTCCTTGAAATTTCGGTTTAATAACACTTGAGAAACGCCTTCCACAAATCACATAGAGCTAAGAATCCAGTCTTTTTATTGCTCATAACAAGATGTATATGGCTAGGCACAATAAGCTTTCCACAAATGATTCCAAGTTAACATATTCTGTCCTCTTGACCTCAAAAGCACATTTTATTTTATTTTTTTATTTTTTGCGGGAGAAGGAAGGCTTTATTTTTCCTTGTAGCAAGTAGGGAGAACACTGGGGATTCTTTCCAATGCAGTGTCTCCAAAACTTACATCATTTTTTTAATCGGAGGATAATTACTTTACAATAAATATTGTACTGGTTTCTGCCATACAGCAACATGAATCAGCAATAGGTATAGATATATAGACATACGTCCTCTCCGTCTTGAACCTCCCTTCCACCTCCCACTCCGTCTAACTCCTCTAGGTTGTCAGGGAGTACCGGATTTGAGTTCCCTGCATCATAAAGCCGATTCTCAACGGCTATCTGTGTTGCATATGGTAATAGGTATGTCTCAATGCTCTGCTCTCAAGTGGTCCCACCCTCTCCTTTCCCCACTGTGTCCACAAGCCTGTTCTCTATGTCTGTGTCTCCTGTGCTGCCCTGCAGGTAGGCTCACCAGCGCCATCTTTCTAGATTGCATATAAACGCATTCATGTATGATGTTTGTTTTGCTCTTTCTGACTTACTTCACTGTGTATAACAATTGAAAAAGACATATGCACCCCAATGTTCATGGCAGCACCTATTTACAATAGCTAGCACTTGAAAATAACCTAGATATCCTTCAACAGATGAATGGCTAAAGAAGACATGGTACATATATACAATGGAATATGACTCAGCTATTGAAAAAAAACATACTTTAAACTTGTCAATTCATGTGCCAAAAATTTTGCTTTGAGAAAAAATACAGTCAACATAGACTGATCACATGAATGCTTAAAGAAAAGAGCATTATCTTGTTATTAACAAAATTGCACCCAATTTCAAATATATGTATGCCTCATAATTCTACAGGGTCAGAATCAGTCAACAACCATCTAAAATGTAGGTGCATGGGCCTTGGTTTAGTGCTAATGGAGAGAAGAGGCCTGGGGCTGCCTTAAAGCAGTGAAGTTAGTGTTATTTGGTGTGTGTAACACTTGGAGTTCACTAGTTCTTTGCTCCAGATCATATTCAATTTTCTGCCAAACACCCTCCAACGACTCTCATTAGGTCCAAAAGAAAATCTTAAAATCCTTGCCACACCTCTCAAGGCCAGGTAGGATCTGATCTCTACCTTCTCTACCCTTTCATCACCACCTTCTAGTCATCCTGGTCTGCTTTTCATTCTGTGAACTTGCCAAGCTTATTCCTGCCTCATGGCTTTGGCCCTTGTTCTCTCCCCTGGCTAGAATGTTTTGCTACTTGAAGCTTTTCATGGTGAGCTTCTTCTCATGGTTCAGACCTCGATTCAAAGTCAGCACTTCAGGATGTCTTCCTCTGTGGCCATTTCTAAACTAGCACTAACCTACCCCACTCCAGACACCTTCTTGGGCCCTTATCATGGCCTAGGATCATCTTGTTTACATAGTTAGTTGTTGATTATCTGTTTTCCCTATCACAATGTTAGTTGCAGTAGGGCAAGGGTCCTTTTCTGACCAGAATCTAAGATAGTATCTGATTCAAAATAGGTACCTAAGAAACAAAGATAAAAGATCAGATACTAATAAATATTTGCATGATAAATGACCAAATCAAGGTGTCTCTCTTTTCCTTTGGTAATCAAACACATTGTAAGGTACATAGTATACACAGAAGTAAATGGAGAGGGTCAGAGTCGCCTAGCATGTGACTATCAAGCTCATTTCTGTCTCCACATCCTTTGCCCATTCTTTTCTCCCTTTCTTACTCTTTAAAAAAAAAAAAGTATTTATTTGTTTATCTGGCTGTGCTGGGTCTTAGTTGTGACTTGTAGGATCTTTAGTTGCAGCATGAGAACTCTTAGTTAGGGCCTGTGGGATCTAGATCCCTGGCCAGGGACTGAACCCCAGTCCCTGCACTGGGACCGGGAAGCCTTAGCCACTGGACCATCAGGGAAGTTCCTCCCATTTTTCCTCTTGTCTTTACAGTTTCTCAATCTCTGAACTAATAGAGAAAACATTCGGGAAAACATTTCTTAAGCCCACTGTGTTTGCTATATAACTATTGCCGTACTCAAAGCTTAGCTCTAAGTGACTCTCTCTCAGGAGAAGAAAATGCTTTCAAATATGCACTTTGGTTTTCTTTTTCTCTCTGCATTACTCTCATACACCACCGGCTGTACACAGGACAGATTGCTCACATAGTTGCATTCCCATGCTTAGCTTTGACCATGTTGGCGTTATTTCTTAGTCTATAGTACTTTTTGTCACCCTGCTTATTTAACTTCTATGCAGAGTACATCATGAGAAACGCTGGGCTGGAGGAAGCACAAGCTGGAATCAAGATAGCTGGGAAAAATATCAATAACCTCAGATATGCAGATGACCCACCCTTATGGCAGAAAGTGAAGAAGAACGAAACAGCCTCTTGATGAACGTGAAAGAGCAGAGTGAAAAAGTTGGCTTAAAGCTCAACATTCAGAAAACTAAGATCATGGCATCTGGTCCCATGATTTTATGGCAAATAGATGGGGAAACAGTGTCAGACTTTAATTTTCTGGGTTCCAAAATCATTGCAGATGGTAATCGCAGCCATGAAATTAAAAGACGCTTACTCCTTGGAAGGAAAATTATGACCAACCTAGATAGCATATTAAAAAGCAGAGACATTACTTTGCCAACAAAGGTCTGTCTAGTCAAGGCTATGGTTTTTCCAGTGGTCATGTATGGATGTGAGAGTTGGACTATAAAGAAAGCTGAGCACCGAAAAATTGATGCTTTTGAACTGTGGTGTTGGAGAAGACTCCTGAGAGTCCCTTGGACTGCAAGGAGATCCAACCAGTCCATTCTGAAGGAGATCAGTCCTAGGTGTTCATTGGAAGGACTGAAGCTGAAACTCCAATTCTTTGGCCACCTGATGTGAAGAGCTGACTCACTGGAAAAGACCCTGATGCTGGGAAAGATTGAGGGCAGGAGGAGAAGGGGATGACAGAGGATGAGATGGTTGGATGGCACCACCAATTCAATGGACATGGGTTTGGGTGGACTCCGGGAGTTGGAGATGGACAGGGAGGCCTGGAGCGCTGCGGTTCATGGGGTCACAGAGAGTCAGACATGACTGAGTGACTGAACTGAACTCAAGTACTTTCTGACACTGTTTGCAAAGTACTTCATAACAATTTTTATAACCTAGAAGAATGTAGCTAGCTTTCTGCATTTATTCACTTTGATCTCCTCTAAGTCTGTCAACAAATGCACTGCGGCACCAAAAGCAACATTAATCTTGTTATAAATTTTCATGAAATGAATCAGTTAAAGATAACTATTGATTGTGCACTGTGACTAAATCCCTTATTTTTCATATTTTTTGGGGAACTTGAAAGCTCCTGATATTTACTCATTTGAAAGAAACATTTTTGGATTCCTTCTGTATTCCAGGCACCAGGGCTGGGGACCCTGAGGACACAAAGTCTAATGAGATATGTGTTCCCCATATCTTCAAGGATCTTGTAGTCCAAACCAACGACTATCGCACATGGAGACAGATGGAGACAAGTGTCAGGAGCTATAGAAACACAGAACGTCAGCTCCCCTCAGACATGTAAGTTCCATGCAGGCAGGGACTTGTCTATTCTGTATATAGCGTCTAGAACTGGTACATTGTAGTCACTCAAAAACTTGATAAAGGAGTGAATGAATGAATTAATCTAAATCAGATGGTGCAGTCAAGTAAGATTACTTAAAAGGAAGATTGAGAAGGAGTCTTCTTGAGAAAGAATGATAGGCAAGAACATTCTAACTTCCCCTCCTCTTACTTTGCTCTGAGTTATTCAGGGCTGAGGGAAACCCTCAGGCTATTACAAACCACTGTGTGTGGTGACGTAAGCATCTATGAGAACAACTTGGGTATAAGTGAAAGAGGAGAGTGAATAAGTTGGCTTAAAGCTCATCATTCAGAAAATGAAGATCATGGCATCTGGTCCCATCACTTCATGGGAAATAGATGGGGAAACAGTGGAAACAGTGTCAGACTTTATTTTTGGGGGCTCCAAAATCACTGCAGATGGTGATTGCAGCCATGAAATTAAAAGATGCTTACTCCTTGGAAGGAAAATTATGACTAACCTAGACAGCATATTTAAAAGCAGAGACATCACTTTGCCAACAAAGATCCATCTAGTCAAGGCTATCATTTTTCCTGTGGTCATGTATGGATGTGAGAGTTGGACTGTGAAGAAAGCTGAGCGCTGAAGAATTGATGCTTTTGAACTGTGGTGTTGGAGAAGACTCTTGAGAGTCCCTTGGACTGCAAGGAGATCCAACCAGTCCATTCTAAAGGAGATCAGCCCTGGGCGTTCTTTGGAAGGAATGATGCTAAAGCTGAAACTCCAGTACTTTGGCCACCTCGTGCAAAGAGTTGACTCATTGGAAAAGACTCTGATGCTGGGAGGGATTGGGGGCAGGAGAAAAACGGGATGACAGAGGATGAGATGGCTGGATGGCATCACTGACTCAATGGACATGAGTTTGAGTGAACTCCAGGAGATGGTGATGGACAGGGAGGCCTGGTGTGCTGCGATTCATGGGGTCGCAAAGAGTCGGACACGACTGAGCGACTGAACTGAACTGGGTATGTACACATTTGTTCACATTCTGTTTAAATCTGAATTCTGTGTATATCGATGGTTGAGTCTAAGGTTTTCTCCCTCACATACTGCATTTCAAAGACAATTGCAATATTATTTGGCATAAGAAAATGTGTCTTGAAAAACTAAGAAAAGTTGTCATCAAGTCTCCCCTTTCTGAATGGCACTTTTGGACTGAGAAGTGCGTTTTGAGCAAGGACACAAATGAGGACCTTGACCTCTCACTTATAAACCAGTCTTCTAAGATGCCCTGCCCTCTGTGGTCACCATTATCAGTCAACTGGTGTTGACTGAGAGTTTCATGGGTTGATGGTGATCAGGCCTATCCATGATTTCTTTTCTTATAATTAAAAAAAATTGTATAAAATTGGTGTGCCCTTTATTTTATTTTTTCCAGCTGCATCATATGCATGAGGGAATTTTGCTTCCCGATCAGGGATCAAACCTATGTCACCTGCCATGGAAGTGGCAAGTCCTAGCCACTGGACCGTCAGAGAAGTCTCACCCATGACTTCTTAAGAACTAAAAATGATTTTCTATATTATCATAACACTTATAATGTGCTTCTGGAGAACAAAGTTGTGTTACAATTAGCAGATATTTTACTCCTCCTATTTAAGCAAATAAAATTGAGGCTCAGATTGATGAACTGATTTGCTGAAGATCACAAAGTTAGACAGTGGATGGGCTGGACCTTGGTCTCAGATTTTGGGTTCGGGTCTAGTGCTCATTGTCCGACTCTGGAAGTACCAATGGAGCCACCAAAGACATAAAGTGAAAGAAAGAGGAGCATGAGGTCCTGAGGTTAAAGATCTATGCAGCAGCGCATTCTGGCCATCATAGCAACTGGATGTAACTGTGGATGATGTATTAGTTAAAATAGGATGGGTGATGATTCAGTAACAAAGGGCTCCACATGTTCAGGAGCTTTATTGATAAAGAATTATTCTCGCTCATGCACCTCATGTACAAAAGATGCACCCATGTACAAAGGATGCTCATTATATTTCAGAGACCCAGGCTGAAGGAGGCTTCATGTGACATGCTTCCATAATCTCAGAAGCAAGAAAAAGAGCACAGTTTACAGTACAAAGGCTCTAAAGCTTAAGAGCAGAAGTGGATTATATCGCCTAAAGCAAGTCGCATGGCCAAGTCTGCCATGGAAGAGCAAGGAATCTCGTGAAGGGTAGTACAGTCTACTACAGCTGCTCGAGCAGCTTCTGTTATCTTTTAAAACTGTAACATCTATGGATAGCAACTTTGCCAAACCGGCACCTCTGAATCTGAAAGGCAATCACTGATCTCTCACCTGACCGGGCTGTCAACATTCTGTGCTTCTGCCAGAGGTCATCTTTGTGCAAGGATATGATCACTTTGCCAGAGAGAAAAAGCTGCCATCAGGGGTTCTAAGGTCTTTTTTATATCCAAATGCGCTGTCTGGAATGGCGAATCAAAGTAACTATGAAACATTTTACACATTGCCAGCCGCTAGGCTAAGCTCTGTGAAAGATATTCAGTACCTAGCACAGTGTCTAATATATACAGTGTTGATAATAGCTAATCCACACCTAGCCTCTTTTTAAAGACTTTACCTGTTTTAGCTTTTTTAAGTTCTCACAACTCTTAAGAAAAAGTTACTGTTATTATCCCCACTTTACAGATAAGGAAAAGGTGACTGGCGCAGAGAGGTTAAATAACTTTAACCTCGAGTTCCCTTAATGAATAGTGATTTGAATCAACAAAGCCCACACTTTTAACCCCACTGTGTAAAGCTGAAAATGATAAATGTTGAATATATTAATTAATTCTTCATTTTAAATTTGTGACTTGGGGGATAGGAGTAGGTTTAAAAGTGTTTTGTTGGCAATTCACCGGAAAGCACTATCTCACTTTTTTGGACCCAGCAGACTTAATGGGCTAATAATCATCAATCAATAGCCTAGGTAAAGTCTCAATTGAGTTCTTTCAGATATTATTTTGGCATTCTCTGTAACAAGGAGCCAGACTGCAGAGAAAAGTGAAAGGAGGTTCTTTGAGCCCACCCATGGAGAAGATAGAATCAGAGGAAATGAGGGTTTCCCAACCCTCCCTTCAGCTGTGGAATGCTCTGGCTTCACTCTGGGTGAAGAATTCTGTTGTTACAAATGCTACAAAATAGAGCAACCCACACAAGTGGTACCATTTTCGTTTTGGCTGGTGTTCTGCAAAGCTGGCTCTCGGAGGACAGATGGCAAGCTGTCATTTCAGGCCTGCTTTTTGGCTCACCTGCATGTAGCCACATGAAGCTTTCTATTTCTTAAGAAAGCATTTCTTTCCTCAGGTCATATTTATAGTCCCTGACACCTCATTGCTCCTCCTAGATCTCTTAAAGTCTTAACGATCAGGAAGTCTTCCAACATGGATCTTCCCACTTAAATCCCAACAACGTTTCTTCTAGTAGCACCCTAATTCCATTCAAACCTGATTCTGCCTGCTCTTGCTCACCAACATGTTTAGTTTTAATGCTCACATTCTGAAACAAAATCTTTCTTGCCCAAATTTAGCGTCTCCTCCAAGACCTAAATAGATACAGGCAGATCTCAGAGATATTCTGGGTTTGGTTTGAGGCCACCACGATAAAATAAGCATTGAAATGCAGTGAGTCCCATGGATTTTTTGGTTTCCCGATGCATATAAAAGCTGTATTTATGTTATACTGTAGCCTATTAAGTGTGCAATAGCATTATGTTCTAAAAAAAACAATGTGCCTACCTCAAAGAATAAAATACTTTATTGCTAAAAAATGCTAACCATCATCTGAACCTTCAACAAGTCACAGTCATTTTGCTGGTGGAGGGTTTGAAGTATTGTGAAAATTACCAAAATGTGACACAGAGACACAAAATGAACCCAATGCTGTTGGAAAACTGGCACTGACAGTCTTGCTTAATGCTGGGTTGCGACAAACTTACACTTTGTAAAAAAAAAAAAAAAAAACCGAAAAAAACAAACAAATAAAAAAAACTGAGTACCTGCAAAGTATAATAAAACAAAATGTAATAGGCATGCCAGTATAACTTTATCTTACCAAATTTTCTATTCTCAATGCCTGGAATAGAATTAGAGGGCAGAATGTCTTGCTCACTACAGCAACACTGTTTATTTAAGTCATGGCAATGCAACTGTCCCATATGCTGGAAGCTTTATGATTCATTGGAAAATGAATTCGTAAGCTTTTGCATTTCTGTAGATCAGGGGTTACAAATTCAAATGCCAACAGTGAGCAGGGCTGGAGAGTAGTAGTCAGAAACAGATTTGAGGTTCTAGCTACAAGGCCAGCAGCTTGGAGCTCTGGCCAATTGTTGCTGTGTGCAAAAGCAGACTCCATGCCGCCAGAGATGATTTTTCTAGAGAAGTTTAAAACTCAGATTTTTAAAACTGTGAAAATCTGATTTTTATTTTTAATTTTTTTTCTATTTTTTTGTTGTTAAAGTTTTAATTTTATATTATAGCTAATTAACAGTGTAGTGATAGTTTCAGGTGAAGAGCAGAGTGACCTAGCCATACAAATACATGCATCCATTCTCCCCCAAACTTCCCACCCATCCAGTCTGCCAGATAACATAGAGCCAAGTTCCCTGTGCTATACAGTAGGACCTTGTTGGTTATCCATTTTAATATAGCAGTATGTACATGTCCATCCCAAACTCTTTAACTATCCCCACTCTGATGGTAACCATAAGTTCATTCTCTAAGTCTGTGAGTCTGGAAAGCCTCTGAGTTTTCAGTGTTACCTGAAGTTGAAAAATATTATGGGGAAAGGACTTTACAGGCAGAGAGAATCTGAGAGAATGTGGTATGTCTGAAATTAAAGCAATTTCATGTACTAGGGTGTAGTGCATGCTAGGCAATAATGGAAAGTGGGCTGGAACGTCATGTGGATTTTATCCTGCAGGTGATGAGAGTATATGGAAGGATGTTAGTGGTTATATGGTGCAGATTCACCTTTATATTTGAGTGGTTAAGAGGATGAGTTGAGGAGAAAACTGGGGTTGGAGCAGAAGTCAGGAGGATGCCACACCATTTCTGTGGAACATGTTGAGGATCTAACATACACAGGGATGCAGAGGACATACGGACTTAAGAATTCGTAGGAAGAGAAGTAGCAGGAAGTGGTGGTGGGGTCAGAGTGGTAACGAGGGAGAAGCAAGGACACAGGCTGCCAGTCAAGTTTCTAGGTTGGAAAAATGAGTGGGGAGTGACTTCTGTCATTCCCTGAGGCTGGAAATATGGGACAACAGTAAGCATGGTGGATTCATGGTGTGGGGAAGAGGAGGTAACAAGTTCAGGGTTTGACAAGTTCTGTATGATATGCTGTGAGGTATTCAGGTGGGCTGGAGACAATTTCTGAGGAGACATCACTGTAAAAACTGCTTGAAGTCCTGGGAGTGGAGGGTGAGACAGGAAATACCTTGGGATCAGAAGCTGGAGCACAACAGCCTTTAAGGTAGGGAGTTGAGGATGATGTCTTAGGGGTTTAAGGAAGACAATCAATGCAGACAATACTCTTACTTCCATCTCATTTACCCTTGGAGACTTGGATCCTACCACCAAAAAGCCTCAGTAGGCAGGAGAAAGCAATACTTCCCTGCCCCTACACATTGCAGTGGTTTGGATATCTAAGCTGACAAGTGGCGAGCTCCCTTTGCATGTAGCAATCCAATGGAAAACACCTGATGGAACAAATGTGGCATCTAGAATGGTCCCTGAAAAGGCCCCAGAGGGACAGACTCAATACATGGAAGAAGCTTTCCTGGGACTGCTCAGTCCCTCCCATGCATTTCTTCTTCAAACAGTCACTGCAGCTACAAATGTTATCACACTGGGAAAAGGATGTACAATGACTTTGGCTTTGACTCCATCAGCAGGCTTTCTAGAGACTCAGGCAGTTATTGACTTTTGAATCTGCATTCAAAAATTGTGGGCACATTGTGGGGAACAGAAATCTTGTCTTCTGCCACAGATGTCAGCCTCATGGAGCGTGGGCTAAAGTGAACTGCAAAATATCACCTGACACTGGGGCACCAGACATACCCGGGCTATTACTGTAGGACTCCAGTAGCTCCACAGCACCTTGGTGGCCTTTAGAATATGGTAACTATTATTGAAATGTATTTCTAAAAAAAAATTTACATTTACCGATGTTATCTTCTACAATTTTTTAAAATTTATGTTACTAAAAAAATGTTTTAATGTTTTCTAGGGCTGCAGGCTTTTGCCCCATTTTTATCGTGACAAGCTTATATATGTGTGTAGCAAAGCTCCACTGAATGATGATGTTCTGAGCCATCTCTCTCTGCATATCCTCAATCTCTCGGGCCACCTAACTGAAAGTTTTGATACATGAAGATCTTTATTCAGTCTTTTCAACTGACAAAATCACATGGGTAATGTAAAGTGCAGAATTAGCTCATTTTCTCAAATTAGTTTGATGTTGGCACCTAGTAGAGAAACTATTTGAGTGATTCAAACCATTAGAACTCAAGTGATGGGAATGTAAGACCAATCAGGGCAGGGTTTTCCTTTCTTTTATTCATTGCTGCTCCTTCAATGGTTGGAATCATGCCTAGGATCCAGCAGGTCCTTGATGTACAGTTGTTAACTAATAGAATGAATTTACTCCCAGATAATCCTTAAAAGTAAGCCATAGTAAAAGAACATTTTTAAAGGAGGAAAATTATATTTGTCATTCTGCATACAAGGTATCTATCCTGATTACTTGCTTCCTGGCTAGAAAATATTTCTTTAGCATCTCTTACTGGAAGTGACTGATGCTAAAAGTTAATTTACAGTCAAACATATGTCAATAGTTAGTTGAAGGGATGACTTGGAGAAAACAGCATTGGCTTGTAGTCAAAGACAAGGCTGTCTCTGAACTGAGCACCATCCTGGAGAAGCTGGCCACAGACCCTTGGCTGAAGTAGCCTATCAATCTTGCTAATTGCTCCTGGGTAAACAAGCCAGAAACTGGGAGCTCTGCCCACTGTGAATCTGGAGACAGAGAGGAGGAGCCTGAGTGGAGATATGTGGGGCCTCTTTCCCCTACTTTTCTCCACTCACTTAGGAAATCCTATGGCTTTCAGGCCTCTTTCATTCAGAAAAGTAAATTTTCCAAGAATTAGGTCCAATTCACCTTCTAAAAGCTCACATGTAAGTTTGATCAAAGCTAGAGCAAAAGCTAGTGATACTGTTACCACACCAAACTTGAGTCTGCTTGCCTGTGTGCAGTAAAGTCAATCTACCAACACTGGGTTATGGTGAAGAAAAGTACAGCATTTGTTGCAGCACACCAAGCAAGGAGTCCAAGTAACTAGTGCTTAACAGGCCCAAATTCCTTGCATGGTGCCCTGTAATAAACACTGCACTTTCCTTCACCACAACCTGATGTCGATAGATTGACTTGGAACTATTGTTTTCACTATCTTTAGAAACCATTTTGGTGTTCATTTAATTTTGTACTACTAAAGGACTTTCAATCTGTGAACTTCTGAAAGTCTTAAGTTAAAGATTCTCTTTCTACTCTTGTATTGTGTGTTAGTCACTCAGTCGTGTCTGAGTCTTTGCAACCCCAATGGACTATAGCCCGTCAGGCTCCTCTGTCTATGGAATTCTCCAGGCAAGAATACTCGAGTGGGTTGCTATCCCCTTCTACAGGAGATCTTCCTGAGCCAGGGATTGAACCCAGGTCTCCTGCACTGCAGGCAGATTATGAGTGACGAGAGAAGCCCACTCTTGTATATGAATATGCATGTATTTTTGTTTCCTCTGACTTGGTACAAACTCATCTCGTGTGTGGAATTTGTGGAACTGGTTAGCCAAATGACCAGAGTATTTAATTTATTTCCTTCAGCATTTTCCAAAGTAAAGCAACTTTGTTAGTGAAAAAAAAAGAAAAGAAAAAGGTAAGAAGAGATAAAAAGAGATGTAGCTCTAAGTGTAGGTCAGTCAGAAATCCAAGACACTGTATTTTGCCCGAGGATTTATACCTAGTTCCAGTTCTGGCTTTCTCAAGTGAAAATCCCCCCACTTGGTTATGTCTTTCAATCAGTAAGACAAAAGCTGCTGGGCTATGTAATCTCTGAGTGTTCTATTTTTTATCTTTTACATTACTGAAGTCATTGGCTGCCTTCATGATTAGTTACTTTAGATGCCTTTAAGCACTGATCAGTTACTTCATATGTCTTAATTTGATGGAATATCATGATTTCTCCATTATAAGTTCAATTTATATATTTCTTTTGCTGACTATTACAAAGAAAGCTATTGACTTGGAAATGCCTCTTCTTCACTATGTTCCTAGAGTCTGGGCCTCATTTTCTCAAAATTCCTTTAAAAAAGGAAAAAAAATTATAAGACGCCAACAAAACATCTTAAAAATATTGAGAATAAGTAGTCCATGGAAGGTGGTAGCTTCAGAGGTTCATCCACATGACTGCTAATCCTACATTACGATTGATGTGCTATTGTAAATGAGGTTCCATATTGACTACCTAACGTAGATTTGGTCTCAAATCAATCTAATCTGTTTAAGTAGAGCTACTAACTCTTTAGCACAAGTTTTATCTCCTCTAAAGGTCAATAAAACATAAAACCTGCTGACGTCATTCTTTCTTAATGTATTTTGGCAAAGGATAAAGCTTGTGGATGCTGTCTGCATAAAAGTGATGTATGTCATACATTATTGATTGAGATTATCTGGGAGTGAAAGAGAAGAACTCGACTATTTGAGATCCCAGATTATTTGGTGGCCAGGAAGGTGACCACTTAAAGACAGAATGTAGGAGTGACAGGCAACCATAAACCAAAACTGATATCCCAAGAATACAGTGGAAAAAGACTGTAAACTGGTAGCAAAGGCAAGTGAAGTGACAATGGGCAAACAGAAATACACAAAGGAATACAAAGGGAAAAATAGGCAGCCAGAAATAGGTCAAAACCAGGCACATTACCATAGGAATAAGGTGAAGATACACATACAAAGGTCTGGGCCAAATCTGGTTTGACTGGTAAGGATTGTTCTAGCTCTCTGCACTGAGACTGCTGATTACTTCCCCAATATCCAGACTCTCCATTTGCCGTAACTAATCGGATCCTCCAAATTTTAGCTGAACATGTAGCCATCTGTCTACAGAATACATTTCCCAACCTCTCTTGCAGCTTTGCTATGTGACTCAACTCTAGCTAATGAGAAGTCAGTAGTACAGTGTGCACCTTTCTGGATGCCTTTGAACAGAAGCTGTCTGTCCTCTGCTTTATCCCCTGCTTATGGACCAGAATGTGGATATTGTCATGCTGAAGATGCTGTGACACTGTGATGTGAATGTATAGAATCGTCTCCTAAAGTAGGGTGGGATGGCAAGAAAGACACAACATGGGTCTCAGATAAGCTCATTTGTTGTTGTTGTTCAGTTGCTAAGTCGTGTCCAACTCTTTGGGACCCCATGGACTACAGCATGCCAGGCTTTCCTGTCCTTCACTATCTCCCAGAGTTTGCTCAGACTCATGTCCATTGAGTTGAAGATGCCATCCAACCATCTCATCCTCTGTCTTCCCCTTCTCCTCTTGTCCTCAATCTTTCCCAGCTTCAGGGTCTTTTCTAATGCACTGGCTCTTCACATCAGGGGGCCAAGTATTGGAGCTTCAGCTTCAGCATCAGTCCTTCCAATGAATATTCAGGGTTGATTTCCTTTAGGATTGACTGGTTTGATCTCCTTGCAGTCCAAGGGAATCTCAAGAGTCTTCTCTAGCAATTTTTCAGATGAGCTCATAGATCAGAACTTTTCTGCCCACTTGATATACCTATCAGGCTAGATTTCTACAGGAAAGAAAAGTAAAACCACTGAACTGATATCCTAATTCACTCAAACTTTTTTTACTCCTCTTTATTTTGTGTGTGTGAACATATATGTCTAAAAGACATTTGATACATCATTGGTCATTGAACATGGTTGCCACAAGTCAGATGTCTTAAATCGCTAAAGATTATGGAAAAAAATCTTAGGAATATGTAATTGCAATATGTGTAATATGTAGCAATGTAATATGTAGCAAATCTTAGGAATATGTAACTGCAGCATATGTAATATGCTTGATCTGTGAAGCTATACAGGCTATTTTTAAACTATTATCAGTTCAGTTCAGTTCAGTCGCTCAGCCGTGTCTGACTCTCTGAGACCCCATGAATAGCAGCACGCCAGGCCTCCCTGTCCATCACCAACTCCCGGGGTTCACCCAAACTCATGTCCATCGAGTCAGTGATGCCATCCAGCCATCTCATCCTCTGTCATCCCCTTATCCTCCTGCCCCCAATCCCTCCCAGCATCAGGGTCTTTTCCAATGAGTCAGTTCTTCACATTAGGTGGCCGAAGTATTGGAGTTTCAGCTTCAGCACCAGTCCCTCCAATGAACACCCAGGACTGATCTTTAGGATAGACTGGTTCGATTTCCTTGCAGTCCAAGGGACTCTCAAGAGTCGTCTCCAACACCACAGTTCAAAAGCATCAATTCTTCAGCGCTCAGCTTTCTTCACAGTCCAACTCTCACATATGTGACCACTGGAAAAACCATAGCCTTGACTAGATGGATCTTTGTTGGCTAAGTAATGTCTCTGCTTTTCAATATGCTGTCTAGGTTGGTCATAATTTTCCTTCCAAGGAGTAAGCGTCTTTTAATTTCATGGCTGCAATCACCATCTGCAGTGATTTTGGAGTCCAGAAAAATAAGGTCTGACACTGTTTCTACTGTTTCCCCATCTATTTCCCATGAAGTGATGGGACCAGATGCCATGATCTTTGTTTTCTGAATGTTGAGCTTTAAGCCAACTTTTTTACTTTCCTCTTTCA
This sequence comes from Capricornis sumatraensis, assembly GCF_032405125.1. Lineage (NCBI taxonomy): Eukaryota > Metazoa > Chordata > Mammalia > Artiodactyla > Bovidae > Capricornis > Capricornis sumatraensis. Next base: position 1,570,606 of record NC_091091.1, on the reverse strand, counting down.
CTTTCATCAAGAGGCTTTTTAGTTCCTCTTCACTTTCTGCCATAAGGGTGGTGTCATCTGCATATCTGAGGTTATTGATATTTTTCCCGGCAATCTTGATTCCAGCTTATGCTTCTTCCAGCCCAGCGTTTCTCACCTAGTGTAATCGTATTGATGTTGATTTGGGGTATCTAAGTCAGGGGGATAAAACATTCCATGAGATATAACTTTATGGTTTGCAAATTCCTTTCTTTTAATGATATTAGAGTACCATAGATAGTTAGCGAGTAAAATAAGTGATTATTGAATTATCAACCTTGTGAGAAGTAGAAAGAACCTGGTTATGATATGGTTCTGAGCTAACGCACTTGATGACTGATTGATTGTGCTCACATGTGAGCAAGGTATAGAGTTTGGCTTCCCTCCACTGGGACACTGGTTGGTACTCTTATTGGTACTTAAAATATCTTTCCTAGAAGCAGATATAAACCACTATCAGTTCAAAACCAACATATCCATGCCATCCTGCAATATTAATGCCCTCTTATTGGCTTGCCTGTTGTCCCATAAAAAGTGATCAAGTCTTTGGATTCTGAAATGTGAGTTAAGTAACTACAGTCACTGGATTTTGATATCCTGTTGGTTCCTGAATGCCACTGTATTCATTTAATACTGTTGCCATAACAAATTACTGAAATTGAATGCCTGAAATAATACAAATTTATAGTATAGCTTTGTAGGTCAGAGGTCTGACATGGGTTTCACAGGGCTAAAATGTGTCTACCAGACCACATTCTTTTCTGCAGGTGCTAGGGCTGGGGTGAATTCATTTCTTTTGCCTTTTCCCATTCTAGAGGACGTCATGTTCCTTGTCTTATGGTTTCCCCCTTTCATCTTCAAAGGTGCCAATGGCACACTGAGTCGTCCTCACACTGTAACACTCTCACATTGCTTCTCCTCCACTTTTAAGGACCCTTGTGATTTCATTGGCCAGAATAGTCTCCTCATCTTGGGGTCAGTTTATTAGCAAACTTGATTCCATCTGCAACTTTATTTCCCCTTTGCCATGTAAAGTAACACATACATAGGTTCTGGGAATTAGGACATGGACATTTTTGAGGTATTATTCTGTCTGCCATAAGCATTTCTGAGTTAAATGGATTAATTTCTGAGTCTTTGATTGTAGCCAGCTGCTTCTTCCACTAGAGTCTTTCCAACACAGGATAGAGATTTACATGATTCTGAACAATTGGTGTGACAGCACACAGGACAGTGAAACATGGATCATCGTTGAAAACTGTGGGGAGAACCCACTGCAAATTCCTCCCCCTTTAAGAATGTTTGAGGCCTTGTTGGGGAGGCAGGCGTTGTCCTTGTGTCTCCATTTGAATATCCTTCACCCCATATCTTCCCTGGTGGCTCAGATGGTAAAGAATCTGCCTGCAATGTAGAGAACGGGTTTGATCCCTGGTTGGGAAGATCCCCTGGAGAAAGGAATGGCTACCCCAGTACCCTTGCCTGAAGAATTCCATGGACAGAGGAGCCTGATGGATCTTCACTTTTCACTTCTGCTACATAGCAGCAGATTAAGGTTAATCAAATTCCAGCATAATTCCTCCACCAGAATTATCAGAACAGGGGTTAGATTTAACAGAGATACCACGAAGTCACTATGCATACAAATATACTATGATCAATATGGTCAGATTATCTTCTTATCTCGAATTTTTACAAAGCCTTGTGTTTTGATTGGCTTTACCTCAGAGATAAGAGACCCTTACAATCAACTTATTTTATGCTCTCAGTAACTAAGCCTTCTTTGGTTGGTTTTAGAGAAATCCCTGTACTGAGCCTTTTCTCTGCCACAGAAGAGCCATTCAGTGAAAATTCTGTCTCAGCTCAGTTGGACTCAGACTGCAATGTACCAACAAAATATCATAATGCATAAACAGCTACAGCCACCCTTCACCTGAACCACCCGTGACTCAGCAGCAGAGTTAAGATGCAGGGCCTCAATATGCTAGACAACAAGAAGATCTAACCTTAACCTTATTAATATGATGCGGGTAATTCAATTTCCTGTAGAGACATCACATAATCTCCCATATTTCTTAGAAGAAAGAAAGTGAAGTCACTCAGGCATGTCCGACTCTTTGCTACCCCGTGGACTGTAGCCCACCAGGCTCCTCTGTCCATGGGAATTTCCAGGTAAGAATACTGGAGTGGGTTGCCATTTCCTTCTTCAGGGGATCTTCCCAACCCAGGGATCGAACCCAGTTCTCCCACATTGCAGGCAGATGCTTTACCCTCTGAGCCACCAGGGAAGCCCTCCAAAATGGCAGAAGGTAGTGGAACACTATCCATGGACTGTAGCCCACCAGGCTCCTCTGTCCATGGGATTTTCCAGGCAAGAATACCGGAGTGGGTTGCCATTTCCTTCTCCATAAGCCTACAGCACCCAGTATTCCCAGGCAGTCTCCCATCCAAGTACTAATCAGGCCTGACCCTGCTTAGTTTCCAAGATCAGAGGAAATGGGGCATGTTCAGGGTGGTCTGCTGCTGTTGCTAAGTCACTTCAGTCATGTCCGACTCTGGGCGACCCCACAGATGGCAGCCCACCAGGCTCCTCCGTCCCTGGGATTCTCCAGGCAAAAATACTGCAGTGGGTTGCGATTTCCTTCTCCAATGCATGCATGCATGCTAAGCCACTTCAGTCATGTCCAACTCTGTGCGACCCCCTGGACAGCAGCCCACCAGGCTCCTCTGACCACGGTATTCTCCAGGCAAGAATACTGCAGTGGGTTGCCATTTTGGCCGTAGGCTTATCTCCATTTGCATCACGAACTGAATATCCCTCATCCCCTGGCTGATTCTCTCAACCATGACTTGGGTGATCTCCCCCAAATTATTAGTATCTCTACAAGGTGACTCTTGCAATGTGACTCTGATTCTAAGTACCAGAGGCCATAGGAAAAGCTGAAAACTAGGACATAATTGCAAGATGTGATGCTTAAAATTGGGTAAAGTAAGAAAACCTTTGTCATGGAGTTGAAAGCCTATTGAAAATAAGGTAAGGATTGAAAGTGTACAATAATTTTGATTTTTACACAACACAATAATATCTTAAAATATTTAAATGTAAAACATTCACATTCCAAATGTTTCATGTAAGCTGAATAAAAGTAAAGATGACTTTCCTCTCAATTTAATAAAAATTTCTGATACCAGATTACTACTTACTTATTTAATTGCTCATGACATTAGTTTTCACCATAAATTCAAAATCCAATTAACATTTTATTAATGAGAGTATGTGTATGGGCACATAGTACTTATAAAACAATTTACTAATACTCTGCAGATAAGCTTTTCTGTTAACATTCCCCCGGTGCTCTATTAGTATTAGCATTGCAATTGTCTTTATCAATACTCACGTCTCATAGCTTCAAATTTAATTTTACAAGTTTTCAAAAACAAAATACAATGTTAATATTTCCCCTGAAGGAACTTAGAACCAAATTTCCTCTTTAAAAGCACAATAAAGAAATTCCTACGGAAATGAAAATATGTTGTATTTGTAAACAACTGCTACCACTTTTTATGTAAGACTTCTGAATTTTGCTTTTTTATATGAATATATTTTACTTTTTCCCCATAATTCTCTGTAAGGAGCACAACAGATTATAATGAACATAACCAGATCTGTAAAATCATTGAATTGGTCAAATACCATTCTTTGGGAAATCTTTGTCTAATGAAGACCTTAGTATCTATTTAATCTTGAGTTGTTCCCAGTATTGGATTAGATGACATGCTTACTGGATTTATTTTATGAATATTAATTTCCTGTGGCTATTGTAACAAGGAACCACAAACTTGGTAGTTTACAACAACAGAAATGTACTCTCACACAGTTTTGGAGGTCAGCATTCTGAAACTAAGGTGTTGGTCTGACTGCACTCCCTCCAAAAGTTCTATGAAATGATCCATTCTTTGCCTCCTCCAGCTACTGGCAGCTGTATGCATTCCTTGACTGTAAGCCGGATCACTCTTGTCTTTGCCTCTGTGGTCACACTGCTTTCTCTTCTCTGTGTCTTCTCTTCTGTCTGGCTCAAATCTACCTGTCTTTCTCTTACAAGGACACTTATCATTGGATTTAGGCCTATCAGGGTAGTCCAGGATTATCTCAAGTGGAGATTCTTAACTTAATCACATCGGAAAAGACCACTTTTCTAAATAAGTTAGCATTCACAGATTTCAGAGATTTGGTGTAGACATCTTTTGGGGGGCTATTATTTAGCCTTCGATGGCAGATATTTAAAGCTTTTTTGCTTGAAATAGTCTAATTCTTCTGCCTTATAATTCTACTGTTCTTTTAGTTTGTTTAAAGAACTAGAACTAATTCAAGAAAAAGTTTTGGATATATACTCTACTTAAATATTTAAAGATATTTGTTCGATTAAGTTTGGAAAACATATTTTCCTCCAAGAGTTAAAAGAAATCACTCACGAAATTAATGAAAACGATGAAATACTTGTACTAAAACATGACAATTTTCTGTCTTTGTATAATTGACTGTTATACTGAGGGCAGAGGCTGGCAAAAAAAAAAAATTAACATGTTTGAGTTATTTAAAAAAAATACTGTCTTGACTGTTGAATTAAGGAATATAAGGAATGAACTAGATCTTTATGTGTTCTGCAGTCTCCCTACTGTTAGTCTTAATGCTCTTCAGTTATGGTTATCTTACCCCAGAAATGTATATTGCAAGCTGAACAGTCTATTTTCTTGGGCTCCAAAATCACTGTCGATGGTGACTGCAGCCATGACACTTGCTCCTTGGAAGAAAAGCTATAACAAACCTAGACAGCATATTAAAAAGCAGAGACATTACTTTACTGACAAAGGTCCATATAGTCAAAGCTATGGTTTTTCCAGCGGTCATGTATGGATGTGAGAGTTGGAATATAAAGAAAGCTGAATGCTGAAGAATTGATGCTTTTGAACTGTGGTGTTGGAGAAGACTCTTGAGAGTCCTTTGGACTGCAAGGCGATCCAACCAGTTCATCCTGAAGGAAATCAGTCCTGAATGTTCATTGGAAGGACTGATGCTGAAGCTGAAATTCCAATACTTTGGCCACCTGATGCGAAGAGCTGACTCACTGGAAAAGACCCTGATGCTGGGAAAGACTGAAGGCGGGAGGAAAAGGGGATGACAGAGGATGAGATGGTTGGATGGCATCACTGACTCGATGGACATGAGTTTGAGCAAGCTCCGGGAGTTTGTGATGGACAGGGAGGCTTGGAGAGCTGTAGTCCAGGGGTCGCAAGGAGTCAGACATTACTGAGCAACTGAACTGAATTGAAACAGTTTATAAAAGTTTTTATTGATTTAAAACATTTAAAACTATTTAACTTTCTCATGAAACATGGCGTGGCTAATATTCATTGAATGTTAACTGAGTGCTAGAACTCTCTGGAGGTGAACATGAATGTTTAAAAAGGCAATGTGGATATTATGTGTTCACAAAAGCTCTCAAACATTATCTCCATAATTAAATGCTCTTCAAGGAACTCCCCAATTGCTCTATAAAATATATGGAGCAAATCTCAAGGGCTGCTAGATGCTGGTGATAAGCGGATTCAGTTCTAGCAGATCTGTGTGATTCTGCACCAACTCACTGTCTGCTCACTAAAAGTCAGTCGGGTGTGTTTCCAAACCTGTATGTGCCAAATGCATTTACTATTGTTACTGCTGTAATTTAGGAACTCTTATGTAGGATGGTTAAAATCAGTACTGAAATCCAGATAGCTGTTATTTCTATGAAAACTACGCTGAAATTTTTGAAAGATTCAAGACACATATATTGCTAAAAAGAATCCCTGTCAAATTAGGTTTAGGTTAGACAATTGTACTAGGCTAGGAAAAATTATATAATTCTAGAAGGATTCTGTACTCACATTATATCTTTCAGGTTCTCACTCCTTTTTATTTGAAGCACAATTGATTTATAATGTTTTAGGTATACAGCAAAGTGATTCAGTCACAGATAGTTACTAGGTAGATAGAGAGAGATGACCTTTTTTAGATTGTTTTCCATTATAGGCTCTTACAAGATATTGAATAGAATCCCCCATACTATACAGTAGGTCCTTGTTTATCTATTTTCTATATAATAGTAAATACAGTAGTGTGTATCCTTAACCTCAAATTTTCAATTTATCCCTTCGCTTTCTTTCCCCTTTAGTAACCACAACTTTGTTGTCTGTATTTGTGAGTCTATTTCTGTTTTGTAAAAAAGTTCATTTATATAATTTTTTAAGAGTACATATATAAATGATATCATATGATATTTGTCTTTCTCTGGCTTACTCTATTTAGTATGATGATCTCTAGGTCTATCCATGTTGCTGCAAATGGCATTTTTCCTTTTTCTCAGCGGCTGAGTAATATCCCACTGAATACGTGAACCACATCTTCTTTACCCATTCATCTGTTGATGGACATTTAGGTTGCTCCATGTCTTGGCTATTGTAAATAGTGCTGCTATGAGCATAGAAATACATGTATCCTTCTGAATTAAAGTTTTCTTCTTTTCTGGATATATGTCCAGGAGTGCGGTTGCTGGATCATATGGTAATTAAAAAAATTTTTTTAAGGAATCTCAATACTCTTTTGCATAGTAGTTGCACCAATTTACATTGCCACCAACAGTATGAGAGTTTCCTTTTCCCCACACCCACTCCAGCACTTATTATTTGTAGACTTTGTGATGATGGCCGTTCTGACCAATGTGAAGGGTACCTCACTGTGTTTTGATGTGCATCTCTCTAATTAGTGTTGTTGAGCATCTTTTCATGTGCCTATTGGCTATCCATGTGTCTTTTTTTGAGAAATGACTATTTAGGTCTTCTGCACATTTTGGGGGTTATTTGTTTTTCTGATATTAAGCTGTATAAGCTATTTGTATTTTGGAAATTAAGCCCTTGTTGGTCACATAATTTACAAATATTTTCTCTCATTCTGTAGGTTGTCTTCTCATTTTGTTTATGGTTTCCTTTGCTGTGCAAAAGCTTTTAACTTTAATTCAGCCCCATTTGTTTATTTTTGCTTTTAGTTACAGTACTCTAGGAGATGGAGCCAAAAAAGTATTGTTGTGATTTATGTCAAAGAGTATTCTGCCTATGTTTTTCTCTAGGAAGTTTTATTATAGTATCCAGTCTTACATCTAGGTAGGTGTTTAATCCATTTTGAGTTTCTTTTTGCAAAAGGGGTTTTCATTCTATTTTTAAAAACACTAAAATAGGAAATTAGATATAAAATTTGAGCCTGGTTTTTATAAGATAACATTGTACCTTAATCAGTGGATTCATAATAAAAAATGGTCTAAGGATATATAGTTGAAACTAAATAAAAATAAAACTAAAAGGTACATCATTTTTATCATTACCTACTGCAATTGAATTAGTTAACAAATTATCAGTTTTGATTACATTATATAAGAAGGTTCATACTAGATTTGGACTTGAATTACATGATAATTTTAGTTGATTTAAAATTTTTTCATTCAAATCCTCTGGAAAGAGTAACTAGTAGACAAATATTTACACAAAATAAAAAATAAATACAGCTTATATGTACAATATAAACCTATGTTTCCTACTAGCTGTGGTAGCAAAATACCAGATAAGTATCAATCATGTTGTACACTTTTAGGGAAGTAGAATTTAGTTGCAGGTAAGACCACAACAACAACATAAAAAAGAACAACAGTCAATACATAGAGGGCAAAAGTCTGAGTTACATTTTTTCAAGCATAATAAAAGGAAGGAAAAAATAGAAGACTTTGTGGGCTACTGGAATCAGACAAAGTTTCAAAAAGGAGATCGGATCTGAATTGGACAGTGAAGAAGGAAGACTGGGGAAGTTAGGGAAGACAGCTGGAGGGAATTGGAAAAGCAAAGGTCAAGAGGTAAAAGAGGATATTAGAGACTTCCCTGGTGGTCCAGTGGCTAAGACTCCACACTTTCAATGCAGGGAGTACAGGTTCAATCCCTGCTCAGGGAACTAAGACCCCAGGTGCTGCCTGGCACGGCCCCCCATAAAAGTGAGGATAGTATATGAAAGAGCAGTAAGGGGCCAGCTTGAATGAGTGCATTTGGTTCAAGCTGTCATTAAAGTTTTGAAAATCATGAAAGCAGATCATGAAAGCTCATGAAGCTCATTTCCTTCCTCTAGGAAGATTTCACTGGGAGGTGAGAGTTGAAAGAATAAAAAAGTGCAGAGAGAAAGCAACTTGTAGGTGTGCACAGGAAATTTCCCCCAAAACACAAAGCTCTATAAAAATGAGTGGAAACATTGGAAACACTTATCTTGGTTAGAAAAACAAGTCAAAGGGGAAAAAAGAGGAAAGAAACAAAACTGAGTTATAAGGATTGCACTGTACAGAATCTGAATATATATTTATAATACATCATCTAAGAGAGGAGACTGAAAAGTCAGAATCACAGCAGGACAATTTAGAAAGGATTCCTCTATAGGCTTAGAGCAACGACATTTAGCATGCTTTTCTGTATCCCTTGAGGATGACCTGTGTTCTTCTTTAATTATCTTTAACACACACACCCACACACATAATGCTAATATTTTCCCATTAACCTTAAAAGGTCACTATTTCCTTTAAGGACTACCCCAACCACACCATGAATCTTAGGTCTTCACTGGCTAAAATGCCCAAGAAAAGTTTGAAATCCAGTGCTGTGCTTTGTGCCTAGTAGTTCTATAAATGACCACATGAATAGAGCCTCGGGAGCTAAGAGAAAAATGGAAAGTAGAGAAAGAAAAGAAAGCAATTCACTTAATCTTGGCATCTTGCCCTGTGGAGTCAACATCACTGATCAACTGTCTGGTGGCCTATCTTTTCTATGATTTTCTAGAATAAGCTTATGAATCTGCCTCCCTGTTCCTGCCTCACCAAGAGATGAAACACCAATTAACAGGATTTGTCAATAATGGGCTTTAGATCTAATCCTCCCACAACCATAATGCTTGGAAGCAGAGAATTTCTGGATTTCAAACTCTGTGGCTTCAAGTACCGGATGGACATCTCAAGAGCCTAGAAAGACTCAGCAGAACTGGGAAATTTGGCTGGATTTTCATTTTAAGAAGTATTTGTTCTATTTTTTTTTTTCCCAAGACAGTTTAGAAATATCAGAACATGTAATTTGTGTTACTTGATTTGCATAAACATAATGATTTTCAGTGAAGATAATTTGCAGTCAGTTGATTTTTGGAGTACTCCATCCTTTCACTGAGATTCTGAAGAGAAAATTATTTCAAATGAGTGTGATCATAAACTATTATTACCTAGAACTAAAAATGCATATGTGTCATGGGGTCATTACAATGAGTTACAAGAAATGCCCACTCATATTACATATAATGGGAAAAAAATGTCTTTAAAATTAACAGAGTTCAGATGTTGACTAGAGCAACCATCAAACAACTCTTAAAAATAAAATATAATGATTTAGTGTGTAGACAGCTGTACTGGCGCTGAGTAATCTCCATTTGCAATAATTACCCGGTTCTGTGATCAAATTTCCTTCTCTCAGTACTATTCCCCCTGGATATTGATATGCTCATCTGTGTTCATGCAGATTAATGGATATTAAATTGTAATGATCAGATTAGAGATTTGTCTGATAATTTAAGAATGGAAATGTACTTTGAATGCTATTTAGTTACTCTTAGAGTTTGAATAATGTGAAATATTCATTTACAATTCAGATTATTTACAGCTACATCAAACACTGGGGCAGAATATGTGATAGATGCTTAGAATTATGATTTGAATCTGAGAAAATAATTTTCAAATAAATTTCTGTGTAGTGTCCATTCAACCAAATAGAATTAACATTAAATAACCCTCATTGGAGAAGGCAGTGGCATCCCACTCCAGTACTCTTGCCTGGAAAATCCCATGGATGGAGGAGCCTGGTAGGCTGTAGTCCATGGGGTTGCTAAGAGTTGGACACGACTGAGTGACTTCAGTTTCACTTTCACTTTCATGCATTGGAGAAGGAAATGGCAACCCACTCCAGTGTTCTTGCCTGGAGAATCCCAGGGACGGGAGAACCTGGTGGGCTGTCATCTCTGGGGTCGCACAGAGTCAGACACGACTGAAGCGACTTAGCAGCAGCAGCAGCAGCAACACTCATGGGGAATTCTTAATTAGGTATTTCACAAATATTTACTGAATAAAGGCAACTTCTGACTATTTCATCTTGGTATAAGTTAAATAAAATTTTGTGACCTAGTCCACAACTGTAATCACCATCCATAATTTTGTGCTTATATGAAAATATGCCTTTAATTCTAAACAACTGACTCATCAATGAATTTTGGGGACATAACATACTTAGCCTGAAGAAAAGAATACACAGATATTATTTAATAGCTGCTTAATTATTTAGATGCATGTTATTGGAATACATGTATTAGTTATGACTTAAAAAATTTCCAAAGGTAGTTGATAGGTATAAGAAGGAAATTTTTGATCAAATTAAGAAAATTTCCCAACAGGCAGAGCTGACCAGTTAGACCCACTGCTTTGGATAGGAGTGGCTCTCCCATTGAAGTAGATTCTTAAGAACAGGTCAGATAGCCTCTTAGCAATGACAGTATATAGAGAAACTCTGTCTGGAAAGAGCATTTAGACTTAGTTGCTAAGGCTTTGCCATTTTCAGTTGCCAGAATAAGCCTTTGGGATTGTCTGTGGGTTTTATTCAACTCAACTACCAGTTATTTTCATTAACATAGCGTTGACACTTATTTGTGTGGTAACACATCACCACATTTGAGAAGAGGGATATCTGGTGGATGAAATAAGCAAAAGAAGAGGGGTTTTAATTTCATATTTATATTTTAACTATTTTTGACATTTCCACTGATTTTTTCCGGGAAAAAAATTATCAATCTATCTATATAAATATATAGCTGACAAGTTCAGTTCAGTTCAGTCGCTCAGTCATGTCTTCGTGGACTGTAGCACGCCAGGCCTCCCTGTCCATCACCAACCCCTGGAGTTTATTCAAACTCATGTCCATTGAGTCGATGATGCCATTCAACCATCACACTCTCTGTCGTTCCCTTCTCCTCCCGCCTTCAATCTTTCCCAGCATCAGGGTCTTTTCAAATGAGTCAGTTCTTTGCATCAGGTGGCCAAAGTATTGGAGTTTCAGCTTCAACATCAGTCCTTCCAATGAATATTCAGGACTGATTTCCTTTGTAGCAATAACTATTTATAATCAGGTGATTTGGGTAAGATAATTGTTTCATCTAGTCCTTTAATATTTATCAAATTAATGCCTTTTTAGTAATTTTTCTTTCATCAATTCAGATTAGGCTCTTTGAAGATGAGTTTGCTTGTAAAACATAAGCATGTAATCTTCTTGGCTACCAATTAAGATTTGTTTTTTTTTTAAGCCCAGTCATTCAGCAGAAGAAATGGCATACACACAAACAGAAAATACCCAATTGTCTAAACTATAAATACAACTGTTTTATTTGTCTTTACCGAGATATTCATGTGATTTATTGGCTCTCATAAATTTGAAATTAATTTAAATATTCAAATAGAGTAATACATTTCCTTATGGGTATAAGGTAATTTTGTATCCACTAAAGAAAGAACAAGATAGCAGCAATTTAGAGGCAGCTTGCCTGAATTAATAAAATGAATCCAATTCTATTGACTAAAATGACTACCCAATTCCTTAGCGATGTTTTTCATCATTAATATCTACACATATATAAGGAAGTGCTAGGAGCATCACTCTTGAGAGCGGTGTGCTATGTGCTAAGTTGTCTGGATCTTTGTGACCCCATGGACTATAGCCTACCAGACTCCTCTCTCCATGGGATTCTCCAGGCAAGAATACTGGAGTGGGTTGCCATGCCCTCCTCCAGGGGATCTTCCTGACCTAGGGATCGAACCCCTGTCTCTTATGTCTCCTGCATTGGCAGGCAGGTTCTTTACTGCTAGCACACCTGGGAAGCCCCTGACATTCTATTCTCTGTATCCACAAGAGAGAATACTGAAGGCACTTAAATACACAGTGAGTGAATCTCTTCACATCCATCTTAGCTGGGAGTGATTTCACCCTTCCTTGAACACTCAGAGCTCTATGACTATATACTTTTTTGGGGAATAAGAATTGATGTACCTCTCCTTCCCAACCATTCATTCACTCACTCACTCATTCATTCACTTTCAATGTCAGGCTCTGTGCAAAACACAAATGCATTTTGCAAGGTATCTTCCTTCTATAGATCTTCAGGTATAAGAAGGAAGATACTGTCCCTCTGTTGCTTTGGACAAAATACAACCTCAAATGTATTTTGTAGAATACATGCTGCTGCTGCTAAGTCGCTTCAGTCGTGTTCGACTCTGTGCGACCCCATAGACAGTAGCCCACCAGGCTCCCCCATCCCTGGGATTCTCCAACCCACTGGAGTAGGTTGCCATTTCCTTCTCCAATGCATGAAAGTGAAAAGTGAAAGTGAAGTCGCTCAGTCGTGTCCGACTCCTAGTGACCCCATAGACTGTAGCCTACCAGGCTCCTCCATCCATGGGATTTTCTAGGCAAGAGTACTGGAGTGGGTTGCCATTGCCTTCTCCGGTAGAATACATGGATAAGTTAGTAAATTACTAACTTTTCTGAGTATTTCTTCCTAACATGTTTTAACCTCATTCCCTCCCCTTTTACTTCAGTCTCATATACTGATTTCATAAAAGTTATAAAAATCATTTAACATTTGTTGGGCATTCATTATGGTCAGTCACTGTCCTAAATATATATGTCATTTGATTTCATACTCAAAATAACCTTATAAAGCAGAATTTCTAAAAACATTAAATACTTATTCTTTAAAATGAGGAAATGGAGGTTAGGTAATTTGTCCAAGGTAGGTGAGTTGGTAGGTAACCAAGCCAGTGCTTGAACTCAGGTAGTTTCCAGTCCCAGAGATGGCTCTTTTAATGACTGCATCTATCGTAACTCTATTAATGGCCCTTTGGAAAAACATGCAGACACAAAACTACAAATTAATTAAGTAATTTTAAATACCAGTGAGAATGAAAATGGATAGTATAGTTATTTTACAAAAATATTTAAGTATGCTAAGAGACAATCCAGGAGATGGAAACAAGAACATTCAAAGTCCTATAAGAAAAGCCAGAAAAATGTAGCAGGTAGAGGTTAAGAATGCAGCCTTGGGAAGGAGTCTGGGTTCACATCCCAGATCCATTACTGACTAGATGTGGAACGTTATAGGCAACTACTTAACTGCTAATCTGCCCTTGTTTCTCTAATCTGAAAAGAGGAAGGATAAGAGAACCCACTCTGGAAGTATTTGTGAGGATTAAAGAAGTTAATATGTATCAAATACTCAGAAGATGACCAGCACGAAATGGCACTGATACTGTTATTGCTGTATTTCATCATGTTGAAAACACCCTCCATCATACAATGACATATTTTTTGTGTAACCTGATAGAAAAAGTGTTTATTATAAAATGCAAGATGCTATCACGTTGGAAACACATCATAATGTTCGAGATGTTGAAATGTTTTTTAAAAAAGTATGTCTTAAAATTGATGAAACACCATTTTATTATTATAGACAGAATAGAGAAGAAAAAAGAAGCCATTTGAGAGAATTAAATGTTTGAGTACATTAACAGTTTCTTTTTTTTTTCAATACTAATTTTTACTTTCTCTTCATTATTTTTTCAAATATTTTGTGCCTGATCATCAGCTTTTAGTCTCATTGATGTGGGAATACTACTTTTGCTTAGATTTAAAAGCTAGTTGCTGGTGCAGCGGTTAAGACTTCGTGCTCACACTGCAGAGGGCACAGGCTCAATCCCTGGTCTGGGGAGTAAGATCCTCCATGCTTTGTGGCGTGCCCCACTACTTCCCCACCTCCTGCCGAAATTACCTGCTGTGCTCAGTCCTCTGAAGAAAGACAGAAGGCTCTAGAAGGACCAGAGACAATGTCCGAGTGTACGAATATGAAGGGGTAAAGAGTTGAAGAGTGTGCGGATACTTAGGTTTTTCAAATCGGTATCCAAAACTACCTGGCAAATATGAGAATCAGAAAAATGTAAGGGGTTGAAAAATTCAATCAGGTATCAAAATGAGTTGTCAGATTTAAGAAAAACCCATTAATCAGATTATTCATTCAACAGATATTAAGTTAACCAGTGTGAACTCAAGATGTTTTATGTGCTACATGCAGGACATAAAAAGAACAAACAAACAAATAAGGCATTATCAATTACAGGAAGAAAAATACCTAAGAGAAATTTTAAATTAAAAGTATGTTTAAAAATAACATAGTTAACTGTGACCATAACATAGTTTTCCTGTTGCTAGCATAATGCTTTCCTGATTAATAGTACATTATTTCCTTTTATACTGTGATTCCTATCAGAAATACTTAGCACTCATCCAGCAGAAATTGGAGACCTACTCAGGAGAGGCTCACTCCATATTGAAGTTAAGCTAAGGTCCTTCATGGAACTCAAGTCAGCCCCAGAGGAGGCGTCAGTTAGGTTGTGAGAATTGAGAAGAGGCAGAGTCAGCGTGGCGGAGTGGAATAGATATTAGACTAGGGGTCCAAGTATTATAAGTAAATTCTAGGAGCAGCTTTATAACAAGCTAGTTGTGTGTCACTGCAAATTACCTTATCCTTCTGGGCTTCTGTCCCCTTGTTCATACAAAGCACAGACTGAATTTAGGACTTTAAATTCCCTTCCATCTTGCACTCTTCAATTTTCTGATATTGTTTTACAGGATGAGAGAGGCAGGGAAGTGGCTGCTGTCAGATGCTAAGCTTGGAGTACATACTTTACGATTTATCTGATTTATTGGTAGGATCTTAGGGCTCTTAAAAGCAGGTCTGTCCTCATGGGATATTACCTTGGCAAACACATCCTCTATGGACCTGATAACAATTCCTGACCACTGTTCTGGAGCCCGCTGCCTGCACGCCTTATCTCATTTATTCCTTGCTACAGCCCTCTGCGGTGTGTGTTATGACTTTCATTTTATAAAGGAGATGCAGAAACACAAAAAGATTATTAATAATGATAGTAACAATTATTTGTGCTTACTATCTGCAATGACTGCACTAAAGATTATTCATATATTAACTCACCCAATCCTCACACCCACCTAATGAGGAAGAAAACTGAAGTCGCCCAGACTTGTCTGACTCTTTGTGACCCCATGGACTGTAGCCTGCTAGGCTCCTCCGTCCATGGGGTTTTCCAGGCAAGGATACTGGAGTGGGTTGCCATTTCCTTCTCCAGGGGAATCTTCCCAACTCAGGGATCGAACCCAGGTCTCCTGCATTGCAGGCAGACTCTTTACCGTCTGAGCCACCAGAGAAGCCTCTGAAGAAGAAGGGTCTTCTCTAATTTCCAGATTCACAGCTGAAACATCCAGTGATTAAATAACCTACTCATTTGAGACAGGCTGGGTCCTGGGACCTGGCACCCTTTACTGAATTGCTGGAGCCTGCACAAACATCTCTTGGAGCAACAAAATACAAAGAAATTATAAGGGACTGAAAACAACTGCTTGCATGTACAGTGGGGGCAAAGTATGAACAATAAGATACAAAAGGGCCAAAATCCACCTGCTTCTTCTCAGGTGCCAGGAGCAAAAGTCTGGTACCATGCGTGATTGTTGCACACAGTACCAGGAAGGTGGTGGGCAGACCACTTAGGCCACCCCTCTGTCTGACTGCCTATCACCCACCCTCACCCCCTTTAAGGGTCTTGTTTGCCTCCTGTCAAAGAGTGAGCGAGAGCACCTGTTACTTGATTCTCCTCCCTCGTGCTATAGCACGAGTCCCAGTAAAGCCTTGCCTGAATTTCTCATCTGGCCTGTTAACAATTACTGCTGCATAAAGAGTCCAAGAACCTGGGTTGGTAACAATGTCACATGGTTGGTACTAAAGAAACAGGATTCAGACTTCAGCAGTCCAAGTGCAGGATCTAGTACTCACCCACTGCATGTTCTTCTTACAAACAGGCAGACAACTAGTAAGAAAAGTAGGGAAGCCTGTGGCTCAGATGGTAGGGAATCTGCCTGCGGTGCGGGAGACCTGGGTTTGATCCCTGGGTTGGAAAGATCCCTGGAGAAGGAAATGACAACCCACTCCAGTATTCTTGCCTGGAGAGTCTCATGGACAGAGGAGTCTGGCAGGCTACAGTCTATAGGGTCGCAAAGAGTTGGACACAACTGAACGACTAACACACATGATAAGAAAAGTAGGAATTCAGAATTGACTCCAAAACATAGACTTTTAACATCTATTAAGCAATATTGCCTTGTCTCCTTGCCAGACCACATTCTTCTCCTAGTTTATCTGTGTCTCTGGCCTTCCCATATAAATTCTCCGGTAGCTCAGACAGTAAAGAATTAACCTGCAATTTAGGAGACCTAGGTTCACTCCCTGGATCAGGAAGATCTTCCAGAGAAGGGGATGGCTACCCACTCCAGTAGTTTTGCCTGGAGAGCCCCATGGACAGAGGAGCCTGGAGGGTTACAGTCCATAGGGTCACAAAGAGCTGGACATCACTGGGCAACTAAGCAGACACTCTGGGCTTCTCACCTACCTTTACTCAGTTTTGGTGTCTGACCTGACTTATGACATAGCACCAAACCCAATTATGCTTTTGCTTCTTGTATAGGACTCTGTCGTCCATTGTGCTCACCCCAGAACAAGATGGCATTCTATCCTATCCCTGGCTTCTGTTTCTAACATAGCATGAGAGTTCTTGGCTATCAGGCTTGCTATAGGACCAAAGTCAAGTCAGCCAGCAATGCCCTTACCAAATATGAACCATATGGATCACATAGGCTTATGAACAAAGTTTACTATAGACCAACAAGGGGGAATGATAACAAGCATAACATTCCAAGTTTACAAGTGTTTCTATCCTTCATTTTTGTATATCAGAAAGTAAAATATAGCGCTCACTCTCTCTCTCTCCATCTCTGTATTTTCAGAGTGATTCAACAATAAACCTCTAAAATTCCAATAGCTAAAATGTCATTACTATCACTATTGGAGTTAGAGTTCTATCAAATCTTAAAACTTGGAAACATCTGAATCGTTTCTGTTTTTACATTCTATTAATAAAATTACATACTGGTGATTAGTGATAATTATTTTGTAGCCATACATTGGGAAGGAATTACTTATCCTCCCCTGCCCTTGCCTTGATTACATACAATTCCCCAGCTTGACTGGTATGGATTTCTTAGGAATCTCATTCAACCTCTGTGTGATACTGAGTGATATTACAAGCTTGCAAAGAGAAGTGGAATTACTAACAAGGAAAATGCAGAGCAAAACCAGCTGCTCCTACCAATGTAATCTAGCAATCTACGTTTTACAAAATCAGAGTAGCACAAGGACATACACTGCATTTCAGTTTCATGGGTCTACTCTGCGCCAAGCACCCTTTACATCTTTGACTGAAGTAGTAGGTGCATCTTCACGAGATCCTCAGAGTCTTCAATGTCCATAGAAGCAAGCATATGCTCACTGCTGCATATGCAGACAAAGCACTCTCAGCTCATTTATTCAAGCTCCTTAGCTCACATTTCTTTGGTAAGGACTACCAACCGATGATTTGTTTGCTGTTTCCTTTTATGAATCATACAAAATCTGACATTGTATCTGGGCACTTGAGTGTAGCGCTTGCCTCTGGATCCAGAGTGCCTGGTCTGAATTTCAGCCCTGCCACTTGATGACTATATGACTGGGCAAACTACTTAACTCTTGGTGCGTCCATCCTCTTATATATAAAATGCAGATGGCGAGATGCACCTCCAACTATAAGAGTCTGTTGTGAAAATTAAACAAAGTAATATTTGTAAAATACTGAAAAGAGCAGTACATAGATATACAGTACATAAATATTAGCTGTTATTTTTAAACCACGACGTATACTAATACAGATGGGGTGCAAACTCAGACTAGTTCTGGGGCCAGAAACTTAAAATAAAGGACTTAGGATGGGGGCCCAGGGAAAAACTGAAAGGTACATACTCTACCTAAAATCTTCCAAATTCTAACTGTGTTTTAAAGCACTGTAAAATCCAAACAAAGCACATCTGCTGTTAAACTTGGCCTTGTATAGAGAAATGAGGGCTAAGAAATTCTTCCATGAGGGCTACAAAAAATATTCTAGCCCTCTGCAGAATTAAAGAATTTCAGTTTAAACTTAAAAAAAACAATTGTTGTGATGATTGTTTTTACATTCAGGAAGATGAAACTATAAAACCATCAAATGTAGGATTGCAGCTTAGACACCAACCCAAGAGCAATAATCATTATGTAATATCAGTAAAAGGTTTACTAGTGTAACTCGAGCTGGCAGGGCCAACCTTAACTAGGGCAGCTGGGGGAGCTGTTGAGGAAAAGCACTTTTGAAATGAAGTAACTTCTATAACATCCACAGTCGACAGTGACTGGTAACCTTGGGGCCATGAGAAACACTGTAGGAATGCAAACTGATCTGGGGAGTGACTAACAGCCCACAGCTCTGTCTGCTCTGCAGACAGACACCACCAAGAAGGCTGCAAGGCTGGAGAGGAGGAACATGGGTTTAGCAACCAGAAGTCATGCATCCCAGCTCCAGTTAACGGTCAGTCTTGAGTAAGCCTCATTGCCTCTCAGAGCTTCTGTTATCTATAAAAAGATGATCAGTTTTGTCCTGACTACTTCATTGAGATACTTTAAATATCAAGTAAAATCAGGGTGTGAAAATGGTTTGGCGACTGTTAAGTACTGTATGAATATAGTTTTTTTTTTTTTTTTTTAAGGATTTCAGGCCAAATTCCATTTAAACAACAAGAAAGCACTGCCTGTGGAAACCTTCATATAACAATGTGTTCTAAGACACCGCCATGTCCTATTTGCACTGGAAATACTTGATACAACTGAAGCTATGACAGGCAGTTGGAGATAATCCGCTGAAGTTGCTTGTTATAGAATGAAATCTGTGTACTTTAGCAAAAAGAGGAAAATTTTCCTCCATAACCCACAGTATTTTTCACTCCCAATATTTTTTCTCTTCAGGCAACTATTTTAAAACAATTTAGGAAAGGACATACTTTTAAAAAATTATTTTCAAGACTCAGTTCTTTGAATTCATTCATATTCATGTGCTCATTGAAACTCAAGTATCATGAGTCACTTAAAGGCCCAGGCTCTGGGAATATATTGATTAAAAGATATAACCTTTGCATGTAATTAGTGTCATTTATGGTGAGGAGACAGACGTTGTTGGCTTTGCCAACAGTGGCAGGCCAATTGCAAACGCTACAGTGAAGGTACGTGAAAGAAAGAACAGGAGCACAGAGAAAGGACAAACTGGGGTACGAGGAGTGAGAAGGCATTTTCCAGGCTGGTAGATGCAGCCATATATACAAAAGGGCAAGTAAGAAGGAGCGTGGTGGCTTCTCCCCATGAGTAGTTCAGTTTAAGCAGAGCACAGGAATGTGAGACTTAGAGGGGATGGAACTGGATACATTTTCAGAGCCGAAATGGTGGAAGACTGCATGTGGTATACAAGCAGTATTTAATGGTGAACTCCTGAAGATTTTCGAGTAATATGAACAGATTGCCCATGAGAATAATCTCTTGAGCAATAACAGAGATCACATCTGAAGTCAGGAATGCCAGTTTGAAGGTTATAGCTCTAAATGAGCAGGAAATTATAAGTCCTTAACCGTTAAAACTGCAGTTAGGGTGGCAAAGCGTATATGGATTAGAATTACTTAGAGCTGGTGTTCAATGTGAGATGGAGTCGGCAAGCAAGGTGGGGAGGAGAGAGAAAGAATCTACTGTCATTCTGTAGTTATGTTTTGGGCAACTGAGTGGATTTTTTTCTTTTTACCAAAACAGGGAATAATAATCAGGCAAATGGGAGAAATACAAGGGATATGAATTTAGAAATACATGGGATTGACTACCTTTGAGGTACTTGTGTAACATCTGAAGGGAGATTTCGATGAAGGAGTCAAATGACCAAATAATTGTAAGTGGTGGTTCATTCTGGGGCTGTAGAGAAGAATCTGTTGTGGAGATATACATTTGGAAAGCCATTAGCAAATAGGTATTTGATATCTTGGCTTTCCCTAGGTAGCACAGTGGTAAAGAATCTGCCCTGCTAACACAGGAGTTGCAGGTTTGATCTCTGGGTCAGGAAGATCCCCTGGAGAAGGAAATGGCAATCCACTCCAGTATTCTTGCACTGGAAACCCCATGGACAGAGGAGCCTGGTGGGCTGCAGTCCATGGGGTCACAAAAGAGTCAGACATAACTCAGTGACTAAACAAACTGTACATTTCCAGTGGCTCTATGTACAGATATATTGTCGAGCAACTCTCACCATCATCCATCTCCCAGATTTTTCACCTTCTTACTGAAACTCTATCCTGAGTGACTGAACACACACATACACACCCACACATCTTGAGTGAAAATGATATCGAATAGAGATATGTGTGTGTATTAAGTTGCCTCAGTCGTGTCTGACTCTTTGCAATCCTATGGACGATAGCCCACCAGGATTCTCTGTCCACTGGATTCTCCCAGCAAGAATACTGGAGTGTGTTGCCATGCCCTCCTCCAGGGGATCTTCCCAGCCCAGGGATCGAGCCCATGCCTCCTGCATTGCAGGCAGATTCTTTTCAGTCTGAGTCACCAGAAGTTTGGGGACACATAAAAGTCTAGTTAAGTTGATAAGACTTAAATTAGGGAGACAGGAAAAAAATCTACGCAAAACCTAGAAAGCAAGACCACTGTTTTTTGACAATAGGCTGCTAGATAAAAGCCTGTGGGGCACAGAAGAGGAGCCAGAAGGAGCCGGAGGTTGGTGGCATTTACTACGTCACGGCAGCTGCGGAGCGTGCTGCTCAGATCTGCCTTGAAGAGAAAACCTGCTGCTGACCGTCTCCAGCTCTGTGCTTTCACCAGAGGTTCATGCGGAGGTTATTTTCTGGCCTTACCACTCCAGTCAACCACCGGGCTCAGCAGGAGCAAAAAAGCCAGGCCCTTCCTGCCCAACACGGGACTCTCTAGACAATCTTTTCTATGGGTGCTCATTCCATCAGCCTGGCTGAGCCCTGCTCAGAGCTGCACTTCACTCTGAGGCTCTTCTTAGCCAACCCTGCCTTATTACTCTCTCTCATTTCACAGGGGTGGTCCTACAAACTGCTCTGTTCTTTTACTCTAGTTTCCTAGTTAATTCTCACTCCAATTTTCCGCAAATACTATTTCTAAAATTCTTTTATTGTTCTCAAAAGTTCTCTTCTCATCAGTGATATTAAATCAGACAGAACTCGCCTAGAATCCCACTATCCTACCAGACTGGTGCCCTATCGTCCATTGTGGGCTCTCCTTGGTCTTTTATAGTGGTTCTAATTAAAATCACGTTCTTTCTTCTGCTGATGCTGTTAAGTTGCTTCAGTTGTGTCCGACTCTGTGCGACCCCATAGACAGCAGCCCACCAGGTTCCACCGTCCCTGGGATTCTCCAGGAAAGAACACTGGAGTGGGTTGCCATTTCCTTCTCCAGTGCATGAAAGTGAAAAGCGAAAGCGAAGTCATTCAGTCAGGCCCAACCTTCGAGACCCCATGGACTGCAGCCTACCAGGCTCCTCCATCCATGGGATTTTCCAGGCAACAGTACTGGAGTGGGGTGCCATCGCCTTCTCCGGTTCTTTCTTCTGCAGAGGAACAAACCCTCTGCCAAGAGCGCTGGCTTCTCAGAAATGCTGCACTAGCCCCTTTCTCTTGATTCAGTCTTAATCTCTTCATCGCTCATGATTGCTTTCCTTTCTGTATTAGAACCTTGTTGGGAAAAATGTTTCCTCTACCCCTCTAGGTTCTTCTGGCTAGTTTAGTGATTAAATTGCCATAAGGCAGATTAGGAGGAGAAAAATCACACTTTAATTTCATATGTAGAAATATGAACACAGAGAAATGGCCAAAGCAGGCAGCTTTTATACCTTTAAGACAAAGAAATAATTCATTTGTCAAGAACTGACAAGATAAAGAAACTTAGGCTTGGGTACTCGTTAATGAAGAATCTAAGTGAAGTTCATTCACACAGCCTTCTGGACCTTGAACTCTCTATCTGTCTGGTGATAAGAAAATATTTCTATCTCCTGGTGAGGAAGAGTACCTTTCACAGGAGAGATTTCTTTTCTACTTTCAGGGGGTCAGTGTATTCATCGTGGCACATAAAAATGTTTTATAAATATTCATCAAATAAATGAGACTCAGATGTGGTAGGATTTAGGGCAAGACTATAGCAAACTAAGAAAGCTCCATACAAGAAGCTCCTCTTGGCCTAGTAGGAAATGAAAGGTGAGATATCCACATGAGGAGAAAATGCCAGCTAGAAAGAAAGACTAAAAGAAATCTCAGAGCAGAATCTCTAAGGGTATTTGTTAACATTACTGTTAACCAATTCCTTGCCATGGGTTTCTGTACAATTATTTTCACATGTGGTCTTTCCCATTCCTAGAATTGATAAGTATTTAATTTTGAAATTCCCAAATGTTTTCATATGGTGTCTTTAAAGTTGAACTTGAGAAACTGCCCAGCAAATGGAAAATAGGATAAGCTTTTATAGAGGTCATCAGTCAGATTATGAAATCTATAAAACCATAAGGCTGTAAAACCATAAGGCTGGGCTGCTCTGCTCCAAATATCCTTGTGGAGATTGAATTCCAATGGCATCCATGCAGATCTCCCAAGGCCTTGTGGAATGACTGGGATTGATCTCAGTCTGGGCTGTGTTCTGGGTTACACTGTACCCCTTTAGGTCACACAGAGACCCTTGTTTAGTCTGGGGTTGGGTAAGCAAATTATGGTCCTCTGCCTACAGGAGTTATGATCCTGTTGAAGGGCCATCAATCTCTTTCATTGTACAAGAACTCCAAACACATCACTGTGCCCATAAACAGATGACTTTAATTGGCTACTGCCTTCCAAATCTAGTTCTTAAGGAATAAAAATTGGATTTCAAAACCAGGATGTAAACTTAAATTCAGAATAGGGTGATCCTCAGACTGTCATGCTCTTTAAAGGAAGAATTTTAAACAGAATGACATCTGGCCAGAGGGTGGGGGCACAAGGCAAATAAATCAGGATTGCTCATGATCAGAACTTTCTTTCCCACACCAATCCAGTCAGCATGACAAAGTTCACGTTTAGTGATGGAGAAAGTAGGGCGATTGTCCACAGTCCCCATGGGAAAGGTGAAGCCGTGTGCAAAAATTTATAAGTGCTTGAAAAATCTCCAGGGCTTACTTAAAAAGCAGTCTTTTTCAGAACTTCGCAGCCCTGGAAAAGTTACGTTTTGGTGACATACATAAGCCTCAGTTTCTTCATCTGTAAAATGAAGAGAGTGATGCCTTTTGTACAGATGTACAGGTATTACAACTAGTGCTGTTCGGTGTGCAATAACTAGTAGAATAATCATTTGTATTAAAGAAGGGAACGAAGACGGTTAGGGAATTCAAAGGGTAAAAACTAAAGAAATTATATAGTTAACTTCAGAATAATAAAGTATACCAGCCAGTCTATCTGTTGCTTTATTTATCAAAGAATTTTATTATTTCTTAATAAAATTAATTTTAATTAATCAATTAAAAGAGCAATTAATTGATCTTTTCTTTCTAAAAAAATCAATTAATTGATCTTTTATAATAGTATCTCATTTGGGATCTAAAAAATGTTCAACTTTATTGCAGCAATTGATGAGTAAGTAAACATAAAAGGAAGATAGAAATATGATGGCATGAGGACTGGTCTAGTGTGAAGACTGCTACAGGATATGTCTTTTTGTCAACCAATTGACCTATGGCCTACTTGGGGTCTGGGCTTCCCAGGTGGCACTAGGGGTAAAGAATCTGCCTGCCAATGTAGGAGATGGAAGAGACATGGGTTCAATCCTTGGGTCGGGAAGATCCCCTGGGGCATGAAATGGCAACCCACTCCAGTATTCTTGCCTAGAAAACTCCATGGAAAGGGGAACTGGCAGGCTACAGTCCATGGGGTCGCAAAGAGTTGGACACAACTGAGCACATGTGCTCATCTAAGACTACTTGGGGCCTAAAACTATTTTTTTGTTTTGCTACACAATTATAGCTCACAATAGCTTATACTGTATCTTACTAGCATTGATCAGAATGAAAATAAAAGATAAACAATGTGCACTGACCAGAAGATGACTATAACTAAATAAAGCCCCACGACTCAACATGACTGTGTATGTGTAAAAAACCAGGCTCGCAGCCTCCTAAAATTAATTAACTCCCTAATAAAAGTTGTCTGCTATCAGAATTACCAATTTACTTTTTTTCAACAATAAATCCATGCCAGTTTTCAATTAAGATTCAAAAAGTCAAGTCCTGATGAGCAAGGAAGTCATAAATGATTTATGAATGTCCTACTTTCATGTAATGTTACATCTATTATTCTACTTTAATCCCCGAGCATGCTTTTTAATTCGTAAAAATTTAATGCCAAGGCAATTGCATAAAGATTATACCCACTCTGAAGGTAGTTATTCCAGGAAGCATATTAAAAAACCAAGAATGCAATCTTTACAAATTTAGCAAGCTGATTCCTAAAATGCCCAATTAAATATTAACAGTTTCTTTTTATTTGACATCCTTTTCAGTCCAATGAATCTAATGAACCAATTGCTATCATTTATTTTTGGTTTATAATAGGGTGAAGTACCTCCGGGTGCTTTTCTTATTTTTTTTTTCCCCATTTAGAATGGAAGGATTCAGGCACATTCACATATTGAAAAACATTCAACACTAAAAACTGTTGAGTCCCAGTTCTGTTCACTGGGAGTTTGTAGCACCTGAAGCTGGCAGAATTCTTGGTTCTTCACTTTGGCCACATGCTATTCGACAATCCCTCCTTCATTAAATTCTGCTGTCATGCTAGGATCCCAGACTAAGGCAACGTTCTGGGCAAGTGTTTTAATGATAGTCTCTCTGAGTTAAAGACAGATGAAGCAAAGTTGTAAGGGTACAACAGGTAACTTCAGAGCCCTCCCAAAATAGCCAAGCCTCAGTAAAATGTTAACTGGGAGCTGGAAAATCAGGCACTGAGGTTCTCCTCCATCTCTCAGTGGCTGCATTATTTCTGCCTAATCATCTTGCATGTAGCCTGACTGGGAGTCTGTCCCTAATCCCAGTATGATCCATTTGCTCCAGCCTCTGCTGCCAACTGTAGAGAGACTGTTTCTCTTGATTTGAGTTCTCAAAACAAAAACACCCTAGAGGGCTAGATTGATTTCTTGGGAATGCTCTTTGCAATTGGCCATGTCATAGGTTCCCGGTCAGGTTAAGGATGGGGAATCCTTGGCTTAGAAATCTTTCTGTGGTCCCATCATCTGTAGCCAGGAACAGAGCATCATATGATAAATAAGGTAGCTTTTCCAGGGCTTGTGGGAGGGCATGAACTTGTCTCTATCAGGACTACAATTGCTAACTCATTTAAAGATGCAACATTCATTCATAACTAAGTTCACATAAATGTTAGCTATCATTACCAATGTCACTCATTATCATCATTTATTCATCCATTCAGTAAATATTTATAAATCACTTATTATACACCAGCCACTCTCTGAGACTGTGGACATAAAGAGAATGACTGTCTTTTTGTGGAATAAACTAGATTCTAAATTTTAAGAAACTGATATACTTATGAAACAGTCTTAGGAAGAAGAAAAGGAGGGTCACTTTTCCCAGTAACAGGTAGAAAATTTTGCCTCCAGTGAAATGGAAATATTAAACTGATGATTAGGAATGCTTGGCCCAGGTGTTCATGTTAGGCTGAAAAAATAAACATCCAAAGGGAGGATCCAACCAATCTGCAAATGTCAGGATGCTGCTGTAGGACAAGATCATTCTCTCCCTTGCATGGATACCCAGGGATTAACACAAAGTGTTCTAGTACAAATAAAGTTACTTCCCTGCCCTAAATGACTGAACAGAAGTTCTCTGATATGCATGTTAATGCTGTGGTTTGAGAATCGTTATTGTACATTCAGATACTCAAACTGCACAGTCCAAGTGGTTAAAATAAATGAGTGAAAAGGCCAGTGTAATTCATGATCAGACAGTGACAGGGACTAAGATGAATGGGAGAGACAGACTCTGTCTAAAGTGGAAAAGTGGAAGCCATTATGCAGCCATTTGAAAACATGGCACTGTGATGCCAGATCTCCCAATTTTTAAATACTCAAAATGCCAATTTTTACAGAGAACATCCAACTTAAGAAAAAAATGCACATTCAAAATTTATCTACGAGCTGCATCCAGATTGAGGATACCAAATTGCAAGTCCTGTTTGACAGCAAGAAGCCCAAATTGGCTTCGCCACTCACACTCTTGCCTTGAGGAGGTATGCACGAGGGCAACTCTGAATTCTGTGTCTTGCGAGATGCTGGGGCAGTCCTGAGCTGTCCAAAGTGGGATATCATTACCAGTGGAGCAATCACCAGGAACAGCGGCTGTGGTATGCTGAATAATGGACCCCCGGTGATGCCAACATCTTCATCCTATGAATGTGACTTTACAGAGCAAAAGGTTATTTGCAGATATGATTCAGTTGAATATTTTGAGATGGGAAATTATTCTGGATTTTCCAGATGAGATCAGTGTAATCACAAGAGTTCTATGAGAGATAGGCAGGAAAGTGAAGGATGGCTGGGTCAGAAAGATGCCATTGCCAGAAGAAGGTCATCAGTCAAGGAATGCAAGAGGCCACTAGAAGCTGGAAAACGCAAGGAACTATTTCTCCCCTAGAGCCTCCTCTAGAAGGAACCAGCCCTGTAGACTCCTTGACTTTATCCCAGTAAGACTGATTTTAGACTTCTGGCCTCCAGAATTATATGATAATACAAGAGTGTTGTTCTAAGCCACTATGTTTTTGGTGATTTATTGCACACCCATAGGCAGCTAATACAGCAACATGGAACTTTCCAAGGAGTCAGGCATTCTCTTCTGGACCAAAGAGAATGCTGTGGGAGAGTCAGAGACAGAATTTTTCACAGATCCAGGGCATGAATTTCAGAGCTTCCTAGCACTAAGGGAATCTACTATCTATTAGAAAGCCCTTGATTTTCCTTGCACAAATAATTCTCTTGCTAGAGCCCAAGGAAGATAGTTACCAGTCATCTCCAATCCTGATCAGACCTTTCCCAAAGCCCACAGATGAGAGGAAACCCAGAGCCACATGGTGGAAAGAACACTATCTTTAAAAGTCAAACGAGATACGTTCTGTGTGACAACTTCTGTGAGCCTCGATGTCATTATCTGTAAAATGAGAATACTAATATGACACAGATTTAGGAACTAGAGGGATGAAAAGCCTCTACCACGGCCTTATGAATAGTGGGAGCCCAATACATGGTTATTCCTTTATTGTTACCCTATATTCTCTAGATTCACCATGATCACAACGTTGAGTTTTCTACATATCCTTAGTGAACCAGCAGCTCAATAGAAACAAAAAAAAAAAAACCTTTAATTGTGGTCTTCATACTCTATTCCCTCAAAGACAGGGGTAACAGATACTGCCATCACTGTGAACATAGTACATTTATAGTACAACCTCCTATCACTAGAATATTAGAAGCATGAGAAACTTCTAGAAAAGTCCACTGTCCTTAAGCCATCTTGACAACCATCATGTCCAATACACACAGTGTGTTACTGCTGCTGCTGCTGCTTAGTCACTTCAGTTGTGTCCGATTCTGTGCGACCCCATAGAAGGCAGCCCACCAGGCTCCCCCGTCCCTGGGATTCTCCAGGCAAGAACACTGGAGTGGGTTGCTATTTCCTTCTCCAATGCATGAAAGTGAAAAGTGAAACTGAAGTCACTCAATCGTGTCCAACTCTTCACGACCCCATGGGCTGCAGCCCACCAGGCTCCTCCGTCCATGGGATTTTCTAGGCAAGAGTACTGGAGTGGGGTGCCATTGCCTTCTCCGCAGTGTGTTACTAGCACCTGTTAAAGAAGGATTTAATTATTGCAGCTTCAGACTACATGCTTATGGCATTCAGCAGCCTCCAGGCTTTGCAAAGATTCACAGTGACATTTCCAGCAAGGTTTTCACAGTTTTATTGCATTAACTGAGCAGAGGATATGTAAAGCAGGGTGCACTCACAGATTTGATGTTGAGAAAAAGCAGGTAAAGGACATGAACAAATTTTGGAACAGATTAAAAATACAACCAATACTTGGGATACAGAGGTTCAGTGGATCTGAACATCTAAAATCAATGTTACAAACCCAAAAGATTTTAGAAGTCAAGCAGGAAACCCAGGGTGTTAAGGATGAGGGACCTGCCATCTGTAGGATTCGGTGCAGACTGAGCAGCAAGTCCTGCTTGAAAGCTCTGCCCTGGGGTTTCCATCAAAACCCTGGAACCAACAGACTCCTCTGTAGGCTGGCTTCAGTTCACAGACTTGGAGCATGTGCCCCCTGCGGCTAAGGGATGTTTGCTGAAAAAGTCAACAGTAACAAACTCAGTCTAAAGGAAAAGAAGGCTATGGAAGCTATTTGTTTTCAGAGCCACCCCTACAACAAATCACCATCACTCCTCTTAGGTGTCCACACCCTGTACTTCCCATTCTGATTCCTCAGACCTCCCCAGCCGAAGGCCCATTTTAGCCTAACCATGCTGCAGTGGATGGGGTCACAAAGAGTCAGACATGAGTGAGTCACTGAACAACAACACAAGAATATTCCAAGCCTAGGTCACTCTCTTGTGGACAAGATTATGTATCTGAAGCCTCATTGATTCCTTGAGGACAAGGCTGGGAATCCAGAGCCCCACATGTACAACAGTATACATCAAGTCAGGATCAATAAGGCATGCTGCATAAATACATTATTTGGTGGTGCTGTCTAGAAAATGTATATGGGGAATATCTCAGTGCCTAGGTATTGCTAAAATATCAAGACTCTATTCACTCCAGATATCCTGGGAATTCAGTGCCGTTATTTGAGAAATTTTTTTTTCCACTGGTGGAAGTGTAGACTGTGTAGATGCTAGTGTATATATTTTGGAGCAGGGATTATTTTATCACCTTCTATCACCACCTTGGCTTCATTTTCATAAAGACAATAATAATGGTCAATAGAGAAGCCTGAAAGAGTTCAGAGACGTAACAGCAGAGCTTTCAGAGTGGTACTTTTGAACTTATTTTTGAAAACATAGACTTCATATTTCTGAACAAAAATCAATGGATATAAATTGAATAATCTGATTTTTTAAAAATTTGAATTCATATAGCTACAACCCACTCCAGTACTCTTGCCTGGAAAACCCCATAGATGGAGGAGCCTGGTAGGCTGCAGTCCATGGGGTCACTAGGAGTCAGACACGACTGAGCGACTTCAGTTTCACTTTTCACTTTCATGCATTGGAGAAGGAAATGGAAACCCACTCCAGTGTTCTTGCCTGGAGAATCCCAGGGACGGAGGAGCCTGGTGGGCTGCCGTCTATGGGGTCGCACAGAGTAGGACACGACTGAAGCGACGCAGCAGCAGCAGCAGCAGCAGCAGCAGCAGCAGCAGCAGCAGCTGTTTCATAAGGAACATAAACAGAATTGACTGGAGTGATATTTAAATTTTTTTAAGTTAGATTTATTTTCTTAAGGTTATTTAAAATGTGGGTATAAGTAAAACTTTACGTTCAGACATAAACATTTTTATTTCATGTTTGTAAAATTTTTACACTCATTTCTATAGAAGGTCATATAGTGACACATAAAATAGGCTTCATGAAGACAGGTGGGTTCAGTGCATAGACACGGGAAAAGATCTGCCTGAATTTGAGTCTTTTCTCCACGATATATTGCCCATCTTAAATGTCTTTCAGAAAAAATGATTGCAGAAACATCCTGATGTTTAACAAATCAACTATCCCATTCCTTTTGGGCAAGGGTAGAGGTGTGACAATGTGTGTGTAGGGGGAAGGGGGTTTCATTCGTGTCCAATTCTTTGCACCCCAATGAACTGTAGCCTGCCAGGCTCCTCTGCCCCTGGAATTTTCCAGGCGAGTATACTGCTACCCCAGGGGATCTTCCCAACCTAGGGACTGAACCTGTGTCTCTTGCTTGTCCTACATGGGTAGGCAGATTCTTTATACACAACCTGGGGAGCCCTAGAGGTGTGACAATAAAAATCTCAAAATAAGGTTGGTAGAGGGCCCGTTCATAGATAGCATCTCAATAAATGGTGGCTATTATAATCCATCCAGAAATTCTTACTACAAGGAATTCAGCACTCATCTTTAAAACAATTTTGTGGGAATCTTCCTGGCAATCCAGTGGTTAAGACTCTGCTTTCACTGCAGGAGATGTGAGTTTGATCCCTGGTCAAGAAATGAAGATCCCACATGCCACATGATGTGGCCAAAAAATAAATCAATACAAAATAAAAATAAAACAGTTTTTGATATCTGACATTTGTGCATAACACAATTATTTCAAAATGTTTTCATACACATTGATTCATTTGCTCATCACCAAAATCCTTGTGAAGGAAACAGAACAGACATTAATATCATAATTTTTCATGAAAGAAATTGAGATTCAGATGATCTGGCTCAAGATGCTTTAGTCCTTGATAAGCTTTAAGTCTCCAGCAAGACATCTCATATTTCTGAACTATCTGCAAAATAAGTGTGTTAGACAGGTAGGTGGTGTGTAAGACTACTTCCTCTACTAGTACTTGTATACATTTAAAGACCAAGTGGTTGAAACAACTCAGACTTCACTGGGTGGTAAACTGATCAGGCTGCCCATTTGTGCCAGAGATTTTACTTGAGATTTTACTCCCTCTTGCTAAGTGCCTAGATGTGATGGAACCATGAGCAAACGCATGCCAGTCAAGAAGCCTGGGACAGCTGGGTGATTTCATTTACAGAGAGAAGTGATTGCTGATTGCATAGGAACCAGAATCCTTTTTTTTTTTTTTTTAATAAATTTCTTGGGAACTAGAATTCTTAAAACCATTTTCTTTGGAGTAATCTCATCCTGTAGTTAAGCTGGATGAGAGGCCTAGTCTTGAACAGAAGTCAGTTTTGTTGACTCTAAAATCAAAGCAAAAAGAATTGAAATGATCAATGAAAAAAAGAAAAGTCTTTAAGATAGCTGAAGGATTTTCTAACTATGCATGAACCTACGGAACCAAAATATTTGGAATCTTTTGACAAATACTCCATTCCATGGGAGACTATTGTGTGTATAGGAACACACCCAGCATGCCTTCTCTCTCCTTTTGTGAGCCACCTTTGCTATCTTCCACTGCGGTCATTTATCTAGGCTACAATTTTACCATGAGACTATTCCAGGGACATGATAGGAAAGAAAATAAATGTTCCCAGACAGGAACATTCGGAACATAGAAAGACCAGAGTCCATGAATTTCAGTGATGCAGTGGCAGGATGCAGGAAGAGTGAGTGACAAACAGAATTTGTCATTAAAGAAGCTGCCAGGATGTCATGATGGAGGTGATCACTCTTTTCTAAGCTGGTGACCTGAGGTTATACATTTTTCTTGCTATGTGATAAGCAGGTTCTGAGTTTATTAATACTCTAAGCAGACTGACAATGGTGTCCAACAATTTTAAATCATGGAATCCAAGCTTTTTAACTGACCCTTATTAACTAACTTTTTGGAAAATAAATTTTTCTTAAGAATTGAATGATTATGAAGTTATCAGACTAAATTCATAAATGATATTCTTTGGGTCTTCACTGAGAGTTTATTGACTGATGTTTAAATATTATGGGCAAATACTCTTCTGGTTTTAAAATCAAAATTTTGAAACATATCAGAGACAACCCAGTAGGTGGGGTGGAGCCATGACCCCTAGAAGCAGGCACAACACAGGCAGTGACTGAGACATTCAGAGAGGAATCAGGAAACTCACAAAGCTAACATACCACATCATGTAATCAAGGAAGTCAAAGGATCTGGAGTCATCCAGAAAGGGCAGGTTATACTTGATAGCTTCTTTAAGAAACCAGAAGTAATAATGAGATATAAATTTATACCTGTCATTCACAATCATTAAGACTGATAACATTGTTGGTGACAAGGATGAAAGGTGGTACTTGTGTACTTATGGGTGGAAATGCAAATTACTATTGTCTTTTGGGAAACAAATCTTGCTATATATTACTTCAGCCTGGCAATATCACTTTTGGGAATCTAGTCTGTAGAAATAAAAGGGCTAGCGTGTAGAAGCATATGTACAAAGATCTTTTTATAACATTATCCATAGGGCCAAAAATAAAGGTGGAACAATGTGAATTACTGTGAATAGAGGAAGCACTGAATAAATTATGGTATAACCACATCATGAAGTCGTATGGCCGTGGAGTAGAAAAGTTTTTCATGAGTTATCAGTGGGAAAGAAAGGGAAAAAGAGCAAAGAAATATTTATAACATTATACCATTTTTGTGGAACATAAAATGACAAAAATTTCAACATAGGTATATGTCTATATGTACATATATGTGTGTGACTGTGTATGTGCATGCATATGTACGTGTGTGTGAATTCTACAAGTACAAAAAATAAATAAGAGGACACCCACTAAGTTCTTAGTACGAATAACCAGAAGAATAAGAGGGTTCAACAGGAGAGGAAGTGGGAGAAAAGAAGGAGGAGAGGGGAAGGAAGACAGAAAAAATACTAAATAAGAATTATTACAATAAAAAATGAAATGATTTCTCAGGCAGACGCTTTAACCTCTGAGCCACCAGGGAAGCCCTTCCCTATGCATGCATAAGCTTATCCCATACAAAGAAACTAGGGAAAGATAAATGAACAAATTAAACCTGCCTTGTAAAAATGACCATGATATCTTGTTAAGTGGAAAAGAGAAAGCCACAAGAAAGTTACTTTTTAAAGAAGGCCAACATAAATGTTTGAATGCAAAACAATTAAAAATTTGTACAGCAAAAGACATCATAAAAAAGAAAATGAGAGTCTAGAAGGAAATCTGTGCAACACATATGGCAGACAAAGGGATTATATCCCGATAAACAGAGCTTCTACAAATTGTTAAGAAAAAGATAATTAACTTGATACACAAGTTACAAATAAGCAATTGCATGAGAGGCAATCCAAATAATCAATACACATGAGAGACACTCAATATTTTACACTGTCATGGAAATGCTAATGTAAGCAAAGCAACCATGAGGTGCAATTCTTTCCCCTACCGGTCAGCAAAAATTTAAAAAAAAGCAACCAACTGCTACCAGAGAGATTTTGAATCAGTCAGATACATTACTAGTTAGAGGGTAAACTGCTACAATTATTCAGAAAATAATAATTTAATAATATATTAACTAAAATACTCTTGTAGCAAACAATCTCTCTTTTGAAAATCTCATATATATATAAATGAACAAAATATATTTAAATACATACTGTGTATATAAGCACACATGTATTATATACATATTATAATAAATATATACACACATACATATTATGTATTCTTTTTTCTCTAAGAGTGTATATTAAAGACATTTATTGCAGCAGTTTTGCTGTAGCAAATACAAAACATATAAAGAACAACTGGTTGTACACTGAATCTGAGGCATAGTTTAAGAAAATATGGTAGATGCAACCTTCAAACTTTAGAATTATTTAGAATTTTTCTTCTAGTTAGAATATTTATTCTAATTAGTCAAATTTATATCTAAAGGCTTTGAGGTATATCTATGACCTGCTACTATTAAGAAAAGCAAATTGTAGAGTATGACCTAGTTTTTCAAAAAGTAATTAAAAGCACTATATACCCATTAAAAATAGAGAAATGCATAATATAAATTTTAAAATCTCACAATCTTAATAATTATAGAGGTAACTTTCAATTATGTAGAGTATGTGTTTATATGTATGGAGTCCTTACTACCTGATCTTCCCTAATAAATTGGGAATAAATTATAAGGTTATTAATAAATTATTAATTTGTCAATAAATTACTCTTCATTTGGATTAATAACACCTTAAAAAATTTTTTTTCTGTAACAGAAACTACTGACAATACAGCAAATGTTAAGATCCTGAAGGCAATTAAAACATTATTTTCTTCAGAAAATTCTAGGCAAAAAGAAGTCACTGCATCTGGAAGCAGGTGATGAGAGGTGAACGTGGAGCAGGTGTTAACACATTCTGGCTGACGGAAAAGATGGTGAGGCTTTCTGTAGATAAGAATAGAAGGTGGGAGTTTCATAAGACATGGCCCACGGCAACATGAAAAGCTACCAGCAGGAAAGAGGTGTGGGCTAGCTGTGAGATTGGAGCTGAAAGACAAATGTAGTAATACGACAGGTTTCCAGGCTCAGAGGAACTGAAGTACCGGTTGACTGAACAAGCAGACACTCAGGGAAGGAAGATGATGTTAAGAACTTAGGTAATTAGCAATGGAAGTTGAGGAGGGCTTTAGTCAGGGTGACCACATGTGGCTGTGTGATGCACAGCTTTGGGTGATGCTGTTGGCTTAAACTACTGTGTGAGGGATACCTTCTAGGTTTGTATAGCAAGGCAAGAAGCCCGTTACAGTACTGAGGTTTTACCCCAAGATCAGAGTAGATCAGCAACAGAACTGACAACCTACTGATTATCATCATCCCGTCACTATCATCACCATGACTGCAACAGCAGACATTACGGCAATGTGTTATGCTTTACACAATACAGTCACTGGTCCTGGAAAAGAGCCGAAGAAGGTAGCCAGGTCACATATTAAAACTGCCATTAAAATGAAAAATCAGAGACTCAGAAATGTTCATTGACTTGCCCAAGATCTCAATGGCAGTCAGTGGCAGAACAGTCGTGTGAACATAGGACATCTCTTCTAAGGCAGGAAGGGAGAGTTAGGGAGTTTGGGATTGACATGTTCACCTGTCATGCTATATTTAAAATGAATAACCAACAAGGATGCACAGTATAGCCCAGGGAACTCTGCTCAGTATTATGTAACAACCTAAATGGGGAAAGAATGTGAAAAAGACTAGATACATGTATATATATAACTGAATCACTTTGTTGGACATCTTAAAAATAAACACGTTGTTAATTAACTGCATTCTAGTATAAAATGAAAAGTTAAAAAAACAAAAAAGAAAACCATTGTGTTCCTACTGGCTCAAACCACTCATGATAAGAATGAATATTGGCCCATGACACTGGAGTAGGCTGAGGCTGAGGGTCTGCTGAGCAGTGAGCCAAACAGACCATTATGCACATTGTAATTTTTAACATAAATTATATTTCCTTATATTTTCAAACCCAAGGGTTAAACAAATTCTCCCTATAAGGGAAAACATGTAACATTCAGACTCAACTTGTCCATACTGATTGGCTATTTCCTTGTAGTGACTATTTGTTTAGAGAAAATATATTACACAAAGGATTTGTGGCAGCTTACAAAAACACAAATATCACAAAATAAAACTGAATAAAAACTAAGGAAATGAGGAAATTGAATTAGAAAACGAGTAAAGAAAAGTAAACATCCATCCAAGAATGAGGTTAGTTCACAAAATAAATAAGGCACTCAATAAAGTTCTATTTGCTAGAGGTGGACCACAAATTTGGCTCTCTGCTTTCCAGCTGTCAAGGGAAAGAGGGAAATATGATTCACAGTATTTAAACGATAAAAGCCAACCAAGGGCTCAGGAGCAATACAAGTGTTCTTGGTACTGACTAGAAAGTTGTATTCTTCCACTGTCTCATATAATGCTAATAATGTGTGTATGTTAAGTCACTTCAGTCATATCTGACTCTTTGTGACCCTATGAACTGTAGCCTGCTAGGCTCCTCTGCCCTTGGGATTCTCCAGGCAAGAATACTGGAGTGGTTTGCCATGCCCTCCTCCAAGGTATCTTCCCAATCAAGGGACTGAACCTGCGATCCCTTATGTCTCATGTCTCCTTCATTGGCAGGTGGGTTCTTTACCACTAGCACCACCTGAGAAGTGCAATGCTAACAATTTGCTGTGTTGTGGGGCTCAGTCACTCAGTCATGTCTGACTCTTTGAAACCCCACGGACTGCAGAACGCCAGACTTCCCTGTCCTTCATCGTCTCCGAGAGCTTGCTCAAACTCATGTC
The DNA here is from genome assembly GCF_032405125.1 of Capricornis sumatraensis. NCBI lineage: Eukaryota > Metazoa > Chordata > Mammalia > Artiodactyla > Bovidae > Capricornis > Capricornis sumatraensis. The sequence goes on along the minus strand of NC_091091.1, from coordinate 1,534,346 downwards.
CATTGAGTCGGTGATACCATCCAACCATCTCATCCTCTGTCAACCCCTTCTCCTCCTGCCTTCAATCTCTCCCAGCATCAGGGTCATTTCTAATGAGTCAGGTGGCCAAAGTATTGGGGTTTCAGCCTCAGCATCAGTCTCTCCAATGACTATTCAGGGTTGATTTCCTTTAGGATTGACTGGTTTGATCTCCTTCCAGTCTGAGGCACTCTCAAGAATCTTCTCTAATACCACAGCTAAAAGCGTCGATTCTTCAGTGCTCAACCTTCTTTATGGCCCAACTCTCACATCCATACATGACTACTGAAAAAACCACAGCTTTGACTAGATGGACCGTTATTGGCAAAGTAATGTCTCTGCTTTTTAATATGCATGTCCAGCAAGCGTCTTTTAACTTCATGGCTGTAGTCACCATCTGCAGTGATTTTGGAAACCAAGAAAATAAAGTGTCTCACTGTTTCTATTGTTTCCCCATCTACTTGCCATGAAGTAATGGGACCAGATGCCATGATCTTGGAATGTTGAGTTTTAAGCCAGCTTTTTCACTCTTCTCTTTCACCTTCATCAAGAGGCTCTAGTTCCTCTTTGTTTTCTGCCATAAGGGTTGTGTCATCTGTACATCTGAGAGTACTGGTATTTCTCCTGGCAATCTTGATTCCAGTTCATGCTTCATCCAGCCTGGCATCTCGCATGATGTATTCTACATATCAGTTAAATAAGCAGGGTGACAATATACAGCCTTGACGTACTCCTTTCCCCAATTTGGAACCATTCTGTTGTTCTATGTCCAGTATTAACTGTTGTTTCCTGACCTGCATACAGGTTTTGCAGGAGACAGGTAAGGTGGTCTGGTCTTCCCATCTCTGTAAGAATTTTCTACAGTTTCTTGTAATCCACACAGTCAAGGCTTTGGTGTAGTCAATGAAACAGAAGTAGGTGTTTTTCTGGAATTCTCTTGCTTTTCCTATGATCCAACAGATGTTGGCAATTGATCTCTGGTTCCTCTGCCTTTTCTAAACCCAGCTTGAACATCTGAAAGTTCTCAGTTCACACATTCTGTTCAAGCCTCACTTGGAGAATTTCGAGCAGTACTCTGCTAGCATGTGAAATGAGTGCAATTGTGTGGTAGTTTGAACATTCTTTGGCATTGCCCTTCTTTGGGATTGGAAAGAAATCCCAAAGACCTTTTTCAGTCTTGTGTCCGCTGCTGAGTTTTCCATATTTGCTGGCATATTGAGTGCAGCACCTTAACAGCATCATCTTTTAGGATTTGAAATAGCTTAGCTGGAATTCCATCACTTATACTAGCTTTGTTTGTAGTGATGCTTCCTAAGGCCCACTTGACTTCACACTCCAAGATGTCTGGCTCTAGGTGAATGAAGCATCTTACTATGTGTCAGACATGATGTAAAGTGCTTTGAATGTTTTATCTCATTCAATTCCCACATGAATTCCGTAAGATGGGTATTGTTAGTATCGATTTTTTACAGATGAGGAAAGTGAAATATAGAGATGTTAAGTCACCAAAGGAAATACAATTAATAAGTACCTAATTTGGGATTTCAACCCCATTCTGTTGACTCCAAAGTTATGCTTTGTTGCAGCTTCCGTTTGGGAGCTATACTTTGATCCAATCCCTAAGTGTTTCTGGATATACAATAGAATCCCTGAATATCCAGTCCAGTCTAGTCCCACCACTCTCTCCCTGCCACATAACTTCATTTTGTTTTATTCACTGCATTTATCACCATCTGAAATATGTTCAGTTGCTCACTTGTTTTTATGGTTTTTCTCCTATCCGAATGCGAGCTACACAGCTGTAATGATATTGTTTACCTTGTCAACTCTTGCATTTCCAGGGCCTACTTTACTTCCTAGGACATAGGAGGTACTCAGTGATTTTTTGAATGAATGACTATTTCAAGGAGCAAGCATTAGGTGTTCATTCAAACCTTTCGCATGTCTGAGGATACAGTTATCCCTACTTATTCTCATTTCCTTCTAGATACCACATACTCTTCTCTTGTCTCCATGACTTACCTATACTATAATAGTTATGAGAAATATATTGGTTTCTGTAACTGGCTGTTTTTCATAATCCAGTTTATCATAGATTTGATTTAATTAATTTGATCTTTTAATTTTAAAAACTACCTTTAAGTATAAAGATGATACCATCACCTGTCATACATGAAGAAAGTTTGAAACATTTATTTGCCCATAAAAAGAAGACTGCTGATTTCCAAAAGTCTAAATTCAAAGAATTTGCCCAGAGGCCCATTTCATACACATTTTGCCATTTGTTGCTCAAAACTTTCTATTTAAAATACAGACCAGCTCTAAGCAACTTGATGGCTTAAAGCACAATAAACCAACATGTTAAAATAACTTGTTCTGATTAAAGACCTAATTCTAGTTGCCATGTTTTCAGGCAGGAAAAATAGACAAATTCTTAAACTGTGCAGCTTCACTGGGTCAATAATGAAAGCATGAGAAAATCAGAGGCTTTTTTGAACTATAGACACACAAACATACAAAACCCCACGATATTCAAAATAATTGAATGACATTTATAAATACAATCCAGGAAATCTGGGATTAAGACTCTTAGCCATGATTATCTTGATGTATATCTCAGTGTTCTCTCCAGCTCTCTTGGAATTTGTATCGTGTGACTGCCATTTCCAGAAAAAAAAGGGCAGACAAATCTCACAAACACGTCTTTCCTGCAGTCTTAGGAACTGTGAACATCTGTCCTAGCCCTCAACACTGGGTCTTTTTCTTCTTATTTCATTGAAGTTTCTGTTGCTAACTTACTGTTTCAGTTAAATGACTAAATCATATGAAACCACAGGCTAAAGTGAAAGATGTAAAGTTGATGATTTCCTCCTGGTTTATTTTTCTGGATTCATATGGTCCAAGTACAGCAGATAGGTAAGGAAAGAGCAACTTGGGATATGAATACTGGCTGGGTTGTACTTTCACTCTTCAGAAAGAAAATTTGGAAACATGTATAAAGTACAAGATGAAAATGCAATGATAAATGGCTAAGGTGATGTGATATTGTGATTTATAATAAGAATAAGTATTTTGATCTTCATCCACAGTTTCTGGCACCCTTACAGTTTCCTATATAAGAGCAGCAGAAACATCTTTTGTTACACAATTTAGTTTTTTTTTTTAATTTAAATTTATTTTAATTGGAGGTGAATTACTTTACAATATTGTATTGGTTCTGCCACATGACAACATGAATCTGCCACGGGCATACAGGTGTTCCCCATCCTGAACCCCGCTCCCACCTCCCTCCCCTTACCATCCCTCTGGGTCATCCCAGTGCACCAGCCCCAAGGATTCTATTTCGTTTTGTCTCCAGTTCCTAAACTAACTCAAGTTATAAATGTGAAATGGGTATATTTTGTTATTCACATAAACCACACCTGGGTTTACATTAGTGAGGTGACTTTTGGACCACTCATCTTTCTAAAGATGAAGGCAGGTTGCCAGAAGAAATAACCTCAGGGAGAGATGGATAGAACTTTCAGTCCAATCCCCAAACCTCTGGGGCAGGGAGAGGGGCTAGGAGGTTCAATCAATTACCCATGACCCATGAATTAGTCAATCATGCTTACATAATGAAGCCTCTATAGAAATCCCAAAGAAAAGGGTTCAGAGAGATTGGTGCTTGGAGAACAGCGCACCCAGAGAGGGCAGGGAAGCTCTGCATTTCTTCCCACATTCCTTGCCCTTTGCCTCTTTCCAGTTGCCTTTTCACAAGTTATATCTTTTTATAATAAACTGGTAATCTGCCAAGTAAAATGTCATACTGAGCTCTGTGAGCCACTCCAGCAAACTGATCAAACCCAATAAAGGGTTCAAAGGAACTCCAGTTCACAGACAGTTGATCAAAAGCACAGGTAACAACCTGGACTTGTGATTGGCACCGGAACTTTTATAGGACTAAGCCCTTAGCCTGTGGGATCTGATGCTCTCTCCAAGTAGAGAGTGTCTGAACTGAATTAAATTGGAGGACACCCAGCTGGTGCTGCAGAATTGCTTGGTATGGAAAGCCTGCCCTCTCCTCAGATATGGCGGCCAGAAGTGTCATAACCAGAGCGCTGAGAGCGTGAAGAGCAGAGGAGTAGCAGAGGAGGGTTTTCTTCCTTTGCATTTTGACGTTAAAAGTGGGATTGATGAGGCTTTCCTGGCGTCTAGTGGTTAAGACTTTGCCTTCCAGTATGAGGTATGTGTGTTGGGGGGCGGGGGTTTAATACTTGGTTGGGGAGCTAGGATTACACATGACTCTTGGCCAAAAAACCAGAACATAAGCAACAGAAGCAATATTGTAACAAATTCAATAAAAACCTTGGAGATGGTCCACATTAGAAAAAAATCTTAAAAAAAGTGGGATTTTTCATTTCAGTTCTGGTTCATGAAAACATGTGGTTTGTGGGTGGGTGGGGGGTATGGATCAAAGGGCAGGGGACAGTGACCATTGATTCCCTGGTGGCCGTGTGGTCACCCACAGAATGAAGCAGCAGCTGTGCTGTGCTCAGTTGCTAAAGATAAAAGTTACCAATGAGGAAGCTTCATAACGTTGCTCAAGGAGACAACCTTCCAGAGGCCTTTAACTCATGTTTTCTTAAAACAAGAGAAAGGAACAAATTGCTTCTGCCCTCTGAGTTACAGGGATCATGGACAAAGAACTAACTCATTTGCTAAATGGGGCCAATCTCATTATTCACTGGCAAGGCCAGATGCCCAGAAAGCCCAGTTAAATTATCCATCAGCAGTTAGATTTTAAATAAAGCATTGTACAGTAAAACAAACAAAACAAACACACAAATAAGCATGATATATAGGTGTTTATAATTAGAGAGAAACAAAGAAGGAAAGAAAAAGGGACTAAGTCGCTCCCAGAGAGTGTGAGACCACGATTCTTAACAACTGGTGACCTGAAGGGCGATTCTTAGAGAGAGACCTGACAAGTAAATATTTGCTCAAAAGAAAATATAAATCTCTTTGTTCATCTGCAGATTCTATTTGTTTTTACATTACTGAAAAATTTGGACTGACAAAAAGTTTTTAGGTTTCAACACAATGAGACACAGCACTTTCCATCTTCCTCAATGAGAAGTCCTGAAACAGAATATTTTTTAAAATGCTCTTAACAGGACATCCTTTTTTTTGTCCTGCTAACTTCATTGACTGCTTTAAATATTTCCCTTGCTTAAAATTTAAGGTCTATGGAAGACATAATTTGGCCAAGTGGAAAAAAATCAATCCTATATTACAATTATATATAGAGTTCATAAAGAAAGCCGTTTCCCTTAAGATGAACTCTCAAAATTCTCTCAAGACTATTAAGGAGGCAGTTGCAATGGAAACAAGTACTATATTTGATATACTCAACATTTATTTCTCCTTTTGTCTTAACTTACTGAATGTATTGGGGATATACATCAGTACATAAAAACTGAAATCTATTACACAATGGAAGTTTTAGCAGGCCCTGATGCTGGAAAAGATTGAGGGCAGGAGGAGAAGGGGATGACAGAGGATGAGATGATTGGATGGCATAATCAACTCAATGGACAAGAGGCTGAGTCAACTCCAGGAGATAGTGAAGGACAGGGAAGCCTGGCATGCTGCAGTCCATGGAGTTGCAAACCGAAATAACTGAGTGGCTGAACAACAACAACAACAAAAATAATGCTGTATAGTTATTAATATGAAGATATATCATGGAATTTCATAGTTTATGCAATACAAACTAAGCAAAAAAATTGACAAAATCTTACATATCCTGATTGCATATTTGGTAAAAAAGATCTATATCCATATATATTGAAAAGATCATATAGATAGACACATATATCAAGACAACACTGTTATCTGCTAAGGATTATTTTTACTTCCTCTTTTTTCCTTCTCTATATTTCTAAATATTCTGAAATGCTATGAAAATATATTACTTCTGGAGTTAAAACATAAACATTACTAAATATCCAATGTCCAATTGGTATGATAATTAAATCAGTTCTCGTAAGACTTCCCATCATTCTAATGTTGGGTCTAAATGATCCAAAACAAACACATGTACTGAGTGGCCCAGTGTTGAAACTTCACATAGATGTTGCCTAAGCTTGACCTCTATCATTTCCAAAATGTGTTCCAGCATTCTCCTTGCTGCTTTAGTAGCTAGAAATGGAGAAAAGCAACAGATGGTGACAGCTGTGACTGTCAGGGTGCCAACCTCGAGAAGGGAATTTCTACTTCAAGATGATTTTGCAGGGGTACAATAATATCTGGAGAATCTAGGCAAAAAGCTTTCCAAAATGCAAATGTTTGGGATTTTAAAAGAAAGGCAATTATGTAAGATCTTATAGTTTAATATGAAGGCTTTTGTTTCAGAAAAGAGTAAAAAGTTAACTAAATATCTGAAGTAGACTGCAGAATTTCTTTTACTAGACTTTCTTAAAATCTAATGTTACATTATAATTCATTTTATATTATGATCTGTGGAGCGGATCTTTTACCTTTTAACCTCTGGCTCCAACATGAACATCTAGCTATCAATGAATGTATTTCCAGAGTATAAAGATTAACATTATCATTAGCTTAAATAAAATGGAATTCATAAAGTCACATTCTCTATTAGGAAAATTTACAGTACTTTCCCAAAGCAAACCAAATAACTTCTGTTAAAAATGAAAATGTTTGAGTTTTAAAGTCAGGCAAATTTGAATTTTGCCTCTAGCACCTTTTATTAATTGTATAACTTGGAGAAACATTGATTTAGGGTTTTGATTTTTTTGCCTGTAAATTGCCACCAATCATGAGGGCTTTTTTTAAGGCTCAAAGATTCTTTACTGACACAGTTTCTTCCCGTTTTATGATATATGATGAAATTTCTGCAGTAATATGGTTTTAGCACATAGCTACCTCTCCTGAAGTTTATATGTCATCTTTCTGGAAGTTTACAGGTAGAAGTACATAATAAGCAATAGCATAATAAAAAGATTCTCCAATTTTGCTTTGAAGATTGTGGCACCCACGCTCTAAGAGAGTCCCCAGTGATTTCAAGCCTTCTGCAGTTTCATCCATGAAAAGGCGGATAAGACCTAGCAACCGATTATTTTTTAAAATTTATTTCATTAAAACTCACATAATATAAAACATATATATTAACCATATGTAACTACATTTTGGACTTCCCAGTGGCTCATTGGTAAAGAATCTGCCTGCCAATGCAGGAAATGTAGGAGACATGGGTTCGATCCCTTGTCTAGGAAGATCACCTGGAGAAGGAAATAGCAACCCACTCCAGTATTCTTGCCTGGAAAATTCCATGGACAAAGGAGCTTGGCAGGCTACAGTCCATGGGGTTGCAAAGAGCTGGACACCACTGAGCACACACAGCACAACACAGCACTACCATAAATAAAATAGATGGTAAAAATATGCTGTATGACTCAAGGAACTCAAACCAGGGCTCTGTAACAAACTAGAGGAGTGGGATGGGGTGGGCGGTGGGAGGGAGGCTAAGATGGAGGGGACATATGTATATCTATGTCTGATTCATGTTGATGTATGGCAGAAACCAACATAATATTGTAAAGCAATTATCCCTCAGTTAAAAATAAAGTAAAAAAAGCTCAACATTAAAAAAAAAATGGTAGAGATTTTTCTTTGAGTTTTTTTATATTCATTTTCTTTAGGAACTTGGGACTAGTTCTCAGGACTGCACTGGAAGACGTTACATTGCATTAGGCTTATGTCTGCATCTATTTAATATTTTGGACTTGGTACTTACTATCAGACCCTGAATATGCTTGACACACAATAATTCGTAATTTTCCCAAAGCCTGCATTTGCTTCCCACCTTCTGTGAGCTTGCCCACCATGACCATCACTCCACTGTCTGCAATCACTTAGCCCATGCATGAATGCAGCCATCTTGGTCCCCACCAAATAAGCAGTCACTATCAAGAAGTATGGAGAAGGAAATGGTAACCCACTGCAGTATTCTTGCTTGGAGAATACCAGGGATGGAGGAGCTTGGTGGGCTTCCATCTATGGGGTTGCACAGAGTCGGACACGACTGAAGCGACTTAGCAGCAGCAACAGCAGCACCAAGAAGCATGGGCTTCTCAGATGGTGCTAGTGGTAAGGAATCTAACTGCCAACCCAAGAGACACGAGACACAGGTTTGATCCCTGGGTTAAGAAGATGCCCTGGCGGGGGAAATGGCAACCCACTCCAGTATTCTTGCCTGGAGAATTCCATGGAGAGAGGAGCCTGACAGGCTACAGTTCATGGGGTTGCAAAAGACTTGGACACTACTGAGGAACCAAGCATGCATACACGCATCAAGAAGTATACAGGCTAGAGTGGTTTTCATAAGTTCAGAACCTTCTTGGGATAAAATATCCTGGGTCCAAAAGATTGCACTAAATCATAGCCCTCATAGGCAAAAAATCTGAGTGTTAGGACATAGCCCAAGCACCTTTATTTAATTTTATCCTACATCAGTGTATTTGTTGCTTGTTTGGGCTACTGTCAGTGTGACTTTAGTCATATATTTTTTGGTACAAGAATCATATTCTTGAGGACAAGTTGTAAGCTGTCATATCCTCATTATTTCTTGAAGGCACTATCATGTCTTAAAAAAACTGAAGTCCTGGTCTTCTGCTTTCTCATACATTTAGCTGCTCTCCGGCATCCATTCTGCCTTTACTTGTTAATAGTGTCCCAATTTTTATCAGGTAACCTCCCCTCTTGTAAACAGATGGTGGGTTTTTAGGGATGCTCTACGGGTGAGGCATATGGTTTTAGTTTGAGATAATGTGCCTTATTTCATTAGCTGGCCACAAACTGTTCAGGGATGAAGTAAGTAAGTAACTTAATTTAGTCAATAGTCTGGGTAATGGTCTGGGTGAGTGGTGAGTGAGACAAGAAGCTTTGGGATTCTAGGAATCCCATAGAGACCATCTTGGGCTCCTGGAGACTCTCCACCATCTCATGTGCTCACAGAAGTCTTCCCACTGCCCCAAGAACTGCCGCTGTATCTCCTTCTCCTCTGCCTCCCTCCCCTCCTTTCTCCCTCCTTTTCTCCCCTCCTTCCTTCCTGTTACTCTCGGTTTCTTCCTCTCCTGTCCTCTCTCCTCCCCTTTCCTTCTCCATCCCCTTCTCTTCCTCCTTCTCCTATCTCTTTTCCTTCCCTCAAATCCATTCTGTGGAGTAAGCCATAATCTTACTAAGTAATCCCCACCCTTTATATTCCAAAACCTTCCTGTTCCCCAGTCTTCTCGTACTTTGCCCAAGCTAAACCCTTCTTCACTCAGCAATCTACGCTGAACTTGCTGAAATGGGAAAGCCTGCATCTTCTACGCTCCCATTTCCCCTCACACCCTGACTTCCCTCTTTCTTAACGTGGTAGCCTTGTGACCTGATGTATATTGATGGAATTCTCAGCACATGTTTCGCTAGAGCCACTTTTTTTTTTTTTTTTTTTACTCCTACCACAGCCTTGACCTTGAGGATATTCATATTTCCTCTTTGTACAAAAATCTGAACAGCTTCTTAATTGAGCTTCTGGAACATAGTTAGCATGCTTTAGGATAGACATTCTAATTGTGCTGTCCTCTCCCTGGAATAAATAAACTACAGGTTTTCCGGATTATAAAAGAAGGACAAAAAGGAAAAAAAAAATCATTTGGGGACAAATGTTTTCTGAAATGCTTTGTGCCAACAATCGGGAATAAGAAAAATAAGAAGGATATATGCAACTTTCAAGACCTTGTTAATTTTTTTATTTTAAAATTCACGGTCTTAAAGACATCAGGAATAAGTGAAAGAGAAAGAAACAGGTGATCTCTCCTCTGAGCTAGGAAGTCTTAAAAGTTATCTACATGTATATTTTGGAAGTTGGGAGTAGATTTTTACCCTGGCCGAAAAAAGCTGCAATACTTTTCCCCAATTCAGGAAATGAATACTCATTGATACTACTCATTTTAGTATAAATTAAGCCACAAAATAATTCTTTGGTATCACTGCAATATTTTATATATATGCACAAACACATATATATGTGTGCAAACATATACCAATTACTCCACCAAAGTCATTCAGCAGCTGAAATATCTCCCTTTCACTACATATGTTCCATTCCTAACTCTCCTTTCTGTATAGAATGAACCATCAAACCAGCTGATAGTTGATTAAATGTTGACACTCTGCTTTTTGAGCAAGTTGAAAATTATTGATTTATTTAAAAATAACCCTACTTCTCTGGTTTTCCTAGTAAATCACCATGTGCACAAGTAATGTAAGTGGATTACAGGAAACATTAGCACTAGCCATTGTTGTTGCCAGCTACCAGAGCCACAGCATAGTTAGAGTCTAGACCAAAAGAGGTTAGTGAAGGCTAATGCAGCAAAATTGCTTATTGCCTCCATGTCATCATCACCCCAAAGAAAAAGCACAGCTTCGTCATGGATCTCTAAACCACAGATGGACTAAAAGTGAAATGACTTGCCAGAATTCCTCACTGATGCCTTTTATCCTCCATAATATTAAATTAACTCAACAGTACATGACATCAGAAGATAGAACAAACCTCTTGATCTGTAATTCACAGTGACTTTAAGAGTTGATAGCGATGAGTGTATGATGGTCACTAGAGGAAACATCTCTCCCGAGTCCGAGCATTAGCACAGGCATGTAGAGACCCAGGGACATCACTAACACCATTTGTCTTCACTCAGTAGACACAGTGCATGGCTTTTACCTTCAGAACGTCTGTTACTCATGCAAATGCAGAAACCTTGTCTGAATTTTTCAAGGAGCAAAATGACCCACATTCTTAACAAAAGCTCATATTATGTTCTCAGTTTCTGATTTTTTTTCTTTGGTTACCAACATTCCTCCCAGACATTTCCCAACCAAAACAAGAGACTCCATTTCATTTGTAGATACCTCAAATGATGGGTATTTCTAGATGCTCAAAATGATGGCTGGATCATAATAAATATTAAGAGCATGCTAGCTGAAAACATCAATGAATGGATCTTTGATCCTCCATACTTAGTTGTCATATATGTGGTAGATAAAAAAGTAAAGAAAAGGAAAAAAAAAAAGCTTATTAATTTTCATTACATTAGGCTTATAGCTGCTACTGCTGCTAAGTTGCTTCAGTCGTGTCCGACTCTGTGCAGCCCCATAGACGGGGGCCCACTGTCTCTGGGATTCTCCAGGCAAGAACACTGGAGTGGGTTGCCATTTCCTTCTCCAATGCATGAAAGTGAAAAGCGAAAGTGAAGTCACTCAGTTGTGCCCGACGCTTAGCGACCCCATGGACTGCAGCCCACCAGGCTCCTCCATCCATGGGATTTTCCAGGCAAGAGCACTGGAGTGGGGTGCCATTGCCTTCTTCTCTCTCTAGGCTTACAGAGAGGTTGCCAAAATGCAAACACGGTTTCATTGAATCATCTTGCCTTAAAAGTCAACATATTTGGTTATATTTGGAGACAGAAATGCAATCAACACTCATTTAGCTACTACTTTGTGGTTTTAATGTGAATCCTCCTATCGTAATTTTAAACTTGAGAGGGACTGTAGTCCAAATGCTCTGTCAACCGTAGCATAAGTTTATGATACTTCCAGAAATTGGGAACTTCTGGTGTAGGTTACAAATCTTAAGAATGCAAACAATGGACCCACTACATCACCTTGATTAATAAAAGGTGATGGCTGTTCAGTGATATTAGGAATATTATCCATCCAATACTTCCCAACCACTTTATCTATTCCAGTTAGAAAGCTCCCCTCCTTCATCATCACTTCTTCCCTTTCAGGGTCCCTTCACTTCTTACCATTTGAGTCAAGTGACCAGAAGATCTTTAATAAATACTATGTATATATATGGGCTTTCCTGGTGGCTCAGTGGTGGAATCCACCTGCCAATGCATGAGGTGCAGATTTGATTCCTAAGTTGGGAAGACCCCGTGCAGAAGCAAACAGCAACCCACTCCAGTATTGCCTGGAAAATCCCATGGACAGAGGAGCATGGTGGGCTACAGCCCATGAGGTCGCAAAAGAGTCAGAAATGACTTAAGGACTAAGCAACAACAACAATTTATATATAAACTGAGACTCCATCTACTTAGAGCAAAGTATCACAGAAGGCAGGAGGCTTAGTGCAGGATATGATCCAAAACTGCAGGATACGAACCAACATAAGACCTCCGAATACACCTTTTTGTTCAAATTATTAAGTGCCTACTGTGCACCTTGCATTGGGCTGTGCAGAGAAGATACAGACAGAGTTTCTTATTTAATGAGCCTACATTCAAGAGGAAGCCAACAGATAATAATCAGTTAACAAAAAGGAAACACCAGAGAAGAAGAAATGCTATGGTAAATAGTCATTGAGATCCAGGGACAACTCGTCACCATTAGGCTTCATTTGTTTGAAAGCATCAACCACAGAGGAAAGCATCAGCATCAGTTAAATGCAGTACTTACCACCACAACCACATTTGCTGCTGGGACTGGGCGGTTTTCCACTTCAAGGTCTTGACCAGCCATGGCCAACAGATTGAGAGGTGGGTCATATGCAGGTTTAGGAAATGCTGAATTAACAATTCGGTGGTGTTTGCCTATTTGAGCTTCAGAAGAGGAAGGGTAGTTATATTTGTGTATCTTTTGTGGAGCTATATCCAGGCTCTTCTCAATGTCTTGTGAGTGGTGATAAATGAATGCTGGCTTCCCATTCTTCCTCTGATGAATTGCCCAAAAGTGATCATTATTTCTTGCAAGGCATCCTGAAAGGGGGACGAAGTAGAAGCAAAAATCAAAGACCTTTTTCACTGAGCTGAATAGACTATCTGATAAAGAGAATTAACCTGTTTAAGACTTGTGAAGGCTTTAGATCAGTTACTCTTCATTTTCATCCCTACTCCATTATCCCCAATAAAGAGAACACACTTGGTGGTATGGAGGCATGTCAGAGCTTTTGAGTACACAGAAGGGTATAGTTTGAAGAAGTCCTATATTTCAGATATTCTAAAGCATCTTTTAGTCAGGAATTTCCTCCTTTATCTAAATGCACGGCTCTATCATCTTGTTGAGCGACTCTTCCTGGATGTCCTACCTATTCCTCAAATGACAACCCTTTATATCATATTCAAGCTTTCCTCCCTTTAATCAATAGCATTTCATACAATTCTTATTTCATATTTCTTTTATCCTGCTGATGTTTTATAATCAACTATGTGTAACTTTTAATACTTGTAGACTATTTGAAGCTGACTAATGGCAGAAGTCTGAGTATACTCATTGTGGTAGCAACTCCCAGTTGTATAATATCCATTCTTCCCTTCTTACTTAGTAATATGGCCATCCTGATAAAGTAATACATTCTCTTTTATTTCATCTGTTATGCAAATATCCATTGACTTGAATGGCTCTTTTGTTCTTTTTATCATCAGCCACAGAAAGAAACAGATAACATAGACATGTAAGTCTAAAGAGTGTCACTAGGTGACACGCCAATTCGAAAAGCAAGCTTAAGATCTTCTATATAAGATGACAAGCAGATTGATCAAATCACAACATAATAATGCCATCCACATTGTACCTAGCAACCTAGGCACCACAGATTTTCCCTCAGGATGCCTATGGCAACAATAAGCTGTAAAAATGCTCTCCCCAGAAGATGACATCGCTCTTTTTATAAGAATTCTGGGGTGTCTTGAATTCTTACCAAATATTTATAGTAGAGAAATTGCTAGTTTTATAGCTTTCTTTTCCATCCAGCCTCTGTGACCAGCATGTATTTACAGCACTTTCAGTAACGTTATTTTACCATTATGCTCTCAACTCTCACTTAGGGATAAGAAGACAGGTTATTTTTCTCAGTAAGCTCAACTGCATTCACCACGATGTAATTGTTTGGAAATTATTGGGTCCCAGTGCCTTTAGGCTTTTAGATCATTCCAATCACAATTAAATTCCATGTGAATTCTGAGACAGTATAGAAACTAATCCTCATGTCTTCAATCCTCAGCATGCTGAATAGACTGTAACTTTTTAGAAAAAGAAATCAATTTACTATAATTCACCAACAATGATGATTAGACAGTATGGCCTTGAAATAACTATCAACTTTGTTTCTCTGAATGAAGTAGGAATTCCTCAGATTTGGAAATGACACTGTCATTAGGAACATATATAAATGAATATGGTCCTTCGCTGTTAATATTCTTGTTGTGCTTTATTAATGGAGAATGGTGATAAAATGTTTTAGAGGTATATTAACTTTCTGACCACAAATGTTTGTTTAAATTTTACTGAAAGTGATTTAATAAATTATATAGTAGTGTCCTACAGTAGGGGTCCCCAGCCTCCAGGATCTAATATCTGATGATATAAAGTAGAGCTGATGTAACAATAACAGAAATAAAGTACACAATAAATGTAATGCACCTGAATCATCCCCAAACCATCCCCCACCAGGCCTGTCCATGGAAAAACTCTCTTCCGCGAAACTGATCCCTGGTGCCAAAAGGCTGGGGGCTACTGTCCTACAGTGTTTCTATACTATAGGTGAAGTTTTCTCCCTCCCCTCTTAGAGGACTGAGTCTGACATTGTAAAGAGCAACAACGGAGTGGTCACCTTAAGGCTAAGAAACAGAATGGAGATACTATTTTTATCTTAGCTGACTTTGTAAACATGCCTCAGTTAAAGATGGTCCCTTGTCTCAGAAAAGGCATATTGCACACTTGAATGAATTTAGGTTTCTCACCTGAGGGATTTGTTCTCCTACCAAAAAGAGGGATTATAACCCTATCTAACAAGATAGTGCTATAGAAATAGGCACGTTAATTAAAAAATTAACATGCAAAAAAGATTGGAAGGCCTTGCAAGATTTGGGAAGAGAAAAAAGGGGAAAAAAACAAAACAAAACATGGTAGGGGATGGCGAAGAGTTTCACTAAGAAAAAGAAGTAGCTCAGAAGATCAGAAAATGCAGCTTTATGAGAAGGGGAAAAATTAATGAAGAGCTGAGAAATTTATCTTCAGTCTTTCTTTTTATATGATATCAGGCTTCCCTGATGACTCAGTGGGTAAAGAATCCACCTGCAATGCACAAGACACAGGAGACGCAGGTTCGATCCTGAGAAGGAAATGGCAACTCAGTCCAGCATTCTTGCCTGAAAAATCCCATGGACAGAGGAGCCTGGCAGGCTATGGTCCAGAGAGTTGCAAAGAGTTGGACACGACTGAGTGGCTAAACACACAATACGTGATATCAATCCCCCAAAAATAGAATAGGTGAGTCCGACTAATAAGGCTCTTGTACGAAAATAAGCCTACAGAGAAAGATGAAAAACATCTAATTTTAAGTGCAATTGAAACACAACTAGAATCTCCCAGCCCTATCAAGTTATAAATGTGAAAAGACTCAGTCCTGGCTTGTCCCTGAGTAATGAGAACCAAGCTGGCATCACTATTAGGAACCCCACCAAAGACATTAGGAAAGAAAAAGTTTTTCAAAGTGTTATGCTTAGATCCCTGCATCAAAATTACCTGGGATATTAAGACTCAGATCCCCATAACGCAGACTCTTTGGAAAGGTAACTTACAAATCTGGATTTCTAATCAAAATTTTCTCACATTCCAACTTTGAAGTTGAGGACCACTGAGTTAGTATTTGGGACAAGTTTTATTTTTTTTTTGTCTTCAAATGTTACCTCTCTATCACTTCCTTCACTTCAACATTATGACTATATTCAGGTAAACATTTTGGAAATTTTAAGATTCAGATGTCTATTAAAGACCAAAGTGGAGATGTTGAATTAGAAATTTAATAAGTGTATACTTCATGGTTGGAGAGAGACATATTTGTAAATCATCCAGTATGGATAAAATTTAAAGCCAAGTGACTGGAGATTCCTTGAAAAGAGAAGAGTATATAGGGCAGAGCTCATGGTAGAATTACAATATTTAGAGTCAAGAAGCTGAATGAAATAGAGCCAGCAATGACAAATGAGAAGGAACGGTAGTAAAGAAGGAGGAAAATCAAGGAAGAGTAATTCCTAGAAGATTAAGAGAGAAAATGTTTTAGAACCTGTATGTATTATAAGGTCTTAGGAGCAACTGAAAAATCAGTCTTATAGTGATGTCTCTAGAAACTTGAATATAAATGGAATTTCCATGTGTTTCCAAGTAAGGTAAGTCCCACTGAAGACATACTTATCGACTTAAAAAAATTACAAAGCACATAGGGATTACCGCCATGAGAGAAGGTCAGAAAATGGAGAAGTGGGTAGATTCTTAACTAAGAAGAAAAAATGAAAGAGAAAATTGAAGGGGGCTTCAAAATAAGTTAATTGAAACATCCAAATAGAAAAGAAAATAAAAATAAGGGATTTGAGGGAAAGAGAACTGGCATGTTTCAATTCAAGCAAAAATCATAGAAATGAAAAATATAGTAACTGAAGAAATGCAATACATGGGTTAAACAATAGACTAGACACCACTGAATAGAGAATTGGTAAGTTGGAAAGGTTTAGGTAATAATTCAGAAAGCAGCACAGAGAAATTAAGAGTGGAAATAAGAAAAAGAAGATTCCTTTGGGACTCTAAGACCCATACCTACTGGCATTCATGCTCATTAAGAGTGAGTGAGACCTCGCTTGTGATGGGATGTCCTTTCTGTGATTCAGCTAAAAAAAGATGACTTCTGTGCTGCTGGGAGACTCCTTTTGATTTTGATGAAGCAAGTTGTTGGAGAGGTCCACGTGAAGAAGGAGGCTTCTAGCCAAAATCCGAGGAAGAACTGAGGCTCCCAGTTGCAACAGCGATTAAGGAACTGAATCCTGTCAGCAATCATGTAAATAAAGTGAGTGAGGTGAAGTCGCTCACTCATGTCCGACTCTTTGCGACCCCATGGACTGTAGCCTACCACGCTCCTCTATCCATGAGATTTTCCAGGCAAGAGCACTGGAGTGGGGTGCCATAAACTTGGAAGCAAATCTGTCCTCCGGTGAGCCTTCACCTAGGAGCCTAGCTCAGGCCAACACTTTAACTGAAGCCTAATGAGAGACCTTGAAGCGGAAGTCTCCGGTAAGCCATGGCCAAATTTCTGCCTCACAGAAACTGAGAAATGCTAAATATGTGTTGTTTAATTTGCTAAATTTTATAGTAATTTGTTATGCAGTGATAGGAAACTAATGCCAAGACACTGAGTGATTTTTGAGGATAACATGGTACATTGCAAAATACCTTTAATAGCATTTAAAAAATGAAACATTAGGAAATCGAACATTTTATAAAATTTACAGAGGGAAGTGATAATGTAAAATTTATATTTCTCAGAGATCACTCTGGCTGTACAATAAAATGGACTGGGAGGAAGCAAAAGTAAGTGCAAATGTACTGGGTAAAATATTTTAGATGACAATAGAATAGCCCAGACAAGGTGGCAGGCAGTAGGAAGACAAAGCAGAGGTGAATTTCAGAAGCCTTAAGATATAGGAATTGATGAAAAAATAAAAAGGAATAAATTCAGTAATTGAGTTAATGTTGTAGGAAGGAATGAACAGTGGATATTTAAGAATAATTCTATTTCCAGTTGGCAATTCAACATATAAGGGTGTCCTTTATTGAGACAGGGAAATGTGATTCTGTAGTGCCTACAATATATAGAAATGGAAACATCTAGAAAGAAATTACATTTATATGGAACCCAGGAGAAAGTGCTGGTCTAAAGATAAATACTGAAAAACCATAAGCATACTCAAGGAAAAGTGAGCGCCTGAATGACAAGACTACCTTGTGGAATGACAAGAACTATGAGTCTACAGCAAGGATTCAGAAAAAGCCACATTAAAGGAATATTTGGCAGGAGAAGAAGAAAAATTAGAGATTGTGGAAGTATGGAAGTCGTGGAAAGAGTGTACCAAGGGGTCTGTGATTGGCAGTGTCCAGTGTCACTCACAATCTGAGAGTTGAAACAACTCTGAACACTTGCATAGGATTTACTGACCGAAACTTCATCAGTGGACAGCTGACCCTGGATATTCAGAGCACCAGACTCCACATGGAAAAGCTCTGGGTATAGCATTAGAAATACAAACCATTCTCTACTGTTGAGTCTTTGAAAATAATAAAGTAATCTTTAAGGACTTAAAAGGTTAAGGAAGGTTCTGAGCCTGGATACGATGGAGCAAACACACTCTGTCTTGTTAACTATAATAAACAGAGCCATAAAATCTAAACAAAATGTATAAAACAGCTTTCTGAGGACTCTGGGAAGTAAATGGTAGCAGAGCAATTAGGGATGATGAACAGAATTCAAAATTCGTCTCTCCTTGCCTCCAGTATTCTCTAGCCAACCCACAGTGTACACCAGAGTATAGACAAGGATAGCTCCAGGAGAAAATACAACACCAGGATTTGTGAGACACAGTCAAAGCAGTGCTTAGAGGAAAGCTTACAGCATAAATGTTTGTATTAGAAAAGAAGAGAGGTCTCTAATCAATAATCGAAGCCTCTACTTTAGGAAACCAGAAAAACAAAAAGAGCAAAATAAATGTAAAGTATGCAAAGGAAAAGAAATTAAGAAGTTAAAATGAGAAATAATTATACTGAAAATAGGAAACAATAAAGAAAATCAATGAAACAAAAGTTTATTCTTTGAAAACATCAATAAATTGATAAAACTCTAGCAAGACTGACAAATAGAGAAGACACAGATTGCCAACACCAGATGAAAGAAAGAATATCACTACATACCCAGTAGACATGAAAAGGATAATGAGAAAATAAATGTGTACAACTCTTTGCATCTGTATTTAACAAGTTAGATGAAATGACCAATTCAAACCCTAGAAAATAATGAAACTCACACAAGAAATATGTTACCTAAATTGTCCTAAAATTATAACAGAAATTGAATTCCTATTTTTTTCTTATGAAAAAGAAATCTTCAAGATCAAATGGTTTCACTGGCAAATTGAAACACTTAAAGAAAAAATTAACTTCATTTATATATAACCTCTCCCTGAAAATAGAAGAAAAAAGAACACTCCTCAAAGCACCTTATGAGGCCAAAATTACTCTGATAACAAAACCAGAAAAAGACCCTACTAAAAAAGAAAACTAAAGACCAAATATTGCTCGTGAATATATATGGAAAAATCCTCAACATATTAGCAAATTGAATGCAGAAATATAAAAGATAATACATAACCAAGTAAGGCTTATCCTGGGAATGTAAGGCTGCTTTAATATTTAAAAAGCAATCAACCTAATCCATCATATTGACAGTCTAATGAAGGAAAACCATATTATCATACCAACTGATGCAGAGAGAGCATTTGACAAAATTCATATCAACTTACAGTGAAAAAAATAAGCAAACCAGAAATAGAAGGGAACTTCTTTAAACGTGTAAAAGACACCTACACAAAAACTCACAGCTAACAATAGGTTTACCTTCCCTCTCTTAAGAATAGAGAACAAGACAATGACACTCATCACTTCTATACAACACTATACTGCATGAAAATCCTATTTATTGCCAGTAAACAAAGAAGTAAAAGGCACACACAGTGGAGAAGAAAAAATAAAATTGTTCTATTTGTGGAAAGGATGATTGTCTATCTATAAAATCCTAAGGAACTCATCAAAATTTTGATACCACGGGTGAGTTTAGCAAGTGAATAGACTGTAATATTAACCTATGAAATCAATGGCATTTCTATAAGCTAGCAATGTACAACTGAAAACTGATTTTTAAAAAATATTTACAAGAGTTACAGAAAATAAAATACTTAGGTATAACTCTAACAAAATATGTACAGCATATATCTAGTGAAAACTACAAAACACTGAGAAAGTAAAACAAAAGGAACTGAATAGACATACTGTGTTCATGAATTGGAAGGCTTTATATAATGAAGATTTAATTATCCCCAACGACAATAAAAATTCAAGCAAAACTCTACACATATAATAGATTGATTCTAAAGTAGAATAAGCAATTTTAAATGAAGAATAAAGGTGACAGAATACTACAGTCCAATTCTAGGACTTACGATAAAGCTACAGTAATCAATATAATGGAGTATTAGCAAAGAAAAAGGTAGATAAATCAGTGAGACAAAATTGAGTTCAAAAACAGATTGATGCATGGCAAAACCCACCACAATAGTGTAAAGTAATTAGTCTCCAACTGAAATTAATAAATTAAAACAGATCCAGAGAAAATGTCACCACTTGATTTTTTTACAAATATGTAAAAACAATAAAGGATAGTTTTTTTCAAAATCATATTGGAACAATCGGACATTCATTTGTAACAAAATGAGTCTCTATACAAACTTCATAGAAATGAACTTAATAAAGATCACAGATCCAAGTATAACATACAACTATAAAACTTCTAGAAGAAAATACAGGAGAAAATCTTTATAACGAGGGTTAGGCAGAAAATTCTTAGATGTGTCACCAAAATCACAATCCATAAGAGAAAAAGAATTGCTCAATTGGACTGGATTAAAACAGAAAAATTTCTGCTCTGTTTAAGACACTGTTAAGAGAATGAAGCAGCAAGCTAAAGAGTGGCAAAAAATAATCGCACATCATATATCCAACAAGGGACTTGTAATAAGAAAAAAATAAAGAACTCAAGAAATTTAACAGTAGGAAAACAAACCAATTTAAAACTAGGCGAAAAGATTTGAACAGACACAAAGGCAAAGATATATGAATAGCAAAGAGGCACATGAATATTACCCCAGTAATGAAATCCATATTAAAACTGTGATATGATAACACTACATATCTCTTAGAATTGCTAAAATGAAAAATACTAACAATACTCAGATAGTAAACAAACTTTTGCAGCAACTCTATGCATAGTTGCATATGAGTGGAATATAAAGTGGAATCAACTCAAATGTCCTTCGATCAATGAATGGAAAGCAAACTGATACATCTATACAAAGGAACATTGCTCATCAACGAAAAAAAATGAATTATTGATCTGCAAAACAATTTGGATTACCCTCAAAGGCATTAGGCTGAGGAAAGGAAGACAATTGCAGAAAGTCCATTTATAGAACATTCTTGAAAAGCAAAAACTAATACTGAAAAGAAAAAACTAGATCAATGATTATTAGGTTATCAGTTGAGAAGCAGGGGGAGTAGAATGAAGGAGTTCTTTGGAGCGACTGAACTTTTTTGTATACAATATGATTACATGAATCTATAGATAGGTTAAAATTCATTGCACTATACTCCAAATAAAGGCAATAGATTATGCTATGTTATGCTTTGTAAGCTACCTTTTTCACTCAATACTGTATCAAAACATCTTTTCTCATCACTAAATGTTTATCTATCGCATTAACAATGATTGATAATGTACAGAAAGTAATTTCAGAGTTGGGGGGGGAGAGAAAGCTAGATGTAATTGGATTGAGGATCAAATGGGAGATAAATGAGAAATAACATGTATAACAACTCTTGCAACAAACTTCAGTGTGGTAAGAGAGTTCAGTTCACTTCAGTCGCTCAGTCGTGTCCAACTCTTTGCGGCCCCATGAATCGCAGCACGCCAGGCCTCCCTGTCCATCACCAACTACTGGAGTTCACTCAGACTCACATCCATCGAGTCAGTGATGCCATCCAGCCATCTCATCCTCTGTCGTCCCCTTCTCCTCCTGCCCCCAATCCCTCCCAGCATCAGAGTCTTTTCCAATGAGTCAACTCTTCGTATGAGGTGGCCAAAAGTACTGGAGTTTCAGCTTTAGCATCATTCCTTCCAAAGAAATCCCAGGGCTGATCTCCTTTAGAATGGACTGGTTGGATCTCCTTGCAGTCCAAGGGACTTTCAAGAGTCTTCTCCAACACCACAATTCAAAAGCATCAATTGTTCAGCACTCAGCCTTCTTCACAGTCCAACTCTCACATCCATACATGACTACTGGAAAAACTATAGCCTTGACTAGATGGATCTTTGTTGGCAAAGTAATGTCTCTGCTTTTGAATATGCTATCTAGGTTGATCATAGCTTTCCTTCCAAGGAGTAAGCGTCTTTTAATTTCATGGCTGCAGTCACCATCTGCAGTGATTTTGGAGCCCCCCAAAATAAAGTCTGACACTGTTTCCACTGTTCCCCCATCTATTTGCCATGAAGTGATGGGACTGGATGCCATGATCTTAGTTTTCTGAATGTTGAGCTTTAAGCCAACTTTTTCACTCTCCTCTTTCACTTTCATCAAGAGGCTTTTTAGTTCCTCTTCACTTTCTGCCATAATGGTGGTGTCATCTGCATATCTGAGGTTATTGATATTTCTCCCAGCAATCTTGATTCTAGCTTGTGTTTCTTCCAGTCCAGCGTTTCTCATGATGTACTCTGCATAGAAGTTAAATAAGCAGGGTGACAATATACAGCCTTGACATACTCCTTTTCCTATTTGGAATCAGTCTGTTGTTCCATGTTCAGTTCTAACTGTTACTTCCTGACCTGCATACAGATTTCTCAAGAGGCAGGTTAGGTGGTCTGATATTCCCATCTCTTTCAGAATTTTCCACAGTTTATTGTGATTCACACAGTCAAAGGCTTTGGCATAGTCAATAAAGCAGAAATAGATGTTTTTCTGGAACTCTCTTGCTTTTTCCATGATCCAGCAGATGTTGGCAATTTGATCTCTGTTTCCTCTGCCTTTTCTAAAACCAGCTTGAACATCTGAAAGTTCACGGTTCACATATTGCTGAAGCCTGGCTTGGAGAATTTTGAGCATTACTTTACTAGCATGTGAGATGAGTGCAATTGTGTGGTAGTTTGGGCATTCTTTGGCATTGCCTTTCTTTGGGATTGGAATGAAAACTGACCTTTTCCAGTCCTGTGGCCACTGCTGGGATAAGAGAGTAGCAGTGTATTCACAGAAAGGGAAAGCAGGGTTGAGGGATTTTTTTTTTTTTTTCACTATAGGAGAGGTCTGAATACATTTAATCCTTAAAGAGAAAGAGCTAGTTGAGAAGGAGTGGTTGGAAATATCACTAAAAGAAAAACAGATGGAATAATCAGTAGACTGAACCTCCCCAGCAGACTGGAGGAGTTGGGATCCAGAGTACCATCAGGGGGATGAACCTTGGATTGGAAGGAGGTATTTTTTCCATTATAATATGGGGATTCGGGAGAGGCAGAAAGATGAAGGATGTTAATGGATCTGGCAGTGGACATTGAGCAAGTTTTCTTCTGACAGTTTCTATTTTCTCCATGAAGGAGATGAAGCTATCTCATAAGAGAGAGAGGATAAGAGAACGAAGATTGGAGATTCCAGGAGAATTGAGAAGGACTGAAAAAACGTCTTGTAAGGAATGAAAAAGAAAGTAGATATAAGATGAGTAGTAGGATTCCTCATCTTCACTGAAAGCTCAGTGACAATTTTTTCTATTTCTAAGGGACAGAGCTCCCTGACAGAATAGTGACTAGCTCGTTGAAGATACTTAACTGCATTTAAAAGTACTTTTATCATAGGAATGGCATTTACAGGACAATAACCAGTTTTGATGGTCATAAAATTCCACAATTGAAATTTCATTCTGGATATGACCCTGATAATCTCTGAAGAGATCCATAACAAAGGAAAGAGAAAATATGTAAAATCACAATGTGATTTTATGCTTATGTACATTATGATTCATTATTTCAAAATCAACTTTAGTAACTCTGGATGCATAAGGTAGAATGGCCTCACATACACCCTCTCAGAATAAATCCTATGGATGGCAGCTGTTTAAATCAGTGTCAGTGACTTGGGAAAGGAATAAAGGATGAAACAGTGGTCACCAAAGAGACCTAAAAAAGTGAACAATCAAAAAAGGGCAACTTTGTTTTCTGATCATTTTGTAAAAGGACAATCATTGTTTTTCAAGGATTGCCAGCACTTCCTTCTCTAGAAAGGAAATGCAAATGGATAGCATCAAGGAAGTCCCTTGGGAATTTCTACATGAGATATGACAAGGTTCTCATTTGATTTGTAAATGCCTCTCAGGAAAAGTTAAAAATAGATAAGTACCAGTAAAATTTTACTTAGAAAATGCCAATTAATAGAATTGAGAAAGGAAAGAAACATGCTTTTATTTTATTTCATTTTTATTTATTTATTTATTTTTTACTTTACAATATTGTATTGGTTTTGCCATACATTGACATGAATCCACCACGGGTGTACATGCGATCCCAAACATGAACCCCGCTCCCACCTCCCTCCCCACAACATCCCTCTGGGTCATCCCCGTGCACCAGCCCCAAGCATGCTGTATCCTGCATTGGACATAGACTGGTGATTCAGTTCTTACATGATAGTATACATGTTTCAATGCCATTCTCCCAAATCATCCCACCCTCTCCCCCTCCCTCTGAGTCCAAAAGTCCGCTATACACATCTGTGTCTTTTTTGCTGTCTTGCATACAGGGTCATCATTGTCATCTTTCTAAATTCCATATATATGTGTTAGTATACTGTATTGGTGTTTTTCTTTCTGGCTTACTTCACTCTGTATAACCGGCTCCAGTTTTATCCATCTCATCAGAACTGATTCAAAGAAACATGCTTTTAAAAAGAAGCAATGGTTTAAGAGAAAAGAGACGTAGACTGTATCTTTAACACCCACCACACCCTGTCTATCAGAACTTGAGTTATGGGTCCTCAACCTCTCTGAGCCTCAGTTTTGATCCCTAGGTTGGGAAGATCCCCTGGAGAAGGAAATGGCAATCCACTCCAGCACTATTGCCTGGAAAATCCCATGGACAGAGGAGCCTGGTAGGCTACAGTCCATGGGGTCGCAAAGAGTCGGACACGACTGAGCGACTTCACTATATTCACTATAACCTCTCTGAGCCTCAGTTTTCTCATCAGAAAATGAAGGTGGATCTTGTATTACAGGTCTACAACCAGATTATAAATGTACTTTACAAGAGAGCACAGTACATTCTTTAAGTTCAGTTCAGTTCAGTTTAGTTCAGTCGCTCAGTCGTGTCTGACTCTTTGCGACCCCATGAATCGCAGCATGCCAAGCCTCCCTGTCCATCACCAACTCCTGGAGTTCACTCAGAGTTGCGTCCATCGAGTCAGTGATGCCTTCCAGCCATCTCATCCTTGGTCGTCCCCTTCTTCTCCTGCCCCCAATCCTTCCCAGCATCAAAGTCTTTTCCAATGAGTCAACTCTTCGCATGAGATGGCCAAAGTACTGGAGTTTCAGCTTTAGCATCATTCATTCCAAAGAAATCCCAGGGTTGATCTCCTTCAGAATGGACTGGTTGGATCTCCTTGCAGTCCAAGGGACTCTCAAGAGTCTTCTCCAACATCACAGTTCAAAAGCATCAATTCTTCGGTGCTCAGCCTTCTTCATAGTCCAACTCTCACATCCATACATGACTACTGGAAAAACCATAGCCTTGACTAGACGGACCTTAGTCGGCAAAGTAATGTCTCTGCTTTAAAGTGAGCCTCAATTCAGTTAGATTTCCCATGGCGCTGATTTTTCTCTATAAGGAGGATTTTCAGAAGTGCTATCCTTGGATGGAAGGAGTCTAACATTAAAACAATGGCAACCCACTCCAGTATTCTTGCCTGGAGAATTCCATGGATGGAGGAGCCTGGTGGGCTACAGTCCACGGGGTCACAAAGAGTCGGACACTACTGAGCGACTTCACTTCACTTCACTTCCAGCTGTTCTGTAATACTACTTGCTACTGTTAATGCTAACCCATGAAGTCACCACGGCACTAATCTCCAGTTAGAAGCACCCAGAGTACCAACACTGAATCTTCCTGGTGAACAAATACAGCCTTCCCAAGATGCGGCAACTGAGGTGTATTAGGATAACCTTCCAGGTATAACAGACACTCACTCATACTAATCTTATTAGCAAGGTACACTAGTGCTTTGAAAATTCCATTATGGCTCTGTCTATATATATTAACATAAAGCTAATTTTGCAAAATTCAGTTTGTGTCTTAGTTATGTTCTTACAACATGTGTTATATTATGTATGCATATATTTATATGTGCACACACTTATTTTGTATCCTGATACCAAATAATCAATTTGATAAAAAAAAGTTCATCTTCAGACCAGTAAATGAATCATAAAAAGTAAAATAATGTGTGGGTGCATGCGTCCTTAGTTACTTAGTCGTGTCTGACTCTTTGCAGCCCCGTGGAAGAGCCCTCCACACTCCTTTGTCCATTGGATTTCCCAGGCAAGAATATTAGAGTGAATTGCCATTTCCTTTTGCAGGCAATTTTCCTGATTCAGGGATGGAGACTTGTGCGTACCGAGTCTCCTGCATTGCAGGCAGATTCTTTACCCACTGAGCCATTGTTTCTAAAAGATAACAATTATAAAAATTTTAATTGAATTATACACATAAAAATTTTAAGCAATCATGGGCCCTCCCATGATTACCATGATTTACCAAAAGGCCCTCCCTTTTGGTAAAGGAGCTTGTTACCAAAAGAGCACTCCCTTCCAGAAATGTTTTTTCCTAAAATCTAGTTTATGCCCTAGTCTTTAAGATATAAAAACATAATTCCATGAGGAAACTCTATGTCTTCTCCTAACATTATTTAAATGCTTCAAGTGTTTGGCCAGTGATATGTCTAGCATATCAATAATAAAAATTAAAAAAAAAAAAAACCCACAGTAACTAGTCTTATTTTTAGAGAACTGCTTCTATTTTTTTCTATGTAGGAAAGGGCGTGAATCTTACCACAATAAGGAAAGATTTTTATTAAGGCATCTTGTCAGCTTTTCCTGCATGTTCTTTGATATAAACACTCCTTCATATTTCCTCAAATATCCTGTTAGAACTAACATGGTTCCTACTCCCACTTAGAGCCCACTGTAACTACTCTGGGAGTCCCTCCATTCTTCCTATTTAACTCTTCCATCCAAAGTTGAGCTGCATGACAGAAAACTCTATCTGGAAGCCACAGAAATGGACAGTCATTTCAGCAAATATCCACTGTGTGCCACGTGCCGGTGGTAAAATTATAATGAAAGGATTTCATGTTTCCTGGGTTTTGCCAAGCTTTAGTAGCCATATGTTTCATCTGATAAATCAGTATTACAGAGTGAAATTTAATACAATTCGGGCAGCACCCTTGGGGCAGTGTGACTAGACAGAAGTCATAAAGAAATGAGATTAAGACCATGGCCTCAGACTCTGCTGGAGGAAGTGAGATTTATATTGGCTCAACAGAAGCAGATAGATGCTCCCCAGTTCCTGAAGAACTGAGTTGAAAGATGCTTGGAGGAGAGGTTGACAAGAGTGAAAGCTACTATCTCTTCAACTCTACACAGCAGTTAAGAGAAGATCTTCATCAAGATACGCCCTCTTGGGAAATGCAGAAGTGAGGAAAAATGATCATACAGCTAGAAAGCTAAGTAACACTAGCCTCTGCAGAAATCATAGAAATTGAGTTCCATATGCATTTATAGAGTGATAAAGCTCTAAATACACTTGTAAAATGTAATTTTTATGCCTCATTGTTATGCAAGCATTTAAAATATTGGTATTTATAAATATAGAGATTATAAACTATTATCATCTTATTTATAGCAGAATTCTCCAAATGACTTGAAAGCTGTACTTCAATTGCAAGGGAAAGAAAAATATCTGTTTTAAGAATAATTCTCATAGTAGATTAGGAATTATATTTAAAAATAGCAAAATGAATATTAGAACAGATCAAAAAATTACAATATTTTCATAGTAATGACACTGTGCCGTGCTGTGCTCAGTCGCTCAGTCGTGTCCAACTCTTTATGACCCCGTTGACTATAGCCCACCAGGCTCCGCTGTCCATGGGATTCTCCAGGCAAGAATACTGGAGTGGCTTGCCATGCCCTCCTTCAGGAGATCTTCCTGATTCAGGAATCAAACCTATGTCTCTTAAGTCTCCTGCATTGGCAGGCAGGTTCTTTACCACTAGCTATACCTGGGAAGCCCCAGTAATGATACTACAGAGAGTAAGAAAGGAGGTCCATGGTGGCCACTTGAAGAAATCTTGTCCTGGTCTCCTCTGCCTGTATTTAGGGATTTGAGGAGCACAGGGCACTTGGTAGGTCCTTCAGGTCAACACCTCTACTCCATCCTGTCCTGGTCCCTTCATCCATCACTTGAAATTAACACCACTGGTCAAAGGTACTGCTTTCTCAGCAGACACTGCTTTTTTTTTTCACTGTTCTTTGAAAAAAATGAACATTTGCTAGGGAAAGACCATACAGTTAACAGCTATTTTTATCAGGAGTAGATCACTGCGTCACATCTTTCCTAAAATAGCGCTAGTGGAGGAGAGACCCCTCTTGAAATGCGAAGTAAGAAGAACACACTTTCATTGGGGTGGAGAGGAAGGAGAAGGCAAGAGGTTGAGATTCAGCCTGAGCACAGAGCTCCAGAGAGTGAGCTTCAAGATGTCAAGGGCAGGGTTGGGGGAAGGGAAGGGGCTGCCACCAGCGGGGGTGATGCCTTAGGCTGAGGTATGGGAGACCCAAAGCACTTTTGCTTCAGGCTCAGGGTAGGACTGGTTTGGAGGCACAGTCTGTACCCATGGTGAATTTATGGTCGACTCAGCAGAACTTAACGCTAGGGGAGGTAGGTTGCTTGATCCACAGAATGCATATATAGCAACTCTGATTTCATGAAGCCCACTCCCTCCCCTCCCACATACACACCTCAAAGGTATATGGGCAAGGCTCTCACAGTGGAATATGCGAACCATGCAATTCACAGAGTTTGCAAGGTGTCCGTGGACATGCAGAAGGTTCAACATTAGAAGTGGGATATTTTGGCTCCTGTTGGATGTTGTGAATTCAGGTAGTTTGTAGAGTGAGACAGCAGGAGGGGTGATACTACAAATTCTACCCCAAACCTAAGACTGAAGGTCTTTACCAGAGGTTGCCCATAATTGCAGCACCTCTGGTGGCTATGGAGTTATTTTTCTCTTATGTTCTCCAGTTTGGAAAACAGCATTCATTGCTTCCAACACTAGCTTACTAGTTATGAGCAATTTTTAATTCACAAGGCAAAAGTTTACTAGTATTTTCTTTTTAATGGAGGTACAAAAATTAGATGTTCATGGCAGGGACTCTTCACAAAAGAAGGCTTCAGAGTGAATTTCTTTTTAATGGGCGATAGTCAAGAAGGCAATGGCAACCCACTCCAGTACTCTTGCCTGGCAAATCCCATGTATGGAGGAGCCTGGTAGGCTGCAGTCCATGGGGTCGCTAAGAGTGGGACACGACTAAGCGACTTCACTTTCACTTTTCACTTTCATGCATTGGAGAAGGAAATGGCAACCCACTCCAGTGTTCTTGCCTGGAGAATCCCAGGGACGGGGGAGCCTGGTGGGCTGCCGTCTATGGGGTCACACAGAGTCAGATACGACTGAAGCGACTTAGCAGCAGCAGCAGCAATATGCACACTTTTTCCTTTTCAAGTATGGAACCTGAAATATAGGACCAATGAAAGTTTTCAAATGCTAATATGATAATTCTCACAACTATTGCCATTGAATATATGCAGTGTTCCAGCCCCATGCTGTGGGCCTTATGAATTAGCTCCTTAAATCCTTAAACCACCCTATGAGGTAGTTACCATGGTATTAGCCTTTTATTCTGATAAGAAAAGGGAAGCACAGGGAATTTAAACAGCAAATAGCAGAGATGGGATTCAAGCCCAGGAAGTCAGATTCTAGAGCTTAATTTTTCTATTTTTACTCTGCTACATGAATTAGAGTATATTTTTGCTGTTTCTGTAGCACAAGCATACCATTTCAAACAAACTTTCTATCCTAAAGGGTGAGATGATTATACTATAGAAAGCATTTGGGATAGAGATTAGTATGTCATAGGGGTTAAACAGACCTAGTGGCTCAGACAGTAGAGAATCTGCCTGCAATTCAGGAGACCTGGTTTCAACAGAAGGGAATGGCTACCCACTGCAGTATTCTTGCCTAGAGAATTCCACAGGCAAAGGAGCCTGCTGGGCTGTAGTCCATGAGGCCACACAGAGTCAGATATGACTGAGCAACTAACTTTCACACTTAGCACATCACAGGAATTTAGGAAATAGTCATTTGTATTTTCCTTCTTTTCTTATAATGAAATCTATTTGTCTCTTCCCTATAAATCCAGTGTATATCTAGAGAGGAGACCCTTCTGTTATATTTTCATAGCTTCAGTTAATGTTCAGATTTAGGAATAACAAACAACCTGATAAATGTTATAATCCAAGCTCTCTAAGAATCAGCCACTCCCATTTTGAGGAAATAAGTCACTCAGAAAAGACCAGTGGACACCTGGGGGGAATCTTGATGCTCTGGAGATACAGAGGGACCCAGGAATGCCAAGAGCCCTGCCCAACTGTACCAGACCTGTGAGAACCTGTGAGAATTCTCCTAGGGAGCTTTTTAACTGCCATGGAGTGTTCAGAGGCACTAAAACAGCCAACCCACCACGAACATAACTTCACATATTGGAGGTTAGCACCATGAAAAAGTTTCCATAGTTGAATTCTGATTTTTCTGATGGGTTGCAGCTCTCCCAGGGAGCCAGACTGGAGCTATACATGGTAGGTCACCTGAGATAAAATCAGCAGGATAGAATCCTTAGATCAAGTGGGGCTGGGAAGCAAGGTCTGGGTGTTAGGGAGTGATGAGTCGTCCCTTGAACAGGCGAAGGCTGTGCTTGACAATCCCCAATAAAATGTCTCCCCGTCTCCATGTCCCTCCTTGCTTTCCCTTTAACTTCTCCAGTGCCCACAGAACCATGGGCAGCCTTCCATGTGGACCTGGAGCCCAGTGATCTAGAAGTTCCATAGGCTACAGATAGCGAGCAGGAGAGTGTCAGTCAGTCAGTAGAGGAGAAGCCTTACGAGAGCAGCAGTCCTAAAAGAGGTTCTTAGAGCTATGAGTTGCAGCCTTGGTCACACGTCTGAACTTCTCACTCTGCATCTGTGCCAGTGAGACTAGTTAGGGAGGCAGCTCCGAGGACAAGTTTGGGCTATCTGCTAAGCTGAAATAAGAACTAGATATGTCAGAACTATGGTGTTTAGGAAAAGGTGAAAAGGTTATCTATTTTCAATTACCATGAGGTAAGCCCAAGAGAAATTTGCATTTTACTAATATATTCACTTTAAGAATTTGCTGAAGACATGATAGATAGATAATACATTTAGATGCTTATAGGTAAGGCATTAGGAGACTTAGGGGAGAGCTGAATTTGGAGGAGGAGAAGTATGTTAAACTATTTTATTGAGGGGTTTGGTGTGGGGTGTTGAAGAGGGACTAGGAGAATGAGATCTGACATCCTGGGCCTGGCCAGGCTCTCTTCAGCCTCTCAGTGGCCAGAAGAAACAGGTGGATGCTTTGAAGCTTCAAAATCCATCACAGACCTGCTTAGTAAGGCTCAGACCAAAGAGAGAGGAATTATGCAGACAAGATCCAACTGAAAAAGAGATTGGGATCCAGAATCTCTCTTGCACATGTATACTTCTCTAGCATTGGCTCAAATACAAAAAGAATGAGAAATTGCTCCAAGATATCGGTTGATCATTTAGCATCTGACCTCTCCCAGCCCTAGTCAAATAACACCTAACACTTACATGGCACTTACTAAGACAGCACAGTCTATTTTACATCACATTATCCTATTTAACACACAACAACAACTCTATAATACATGGTCTCCATTTTTAAAAGAAGAAATTGAGATGTGGAAAGATCAAGCAATTTACTCCAAGTTATAGAGAGATGGTAGGGATTCCCTCATAGCTCAGTTGGGAAAGAATTGGCCTATAATGCAGGAGACCCAGGTTCAAATCCTGGGTCAGGAAGATCCTCCCTGGAGAAGGAAATGACAATCTGCTTCAGTATTTTTGCCTGGGAAATCTCATGGACAGAGCCTTGGGAACTTAAGTTCATGAAGTTGCAAGAGTCGGACACAACTTAGGGACTAAGCCACCAGAGAGACAGTAAGTGACGACGCCTGGATTTGAAACTGATCACCATATACACGCTCTTATCTGCTACAGTATTCTGCTAAGCATTATCTAAAAATATGGCATTTTCTCCTTTGTTTCAATTTTCTCTTAACTTTTCTGCTTAAGCTATTTCATTTTCTTCCAGGGAGAATAAAAATACTGTCTTGAATCAACAAGAGACCAAGAAAGTGAATTACTTTAAAATCACAATCTATAAATTTATATTTATAGATTGATGGCCTTGTGGACTAACTCATCATGATATAATATTTGGCATAGTTTGTATTGAGCCTCTTCCCCAGGTAAGTGAAAGTATCCCAGTACTGGGAGCTGACCTTGTGTAGTTATGCGCATCGCCTCATTTCCCCTCCAGCCTCCGTCAGGAATTGCATCACTACTGTAGCGAAATAGCAGAGGAGTTTTACTCTGTCCATGTTGCTGCATAGGCCAGTAAATCACTGTGAGACACTCTTACTCTGTGCTCATTCACTGCTCTTTTTCAAAGAAACAGTAGTTTAGGCTGTCTTAAGCTCTTCTGCACATTTAAGTCAGTAAATGGACGTTGCTTCACGTCCGAACTAAGACAGAAAATAGTTCAAGCTCCTACTGAACTTGGCATCTACTTCAGTGTAATTAGACATATTGATCTAGACTGCTGTTTCAGGTAAACAGTTTTGTTTTGTTGTTGGTCCCTGTGGTTGAAATTTTCATGCATATCAACATCTTAATAAAATCAAATCAAATAAGGTTTGATTATGAGAAAAGTCTAGATTGTCATTATAAGTAGAAAAGTATCTAAATGGAAAGTGCTACTATTCACAACATAGATTTGCTAATTGTCATTCTGTGGCAAATATCTCAATAGTAGACACTTACAGCTACATTGTTTGGTGAACAGGAATTAGGAAACCTGATCTTAAAATAATATTTCACCATTAAAATGTTTCAAGCTGTTAAAATCCTTCGTGTTGAGAAATATCAAAGCTACACTAAGTGTGTCAGCATTTGTAAGTGCTTTGAAGATGAAGAATGCATTTATGGCCAAGTAGGATCTTTAGAGGGAAAAATGGCTTTCTCTACCTTTTGAACTAGACTTTACAAACAGCTTTTAAGAGATTTAACAATATATTTACCATGAAACATAACATCCATGTTATCACTAATAATAATGGCAATAAATGAGTTTTTGATGTGTGACCCCATCATCTCAGAAGTGACATTTTTATTATTCATCAACCACTCTCCATTCTTCAAGTAAAAGCACAGCTCCCATAAAGGTTTAATAAAGACTTTATCTATACATAAAAAAGAGAAAAATTCTATAAAACCATCCAATACTCAGAAATTTTCTGTGATGGTTTGGATTTTGGCAGGGGGAGCAAAGGAAGGTTAGATTATTTTTTATTTCTGCTTATTGAACCCACTGCCTCAAACTCCTACCTGATTTTAAATGTGTAGGTGGCTCATGTTTGTTATTTCAGATAACTGATCAGTAATCAGAATTAATTAGGGGTTCTGGGTCCATCCTTTAATGCACAGCTATCATGTTATGTATCTTGTCTAATTCTTTTCTCTCTTTAAAATGAACACATTCATCTCACTCCCATCCTAAAGTAGTACTAGAAAATCATATAGGAATGTCTATCCATCTAGGAGGAGTTCAGCACACAACACCACTAGAATAAGCCTCATGCTCACAGAACACAAACTTATCTTAAACAGAATATGTTTAAATGAAAGCTATTCTGTCCCATTTCCACTGCTTTGTAACCAGTAAACATACATTTGATTGAAAGGGCAGTAGTAAAGTCAATTCTACTCTTTATGATCATGAAAGTGAGATATAATCTCTTTGTAAATATAAATTAATCAAAATTTATTTTGCCAAATACCTCCTGAATATATTTATTGGGTGCAACATTTATTGATGGTATACTGGATAACAAGCACAGTTCTATTAATATATTATTAGTATACAGAGATAAAAGCTACAATTCTCTTGTTGTCCTCAAAAAAAAAAAAAACCAAAAAACTCAGGTTAAGAGCATTAATAGTGAAATACACAGGGCCTCAAAGGAAAACCTAGGAAAGCTACTTGGATGAGATGGGGTTTGAGGAAGGGTTCTCAAAGTAGGCAATGCTCAACTATGATTTAAAGTTGGAGGAAAATTATCTAGAAAATGAAGCAGAGTTGGATACTTAAAATAAATAGAACAGTATGTGAAAAGGATGAGAGGCATGGCAAACCAGTGAAATTTGCTTTTGGTATGATAACAGTGGGCAAAGCAGAACATGATGATAGGAAATAAGGATGGAGTTGGGAAATACCTGATAGTAAAAGACTTCCCCATGCTAATGAGTCTGAGTTTACCCTAAGAGAAAAGGAAATGGCTGTATTAGAGAATACAAAGTGAGAATGTGATCGAGTATGCTTTTTCCCAGTTGTACCAGGCTTGGGTGACTGTGGGGGACTCTCATGTTATTCACAATGATAGAATATATAGAAATAAAAGAAGTTGTTATGGGAAGTGCTGAGCATTAACAGCCAGATTCCTGATACTTGTGGGATCTCCAATGACTCCTAGAAAATTGTAGTGATAGGACTGGAGAACAGGAGAAATATCTGAGATAGAAATATGCATTTCAACTTTGCTATGTAGGCCTGGATGTAAACATCCACAGAGAAAGTATACAGGGATAAAAGAGAAAAAAAGACCTAGGACACATAAATTCTACAGAGCACTAACCTATTAAAGAATGCTCAGAGAAAGACCTAAAAGTGCAACTGAGAAATGACTAGTTAGATAAGAGAGAAGCTATTGAGGAAACCAGTGGCTATCCATGGGAATCAATGAGAAGAATTTTCAAAGTTAGATTCAATCTAATCTCAATATTCATTGATAAGGAAAAGATAAATTACCACCTTAACTATATGGAACCATAATTAGAGTTTGGGGAATTTGCTGTATGACTCAGGGAACTCAAACTGGGGCTCTGTAACAACCAAGAGGAGTGGGATAGGGAAGATGGGAAGGAGGGAGGGGACATATGTTTATCTATGATTTACTCATGTTGATGTTTGGCTGAAACCAACACAATCCTGTAAAACAATCACCCTTCAATCAAAAAATAAATAAATTTAAAATTAAGAAAAAAAGATTCGAGTTGATAGAAAAGTAGATGAGAAACAGAGAAGAAGTCTGAATGATAGATAATACATTCATCATTATCTGGGTTGTGGATAATACAATCCACAATTTTACAACGTGCTAGTCAGGGTGTCATTTCCAATAGAATAAGCAGTCTCCGTGGTTCTAGGAATGTGTGGTCTCAAATATACATACATCTATCTTCTTAAGTGCTAAAGATGCAGACATTATCATAGCCATTCCCACAGGTATAAAGCATTTTACAAAGAATTAAAAATATAGCCAACCAACAAGGCATTTGGGCTCTTACAGCATCTGGCAATCAGTTGGAAGGACTTTGCCACTGAATTCATCGATAGTTAAAGCCCATCCCCAGTTGCTCTTCATTTCCCAAAGTAGCAAAGTCTGCTTGAGATTGTATGTCCCCTGGGTATGTGAGACTTCTGGGGAGCAACTTAATTTTTGGGTAAATGAGCTCTGCTGAAATCCATTCTGGAAGTGGCTAAGTTGAGTAGGTGCCTTGCATGAGTGCCAAGAAGAAATTAAATGCAAAAAGAGGAGACTAGAAATATTACTGTGTTGTTTTTATTTATTCAATGTATTTGTCTAATCTTTAGTAGCTTTTATGCCCGGCACTGCTCCTCTCCCAGTGCTAGGATGGGCAGGATCTGCTATAGAAATAGCAGGAAACAAAACAGACAAATACATGATAGCACTTATGAAAAGTGAAAGTGAAAGTCGCTCAGTTGTGTCCACGCTTTGTGACCCCATGGAAGTCCATGGAATTTTCCAGCCCAGAATACTGGAGTGGGTAGCCTTTCCCTTCTCCAGGGGACCTTCCCAACCCAGGGATCAAACCCAGGTCTCCCACATTGCAGGCAGATTCTTCGCCAGCTGAGTCACAAGGTAAGCCCAGGAATACTAGAGCGGGCAGCCTATCCATTCTCCAGTGGACCTTCCTGACCCAGGA
Source organism: Capricornis sumatraensis (assembly GCF_032405125.1). Taxonomy (NCBI): domain Eukaryota; kingdom Metazoa; phylum Chordata; class Mammalia; order Artiodactyla; family Bovidae; genus Capricornis; species Capricornis sumatraensis. Next base: position 1,498,153 of record NC_091091.1, on the reverse strand, counting down.
ATTGAACCAGGGTCTCCTGCATTGCAGGCAGATTCTTTACCAACTGAGCTATCAGGGGTTATATGTGGAATCTAAAATAGGGCACAAATGAACATATCTAGGAAACAGAAACAGACATAGAGAACAAATCTGTGGTTGCCAAGGGGGAGAGAATTGAGAGCTTGGAATTAGCAGATGCAAACTAGTATGTATCGAATCGAGAAACAACAAGGTCCTACTATATAGCACAGGGAACTATAACTATACATGTTGAATATCCTGTGATAAACCAGAATGGAAAAGAATATGAAAAAGAGTATCTGTATGAGTTACTGAGGAACTCTGCTATACAGCGGAAATCAACACATCATTGTAAATCACCTATATTTCAATACAATTAATAATAAAAATAAATCAAGGAAGGGTATTGGAAGATTTGAGGGGTGATGAAATATTAATTAGGATAGTCAATGAGGGCTTCACTGAGAAAGTAATCTTTGAACAAAGACTGAAAATTGAGGGATTGAGCCATGGAAATATGGAGAAAGGATAGTTCAGGCAAAGAAGTAAAACTTTTGGGGAGGATGGGCAAGCACTTGGTGTCTTCTTGGAATAGGGAGGAGACCACTGTAGCTGGAGAGAGACAAAAAAGAGGAAAGCAGAGAGATATCAGAGAGGTAATATGGGAGAGAATAGAGCAGACCCCTGGCCAGTGTTAAGAACTATGTTGAGTGAAAAACTGATTCTGGAACTCTAAGGGACTCTTCATTGAGAAAAGATATCTTAAAATATCATTTTCCTATCTGTCTACCCTTTCTTTTAAAAAAATATTTTATTTATTTATTTTGGCTGCATTGGGTCTTAGCTGCAGTACAGGGGCTCTAGAGCACACAGGCTTCAGTAATTGCGGTGCATGGCTTAGTTGCTTCATGGCATGTGGAATCTCAGCTCCCCAACCGGCGATTGAACCCATGTTCACTGTATTGCAAGGCAGATTCTTAACCCCTGGACCACCAGGGAAGTTCCTACCCTTTCTTTTGAGTATGGGGTTTCTGCCAATGACCTCCCTGATCCTCTTAGTTCCATCACAGGAACTCTTGCTTCTCAAAGACTAGAAGACTAGGCACTTCTCTGAGAATGCAGAAGCATCATCAGAATATACATTGAAAGTAGTCTCTGTGTCATTCAGAAAAGCAGGTAGTAAGAACCATACAGAAATTTGAAAGAACCATTTCCAGAGCTCGAAGAGAGAGTAATGCATTGAGATCAACTTGTGTTTTTTTAGCAAGACATTCTCTAGGAAAAAGAAAGCTTTCCCATGAGAATCTTCAAGATACCCCAAGACATTTACTCCTTTGTAACTAAAATATTATCAATAAATATAATCTCCCATAGTTCTTTGGGCAAAGAAAGAGAAGAAACACTGAAGGAAATAAGCTACCTGTGGCTCTTCCACGTAATTATTTTACCATCTGAATCACTGAGTACCTTGTAGTTGCCTTCCTCGATATTCCTAAAGTGGTCTTTTCTAGTGACGTTGATACATTATGTTGCTTCACAGAGGTGTAAGGAATGAGGACAATTAGGGGAAAAGAATCTGGCACCACTATCTCAATGGTAGCCTCCCAAAGAGTGTAGGATTTTACATAGAGTGCAATCACAGGCCTGGAAACATGGGCTTTTTACCCTGACTATACTGTTAACTGGCACTTTAAAGTAATAATATCTACTAGTTACTGAATCATAGTTTTCTCACCTGTGTAGTAAGCAGCTGGGTGAACAATAACTATCACTTTTTCTGTTAAGAAGGTCTACAAAAATCAGCTGCCATGGATAGAGTTGAGTCCAGGTTCTCTGATAAACTCCATGCTCAGTAATTCATTACAGTTATCTTCTCTAGAGATGTTAATTACACAACATTGTACCCCTCTTCCTCTTTTTGCTCCCATAGACATTGCAAACAGATCGCAATACTTTTCCCTGTTAAGTCATCAGAACTCAGGGTTGGTCAGAATGTTTTGTTTTTTTTTTTTGCATAGTGACTCAGGCGATCATGACCAAACAGTTGGAGAGGGTACTCAAGGTGAAAACAGTTTGCTACTTTACCATTAGGAGAATGACTATGGAAGTTAACAGTTTTTAGTATAGCTACGAAGAGCACTTACATCCTGGCAGCCAATTTCTCCCATCCTGAAAGAGGTCTAACCTATCATTAGTTCTGCCAGCTTACCCTGGGCACAACAAAACAGATCAATTAGCTTTTCAGCCAAAGAGGCTTGACTACACAGAATTCATTCTCCTTCTTTATAAAGCCCACTTTCCCCCTGAGAGGAGAGCTTTCTGTAAGAGAAGCCAAATGAGACATTCAACAAGTAGAGACTATCACTGACTTCTTGATCTTTGTCCTTCCACTCACTCACCTTTTTATTACCCAAATCTACAGGAGCTGAGATCAAGAAAGCTGATTCGTCTCAGTTCTAATGAAAAGTCCTAACAATGTTATTTAGATAACTGTGATGAATTTTAATCTGATGACAGCTTGTGACCCACAAATTGCTGTTTAAATTAAAATGCATTCAAAATGAAACTGGCAAGACAACCACAATATTAAACTTGCAATCTGCTGGGGAAAAAACACCTATCAAAAGCACTACATTAAAAATATGAATGTAATTAATTTCTATATGGCATCTTACAACTGAAATCTGGAGATAGCCTTCAATGCCTTGTGACTAAATTCAATTGATTAATCATCTTCCTTTTTTTTTCCCCTCAAATTAAGAAGTCAAAGTAGAGTTGGATTGGTTTGTCTTGGTAATACACCCTTTGGCAGAGCTCCAGGTATAATCTAGGGCTACAGACTTCTAGGTTTCTCTTTTGATGAACAGAAGTCCTCTATTTCCTCATCCCAAATGTTCATCCACAACAAATTTATAAATGTTTTCCACCTGCTTCATTTTAAGGTTATTTATAGCTTTTAAGTTATAATTACTCAAGATACATAAAATGTTATCTTTAGAAATGTTATATATTAGTTTTAAAAATAACAACACTAATATTTTTCATAGATCAGTTCAAATCATTCCTAAATTTGATAGGAACTGAGGATATTTTTGGTAATAGCTATTTGTCTCAGGGCTATAATTAAACAATAATGTAAATAAAATTCAACCCAATGTGTATGTTTTCATCTCATATTTTGACATTAAAGAATTGTATGCAGTAATAAAAGGATTTACTACAACTGTTTGCAAATAATTTAATGACCATGTCATAGCTACATCCCGGTTTTCAAAGTGCTAAAGAATTACTGAAAATTCCACAATATAACATCATAATTATAACAATTAACATGGGTACTTAATTATAGCCTGAATGTTCCTATACATTACTTGTTCAAGAGATTCACAATACATTAAAATAGCATTAGCTAGAAATAAGGAAGTACCATCTTTCACTCTCACAATTGCCTACACAGAAAAGGACTCACCCACACTCTTTCTAAAAGATACCCCAAAATTGCAATTTTATATCCATTATCTTCATGCACTATCTCTGAACTGTAGTATATACTCAATAAAATATTGCTTGGAAAAATGAATGAATACGTGTGATTGGATGACAGGCAAACTCGGGGAAAATACCTGTTCTTTGATTGCTACAGGGATACTGCACGGACAACTGCTGTCGCAGTAGGGCTCCCAAAATCTCTCTACCATATTTTATTTTGGTTCATGTGTGCGTAAAAATGATAAAGGATTCAGTCCAGCAAGTCCCTGTATCAGATCGAGGCTGCATGTATCCAAAAAGCAGGATCTATAGCGACATTTTATGTACAATTCCCCAGGTACTTCCTAAGGTTTGCTTCCAAACGAAACCTGATACTGGTTCTGATATCAACTATATTTATATCCGGGAATCAGTCTCACTGTCATTTCTTTCTATACCTCATCAAACCCGTCCCAGGGACAGTGCCTACCCTGCGGTTGTCCGCTTTGAAACAGTGATTGGTTTTCTGTCTTGTGCCCTCGGAACCTGACCATGATGCTGAAAGAGACGAGAGAGTCCTATTTTAAAGCTTTCGTCCGTCTTATTGGTTTAGAAAATTCGACGGACAAGAGCTGGGGCCAAAGGAGCCTGGAGTGGCATCGTTAATGGGAACCGTGTATTTCGATCTTTGGGGCAGAGATGTGGTCCATCAGGTTACAGCCAATGGATCCCTGTGAGCTCTCGCTAAACCGAGAGACCTTACGGAAGTAGCCGCTGCAGTAGAAAATAGTACATCCAGTAGGGAGTCTTGTCAGCCTCCTGAAAAACGGGCAGTCAAGTGCGGAGCTTAGAAACAAAATCTGGGAGTCTAGATGGAGGGGAGGGGTGGAGGAAGCAAACCTGTATTCGCATTGAAAATGTTCATACGAGGTCAGGAAAAATCACGGGCTGATTTTAGCTTAAGTTTTCGGCCTCCGTCTTCCAACAGGTGCAGGACTCCCTCGCCCCTACCGTGTCAGCACTGTCCTGCTTTGCCTTTCTAAGGGTTTCCTCGCGAAGCCAGCTTTCCCTAGAGTCCTGGAGCATGTGCAGTCTCCTGGCGCATCCACAGCTCTGCCGGGCAACCCCTTACCTGCAGCGTGAAGACTAAGAAGCAGGCACAGCACAGGGAAGCCGACCGCTCTCCGCATAGTGCTTTGCATTGAGTGGCGGAGGAGCAACTCCGCCACGACCCCACTTCAGGCAAAGTGGTGTTGGAAAGAGCCCCCGCCGAGAGTCCTCTGGTCTCCGGGAGGCATTCGCAGGTCCTGGGCTGGGGCTGGCAGAGCGGTGTGTGGCGCGAACAGAAGCAAGCACCAGCTTCTCCACCTTAAGAGAGGAGGGGAGGAAGAGGAGTGGGAGGCGGCCGCAAGCCGGGCGGCGCTGGGCGGGGGCCGAGATCGCGGGGAGCCGCTACAGCTCGGCCTTCTGGAAGCTCCGCAGCCGCGGGGGGGCGGCGGGGGGAGGAGGTGGGCGGAGCCAGCCCTGGAGCCCGGGGCCAGAGCTGTAGGAGCAGCAGCCCCACCGCGCCGCGGCGACTGAGCATGCCCGGTGCTGGCCCTCGCGCCGCACGCACAGAGTTTCAAAGTGGAATCCCACCCCTCCGGGTCTTAGCGGCTGCTGCGAGGGAAGCAGGCTCCACGGCGCGGGGGTGTGGGGGAAGCATGCTGAGACTGCCATCAGGGATCCAGCATCTGTCCAAAACCTGGGAGTGGGACCAGATGAGGGCCCGACTTGAGGAACCAGAGGAAACGGTCTAAAAAAGTGTCAGCCCCCCCACCTCACCCTGTCCCTCCCTCAAATCTTGGTTTACACGTGGACATAGCTCATCCATGGGAGCTGACGTTCTCTGGGCCTCCGAGTGCCAACCTCTCCGGGCTGCCCATGGGAACAGAGTGCAGGTGTTGCCAGGGGGAGAGGTCATGAGGCAGCCTGCTGAGTATAAGCAGTGAACACGCATCCTGGGGGTGCCTTCTTTCTAACACGATCCCCCTCTCCCGTGTCTTCAGCGGGGTCCCTGTTTTTCAAGCTCAAAGCCTATGACCACCGTAGTGGCCTAAGTTAGGCCATACTTAGAGACTGGGAGGACATATCCATGTAACAGAAGAGAGGAAGACATCTTTTTTGTATTTTGGAGATATTATCCTTTGTCTCCACTTTACTAAGGTAAAATGTAATGGAATCACCCCTGTAACTAGACTCCTCCTGTCCAAGTCTGAGTCCCTAGGAAGGCTGTAGCAGTCTGTCTAATATAGGTGTTGATCCCCCTCATTGGGGACACTGAGTGTGGAAATCCTTCTATTAGTCCAGGGGCTCATTACTCCTGGTCATGAAGTCCCTTGGCCAGATTTCTCTCCCTTAATTAACCCAGGAGCTCTGACTTTTCTACCTCTGTGTCTTGGGATACTGTGGCCCTTCCCGGATTACTCCCACTTGCTTCACTACCACACTCAAGCTTGCAAAGGTCTAACCTTGATCTCATTTTTCCAGAAAGCCCTGGGCTAACTCCAGATTACAGTATTTCTCTTCCACATGTGAATGTATATACAACCTTTGCTTAGCAACATCACATATTTTTCTTTTATATTCATTCATCTGTGGTTCATCTTACAACATAGCTGAGGGGCCTTAAGAACGTCTGCATCTTTGTATCACTGAAATTGAATAAAGTCATTCTGGGTAAATAAAATGTATGACTAAGTGCTTGTTGAATTGAACTGCGTATCTCTTCAATGCTTTCTTTCTCCATCCTCTGTGGACTGGGACAACTAATGGGAAACATGCTACCCATAAGAGTTTCAATTAGAGAGGATGTCACAGGATCTGAGCCTGGGCAGTATCATTTCCTTTATAATTTATTTCATCTCTAGCACTGAGAGACAAGGCCAGAAACTTCTGTGCTGAAAATCGAGCTCTGTGCAGCTTTACTCTCCCCACTCCACCACTTCCCCACATGGGTGTGTTACGTACCATTTCTGTGGCAAAACCATTTCACCCCAAATCTCCCTAGGCTACAACCTCTTTCCTTACTCTGGATTCACTTTTCCCCAGTCTCCTTTCCCATAGTATATATCGGTTTCTAACATACCAGAAGAATTACTAATGGCATGGAATGGTCTATCATTCATTATCTCTTTCCTTAACCCCACCCCCTTCCCACAATGGAATCCAACCTCTACAATGGCAGTTATCTTTGACAGTTGTATTCACTGATGTATGCCAACTGACTCTAACAGTGCCTCACACAAAACAAATGATCAAAAATAAATTAATTAAAAGCAACTAGTTGATAAAATTCAATAGTGACAGTTTCCCAACTCTTTGGAATTCTTACTAGATATTTGAGATAACTTATTTATCTATGTTTAAGAATCAGAGGAGTAACTCTTCTCATCTAACATCAGGTCCTAGAATTGCTGAAGGGCTGAGAGTCAGGAGGAGTGATTGCAGCCCAAGTACAATGGGTGTACTTCTATTATTCCTAATAAAAAAAAAAAACTTACCAAACTCCATAGATCTCCAAGAAGAAAATGCACATTCGGCAAGGAAGCAATATTACTGTAATGCCCCAAACCCCTTGCTTTCCCACAGATAATTTCAACATTTATTTGGGGGATATTTAGAGTTTCAAATAATATAATTCGCTGTGACTTTGCCAACAAGCGTTCAGCTGGCTATTTATTTTGCCCAGGGGTGGAGGTAGCTGAATTATTAAACTGTGCATGAAAATTCCCTTCACAGCAAAATTTCCAGTTTCTAATTCAAGATATACCACTAGAATAGTTCAGTACAGTAAAAATAACCTCAAGTGAGATGTAATTTTGGTGACTGGACAGTAATTATTAATTCACTTGAAAAAGATAAAGGAGAAAAAATTTCATATTCCTTGGTGAGTTGACCTAATATACTTTCAAGAGATTGATCCCGTGACATGTGAAGTCAGAGTATAATAAGTAAATCAGCCAATCAATGAAAAGCCAACCCCTTAATTCTTTGAGACAGATTCGCTGCTTTCCCTTGACTCGGCGATCTAACACCAGTGAGGGCAATTTGGTGTTTTAGAGAAGAGCCTCTGTTAGTAAACTACACCCAGTTTCAGAAAACTAGCTCCAGTTTAAAGAAGTATGGAAATTACTATGAGAGAGCCAGGCAAATTATTAATAATACTGGATTACAGAACTATGTCCTAAAGGAAATCATTTACATTTTGAAAGAGAAACAGAAAATTACTCTCATGGGAAATCTTTTCACCAGAAAATGCACCATCTCTGTTTCCTATGAAGTGAGAGTCAGGAAGAATTTATACGGGAAAGAAGCCTTTCAGAACATGCCCTCAAACTGAATATAACCACTATGAGCCTCCACATTAACATGTCTATAAATGGATGGAAACCATTCATACTGGCCATCTTTCCCTAGGACACTTAAAAGAAATTGGATCTACTGACTGTAAAAGTTTCTTCTTTAAATTATTTAGATTATGATTATTATTTAAATATGAGCGTTAACCTTGATTAGCGCTTCTGTGTGCCAGGCTGCATTCTAAGCATATGAATTTCCCACTTAAACTTTACAATATCCCTGCAAGGAGGTATTATCATTATCTCAATTTAGAGATGGTAGGGCTTTGCTGGTGGCTCAGTGGTAAAGAACCCACCTTTCAATGCAGGAGACGTGGGTTTGACCCCTGGGTTGAGAAGATCCCCTGGAGTAGGAAATGGCAACCTACTCCAGTATTCTTGCCTGGAAAATTCCACAGACAGAGGAGCCTGATGGTCTATAGTCCATGGGCTTACAAAGAATCAGACACGACTGAGCACACTTAGACAAACATCAGAGAAGCACCTTGCCCAAACTCAAGTAGTAGGTAACCAACCAAAAGACAAATTGGTAGAGTTAGGATGCACAATCAGATAATTTGTTACCAAACCACTACAATATACTACTTCACATATAATCAATGTAAATAGTGACAGTTGTAATTAACTGATTAGAATTCGGTCAGGGCCAGAGCAGAAGACGCTGATCCTATATCTGGCAATAAAGCTCTGTAGCGAGAAACACCCAGAGGAGATTGTCTACAAATGGATGAGGCAATGCTGTGGCAGTGGACTCTAAGGTCAGCACCTAGTGAACAAAGATAGACAGCACCCACAATCATGCTTAGAAGAGCCTGCAAGAAGTATGCTTACAGTAAAGTAGAGCAGGAGAGAGATGATCTCTTCTTGAAGGGTGGAAGTGGGGGCAGGGATGTGTAGCGGGCAAGAAACTATTCGTGGAAAGCAATAAATAAGCTGAGTCTCGCTGGATAAATAAGTTCTAACTGTTCCATATGAAGAGAGAGGTGGTGGGATTGTGTGAGCCGGGAAAAGAGGCATGAAATAGTGAAATGAGTGCAAGGAACTTCTGAGTGTGTTCAGGAGCAACAAGTGACAGTGACCACGTGTTATTGAGACCTGTAATGTGTTTACCCTGCCCCATGCTTTATAGCCATTTTGTCAGTCACAAAGTTCGTTTCCTTCGCCTGAGAGATATCTATAGATGAGAGGGGAAAAGAAGAGTAGTAATTTATTTACACAAATTGAAGGACTGGAGGTGAATTAAGCTGCATTCAGAGTAGAACGGCTCAGAATCCAAGAGAAGGAAGTAGAAATTTGGGGGCAAAGGTACATTCAGATGAGTGGCTTCACCATTAATTTTTAAAAATAGTTTTCCAACTATGAAAAAGCAGAACAATCTACCCTTCCGTGTAAGCACACAGGGAAGAAAACAGCGAGATAGAAAGGGCACCAGGAGTGAAGACGAAATGACTAAAATTTACAAAATATATATTTTCACACTCTCACAAAAGCTCTGGGAGATGTTATTCTCCTTTTTGAGGAAAGAAGGAAACTAAAACTCAGTAAGGCTAGTAATTTGCCCATACATCCAGCTAGTAAGTGATATGGCTGGGATTAAAATTCAGGACTGGTGACCCTAGTACTAGGCTTTAACAACTCTGTTGTACTGATTCCCTGATAAATAGAAAGAATTAACTTCAAGACTTAAATGGAAAATGTAGTATTTTCAAGGGGTTCCCATGGTGCCTCAGATGGTAAAGAATCTGCTTGTAATACAGGAGACTTGGGTTTGATCCCTGAGTTGGGAACATCTCAAGAAACAGACTTCATCAAGAGGATTAATGACAATTAAATTTTACAACTTAACAGAGCTCTAGTTTTTTTGAGTTTTAGCTATTTCAAGTGTTTGATACACATACACACACACACACACACACACACACAAATACATAAAGACAGCAATATGTATTCTGAGAAAAAATTAGATACCCAAAATAAGATATATAGTCTTCTATAGCTGTCTTAGTATAATACGGGCTTCCCTTGTGGCTCAGCTGGTAAAGAATCTGCCTGCAATGCATGAGACCTGAGTTTGATCCCTGGGTTGGGAAGATTCCCTTGGAGGAGGGAATGGCTACCCACTCCAGTATAATACAAAAAAATCATAGTAGAAAGGCTATAAGTACTGATAGATTCCGCTCTTGGTTCATCATTAAAATTTTATTCAAGATGAAGCATAAGCTTTCCTGGGAGCTAGCTAGTAGTCATCTACTCTGGCACTGCAAAGGTCAGATTCAGCCAAGATGTCGGTAATAGATTTGTAAACTGCTGACTCTCTGCATTAGCTCTCTGTCCATCCCAAGACACTAATCAGGATGCACTTACCCCATACACCATCCTGAGCAGCACACACACGTGAGAACCCCCAGTGTCAGCTTAGACCAGCTACTTGGGGCCAGTCACATACATTTTTTACATTGTTTGATCATTCTTTAAGATTTCCTTGAATGAGGCCCTTTTGGAACAATTCATTCACCCAAAAGCCCAAGACACTAAGCAGATTCAAAGAATGTAGCTATGGCTTGGTTAAATCATTTAATCTGACTCCATTCCTGTTAATCATTTTCTACCATAACTGTAGGATGATGTGAAAGAATATCTCCCAAACATGGGCTTCCATGCCTTTCTTACTGATTGCTCACTCTTAGAAATGAAAAGCCATGGTTCTCTCTGTCTTATAGTTCCTTATTCCCCTCATTCCCCTCATTCTTGCAGCTGTATGCCTATAGAAGAGAAGATGGTAATTTATCAGTCTAAGACTTAGTGCGGAGAAATATTTTTAGATTAAGATGTTCCTTTGTAAAAAACCTACACCTCCACACATGGAGAGGAGAATTAGAGGAAAGCTTAGTAAAACTGACTGTAATATGATCATTCGTGTCCTCAAATAATTAAGCAGTCAGTCACCTGTCCATGGCCATGATTTTGACTTATTCAACAGAATCCAAATGTGCCAGGACAACACTAGCATCATTGCTCAGAGAATATACTAGGAAACAGTATTTGAAGTCAAGTTACAATGGGATAGGCTACATCGCATTCATTCCCCAAATAGTGAAATAATCTGCTGATATTTCGTTGATACCTTATTTGACCTCAAATAATTTAAAGAAAACAGACATTGAGTACCTGTGATGATCCAGGAGGTGTTTTTAGTTCTTAGGATGTATTATTAAGCCCTAAAGACAAAGATTCCTGTCCTCAAGATGCTTGCATTCTAGGAGGAAGAATTACACATTTAACAGTAAATATAAGAAAGAAATAAATTATATAATATGGTGAAAGTTGATAAGTGCTTTGGGGAAAGGGAAAATTACATGGAAGTATGGGAAATTAGGAGAGTGAGGGTGGGGTCAAAATGAGTACAAGGAGTTTACCAAATTAATAAGATATTCAAGATAAGCCACATGTGAAGCTGAGCAAAGATTAGAGACTTGAAGTTGGTGAAAGAGTTATCAAACAGATACCTGGTTAAAGAACTTTCCAGAAGGAGGGACCAGCAAAAGGCTCTAATTCCATAGACAGCTTAACCAACCTGGAAAACCACATTGTGTCAAAAAATGTTTCCAGCATGGCTTTAAATATACTATGTATGTAAAGAGAAATACAGTAAGAAAAATGCAAAATTAAACTAAATGAAAATTTCTCCATAAGAATTTTTAAATTAATTCTAGTTGCATTGATTTCAAATTACAGTAATATAACTCTGCAAATAACAAAAACTCAAGAGACGGCAACTACCCAATGGACATAATCATATGAAATTCCACTCTTTATTTCATGCTATTAGTGTAAAATAAACATCTTATTAATTAGAAATGTGGGTGCATTTCTAATTAAAAGTGCATTAATTAGAAATTAATTAGTGCATTAATTAGAAATGCATGTGTTGACACTTTATTTATCCTAAGAGACTTAGAGAAAAAATTTGTGAACTACCCTGATATTAAACTACCAACAAAAGAATCAATCCAATGTATTATGGATGAGAAATCTAAGCAGAAAAAGAAAGAGAAAAATACCCTAGCAAGCATTTTTGTGTTCTCGGTTTCTTCCTTGGCAAATGGTATCAAAATACTTGAGCTAAATACTATCCAAATGCTGGAGAATGAAGATTTTGCAAATGTCCTGTTTCTTAGAGTAGCTTAATTTTGATTTTTTGTTGTTTGGGATAGAACAGAAGGTAACCTCACTTTACATTTTAATAAAATATCTTTTTCATTCAAGTCCATATGACAAGGGCTCATCCAAATACTACTTCATGGTTAATACAAAAGGAGAAAAATATAAATAACCTCTCTTGAAAGAAGTCATCTGTATCCTCTGATCTTAGAAGTACTGTGCTTTAGAAAAGAAAGTAAAGAATCTAGCCTAGATTTTGACTGCAGAGCTTAAATCAAATTTTATATTTGATCTGTTCTAAATTGATAATCACAAAGATTGAAAAGTATACTCCTTTCAAAACCAAATTCAATAACAGAAGTGCTGTGGTCAGGTGCTCAGCTGTGTCTGACTCTTTGCGACCCCATGACTGTACCCTGCCCGGCTCCTCTGTCCATGGGATTCTCCAAAAAAGAATACTGGGATGGGTGCCAGTTCCTTCTCCTCTAGAGGATCTTCCTGACCCAGGGTTTGAACTTGCAGCTCTTGTGTCTCTTGCACTGGCAGGTGGATTCTTTTCTGCTGGTGCCACCTGGGAAGCCCTCAGTAACAAACGTGGAAATAAAACTAAATTTATCTTTGAATTAGCCATAATTAGATAGCACTCTAACTTTAACACACTCTTTGTAGGAAGTGGGCAAAAACAGATGCCATATTTCTGAAATTTACCACATTTCTGAAATTTATTTAGATTTAAATAAAGTTTAAATTAATTGTCTTTAGAGTTGAACATTCTAAATTATGAAAGTAAAAGCATCCATTGAACGATAGACAATACAGAAAGAAAGAAAAAGGTGTAGTCATGGATTTCATTAAGTGGTGATAAACAGACGTAACATTTTGGTACATAGAGTTCCCTTCCACTCCCACCCTGGGGAAATATGAGTCTATGCATCCATGTGTTTATAATTATTACTAACTTTAACAAAATTTATATGTCAGTAGCATCAAACTATGGATTTGGACACTGTTTTTCCCCCTAATAGTATTCTGGGAGCATATTACCATGTGATTATTTTTAATTGTCGCATAGCATTGCACTATGACATTCCATTTTGACTTCTCAGTTTTAGAGTTCTTCCTCAATTATTGTGAGCTGCTTAGAGAGTAAGAAATGATACTCCCTTAACATGCAAAACATTTGGAAACACGTATAGGAGATTGAAAGTTATAATATTTCTAACATAGCCATGCAGTACTAGCACTGGTGAAGCCGCTGCCCCAGTCAAAAAGGAAACTCTAAAGTGTCAAAGCCAGGTGTCAGGAATGGGAGGTCACAGATTATGAGTCCTACCTCAACCTCTGGCAAATTAGGAAGAATCAAAATGTGTACATTCCATTCAGACTACTGCCTTTCCTAAGAATGATGAATAAAGCAGGAGATGAATGAACAGTATTTGTTCCTTTTTTCATTATCCTTGGATAACTCAATCAACTGACTCTGAAATTACCATAACAAAAAGTATTATGGGGTAAAAAGACCCGTAAAGTGAATTGTATAAATAGGAGCTACAAGTAATTGTGTATTTCCTTTCTATTTAAAAATATTATTTTAGCTTCTGGTTTCTTTTTAAAATCTGAACAGTATAACTACCTTCTCACGCTTATTACCTTCCTGCTCAAATGTGATGACACTCATGATTTGGTAGTTCCTAATCAGAGCTTTAAACTTACTGTAAATATCCATAAACAATAGGCAGCATTGTTTAAATTTTAATGTTAGTTAACTGGCATTATATTCTAACCTGTTCATGGAGTTCTTGAGGCAAGAATACTGAAGTGGTTTGCCATTACCTTCTCCAGTGGATCATGTTTTGTCAGAACCATATTCTGTGGGATTATAGTGAATATTTTGTCAGAATTAAATTCTATAAAGCTCAATTTTTTGCATTTTCCCCTCTATTAAAAATAAGTGTAAAAATGTTTCAATAAATCTGCATATGTTTTTCAAGCATGTTTACAACAGCTTGTCTAAGGCACACACATAAAAGTTAAATTGCTCACGTATAGGCTATCACTATGTAGTGTTGATAGTAATTTGCATTCACAACAGCAACGTATGAGAATCAATTTCCCTATAGCCATAGGTTTGCTATACCCATACATAAGCGTCATATTTAGCAATTATTTTGCCCAATCAATACCTATTAAATAGTGTCTGATTTTTAAAACATCTTTTCTTGGTAGTTAGCACAACCATTTTATTATTCATTTTTTGTTTGTCCCAACCAACCTAGATAGCATATTGAAAAGCAGAGACATTACTTTGCCAACAAAGGTCCGTCTAGTCAAGGCTATGGTTTTTCCAGTGGTCATGTATGGATGTGAGAGTTGGACTGTGAAGAAAGCTGAGCACCGAAGAATTGATGCTTTTGGAACTGTGGTGTTGGAGAAGACTCTTGAGAGTCCCTTGGACAGCAAGGAGATCAAACTCCAGTACTTTGGCCACCTCATGCGAAGAGTTGACTCATTGGAAAAGACTCTGATGCTGAGAGGGATTGGGGGCAGGAGGAGAAGGGGACAACAGAGGATGAGATGGCTGGATGGCATCACTGACTCAATGGACGTGAGTCTGAGTGAACTCCGGGAGTTGGTGATGGACAGGGAGGCCTGGTATGCTGCGATTCATGGGGTGGCAAAGAGTTGGACACGACTGAGCAACTGAACTGAGCTGAACTGAAGCCTCTTTCCGTCACCTCCACTAGCTTTGTTCATAGTGATGCTTCCTAAGGCCCACTTGACTTCACATTCCAGGATGTCTGGCTCTAGGTGAGTAATCACACCCTTGTGATTATCTGGGTCTTGAAGATCTTTTTTATACAGTTCTTCTGTGTCTTCTTGCCACCTCTTCTTAATATCTTCTGCTTCTAATAGGTCCCTACCATTTGTCCTTATCGAGCCCATCTTTGCATGAACTGTTCCCTTGGTGTCTCTAATTTTCTTGAAGAGATCTCTAGTCTTTTCATTTTATTTTTTCCCTCTATTTCTTTGCACTAATCACTGAGGAAGGCTTTCTTATCTCTCCTTGCTCTTCTTTGGAACTCTGCATTCAAATGGGTATACCTTTCCTTTTCCCCTTTGCTTTTCGCTTCCCTTCATTTCACAGCTATTTGTAAGGCCTCTTCAGACAGCCATTTTGCTTTTTTGCACTTCTTTTCTTGGGGATGGTCTTGATTCCTGTCTCCTGTACAATGTCACACAGTGGAGTTATTTCTCCACTGATCTCCAATAGCATATTGGGCACCTATTGACCTGGGGAGTTCATCTTTCAGGGGATGAAGATAGGGGAGTTCTATCTTTTTTGCCTTTTCATACTGTTCATGGGGTTCTCAAGCCAAAAATACTGAATTGGTTTGCCATTCCCTCCATCCATAGTTCATCAGGCACTCTGTCTATCAGATCTAGTCCCTTAAATCTATTTCTCACTTCCACTGGATAGTCATAAGGGATTTGATTGAGGTCATACCTGAATGGTCTGGTGGTTTTCTCCACTTTCTTCAATTCCAGTCTGAATTTGGCAATAAGAAGTTCATGATCTGAGCCACAGTCAGCTCCCGGTCTTGTTTATGCTGACTGTATAGAGCTTCTCCATCTTTGGCTGCAAAAAATATAATCAATCTGATTTCGGTGTTCACCATCTGGTGATGTTCATGTGTAGAGTCTTCTCTTGTGTTGTTGGAAGAGGGTGTTTGTTATCACCAATGCGTTCTCTTGGCAGAACTCTATTAGTCTTTGCCCTGCTTCATTTGTACTCCAAGGCCAAATTTGCCTGTTACTCCAGGTGTTTCTTGACTTCCTACTTTTGCATTCCAGTCCCCTATAATGAAAATATATATCTTTTTTGGGTGTTAGTTCTAGAAGGTCTTGTAGGTTTTCATAGAACTGTGTAACTTCAGCTTCTTCAACATTACTGGTTGGGGCATAGTCTTGGATTACCATGATATTTAATGGTTTGCTTTGGAAATGAACAGAGATCGTTCTGTCGTTTTTGAGATTGCATCCAAGTACTGCATGTTGTTGACCATGATGGCTACTCCATTTCTTCTAAGGGATTCCTGCCCAGAGTGGTAGATATAATGGTCATCTGAGTTAAATTCACCCAGTCCAGTCCATCTTAGTTTGCTGATTCCTAGAATGTTGATGTTCACTCTTGTCATCTCCTGTTTGACCACTTCCAATATGCCTTGATTCGTGGACCTAACATTCCAGGTTCCTATGCAATATTGCTCTTGACAGCATCAAACCTTGCTTCTATCAACAGTCTCATCCACAACTGAGTGTTGTATTTGCTTTGGCTTCATCCCTTCATTCTTTCTGGAGTTATTTCTCCACTGATCTCCAATAGCATATTGGGCACCTACCGACCTGGGGAGTTCATCTTTCAGGGGATGAAGATAGGGGAGTCCTATCTTTTTTGCCTTTTCATACTGTTCATGGGGTTCTCAAAGCAAGAATACTGAAGTGGTTTGCCATTCCCTTCTCCAGTGGACCACATTCTGTCAGACCTCTCCACCATGACCCACCCATCTTGGGTGGCCCCACAGGGCATGGCTTAGTTTCATTGAGTTAGACAAGGCTGTGATTCGTGTGATCAGATTTGCCTGTTGTCCGTGATTGTGGTTTCAGTCTATCTGCCCTCTGATGCCCTCTCTCAGTGCCTACCATCTTACTTGTGTTTCTCTTACCTTGGACGTGGGGTATCTTTTCACGGCTACTCCAGCAAAGCACAGCTGTTGCTCCTTACCTCAGAGGTGGTTTTAGAAAAGGAAGAGGAAGCAGAGATCAAATTGCCTACATCCGCTGGATCATCAAAAAAGCAAGAGAGTTCCAGAAAAACATCTATTTCTGCTTTATTGACTATGCCAAAGCCTTTGACTGTGTGGATCACAATACACTGTGGAAAATTCTGAAAGAGATGGGCATACCAGACCACCTGACCTGCCTCTTGAGAAGCCTGTATGCAGGTCAGGAAGCAACAGTTAGAACTGGACATGGAACAACAGACTGGTTTCTAATTGGGAAAGGAGTATGTCAGGGCTATATACTGTCACTCTGCTTATTTAACTTCTATGCAGAGTACATCATGAGAAACGCTGGGCTGGATGAAGCACAAGCTGGAATCAAGACTGCTGGGAGAAATATCAATAACCTCAGATATGCAGATGATACCACCCTTATGGCAGAAAGTGAAGAAGAAGTAAAGAGCCTCTTGATGAAAGTGAAAGAAAGTGAAAGTAAAGTTGCTCAGTCATGTCTGACTCTGCAACCCCATGGACTATAACCTACGAGGCTTCTCCATCTATGGGATTCTCCTGGCAAGAATACTGGAATGGGTTACCATTTACTTCTTCAGGGGGTCTTCCCGACCCAAGGATCAAACCTGGGTCTCCCTCATTGGAGGCAGATGCTTTAACCTCTGAGCCACCAAAAGTTGGCTTAAAAGCTCAGCATTCAGAAAACTAAGATCATGGCATCTGGTCCCATCACTTCATGGCAAATAGATGGGGAAACAGTGGAAACAGTGGCTGACTTTAGTTTTCTGGGCTCCAAAATCACTGCATATGGTGATTGTAGCCATGAAATCAAAAGACATTTACTCCTTGGAAGGAAAGTTATGACCAACCTAGACAGCATGTTAAAAAGTAGAGACATTACTTTGTCAACAAAGGTCTGTCTAGTCAAGGCTATGGCTTTTCCAGTGGTCATGTATGGATGTGAGAGTTGGAATATAAAGAAAGCTGAGCGCTGAAGAATTGATGCTTTTGAACTGTGGTGTTGGAGAAGACTCTTGAGAGTCTCTTGGACTGCAAGGAGATCCAATAGTTCATCCTAAAGGAGATCAGTCCTGGGTGTTCATTGGAAGGACTGATGTTGAAGCTGTTTGTTTTTGTTTTTAGAGAATTTGTTAATCTAAAGACATTCTATGGTCATCACAGTGACATCACTTAGCACTTTTCTCTTGTGGTTAATAATCTATGTACTGTAATTCTTTCCAAATAGCTCTAGTTCTGGTAACACAAGACAATGGGTTAAAATCTGAGCCTTTCACCCTTGCATTGAATACAGTGTGCCGTTGTCAGTACTAAAATGCCACTTAATTTTATTCCTTTATTTATTCTTATACATATCCCTATTTTCAAAGCCCTTTTCACTTTTTGACAGGTAAAAATTAAACTGATAATCTTCCTAACTGATTCTTAGACCAAAAGGGAATATGAATGTAAGTTATATAATATATAAAAAGGTCAGTGGTAAGAATATTACATATCAACATTTATGAGAGATTTTCATGTGCTCAGAAGGAAATAAATGTCTCTATATGCTTCAAATACTAAAGAATAAAAAAGGAATTTTTTTAAATTTAAAATTCCACTGATTTAAAAAAAGAATATCTAAAATAAAGCACAGGTTGGCAAACTCTAGTCCATAGGTCACTTTTAGCCCACCACCTGTTTTGGTGAATAACATTTTATTGAAACATAGCTATGCTCTTTGACTTTTAAATTTTCAATGGCTGCTTTTGTGCTACAAGTGTAGTGTTGAGTCATTGTGACAGGGACTATTAGGCCTCAAAGTCATAGAGCCCTTTACTGTAACCTTAATCTAGGGCATATAAAGAAAAGGATTATGAAAAATAAAATTATAAACTGGTGATTTGAAAATTAATCTGAGATATGTCTGTTGTTTTAGCATGTTGTAACATGCATAGAAAACCATGTAATGTTATCCTATTTTGTTAGCATCATCTCATACTAAAACACTGGATGAAAAGCATAATGAAAAAAAATACAGATACATTTCTCATATGCAAGTGAAGTATTGGAAGTAAATATTATTAAATCTAATTCAGCAGTATGTTTAACTATTAATTACCTGCAACCAAGTGAAAATTTATGGCAGGGTGTATAAATTATTTACTATAAGTAAATATGCTAATATGCCTAATCACATCACATAGCCCAAAGCAGAGAAATCATACATTAATCTTAATAGATACAGAAAAACAGTTAGTCTCTTTTTATGATAGAAAAATATTAATCTAGAAATGTAAAATATATTCTCAGTGTGCCACAAACAGAATACATACTCTGATGTTTCTCACAGTTAAACGTCAGAGATAGTCTTTTAAAGTCATAAATGGTATAAGAATATCTTCTATTTTCATGAATATTTAAGGAAAAAAAATGAAAGTTCCAACTAGTGCATAAGACGTTAAAGATTTGAAAAGAGGAAAACATAAAATTATTATTTTCCGATTATAGTATTATATTTCCTGAAAACAAAGTCTGGAAATTAATAGATCTGATAGTTGACCTCATTTAAGCTTCTTCAGTTGGCAAAGGGATTCCAGTGAGTTTGACATATAACATTTATTTGTTATGTCTTTGCATTTTCCTTCCTCATTTTTTCTTTGTATTTCATACCTTGACAGTCACAGGAAACTCTAAATCAGTTATTTCATGGAACATCTGTTAATTTGGGGTGTTCCTGTTAGTTTCAAGTTAATGCATCATTGGCTGAAGTATTTCAGAAATAGTGTTGTGTTCTCATTATATGCCCATTCTATCAGATGCACATGTTTTTCCTTTGTTCTATTACTGGTAGTGTTTACCTTCAATACGTTGACTAAAATGCTACTGACCATTCTAAACTTACTATTTTTCCATTTTTGTAATAGGTATTATATCAGGAGGTAATTTGCAACTATAAGAGTATCCTAGTCCACATTATTTTATTCATCTGTTTATTTATATGGGCATGTATTCATGACTTTCTATTTTATTCAATGGTTATAATTTGTTTCTATATATATTTAATTGCTCAAATTGTCCAGGGTGGCCAAATACTGAAAATTATCATATGGCCAGGATCTGCACTGAATATATAAAGACATTTCCTATTCAACAATATCAAAATATACTGTTTCCTAGCTAAGTTTATATGTACAGCAATGTTATATGTAACCACAAAAAACGAAAGCAATCTCAGGGTACGACATTAGAGGAACTAACAGAGATTTATACATCATTAAATATAGTGGGCTGTTGGATAGCCCTAAAATCATTAATGTTATTATGTTATTCAGGTGCTATTCATTACATCAGAAAATGCTCTTTGCAATACTAATGGAAGCAAGGTAACTAGGTACCAAATTGTATATATTATAATCTCAAACACATTAACAAATAAAAGGAGCAGAAATTATATTAAAATATGTATAGTAGATCTTTTCAGTGATGGAGTTATGAGTGACTATTATTTTTTAAAATTTACAGATTTGCCACTGGGCATACTATGTTTTTATAATCGAACGGGAAAAAAAAAGCAAAACAATAAAAAGCATTGGATCAGCTTCCCACAAATATTGATTCAGTTATTGGGCTAAGGGAAGTTTTACTACCTGGGACACTTTCATTTTCCCACTGTGCATCACTCCACAGGAGAAAAAAACATGCCAGTCTTTTTGTTTATGGACACTGGGCAGGATAATGCACCATTAAATCTAAGTTGGGATAATGATCATTATCTGCTAGGAGACCTGGAGAGGGTGGGTGTCCAGTAACTCTGTCTATATTCTACCATGGAAGCATTAAAAGAAATCTGCCCTCATATCCTTAGTGGGAAACATGGCCCTGAAAAAGGGTTAAACAGAAAGAAAAAAGGGTTAAACAGAAGTACACAACATAAACCACAAAAAATATAAGACCTATATGTTAAGTTCATTACTCTAAAAAAGATAAAATGTAGGATGTTCCTCTCGTGTGTACTATCATATTTATGAGGTCATTAATGTTTGCCAAAAACAGTACATGCAAAACTGTCTTATTCTTTCTTCTCTGGCATTATCATAATATGATCCTATATGGAGCTTTTGGTAAAAATTGGTATAGTCATTCATTATGCATTTATCTTATTTTAATCCTCTTTGGACTTGATCAGGATGACAATCCTTAGTGCTTGAGAAGTCACCATGAAAAGTATGAAAGCTCAAGATATATCTGCTTATTCACAAGTAAATAAATCATTCTTTTTAATCCTTTAATCTACTCTAGAAATTGAATAATCGAGCTAGAACAGGGATTGTTTCATCGGATTCAAAACATTTGGAGGTCAGAGTCTCAGATTTTTCACATGTTTATTTGCTCTAATTTGCATAATTAGTTAAAATGAACGAATTTGAAAACAAGTAACCAGAGGGTGCTGGATTAGCAGGAGTCTTAAAAGCTTTGCAGCTTCTTCGTATAATTATTGAGGAGGCATGTTTAATTAATATAATACCCATTAGTAACAATTAAATATAGCCAAGGTCAAGAAATGAACCCTTTTACCATTTACAGTTGGCATTTTAATTTTATAGTACTCTCAGCCCAGCAGAAATGTTCATTTATTTCAATGTAATATTCTGTGATACTGTTGGAACATCAAAAATCTCTCTCTTTCATGTCACTATAATACAGTAATTTACGGGTAAGAAATCATTTTAGTTTCTAGAGATATCTATAGGAGAATCTCATAAATGTGAAAGTTCAGTACTCAAAGGAATGAAGATGCGCATACAATTTCAAGTGACTGTGCTTTGCGAACTGGACTCTTTCCGAGCTGAGTGAAAAATAGAATGAAGAGACTTAAATAGTTGCTCCGTTTCCTAATCCCACATCTTGTACCTCAATTGAAAGGGGTTAAGAGCCCATTTAATTCTCTTCTTGGTCCATAAGCTTCTTTTCAGTACCTTTCCCAGGTTGCAAAGAAAATTTCCTGAAGGTTAGCCATTAAAGATTACTATACTCCTGAAAATCCTTGACTTATGTCTTGAAACATGGGGTCATTTTAATTATCTATGGATGAAAGACTGGTTTGACTTCAACTCACTTTAGGTGTCTCTTATGATGTATAACATCTTAAGGTTCTGAAAAACTATCTCCCTCATTACAATCTAAGAAATATCATATTTACTCAGCTTTTTGTTTTTATTTCTGCTTTATGTAATTCATTACTACTATTTCATCAACTCTGATTTCTGTGAATGAGGGAAAAAAATCTACAAAAAAAAAAAAAGAAACAGAGAGTATGGAGTTATCTTTTTAGTTTCCATAATGAAGCTACCTTCTCTTTTGTTAAAGCTGTAAAAATTACCATCAATGAATATTATAAGAACCAGAGGATAAAGGAGGTGGGATATGAAAGATACTGACTGTTTATGTGAATGAAAATTTTCATGAATAATACCTGTTCTATGTTCTCAAATTAAAAAAAAATTACAGTATTAATTTTAAATTATTTTTATTGGAGTACAACTGCTTTACAATATTCTGTTATTTCTGTACAGCAAAAGTGAATCAGCCGTAGGTATACGTGGGAAAGATTGGGGGCAGAAGGGGACGACAGAGGATGAGATGGTTGGATAGCATCACTGACTCAGTGGGCATGGGTTTGGGTAGACTCCGGGAGTTGGTGATGGACAGGGAGGCCTGGCGTGCTGCGGTTCATGGGGTCACAAAGAGTCGGACACGACTGAGTGACTGAACTAAACTGAACTGATACATGTATCTCCTCTCTCTTGACCTTCCCTGCCAACCACCTGTCACTCTCAAAATTTTTCAAAAGATAGTTTTCAGATAGAAGAGAGATGTAGCTCTAATAGTTATACTTTTCTATGAATTATATGTGTAATATATTTAATATATATGAAATATATGTTTATTACAGAGTTGTCCTATATTAGTTGTGATGAATACTTGGTCTTTTGAAGTTCAAGATAAATCAAGCAAGATGAATTGGGTAGGAACATTTGGACAGAGTAAGGTTTTTTCACATCTGAAGCTGAAATCTTTCACCTGGATGAATTTGCCAAAGCCCAGAGGATTTCCCACAGTTCTAAGGTTTGGAAACATGAAATTTTTAGAATTCTAAATACAATTTCTTTTCCCACAGGAGGACTCACATTAAACCAGCAAACACAAATAGTGTGTAATAACAGAATGGCAAGTTGTGAATGTAATGATAAGCAAAAAAAAAAAAGAAATCACAGTACTCTCTATCTCTTTGAAGTGTACTCTGACTTGAGTTTGAGCGATCTGGATGTCAAAAGGAACCGGGATTCATGAACTTTTCTGTGTATATTTTACACCTCAATGAAATTTACAAAAACAAAGTGAAATCTCTGAAACCCAGGGTCTAAGACTTTCCAGAGTAAACAGTAAGGACAATTCTCCTGGAAGTTTGGGTGGTGGTTTCTAAGGGCAAAGGGTAATAGCCACTGCAGTTGTCAGTTATGATTTGAAACTTTAATTTCTGAATCACAGATGCATGTGTTTCAGAGGAACCTTGGAAATTTGGATGGATGGTTGCCCTAAGAAGACCTTTAGTTTCTGAGTAGTGAGGATGACTCTTTAATGATTGATGGTTTTTCTGTCAGTTGTCTGAGATAACTTTTCTTACTTAATTTGGCAAAACATTTGCTGGTCTTTCCTCTAAACCAGAGGTCAAGATGTAACTCCTACAAAACTTTCCAATTGTTTCCATTTATTCCAAAACTCCTTGACCCTATCAACCTCTCTTACAGGGAACATTTCAAAATAATTGTAATTTAAATTTGGAGTTACAGCTCTCTGAAAATGTGACTCATGTATTGTATTGGTGGACCTTCAGCTCTCAGAAACTCTGAAGTATTGAACAAGTGGACGCATTGTGTTTATGGGTAATTAGAGCTACTCTCTCATTTATCACTGGTAGCTCAGATGGTAAAGCGTTTGGGTGATCTTGAGCTAATTGTGAAACTTCTCTAAGCTTTAGCTTCCTTGTCAATAAAGTTAGCTCCAACATATGTAATATTTTGTACATAATAGTATACAATGTATAGGTGAGGTGTGTTGTGTGTGCAGTGACTATGATAAGCATTGAGTACTATAAACGACTTTATCTCCATCCTTTGCGGTTAGTCGCTCAGTCATGTCTCACTCTTTGTGACCCTATGGACTGTAACCCACCAGGCCTCTCTATCCATGGGGATTCTCCAGGCAAGAATACTGGAGTGGGTTATACCATGCTCTCCTCCAGGAGGTCTTCCCAACCCAGGTATTGGACCCAGGTCTCCTGCATTGCAGGTGGATTCTTTACCCTTGAGCTAATAGGGAAGCCCCTCCATCCTTTATTGTTTAGTAAATATATTCTTACAAGTGTATCAACAATTGAATAGACACCTCTATGAGATCGTGAGGTCTCAGATAACAAAGGATCGGTTCTCAGCTGGTCAAATCTTGGTGGTGTTGGGGAAGACTTGAGAGTCTCTTGGCTGCAAGGAGATCCAACCAGTCAATCCTAAAGCAATAGGATATTTATTTCTGAATATTCATTGGAAGGACTGATGCTGAAGCTGAAACTCCAAAACTTTGGCCACCTGATGCGAAGAACTGACTCACTGGAAAAGACCCTGATGCTGGGAAAGATTGAAGGCTGGAGAACAAGAGGACGACAGAGGATGAGATGGTTGGATGGCATCACCAGCTCGAAGGACATGAGTCTGAGCAAGCTCTGGGAGTTGGGATGGACAGGGAAGCCTGGCGTGCTGCAGTCTATGGGGTCACAAAGAGTCTGACATGACTGAGCGACTGAACTGAACCATAATTTTGCTTGGGGATAAGAGGAAGGAGATTCAGAATGAAGCAGGGATAAGTGCCAAGAAACTTTGTCCCTCAGAACCTTTCCACATTTGAGTTTGCCATGCGTAAGAGAGAATATGGATTAGGAGTCCTGCACTTCTGATTTAACTTCTTCCCAGCTAGCATGAATCAGAAGCCCAAATTTCAGTGTATCTCTCTGCTTTCCTTTATTTTTATTTTCCTTCTCTTTCTTCTTGCTTTTTAATGAATTATCAACCTCTTTTTTTGTTTGTTTTTATTTCTTCCTTTTGTTGTTCTTATTGTCTAGTCGCTCAGTTTGTGTCTGACTCTTTGTGACCCCATGGGCTGCAGCATGCCAGGCTTCTCTGACCTTCACTGTCTCCTGGAGTTTGCTTAAAGTCATGTCCATTGAGTTGATGATGCCATCCAACCATCTCATCCTCTGTCACTCCCTTCTCCTCCTACCCTCAATTGTTTCCAGCATCAGGGTCTTTTCTAATAAGTTGCTTCTTTGCATCAGGTGGCCACAGTATTG
This sequence comes from Capricornis sumatraensis, assembly GCF_032405125.1. Classification (NCBI taxonomy): domain Eukaryota; kingdom Metazoa; phylum Chordata; class Mammalia; order Artiodactyla; family Bovidae; genus Capricornis; species Capricornis sumatraensis. Next base: position 1,472,930 of record NC_091091.1, on the reverse strand, counting down.
TAGCTAGGCATCAGTCCTTCCAATGAATAATCAGGACTGATTTTTTTTTGGATTGATTGGTTTGATCTCCTTGCTGTCCAAAGGACTATCAAGAGTCTTCTCCAGCACCACAATTCAGAAGAATCAATTTTTCAGTGCTTAGCTTTCTTTATGTTCCAACTCTCACATCCATACATGACTACTGAGAAAACTATAGCTTTGACTAGATGGACCTACATTTTCAGGAGCTTTTCACAGTCTTCCATCTGTCTTTCCCTCTATTTCTCTTCAATCCACTTCATTTAACTAACCTCACCCAGCCTTTCCCTCAGGTCCCCCAACATGTGGTACTCATATGTTCAGCCAGGTTTTTTCCCTATTCCATAAGCCCTCTGTGCTCACTCCTCATGTTGCACATTGTCCCTTTCTTGAAGGCTCTTTGCTGTCCTTCTTCTATAATTATTCAAAACTCAATTGTACCTCATCTAAGAGGCCCTCACAGAAAAGGGCAGTGCTTTTTGAAACCCTTCTTTAAATGAAATCCCATAGCAAGTCTAATTTGTCCTCCCTGACCTGGTAATTAATTATCCATTGACCCCATCATATAGGGTATGTTGTTTTTCTTATGTGTTATTCTTCTTGACATAAAAAAGATTTGAATGATTTGAACTAGGAGCTATGGCATTTTCTTTTTCATTTTCGTACAAGGCTCTGTGATATGAAGTTAACATCCTTTCTCTCCACTTCCCATTCACCCTCAGCACTTGTTAAACATAAAGGATACGTGGAACTTGCTGGTTTACAGGTTTTTTGTAGTCCTTGGTTCTGGTCCTTGGGTCTAAGCTGCAGTAGTATAATGCTAATTTGATTGATTTTTTATTGTCACATGATTCAGGAATTAACTAAATCATTACAAATTTAGAAACATATAAGATATTATAAGAGAGCCAATGGATAGCACAACCTTAGGCCCAGGGGAGAGTGCTGTGCAAGTCATAGGTTGGTGGGGTTCGTATTTAATGATTTAGCCTTCTAATATTCCTTTGTAATTAAGAGATATGCAAATATATAGTTAATATTTAACAGTATTGGTTAAAAGAAGAGAAAAGAGAGAAAGGGAGGGAAGAGAGAGATCTTGAAGACTCTTCGAAATTCATGAACAAATATGATTGGATGGGCAAAGAAAAAAACCAAAGGCTGACCTCCTACAAATAAGCTCAGGAAAGAGAGAAGGGCTCCTCTGATATGCAAGTAGAAAGATTAGACCTCCCTTAGGAAATCTGAATAGTCTGAGCAATGTTGGCAGAAGCCACACTAAAGAACTTGCACAGTTCTGCAAATGTCTCACCCAAAGAAATCTGGCATGGTGTTCATCATCTAGCTAATCCTAACATGCAGACATTTCTGAGAGTGAAATTAGATCTTTCTTTGCCAGAGTGTGTTCCTTATTTGGGCAACTGGGTCAAATCAAGAAAGGCCAGTATAGGCTGCCAGAGTAGACAAGGAGAGGAGAAATAAAAGAACAAGACATATAATTCATCAGTGATTTCCTCCCAACATTCTTAGCCTCCACCTTGCCTCCATCTTACTGGTAATACAGGAACAAGGTCAAGGATCCGGTAAAAGGTATCTATAGAAAGGGAGTAAATATAGAAAATAAAGTAACTTAAAACATAAAATTTTCTTTCTAGGGATAATTGTGATGATAGTTCAGTAATAAAATAAGATCAGATGAAGTCTGAAGAAATGTTAGAAAACCTGGATAAAGTGGAAAAACATCTGTTTGAAGGCATCAGAATGTTAGAGACACAAAGACGTGTGGGCCAAGTTCTAGAGAGAAGGGAAACAGAGACAGGATTGACATTTGGCCCAGCTTTTCTCCTTGGGACATTTGCTGATTCAAATCTTACAGCCTAGGGGCTGAGAAGCCAAGGAGTTCAAAAGACTACAAGCAGAGAAGCCAAGTGGCAAAAGCTCAAGCAAAAAGCAACAACTTTTTGACAAGCTAAGTCTCAACAGGGCTGATGGAACCATTGCATATAAAGCCTGAGCAGTACAAGTACTTGGGAATGTTCACATGGTAATTTCAAAGGGCAGCACCCATGGAGGAAGGACAAGCCAGAAACAGACCAACATTCACAAAGACTGAGAACCCCTTTGAATGAGCTCAAACTGAGAATGGACTCAGGTTACCAGTCCCCATCGTAACTGTCTGCTATGAGCAAAAAGAGATCTTTTCAAAAGAAAGATAACGACATCCAGAGTAGAGGTATCTTTACAGTTTCCTAAAGTGAAAGTGAAGTTGCTCAGTTGTGTCCGACTCTTAGCGACCCCATGGATTGCAGCCTGCCAGGCTCCTCTGTCCATGGGAGTTTCCAGGCAAGAGTACTGGAGTGGGTTGCCATTAAAATCAGCCCAGTTTCAATATAAAACATAATTTGACATACCAGGAAAAAGACTAAATGGTCAAGAGCCCCAAAAGGAAAAGACAATATAAGTCAGCACAGCAGGACAAGATATTGGAGTTTTCAGTCATTAGTTAAAACAACTATGATTTAACAAAGAAAATACACACATGGCAAATAAGTTTATGAAAAGGTGCTACATGTTATATAACGTTAGGGAATTTTAAACTAAAATGATGAGCTACCAATACATACCTATTCAAATGGCTGAAATCCAAAACAATTGAAATACCAAAGCTGGTGAGGATATAGAACAATAGGAATTCTCATTTGTTGCTAGTGAGATTTGACAGCTTCTTATAAAAGTAAACATACTTTTATCATACAGTAATCTTGTCATCATGCTCCTTGGTATCTGCCCATAGCAACTGAAAAGTTATATCTATATTAAAAACCTGAATGTGGGTGTTTATAACAGTTTCTTTCTTAATTGCCAAAACTTGGAATCAACCAAGATGTTTTCCAATAGATGAACCAGTTGGCTTCTCTGCTTATAGTCTTTTGAACTCCTCGGCTACATACAAAGGAGTAGCATTCAGCAATAAGGAAAGTCTATGAACCCATGAACAGACATGGAAGCATCTTAAATGCATATAGCTAAGTGAAAAAGAGCCAGTCTGCAAAGGCTATGTACATACTGCATGATTCCAACAGTATGAAATTTAGAAAAAGGCAAAACTGTGGCCACAATGAAAAGATCTGTGGTCACTGGAAGTTGTGAGAGGGAGAAAAGGATAGGTGAACCATGGAAATTTAAAGGCAGTGAAACTTCCATGTGTGGTTCTGTGATGATGGATACACTATTGTCAAAAATCACATAATGTACCAAACAAAGAGTGAAGTCCAAAGTAAACCATGGGCTTTAGTTAGTAACAATGTGTCAATATTAGTTTGGTAACTATATCAAATATGTTACACTACCATAAGATGTTAATAATAAGGGAAAGTGGGTAAAGAGGGCAGGAGGTGTGAGAACTCTCTATGTGTTGTTCAGTCGCTAAGTCATGTCCAATTCTTTGCGACCCCATGGCCTTCTGCTTGAATTTATGTCTAGTGAGTCAGTGATGCTGTCCAACCATCTCATCCTCTCAGGGTCTTTTCCCATGAGTTGGCTCTTCGCATCAGGTGGGCACATGTTGGAGCTTCAGCTTCAGCAACAGTCCTTCCAATGAATATTCAGGTTGATTTACTTTAAAATCGACTGGTTTGATCTCACTGCTGTCCAAGGGACTCTCAAGAGCCTTCTCTAGTACCACAATCAAAACACAGTAATTCTTTGGTGCTCAGCCTTCTTTATGGGCCAATTCTCACATCCATACATGACTACTGGAACTCTATACTTTCTGCTTCATTGTAATATAAATTAGAAATTGCTCAAAAATAATCTATTAATTTAAAAACAAATCTAGACCTGCATACAAAACTTGCAGATGAATCCAGCCACAGCAGCATTATTTAAGTAATCCCAAAGTGGAAATAACCCAAATGTCCACTAACTGATGAATGAATAAATAAGTTACAATAATAACCATACCATGAAATGTGGTTCAGCCATATAGAGAAATCATGTAGTGATACATGATTTCTTGAATGGACCTACAACATAGATGGACCTTCAAACCATGCTAAGTAATTGTATAATTCAATTTGCATGAAATGTCCAGAAGAGGCAAATCTATAGCAGCAGCAGCAGCAGCAGCAGCATAAAGACAAAGTATATTAGTGGCTGCCTAGGGTTTGGAAAAATGGGGAGTAAGTGACTTATAATAGATTCTTTTTCTTTTTTGGAGAGAGGTGGACAAAAAATTTAAAATTGTGGTGGTAAATGCACAGCACATCAAATTGTACATTTGAAATTATATGGAAAGTGAATTATATCTCAATTAAAGTATTATTTAAAATTATGATTAGTTATTAAAAATAAATGGCAACATACACAATTTAAGCAAACATGGTGAAATGCAATCAAAAGAAAGTCTAGAATTTAAAAAGCAGTAGCTGAAATTAAGCACTCAGAAGAATGGTTTGACGGTGTCATAGTCAAACAAAATAAAGGATTACTAATGTCAATTAAAAAATAACTAGACTAAAATTTGGAGGGAAAATGATGGAAAACAGAGAATCTATCCCAAAACCCTGGGGGCAGGAAAGACCATGGCATGAAAGTAAAAATGCCACCAGGCTCTCTTGGCACAAAGAGGGAACAGGCTGGCCTGCCTTCAGGTCATTGCTCTGCTGGGAGAGGGGCCTTTTACCCACCATGCAAAATGTTAGAGACCCTGCCCTCCAAGATGCCTTAAATAGCAGAAGCCAGGGCTACCACCCCAGCTCTCAGGGTAAGAGACAGCCTGGTTGTATCTGTCTCTTTCTCTCTCTCTCTCTCTTTTTTTTTTTTTTTCATAATGGCAGAAATATGACCTAAGGGTCCTATCCTGTCCTATATATTTGAGGTGTTTCACTAGTAGTTGAGGCTGATTGGACAGGTTTGAGTCAAATTTACTTTGTTCCATTGTTAATTGAGAAACTATTTCAATAAAATTTTCTTAAGAAAAAAGGAAAAATGAGTACAAAAGACATATGGAGTACATATATAAACTACTGTGTCTAGCCAGGCCCAGGTCACACAACCTAGAGAGAAGACGCAATCTACCTGAATCACTAGGACTTCTCTGAAGGGAAAAAATGAGATTCTGATGCCAGAAGTGGAAGGAATGATTTAAAAAAAAAAAAAAGGTAAAATATAATCTAGATACATCAGTAGATACGTATTTCCCTGTGGTTTGAATCTGGTACAGGCAGTAAGAAAGGATGCAGCTCATAGTAGGGGCTGCTAGATTCTGCTGAGGAAAATGTGCTGTGGCAGTAGAGATTTTTAAGTTACATTTTAGAGTCCATATGTAAGTGACATCATGCATTATTTGTCTTTGTGTTATTTCACTTGGCATAGTGTCTTCCAATTTTATCCATGTTGTCTTAAACAGTTGGATTTTCTTCTTTTTTAAGATTGAGTAATGTTCCATTTTATGTATGCATCATATTTTCTTTATTCATTAGTGTACTGATGGACACCTAGGCTGTTTCCATATCTTGACTCTTGTGAATAATGCTGCAATGAATATGGGAGTGTAGACATCTCTTCAAATAATGATGGTGTTTCCTTTGGAAGTGGTAGTGAGGAAGAGCTTATGACAAATCGACCATGTGTTAAAGATGTTGGAGGAAAGGTCATTTCAAGGTCATACATAGTTTAAAATCATGACATTCCAGTGAGCCTGTGTGCATGAAGACTTGCTTTTTTTTTTCTGAATTTGAATACACTGCAAAGAAGTGTTGCAAAATGTTTGATCAATATCAAATAAATAAATAAAAAGGATGGAAATACTTTGTCTTTTACTATGAAACTGGAGGAAAGGCAGGCCTTATAAGCAGCATGGGGATGAGGCCCACTAGAATTTTCTCTGATTATGGGGCTAATTTAGGAGAAGAAGGAGCAAGGCCAAGGAACAATTCTGAAAGCAAAATAAGGCTGCTGAGTCTGCACCCAGTGTATGAGATTAAGTTTTAATGGCGTGTGATGAAGTGGCCGTGACACAGCTGGCAGAGCTGGTTGAGTTGCTGAAAATGGCTCTTGAAGCTACAGGAGTTGGACAGTAGACACAGAAAAAGAATAAGGTGAATCCAAAAGAGTGGAAGGACAAAATTAATAAAGAGCAAAGACAAAATAGAGAAGAAAACTGGTAAACTTGACAATACTGAAAGCGTGTTCTTTAGAAAGACTAGTAAAACAAGCAATATTTTGTAAATGCGATAGGGATGGGACTAGCTGTACAGCAGTATTTTTTTAATTACAAAAGAATACTATGCTAACTTTATACCAATACACTTGAAAAGCTGGACAAACTAGATGATAATGAATAAGTTATAGGCATCCAATATTGACTCATATTTTGAGTAGAAAATATAAGTAGCTTTATGAGGTTAAAAAATATAATCAACGATGTACACTTAAGAAAGATATCAGTTGTTTTCCACTTTATTAAACAAAGCTAAGAGTCTCAAGACAAAAATCAGATTTAGAAATTTCCCCTAAAATTAACCAGAAGCACATTTCTTTTACGATATCAGGTCGTAATGAATATTAGCAGATAGATTCCACCACCACATTTTTTTAAAAAGTTATAATGATCAAGAGGCATTTATCACCGTAAAGCAGATCTTTTTTAAGGGAAGATAAAGTTGGAATGAGGAGAGAAATGTGCATATCCAATATCAAAGCACACTTCAAAGTTTCAGTGGTTTAAAAAAAATCTACTAAACTATAATAGTACATCAATATATTGTTAAACTTGTATAGGAACCCATGTATATATAAGAAATACAGTACAAGGTAAATAAAGTACAGACTGTCCTTATTGTAGAACTACAAAAATGGTCATACAAATTACACTGTGCAAAGTTGATCTTAATGACCAATGCGGAAAATATTATTGTTCCTTGATCTTAAAATCTTGCTGAGAAAACACTAGAAACTTGTTGGTTGTAGATATATATATAGACTTTAAAAGAGTGACTTTACTGTACACATGAAACTACCACAATGTTGTTAATCAATTGTACTCCAATATAAAATAACAAGTTAAAAAATGTTTTTAATCCTAAATGTAGAGCTTGATTTATATAATTGTTTTAGATGACAATTGCAAGTCATTATATAAAAATGCTAACATATTTAGATATTACAATGTTTATTTTACTTAAAGATACATTCTTTTAAGCTTTCAAAATATAGTAAACCTTATTCTTAGTTAAGAGACTGCAACCTAAAACATTAGAAATACTGAGAATTAGCATGTTTTATTCTATTGTCAAAAAAACTTACACGACTTCTAGTTTTGAGCCCAACATGAAAGGAGCTTGGAAGTTGCCACTCTGTACTAACAAGTAAATATCTGAACAAACTGAAAAATCAACAATTCTTAGATACATTAGAGAAGTAAGGTCACAGGAAAAATCACCATGCCCAAAACTGGAGAGGCAGACACAGAATATAATAGCTTACTGGAAGAGAAATGCAAGAGCAGAAATCACTGTGGAAACCAATACTGAGGTAGGAAAAACTGAACTGTATTTGATGTATTTGCCAAAGGCTCAGTGTGCAAATGTCTATATGATAAAAATTCCAGGGAGGCCTCTATTCTTTGGTGAATTTTGTCTCTTGAGCTCTGCCAGGCGTCACTACTGGGTGAAGAAGGTCAGAGTAAATTCCTCTTCTGGCTGAGGAGGGAAACAGAAACAATTTTGAAATACACCAGAAAATTCTCCTATTCATAATAAGGCCTGCCCTCAGTCAATTCAGTTCACTCACTCAGTCGTGTCCGACTCTTTGTGACCCCATGGACTGTAGCATGCCAGGCCTCCCTGTCCATCACCAACTCCTGGAGTTTACTCAAACTCATGTCCATTGAGTCACTGAAGCTCTCCAACCATCTCATCCTCTGCTGTCCCCTTCTCCTCCCACCTTCAATCATTCCCAGCATCAGGATCTTTTCCAATGAGTCAGTTCTTCCTATCAGATGGCCAAAGTAGTACAGTTTCAGCTTCAGCGTCAGTCCTTCCAGTGAATATTCAGGACTAATTTTCTTTAGAATGGACTGGTTGGATCTCCCTGCAGTTCAAGCGACCCTCAAGAATCTTCTCCAACGCCACAGTTTAAAAGCATCAATTCTTCAGTGCTCAGCTTTCTTTATAATCCAACTCTCACATCCATACGTGACTACTGGAATAACCATAGCTTGGACGAGATGAACCTTTGTTGGCAAAATAGTGTCTCTGCTTTTTAATAAGCTGCCTAGGTTGGTCATAACTTTTATTCCAAGGAATAAGCGTCTTTTAATTTCATGGCTGCAGTCACCATCTGCAGTGATTTTGGAGCCCCCCAAAATAAAGTCTGTCACTGTTTCCACTGTTTCCCCATCTATTTGCCATGATCTTAGATTTATGAATGTTGAACTTTAAGCCAACTCTTTCACGCTGCTCTTTCACTTTCATCAAGAGACTCTTTAGTTCTTCTTCACTTTCTGGCATACGGGTGCTATCATCTGCATATCTGAGGTTATTGGTATTTCTTCCAGCAATCTTGATTCCAGCTTGTGATGCATCCAGTCCAGTGTTTCTCATGTTGTACTCTGCATATAAGTTAAATTAACAGGGTGACAATATACAGCCTTGACGTACTCCTTTCCCAATTTGGAACCAGTCTGTTGTTCCATGTCCAGTTCTAACTGTTGCTTCCTGACCTGCATACAGATGTCATAGGAAGCAGGTCAGAAGTTCTGGTATTCCCATCTCTTGAGGAATTTTCCAGTTTGTTGTGATCTACAAAGTCAAAGGCTTTGGCATAGTCAACAAAACAGAAATAGACATTTTTCTGGAACTCTCTTGCTTTTTTGATGATCCAAAGGATATTGGCAATTTGATCTCTGGTTCCTCTGCCTTTTCCATATCCAGCTTGAACCTCTGGAAGTTCACAGTTCATGTACTGTTGAAGCCTGGCTTGAAGAATTTTGAATATTACTTGGCTGGCATGTGAGATGAGTGCAATTGTGCTTTAGTTTGAGCATTCTTTGGCAATGCCTTTCTTAGGGACTGGAATGAAAACTGACCTTTTCCTGTCCTGTGGCTACTGCTGAGTATTCCAGATTTGCTGGCATATTGAATGCAGCACTTTCACAACATCATCTCTTAGGATTCAAAATAGCTCAACTGGAATTCCATCACTTCCACTAACTTTGTTGGGGTCATGCTTCTTAAGGCCCACTTGACTTCACATTCAAGATGTCTGGCTCTAGGTGAATGACCACATCATCTTGATTATCTGGGTCATGAAGATCTTTTTTGTATAGTTCTGTGTATTCTTGCCACCTCTTAATATCTTCTGCTTCTGTTAATATCTTCTATTTCTGTCATTTATTGTGCCCATCTTGGCATGAAATGTGTTCCCTTGTCATCTCTAATTTTCTTGAAGAGATCTCTAGTCTTTCCCATTCTCTTGTTTTCCTCTATTTCTTTGCACTGATTGCTGAGGAAGGCTTTCTTATCTCTCCTTGCTATTCTTTGGAAGCCTGCATTCAGATGGGTGTATCTTTCCTTGTCTCCTTTTCCTTTTACTTCTTTTCATAGCTGTCTGTGAGGCCTTCATAGACAACCATTTTGCCTTTTGCATTTCTTTTCGTGTTGATGGTCTTGATCACTGCCTTTTGTACAATGTCACAGACCTCCATCCATAGTTCTTCAGGGACTGTCTATCAGGTCTAATCCCTTGAATCTGTCTGTCACTTCTACTGTATAATTGTAAGGAATTTTATTCAGGTCACATCTGAATGGTCTAGCGGTTTTTCCGTTCAGTTCAGTTCAGTCACCCAGTCGTGTCCGACTCTTTGCGACCCCATGAATCACAGCACGCCAGGCCTCCCTGTCCATCACCAACTCCCAGAGTTCACTCAGACTCACGTCCATCGAGTCCGTGATGCCATCCAGCCATCTCATCCTCGGTTGTCCCCTTCTCCTCCTGCCCCCAATCCCTCCCAGCATCAGAGTCTTTTCCGGTGAGTCAACTCTTCGCATGAGGTAGCCAAAGTACTGGAGTTTCAGCTTTAGCATCATTCTTTCTAAGGAAATCCCAAGGTTGATCTCCTTTAGAATGGACTGGTTGGATCTCCTTGCAGTCCAAGGGACTCTCAAGAGTCTTCTCCAACACCACAGTTCAAAAGCATCAATTCTTCGGCACTCAGCCTTCTTCACAGTTCAATTCTTACATCCATACATGACCACAGGAAAAACCATAGCCTTGACTAGACGGGCCTTAGTCGGCAAAGTAATGTCTCTGCTTTTGAATATACTATCTAGGTTGGTCATAACTTTTCTTCCAAGGAGTCAGCATCTTTTAATTTCATGGCTGCAGTCACCATCTGCAGTGATTTTGGAGCCCCCAAAAATAAAGTCTGACACTTTCCACTGTTTCCCCATCTATTTCCCATGAAGTAATGGGACCAGATGCCATGATCTCTGTACTTTATCAATTTCAGTCTGTATTTGGCAATAAGGAGTTCATGATCTGTGCCAGAGTCAGCTCCTGGTCTTGTTTATGCTGGCTATATAGAGTTTCTCCATCTTTGGCTGCAAAGAATATAATCAGTCTGATTTCGGTATCAACCATCTGGTGAAGTCCATGGGTAGAGTCTTCTCTTGTGTTGTTGGAAGACGGTGTTTGCTCTGACCAGTGCATTCTCTTGGCAAAACTCTGTAGCCTTTGGCCTGCTTCATTCTGTACTCCAAGGCCAAATTAGCCTGTTACTCCAGGTATTTCTTGACTTCCTACTTTTGCATCCCAGTCCCCGATAATGAAGAGGACATCTCTTTTGGTTGTTCTAGAAGGTCTTGTAGGTCTTCATAGAACCATTCAACCTCAGCTTCTTCAGCATTATTGGTCAGGGCATAGACTTGGATTACTTTTATATTGAATAGTTTGCCTTGGAAACAACAGAGATCACTCTTTCATTTTTGAGATTGCATCTAAATACTGCATTTCAGACTTTTTTGATGACTATGATGACTCCTCCATTTCTTCTAAGGGATTTTTGACCACAGCAGTAGATATAATGGTCATCTGAGTTAAATTCACCCATTCCAGTCCATTTTAGTTTGCTGATTCCTAGAATGTCGATGTTCCCTCTTGCCATCACCTGTTTGATCACTTCCAGTTTGCCTTGATTTGTGGACCTAACATTCCAGGTTCCTATGCAGTACTGCTCTTCACAGCATCAGACTTTACTTCCATCACTTAGTAAGTCCTGCCCTCAGGAGGGACTGCCGGGGTCCAGCCCCGGTGGATCCAGGGAATTCGAAGGGTGGACGGCGTTGGCGTGGAAAAACTCGTTTATTTATTAATATAAGATTAGATTAAGAAACTATAGTGTAGTAGGAAGATTAAGTGGAGGAAGAAGGCTGAATAGCTTGGTTTACGCGGAAGACCAATAAAATTCCAGACAAGGAATTTGCACCATCTACGTTGGGCCACCGGTGCCCGCTTGAATATCTAAGGATGCCTCGCCTTAAGCTCCCTTTCGCGCGGATCTTAATAACCAGGGCAAATAAGTAGACCTGGAGAGCCTCCGCGCCCCAGATGGAAATTCAGCCTGAAATTAAAGAGCAAAGGGAAGAAAAGGGAGAGAAAAAGAGAGAGACACGGGGGGAGCCAGATTCCCCAGAAACCAGGCCGAGAGACTAGTTCAAGAAACTGGTCCGAGAAGCTGGTCTGAGAAGCTGGTCCGAGAAACTGGTCCGAGAAACTGGTTCCATCCTTTATTGTTCAGAAGGCCTTTTATACTTTTGATAAAACATGGAGATCAATGGGTAACACAAAATTACGTAGCGTTCGCAGCCCAGACTCTTTCTATACATCATTTTGTATACAAAAGGTCTCAGGTGATTTACATTATCTTCTGGCCAAGAGGCTTGTTAACACTTTTTGGCTCTCTTCTTTAATGAATGTTAATTTTGTTTCTCCTGAAGTGTTTTTCTTTAATCTGCATCTCCTTAAAGCATTAAAGTTGCATCTCTATAGAACAAAGGCGCAGTGGGTTATAACAAAGAAGGTACTTAACTCAAAGGTCTAATGTTGCTAATACAAGGTCTACTACTTGTTTTTCTATATACCAACTATATCTAAAAATAAAGGATATGAAAATTTGGCAGCAAGCATTGACTCAACAAATGAAACTTTTAATCAGTCCTATTCTAAAGATTTTGACTCTTCGGAAGCCCCTACATTCCTAGGATGTTTTAAGCTTCCTGTGCCTCCTGCGGTCAGGAGGCCTCAAACAATCACATGCGCAGCTGTACGAGTCCTGCAGGCAGGCTAGAAAGCCATCAGAGGGGTATTTGGATTGAAACACTCTTTCAAATGTAGAAGACTAAAGCCCTGAATTGACTTTTTCCAGAAAATGTCAGAAGAGTGGAAAAGCAGAGCACAAAAGCCGGCAGATTTTTGTTGGGGTACATGCTTAGGAATTTCCAGAGGGGTCCCCTGAAGTCTGAGCATGCCTTGCGTATGTCAGCTTCCTTCCTCATGACCTTGTCACGGGCGGGATTCCTCACACTGGCTCCCGGCAAGGGACTGTTTTATCAGAGGTCCAATCTATTGGGTTTTGTTGGGTTTTGAGACTGACTGACCTGAAGGAAGGGAAATACCCTACCCTACCCACTTAAAGTGAGAGAAAATGTTGAGTGGCACTTCCCAAATTCAGTGCTGAGGAACACATGCTCATTATAAGACTGAGACCTAATCATAAGACTATAGATGCTTCTGCAGCCCCACATCACTGAAGATCTGTTTGCTGCAGTTAATTCCACCAGTATACTGTGTCTGGCGTTTCAAGGAGAAAACTGAATCATATGAAATGCTTGGTTAAAACCACAAGTGGCAGAAAAAGAGTGGAATATAAAAATAGGAACAAAGAACAATGGCAATAAATGTGAAACAGGATCAGAAATGATAGATATTAATCCAATGATATCAATAATCATTTTAAATACCAATGATTATACCAATTAAAAGATTGTCACAGAGCATCTAAAAACAAGATCCATTTATAAGAAATCTACTTTAAATCTTCATATAAAGACACACATAACTTAGAAGCAAAGGGTTGTGGAAAGGGATATCATACTAATTCAAAGAAGTTTGAGAAGCCGTATGAGTTTCAGTCAAAGCAGATTTGAGGGCACGGAAAATTACCAGGCACGAAGAAGGCTTTCCATAATGATAAAGGGGTCAGTTCTCCAAGAAGCCATAACAATTCTTGATGTGTATGTGCCTGACAAGAAAGCATCAAATTAGTGAGACAAAAACAGAACTGCAAGGAGAAAGAAAGATGCCCAGTATCATAGTTGGATATTTATACACCCCTCTATCCTAAATGGAGAGATCCAGCAGGCAGAAAATCAGCACAGACATAACTGAACTCAACAACACCATTGACAAAATGGATGTAATAAATGTCTATAGACTGCTTCATCCAACAACAGCAGAATGCACATTGTCTCAAGCTCACATGGCATATACACCAAGAGGGACCACATTCTGGGACATAAAGCATGCTCTAACAAATTAAAATAGCAGAAATCATATGAAGTCTATTCTATTCTCAGACCATGATAGAAGTAACTTGAAATCAATAGTAAAAAGAGAGGTGGAAAATTCCCAAATACCTAGAAATGAAGCTGTTCAGGTATCAACATTCCATGGGTCTTGCCCTCTGTATGTGAACATGCACAATGACCCAGCACCCAGACTTTGAAAGATGGGGCCTGATTGTTCTCTAATTGTGATATACATCTATCATTACTGTGGTGGTTTGTGAACTTGATAACAGCTGTGAAGTTTGGCACTTCCTCACTGTTAATACATGCTGGTATCTGAAATTTGTTCTGTTGGGGGGACAGGCATTATTTAATTAAATAATGGTAACTGAAATTCATGCACGAGCAAACTGTTCAGAGTGAGGACTGCCTGTATAGCATACATTGAGTAATGTTCCATGGTAAGAAATAAATACCTAGAGGCCTATAGGATGAGAATTCATATCTTGTTATGTGGAAGTCTTTCTCTAAGCGGAATGTGAAACTGAGATATAAAGGAAAAGAGAGTTGCTTTGACTTCATAAAAATGAAAGAATTCTGCATAGCAAAAGGCAACCCAAATAGAGTTGAAGATAACTGGCCAACTTGGACACATAAACATGTGACAATGTCTTTGGCCAACAATTCCTTTTCTTCACAATAGAATGAGGGAGGAAATCTCAGTGAGCCAAACCTCATGAATCGATAGATGAGAGGTTAGACTAAATTTCTCATATGGTGTGGATTTAATTTTATGGAATGCAAAGTATCTTCCAGTAGGAAATATGGAGTATTACCAGTTCAGTTCAGTCGCTCAGTTGTGTCCCCTCTTTGCGACCCCATGAATCACAGCACTCCAGGAGTATTACCAGTCTTATCCAAATCCTTAGCAATACACAGGTAAACCTTGAATAACTGTGATGGCTGAGTTTCTTTTCTGTTCTACAAGAGACAGAGAACAATTAGCAGAATGTGTGTTTCTCCAGGGCAGAATTCTAGTATTGTCTCTGGACCACTGAGCTTTGCAAAAAATCGAAACGCACAGTCTCTGGCAAATCACTCTTAAACAATCCAAAGGGAGAGAAACGGAAAGGCTGATGAACTTGCTAGTCACCGTTGTGGTCCTGAGTCCTGAAAACAGTGATGATGGGGAGTATGTGATGTCACCCGTGTGAAACTTACAGGGCATGGAGATTCAGATGTACAGGGTGTAGATTCCAGTGAAGTTGAGTAGGGAAGAATGCCTCTCAGAACCCACCTCAGCTGAATTACTTATGGTCTCAACTGGGAAATGTTGATTAAGAAATGAGAGGATACAGGCAGGAGCAACTCCTGAAATAGTGCCTAAATAACTCAAATATTCCTAAGGAATCCTGCGGACAACTGTGTCAGAGAGGAGCTGACAAATGGAATATAATAAGCACAGAGATCATGCCCTTGTCAGCTAGTGTACGGAGAGCATTACTGATCCTCAGCAAATCATTACTGATCCTCAGAAAAATGTACTGTGACTGGGTCTAAAACCTGACTGGAATTTTCCATAGATGTGTGATATTGGAGATGCGTTTGCAGCTGCACTTGCCAAATCACCTTTTCAAAGCACAGTAGGTCATGGCTAAAGGAGCAAGGGCTGCTCTGCGTGCTCTCAGGCAGAAAAGGATTTTAGAAATGCCAAGTTCTCTTCCACAAAGGAAGGGGTTAGCAGATTATGAATTAGTGATTAGTACAAGTGTCTGTGATCCCTCAACTAATTTCCATCTTGAAGCTGGGATATAAAGACCCAGGTGCTGGGTGGTGAGCCACAATCTCTCGGAATAGGTGCTTAATCAAGACTAGATGGGCTGAATTTGGGTCTCGGCATCTGGTACCAGCTCTTTTTCCAGCAGGATGCCTTTAGACATGTCCCTGACACCTTTGCATCTATAGCTTTTTGTTGTTGTTTGGTTGTTTAAATATGTAAACTGGTGATAACACTACTTGGTGGCATATTCTATTTAAAAAAAAAAAAAAGCAACCTTTCATTACTCAATGCAAATCAAACAGTAAATGCGTTTTCTTAGTAAACCTGCTTAACAATTTTCTGGACTCTTCTGGTCTGGGCCAGATTCAGAAATACACAAGTGAAAGAGGAGACAGTACATCATGTTTTATTCAATTGGGTCTTGATACCTATGTGTGACTCTTAACCAAGGAGTATGCAGTAGCTAAGGACACAGATTGAAATTGTTTAGAGTGTGTCCTAAACTCTGACTGCCAGGATTTAAATCTTAACTCTGGAAATTGTAAAACCTGGGAAAAATTGCTTCCCTAAACTTCATTTCCTGCATCTGAGAAAAATCACAGTATCTACCTTGCTGTAGACTGAATAATACCCTTGTCCCTGAATGTCCACATTCTAATGCCCAGAACCTGTGAATGTCACATTAAATGACAGAAGGGATTTTGCTAATGGAATTAAATGAAGGTTATTGACGGGAAGATTATCCTGGGCTACCTGGATGGGCCCGAAGTCATCACTGGTGTTCTCATGAGAGAGAGGCAGAGGGAGATTTGACTCCAAAGAGAAAGTGATGATGAAGCTGGGTTTGGATTGATGCAGCCCGAAACCAAGGAATGCTGACAAGGAAACAGATTCTATCTTAGAGCCTCTGGAGGGGACATGAATGATCCTACCAACTCCTGATTTCAGTTCAGTGAAACTGGTTTTGGACTGCTGTCTTCCAGAACCATGAGAAACTGTGTTTTGTTTTAAGCCACCAAGTTTGTAGTAATATTACGGCAGCCATAGCAAACAAATGTGTACCTCTTAAGAACTATTACCCCAGTTAAAATGTGTGACTGGAGGCACACTTAGTGGCATATGTGCGTGCAGCAGGTATGCCATCATAAGCCATTCTTAACAACCTGAATCCTTGGATTTGCAGGATCATCAAATCCAGTAGTGTGGTTGCCATTTATCTCCTTGTTCATCCTGGTAACATGTCTAGACAGCTAGTAGAGAGAGCTGGGTCCTTCTCCACAGGTCCTCTCACCTCTATTAATTAGAAAGAAAGTCAGAGTTGCTCGGCCATGTCCAACTCTTTGTGATCCCATGGACTGTACCCCCCGAGGCACCTCTGTCCATGGGGATCCTCCAGGCAAGAATACTGAAGTGGGTTGCCATGCCTTGCTCCAGAGGCATCTTCCCAACCAAGGGATCGAACCCAGGTATCCTACATTGCAGATGGATTATTTACCAACTAAGCCACCAGGGAAGCCCATGAGTACTGGGGTGGGTAGTCTGGCTCCTTTCTTCAGGGGATCTTTCTAACCCAGGAATCGAACTGGGGTCTCCTGCATTGCAGTCAGTTTGTTTACCAACTGAGCTACCCAGGAAGCCCTAATTAGAGGGAAGAGGTCACTTAAGATGTTACTTAAGTCACCTTATTCTTTTCCTTTCCTTCATGACTCTTCATCCAACTGGTCTTTATAAATTTTAAAGAAAACAAAGTCATTTCTCAATGGATTCAGATACTACCCCAAATTAATATTCCCAGTAAGTTCTTGTTTTTAGTTCCAGAACCTCATCACCAGAAATTCCTGAGCCTAAATCCCCCCTAGCTTCTGGGATCACTCATTTTTCTCATTTCTACCTTTTCCTTTTAGTTGAGCCTTGTCATTTTAGTCCCTTCTTTAAACACAACTCATAATCAGGTGACATGGCCAAGTGATGAATGTATAGATGGTTTGGTTTTAATCCTGGGTTTTTTGCCATCTACTTACTATATGACATTGGACAGGCTCTTTAACCTCTCTGAGCCTCAGTTTCAAAACAATACATAATATTATAATAATACTAAAGATAGTAAAATAATAAAATAGTATAATAATACTAAAATACAAAAAAAAAAGTATTATAAATAATACGTACCCAAGATTGCAATTGTGAGGATTAAATTAGTTTAATATTTGCTAAGCACTTAAAATAGTACTTGTTACAGTGTAAGCAATGTAATTGTGCTTGGTAATAATAATAAATGCAATTCCAAGCACATAACTTACTCAACTTTCTGTCATAACTTTGAGGTATGTATTTGATGAAATCAATAAAATCATTCTGTTTCAAGGGGAACAGAAAAATATTTTTGAACAATTGTCCATGTGGCTATTTCACCACGTTTAGTGTTTCCAAATTTCTGTACAACAGCCTGGGCTAGTCCAGTAGCAAATTAGAAACAGAGCTTATGTTCTGCACCTTTTACCTCACTGTCCCCCACCCCCCCCACACACACACAAATCCCCATCTCTTTGGACATAAACTTCCATTTGTCCTCCATCTCCTGTACACCTACTTCTAAGAAAGTGTCTGGGTCCATCCATGTCATTAGAAAGTAGCACTGACATATAAACACTATCATGTGTAAAATAGCAAGCTAGTGGGAAGCTGCTGTATAACACGGAGAGCCCAACCTGGTGCTGTCCGATGACCTAGAGGGGTGTGACGGGAGGGCCGAGGTAGGCTCAATTTTATATATATATATATATATATATATATATAATTATGACTGATTTGCTTTGTTGTATGGCATAAACCAACACAACATTGTAAAACAATTATCTGCCAATTTGAAAAACAAAGGTGTATGATCTCCAGCTTAGTGTGAATTTAAGACAAAGGTACCATTTACATCAGAGAGACAGCTTTTCAAGACTGGCTTTGTTTTTCAAGTTTGTTTTGTTTTCCTGTCTCTCCCAGCCTTCCAACCATGGACAAATACAGGAGATCCATTATGGCTCAACACTTAGCACCTGTGCCATTCTCTGAGCCTGAAACGGGCATCTGGGCAACACTCCTGTCCTGGGACTGCTGAGAGGACCACGCTTAGCTCTGTCTCAGGCAAAGGATGAACTGCTGCTCAGGCAGCCCATTGCATCCCATCACCCTGGGTACACGGCAGTGACTGGTTCAGGGAGGGCCTGGGTGGGCTCCTCACAGTCAAGGGCTGTTTCTGGATCTCTAAGAAGAAAGTATTTAGCGCAAGGAAGACATGCATCCTTGAGTCTGAAATTCTCAAATCTTCCACAAGCCACCTTCTAATTCTTAAGAGATATATGCAGGGGAAATGCCCTGCTTAGTAATAACTAGAGTTTTAGCCTGAAGTCCCACACAAAATGTCTAATCTTAAGAAACAGAAGAGGCCCTAGGTGAGATCTCACTTGTGGCCTAGACCAGTATTGGGCACGATATAGAATAAGGACTACCTGGCTCATAATTACCTGAAGTACTGTTGAAATCCAGACTGTTAACTCTTCCACAAAGCAAGGAAATTAAGAGTGGTGGGGCCAGAATTATGCAGTTTTCATGATTAGTAACTAGTCATTATTTCCAGTCTAACCTGAAAGCAATTTGGTCTCTTTTCTTTCAGGATCTTATCCTTACTTTGGTCTTACAGCTTCCAAACTGAGGAGGAGGAGGGACAAGTGTTCTGAAAAAGGAGGGGATCCAGGCAAGGAAACAGTGTTCAGTTTGAACATTTAAAAAATAGTTTATTCTGGGAAAATGGTGCAAGGAGAACAAAAGAAGGTGGGTCAAATTTTAGGAAAAGTAATGAAATTTAGTGAGCAAATAGCAGTTGAAGGGAAAAGCAAACTGAAATACAGCATCAGTTTAAACAGTTGATGTTAGAGACAGAAGTAGGAGCATCATGCCTACGGAGAGGAAAATACAGTTCTCCCATACTGTTGTCCCCAGGACTGAGCAGAACTTGGTTCATTTAACTTACTGGTTTTCAACCCATAGCATCCACCTGTAAATAAAACACAGGACACTGTGTTGTGATTGCATAACAAATTGTAAATATTAATCATCACAGGTCCAAAAAGCAAACATGCTATTGACAAAAGGTGAGTTGTACAAGGGGAAAGACAGAACTGGGGGCACAAGCAGTCACAGGCATAAAGAAAAGGACGGGATTAGAGTGAAAGGGAATCCTGTAGCTATGTACTATAGCTAATATTTCCTGAGAGCTTCCGTGTATTGGACATTGAAGGCTGCAAATGTGTTATTATTTGCATCCTCACGGGCAACTCCATGCAGTGGTGGTGATCATCCATTTCCTCATTGTACAGGTGAGGAAACAGAGGCCCAGGAAGGTTGAGTAAATTGCTCAGGATTGCAGAGCTAACAACCTGAAGAACAAAGCTTCCAAGCCAAGTGGTCCATCTCCAGAACCAAGGCTTTTAGCCACTGTGCTACCACTTCTCCCTTCGGTAAAAGCCAGCAAAAATGGCATGGCATTACGGAAGAGAAGCGGCGTAAATAATGAAATGAATACGATGTATTGAAAGGAAGAGGGATGAGAAGTAGTGAGGGTAGGGGTTTATCTTCCTGCCTCATGTTAGGGTGCTAAAATCGATCTACAATGGATACAGCAGATGAACACAACGTTTAGAATTATGGGGGTAACATTCATGTGGCCAAAAACTGTCTCTGGAGAGGGGAACTGGGGTTAGAAAAGTTGAATTTCTGTATTTGAAATGCTATCATGTCCACATATTATTTTCATAAAAATATTTCTATTTGTTTAGAAATAGCTTCAACGGTGTAAATGCATTAAAACGTGAAATTCAAAGTCATCTTTACATCTCATACATTTGTTAAGTGCTTGGCTTATTAGAATTGTTCTTTTCAGCTTTGAAGGTTTTTTTTTTTTTTTAATGAAAAGCAGTATAAATTTTAAAATTTAAAAATTGTTCCTGGTAATATTGCCAGCAAGGCCGAGAGAAGGTGTGGAACTATTACCAGCAACCTGGATTTCAGCCCTGCTTCTGGGAGGCCGTCCTGACAACAAAGGGAAGGAGAGTCTCTAAAGTCAGGGAGCAGAAGCTTTGATCCTCTGGAGTTGTCACAAACAACTTAGAGTAAATGAACCAGGCGGCAGGGTGCCGGGAGGAGGCTGTCGGGCTCTCTGTGATGGTGTTCTTTGTTTTTGTGGGACTAATCTCAGAAATATTGCATTAGGCTCAGTGCTGTGCATTTTTAGGCTGGAGTTACCATATTTTTCCATCTGTATACTTCATGAACGCAAGCACTTTTTTGCTTCCTTTAAAATGGGAATCTCCTATTTGAATTGCCTGGTGAAGACCTTTGAAGTGATTCATTAAGTATACATATGCGTGCTCTATCTCCATCTATGTATCTGTCAATCATCCTTTCCCTACTCACCTACCTGTATTAGTCTGCTCAGGCTGCTATAACAATATAGCATAGACTAGGGGGCTTAAACAACAGACGTTTCACTCTCCTGGGAAGTCTACGATCAAGGCAGATCTGCTTCCAGGTGAGTCCTTCATTTTTGGCTTGTAGATGGCCATCTTCTGCTGTGTCCTCCTCACATGGTGGAGAGAGAAAGCTCTAGTGTTTTTTTCTGTTTCTTATAAGAGCTAATCCCAGCTCTACCTTCATGGCCTCTGCTAAACCTAGTTACCTCCTAAAAACTCCGTTTCCTAATTGCATCACACATAAGGGGATAGAGCTTCAGTATATGAATCTGTGGAGGGGGACAAAAGAATTCAGTCTTAACTCTCTATATCTGTTTCTATCTGTCTTTCTGTGTAGAATAATAATAGTGGCTTATAATTCATTTCCCTGTGTTATTGTATCCTTCTCAAACTCGTGTGAGGTAAATTGGCCATAGGAAAATCACTGATTTCACTGAAACACTTGAAGGTTGAATTAACTTTGGGGTCACACAATCAATAAATGATGACGCCACAGTTCAGTCCACTTCTTCTCCATCCTCCTTTCCTTCTCCCTTCACTTTCTGACTCTATTCCAGCCACATTATTTACTAGCTTTTCCCTGAGGACACTGGTATCCTTCTGGGCCTTGGAGAGGTTATTCCCATTATCTGGAAGTCTTCTTCCTCGTATATCTGATTCAGGTGCCTCCCTCTACACTGTTCACATTGAGCCTTCCCAGTAAGACTTCTCCTGTCTACTGTTTAACTTGAAAACCTTGTTTCTCTGCCCACAAGGTCAATTTCCCATATACTGCTTAATCTCTATTGCGTTTGTTACTAGGCTTCCCTGGTGAGTCAGTCAGTAAAGAATCCACCTGTAATGCAGGAGACCTAGTCCGATATCTGGGTCAGGAAGAGCCCCTGGAGAAGGAAATGGCAACCCATTCCAGTATTCTTGCCTGGGAAATCCTGTGGACAGAGGAGCCTACAGGTGGGCTACAGTCCCTGGGGTTGCAAAGAATCTGACAAAACTTAGTGCCTAAACCACAACAACAACTTGTCAGATAATTTACATTGATTTCTGTTCTCCCCTCTGACTAAAAGATAGGCTACACAGAGTCAGGAATTTTGCTTTCATTGAACCTAATAGAGGCCCAGCAGAACTCTAGGGTCTGCAAGAACTGGACACAGTTGTAACTCTTCTGTTTGGTATTTTAGCAGCCTATCTCAGAGCCAAGCCAGTTATTGAAGAGAATCTTTTCTGATACTTTAAGCAGTATGATAAACTTGAAATAAACTTAAACTTTCCACAATTACAGAGCAGGCATGGATTCTTCCTTTGTTTCGCCAGACACATGAACCTGGATCCAAAATCCATCCTCTCCGGGTGAAGTGGGAATGCACAAAGATGACTGGCCTAAGTCTCAGCTGGATAAAAAAGATGCACAAAAGAGACATTTAAACATTTTCAAAAACTAAAACCATAAAGTGTGTTTCCTCTTCACACATCAGGGATTATCTAGCCTTTAGTGTGGTTCGAGTAGTGTGGGGTGGTAGGGGTTGGGGAGAGAGAGATGTATAGAGAAGTAAGGATGAGTTGCCCTGTCTCTGCCTCCTCTGGACCTTAGTTCTTCCTGGACTGTCACTCCTTACACTCAAAGCAGATTTCAGGAGTCAGCACACATGGTCATGATGTGTGCCTCACTCCACAACCCAGTCACTGGGACCCAGAAAATTTTGCAACCTCAAGTCTCCCTCAACACATCATGACTCATATATATCAATGAGTAAAGACACATAAACTGTAGTAGATTAATAAGAATAAGTTTATTTATATATATAAATTACATATATACATATTTGTACATGAATCTGGGAAAGATGAGAGCCCATTGAGGCAAATGGCTAGGGGGAGAGGAAGCAGCTAAAGATAGCAGTGGGCACTCTGCCAGTTCCAAGTGTAGGGAAAATAGCCAGAAGTTTGGGTTGGCCAAGTTTACAGTCAAACCAGGGATGTCACAGTGGATGATACATGCAGGTTATATTCCATCCTCCAAATGGAACTTCTCAAGTCTGGTATGTAGTTTTTCACTGGGCTCATGTGTTTCTCACCTTGCAGCACACTTACACCGACGTTCCTCACCCATGCACATACACCACACACGTACTCCTGCACACCGCTGAGAGTGTGGTCCTTTGGCTCGTGGTAGGAAGGAAACAGGTTAACAGTTTCACTTAAGTGGGTAGAGTCGTTTTCCAGCAAAGCCCGTTCATCATTGCACAGGATCTGCAGAGCAAGATATGCTCTTTATTTGTTGAGTTACTTCAGAGAAGAAAGAAGTTCGCTAATGCTCCAGTGAAATCCCAGGCAGGTGATGAAAGTACCAGACCCAGAGCACAGACGCAGCTTCCCTGACCAGGAGCCACTAAACACAACACTGTGCTCCTCCAAAGTCAGAGGGGTGCCCTGAGTTGGGGTCCCAGGTGTTCTGAGCATAGAAGTTCCTCTCTAAATATATATGGTGCTATCCCCCATCGTGCTGTGTGGGTTTGGGCTGGGGAGGCCTGGGTGCTTTGTGTGAGTGGAACACCAGAAGTGTACCCAGTCATAGCAGGTGTGGTGCTGTCCCCCAACACCCCCTCTGTGCTTTGCATATATGAGTTCCAAGTCCAATGGCAGGTGTTGACACTGGGGCCTCCCATCCTAGATGAAATGTTGCGCCTCCCATGTATTCCACCCATGGTGTATTGGCCAGGTGGGCCCCAGTTGTACTGATGGGAAGTGTGGATACCAGGTCCTCCAGTCCTGGGAATGATGTTGTTCCCTCCTATACCACCACCACTTGCATCTTGGACAGGTGGGTTCCAAGCCAGGGGTGGGTCTCACACTTGCAAATCCAATGGATGCATTGTTGCTCTGGTGGAAAGTGGAAATTGACTTGTCCCTTAACACAAATTTCTTCTCCATGGTGATGGGATTTGTAACTGTAGATTTTCTACACTCATGTGGGTCCTGGGTGCAGTGATGGGAAGTGGTCACACCCCGACCTCTAACCCTAAGGATGGTGGTGTCCCCTGCCATCACTCTACCACCTGGATTCAGCTCAGGTAGAACCCAGGCATTTGGCTTCAAGTTGAAAGCAGATATGTGCCCGGATGCTGGGATGGTGGCCTGCCCTTCCTACTGCAGCAGCCGTGCTGCAGTGAGATGACTCCCAGGTGGCCTGGCCCACAGTAGGAACACACGTGGTGCTGGGTGCCCCACACAGTTCTGTCCAAAAGTTAGGTGGGCCAGATGCTTCTGAATAATTGAGGCCTAGGGCATTCACACCAGCCTCAAAACTCCCACAAGCCTCCCATAGAGGCTGCAGGTCCCATCAACAGTGGGCCTGATACGGTACTACCAGACAGCAAGCTACTGTCTCCAGTACTGGGCACCAGGACCAGGCACTGTGGTATCCGCTCCAAAACCAGCAGTAGCAGATACATCCCTGGGGAAATACCTGAGTTGTAGACAAAGGCCGGCTGCATGTTGATGGTGCTGGTGGCAGACAGGGGATCTGGCAAGCCTGAATCCATTATGCTTCCTCTGGGTGTCTGGACTGCTGAAGAAGTTAGCTTTCTATCTTGTTCTAGGGCTAATGGGTTTCCCAGTGGAATAGACTTGGTAGGCTTCTTCCTACTGTTGGCCCCAGATGTGGGCTGAATGGTGAGTTCTGGGTCCAAGCTTCTGGGTTTCAGGCTTCACTTGAAACATGGGTGCCTCTGTTGACCAGATTCACAGGTAAATAAGTTGAGGCTTGGGTCCAGGCATTGCCACCACTGGGTGCTGTGTTCTCAGAACCAAGAACAGCCATGTGATATGGGTAATGGTTCTTCTTGGAGTCAGAGGTAGACTGAACAATAACAGTCTGAGGAGGAGGTGTTGTGTGCATAGCATCAGTGTCAAAGACTGGTTTGACATCTGTAGAGATGCTATCTGCTGGAGCATAGATAACTGCTGAAGCCATAGGTGGGGGGCTGGGAAAACCAGGAACTGAAGTCATAGGTGGGGGGCTGGGGGAAACAGGAGCTGAAGCCATAGATGAGAGGTTGGGGGAAACAGGAGCTGAAGCCATAGTTGGGGGGCTGGTTGAGGCAGGATTTGGGGATTGAGGGAAACAGCCAAAGCCCTGGGCGGGGGGGTGGCGGGTGGGAAGACAGGGCCCAAAGCCGTAGATGGGGGCCCAGGGGAGAAGCAGCCAGAACCCTAGATGGAGGGATGGGGAAGACACCGGCAGGAGTCCTTGATAGTGGGGCTGGGGAAGGGGGAGTAGTGTCTGTGTCAGTGATGCCCGAATCTGAAGGAGGGCACACTTGCAGATGGCATGACTGGGGTGGCAAGAGAGGCTGCAGCAGAAGTGAGGGGCTGCTCAGTTAGAATGGGGAGTGGTGGGAGGGGGAGAATCTACACACATGGGTGTTGGGGATCAATTTTGGTTGGAGGGTGGCTGGGAGGAGAGGGTTAGGGCGCTCAGAGGTATGGAGAGGTCAGAAATAGAAGGTGGTGTTGCTTCGAGTGAACACTGAATGCCTTTATCCTCCGTACGGGTAATTCCCACAGTGAGATTGGAAACTGGAGGAAGAAGAGAACCTGCAGCGACAGAATGAGAGGTCACGGGGGCTGTGTTTCTTGCCTCCTGACCCATATAAGGTGTCGGGCAAGGTGGAAGGCCAGCCGGATTGGGGAATCTGGAGGACAGGTCGGCCAAGTGGGTGGTGGTAGGAGGGACCTGCAAAATGTGACTGACCGGGGAGCCTGTGGTCCCTGGGGCAGGCGGAGGGGCACTGCGGCGTCGCATGGCCTTCCTTGCGTCCTTCAGGATTTTGTTCCGCTGACGCTGCATGTTTTGTTTCAGGGTGCCCGAGGCTTTGGCGAGAGTCATGCCTGGAAGCTTCCGAGGCGGAGGAAGGTCACTGCGACCCCACGGCAGAGGCAGCGGTGGTGGCAGTGGCGGCAGCAGTGGCGGCAGGGGCAGAAACTGCGGCATGGGTGTCTTCCGCTTGAGGGGGTGCCTACTGCGGGCAGATCCCAGGGGAGAAGAGCTGCTCCGTGGGGTGTCTGAAGGTTGTTCACGCCGCAGCGCCTTCCCAGCCATCAGCGACTCTGGGGAGCTGGGGGTGAGGTCTTCACCCCGCACTTCTATTGGCCTGTCGGGCAGCAGGTTGCAGCATGGACTTGGGGCAGAGAGCACCGTGGCCAGGGGGCCAGGCTGCGAGGGAGGCTGGCGGTCTCCAGCAGTGCCGTCTAAGCAGATGGCGGGGCTTTCGGAGGAAGAGTTCATCCGAGGCACCTGGGCTTCCTCATTGAAGTTGCTTTCTGGGTGCACCGGAAGGCAGTTTGCAGGCTCAGGACTGCACTGGAGGGACGTGAGGACCCCGCTGGTCTCCTGGGGCCTGGGCGTCATTGTCATATCCCTGTTGCAGTACGGACTTATCTTCCCATTGTCCTCTCCTTCAGCCTCTGTGTGACCTTCCTCCTCTGTCATGCCTTCCCTGGGCTCTTCTTGGACCATCGCCTCACTCTCCTTTGCGCAAGGAAGCGGGAGGTGACTGGTTGGTACCGGCTTCCCAACCTCAACTACCTGGGCAGGTAGCTCAGGTAGTGAACGCAGGAGAGTCATTTTGCGCCCAGGTGGAGGAATTCTGATGGTTCTCGAAGGTCCGAACATCATGGAATTACGAGTGGACAAGACGGGCTTCTTCTTCCGTGAGTTCCTCAAGTTCACCAGGGGTACGATGCCCACAGGGGAGTACCCAGCCTGCTGGATGGGGTACCGCCTTCTTGGCGCGATGTCAAAGCTGGATGATAAAGGCAGTTGATGCTGGTGCAGCCTGTGAACAGGGTGGAAAGCAGAAGCTGGAGCAGCGGGGTGGCCCCGGCCGGATGTGATGGCATCCCGAGAGGGCAAAACCAGCGAGCGACGGCCCGGCGGGTGCCGGCGGCAGAGCCTGGAAACAAATTTACACAGGAAATTGCCCATATAGGACAGATTGTGCGCCAAACGCCCTGAGAATAGAGTGTGAAACTGGGAGAGCGTCTCCCTAGCTTCTGACTCCTCTCGTGGTCAAACACGCACTGGAGGGAGGACTCCTCAGCCGGGCGCTTGTGACACGTCCATGGTATAGGCATCACAGAGAAACTGTGCTGCGCGCCTGCAGGTGGCAAAGGGTGGGGCACAGGGCGGGGCACAGGGCGGGGCACAGGCCGGGGCCCCAGCTCATGACCTCTCCTGAGCTCTCTAGCAGCCTAGACTTCCCACTGGGGGTGGCAGGTGTTTGGCACCAGATGGGCCACCATTCAGAGACTGCTCAGGACTGTGGCGGCCTTCTCCTCCAGAGGTCATCCTGTCTAGCACCTCATCGTGCAGCCACCTCGGTGCCTGCATTTGTGTCGGCCAGCCCTTCCCTGCCTGGGTCTCAGAGGCCTGTGCAAAGCTGAGTGCAGGAGCTGCCAACGCCGTCGGAGGGCGTTCTGGCACCTATGGGGACCTTCCCAGCTTCACTGTGAAGCCTGGAGCCAGGAGCACCTTCTCCACTGCTGCTGCTCTGCCACCATCTCCAGCCGGCAGGGAACCCTTCCTGGCAGGTAAGGCTCTTTTCACTTCTTTTAGAAATTTGGTACAGCAGTTAAACTTTCGACTGTTCTTCAGGGTGTGCAGATGGTAATGGCTTAGCCAGGATTTGAACCAAGCCTGCTCTGGGCTGTGGTGCCTCCTTGTCATACATGCTTCATGTGTTGTTGTTCTTTTTTTGTACTCCTTGTGGCACTTAGCCCTAAGTGTCATACCTATAATGAGCCTATATCCTACCCTGTAGAAGGTTTTCTTTTGCTCAGTTCGTGAACTGATTGCCTACTGCACTGGGTTCTGATCTCAGAAGATGCAGGTTAGGGACCACCAGTTGTCAGCATAGCACCAGCGGAAGTGTTCCCTTTAGTCTAGTTTGAAGGATCCAGATATGCAAAGATCATAGTCTAGATAAATCGTGGGCTTTCCTGAAAGAAATTTACCAGTGAATTATTCTGTATGGATTAGGAGCCAGTTTCTATGGATGGCCTTCCTGGAGTATGTTCAGTAAGGCAACTCATTCATGTCTAGAAAGCAAATACATCATTTATTGCAGCTTCATAGTGGAGCCCTGTGTCAGTTTAAAATAGTCAGCACAATTTGGTCACTGTGAGCATGTCAGCTTGGGCCAATCTTTACTACTGTGTATAATTCTAGAGATTCTTATGCCCAGGAGAGAAGACACACTCTTGGGTGTCTAGGACAAGGGAAAGATGTTATTATTCACAAGGTAGAAGCTTCAAAATAATAGGAAAGAACTTCAAAACCCTAGTCTAACATGGCTTGATTGAGTTTGAATCTTGTTTCTTTGGCTTACTTCATTGGAGTGTTTTCTTTCTCCTTGGCTGACATTGTGTGTTACATATCAGGCATGTGACATGTAGAGGTTTCAGAACCCAGAATTGTATTGATCAGTGAAACTTTATTTATATATTTTAGTTTAAAATCTATTTAAAATAACACTGGACATAATTCATATATTATACATTAGTTTTGCCCTCTGCTCTTCAGATTCTTTTTATAGTATGTCAGAGCAAATTTGGACTTCCATCCCCAATAAGATTTGAGATTGGAGGACACAAAAGCTTTTTCTCAGACCTAAATTATGTCTGAAAAAAGCGAGAAATATCATAAGCTCTACCTGACCTCTCTAGGAGCAGAAATGATTTACAGCCGTGGCATTTAACCATAATTCCTTGATCTCGTTTGAGAAGTTCAGTAAGGAACAATCTCTTGATTTTTGTTTCTTCCTTGCTTTCTTGTCTTGCTTACCAACAATCCATTGTAATCCATGAATTAATATGGCATCAGGCTGAATGTTCTCTGGAGCTCATTCAAGTAACTTTTTTCCCTAAAATAACTCTAATTTCCTTGTTTTTCAGCTCCTCGTCTTTCCTTGCCCTTTACTAAAACCAGAACTCACCAAAAGCTGACTGGCTTTGTGCAGACCCTTCTTAGGACACTCTTTCCTTAATTATTTTATTCATCACTCTGTTTCATTTTTTGCCTTCTAGAAATATGTTGAAATCTTTCTGTAGTTGATGACTTCCACAACATCTTGGCTTTTATTGGCTTATTAACTTGGATATTTCTACACTTTTATTTAAAAATGGTTTGAGAAGGAATAGAAAGTAAATATGTTTCCTAGTCTGCCATCGTGAGCTGAAAATCCTGGTCAGTTTTAGCATCCAACCTTCCCATAGGAAAAAAAAAAACAAAACAAAACCAAAAAAGCCCTTGACATTAATAGGTGTAACAACTCAAGATTTCAGCTTTTCTGGGGTAATCACTAAGGACTTAGTATGTGGTAATTTCTAATGCTGCTGGTGCTGCTGAGTTGCGTCAGTTGTGTACCAACTCTGTGCAACCCCATAGCCGGCAGCCCACCAGGTTCCTCCGTCCCTGGGATTCTCCAGGCAAGAATACTGGAGTGGGTTGCCATTTCCTTCTTCAGTGCACGAAAGT
The DNA here is from genome assembly GCF_032405125.1 of Capricornis sumatraensis. Lineage (NCBI taxonomy): Eukaryota > Metazoa > Chordata > Mammalia > Artiodactyla > Bovidae > Capricornis > Capricornis sumatraensis. Next base: position 1,443,515 of record NC_091091.1, on the reverse strand, counting down.
GAAAAGTGAAAGTGAAGTCGCTCAGTCATGTCTGACTCCTTGCGACCCCATGGACTGTAGCCCACCAAACTTCTCTGTCCATGGGATTTCCCAGACAAGAGTACAGGAGCAGGTTGCCATTGCCTTCTTCTAATTTCTAATGGGAAAATAATAACTATTTCATGGAATTTATTTGAGGATTACATTAGATAATGAACACACAAATGCTCTCTAAAGTTTAAAAGTCCATAAAAATGATTTTGCAATTGATTTGTTGCTACTTCAGTTTTCCTTGGCAGTGATTTATGACCTTGCTTGTGTGAGACGATGCTTTCTGATTTGTTGTTTTGAAAGTTAGATTATATTTTTCAACAGCTCAATGAAAATAACATCATTTCTGAAGGTTAAGGGTGAAGCCGTAAAGGTTTCTTGATACCTGTCACTTTACGATATTTTCAGCAGCTCATTCACTCATGTACTTCTCCTCCCTATTTTGTTGTGGACCTACTACCAGCCAGATACCTTACATCAGGTGTTGGAAAACATTTTCCGGATTTTTAAATATATATCTTAGACTTGTTGGGCCGTATACCGTTTCTGTAGCTTCTTCTCCTCCTCTTTCTTCAGCAGGCTTTCAAAATGTAAGGCTCAGTATTAGCTCACCCGTCATCAAAAGACGGGCTGAGCTCACAATGATTTGTGAGCAATTATCTGCCAGTCCCTGCTCTCCATTGTCACTGAGTAAGAGGTGCATTTTTTAGTAAATCATGTCTTTGAGTCAACTCTTAGTCTTCCGGAGCTTGTCCTTACTCTCTTGCTGCTTCTAATCAACAGGGCATTCAGAGAGATCCTGTTAAAACATAAATCAGATTGTATTGCTCAGATCTCTTCAGTGGCTTACTGCAAGCAGAAAGCAAAGTCCTCAGAGTGCCTCCATAGGTAGGCCTAGAAATCTGGGCCTCTGTTTCTTCCCTGACTTGTTCCTTCTCCTCTCTACTTTGCTTACTCTATTTCCCACAAACGGACATCCTTTCTGTTCCTTGAATACTCTAGGCACATTCTTGCCTCCTTCTCTTTCCATCTGACTGTGCTCTCTGCTGGTAATATTCATTCCCAAGATATGCACCTTGCTCCCTTCCACAACCACCTTAAATTCCTTGATAAATTTTATCTCCCCCATAAAGCCTTCATTTATTACTTAATTTCAAGTGGCAGGTACCTTCTATCAGCCATCTCCATCTCCCTACCATGCTTTCCATTTTTTCTCTAGCACTTACCTGATATACTAGTTATTCTATGCATCTATTTAATTTTTATTTACATATTGATATATTTTTATATTTGCTTGTATATTTTTGTCTGCCTCCTCAATTGAAGAGAGGGTATATTCATCTGTGTTGATTACTGCTGTGTCATCAACCTATAAAACATTCTGAAGAATGGTGCCTGAAATTTGAGAAGGGATTAAGAAATTGGCCACATAACTAAATATGTACATAAATTAATGAACAAATCTCCAGGGCTTCTGGATGAGGTCTAATGAAAAGAGGAAGACAAATGATTGGGACAGGGTACTACAAGAAGTAGAATTTGGAATACTCTGATAGCTATCCTAATAGAGAAGGTCTTGTTAATTTAGATAGTTTTAATGAGAGAGCTGGGAACTAGGGACACACAGCATCAAGATTTTTAGAATATATTGTGTAGAGTTCTTTTTAAGTGTGCACAGATATCACTGAAAATCCATGCATGTGTGCATGACTCTATTACTTTATTTAGTGTTTTACAAGAGCCTCTCAAGGACAGGGTTATAGTAAGTATCAGTATCTTTCCTTTATAATGAGCTTAATTTGTTCAAAATTATATCATAATTTTTTTGCAACTGTGAAACCAAACTAGCTTTTGAGTAGACACTCCCTAGAAACCTGTGCGGAGAAGGCAATGGCACCCCATTCCAGTACTCTTGCCTGGAAAATCCCATGGACGGAGGAGCCTGGTAGGCTGCAGTCCATGGGGTTACCAAGAGTCGGACACGACTGAGCGACTTCACTTTCACTCTTCACTTTCATGTATTGGAGAAGGAAATGGAAACCCACTCCAGTGTTCTTGCCTGGAGAATCCCAGGGACGGGGGAGCCTGGTGGGCTGCCGTCTATGGGGTCGCACAGAGTCGGACACGACTGAAGCAACTTGGCAGCAGTAGCAGCAGCAGAAACCTGTGACGTTAATAAAACCAACAAACATGTGTTCAGCTTCCAATGATAGACATACTACAGACTCAATTATGGGCCATCCATTTTAATGAGGGCAAGAAGTGATTTAACAAATACAGAGCAAAGAGGATGTTAAGTTTTGTCCTCTGTTAATATTAGCAATGGATAAAGTGGGCTCCAACATCTTCAAGATAGCTTGAGACCATCATCTCTGTGTCATGGCAGAGGGATGTTCAGCCAGGATATTGTTCTCTGTCACTCAGAAAAATACCCATAATGTATAATGATACTTACTGAGTCAGATATGAGACTTTTGGGTGGTTAGAAGTCCTTTAGCATGATTCTTTCAGATGCCTTAGCGACAAGATGAAGCTAGCCACTTTGGACACTTTCAGCAATGAAGAGTTTGTTTGGATGTTAATTTTCATGCTGAATGAAATTCAGCTGAATGAATTTCGTGCTGAATTCACCCTACCTACTTGAAACTGCAGCACAGCACACACACTTCAGTTACCAGTTCAGTTCATTCCACAGAATTTTCATAAAACATAGTGTTCTATATACCTGGGATGTATCTCACTTCGTTTTAAGAATTTCCAGATAATTCTTCATACATAGTGTTACAATTCCAATCTTGCCAAGTCCTGCACCAGTTACATAGAACACAGCACATTTATTTCTCTGGTTGTTCAGATCCCAGTGAAAGAAGAATGGAATGGAATCAAAGAGATGAGATCAGAATTCTTGTCCCAGATTTACCATAAAATAATTGTGTTCTCAGGAAAATTATAGCTATTCTAGACCCCTTTCCTTTTCTTTATTTCAACAGAGTTGCATTCAGTTCAGTTCAGTTCAGTTGCTCCGTCATGTCCGACTCTTTGCGACCCCATGAATCGCAGCACGCCAGGGCTCCCTGTCCATCACCATCTCCCGGAGTCCACTCAGACTCACGTCCATCGAGTCAGTGATGCCATCCAGCCATCTCATCCTCTGTCGTCCCCTTCTCCTCCTACCCCCAATCCCTCCCAGCATCAGAGTCTTGTCCAGTGAGTCAACTCTTCGCATGAGGTGGCCAAAGTACTGGAGTCTCAACTTTAGCATCATTCCTTCCAAAGAAATGCCAGGGCTGATCTTCTTCAGAATGGACTGGTTGGATCTCCTTGCAGTCCAAGGGACTCTCAAGAGTCTCCTCCAGCACCACAGTTCAAAAGCATCAGTTCTTTGGTGCTCAGCGTTCTTCACAGTCCAACTCTCACATCCATACACGACCACAGGAAAAACCGTAGCCTTGACTAGACGGACCTTAGTCAGCAAAGTAATGTCTCTGCTTTTGAATATACTATCTAGGTTGGACATAATTTTTCTTCCAAGGAGTAAGCGTCTTTTAATTTCATGGCTGCAGTCACTATCTGCAGTGATTTTGGATCCCAAGAAAATAAAGTCTGACACTGTTTCCACTGTTTCCCCATCTATTTCCCATGAAGTGATGGGACTGGATGCCATGATCTTCGTTTTCTGAATGTTGATGTAGATGACACCAAATAACATCCCCCTCTTTGCAGTCGTAGCTTCGATGTTATTGGTATTCTGAAACACATGAATACAATGACACATGAAGCTGTGCACCATCTCTGTAACTATGTTTTTAGAGTTGCCTCTATTTTGAAAATGAGAGCATGGCTGAGCACAGAAATAGACGTTTTGACCAGAGGCTCCAAAGTAAATGCAACTAAACCACAAGTTTCCTTCTTTCCTGAAGCTCACTTAACTGAAACATAGGCTGCTGGACATCAAGCGGTAAAGCATATTATCAGTGTATTTTAAAAGCAGCTATTCTTCTAGGATTTCTAATTAGTAGCAGGAAGTTTTGAAATTCTTAAAGGATCATCTGCTCTTGTGAGATTTACAGCTCTGGTTTCCAGTCAACCAAGTTGAATTAGGGCATCTGAACTTTTGGATGCATCTCAGAACTAGAATTCTGAACCTCTTGAGTTTTTCTTCATGCTGTCAGAAATTCATGCCAGATAATCCTTTTAATAGAGAGTATGTACACACTTGTATATTTTCATATAAGGAACCAATGTGGTGAGTGAGGATGGAAGTGAAGCCCTCAGTCTCAGAGGGGTGTTGAGCTCCTGGTGAAATACAGTCATTATTTCTTCAAAATAGAAAAGCAGTTATTTGAAGTTATTAACACCAAATAGCTATTGATACACTTATCTGTGATACATGTATTTACTGTACCAACTAGGTGTGTTCTCTTTGGGAAGTACACAGCTGTTTGAGACACAGATTGTTTATTTTTGTTTGTTTTCCCACAAAGACTGTGACCTTCTGATCAGGAACGTCTGTATTTTACTAACATCTGGAACAACCAGCTAACACGGTGTCTAAAATGTAGCCAATGAATATGAAATCAAGGAACACATTTTGTAAGTACAGACCAGGGCATGGGCAAATATAAATTTTTTGTTTTCAATCGTAACGTGATTGAAACCTGTAAACGATACAGACAACAAGCGCTACAGTAATTCAAAGAAGGCATAGGACAGACAACCTGTAAGGATCTATTGTATAGCACAGGGAGCTATACTCAATATTTTGTAATAACTTATTAATGGAAAAGAACCTGATAAAGCACGTATATATAAATTAATCACTGAACTGTACACCTAAAACTAACATGGCATTATAAATCAACTATACTTCAATTTAAAAAACTGACAACAAAAGACACCTAGAAGTCATAGACATGATATTTCCATAGAGAAGCCAGATGAAGAAGAGAGAGAGAGCTTTTGAATTCACCAGAGCAGTCACAGAGAACCTAGGCTTCGACCTGAACTTGAATTTACATTAAGATTGTGTTGCAGGTACAGATGTAGGTAATCACATACACTCACTATACTGAGACTAGCTGAAGTTATGAGTGTCGTCCAAGATCCCAAAGCAAGTACAGTGTGCAGTCAAAATTTTAAGTGACACCTAATACACTAAAAAAAAAAAAAAAAAAAAAAGCCCCTTCTGTGATACCGTGTTGTCATTGAAATAATGTTGTTTCTTTCTGGTAGATTATAGTAGAAATTGGTTCTAGTGTCTCCTGTAATTACTAGTTCTGTTTATCCCATCTATAGTTGATCTTCAAAATTTCCATTAGAATGGCTTTGCCAAAATGAAACATACAAGTATTCGTGATGCCTGTATCCAAGCATTTCTTCTGTTGTTCCCTGCTTAGGATTATATGAACAATTCACTATCTTTTCCCTCCTCTAAGAATTCCCTCTGCCCTATTGGGCACCTGGAAAACCCACTTCATTTGTCAAAACTCAGTTTGCATATTATCTCTGTTATGCTGTCTTCTGTTTAGTGTTGTGGTCACACTTTCCTTTTTGCTCCCATTACACTTTTGCATACCTGACTGTTGCACTTGCTACACTGTGTTGTAGTTGGATGTTTTACGTAACTCGGGCTTCTTCTGGGCAACATTCCTTGGGGCCAGCGACTACCTTTTCTTCACCCATTGATGCAGCCTTAGCATGTTACTTGGTATGCAGTAGTTAACATAAAAATGAGATCTGAATAAATTTTAAAAGGTAGGTACGTATGACTTATCATCACTTTCCAGGTATTACAGGAAAAAACATTACTGTTCGTGCTGAATGTTCACTTCTATTGTGATGAATGGTGGTGGTACTTGACTCCACTTACATTGTTTTACCTACCATTTTATGTATTTCTACCTGATATCTCCTCTTTATTTCCATTTAGATATTTATTGGTAATCCAAGTAAAGCAGGAATGAGGGTAGGGCTAGGCTATACTTGCCTGGAATAGTAAAGACATTGTGTGACTTCTTGGTGAGAAAATCCTGAGGTATGGGAGGTTTACATCTTCCCTTTGAGGCATATGGAGGGCTCCGCCTCTAAAGAGTTTTATTAGCAACTAATCAAGATGTTTTTGCACAAGGCTCCTGATGAGCTATTAGTAATACTAAGAGTGAATCAGAACTAAAGTAGTTTCTGATTTGTTTTACATTGTAAATGTAGGCTATTATTTTTTAATGCTGGGAGTGGTGGTGGTGGAGAGTGACGGAATGGTCTTTTCCCATCTTGATGTTTCAATCCTGTCAAGAGAGATCTTAAATAATTTCAGCCCTGCTGCTTTACTTACTCCACCCGAGGGTGATCAAGTGACTTATATAGGAAGCTTGAAAAGAATTAAGTGGGCATGTTTGTCTTAACTAATTCTGTTTTCTCCCTTGAGAGTGAGAGTTGGTGTCTTCTGTTTCTGTCATCCTGTGTATTACTAGTTCAGTATGGACTAGTAATTTCTGGGGTTCAGTTATGGGATCATTTCATTCAATTAAGCCAGGGTTAGGTCAGTACCAGGAATATTTTGACCTCCATCTTCGCTCTTTTATCTTGTTTCTTAATTAACTCTATACCTAGGTGTAATTAAGTGTTGTATCTGTTGTACTTGCACAAATGCATCATTTGGTGTGTTACCTGGAAACACTGAATAGAAAGAAAGGAGCAGATGTTTTGGAGAGGAAAATGTCCACATGGAAATGTTTCGGTGCTTCCATGTAAGGTAGTCTTGGGCCTTGGTCTTTAACGTGTGGTGGGATGTTGGGACCTTTGACTATTTGAAAATACTTTGGCTTATGCAGTTAAAAGCAGTTAACTGCTGAAGTCTAGAAAAGGTTTAATGTATGCTGTATTAGTTTCCAGTACCTGCTGTAACAAATCAGCATAAACTTGGCTTAACATAATAAAAATGTACTGTCTCACAGTTCTAGAGGTCAGAAGTCTGATATCAAGGTGTCATAGGGTTACACTCCCTAAAGGTGGTCTAGGGGAGAGTCCACTCCTTGTCTCTCTGAGCTTCCGGTGGTTAGTAGCTTCCTTGGCTTGAGGCCACATCGCTTAGTCTCTGTTTTCACTCCCTTTGTGTTTCTGTATCTTCTCTTCATCTGGTCCAAATTGCCCTCTGCCCTTCTTGTTTAATAAGGGCAATTGTCATCATATTAAGAACCCATCTGATTAATACAGGATGGGAATCCCATCTGGAGATCCTTAATGAAACTTGCAAAGACCTTTTTTCCAAGTGAGGTAACAGTTAAGAATTAGAACATGAATGTATCCTTTTGGGGGTCATCCTTCAACCCACTACACCAACAATAAGACTCTGCAGTTGGCTGCAGTTTATTGCATGGGAGAGTGGCTGTTTCTGTCAAGCCACTTAAGTAAAGGTCTGGCAAAAAGAAAAGGGGCCCTAGGGAATTGCAGGTGGCTGAGCGAATACCTGGAGCAGAATGAACAGGGGACCTGGAAGGTCTTCAGTATAAAGAGAACTTTACCTGGCTCTCAACTTTGGGGTGGGCAGGAGTTTTCAGGGCAGGAAGTACTCAGGCAGCTGCTCACTTTGGCTTACTCTTCAGGTAGTTTTTTCCCAAGCAGGCTTGACTGAGACAAAGACTTAGTTGTAAGGAAAGTATGTTTTATAGAACTTGTCAGCATTGACATATATGGTTACCATAGGCTCAAGTTAATCCCCTTACATGCGGACCCAAGCTGACATGGAATTTGTCAGTTACGTTGGAGAAAGAACTGTTCTCTGAAAGGCAGGCTTCTTTGGTCTATGCAGTAACATAGCCAGAGGCTGTGAAAATGACTATGGCACCATAGGACCATGGAATCTACACATTATAACTGGAGGTATAATGTTACTGGATAGAACCCACAATCAGGTCAGGACTGCAGTGTGAACAGATCATCAAAGAGGAAGGATAACTCCAGAGTCCATGTGTGATAGGTGCTCAGGGCTGTGCATTGCACATGGCAAGTTCATAGTGACCAGTCAACCTTAGGCCAGGAAAGTCCTCCTGGTTCTAAGTTTGCAGGTCAGGACTTTCAGATAAATGGCACAGACCAATGGGCATCCTAGTGAGGCTAAAATCAGAGAGACTTTATCTTTCTTTCAAATGCCACTGAGTTTCTGCTATGTTCTTTGATAATTTCTGTACTGGATTCTGAGAATGAAAATGTGCCTAGTTTTATTATTCTAGGAGTGGGGACTGGCTTGGTTTTGAGAGTTTTTAAATTGTGGGCATAATGCTGTAATCTCAGATTGAATCTTAGTAACTCTTTAAAATCGTTAAAAGCATGGTTCACGAAAGACCTGATAAACTGATAGAACAGCCAAGATCCTGGGAGACCACGGCAATGTCAGTGACAGAAGTCTAAGCTATAGATATGGAAGGATCCCTCAGTCCACTGAGACACTGAAAGCCCTGCCACTGAGAATGAATTAAAACATGCATTTGGGAGGATTCTTTCTGGACATTTAAGGACTTCAGATTTTTAACCCAGCATAACAAGGAAACTTGATTAAAAAAAAAAAAAAAGTGAGGTCTTCAACTTTGTTTTTCTTTCTCAAGATTGCTTTGGTTATTGAGGGTTCTTTTTGGTTACATATACATTTTAGACTAATTTCTTCTATTTCTGAAAAAACAGGGGATTTTGATAGGTATTGCAATAAACTCTTGATAGCTTTGTGTAATATGGACATTTTAACATATTAAGTCTTCCAGTTCATAAACATGGGATATCGTTCCATTTATGTCTTCATTAATTTCTTTCAATAACATTTTTTTAGTTTTCAGTGTGCAAGTCTTTCATGTCTTTAGTTAAGTTTATTCATATTTTATTTTTTTTGTTACTATTATAAATGGAATTGTTCTCCTGATTTCTTCTTTAGATTGTTAATTGTTAGTGAACAGAAGTGCAAGTAATGTGTGTATGCTGATTTTGTATTCTGCCAACACACTGCCAAGTTTATTAGTTCTAATAGATTTTGTTGTGAAATCTTTACCATTTTCTGCATCTGTTTTCAGTATGTTCACTTTCTGCCTAAGTGTATCCTTAATTCTAGGTGACATTTTCACTTCCATCTTAGGTTTTCATCTTTTTATAAAATTGTGTTACCATTAATTTTTAAATTTTCATAATTGCATTTACATTTTGGCTGTACTGGATCTTCATTGCTGGGCAAGCGTTCCTTTAGTTGTGGCAAGCAGAGTTTCCTCTCTGTGTGCAGTGCGTGGGCTTCTCGCTGCAGTGGTTTTTCTCCTTGTGGAGCATGAGCTTGAGGGTGTGTGGGCTGCAGTCATTGTGGTGTGTGGGCTCAGTAGTTGTGGTTCCCAGTCTCTAGAGCACAGGCTCAGGAGTTGTGGCGCAGGGGCTTAGTTGCTTCATGGCATGTGGGATCTTCCCAGACAGGAATCTAACCCAGGTCCCCTGCACTGGCAGGCAGATTCTTTACCACTGAGCCACCAGAGAAGCCCCTTAGTCTTTCATCTTAATTCTCAGTATATTCAGGCTTCGTTGGGTATATCTCTTGCTCCTCTTCCCTGTACCCGACCATGCCTAGAATAGGAGGTGCCTCTACGAACCTGTGTTGACTTATTTTAAATGACATAAGTGCGTGAATATGTTCATTTCCCTCTGGAAAAGGGGGTTACATTCCATAAGATTCGAACATCAAGTCTTTAAACTTCACTGAACCCATAGATTCATAAATAGTTGCCTAATTATCCTCCCCTATACCACTCTAAAATAATCATATCAAAGTATGGTTATTAATTGTCTTAATTGCAAAGAAATAATAGCAAACAGAAAGAAATTGCTTCTCAAAAGAAATTCTTCCACCAAAGTAAAAACTAAAGGTCAAAAAGTCAAATGAATATGGGATTTGTGACTATTCTAAGTGATAAAGAACTCTGACAAGAAATACTGCAGTGCTGATTGCTATTGTCATCTTTTCACTTTCCATTACAATTGTTTATGTTATTCTCATGAGGTTTTACTTAAGTTATCAAGATTTTTACAATAGTCAAATTAAAAAAGACAAAAATCAAAATATCTTGAAATGCCAATACAAAGAAAATGAGTCAGACCATGAAAAATGTTTTAGACAAGTTGACAACGTATATTCTTTGCTCATTTCTTTTTGAGACAAGGTCCATCTTATTCACACCCACATGTACAATACACTGAATAAAATACAACCAATCACCCTATGGTGATGAAAAACAAAAGACATGATGGTTCTAGAAATTTCTTCTCTTTATTCCTAGTATCTTGTTGTATCTGGCAAAATAAGCAGGTTGAAATGTTCTCTAAATTTTTTGTGTTTCATTTAATAATAATTTGCTTATTTATCTTAATGTAAATATTAAAAAATATTTACACTATTCAATGTTCAAGGACAGGAGGAGTGGCGGTGAGGAGATACCTGTCGTCCAAGGTAAGGAACAGCAGCTGCGCTTTGCTGGAGCAGCTGTGAAGAGATACCACACATCCAAGGTAAGAGAAACCCAAGTAAGATGGTAGGTGTTGCAAGAGGGCATCAGAGGGCAGACACACTGAAACCATACTCACAGAAAACTAGTCAATCTAATCACACTAGGACCACCGCCTTGATTAACTCAATGAAAATAAGCCATGCCCGTGGGGCCACCCAAGACGGGCAGGTCATGGTGGAGAGGTCTGACAGAATGTGGTCCACTGGAGAAGGAACTTCAGTGTTCTTGCCTTGAAAAACGCCATGAACAGTGTGAAAAGGCAAAATGATAGGATACTGAAAGAGGAACTCCCCAGGTCATTAGGTGCCCAAGATGCTACTGTAGATCAGTAGAGAAATAACTCCAGAAAGAATGAAGGGATGGAGCCAAAGCAAAGACGATACCCAGTTGTGGATGTGACTGGTGATAGAAGCAAGGTCCGATGCTGTAAAGAGCAATATTGCATAGGAACCTGGAATGTCAGGTCCATGAAGCAAGGCAAATTGGAAGTGGTCAAACAAGAGATGGCAAGAGTGAACGTCGACATTCTAGGAGTCAGCGAACTAAAATGGACTGGAATGGGTGAATTTAACTCAGATGACCATTATATCTACTACTGCTGAAAGGAATCCCTCAGAAGAAATGGAGTAGCCATCATGGTCAACAAAAGAGTCCGAAATGTAGTACTTGGATGCAATCTCAACAATGGCAGAATGATCTCTGTTCATTTCCAAGGCAAATCATTCAATATGACAGTAATCCAAGTCTATGCCCCCACCAGGAATGCTGAAGAAACTGAAGTTGAATGGTTTTATGAAGACCTACAAGACCTTTTAGAACTAACACCCAAAAAAGATATCCTTTTCATTATAGGGGACTGGAATGCAAAAGTAGGAAGCCAAGAAACACCTGGAGTAACAGGCAAATTTGGCCTTGAAATACGGAATGAAGCAGGGCAAAGGCTAACAGAGTTTTGCCAAGAAAATGCACTGGTCATAGCACACAGCCTCTTCCAACAACACAAGAAAAGACTCTACACATGGACATCACCAGATGGTCAACACCGAAATCAGATTGATTATATTCTTTGCAGCCAAAGATGGAGAAGCTCTATACAGTCAACAAAAACAAGACCAGGAGCTGACTGTGTCTCAGATCGTGAACTCCTTATTGCCAAATTCAGACTTAAATTGAAGAAAGTGGGGAAAATCATTAGACCATTCAGGTATGACCTAAATCAAATCCCTTATGATTATACAGTGGAAGTGAGAAATAGATGTAAGGGCCTAGATCTGATAGATGAGTGCCTCAGGAACTATGGACTGAGGTTCATGACATTGTACAGGAGACAGGGGTCAAGACCATCCCCATGGAAAAGAAATGCAAAAAAGCAAAATGGCTGTCTGAGGAGGCCTTACAAATAGCTATGAAAAGAAGAGAAGCAAAAAGCAAAGGAGAAAAGGAAAGATAAAAGCATCTGAATGCAGAGTGCCAAAGAATAGCAAAAAGAGATAAGAAAGCCTTCTTCAGCAATCAATGCAAAGAAATAGAGGAAGACCACAGAATGGGAAAGACTAGAGATCTCTTCAAGAAAATTAGAGATAGCAAGGGTACATTTTATGCAAAGATGGGCTCGATAAAGGACAGAAATGGTCTGGACCTAACAGAAGCAGAAGATATTAAGAAGAGATGGCAAGAATACACATAAGAACTGTACAAGAAAGATCTTCACGACCCAGATAATCATGATGATGTGATCACTCATCTAGAGCCAGACATCTTGGAATGTGAAGTCAAGTGGGCCTTAGGAAGCATCACTATGAACAAAGCTAGTGGAGGTGATGGAATTCCAGTTGAGCTATTTCAAATCCTGACAGATGATGCTGTGAAAGTGCTGCACTCAATATGCCAGCAAATTTGGAAAACTTTTCCACAGGACTGGAAAAGGTCAGTTTTCATTCCAATCCCAAAGAAAGGCAATGCCAAAGAATGGTCAAAATACTGCACAATTGCACTCATCTCACATGCTAGTAAAGTAATGCTCAAAATTCTCCAAGCCAGGCTTCAGCAATATGTGAACCATGAACTTCCAGACGTTAAAGCTGGTTTTAGAAGAGGCAAAGGAACCAGAGATCAAATTGCCAACATCTGCTGGATCATGGAAAAAGCAAGAGAGTTCCAGAAAAACGTCTATTTCTGCTTTATTGACTATGCCAAAGCCTTTGACTGTGTGGATCACAATACACTGTGGAAAATTCTGAAAGAGATGGGAATACCAGACCACCTGACCTGCCTCTTGAGAAACTTATATGCAGGTCAGGAAGCAACAGTTAGAACTGGACATGGAACAACAGACTGGTTCCAAATAGGAAAAGGAGTACGTCAAGGCTGTATATTGTTACCCTGCTTATTTAACTTCTATGCAGAGTACATCATGAGAAACGCTGGACTGGAAGAAGCACAAGCTGGAATCAAGATTGCCGGGAGAAATATCAATAACCTCAGATATGCAGATGATACAACCCTTATGAAGAGGAACTAAAAAGCCTCTTAATGAAAGTGAAAGTGGAGAGTGAAAAAGCTAAAAGCTCAACATTCAGAAAACAAAGATCATGGCATCTGGTCCCATCAGTTCATGGGAAATAGATGGGGAAACAGTTTCAGACTTTATATTTTTGGGCTCCAAAATCACTGCAGATGGTGACTGCAGCCATGAAATTAAAAGATGCTTACTCCTTGGAAGAAAAGTTATGACCAACCTAGATAGCATACTGAAAAGCAGAGACATTACTTTGCCAACAAAGGTCCGTCTAGTCAAGGCTATGGTTTTTCCAGTAGTCATGTATTGATGTGAGAATTGGAATGTGAAGAAAGCTGAGCACCAAAGAATTGATGCTTTTGAACTGTGGTGTTGGAGATGACTCTTGAGAGTCCCTTGGACTGCAAGGAGATCCAACCAGTCCATTCTGAAGGAGCTCAGTCCTGGGTGTTCTTTGGAAGGAATGATGCTACAGCTGAAACTCCAGTACTTTGGCCACTTCATGCCAAGTGTTGACTCTTTTGAAAAGACTTTGATGCTGGGAGGGATTCGGGGCAGGAGGAGAAGGGGACAACAGAGGATAAGATGGTTGGATGGCATCACTGACTCGATGGACATGAGTCTGAGTGAACTCCTGGAATTGGTGATGGACAGGGAGCCCTGGTGTGCTGCGATTCATGGGGATGCCAAGATTTGGACACAACTGAGCGACTGTACTTAACTCAACTGAAATCTTAAAAAAAAAAAAAAAAAACTTGAAATGTTTTAACAGTTGTCATAAGAATTTTTCCACCTATTTTATCTAATGTTCCCTTCGCCTCCTATAATGATCTTTTAGTATAGCCTGTGTATACCACTCACATACTTCCCAGACTCTACAGACCAATACGTGTACAAAAATAGCTTCCTGGGATGGATTAGAATACATTAGGTTGAATTGGGAAGGCTGAAGAATCCATAATTTTTCATCTCAACATTTCAAAAGTACGTTTGGAAATTTTGCACTCAAGTTTTAGTGCAAATTCCATCAACTTACCAAATGCATTTCAGGTATACCTAAGTATGTCCAGTAAAATGGTGAGGCTCTATTACTGGGAGACTATTTAAATGAGCAAGTGAAAAGAAATCATCAAAAGGATACATTATAACCAAAAGGCAGATATCATGGGTCAATCAAGCAATCCCAGAAACATATCCACACATATAGGACAATTAACTTTCAGAAGAGGTGCAAAGCCCGTTTAGAAGAGAAAGAATAATCTTCTTGACAAATGGCACTGGAAACATGTAGTACACGGGTAATATCCATAGATATCCGTATGCAAGACTATGGCTTTTGATCCCTACCTCACACCGTATAAAGAATTAACTAACAATAGATCAAAACATAAATCTGTTAAACTTGGACAAAATCTGTTTGACCTTGGTTAAGCGAAGATTTCCTAGAGATGACACCAAAAATAAGATCCATAAAAGAAAAGAAACTGATAAATTAAGTTTCATCTTTGAAGAAAAGCTACAGATTGGAAGAAAACATTTTCAGATTATAAATTTGAAAAAACTTGTATCTGTAACACCAATAGAACTCAAAAGTCAGTAATTAGAAACTTTGAAAGAAAAATGAGCAAAAATATTTAAAAAGAGATCCTTCCAAGATGTATGGATGTCAAATAAGCACATGACGTTGCTCAATGCAATCAATTAGTAGCTAAAAGGAAAGAACCACAGGAGATACCACTGCACACCTGTTGAACTAGAGTCCAACCACACTAAGTGCTGGTGAGGCAGTGTAAAAATTGGAAGTTTATACACTGCTTGTTGTTGCTGTTGTTGTTCAGTCACTAAGTCGTGTTCAACTCTGTAAACCCATGGACTGTAGCACTACAGGCTACTCTGTCCTCCACTATCTCCTGAAGTTTGCTCAAATTCATGTCTGTTGAGTCAGTGATGCTATCTAACCATCTCATTCTCTGCCTCCTTCTCCTTTTTCCCTTAGTCTTTCCCAGCATCAGAGTCTTTTCCAGCATCAGAGTCTTTTCCAGTGAGTTAGCTCTTTGCATCAGGTGGCTAAAGTATTGGAGCTTTAGCTTCAGCATCAATCTGTCCAGTGAATATTCAGAATTGATTTCCTTCAGGGTTGACTTGTTTGATCTCCTTGCTGACCAGGGGACTCTCAAGAGTCTTCTCCAGCACCACAATATGAAATCAATCAATTCTTTAGTGCTCAATCTTCTTTATGGTCCAATTCTCACATTCGTACATGACTACTAGGAAAACCATAGGTTTGACTATATGGACCTTTGTCAGCAAAATGATGTCTCTGCTTTTGAATATGCTGTCTAGATTTGTCATAGCTTTCCTTCCAAAGAATGAGCATCTTCTAATTTCATAGTTGCAGTCACCATCCACAGGGATTTTGGAGCCCAGAAAAATAAAATCTGTTACTCTTTCTATTTTTTCCCCTTCTATTAGCTGTGAAATGATGAGACCGGATGCCATGACCTTAGGTTGTTTTTTTTTTTTTTTTTAAATGTTAAGTTTCAAGCCAGCTTTTTCACTCTCTTCTTTCACCCTCATCAAGAGGCTTTTTAGTTCTTCTCCATTTTCTAACTTTAGAATGATATCATCTGCAACCATCCGAGATGGTTGATATTTCTCTTGGCAGTCTTGATTCCAGCTTGCAATTCATCCAGCCTGGCAGGAGAGTGGTACAGTTACTTCAGAAATCAGTTTGTGTATTTCTTTGAAAGTTAAAGATGGTAAGAGCTTATCATATGATCCAGCCTTTTTATAACTAGATATTTATTCAAGAAAAATAAAAGCATTTGTTCATACAAAGACTTGTACATGTATCTTCATAGCACCTTTATTTTTAGTACAATTGTAACAACATCAAGCATCCTTCAACAGGTTAATGAATAAACATACTATTGTATACTCATACAATGAAACACCACTCAGCAAAATGTTATTATATTCCTATTATTATATCCACAAACATATGGATTACTTTCAAAATAATTACACTGAGTATAAGAAGCCAGGCAGAAGAGTGGATACTGTGTGAATCCATTTATAAAAATTTTTAGAAAATGGAAACACCTCTATAACGATAGAAAGCTTATCAGTGGTCATCTGGGGAAGTGGAGGGATGGAATGTGGAAAGAAAATAGGGGCATTATGAATGAGGTGTGGAGACACTTTTGCAAGTGATGGATGTGTTCCTTTTTTTGACTGTGTTGGCAGTTTCATGGGTATATGTATATATATATATATTTCAGAACTTAGTCAAATTGTGTTCTTTAAGTATGTGCAGTTTATCATGTTAATTTTATCTTAATAGAACCCTTAATAGAAGGCAAGAACAGAAGTTTGTCTTAACAAAAATGTACAAAAGAACAGAAAAGTTAAGTCCATTATGATCTCTGTCAGTTGAATATTTCTATAGTTTATCTCCCTCAAAACATACATCCCAGTTCTTGAAAGAGATGGGACTCTTGCTGCTACTGCTACTGCTGAGTCGCTTCAGTCATGTCCGACTCTGTGCGACCCCATAGACGGCAGCCCACCAGGCTCCCCCGTCCCCAGGATTTTCCAGGCAAGAACACTGGAGTAGGTTGCCATTTCCTTCTCCAATGCATGAAAGTGAAAAGTGAAAGTGAAGTCACTCAGTCACGTCCGGCTCTTCATGACCCCATGGACTGCAGCCTTCCAGGCTCCTCCGTCCATGGGATTTTCCAGACAAGAGTGCTGGAGTGGGGTGCCATTAATCAAAAGTAATCAAACCATATTCATTGAATTTCAGCAATAGTTTTTGATATCTCTCTAGCAACATATTAGAGAAAAGGAGAAAATAAAATTTACCCCACATGTACCCAGAACATCTGTGGCTTCACTGAGGATGCTTGAGGATCATAGCCTCACTATTACCCATCAGAGGCTGTAGTACATGTCTTTGGTTGCCATTACACCCAATGGCAACAGTGGTATCTGGTGATAAGTGGTTGGCATATGGCTGCTGTGACTCTGGTGAGATGCCTTCTCAATGTTTTGTGCACAGAAGGACTGTGAAAGGGTAGCAAGAACAAAAGTGGAATAAAATTGGATGTTCTCTATATAAGTTCAGAGATCTTGGTATCACTATGAAGAACATGGCTTATATATATAAATCATCTCTTTTTCCAAAGATAAATGTAGTGCTAATGATAGTAACATCTCTAAGTGAGCCCTAAATCATTTGACCAAATTTCTTGGGCTTAGGAAACCTCTCTGGATTGATTAAAGAATCACTAACCACTAGCAGAAGGCCATCATGTGTATAAGATGATCTCACATCCCAAGGGAGAGTCTCTTAATTTGTTATGTTTAATTGATATTTCCAGTGATTCCAAACAGAGAGATACATAAAAGTGCCCTCATTCTCAAATAATTAGGAGATTAGGAAACTGTACTAGTAATCCTAAACCTCGTATTTGAAATGCTTCCAGATTTAAGCCTTTTGAAGTGCTGTGTTTTCTCAACTGCTTTTTTTTTTTTAATTTTACTATTTAATGTTCTTTGAATCACACAATTCTCCTACAGGGGATGAATATGCCAGAACAGATAAGGACATGTATTTTCAAAAGGCTTTCTACTTCAAGTTTAATAGTATCCCAACGTTTATATAACAGAGTCCCAAGCTGTTGCAAGGGTTTGACAAGCATGTTTTTCAGCAGTTCTGGGATTTATGTTAGTGCAGATAAAGCAAAGAAAATTTACTGAGTTCCTAAATAACCAGTGATGCAAGTTCTTATTAATATTCTTAGTGTTGGTAAATACTCTTTCTTGCTGTTCTGCCTTAGATTTCTTCATTTGTTTTCTTCTTCAGGGACTTCTTGGCTATTTTAAAGATGTATCAAGCTTGTTTTTCATTATTCGAATTTGTATTGTCTCTTGCCCCTTTTTTTGTCTTCTCTATATGGCTTGATTTACTTTGCCATATTTAAGGTTTATTCATTTGGTAACATCAGGCTGCATCTTAAGGGCATGTAGACAAAAACAAAGATAATTGTTTGTGCAGTAAGCTTGAACTGTTTGCACACGTGTACACAACCATTTTATATATTTTTATTGGTCACTTTTTTTTAAAGATTTGCTAACATGGTTAAACTTTTATTGTAGAATCCCCTGGCTACCTAAATCATTCAGCTGATAATCCTGATTCTCAGGTGGAAAGAAGGGGCTGACTTCCCTCTCTGCCCGCCACCACCCCCACCCCCTGCCCCGCCCACACCACCAGGACTCAACTTTACTGCATAAAGCCAGTGTTGAGCAAGCACCTAGAAATTTACAGAGTCTACCAGCAGGGAGAGTTATGACCCAAAAAAGCCCCCCTTCCTCATGACTGACATCAAGTATCCTGACCCTCCACATTTTATTATTCCTCATTCATGTGCTTACTATTAAGTGATTTTCCTGTGTATGGACCCCAAATCCTCTAGAACTCTTCTTCCATAAAATTGTCATATATTTGCAGTGCTCCTGTCTCATAGAAAGTAATATTTTAGATGGGAACAGCCAAAGAAATAGTTCACATAAACTCTGAAGCTAAGGCTATAAAACACAGGTAGGCAGGATACTTCTTTAGGGAGTTTATTTTTAAACAGTTTCAAGTCATATCTGGCCTTTACTTCTCCAAATATGAATTATTTTTCAAGCAAATGTCAAATTCTGTGACTTTTTACAGATTCCATTTTGTAATTATCTAGTGTCAGACTTTATTTTGGGGGGCTCCAAAATCACTGCAGATGGTGATTGCAGCCATGAAATTGAAAGATGCTACTCCTTGGAAGAAAAGTTATGAGCAACCTAGACAGTATATTCAAAAGCAGAGACATTACTTTGCTGACTAAGGTCCGTCTAGTCAAGGCTATGGTTTTTCCAGTGGTCATGTATGAATGTGAGAGTTGGCCTGTGAAGAAGGCTGAGCACTGAAGAATTGATGCTTTTGAACTGTGGTGTTGGAGAAAGCTCTTGAGGGTCCCTTGGACTGCAAGGAGATCCAACCAGTCCATTCTGAAGGAGATTAACCCTGGGATTTCTTTGGAAGGAATGATGCTAAAGCTGAAACTCCAGTACTTTGGCCACCTCATGCGAAGAGTTGACTCATTGGAAAAGACTTTGATGCTGGGAGGGACTGGGGGCAGGAGAAGGGGACAACCGAGGATGAGATGGCTGAATGGCATCACTGACTCGATGGACGTGAGTCTGAGTGAATTCTGGGAGTTGGTGATGGACAGGGAGGCCTGGCGTGCTGCGATTCATGGGGTCGCAAAGAGTCGGACACGACTGAGCGACTGAACTGAACTGACACTTCACTTCCTGAACTGACACATTTTACTGAACCCCAGAGCTCTTGGGTTTCTGATAAGTTCTAGGTAACAATAGCTACCTTGTAGCAATAGCTACTTTCAAACTCTTCTTAGCAGGAGAGTTCTGGGGATGCTTTGTTCTTGGTTTCTTTTTTGATTATTAGTGCGTTACTTTATGTCTCACCAGTTCCTGGGGAGGGGTCTAGACTAGCACTTAGAAAGCCTGACTCTTTGTCTCCTTAGTTGGGTGAACCAGTTAATATCACTGGAATTTAGTTTCCTCATCTGCAAAATGGGAATCAGAATACCAGGCCTGTCTACTGTACAGAATTTTTTTGAAGGTCAAGGGAAACTGTGTACTTACTGACGTTTTGAAGATGACTGTGTGTGGCAGCAACACACAATATCATTATTACTATTGTATTGTTCTTACTCCTGTTTCTACCATACTGCTAATAATAACACGGTGAGATGCTATCCATAAAACATGCTCATCATTTTCAATGAGTTTGTCATGCTTTGTACAAGATGATATTACATTTTATATATCTTATATTTTGTTGAGGAACCAGTTTCCACTTGAATTTTTATTTATTAACACTGATAAATAACTGCTGGGCTTCCCTGATAGTTCAGCAGGTAAAGAATTTGCCTGCAGTATGGGAGACATAGGAGACATGGGTTCGATCCCTGGGGTCAGGAAGATCTCCTAGAGAAGGCAATAGCAACCCACTCCAGTATTCTTGCCTGGGAAATTGCATGGACAGAGGAGTCTAGTGGGCTATAGTCCTTGGGGTCACAAAGAGTTGGACACAACTAAGCACAACAGTAACAAAAAATAAATAACTATAAAGCCTGATTAGATAACAAAAGGGAAAATTGTATTTAAATTCAAGGAGCAAAGAGAATCCAAAGAACAGAAGCATATAAAGTGTTCAAACCTGCTAGAAGAAATATATATTTTTATTGTGAGTTTATATCAAACAGTGGTTCCGTATGAGACAAAGTCATTGGATATGCTTATTATGATTTCAACACTCAAAGAATCCACTCAGCTTCTTTTAATCAGACGAAGAGAAGGTACACACCAGGCACAAACATTTGTGAGGTTCTGTCTGTGAAAATCGTTGCATTGCCCAAACCCCATATATACTCCAAATCTTCATAACACAGTTTGTTAGAAGTAAATTGTTTCTGGCAATTCTGTGCCTGAAATTTCTGAGCAGCTTGACACGGCAGTTTATTGCTGGAGGACATTATTAGTCATTCTTTTATTTTTTAAAATGCAGAGGTAATATGTGTGTCTATGTAGTATGCATGCTGAGTAATAACCAAGAGAATGGGATATTTTTACAGGCTAGTGATGGGCACGCTCTGCTTGTACATAGTTCCACATCTGCCCCACCTGTTGACTTCTTGCTGACTTGCCTCCTCAGCATCATGTGTGTGGCCTAACATGCGAAACTTTGCTTCCACGTTTAGTACGTGTTTCCCCAGCTACAGATTGTAAAAGAGAGTACCAAGCCTCAGTGGATGGGTTTTTATCCAGACAGGCACAAAGCTGATGATCGAATAAGTCTGCAACACTGATTTCAAGCAGGACAGGTTAGCTAAGGAGCAGATAGGGGCAAGAGGTAAGCAGCTCAAGATAACTGAGACCACAAAGAGGCTTGATAGAAGCCACTGTTTAGCTGTGTCAAGGAATGGAGACCTTCCCTTAAGAATCAATTAGTGGTTTGTCCCTCTGAGGGCCTGCAAATGACTCAGAGCTCTGGGCACAACTGTTCACCTGGTCTCTGTGACCAGTGGAGTGTATGCAGCTCCATGGGCCATTTCTTTTGTCATCACTGGGCATTAACATGATCTGAGGAGGATCTGTTGTTTTTCTTGCAGAATTAAAAAAAAATTTCATAAGAAATATTTTGCTTTACATAAGTGAAGGAGTATATGCTTACTCGTGACTTGCTTGAGACTCAAGTAATAAGAATATTTGCCATGTGAGAAGCTGGTATCTGCAAACAGCCTCCCCACTTCCACTCCCTCTACCCAAATCTACCACCTGGCCAGCCCAGAGTTGCACTGGCACTCTTGTGCAGGAGTGCTTTCAGTACCGAATCCCAGACACCCCTTTTCAATGATTAAAGAATGCCCTGTTATATTTATTAGAGAGGTGGCTGATATTGCTGCTGATTGTTGAATTTCGGTTTCCTGTGGTTGATTTTCATGCATGAGGAATACCCAGCTCCTGGGCAGGTATCAGGGCTCCATCAATCTCCCCAGGCTGCCTCAACCTCAGGATATGTAAGAGTAGCGGATAAATTGGAAGATCAATGACTTGTCCCTGCTGCCGCATCAGCTGCTATTGAGAAATTAATATGAGGATCACTATAAAGAAAAGATAAAAGATGATATGGCTAACAGTGTAAAATATTAAGGCTGGACACAATGTGCCAGAGGAAACTAAACCACAAGAGGAAGAAATTAACCCTGTACAGGCCTTCCACCAACTTGCTGCAAATCCAGTCTGAAAACAAGAGGTGGTGCTGGAATGTGAGAAGGATCTCTTCCTAGAGAAAGAGTTAACAAAACAGTGTTCCTTCTCTTCTCTGTGTTGTAGAGTTTTAAGGCGTAGAAGAGATTGCAGAAATTATTTAACCCTACACATCTCATTTTACATGAGGAGACTGAGGATGAGAGTGCTAAGTGGTTTGCTCAAATATTTGTAGCTAGTCAGCAACGGAGCTGCTAATGGACCCCAGTTCCTGTGCTCAATCTTTTTTATCAAGCTATCTCCTATCACAAAGTCTCTTCATAAAACTCCCATTTTTGTGCTCTCTAGGGCTTCCCTTAGAAGAGCGCTAATTTGTAATCGTGCCAGAAGCAGTAAAAGACAAGTGTGTTTCTTAACATACACTCAAGACCAGAGATCTATGTGCAGCATGACAATAACACTTGACATATCATTTGCAGAGTATCTCAGATTCTGGAGCTTCGCAGAGGGAAATATCCATGTTTCTCCTAGAGAAGAGAAAATGGAATAGATGATCAGACTCAAAAAGATATGTGGAGTCCAGAAAGGAGTTTGGGAAAGAAAAGAAAAATGCCAGTTGAATTAGGATAATGCTGGTTGTCAACAAAATAAGGCCCTAAGAGGAGCAACCTGTTGAAAAGTCATGGGTTAATTATATTTGCATCTATAAGTCTAAATTGAGCTGCTGGCTCTCATGCTCAATTGGTGTGCACTAGTCTACATGGCTCAACTCAAAGTGACTCTGAATCCCCAGGGTTTCCAGTTTTAAACTTTACTCAGCCAGTACTGGCAGCTTCCTGGGTGGCTCAGTGGTAAAGAATCTGCCTGCTGATGCAGGAGATATGGTTCGATCCCTGCATCGGGAAGATCCCCTGGAGGAGGGCCTGGCAACCCATTCCAGTATTCTTGTCTGGGAAATCTCAAGGACAGAGGAGCCTGGCAGGCTACAATCCATGAGGTCACAAAGAGCTGGACATGACAGAGCGACTGAGTATGCAGACACACACCGGCAACTTGAGACATGAGAAACGAGGCTGTTGTTATTGCCAGACAGCTGAGTTAGGTATATGCCTCGGTTTGCAATTCCTTCTGGCTGCTTCTCAGGACAACTAGATGGGATTTAGATTCCTTAAAATGCGTTTATGAATCTGTTGGTCTTGACTCTAGGTTATACCCATGAATTCATCTGTAGTTGGCAAGGAGCATTTAAATTCTCATCTCCTATATCATTTAAGCCTCTCTTTAGAGCCTGGCCTCACTCTCACCTGTTAATAATCAGAAGTCAGCTACATGAAAGAGTCAAGTCAAGCTCCATCTTTTGAAGACAAATGCACTTTAAAAAAAAATAGTGGGATGCAGATTTTATTTAAAGGCATATCACCGACTGGGTGACAAAGTCTGATTCTGTCTTCAGCAGGTTAAAAAAAATCCATGATCTCAAACTCTTGCTTTTCCTTTAAAAAAAAATGCAAACTTCTATCAGAGCTATTTCTTTTTTTTTTTTTTTTTTATTATTTTTTTTTTATTAAATTTTAAAATCTTTAATTCTTACATGTGTTCCCAAACATGAAACCCCCTTCCACCTCCCTCCCCATAACATCTCTGTGGGTGATCCCCATGCACCAGCCCCAAGCATGCTGTATCCTGCGTCAGACATAGACTGGCGATTCAATTCTTACATGATAGTATACATGATAGAATGCCATTCTCCCAAATCATCCCGCCCTCTCCCTCTGTCTCTGAGTCCAAAAGTCCGTTATACACAGCTGTGTCTTTTTTCCTGTCTTGCATACAGAGCTATTTCTTAAGGGCCAAAAGTGTACGTTACAAAAAGAGAGAGAAAAAAAAAGATTAGAGATCAATGCAAGCTCTCCCTGAAATACCTGCCTCAGTTGAGAAATGAATATGAAGATCACTATAAATAAAAGATAAAAGATGCTATGCCTTTTCGAGTAAAATATGAGGCCAGTCACAATATGATGTAGCAGGTTTAACCAAATTAACCCCCTGGGGTAAACAGGGGCTTGGATTTTGCTGCATTTGAAAAATGAACTGATATTTTAAACAATAAGCTTATATGTGAAAAAAAAGTCATCCAGGGGCTCAAAGAGGAGAATTCAGCTTCTTTCCTTTTAGGTAGTCTCTCTCAGACACCTGCACGAGATTTGGAAAATGCTTTCCCCTGGGCGACAGAAAACAGAGCAATCATTCAGCATTCTGCAAAGGTGCACCAACTTATCTTATTGGTTGATGTGATAGCTGGAAGCTGTGTTTAGGGGATGGATTATTTTTTGCATTTCAGTCTACAAGCTTCTCTCAGAAAATATGCTTTCCATTAGGATGTACACAAATCATTTTCTAATATACCATTCATTAGATTAATGTTAGTATTAGAGCTTCATAGAGCATATATGTGTCTTGGGCATTTTTCCAGAAATGCATTATGTAACACATGGATTTCCAGTTCATAATTGCAAAGGTTTCAAAACGAGCTTCAGAGGAGAAGCAGGCTAGCTGCAATGACTTTTTCACTCCCTTGCCCAACTAGTCTTCCTGAATTGTGTGCCTTTTCCAGGAAATGAGATCAAAATAAAAGTGAAATTTGGTTCAGTCAGAGCGATTACTTTGATCTGTTGAGATTTTTCCAGTTTTTCTCTAAGTCTGTTCCATATAGGCTCCTTTTTTTTTTTTTTTTGCATGTTTTGACCTTCTCTATAACCCTAAAAGAATATAGATGGGCTGGGTGACTCACAGCACTTTTGGAGTTGTGAGCTGAATTATTTAGCATAGGCAGTGGGAGAAAGTGGAGGAGTAAGCAGGGAGAAATAATTTTAAATTATATCTTTAGCTGGAGGAAAATTGGCCTACCTACACAAGAGTAAATATGGCATATACAGTGATTCAGATACTCGAAGATGTCTGTTTTAGCAATAAAGCCCAGATCTGGACACAGTCCCTGGCAGAGTCAGACATACACCTGCACATTCACTATATCAAAAGAACCACAGAAGTGTGTTGAAAACTGCTTAAGTGAGAGACATAAACACAACTACAGATGAACGGACAGGAATTCAAGGTTTGAAATGCTGGACTGCTGGCAAAGCAGCCAGCAGGGTAAGCTCAAGCCAATTTTCAGTTGTGAGACACTAGGTTCACATTGCAGGCATGCTGGAAGGCTGGTTCTTCCTGCCCAATGTTTTCAGGAGGATATTAAACACCCCTGTTAAATGCCTGCAAGTGATTGCCAGAGTGAACCTTTTGAGAATGATGGCTATGATCTTTAATAGGGTTGTGGCTTTATCAAGAATCTCACTCAGAATTTCCAATGTGATTTTCAGTTCAACTTTTTTTTGGATGATATACACAAATAACTCATTTCAAGAATATATGTAGACATGAAGTTAGGGACCAGCTGGTGTCAATTTGTGTGGTTATCTCCTGACCTAACCTTTTAGCTTCTTTTTGTTCCTTGACTGTAGTTAAGCTTCATCTTGCTTCAGGGCCATTATATTGGCTGTTCCCATTTTTTGGAAATACCATTTCCAGAAAAATTCTCTGTAAATGATTCCTTTCTATGGCACTCGCTTCTTAAAGATATTTGGTCCTTGATTGTCCTGCTAGCCTAACTTTAGCAGATTACCTTATTTATTTATTTCACATAATAATAATAAAAATAAATAGTATCTCTGGTTTCTATTTGTATTTAGATAAGTTTCTTCCCAAAGAACAAAAGCCCCACAATGATAGAGGTTGTTACCTTTGTTATCCTTTGTTCTGTGTCTTAGAATAGTGTTTGGCATGTAGTCATCATTCAAGGTCTGTTGGCTGTGAAAAGAATGTGTGAGTAGATGCATGGATTTGGAGTTATTTGAGGTCACTCTTAATGATGGCTAGGGTTGGTGATTAAATTGCACTTGTAGGTTTTAGAGGTGGAAGTGGTCTTGTTGCATCTCGCAGCTGTGTCAAAACTCTTCTGTAGCATCCCTAACAGGTAATCAACAAGTCTGTGCTTGAGTAACTGTATAAAAAAGACACTCACGAGGGCACACTCCTAGTTGTCTTCAAACAGATCACTGCCTTCCCTGGGAGTTTGCTCCTTGTTATTCAGCTATAATTGGGGGGAGGGGGGGGGGCGGGGCGGGCAGGGGAGAAAAAAAAAACTGATTTACTCAGAATCATCTTTTCTGTCTCCTTGTTCTAGTTCCTAGAGGATAGTCCAGACAAAATTTCTCTAAATTACATCCTTTGGGTTTGCATTCATGCTTGTAACAAAATTAGCACACTACTATGGTAAAACTCACCTTGATTGTCTGCCACTTATTACTACAGTCCTTGTAGTAAGGGGTGGGTAAATAGATCACAAGCACACAGGGAAATTAGGAGATTGGAAAATTAAAAACTAAATGATAGTATAAGAGAGGGCAATATAGGAGATATAAATAAAAACTGAAACTCAGATATGGACTTGTCAGGTCAGTTTATTTCTCTTTCTTGGTTCTTGTCACGTGACAACAAAAATTTGGAACGGACTACTTGGGTGTAAAACAACAGACAAGTTACAGCTCAGTTCAGCTCAAGCAGACAGATCTTTTATCAGACAGACACTCTCGAAACATGGGAGCAGGCCAACCCCAAAGGAGTCCTCTTGATGAACCCTCTTGGCTTCCTCCCTTTTATACTTCCTGTCTCCTCTTCTTCCTTGTGCCCTGTGCAAAATAGGGCTTGTACTCACCATAAGTCAATGAAAGGGAATGCGAATGGGCATATGCTCTGGCCAGTTGACAATTGCAAGTTATGTAACAGCAAGCTGTGTTGTGTATGTCTTCCCATAATTCAGTCTATTTTAATCAGATGTATATATGTACAGGATATTTATGAACCTTTAATGGTTTCCAGATGCCAAAGGTTACTTTAAGAAGCTCCTTTGATTAGTTTGTATCCACTGTGAGCCTAGGGCACATGTACTGGAGTTGAAAAAGTTACTGTGGTTATTTTGTAGCATATCTGTCAGCTCTTCTGGGTGTGTCTGGGATGGGGTTTACCCATCACCTTGTATCCCTTTCAGTCAGCCCACCTCTCCTAGCTCCTGCTTAACTTCCTACCTAATGGACTAAAGCTTAAGTGAAAACAGAAAATCCATGGAACAAAAATAAATCAACACCAAAAAGCTAAAACCCACGTTTTAAAAGATGTTTAGTCCAAAAAAAGTTCACAAGTATGCTCCACTTAATTAAGAAACAAATCTAATATAGAAATGACTTTTCTTCAGGTGCTGAGAAAATAATTTGAAAGTCAATTAATCCTTTGGTTCTTTGATTTCAGCAGTTTCTTTTCTGCTGTTATATTTTCTACATTGAGGGTAGAGTGTGATTGGCACCATTTCAAAAATGTGTACCCATATTTTTCTTAGCAGCCAAACAGAGTTTACATTTAAACTTGGTATTTGTCTATAGTTAATACGAAGGAAAGAACATATGCTGTTGTTTAAGGGTTCTGATGAATAATTTTTCCTTATTTCTAAAAATATAACTGATATTTAAAGACTGACCCGCTCATCTAATGTTCAGATAACTCAAGGCAGATTGCAGAAGTGTTTCTTCACACTCAAGATTATTAAATATGAAAGAACATATGTCCATCCAAAACTTAGAGTACTCATTTTGCTAAAATTCATTTTACATAGTGCAGCCAGAAGAGTACAGCACGTTGCTAACTTGATGGCACTTGATTTCAATAGTTGCTAGTTTCTACACATGGAAGAAAGAAGGGAGAATGAAAATGGTGAGAGAAGGTTGGAGGGAGAGAGTGAAAGAGAAAGAAGGCGGAGAAGGAGGAAGAGGAAGAGAGAGACAAGGTTAATAAGTTTTATTATTATTCATATCAGTAAGGTTAACAGTTCAGACTGCTGCCATTGAAAAGACAGTTTGTTACACACTGCATGTGGAGGGAATATGCTGCATCATTGATTGCTGCACAGGGAAGCACTCGTCCCTCAGGAGGTGAGGGCGGGTGGGAGGAAACTGTGGCAACAACTTTCATTGTGGTTTCTTTGGGGGAAGGAACAGGTGTGTCAGGGAAAGCCGGAGAGCCGGTTTAGGACTGGTGAGTTTGAATCACTTCAGTACACTCTGGAGTATAGGGACTGTCCCTGTTTGTCTGGTACTTGACCCAGGGGTGATAGGGCAAGTTGATAGTGACCTTGAGAATGTAGGATCCTGATAAAAGACCTTGTTGGGGGTATACGTTCTGGATTGGTTGATTTGTATTTGAAAGGCATGCTCTTGGATGAACTGTTTACAGTCTCCAAAAATTGTCTAAGCAGGAGACCAGCTGACTCCTTCCAGGGTCAGCAAGGCACCAGATGTCAAGGCACCAGAAAATAGAAAACATGGTTAATATAAGAAGGAAGAGAGGAAACAAGTGAAGTAGGAAGGAAGGGAGGAGTTTTTGTTTTTTAATACATTCAGTTCGTAGGGTAAGAGCAACAGTAAATTTGTTGGAGAAAGGCTGTATGTCTGCTTTTTTTCACTGCTCTGACTTTGGATTCAAGGGGAACTGAGTGAAAATACTGGTATTTAACCCTGGTTGTGTGATCTTTCTGTGAGGTTTATATTTCTAGAAGATGGAGATGAAAGTACCTTCTTTACAGGGTTGTGAGATTTAAATGTGAGGATATGTACACAGTGGATTAAATAAATACTAACTGCTTTTAATTCTTTTTGTCTAAATACTCAGTGTTAATGCCCACCTGATATAGATGATAAAATCATGTGTTTGCTTTGCAATTGAAGCTATGTAGTTACACATCAAAGGCAAGTGTGGAATATATCTTACATTGCACCTAAAATGTTTTTAAATGTCTTATTTTCAAAGGGAGGAAAGAAGGGAGAAGGAGAGGAAGAAAAATGGAATATTTGATAACTGAAGAACAAATAAGCAAATATTTGAGCTTAGAATTCTGATGAGAGACTAAAAATACAATTTTTTATTAATTTAACATTGCTGTTGCCAGTAAAAATAAGTAATCTAGTATAGAATATTTTGGCAAGGATAAGGTCAAATACTATTATATTTATAATTTAAAGTACATGATTCTATGAGCCATGAATTCATAGAAGTTGATTTGCAAACTTCAGTTAATGACCTTGGTTATTTGTCAATAAGAAGAGAGGGAGAGGTTATGTGAGTGCAAGTAAATTAACCTTTCATTCCATACTCAACTGACTTCTTCCACACTGACAAGTAATCAAGATTGTTTGACAGAAGCAGCAAGTTGTTTAGCTTCTCAGCTCTCTTGCTGCTAAAATATGATGTCAGATAATTTGTTCCTGTTTAGTTCTAGCTTGATTACTTCTGGTTCCTTGAGATTTGAATTGATGAAGTTTTACTTTAGTTACATGGCAGTGTTAATAAATGCTGTCATGTTTATTAATGAGATGCCAAAATCATATTGTTATATTTAGAGGACAGATTCAAGTTCATGTAACTTAAAGTAGTTGAATGTGATAAAAGGTTAATCAGACTTCATGACCTGTTTGGAATATGTCTTAGGGCTCAGTACCAAGATACCTTTCAATGCAAAATACCTAACTCACAATTAATTTATACGATAACTATATCATAGTCTGTCAGTGACATAGCAAAGGATTCTAACAGCTCCTGAATAAATTTTATGAATTGAAAAACAAAAATCAAAAAATAAAGAAAAGCAAAATGAAAGAAATCCAGCTAAGGCCAGCCTTAGTGATGTTTCACTTGATACAATAGAGCTTATTACACAAATATTTTACCCACACTGTATTCCTAGGATTTTAAATTATTTCCACTGAGGAGAGATCACCAACTCGATGGACGTGAGTCTGAGTGAACTCCGGGAGTCGGTGATGGACAGGGAGGCCTGGAGTGCTGCAGTTCATGGAGTCACAGGGAGTCGGACACAACTGGGTGACTGAACTGAACTGAGGAAAGAATCCTTAGAACTTTCTGCGAAACAATTAAGATGTACTGCATGAGACTTTAAAATGTAATTGAGTCAGTGAATAGCAGAATATGTGCTTTGGAAAATTTCTTATTCATCATTGCTCACTAGTTTGTGGCTGGAGAGAAATTAAGAATATTGTTCTGGAAGTCCAGGCAGAATGCCATCCAATGATAAGGACAACTCAAAAGTAAAATGAAGAAGGCACTCCGGTATTCTTGCCTGAAGAATCCTGTGGGTGGAGGAACCTGGTAGGCTACAGTCCATGGGGTCATTAAGAGTCGGACACAACTGAGCGACTTCCCTTTCACTTTTCACTTTCATGCATTGGAGAAGGAAATGGCAGCCCACTCCAGTGTTCTCGCCTGGAGAATCCCAGGGACAGAGGAGCCTGGTGGGCTGCCATCTATGGGGTCACACAAAGTCGGACAAGACTGAAGCGATCTAGCAGCAGCAGCAGCAGCAAGCAGCAAAAGTAAAAATAAACTGGCACAACTGAAGCTTTAGCCTTATTGAAATTATAAAATAAATTCTTTTCATCTAATGAAAGACTTCACTAAGAACATTAAGAATTTATTTTTCATGCAAACAATGCAAAGTAAATCCATATCTAGACATAGCTAGTTGGAATTTTTCAAATTAGATGACAATAAAAATATCCAATGAGCTTCTAGTTTTTAAAAAAGGATCAACTTACTTAAAAAAAAAATCAGATCTGGAAACAAAGTGAAAACAATATTCCTGAGGAAAAACTTATTTGTCAATTATAATAATGATTAGATATAAAATTTCCTTACCTTAATGAGTTATAGAGAAATGACTTTAAAAAAAGAATATAGCATCTTATTGAATAGAAGACAATGTGGGCTCTCTATCATTCTGATTTCATAGTCAATATTTAAAAGAAAAATTACCTACTTAAAAATGATGGTAAAAAGTAAAAATTTCTATGAATTAGAGGTTTCTCTTTCTTGTGAACATTTTCCTATTACTGAAATGTCCACATTATCTGTATAGATTTTTGAGTATCATATAAATTTCTCCTTGAGTGAGACTTGGTAATTTGAAAAAATTGTCCATTTCATCTAAGTTGTTGAATTTGCAGTTCTAGATAGCTCATAGTGTTCTTTGGTTTTTTAAATATCTCTAGAGTCTGTAGTGATGTCTCTTCATTAATCCCTGGTTTTTGTAATTTGTATTTTCTTTCTTTTTTCTTTTCAGTATAGTTAGAAATGCATTAACTTTATTGAACTTAAAAAATCTTATTTATTTTCTTTTATTCTGTTCTCAATATCATTGATTTATTTTCTTTTAATATCTTTTTGTTCTATTTGCTTTTGGTCTATTTTATTTTATTTTATTTTTTTAGTTTCTTAAGGAGGAAGCTTAGATCATTCAAGTAATAAGATTTCTTCTAAGAACCATTGTAGCATATCTTCAAAAACCTGATATATTGTCTTTTCACTTTTAGTAAATTCAAAATATTTTCTTGCTTCTCTTGTGTCCTTTGATATGTTGATTACTGAGAAATATGGTGTTTTTTCCCCAAGTATTTATAGATTTTCCAGTTTTATTTCTAGTTTAATTCCATTTATTTCATTGATTGATTTCTAGTTTAATCCTGTTCTATCCACCCATGGAGATGAGAAGGATTCCTTCCTAATTAGTGGACTGGATATTGAGACAAATGATGATACACATACCGAAATAATTTGGAAGAAAATTTATCACTTAAAAAATAATTCTTGGAACAATAGGACAGGTGCACTCTCTCCCATAAAGCCAAGAGCATAGTGGAAGTGGCGGTGTGATGACTTGATTTTGACTGGGTAGAATGCGAGTCTAGAGTGGACGTTTCTTCCTGTGTCCAGGGTTTGTGTGGTGTGAAGTTCCCATAGGCACCAAGGGGACTGATGGATTTTTAAAATCATGATTAGCTTGTCTATATATGGGGCAAAGGGGAAAGAGGGAGTATGGGGCTTTGAAGCTGTCAGTGGTCAAAAGTCAAAAAATGAGTCAGACCTCTTACTACAATTCACCCCACTGTTCGATTGATGATGGAATTGTACTGTGTCTTATTCAACTGATTCTGAATTTGTTTAAATATAATTTTAGGAGCCATATGCCTCTGTACACGCATGTTTAGTCACTTCAGTTGTGTCTGACTCTTTGCGATCCTATGGACATAGCCTGTCAGACTCCTCTGTCCAGGGGGTTCTCCAGGCAAGAATACTAGAGTTGTTTGCCATGACCTCCTCCAGGGGATTTTTCTGACCCAAAGACAGAACCTGCGTCTCTGTCTCTTTCATTGGCAGGCAGGTTCTTTACCACTAGTGCCACCTGGGAAGCCCCGTATGCCTCTGTAGCAAATGAAAATGAAAGAGCTTGGACAAATGTATCCAGTCACCTCAGACAGTTGTTGAAAACCATGAAAAAATGTTAGCTGGTGTCTGGAGTATTTGCTCAAAAAAGCAAATTATATTATTAACATGCTTATCTGTTGTCTCATTTGTTGAGTTATTTGAGCAACTTTTTCCCATTATGTCTATCCACATGTAAGAAAAAATACCTTTAAGGAAGAAAACACCTCTCTGGCTGGGCAGTAAATAGGCTGCTGCTGCTAAGTCACTTCAGTCGTGTCCGACTCTGTGCGACCCCAGAGACAAGTCTCCCCTGTCCTTGGGATTCTCCAGGCAAGAACACTGGAGTGGGTTGCCATTTCCCTCTCCAATGCATGAAAGTGAAAAGTGAAAGTGAAGTCACTCAGTCGTGTCCGACTCCTAGCGACCCCATGGACTGCAGCCTACCAGGCTCCTCTGCCCATGGGATTTTCCAGGCAAGAGTACTGGAGTGGGTTGCCATTGCCTTCTCCAGTAAATAGGCTAAGAATAGGTAATTATCAGGCATTAAAGTCACCAGGAAGCATTGCTCCTCACTATGGGCCTCCAAAGGATGGGCATCTTGCTGCATGTGTCTGGTGGTGGTGGGGGGGGTGTTTAATATTTACTATTTCTGACTGGATTATGGGTCCTAGGGCAGTGCCAGTGTCCCCCAAGACTGTAAGTAGGGCAATTGTAATGTGCAACAGTTCTTTTGTACCTAATGCTGGAAAAGAAACGTTGAGCTGAGAGACCAGAAAGAAACGTTGCCTGCCACCCCCGTCCCCCCTTATATATAGGACATCAGAGGGAGGGCCTGGTGGTGGTGTGTAAGAACAGAGGAACAAGCAAGTGTTACTGAAGTGAACCTAGAGCCACTGGAGATTTGAGAATCCTGGTTAAGGCATGTGGTAGTGCAAACACCCTGCTTATGAAGGGCCCGTAGGTTTATTGCTCTGAGCAAAGCAGGAAATTGTCTTAGAATTTGTAAAACAAATCAGACAGAGAGACCAAATGAGCAATTTAAATAAATATTTTAGAATCTGATTAGTTTTATGGAGTTGTACTTAAGAAGGGGATGACTGGCCAAGGATAACTTCTTCTATGAGACTGACTGGAAGTGGATGATGAAAGCTGATGACCTATCTTGGACTGGTGTCAAACTCAGCAATTAGTGAAGTAAAGGACTTGGACTGTATGCTTGATGAGTGGTAAATATATATTATAGGAGAGACCCTTCAAGACAGGGAGGGGATTACTATGATGAAATGAAGTAGGTCTTGAGAGAAGGGGAAAAAACATGAGCAGAGACAGGAATGGGAGTGAAGATGATACTGCAAACTGAATGGGGAAAATTATGGGAATGGAGCTGGGGGAAGGAGTGGAAATGTGGGGCTTGGCAAGGCAGATATGGACTTGTTCATGGGTGGTGGAGTGGTAGTTGTCAGGGTTGGAAAATATTGAAGATGGTGAAATCTGGAAGAGAATGAAGGTTGGTTGTGAGAGTTGCATGTGTCGGGCTATAGCCTAGACCAGTAGAACAGAGCAGACAGAGGGTATTCCTAGGTCCAGAGAGAACTTCAGATAACCCATCAGCAGCTCCCTAAAACACGTAGCTAAATAATAAATAAGTATGGATTTGATCTTGGTGCTATCCATAGCATGGATAGCCTGTTGTAAACACTGACACTCATTTGTAGCAATGTTGAGCGTAGGCATGGTGTCACTGCATTTGTGTGATTTAGAAAATATGGTGCAGCAGAGACTGACATGCTGGAGATGGGTCGGGAAAGGCTTTAGACAGGTAGCTAAGATGAAGACAGCATTCTCTCCTCCAGTGAATTCAGAAAGGAGCTAAAGGTAAGCTTCCACTGGGTGTAAGTGCCATAGCCTGAGGAGGTGAGAGCGTGCACTCTAGGAGTAGAGGTAGAAGGGAGCAGTGGGAGCTTAGCACCGTGCCAAGCCGAGAACAAAAGAGGAGCAGCGCTAGTCACTGGCAGTAAAGTTCAGGTCAGTAGTGTGACTGAAGTGAAAATCTGGTTGTGTTGGTGAGTTGGACTGAAATGCTTCTCCCTCATGAATATGTTTATCAAATGTATTGAGGTCACCTGGTGGTCAGGGAATCCGGCTGGCATGTATACTGCCTCCTATATTATGCAAATTTCAGAATAGCCAATAGGAGCTGCTTCAGACATTGTAAGAAAATTTGCCATCAAGATGAAGATGAGTTATTTTACCAGCTAGCTTGGATATGGCCATAGTGCTATCAAGCCTGAATAAGTGTGGGTGGCAGCATGGTCACAGTATAGCCCAATAGTTTTTGCATTGACATGTGAGGTCTGTACAATGGACTATAGTATCCCAGGTCCAAACTGTCACCTAAAGTGATAGCCAGGCTGTGAAAAGCCAAAAGACCAATCATTTATGCAGTGTGAGTGCTGTAGTTTGAGGAACCAAAGAGTTGCTGACAGATAGGGACATAACATGGAACACTTGGTGTTTCCATTCTGAATCCTGATGTGGAGAGGAAGCCTGAATCTCTCAAAAGTAGCTTTAGCAGAGACCAACTTTAGTATTTGGGCTTCCCAGGTGGCACAGTGTTAAGGAATCTGCCTGCCATTGTAGGAGATGAAAGAGACATAGGTTCTATCCCTGGGTTGGGAAGATCCCCTAGAGTAGAAAGTGGCAACCCACTCCAGTATTCTTGCCTGGAAAATCCCATGGACAGAGGAGCCTGGTGGACTATAGTCCATGGCGTTGTAGAGAGTCAGACATGACTGAGCAACTGAGCACACACATAACTTTAATTTTTCTTAGCCTCACTCAACAATACACATGGTAGTAGTTGTGGGTGATAAAGCTATAGTCTTTACTTCCAGAATAAGCTCCTCATTGGCATTAATTAAATCTTTTATTGCTTGGAAATTGTGTTGAAGCTTGTGACTTAGGCAAATTGTTAGTTCAGTGCAAACATAATTATGGTTTCGGACTGTGAATTTTAAATCATTGTAAGTAGTCTCACACACATCTTTATTAATCAAAATGGGAACCATTACAATCAATACATTTTTTGCCAGTGAGAAATAAGTTTGTTTATTGCTATAGCATAAAAATTCACGCTTTGGGATTTGACAGACTCTTGGAAAGCATTTTCTGCCTCCTGCTGGTTGTGGAAGCATTTTCCCTGCAAAAAGTTGTCCCGATGCTTGAAGAAGTGGTAGTTGGTTGGTGAGAGGTTAGGTGAATGTGGTGGATGAGGAAAAACTTCATAGTCTAAACTGTTCAACTTTTGAAGTGTTGGTTGTGCAACATGCGACTGAATGTTGTCTTGGAGAAGAATTGGGCCCTTTCTGTTGATCAGCACTGGCTGTAGGCCTTGCAGTTTTTCGTGCAGCTCATCGATTTGCTGAGCATATTTCTCGGATGCAATGGCTTCACTGGGACTAAGAAAGCTGTAGCAGATCAGGCCACCAAATGGTGACCGTGACCATTTTTTGGTGCAAGTTTTGCTTTGGGAATTGCTCTTGAGCTTATTCTCTGTTCAAACACTGAGCTGGTTGTTACTGGTTATCATATAAAATCCACTTATCGTCGCACATTACAATCCAATTGAGAAATGGTTCATTGTTGCTGCATAAAATAAGAGAAGGTGATACTTCAAAATGATGATCTTTTCAATTTGCAGTCAGCTCATGAGGCACCCACTTATCAAGCTTTTTCACCTTTTCAGTTTGCTTCAAATGTCAAATGACTGTAGAATGGTTGATGTTGAGTTCTTGGGCAACTTCTTGTAAGAGAATCAGCTTTGATGATCCTTTCAGTTGGTCATTGTTAATTTCTTTTTTTTTCAGATTTTATTTCATTTTATTATTATTTTTTTACTTTACAATATTATATTGGTTCATTGTTAACTTCTGATGGCAAGCCACTTTGCTCCTCATCTTAAGACTGATCTCTTTTGCAGAACTTCTTGAACCACCACTGCACTGTCTGTTCATTAGCAGTTCCTGGGCCAAATGCATTGTTGATGCTGTGAGTTGTCTCTGCTGCTTTTTGACCCAGTTTGAACCCAAATAAGAAAGTCATTCAAATTTGCTTTTTGTCTAACATCATTTCCATGTGTTATTCGGTTGCCCAATAATGTTTGACTCTTTGCAAAGCCATGGACTGTAGCACACCAGGCTTCCCTGCCCCTCACCATCTCCCAAAGTTTACTCAAGTTCATATCCATTGCATCGGTGATGCCATCCAGCCATCTCAGCCTCTGATGCCTTCTTCTCCTTCCGCCCTCAGTCTTTCCCAGCATGAGGGACTTTTCCAGTGAATCAGCCGTTTGCATCAGATGAACAAAATACTAGAGTTTCAGCTTCAGCATCAGTCCTTTCAATGAGCATTTAGGATTGATTTCTCTTAAGATTGACTGGTTTGATCTCCTTGCTGTCCAAGGGACTCTCAGGAGTTTTCTCCAGCACCACAGTTTGAAGGCATCAATTTTTCAGTGCTCTGCCTTATTTATGATGTAGTTCTCAGAACCATATGTGACCGCTGGGAAGACCATAGCCTTGAGTATATGGACATATGTCTGCTGAGTAATGTTTCTGCTTTTCAACATACTATCTAGGTTTGTTATTGCTTTCCTTCGAAGAAATGGTTGTCTTCTGATTTCATGGCCACAGTCACCATCCGCAGTGATTTTAGAGCCCAGGAAGAGGAAATCTGTCACTACTTCCACCTTTTCCCTTTCTATGTGCCATGCAGTATTGGGACTGGATACCATGATCTTAGTTTTTTTTTTTTATTATTTAGTTTTAAGTTGGCTCTTTCACTCTTCTCCTTCACTGTCATCAAGAGGCTCTTTAGTTCCTCTTTGCTTTCTGCCATTAGAGTGGTATCATCTGCATATATGAGGTTGTTGATGTTTCTCCTGCCTATCTGGATTCCAATTTGTAACTTATCCAGCCTGGCATTTCTCATGATGTGCTCAGCATATTGGTTGAACAGACAGGGTGACAACAGACAGCTCTGTCATACTCCTTTGTCAATCTTGAACCAATCAGTTTTTCCATACAGGGTTCTACTGTAGCTTCTTAACCCACATATAGGTTTCTCAGGAGAGAGGTAAGATGATCTGGTATTCCCATCTCTTTCAGAGCTTTCCATAGTCTAAATTAAATATAAAATAAGTAGCATGTAGTAGTAAGTCATTAGCAAAAAAAATAGTGATAAATGCACATTAAAATGATGTATAACATAACCACATTTATTTAGAATGTATTCCAATACCAATGGCAAATTTCAACAATGCAAAAACCATTTGCACAAACCTATCCCCTTATTGCCAAATTCAGACTTAAATTGAAGAAAGTAGGGAAACCCACAACCCCATTCAGGTATGACCTAAAGCAAGTCCCTTATGATTATACAGTGGAAGTAAGAAATAGATTTAAGGGACTAGATCTGATAGATAGAGTGCCTGATGAACTATGGATGGAGGTTTGTGACCCTGTACCAGAGACAGGGATCAAGACTATCCCCATGGAAAAGAAATGCAAAAAAGCAAAATGGCTGTCTAAGGAGGCCTTGCAAATAGCTGTGAAAAGAAGAGAAGCAAAAAGCAAAGGAGAAAAGGAAAGATATAAACTTTTGAATGCAGAGTTCCAAAGAATAGGAAGGAGAGATAAGAAAGCCTTCCTCAGTGATCAATGCAAAAAAATAGAGGAAAATAACAGAATGGGAAAGACTAGAGATCTCTTCAAGAAACTTGGAAATACCAAGGGAACATTTCATGCAAAGATGGGCTCGATAAAGGACAGAAATGGTCTGGACTTAACAGAAGCAGAAGATATTAAGAAGAGGTGGAAGGAATAAACAGAACTGTACAAAAAAAGATCTTCATGACCCAGATAATCACGATGGTGTGATCACTCACCTAGAGCCAGACATCCCGGAATGTGAAGTCAAGTGGACCTTAGAAAGCATCACTATGAACAAAGCTAGTGGAGGTGATGGAATTCCAGTTGAGCTATTTCAAATCCTGAAAGATGATGCTGTGGAAGTGCTTCACTCCATATGCCAGCAAATTTGGAAATCTCAGCAGTGGCCACAGGACTGGAAACGGTCAGTTTTCATTCCAATCCCAAAGAAAGGCAATGCCAAAGAATACTCAAACTACTGCACAATTGCACTCATCTCACACGCTAGTAAAGTAATGCTCAATATTCTCCAAGCCAGGCTTCTGCAATATGTGAACTGTGTACTTCCAGATGTTCAAGCTGGTTTTAGAAAAGGCAGAGGAACCAGAGATCAAATGGCCACCATCTGCTGGCTCAGGGAAAAAGCAGGAGAGTTCCAGAAAAATAACTATTTCTGCTTTATTGACTATGCCAAAGCCTTGACTGTGTGGATCACAATAAACTGTGGAAAATTCTAAAAGAAATGGAAATAACAGACCACTTGACCTGCCTCGTGAGAAACCTATATGCAGGTCAGGAAGCAACAGTTAGAACTGGACATGGAACAACAGACTGGTTCCAAATAGGAAAAGGAGTACATCAAGGCTGTATATTGTCACCCTGCTTATTTAACTTCTATGCAGAGTACATCATGAGAAACACTGGGCTGGAAGAAGCACAAGCTGGAATCAAGATTGCCAGGAGAAATATCAATAATCTCAGACATGCAGATGACACCACTCTTATGGCAGAAAGTGAAGAGGAACTAAAAAGCCTCTTGATGAAAGTGAAGGAGGAGACTGAAAATGTTGGGTTAAAGCTCAACATGCAGAAAACGAAGATCATGGCATCTGGTCCATCACTTCATGGGAAATAGATGGGGCAACAGTGGAAACAGTGTCAGACCTCATTATTTTGGGCTCCAAAATCGCTGCAAATGGTGATTGCAGCCATGAAATTAAAAGATGCTTACTCCTTGGAAGGAGAGTTATAACCAACCTAGATAGCATATTAAAAAGCAGAGACATAACTTTGCCAACAAAGGTCCATCTAGTCAAGGCTATGGTTCTTGCAGTGGTCATTTATAGATGTGAGAGTTGGACTGTGAAGAAGGCTGAGCGCCGAAGAATTGATGCTTTTGAATTGTGGTGTTGGAGAAGACTCTTGAGAGTCCCTTGGTCTGCAAGGAGATCCAACCGGTCCATTCTAAAGGAAATCAGTCCTGGGTGTTCATCGGAAGGACTGATGCTAAAGCTGAAACTCCAACACTTTGGCTACCTCATGCGAAGAGTTGACTCACTGGAAAAGTCTCTGATACTGGGAGGGATTGGGGGCAAGAGGAGAAGGGGATGACAGAGGATGAGATGGCTGGATGGCATCACCGACTCAACGGACATGAGTTTGAGTGAACTCCGGGAGCTGGTAATGGACAGGGAGGCCTGGCATGCTGCAATTCATGGGGTCGCAGAGTCGGACATGACTGAGAGACTGAACTGAACTGAATATTAGTATCATCATCAAGGTAC
Source organism: Capricornis sumatraensis (assembly GCF_032405125.1). Classification (NCBI taxonomy): domain Eukaryota; kingdom Metazoa; phylum Chordata; class Mammalia; order Artiodactyla; family Bovidae; genus Capricornis; species Capricornis sumatraensis. The sequence goes on along the minus strand of NC_091091.1, from coordinate 1,403,728 downwards.
TATCAGAGACCTAGCAGATAGCCAAATAGACATTCATTGGTGAATGAATCACAATATAAACTTTGTATGGTGTCAGTTATGTTACGTTCACTGAGGTGTATTTTATGGTCTAGAATATGGTCTCTTGGTGAATGTCCACTGGAAAAGAATGTGTGTTATATACTATTGTTATGTGAAGTTTTGTATAAATGCATTTAAGCCAAATTGGTGATATATTATTCAGATCCTCTGCATCCTTGTTGATTTTCTGTGTATTTGTTTCATTGATTACTAAGAAGAGTGTTGAAGTCTTTAACAATAATTGTGGCTTTCTCTTCCCTTTTTATAATTTAGAAATTTTTTTCTCTGCATTTTAAAGTTCTGGTATTAGGTGTTTATACATTTAGAACTGTGCACTTTCTTCTTGGTGAGTTGAACTTTTTATCATAATGTAATATTTCTTGTTCTTAAGTCTACTTTGTCTGATATTATAATGGGGCATGTGTGTGTGAGTGTTTGTACATTGGTAATTATTTTCCTTGGTGTTTTCTGAGATCTGGGAATTATGGTTATTATCTTGATAATTTTGGAAAATTCTCAATTATACTATTATCCCTTCAAGTCTTTCTTCTCCATCATCTCTGTTTTCTTTTACAATTTTGGTATTTCCCACAGCTCTTGGATGCTCTTTTTTTTTCTAATGTTTTATTCTTTGTTTCTGTGTGGATAATTTCTATTGATGTATCTTGGAGGTAATTATTTCCTTAGCTTTGTGAAACCTACTGATGAGTCTATTGATGTGATTCTTCATCTTTGTTAGTATATGTTTCTTTTGGATTATTTGTCTTTCATTCTCTCATATATTTCATCTTTCTGCTGAAATTCTCCACTTGTTCATGTATGTTGCCCATTTTTCAGCTAGATCTTTTAACATATTAATCATTGCTATTTTTAATTCTTTGTCTGATACTCAAATATTGGGATCATATCTCTGAGTCTAGTGTGTGTAATCCTTTATCACTTGACATGATGTTGTTTTTGATTGGTCTGACTTCTTTGCATATCTTATATTTGGTGAACATTTGTTGTAAGACAGTAGAGACTGAGGTAATTAGTATTCCCTCATACTAATGGCATATCTTTTTTTTTTTTTTTGGTCAGACCTTCATTATATACATTTAGTTAATCTTGTCAGGAGTTGAGTTAGTTTTGGATTTTGTTGTTATAGTTATCGTAGTACATCCTAGTTTTAAAATTACTGTAGTAAAGTGTTACATGTAAGATGTGGGCTGGTTTGTCAGAAGTTTTGTTTTCAATGTTTCCCCCTCAACTTTAGGTTTTCCCTTGTCTCTTAGAGAGGGTCTCTCTTCCTGCTCATTTCTCCTCTGGCAGTACCTCCTGTGGGATCCAATATCTGACATCCATCCCAGCCAAACAGTTACCCACTTCTCATCTTACCATGCAGACTCCTGTCTTCCCTTGAGTTTCGCTTGTTTGGTTGCCTTACAACCCCAGTTTTCTCATGGTTTCAGTAGGAGTTATAATTTTTCAGATTATTAAACTTTTTGTTCTAAGAGGGCAAATGTTTCTCTTTGGCATTTTAAGAGGGAAGCAGAAATCAAAAATATTTTACAAATCAAATATATTTCCTAAATCTCTGGTTAAAAAATATGTATATCTGACATACAAAGAGAATAGTATCAAGACCCTCTAAATAATATGCCATGAATTTGGAATTTATATCATGACTCTAGGTAACACAACTCGATGAGAAAGTATTCTTAATGACTCTTTTTTTCTGAATTTCCTTGGTCCCTTGCTGAGAGAAGACCATGAGTGTCTCACCAGAATTTCATTTCAGTTTAGCACATAGACTGTATTCTGTGAATGGCTCTGTCTAGTTGAGAGTTCTGGTAAGGAGCTCTGATATTTAACTATTTTCTAGCATAATAGAGACTTAAACTGTAAAGGTATTTATTTTCCTATCTACATAGATAAAGCTAGACCAGAAGAAGTGACTTGTCAAAGAATTTATGCTATCATCTAAATAATCTGGTTAGATGAACTTTAGTGAGAAGACTGGTATTTTCAAGTTGGAGTAAATACATGGGATCTCCCCCAACCATATCTTTTCATAACCACCCTTTCAGTGTCAAACTCACATGATACACAGTGGAGGGACCTTGAATCCATGTGCACGCTGGACAAAAGCATTCCTCTAGTCCAAGCTGGAACTGGCGCCTGAACCATTATCTCAGTCCCTGAACTGGATTGCTTGGATTCCCCTCAGTTGATACTGTGGCTTTGGAAGTTGGAGCACATGTTTTATATTTCTTGGAAGAAATCAGTATGACAGGTTATTAACAGACAGTATTGTTTTTCTCAAGTTCATATAAAAGGAAATTTTCATATACTTTTAGAAACAAGAGAGGCTGTTTTACTATATTTGTTAACATCCTCAGTCGTAGCAGTCTGAGATTATGAATCAGTACTGGAACAATAAACTATGTGCCAATGTATGTGAAAAGAAAAATAAATGGATTTTAACTGATGAAATCCTAAGAGGTTATTAAAAATGAGAGAGATAAAAAAGGGGGGAAATCCTTTAAAAGAAAATGTATGGAATTTAGAAAGATGGCAATGACGACCCTGTATGCAAGACAGGAAAAAAGACACAGCTGTGTATAACGGACTTTTGGACTCAGAGGGAGAGGGAGAGGGTGGGATGATTTTGGAGAATGGCATTCTATCATGTATACTCTCGTGTAAGAATTGAATCGCCAGTCCATGTCTGACGCAGGATACAGCTTGCTTGGGGTTGGTGCATGGGGATGACCCACTGAGATGTTATGGGGAGGGAGGGGAGGGGGGTTCATGTTTGGGAACACATGTAAGAATTAAAGATTTTAAAATTAAAAAAAAAATAAATAAAATAAAATGTAATAGATAATACACAGACCTATTATTGTCCCACTTCTATTTGTCTAGGCTTCCTAAACCTCTTGATGGTCTCTTCTACTCTTAAGACTCTCTGGGAAAAGCACTGAGATTATTTCTGTTCTTACTCTATTCACCTCTTCACATTTTGAAGGCTGTAACAATTGGTCTTGATTGAAATCTTTCCAGACTACATGAACAATAACCAAATACAATAAGAGTGTACATAATGGGCATAAAAGAAACATCATTGTTAAGTTTTCATGTGATTTAAGTTGAGATGTTAGTACTAATCATCTGTTTTGATAAAAGGTTTGTTTGACTCTTTTCTGTTTTATTTCCAGTGAATGTTATTTTCTTTTCATTATTATGCATGTTTTATGAGTTAGGATTTATTTGTGTGTGTGTTGGATTTGATTTATTTCTGTGGGACTCTGCTGTTTCCACAGTAAACTGTGGAAAATTCTGAAAGAGATGGGCATGCCACACCTGACCTGCCTCTTGAGAAACCTATGTGCAGGTCAGGAAGCAACAGTTAGAACTGGACATCGAACAACAGACTGGTTCCAAGTAGGAAAAGGAGTCCGTCAAGGATGTATATTGTCACCCTGCTTATTTAAGTTCTATGCAGAGTACATCATGAGAAACACTGGGCTGGAGGAAGTACAAGCTGGAACCAAGATTGCCAGAAGAAATATCAATAACCTCAGATATGCAGATGACACCACCCTTATGGCAGAAAGTGAAGAAGAACTAAAGAGCCTCTTGATGAAAGTGAAAGAGGAGAGTGTCCCATCACTTCCTGGGAAATAGATGGGGAAACAGTGGCTGACTTTATTTTTCCGGGTTCCAAAATCACTGCAGATGGTGACTGCAGCCATGAAATTAAAAGATGCTTACTCCTTGGAAGGAAAGTTATGACCAACCTAAGCAGCTTATTCAAAAGCAGAGACATTACTTTGCCAACAAAGGTCCATCTAGTCAAGGTTATGGTTTTTCCAGTGGTCATGCAAGGATGTGAGAGTTGGACTATAAAGAAAGCTGAGCACCAGAAGAATTGATGCTTTTGAACTGTCATTTTGGAGAAGACTCTTGAGAGTCCCTTGCACTGCAAGGAGATCCAACCAGTCCATTTTAAAGGAGATCAGTCCTGGGTGTTCATTGGAAGGACTGTTTTGAAGCTGAAACTCCAATACTTTGGCCACCTGATGTGAAGAGCTGACTCATTTGGAAAGACCCTGATGCTGGGAAAGATTGAGGGCAGGAGGAGAAGGGGACGACAGAGGATGAGATGGTTAGATGGCATCACTGACTCGATGGACATGGGTTTGGGTGGACTCTGGGTGTTGGTGATGGACAGGCTGGCCTGGCTTGCCTGCAGTTCATGGGGTCGCAAAGGTCTGGACATGACTGAGTGACTGAACTGGTGAACTGAACTACTATTTCTTAAAACCTGATTTAAAAGAGCTTCCAGATATAAAACTTGTGCTCTGAATTGTCTATTTCTCCAGCAATCTTTGATGATCTTGACCAAATGGTGATCTAATGTTATTCACTTATGTTTTCCTACTGCATATAGTTTGGAACCACTATGTTTCATTCCTAGTCACATTCTTTATTGTATACTTCTTATTTTGTAGTTTCTGTTCCTCAGCATCAACATTCTACTAAGATGACTACTTTGAGGCAATTTGAAACCAGAATTCTCCCGCCATCTGAAATTATTCATGTACATATAAAGTAAAGAGATAAAGACAAAGATGGCAGCCAGGGGACTTTATTTGTCTTTTAATGATTTAATATCATTTTTCTATACTTTAACTAGTGTAGAGTTAGCATTCTAGCTAGCAATAAAGGAGTCACAGAAAAGGAGAATTCAGGAAATATGCAGTATCGAGTTTTCTTGGTAAGTTCGTCAATCTCAAAAAAAAATTGGCATGTGAGCAGAAACAGTTCCATTACTTAGACAGCCAAATATGTTTGTGCAAAGAATGTGTGCATAATACTGAATATCTGTGGATGGACTAGAATAGGAAAAATGTGTCTGTTTTCTCATTTGTTTTAGGAAAAGGGAATCTTTTAGAAGATTTTCCCTGTCACTAGTGTCATATTTTGTGAGACTAAGGTCTCAGTAGGTCTAACTTTATAACCTTCTAATTTCAGACAAAGAGAGACTGGAAAGTTAGGAAAGAGAATTCAGTTGCAGCCAGTTCAAACTGCAAGGAAAGAGAGTAGAGAACATCATTGAGAAGCTGCATGCAAACACACATACGTCTTTTCTGCATCTGTTTCCAGCTATACTGTGTCTATCTTAAAAAGGGAGGGTATCAAAACCCGATAAAGACATTGAAAGAAAGGAAAAGTACAGACGAATAACTTTCACGCTTAGGAATACAAAAACCTCAACACCTCAACAAAAGATTAAGAATGTAAATTCAGTAATATGCAAAAATAATTTTATGTCATAACCAAGAGGAATTTATTCTTAGTTTGCCAGGCCAACTCAACATTTGAAAAATAAGTAATTTAATTCATCACAACAACAAGTTAAATAGGAAACATCATGTGCCTCATCAGTAAACGATAAAGTTTCAGAAAACTTTAAATGGAGGGGAGTTTCCTCAACTTAATAAAGAAAACATACAACAAACGTGCATCTAACACCATACTTAATGGTGAAAAACCAGATGCTTTCCCCTGAAGATCTAAAATGATGCAAGGAAGTTCCTTCTTGACTCTCCCGTTCAGCACCCTATTAGAAGTCTTAGCTAATGCAATTAGATAAGAAAAGGAAATAAACACATACAGATCGAAAAGGAACAAATAAAATGGTCTTTTTTCACAAATGACATGATTATCTATGTAGAATTCCCAAAGAATCAACACAAAAAGCCTCCAGAACTACTAAGCATTTATAACAAGTTTGCATGATACATGGTTAGGATAGAAAGGTCAGTTGCTCATAGCAACAATAAATGATTAGAGTTTGAAATTTTAAAATGCAATTTATTTACATTGAAAGCAAAAATTAATAAATATAAAGCTAACAAAATATGCATAGGATCCATAAAAATAAACCTATAAAACTCCAAAGAAAGAACTCAAAGAAGATTTAAATACATAGAGAGATACTCTGTGTTTATGACTAGGAAAACTAATACTATTAAAATGTCAGTTCTTCCCAGTTTGATCTATAGATTCAATACAATCCCACTCCAAATTTTAGTAGGTTATTTTGTGGATATTAACAAAATGACACTAAAGTTTATGGAAAGCCAAAGGACTCAGAATATCCAACACAGAGCCAACAAAGAACAAAGTCAGAAGACTGATATTACCCAACTTCAGGGCTTATTGTGCAGCTACAGTAATCAATACAGCATGGTATTAATGAAGGAACAGACAAATAGGCCAGTGGAACAGAGTGGAGAGGCCAGAGAGATTTGTTCAGTAGTGGAAATGTTAGGAATGAAACCACAGTAGTGAATAAACGACATTATGTATTTGTCAAAACCTATAGAACTGTACAAGAGTATATCTTAATGTAAATCGTGTACTTTAAGTACTGAAATAATGTATCAGTGTTGTTCATTGGTATTTAACAAATGTACCATGCTAACACAAATTATTTATAATAGAGGACATTTAGACCTTGGACATATGGAGACTTTCTCCTCAATTTTTCTGTAGATCTAACACTGTTCTTTAAAAAGCAGGCTGTTTTTTAAGATAATCTAAAAACATAAGCCAGATATATGGGGATTGTTCTTTTATCTTCCTCTTTCTTCATACCCATTCTTCATTCATTCAGTGCAAGGATTCAGTGTTTTAAACTGCTTTCAGTTTTATTTGCTTTTCCATGTTATTGCCATATTCTAGCAGAGATCATCTCTACCTGGAATTTGCAGTCACTTTCCAGCTATTCTTGTTGGCCTTCTATCACACAGTCTTCAAAATATTGATAGAGTGAGCTTTCTTGGATACAAAATGTATCGTCATTATACTGCTTCAAACCCTTCTTTGGATTTCTATTTCCAAACTTGCTTTTTCTTTTCCTAACTTTTTGTTTTACATTGAAACATAGTCAGCTAACAATGTTGTGATAGTTTTAGGTGGACAGCAAAGGGACTCAGCCATATATGTACCTGTATCCATTCTCCCTCATATTCTCCTTGAATCCATATGGTCACATAACATTGAGCAGAGTTTCCTGTGCTGTGCAGTAGGACCATGTTGATTATCCATTTAAAATACAGCAGTGTGTAGGTGTCCATCCCAAACTCCCGCACTATTCCTTTCCCCTATTCTTCCCCCCCCCTGCAAACCATGGCAACCATAAATTCATTCTCTAAGTCTGTGAGTCTGTTTTTGTTTTGTAAATAAGTTCATTTGTATCATATTTTTTTTTTTAGATTCCACATATAAGGGATGTCATATGATATTTCTCCTCTGTCCGACTCACTTCACTCAGTATGACAATCTCTAGATCCATTCATATTTGATCAATCCATCCATGTTGCAGAAAATGGCATTATTTTATTCTTTTTAATGGGCAAATAGGATTCCACTGTATATATGTTCAGTTCAGTTCAGTCGCTCAGTTGTGTCCGACTCTTTGCGACCCCATGAATTGCAGCACGCCAGGCCTCCCTATCTATCACCAACTCCTGGAGTTCACTCAGACTTACGTCTATCGAGTCAGTGATGCCATCCAGCCATCTCATCCTCGGTCGTCCCCTTCTCCTCCTGCCCCTAATCCCTCCCAGCATCAGAGTCTTTTCCAGTGAACTCTTCGCATGAGGTGACCAAGGTACTGGAGTTCCAGCTTTAGCATCATCCCTTCCAGAGAAACCCCAGGGCTGATCCTGTGTACCTCATCTTATTTACGCACTCCTCTGTCAATGGACATTTGTGTTGCTTCCATGTCTTGGCTATTGTAAACAGTGCTGCAATTAATGTTGGGGTGCATGCATCCTTTCAGACCATATTTTCCTCTGTATATATGCCCGGGAGTGGGATTACAGGGTCATATGGTAGCTCTATTCTTTATAAGAAAGAACCTAAGAGAACTTTAATCATTTAGCCATAAATGATTATATCTTTCAGTTCTTTCTTCCGATTGCTTTTTTGCCTTCTGGCTGGAGTTAGTCTGAACTTCCCAGGGGTCCACCAAAACCAGGCTCCGTATTGTCTTCAGTCTTATCTGCTAATCCCATTGCCTGAATACTTTTCTTGCTAATCTTTATTTGCCTGGTTTATGTTTTATCCTTTGGAATTTTGCTTAGATAGTACACCATCCAGGAATTTTTCTGCTCCCCACAAACTGACCTAAATATTCCTCCTAAATTATCTTGATTTTTTCTTAACATTTTATGCAAACTTCATGCTTTCTTCTCAGTATCTTTGTTTGATCATCACCTCTCTCATTCTCTACATTTTGCATTGTCTTCCCAGAATCTGTAGCGTAACACGATCTGTATTACATACTTATAAAAGCAAAAAGAAAAAACACTTAAAATCAGTCCTGATAATGTATCATAGTTAAATTCATGTCACTAATGAAAAAAATGCATTATAACTTGAATGAGTTCAGTGGAAAAGAAGAGATATGGACTAAAAGAATTAAGCCAAGGATTATAATATTAAATTCTTTTCTTCCAGGACCCTTTTAGTCACTCAAGTAACTTTTTGGTAGCAGTTTTATTAAAATACAATTCACTTACTATATAATTCACTAATTAAAAATGTATAATTCAGTGCTTTTTATTATATTCAGATTGTACAACCATCAATACAATCAATTCTGGAAGATTTTCACTACAACAGAAAGAAACTCTGTATAGCCATCACCCCTCAATCCTCTCATAACCAAGGCAACCATTAACCTATCTTCTGTCTCTGTAGATTTGCCTAAACTGGACATTGCATATACATGGAATCATATATTGTGTGGTCCTTTATGCCTGGCTTGAGGGAGTAATGTTTACAAGGTTCATCCATGTTGTTCAAATAACTTGATAGTTTTAACTGTATGTCTTGAAATTTTCAACAACAAAGCTAGCCAAAATACATCCAGATCTAACCCAATCCATTAATTAAAAGTTTTAAATATTATAATTGCAGTTTTTTTCTATTGGTCAATGTACATTTTACAGAATATATATTATATGAGAAAGTTTAAGATTTATCACCAGTTACGAAGAACTTTATCCTTTAGGATAAAGTTTGAGCCATTGCGAAGGTACATTATATGGTGTGAATAGAATGCACATTTTTTCTTCATAAGAAAAAAAGTGAAAGTTAAATTGCTCAGTTATGTCCGACTCTGCGACCCTGTGGACGGTAGCTCACCAAGCTCCTCCGTCCATGGGATTCTCCAGGCAATAATACTGGAGTGGGTTGCCATTTCCTTCTCCAGGGGATCATCCTGACACAGGGATCAAACCCAGGTCTCCTGCATTAGAGGCAGATGCTTTACCTCTGAGCCACTGAGTTTACTAAAGTGCACATGGAATGGAATAATAATACCAAATATGTTGTATTCAGTCTATAGACCCATCTGTGGTTATTGAAACTGACTCTTTAAAAGTATGTCTCAAGAATATTGTTTGACTAAATCTTCCACCCTTGTAGGAGTTCAGCCTGCTCCTGAAAGCATAAAGGCTGACTTTGTTTAATACAATTTGGCATTATCTTCTTTTAACAGTTGGTGATGAAAACATCAGGAATGCTTTTAAAATACTGCAGAAATATGCATGTTTACTTCGGAGCACATGTGAACACTTGATTTACTGCTGATGAAACATATTCACAACTCCAGCTTACTTCATTATGTGTGTAAGAAAGTACCTAATATTCTTTTCCTCCCTTTTCTGGAAATGGTAAATGAAGATTTGCATTCAGGGTACAGCATCCTCTTGGGGAAGCAGTAGATGCCTAGACTGACATTCCCTAAGCCCCAAACCTTGTTAAAAGTGGTTTCAGTCCTGGGGACCTAATGCGCTGATTGCTTCCCAAGAAGGAGTCTCATCGCTTGCTCCGTTCGGTCCTATTCCTGAAGGTCTAATTACATCTGTTATGCGGTTCAGTTTCACAGAAGGTTGGGGAAAGACATTAGGGGTATTAGGGGATAGGGATGGGGGCATGTAACCCATGCACACACACATACACACACATCTACACACACACTCATGTGATGGGTTTTGAGAAATAAACTGGTGACCAAGCTAGAGTAGCTGTGAACTTGTATCTAAACTATCACGTGTCTTACTGTAACAAGACAAAATGGAGATGGTTCCAATTCTGCATGCTTGCCCAGGCAACAGGGAACCAATTACACTGTCAAAATCTGAAACACTGGGAGCTTAAAAGCCCCATAGGACTTCTTTGGAACCAAACACTTTTTTTTGCTATCTATAAAAGGACAAGTAAAGCATTATTTTTATCCTGTTGCAAAGTGTCATTTATATTCTGAGCTTCCCAAACCTTTCCTAGCCCACTCTTTCCCTGTATACTGCAAACAGTATATGCTTATGCTATGCTTTTGTGTAGCCCAGATGAAGACTGTCATCATGGCCTAATAGAGCTCAAAATGGAAAGGGAGAGGGGGTGGAAAAGAGGCTCATTATTTTTTAAATGGCTTCACTTTTCCCATAGGAATCCTATAGATCCCACTTAGCAGAAGCTCATTCCAGCACTGATTAAGTGGGAAATACACAGAATCTCAAAAGGTCAAACCTATAATCAGCTGTCCTCAGGGACGTCTATGGAAAACTTCTTCATCCAACTTGAATTTATTGCCATCTTAAAACATAGTACAATAGATGATACGACATTAAAAAATATATGCAAATATCTTTATATATAGTCATACACATATATGACACGTGCATGTATGTATATGTGTGTGTGCAGATGACATGACATTAAGAAAAGATAAACATGACATTAAGAAAAGATACCTATGTATGTGCACACACGTATGACATACGCATGCATGTATGTGTGTATGGGTGTGTGATGGATGTCTGCCCGCCTAAACTCACAGTAGACTGATTTACCTGAACCATTGGATTTGTTAGGTAATCTTCCCTATAGTGTTTTACTTTATGTTATTGGTTTGCCTTTATATTGTTGGAAACTTTGAAATTATAACAAGCTAAGTTTACTTAGAATTGGCTTTGTGTTTTTGAGAGTTCACAAATTATAGACTCTAAAAGTGTATGACTAAAAAAAAGTATATGTAAAAGGAATAGGATAATAGAGGAGAAACAAATAGAATTCTTAATATGTTTCCAAACTGTGTGCAAGCCTGTGATAAACATGTCTTTGTGGGGAGAATATACATGGGGGAACCGGATGGCTTAAGCTGGACAAAGCTTGGTTTCTTTTTTCTTCAAATGCATTTTTACTTATTTTAGTGAAGAATTATAGTCAATATTTTATTTAACAAATGACTTTGGTCACAGGCTAAAGGTTCTCTGCTCATCACACCTTAAAATGCCATCTCTCTTTACGTCCTCACATAAATTTGCAGTCTGTTCATCACCTTGATGCTGAGAGAGGGCACCCAAATACAAAATGTTAAATCAGTCATGAACCTCCGTGCTTGCTTATCCGCGTGGAAGAAAATAGATTGTTCCTCTCTCCTCTGCTTGTTCCGAGTAGTTATTTGGTTAATACTGGAAGAAAATTGACCTTGGAGTTGTCTTGAGCTGTGCGACTGGGAAAGACTGTGACGGTTCTCACTTAAGCCTCATTCTGTGCCCCTGCTTCCTGGGAGACAACACAGTCTTATGCGAGTGATGGAAAGGCAGTGGTGAAAGTGCAGAGTGGCTGCTTTCTGAGTCACTTTTCCTTTCCAGGGTTTAGGAAAGTGGTTGTCATTCCTACCTCTTCCTACCTCCTGAAGAAGAGTAAGAAAGGAAGAGAGAAACTGCAGTTTAGAGCAGATGTTTCCCTAGTCTTCTGCTTATTGGGAAGCTGGGAGAAAGTACCCTGTGAGTGGACACAATAAGGAAATGAGTGTGTTTGTCTCTCTAGTTTTGAATATGAGTTAGAGTATGACTCTTCTGTGAGTATAGTAGCTAGGAAGTGGGAAGACTAGTGACAAGAAGGAGCTTCTCCTGGGGGACAGGGATAAACCTCCACGGATACTATCAGTGGAAATATGAGAATGGATTGGCCAGGAGCCCAGGACAGGATTCACATAACTGGGCTTGAGTCTTCACCATATGACCCTGGAAATCTAGTTAACTTCTCTGAGCCTCATTTTTCTCATCTGCAACACGGAGATAATACTGGTAGCTGTTTTCAGAAGTTTTGAGGGGATATTAAATGAAATAGAGATTGATGAGTGACTAGCATTTAGTAAGTGTTCATTCGAAGTCAGCTGCTGATCCTCTTAATGTTGGGAGGCAAAGACATTATAAAAATGGTAACCCTTCTTGTCCTAATCCAACAGTAATGGAATGAGAAAGTATGACTGGATAGTTACCAAGAGACACAGGTGTTTTGCCTATTTGACTTGAAGGGGTCAAGTATTTTAATATATTCAGGAATGTTCAGTTCAGTTCAGTCACTCAGTCGTGTCCGACTCTGTGACCCCATGAATTGCAGCATGTCAGGCCTCCCTGTCCATCACCGACTCCCGGAGTTCACTCAAACTCATGTCCATCGAGTTGGTGATGTCATCCAGCCATCTCATCCTCTGTCGTCCCCTTTTCCTCCTGCTCCCAATCCCTCCCAGCAGCCGAGTCTTTTCCAATGAGTCAACTCTTCACATGAGGTGGCCAAAGTACTGGACTTTCAGCTTCAGCATCATTCCTTCCAAAGAACACCCAGGACTGATCTCCTTCAGAATGGACTGGTTGGATCTCCTTGCAGTCCAAGGGACTCGCAAGAGTCTTCTCCAACACCACAGTTCAATTCTTTGGCGCTCAGCCTTCTTTACAGTCCAACTCTCACATCCATACATGACCACTGGAAATACCATAGCCTTGACTAGATGAACCTTTGTTGGCAAAGTAATGTCTCTGCTTTTTAACATGCTATCTAGGTTGGTCATAACTTTCCTTCCAAGGAGTAAGCGTCTTTTAATTTCATGGCTGCAGTCACCATCTGCAGTGATTTTGGAGCCCCCCAAAATAAAATCTGACACTGTTTCCACTGTTTCCCCATCTATTTCCCATGATGTGATGGGACCAGATGCCATGATCTTCGTTTTCTGAATGTTGAGCTTTAAGCCAACTTTTTCACTCTCCTCTTTCATTTTCATCAAGAGGCTCTTTAGTTCCTCTTCATTTTCTGCCATAAGGGTAGTGTCATCTGCATATCTGAGGTTATTGATATTTCTCCCAGCAATCTTGATTCCAGCTTGTGCTTCTTCCAACCCAGCGTTTCTCATGATGCACTCTGCATAGAAGTTAAATAAGCAGGGTGACAATCTACAGCCTTGACGTACTTACTCCTTTTCCTATTTGGAACCAGAATGTACCTATAGGAAAATCATAAACTGATGAAGGACAGAAATAAGTTGGTTGAGCCTTCAGCATAGTTTACATGGAGTGTGTATTGCAGTTGCTTTCGTAACCAAGTGAAGTCCAGCTTCTATTGGAAAGCTCATCCTTAATCAGAAAGTATGCTTTTGAATAGTTGCAGATATCCAGGCAGCATAGTGTTTTGCTTAAGCATATAGAGAATTCTCAGGAGTCCCGCAGATCTGAAATGAGCCTAAGAATTTTGGATCCTGGCTGCAGTTGGTATCTGTTAACCCAGCGGTGCTATAGTATTTCCTTGAAAATTTCTCAATAAACATTTCTGTCACAGAAACAGGAGTCAAATAAATATTCAGCTAGACTCTGGGTTGACAATCTTTTGTATCTAACTGATACGGATATTGTTCACTAAAAAAATGCTGTAAAGAATATTGACAGGTCATATTAAATACTTTGTTTTCTGTTGCTGTCTATGAACATCAGTGTGGGGAGACTGGAAATCCTAAATCAGTGTTACGTTTTACCACACACATGCATAAATAATTTTCTCTCATCCCTGTGAATTAGTGCAATTATTTGAAGAGTCAACATTTGTGAATAATGAACAAATTGGTAAGCTGAATTTTTGTACGCTCTGCAAATAATTTTCAGTTGTGAAAAGTACAGAGCACAGTGAGCTTTTGTTATTTTATTAATCTAGAATAATGCTTAAGTGCTATTCTCCTTCATTTGAACATAACATGTATATTGAAACATGCCTTAATTTTCTTGCTTATTGAAGCTCTGCTCTGTAACTAGCACTACTCTAAGTACTAGAATTCAATGCAGAATATGCCTTCTAAGATTTTGTATGCTAGTGGAGGGAATACAATAAGCCGATAAAAGACTAAACAAGTAAACAACGTAGGTTCACATGGTGAAGAAATGACACAGAATATCTTATGTGTATGGAAATGCTACTTTAGGGAACACTTCTTCAAAGTGCCTTTGAGCTGAAATATAAGGAATGGAAAGGTACTGGTCATGCAGAGGAAACCCTCAGCTGGGGAAAGCTCAACATGTTTGGAGGATGAAATGGCATAGAGCATGGCTGGAGCATAGGGAGGAGAGGGCAGGCAGTACCTGAGGCTTGGGCGCTGAAAGGAAGTAGGGCCAGATCAGGGCAAGATTGAAGATTTGGAAGCCACTGACTAGAGAGAGTGTGTGAGAGAGGGAGAGAGAGAACTTCAGTTGAGCAACCAAATGATTGGTTTTCATTTTCTTCCTACCCTTATTTGCATGCACACAGAGCTGTACGCAGCTGCAACTGCAGATCTTAACATTGGAGAGAGTTGCACATTTCAGGTGAAGTTCCTCTCTGAAAGAAACCATGCTACTTGAGAGAGAGAAACGTTTTCACATACATACAATTATACACATATATTCCACATCTCTCTCTATTTTTTCTTTAAGCAAGGCTATGACCTTGTCTAATTTACATTAGAAATTCACCATTTGACTATGGGATGAACAATGGATTGTGGGAGGGCAAGACTGAAGTCAGGGAGACCAATTAGGAGGTCATTACAGAATCCTAGGAAAGAGATGGTGACAGCTTGAAATAGGATGAGGGCTTAGGAGATATGCCATGTTAGCACACACACACACACACACACACACACACACAGAGGATGTGTTTTGGAGACAGAGTCAATAAGACTTGTGATGGATTGAATGTAGGGGCTGAGTCACAGGAAAATTAATGTGAGTTGTGGTACAAAATGGGCAGGAAGCTGGTGGGTGTTTTAATACAACAGACCTTTGTTATAGCAAAACACTTTGGCCTTCCATAAATCACCATAGCTTGCAACATCAGGAACTCAAAAGGACCAAAAAACTCCATTAGCACTGAAGCATAGCATCTCTATAATAGACGTATTTAACGAAATGGCATTTGTGCTATTCGTTTTACTTACTATGCATATTTCAGAGAGCAGGGCAGAGGAGTACACAATAGTGCATAAGGTGTGACCACATTGTTCCTGAGAATGCAGGAGAAGGCTGTTTTACTGAGGTGGGAGCTCAGGGACTCGATGTTCTGTCAAACCCTCAAATCTCCTGTGGAATGTTTAGGCATGGCTGTGGCACAATTCCTAATAGGGTGCACTCACAGCTGTGGGTGAGGACAGAGTGCTGCTGATGCTTCCTCTGTGGTAGTGTTCTTTCAGATGATGGTTGTGACCCTCTAGTGGGTAATTAATAAAATGATGGAGAATTATCAGCATTGGAGGAAAAAGGGTAATAGAAACCATTAGAGTGTGCCTTCTGTGATACTGTTCTATGAGTTCTTTGTTTTTGTTTCATTTGTATATATGGATGCATCACAGTGCAAAATGGATTTATTACAGTGGGTCTGAGTTAAAAAGAAAAGTTGGAAAACTACTGTTCTCAGGTACATTTGGGGAAAGGTACTGGCAATTAATCCTTGATTTCTTGCTTGAATTTATCTGTCCAAAGACTTGGAATAGGTTTATTTCCTTACCTCATCAAGTTTAATCTTTATGGAAGACAAAGATGAACTGAACACATGTTGGAGATGAATAAGTTGGTGGATCTTGGAAAAGAGGTGGGGAACATGAAAGCTACCAAAACACTGGGGAAATAAACGGTAAAAAGTATCCCCAAAAGCCAGATGAAAACAACAGAGCTCCAGCCCCGTAGTCACAAACTTCTTCTATGGGAAAGGGTTAGCAAAAAGAAGGATTGAGAGTCTCGTGGGCAATCTTGGCCCATCCGAGTTCTGCGTGTGTCTACCTTTGGTACTCAGTGCTGCAAAAGGGAGACCCATAACTGACATTTGAGGAATTTTTAGACAGGCACCATCTTGATAATGGAAAATCCAAGAGCTCAGAGATGTCACTGCATATATGTGGTTCTGCATCCCCAGTTCCTAGGTCAGTCATCGTTTATTGGATTTGCACTGCACACAATGCCTGTGCCTTATTTCTTCATGTCACTCACAGGCAAACCCTGTGAAACTGCCAGAAGATCAGAACAAAGCCAGATTGTAAGTGAAGAATGAAAAGATGGGAGCCTTCCTAAATTACAGATCAAGGAAGAGTCCAGGATCCCTCCTGGCAGTAACAAGGGAGAGAGTTCAAAAGTTTTAGTGACTAAAAAAAGATTTCTGACTTGCCAAACATCCTCTCTTTAGGGCCCCTCATTCAGACAGAAGTAGCTGCATAAGACGAGACTTCAGTTGCCTGTTCCCACCCTTTCTCCTTGCACTTGTTGTCTCTTAGTGTGCGCAAGACATGAACAGTTGTACGGTAGGCCAACACCTGAGATGCTGCAAGTGTGATATGTGATACTTGTGATATACAATACTAATACACTTATGAAATGTAATCATGTAAATATGTAATATATTATGAACACTTTATTTTCTTACAGCGTGCCTGAACTACTATTCCATAACTGCTTTTGTTGTATAATTCTAACATTGGAATTGAAACTATTGTTGACTTTTTAAAAACTATTCTTAATGAAAGATATGGTTTTAAGTATCCATATTTTGCCTCATGTTTCCAGTTAAACCTTGGGCCTCTTTTAAAAGTTGGATTCAAAGAGAATGGTGTGGTATGGCAACTGGAATGAATCTATGGGAAGGGAATTGTTGATAATTTTAATTAGTGAATATTAAACTTACAAATTTAAATATAGACAACAGTTTTGGGTGCTACAATTTGAAAGGAACATCCATAAACTAGAATATGTCCATAAAAGGGAAATAGGACTATACATAGAGATCTAAAAAATAAATTGTATGAGAAACAACTGAAAAAGAAATAATTCAGGAGGAAACTGTGAGACACTGTTACATTGTTGGCACTGACTTCAGACTGAAGACAGAGCAGGAGCCTCTGAGGAAGTTGAGTATAAGAAGGAAAAGTTTAGTGTAAGAAGCGAAGCTTTTTGGGCCTTGTGAAGTTGGCTACCATGTATCTTAAGAATATTGGCAGAGATAGAGGATGGATTAAACATCTTTATTTCTCCATTTTCTTAATTGTTGAAGAGAAAGAGACAGAGTTTGATCCAGATGATGCTTTTCAACAGGGGTGGTGCTGATTTCTAGAGATCTAAATCTGACATAATTTCAGGACCCTCTTTAAGAAAAGCAAGTTAGGTATGTAAGTTGATGTAATTTGTTGACTTAAATAGATTTCCAATTACTTTCCCAGTGAAGATGGGTTCATTTGGGATCAGCAGAGAATTGCAATGTGGGGTCTGTAATTGTAGTGAGCCATGTCCAAATGCTTGTGCAGGAAGGTAAGGAGAACATTTTGGGGGAAATGGAAGTTGAGAGGGCAATGGTAAACAGAGTCCATGGCTTTTTGTTGACTGAGTCCTTGTCAGGAGAGAGTCTTTTTTCTTCCTGTCGGGCTCTGCTGTCTTCACAGAGCATGAGAGCTCCCCCGTCTGGTCTCCTGACTCTGTTTAATTGAGATTTCTGTTTATTATATTTTCCTAAAAAGAAGCCACACAAGTGACAATTCTTTAAAAAATGGCAAATCCTAAAATCATTCTAAAGTCCAAGAAAAAAACCAAAATGTTCTTATTAGTTAGCTGCCTGACACACATACCTCTGTGATACTCTTTAGTCTGTATTTGGGAATACAGACTCTGAGCAACTCTTCATATTACAACATACTGTAGTATACGGATCTATATTTATATAGAGAAGAGAATATAAGGATACAGAGAATAGAAAGATGCTTCGATCTTCCCCCATTGTAGTCAATTAGTGTTTCTGTGCTGTGCTTAGTCACTCAGTCATGTCCAACTCTTTGGGACCTCATGGACTATAGACCGCCAGGCTCCTCTGACCATGAAATTTTCCAGGCAAGAATACTGTAAAGCAATTATCCTTCAATTAAAAATAAATTAAAAAAAATACTGGAGCATGTTGCCAGTTCCTACTCCAAGGGATCTTCCACCCAAGGGATCAAACCTGCATCTCTTTGGTCTTTTTAGTTATTGGTAGTTTAGAGCTCGTACCACAAGCCAGTTTTTGATGCTCTGCATTTCAGGCCTTTCCCCAGTACTCTCACTTGCTTCCAGTGAAAATGAGAAGCCTAATCTAGATAAGATTGACTTTGATTTGTCGATTTCCTTCGTGGAGCCCTGGTGCTTCTGTAGAAATGCCTTAGGTGGATCTTGACTGACACTTCCCCAACCATACATGGCTGAGATGGTGGAAGCCCTCTGCCCAGATTTAACAAGAGAGATTCTGCTCTCCCCAGATTTATAAACAGGATTTTTTCTCATTTATGGGAGATTCCAAGGGTAAATATCAAGGGAAAACTGCCCTGAATGAAGGCATTAGGGTGACTCAGAAATAATCATAAAACCAAGAAATGTTTGTCTGCTTTTTATTATCACTTTGCACCAGCAAGTCTGAACAATGTCAGTGAAAAATATACTTCATCACCAAAAGCTTTTGTTGGTCAGGGTTCAAAATAATTGTTGCAGTTACTCTTAGGTTTTAATAATAAATATGCTAGCTTTAGATTGGCATGGTTTTATTATGTATTCTTCAGTAAACATTGTATTCTGCATGGAAGCTAATTTGGAAAACTCTGATTCTCAGAACACACAGACTTAGAGAAATTGGTTTTTAGAGTAAGTTCCTGATGGTTCTTGGAGAGGGCAACGGCGACCCACTCCAGTACTCTTGCCTGGAAAATCCCATGGACGGCAGAGCCTGGTAGGCTGCAGTCCGTGGGGTTGCTACGAGTCGGACACAACTGAGCAACTTCACTTTCACTTTTCACTTTCATGCATTGGAGAAGGAAATGGCAAACCCACTCCAGTGTTCTTGCCTTGAGAATCCCAGGGATGGGGAAGCCTAGTGGGCTGCAGTCTATGGGATCGCACAGAGTCTGACACGACTGAAGTGACTTAACAGAAGCAGCGGCAGCCTGATGGTTCTGAACCATTGGACTTGCTTTGGTTACAGTCTGTGTCTTCAACCACTGTGGGGTTACATATTCCTGCAATTAAACAGTAGACATGAAATAAACAATGTTAGTAGGGTGACTGGAAAGATGAATAAATAGTACTTGAGGCACAACAGTTCTGTCATTCTTTGTGACCATTTGGGGATTTGTGTTTAAAATATAAAACTGTGAAACAGATTGCAAACTGTGAGGTTGTCTAAGTCCTTTCAGGCTGCTGTAACAAAGTACAGCAGACTGGGTAGCTTATAAACAACCAGCATTTCACAGTTGTGAAGGCTGAAAGTCCAGAGTCATGCTACCAGCAGTTATGGGATTTAGTGAGGACTTCTTGGTTCCTTAATAGTGTCTTCCTGCCTTACATGGTGGAAGGGGCTGAGCATCTTTTAGGGGTGGAGTTTCTTTTATAAAGGCACTGACCTCATACCTGTCGGTAAAGAATCTGCCTGCAACTTAGGAGACCCAAGTTCAGTTCCTGAGTTGAGAAGATCCCCTGGAGAAGGAAATGGCAACCCACTCCAGTATTCTTGCCTGGAAAATCCTCTGGACAGAGAGGCCTGGCAAGCTACAGTCCATGGGGTCACAGGAGTCGGACACAACTTAGTGACTAAACCACCACCATCACCACATTCATGAGGCCCCCACCTTAACCACTTTCCAAAGGCCACATCCAAATACCATCACCTTTGAGGATTAGGATTTCAGCTTAATGAATTCTGTGGGAACAGGGACTAGACAAGTAGGGACAGTCTCTATATATGAGACTTTCAAGGCTAAAAGCAGGAAAATTCCAGGAAAACTTGGAGAGGTGCTCACGCTGGCAAGACTTGGCAGCTAGCTTTCCCAAAATAGAGCAACTGTTCAAGCTGTAGTCCTTTTATAACTTATCCTAGAATCTGTATCTTATCAATTCTGCCATATTATATTGGATGTAAATTAAGTCCAACCCACACCTAATGGGAAATTATATAAGGCAGTGAATACCAGGAAGCTGTGCATTGATTTGAAAACCGCCTACCATACCATCCTCACCTGTCTTATCTTTTCACCTCTACAGCGGTTCTTGAGAGAATACATTTTTATTTTGCGTAGCACAGAAGTCAACATTTCTTGGTGCTATCATAGGTATATATATTTACGAACACAAGAAGGAATCAAATGAATCTGAAACATATAAAGTATGCTTTGTGTGGCAAGGATATGACATGATGATAAAACATGAGATATAATGTCTGTTAATTAGTGTGAAACTACTTATATCACTAATAATGAACATGGCCCATGGCATACCTTCCTCAGAGAACCTCAAGGAAAATGCACAACTCAAATTTCCCCATAGATTCAGCAGTGCCTGATGATTATCTCCTTAATGTACAGTGAGCACTAAGCATCCTCAGCTATATTGAAAAAGTACATAGCCATCTGTACTTGAAATAATAGATTAGTCCATAAAAGATCCTTTCATTGATGCATTTCCCTCATTTTTCCCTTTTTCAATTTCTCTCCTTTATTCTAGAAAAAGAGATCATTAGCTGAATGATTACTTAATAAGCATCTGCATTCTAATTATGATTTTCCCTTAATGTGGGTAATCTTTCCATTCATTTCTACTCTTTTAGTAACATCTGCTTGAAAACATAATCTTTATTTGCAAGATATCATCTGTCCCCACAGTTCCTTTTCCTCTTTGAAGCTCCAGTGTTGGACTCTGATATCACCATTAGTTGCTATAGAGATTATTACGATGCCACAAACAGAATTATGAATTCATGCTGGGAAGCAGTGGTGGGAAGTCTACTATTTAAAAAAACAGAAACAACTTTATGGCTCATTTAAAAATGAGTGAACTAAATTCAAGGAAGAAAACACTAACCTATTTCTCCAAGTGCACGGTGTTTTCAGAATTGTCCGCCTGATGTAGAAGAATTTACACCATTCAATCTGACTTTTCTGATGAGTCACTTAGTTTGCAAACTTTGAGGGACCTTTCAGTTTATGTAAACTCTGCTTGAGTCTATATGCAGTGGGCGATGGAATTGTAAATGCACTGGTTGCTGGCATTTCAGTCTCCTTAGGCTCAATGGTAAAGAATCTGCCTGCCAGTGTCAGAGCAGCAGGAGACAGGGGTTCAATCCCTGGATGGGGAAGTTCCCCTGGAGGAGGAAATGGCAGTCCATTCCAGTATTCTCACTGGGATAATCCCAAGGACAGAGGAGTCTGGTGGGTTCACAAAGAGCTGGATATGACTGCGTGAATGAGCGTGCACACACGCACAGTGATAAATAGCAGTCTCCATACTCATACCAATCACAGGGCAATTGCCAAAGATCATTAGAGGGGCAAATCAAAGGGACCGAGAGTGCTGCATTTCCTGTGTTTCATAAGTATACACAGCCTCTATCCAAAATAAATATTACAGCACTGAGCAACTCATGATAATATGAATCCTACTGCATAAAATGTGATTGAAGAGTCACCTTCCAGGACAGCCATATTATTTATTGCACAGAGGAAATGCCATATGGAAAGGGAGCCCCAGAGCCTAGATTCTAGGTTTAGCTACTCTTCTGCTTCAGTTTATCATCTTGGGCAATTCATGGAACCTCCCATGGCTTCCATTTCATGGGAACAGTCATGGTGCTAGGAAAACCTCTACTACAGTTGCTGGCCTGGGATCTTCTAAGAAATAATGAGATAGTGTC
This sequence comes from Capricornis sumatraensis, assembly GCF_032405125.1. Lineage (NCBI taxonomy): Eukaryota > Metazoa > Chordata > Mammalia > Artiodactyla > Bovidae > Capricornis > Capricornis sumatraensis. The sequence goes on along the minus strand of NC_091091.1, from coordinate 1,381,618 downwards.
TATAGAGCATATTGAAGCCCTTAGACAAAATGAGACAGATAACTAAGAAATACTTTAAGATATTTTAAAATTGGACTCCAGGATTTTTAGGATTTTAGGATTCGACTCCAATTTGGATTTTTAGGATTAGACTCCAGTTTGGATTTTTTTAAGGTAGCCTGCTCAAGGCTGATTTATTCCTCAGTCCAAAGGTAACAAAGTCATCAAGCTGAGTTGCACTACAGATTTTAAAATAATACAGTTATCTTCATCAATTATGAGATTGATTCTGGCAAACAAAACTAATTTCTATTTATAATGAGGAAATATGAAGGAAATTATGTTAGGCAGAAATGGATAGAATGTAATTTATTTCCCAGACACATTATTTTTCAATTCACTTTTGGTTTAAAGATGTCTATGTTAAGTGTTCACACTTCAAAAATTCAGTCAGCAATTTTTTAGCCTTCATTTTATTGTTTTATCATGAAGAACTGGCTTTGAGTTTACACAGAATTCAATATTTGTAAAATATTTCTAAAATATTTAACACACACCAACTGATTTAAACTAGCAGTAATAAAGAATACCCATCTCATTGTGGTTGGTTATTTAACAACTCGAGTCTTCTAAAACAGTATATTTAAACACTTATTGCATTTTATATCAAATTATCAGCCATTTAAAAACTGATTTAGATATCTAACTAAAGGACATAAATATGCTAATGAAATATGAATAAAAGCAGCTTGCAAATTAGTATATGTAGTATAATCCTCTATTTTTGAATATCACTAGGAAAAGTTATTAAGTCTATACCTGGAGATATTTACATTGGTTATCTGCATAATAAGATGTCAAGAATTTCTAGTTTAAAATAGTTTTCCTGTATGTTCAGAAATTCCACACAATAGTAAAATAAGCTAATTTTATTTAAAAATATAAGGTATTTTATACAGAAAATTGGATTAAAGATTCACTGAGCATGCCCCCGTGCATCAGAACAAAACCCAGTTTCATCCTAAGTCAGTCTCTCCCATCAGGAAGCTTCGATAAGCTTCTTATCTATATCCATCAGAGGGCCAACAGAACGGAAAGAACAATCACAGAAAACTAACCAAAATGATCACATGGACCACAGCCTTGTCTAACTCAATGAAACTATGAGCCATGCCATTTAGGGCCACCCAAGACAGATGGGTCATGGTGGAGGGTTCTGACAAAATGTGGCCTACCAGTGAAGGGAATGGCAAACCACTTCAGTATTCTTGCCCTGAGAACCCTATGAACAGTATGAAAAGGCAAAAAGACAGGACACTGAAAAATGAAGTCCCCAGGTCGGTAGGTGGCCAATGTGCTACTGGAGTTCAGTGGAGAAATAAGTCCAGAAAGAATGAAGAGACAGAGCCAAAGCAAAAACAACACCCACTTGTGGATATGACTGGTGATGGAAGAAAAGTCCAACGCTGTAAAGAACAATATTGCATAGGAACCTGGAACCTTAGGTCCATGAATCAAGGCAAATTGGAAGTGGTCAAACAGGAGATGGAAAGAATGAACATTGATATTTTAGGAATCAATGAACTAAAATGGACTGGAATGGGTGAGTTAAACTCAGATGACCGTTATATTTACTACTGTGGGCAAGAATCCCTTAGAAGAAATGGAGTAGCCATCGTAGTCAACGAAAGAGTCCAAAATGGAGTTCTTGGATGCAGTCTCAAAAATGACAGAATGATCCCTGTTCAGTTCAGTTCAGTCGCTCAGTTGTGTCAGACTCTTTGCGACCCCATGAATCGCAGCACGCCAGGCCTCCCTGTCCATCCCCAACTCCCAGAGTTCACTCAGAGTCGCTTCCATCGTGTCAGTGATGCCATCTAGCTATCTCACCCTCGGTCGTCCCCTTCTCCTCCTGCCCCCAATCCCTCCCAGCAATGGAGTCTTCTCCAATGAGTCTACCCTTAAGATGGGCACAATTAAGGACAGAAACAGTATGGACCTAACAGAGGCAGGAAATATTAAGAAGAGGTAGCAAGAATACACAGAAGAACTATACAAAAAAGATCTTCATGACCCAGATAATCACGATGGTGTGATCACTCACCTAGAGCCAGACATCTTGGAATGTGAAGTCAAGTGGGCCTTAGAAAGCATCACTACGAACAAAGCTAGTGGAGGTGATGGAATTCCAGTGGAGCTATTTCAAATCCTGACAGATGATGCTGTGAAAGTGCTGCACTCAATATGCCAGCAAATTTTGAGAACTCAGCAGTGGCCACAGGACTGGAAAAGGTCAGTTTTCATTCCAATTCCAAAGAATGCTCAAACTACTGCACAATTGCACTCATCTCACATGCTAGTAAAGTAATGCTCAAAATTCTCCAAGCCAGGCTTCAACAGAACATGAACCATGAACTTCTAGATGTTCAAGCTGGATTTAACAAAGGCAGAGGAACCAGAGATCAAATTGCCAATATCCGTTGGATCATCGAAAAAGCAAGAAAATTCCAGAAAAAAACGTCTATTTCTGCATTTTAGCCTATGCCAAAGCCTTTGACTGTGTGAATTGCAACAAACTGTGGAAACTTATTCAAGAGATGGGAATGCCAGACCACCTGACCTGCCTTCTGAGAAATCTGTATGCTGCTCAAGAAGCAACAGTTAGAATTGGACGTGGAACAACAGACTGGTTCCAAATTGGGAAAGGATTACATCAAGGCTGTATATTGTCACCGTGCTTATTTAACTTCTATGCAGAGTACATCATGAGAAATGCTGGACTGGATGAAGCACAAGCTGAATCAAGGTTGCTGGAGGAAATATCAATAACCTCAGACATGCAGATGATACCACCCTTATGGCAGAAAGTGAAGAAGAACTAAAGAGCCTCTTAATGAAGGTGAAAGAGGAGAGTGAAAAAGTTGGCTTAAAACTCAACATTCAGAAAAATAAGGTCATGGCATCTGGTCTCATCACTTCATGGCAAATAATGGGGAAACAATTGAAACAATGAGAGACTGTAGTTTTTTGAGCTCCAAAACCATGTCAGATGATGACTGCTGCCATGAAATTAAAAGATGCTTGCTTCTTGGAAGAAAAGCTATGACCAACCTACACAGCATATTAAAAAGCAAAGACATTACTTTGGCAAGAAAAGCTTGTATAGTCCTAGCTATGTTTTTTTCAGTAGTTATGTATGGATGTGAGAGTTGGGCTATAAAGAAAGCTGAGCACTGAAATACTGATGCTTTTGAACTGTGATGCTTTCTTCTCTGAAGAGAAGACTCTTGAGAGTCCCTTGGACTGCAGGGAGATCCAACCAATCCATCCTAGAGGAAATCAGTCCTAAATATCCATTGGAAGGACTGATGCTGAAGCTGAAACTCCAATACTTTGGCCACCTGATGAGAAAAACTGACTCATCTGAAAAGACCCTGATGCTGGAGAAGACTGAAGGCAGCAGGAGAAGGGGATGACTAAGGATGAGATAGTTGAATGGCATAACCGATTCGACGGACATGAATTTGAGTAGGCTCTGGGAGTTGGTGATGGACAGGGAAGCCTGGTGTGATGCAGTCTGTGGAATCGCTAAGAGTTGGACATGACTGAGTGACTGAAGTGAACTGATACCAGATGGAAATGATACCTTTTCGCTCTTTTCAAGGTATTATGAAGCTCAGTAGAGATAAGGAATGTAAAAGTACCTAGGAAATTATGAAATTCGTTGCAAATGTGTATTGTTCATGAAATTATACTCCAGATTGCAAGCTTTTTAAGAACAAAGACTATTTCTCTGTCCATTCCAAGAATATCCTTACATTGCAACTGTTTAAAAATATTTTCTTTATTTGAAAACCAACCCAAGATCACTCTTACATAAGTTGGAAAAAAGTACAACACATTTTCCTCACACCTCAAATATCACAGATGGAAAACTGTCATTTTGCCTCCCTATTTTCTATGCTAAAATGATTTTTTAAAGGTAGCAAATGACTAATATATGCCTAAGGAAAATTTAAGATTTTAACTATTTCTGTTTGTAAGTGACTATTTGTCAATGAATTAATAACTATTTCTTAATGAATTGAATGCGCCAGTGTCAATAGAGAAGCCATTTTTTTTCTTTCAGTTTTATTGAGATACAGTTGACATACAGTACTATATAACCTTAAGTGGTAAACATAGTGATTTGACATACATGATTCATGAAATGATTACCATAATAATTTTTCTGACTGTCCATCATCTCAAATGAACAGAAAAAATACAGAAAGAAAAATTTGTTTCCTTGTGATGAGAACTCTTGGGATTTACTCTCTTAATAACTCTAATGTATAACATAGTTAGTTCAGTCACCCAGTTGTGTCTGAATCTGTGACCCTATGGACTGCAGCACCCAGGCTTCCCTGTCCTTCATCAACTCCTGGAGCTTGCTCAAACTCAGGTCCATTGAGTTGGTCATGCCATCCAACCATTTCATCCTCTGTCATCCCCTTCTCCTCCTGGCTCCAATCTTTCCCAGATCTTTCCTAAATCTATCTTTTATAATCAGTGTTTTCTTTTTCTTTGGATAAATACCCAGGAGTGGAATTGCTGGACGGCATCATAATTCTATTTTCAACTAATTACGGAGTCTATACGCTGTTTCCTGCAATGGTTGTACCAAGTTACATTCCCATTAAAAGCACATGGGGTTTCCTTTTCCCTTTGCTCCATATCCTCGCCAACACTGGTTATTTGTGGCTTTTGGGGTGATTACCATTGTGACAGATATAAGGTGATATCTCATGGTGGTTTTAATTTGCATTTTTCTGATGGTTAGAGTAGACATCCTTGTCTTGTTCCTCATCTTAGTGGTAATACTTTCAGCTTTTCATCATTAAGTATAATGTGAACTGTGGCCTGGTTATATATGCCTTTTATGATGTTGAAGTATGTCCCCCGTATCCATTTTTTTGGAGAGCTTTCATCATAAATAGGTGTTAAATTTTGTGAAAGCCTTTTTTTTCTATGTCCATTGATATTGTCATTTGATTTTTATTCTTTGTTGATGTTGTATATCACATTGATAGATGTGTATAACGAACCATCCTTGCATCCTAAGATAAATCTTACTTGTTCAAGGTGTATGATCATTTTTAAGTATTGTTGAATTTGATTTGCTAATATTTTATTGAGAATTTTTATATGTATATTAAAAGTGATTGGCCTGTAATTAGTGTGTGAGTATGTGTGTGTGTGTTTGAGAGAGAGAGAGAGAGAGAGAGAGAGAGAGAGAGATCTTTGTCTGGTTTTGGTATCAGAGTGATGCTGGCCTCACTTAATGAGTTCAGAAGTATTCCTTCTTTCCTCTGTTTTTGTTTGAAATAATTTGAGGGGTCTAGGTGCAATATTACCTCATCTTTAAATGTTTTCTAGAATTCACCTGTGAAGTCTTCTGTTTCTGGACTTTAGTTTGTTGATAGTTTTCTGTATATTACTGATGAAGTTTCATTACTGGTAATGGACTTTCATATTTTCTTTCTTCCTGCTTCAGTCTTGGAGCTTGCACATTTCTAGGAATTTCTGCATTTCACCCAGATGTCCATTTCTAACCTATAATCATTTGTCATCCCATTTGCCTCCTGCCCTCAATCTTCTCCAGTATCAGGGCTTTTCCAGTGAGTCAGCTCTTTGTATCAGGTGGCCAAATTATTGGAGCTTCAATCAGTCCTTCCAATGAATATTCAAGGTTGATTTCTCCCATGGGTTCAGTTCAGTTCAGTTCAGTTCAGTCGCTCAGTCGTGTCCAACTCTTTGCGACCCCATGAATCACAGCACGCCAGGCCTCCCTATCCATCACCATCTCCTGGAGTTCACTCAGACTCATGTCCATCGAGTCCATGATGCCATCCAGCCATCTCATCCTCTGTTGTCCCCTTCTCCTCCTGCCCCCAATCCCTCCCAGCATCACTCTTTTCCAATGTGTGAACTCTTCACATGAGGTGGCCAAGGTACTGGAGTTTCAGCTTTAGCATCATTCCTTCCAAAGAACTCCCAGGATTGATCTCCTTCAGAATGGACTGGTTGGATCTCCTCGCAGACCAAGGGACTCTCAAGAGTCTTCTCCAACACCACAGTTTAAAAGCATCAATTCTTCGGCGCTCAGCCTTCTTCACAGTCCATCTCTCACATCCATACATGACCACAGGAAAAACCATACCTTGACTAGACGGACCTTAGCTGGCAAAGTAATACTATCTAGGTTGGTCATAACTTTTTTTCTAAGAAGTAAGCATCTTTTAATTTCAGGGCTGCAGTCACCATCTGCAGTGATTTTGCAACCCAGAAAAATAAAGTCTGCCACTGATTCCACTGTTTCCACTGTTTCCCCATCTATTTGCCATGAAGTGATGGGACCAGATGCCATGATCTTTGTTTTCTGAATGTTGAGCTTTAAGCCAACTTTTTCACTCTCCTCTTTCAGTTTCATCAAGAGGCTTTTTAGTTCCTCTTCACTTTCTGCCATAAGGGTGGTGTCATCTGCATATCTGAGCTTATTGGTATTTCTCCTGGCAATCTTGATCCCAGCTTGTGTTTCTTCCAGCCCAGCATTTCTCATGATGCACTCTGCATAGCAGTTAAATAAGCAGGGTGACAATATACAGCCTTGACGTACTCCTTTTCCTATTTGGAACCAGTCTGTTGTTCCATGTCGAGTTCTAACTATTGCTTCCTGACCTGTATACAGATTTCTCAAAAGGCAGGTCAGGTGGTCTGGTATTCACATCTCTTGAAGAATTTTCCACAGTTTATTGTGATCCACACAGTCAAAGGCTTTAGCATAGTCAATAAAGCAGAAATAGATGTTTTTCTGGAACTCTCTTGCTTTTTCATTGATCCAGCAGATGTTGGCAATTTGATCTCTGGTTCCTCTGCCTTTTCTAAAACCAGCTTGAACATCAGGGAGTTCACGGTTCACGTATTACTAAAGCCTAACTTGGAGAATTTGGAGCATTACTTTACTAGCATGTGAGATGAGTGCAATTGTGCGGTAGTTTGAGCATTCTTTGGCATTGCCTTTCTTTGGAATTGGAATGAAACTGACCTTTTCCAGTCCTGTGGCCACTGCTGAGTTTTCCAAATTTGCTGGCATATTGAGTGCAGCACTTTCACAGCATCATCTGTCAGGATTTGAAACAGCTCAACTGGCATTCCATCACCTCCACTAGCTTTGTTCGTAGTGATGCTTTCTAAGGCCCACTTGACTTCACATTCCAAGATGTCTGGCTCTAGATGAGTGATCACATCATCATGATTATCTGGGTCGTGAAGATCTTTTCTGTACAGTTCTTCTGTGTATTCTTGCCACCTCTCCTTAATATCTTCTGCTTCTGTTAGGTCCAGACCATTTCTATCCTTTACTGAGCCCATCTTTGCATGAAATGTTCCCTTGGTATATCTAATTTTCTTGAAGAGATCTCTAGTCTTTCCCGTTCTGTTCTTTTCTTCTATTTCTTTGCATTGATTGCTGAAGAAGGCTTTCTTATCTCTTCTTGCTATTCTTTGGAACTCTGCATTCAGATGCTTATATCTTTCCTTTTCTCCTTTGCTTTTTGCCTCTCTTCTCTTCACAGCTATTTGTAAGGCCTCCCCAAACAGCCATTTTGCTTTTTTGCATTTCTTTTCCAGGGGGATGATCTTGATCCTTGTCTCCTGTACAGTGTCACGAACCTCATTCCAGAGTTCATCAGGCACTCATCTATCAGATCTAGGCCCTTACATCTATTTCTCACTTCCACTGTATAATCATAAGGGATTTGATTTAGGTCATACCTGAATGGCTAATGATTTTCCCCACTTTCTTCAATTTAAGTCTGAATTTGGTAATAAGGAGTTCACGATCTGAGCCACAGTCAGCTCCTGGTCTTGTTTTTGTTGACTGTATAGAGCTTCTCCATCTTTGGCTGCAAAGAATAAAATCAATCTGATTTCGGTGTTGACCATGTGTTGATGTCCATGTGTAGAGTCTTCCCCTGTGTTGTTGGGAGAGGCTGTTTGCTATGACCAGTGCATTTTCTTGGCAAACCTCTATTAGCCTTTGCCCTGCTTCATTCCCCATTCCAAGGGCAAATTTGGCTGTTACTCCAGGTGTTTCCTGACTTCCTACTTTTGCATTCCAATGCCCTATAATGAAATGGACATCTTTTTTGGGTGTTAGTTCTCAAAGGTCTTGTAGGTCTTCATAAAACTGTTCAACTTCAGTTTCTTCAGCATTACTGGTTGGGACATAGACTTGGACAACTGTGATATTGAATGTTTTGCCTTGGAGGCAACAGAGATCATTCTGTCATTTTTGAGATTGCATCCACATACTGCATTTCAGACTCTTTTGTTGACCATGATGGCTACTCCATTTTTTCTGAGGGATTCCTGTCAGCAGTAGTAGATATAATGGTCATCTGAGTTAAACTCACCCATTCCAGTTCATTTTAGTTCGCTGATTCCTAGAATGTCAACGTTCACCCTTGACATCTCTTGTTTGACCACTTCCAATTTGCCTTGATTCATGGACCTAACATTCCAGGTTCCTATGCAATATTGTTCTTTACAGCATCGGATCTTGCTTCTATCACCAGTCACATCCACAACTGGGTATTGTTTTTGCTTTGGCCCCATCCCATCATTCTTTCTGGAGTTATTTCTCCACTGATCTCCAGTAGCATATTGGGCACCTAATGACCTGGGGAGTTCCTTTTTCAGTGTCTTATCATTTTGCCTTTTCATACTGTTCATGGGGTTCTCGAGGCAAGAATACTGAAGTTGCTTGCCATTCCCTTCTCCAGTGGACCACATTCTGTCAGACCTCTCCACCATGACCCACCCATCTTGGTGTGCCCTGCAGGCATGGCTTGGTTTCATTGAGTTAGACAAGGCGGTGGTCCTAGTGTGATTAGATTGACTCATTTTCTGTGAGTATGGTTTCAGTGTGTCTGCCCTCTGATGCCCTCTTTCAACACCAGAGTGCCAGGCTGTGATGGCGCAGGAATGGCCAGGAGGAGCCACCCCGCATCTGAGGTCAGGGTGGCGGCCAGGAGGAGCTACCCAGTGTCCGAGGCCAGTGGCAGCTGGGAGGAGACACCCCACATGCGAGGTCAGGGGCGGCCAGGAGAAGCCACCTCGCATCCGAGGCCTGGGGCGGTGACTCTGAGAAGCCAGCCCAAGGCCAGGGGTGGCATCTGGGAGGAGGCACCAACGCCCGAGGCCAGGGCCGGTGGCCGGGAGGAGCAACCTGAGGAGCCTTGGCTGAGCAGGCACAGGAGGGCCTAGAGGAGCTATCCCACGTTGAAGGTCAGGAACGGCAGTGGTAAGGAGATACCCCTCGTCCAAGGTAAGGAGCAGCCGTGAAGAGATACCCCACGCCCAAGGTAAGAGAAACTCCCAGGGGTCCACGTTATTAAGTATTTGTGTGTTTTTCTCCTGTGAACCTGTCCCATGTCAAGTTAATTCTTAGACCAACCAGAAGAACCTAGAAGGGTAGTAAAAATTTCTGCCTCAACAGTAGCCAGTGATGATGTTCTGAGCTGCTCCTCATATTGGTGTTCTAGAAATGTTTCCAAAAGGCTTGCTGTAGTAATTACCTGGATGAGGCACAAGGATCTGAAATATTTAACAATAAACTCACCTCTAAAGCCTCTGCCTTTTCCATTCTAAGTCAAGTTTTAGTGTCATGCTAAAATGCTGTAATATTTCAAACTTTAATATCTACATCTGTAAAATGGTGAAAATAATTTCCTACTTATAGAGGGTTATGAGGCTTATGATAATGGATATAAAAAGTTTAGCCCAGGGCCTGATACAGTGTTCATTCTTATTGCATAATAACTGTAGAAATAGTAGTAGTGGACGATTGCCATCTTCTTTACTTTTTTCCAAACAATTTTGCTTATTTGTTTCTCAAGCAAGAATGCAAGGCCACATTTATAAAAACTCTATCCTAATTATGTTTTATTTTTTTCTGGCATAGTAATTATCTGCTGTTTTTTAAATGTTTAGCTTCATAAATGCTGCTTTACTCTACTTTACATGTTATAACCGTTTACATTTGATGTAAAGCTTCTTTCGTGCTCTTCATTTTGAGCTTCATAACTATCTTATGAGTCATGTAAGACAGATGCAAAATATTCATAATGCAAGGAAAGAGGATGAGAAGTTAAGTAAGTTGTCTTAGCTCACATAAGCAAGTAAATGACAGATTTTAGAAATGATTTTCTGATTATGTTGTGCTTTCCTTGGTGTATTAAGAACACATCATCTTTCTTCCATTTATACCTTTATTTAATTTCAATTTGATCCGTGAATACAGGCATTGGAAAAGCTGGAACAAAAGTAGCCAGTGTGGTTTCAGAAAGATGCACTTAATGATTTCCTCAATAATGATTTTGTCCTAGGCCCAAATGGGCTGTGATCATCCATAAAATAATTGGCTTACTGTGAAAGCCAAGCTCAATACCAAATGGAAAGTCTTGTCAATGCCTTCTAGACTGATGACTGATCTCCCTCAATAGCAGCATAAATATTTTTAAACTGCATGAGCATAACTATGTGTGTTCACATTTGTCTAGGCTATGTATACATATCTCATGAAGGAATTTAAAACCAGAGTTAGGGTTTGATTTTTCAATGTGTTTGATTTTTCAGTGTGTATGGACTCACTGTTAGATAAGACTGGCCTGGTTTTGTGTGTTGGGAAATTATGTGGCCTGAAAGAATATAAGCTGAAAAGAGCTGGTGCCTCACAAAGGACACCGGGTACAGAGAAGCAAGGATCATTTGCCAATAGGGTATTTTCTAGGTACCTCTTTGGTCTGGTATTATGTTCCTGTTTCATTCCAAGTATAAAGTAAAGAGCAGAATCTGTCACTCCAAAATCTGCCTCTTTGGCCTAAAGATTATTTTAGGCTACCTATTTTTTTTTAATTTTTTTAATTTAAATTTAATTTTTTAGAAACCACAGATATAGAAGAAGCTCTGAAAGCAAGTAAAAGTTACACTTGTGTAAGAGACATTTACATTTATAAGAGGATCTCCATTTATAAGGGTGTTTTCCTCCCTAGTCACCTAGAGGTGATGCTGGATGAAATCTCTAGATCTCTAGAATTTCTAGGTTCTCTAGAAACTCTTATCATTGGAAAAGTCTTGGACTTAAAGGAAAGGCAATGCCAAAGAATGCTCAAACTACTGTACGATTGCGCTCATTTCACGTGTGAGCAAGATAATGCTCACAATCCTTCAAGCTAGACTTCAACAATATGTGAACTGAGAACTTCCAGATGTACAGACTGGATTTAGAAAAGGCAGAGGAACCGGAGATCAAATTGCCAACATCCGTTGAATCATAGAAAAAAAAAAAAAGAGGGAGGGGGGAATTCCAAAAAAGCATCTGCTTCATTGACTACAATGGAAACTTTGACTGTGTGGATCACAACAAACTCAGAAATTCATAAAGAGATGTGAATGCCAGACCACCTGACCTGCTTCCTGATAAACCTGTGTGCAGGTCAAGAAACAGCAGTTAGAACTGGACATGCAACAACAGACTGGTTCAAAACTGGGAAAGGAGTGCATCAAGATGTATTTTGTCACCCTGCTTATTTAACTTATATGCAGAGTACATCATGCGAAATGCTGGCCTGGATGAATCACAAACTGGAATCAAGATTGCCAGGAGAATTATCAATATCAGATATGCATATGATATCACTCTAATGGCAGAAAGTGAAGAGGAACTAAAGAACCTCTTAATGAGGGTGAAAGAGGAGAGTGAAAAAGGTGACTTAAAACTCCTCATTCAAAAAACTAAGACCATGGCGTCTAGTCTGATCACTTCATGGAAACAGTGGCAGATTTTATCTTCTTGAGCTCCAGAATCACTGAGGATGGTGAATGCAGCCATGAAATTAAAACATGCCTGCTCCTTGGAAGAAAAGGTATGACAAACATAGGCACTGTATTAAAAAGCAGAGATTTCATTTTGCTGAGGAAGCTCTGTCTAGTCAAAGCTATGGTTTTTCCAGTAGTCATGTATGAATGTGAGAGTTGGACATAAAGAAGGCTGAGCACTGAAGAACTGATGCTTTCAAATTGTGATGCTAAAGAAGACTCTTGAGAGTTCCTTGGATAGCAAGGAGATCAAACCAGTCAACCCTAAAGGAAATCAACCCTGAATATTCATTGGAAGGACTGATGCTGAAGATGAAGCTTCAATACTTTGGTGACCTGATATGAAGAGCTGACTCACTGGAAAAGACCCTAATGCTGGGAAAGATTGAGAACAAGAGGTGAAGGAGGCAACAGAAGATTGGGATGGTTGGATGGCATCACCGACTCAGTGGACATGAGTTTGAGCAAATTCCAGGAGATAGTGAAGGACAGAGAAGCCTGATATGCTGCAGTCCATGGGGCTGCAAAGAGTCAGACACAAGTGAGCAACTCAGCAACAACAATCATATCCTTGTTCACTGTGTTTGCCAGATAATTTTCCATAAATGTCTTGTACTTCCCCAACATTGTTCTTTTGTCTTTAACAGGAGATGGTATTTACGGCGATGTTTTGGACCATTTTGGAGAGTTACTCAGTTTTCCTGGGTGTTTCCCTTGTATACAGGAGGAATACATGTTTTTTACTTATGTTTTTTTTTTCTCCTGTTAAACCTGCCTTTTTATTACAGGAGCAAAAACAAGACTGTGAGTTGACTGTGACTCAGATCAGGAACTCCTTATTGCCAAATTCAGACTGAAATTGAAGTAAGTAGGGAAAACCAGTAATCCATTCAGGTGTGATCTAAATCAAACCTCTTACGTTTATACAGCGGAAGTCACAAATAGATTCAAGTGATTAGATTTGATAGAGTGCATGAAGAACTATGAAAGGAGGTTCATACCATTGTACAAGAGACGGTGATCAAGAACATCCCCAAGAAAAAGAAATGCAAAAAGGCAAAATGGTTGTCTGAGGAGGCCTTACAAACAGCTATGGAAAGAGGAGAAGTGAAAGGCAAAGAAGAAAAGGAAAGATATACCCATTTGAATGCAGAGTACCAAAGTGTAGTGAAGAGAGATGAGAAAGCCTTCCTCAGTGATCAGTGCAAAGAAATAGAGGAAAACAGTAGAATGGGAAAGACTAGAGATCTCTTCAAGAAAATGAGAGATACCAAACGAAATTTTCATGCAAAGATGAGTACAATGAAGGACAGAAATTATATGGACTTAAGAGAAACAGAAGATATTAAGAAGAGGTGGCAAGAATACACAGAAGAACTGTACAAAAAAGATCCTCATGACCTAGATAATCATGATAGTGTGATCACTCACCTAGAGCCAGACTTATTAGAATGTGAAGTCAAGTGAGTCTTGGGAAGCATCACTCCAAACAAAGCTAGGAGAGGTAATGGATTTCCAGTTGAGCTATTTTAACTCCTAAAAGATGATGCTGTGAGAGTGCTGCACTCAATATGCCAGCAAATCTGGAAAACTCAGCAATGGACACAGGACTAGAAAAAGTCATTTTCGTTCCAATCCCAAAGAAAGGCAATACCAAAGAATGTTCAAACTACCACACAATATCACTCATCTCACATCCTGGCAAAGTAATGCTAGGCTTCAACAGTACATGAACAAAGAACTTCCAGATGTTCAAGCTGGATTTAGAAAAGGCAGAAGAACCAGAGATCAGTTTTCCAACATCTACTGAACCATCAGAAAAGCAAGAGAGCTCCAGAAAAAAACATCTACTTTTGCCTTATTGCCTATGCCAAAGCCTTTGACTGTGTAGATCACAACAGACTGTGGAAAAATCTTCAAGACATGGGAATACCAGACCACTGGACCTGTGTCCTGAGAAATCTGGTCAAGCACCAACAGTTAGAACTGGACATGGAACAACAGACTGGTTCCAAATTGATAAAGGAGTACAACACTGCTGTATATTGTCACCCTGCTTATTTAACTTATACACAGAGTGTATCATGCAAAATGCCAGGCTGGATAAAGCACAAGCTGGAATCAAGATTGCCAGGAGAAATATCAATAACCTCATATATGCAGATGATACCACACTTATCGCAGAAAGCAAAGAAGAACTAAAGCACCTCTTGATGAAAGAGGAGAGTGAAAAAGTTGGCTTACAACTCAACATTTGGAAAACTAAGATCATGGCATCTGGTCCCATCACTTCATGGCAAACAGATGGGGAAACAATGGAAACAGTGAGAGACTGTATTTTGGGGGGGCTCCAAACTCACTGTATATGGTGACTGTAGCCGTGAAATTAAAAGATGCTTGCTTCTTGGAAGAAAAGCTATAAGCATCCTAGATAGCATGTGAAAAAGCAGAGACATTATTTTACCAACAAAGTTTCATCTAGACAAAGCTACAATTTTTCCAATAGTCATGCACAGATGTGAGAGCTGGGCTATAAAGAAAGCTGAGTACCAAAGAATTGATACTTTTGAACTGTGGTATTGGAGAAAACTCGAGAGTCCCCTGGACTCCAGGGAGATCCAAACAGTCTATCCTAAAGGAAATCAGTCCTGAATATTCATTGGAAGGACTGATGGTGAAGCTGAAACTCCAATACTTTGGCCACCTGATGCGAAGAACTGACCCATTTGAAAAGACACTAATGCTGGGAAAGATTGAAGGTGGGAGGAGAAGGGGACAAGAGGATGAGATAGTTGAATGGCATCACCGACTCTATGGACATGAGTTTGAGTAAACTCTGGGAGTTTGTGATGGACAGGGAGGCCTGGCATGGGGTTGCAAAGAGTCAGATATGACTGAGAAACTGAACTGAACTGATTCACTGAGGGCTCTCTCACATGGAAATTGGACCTCCAAGTGCTACTCTGGCTCCGTGGTAGTATGATAGAGATTTTGTTAAGAGGTAGCTGACTCTGAGAAGATTTTGTTCTTGGCCACTTGATCTTTCCATGTGGGATCCTCTAGTTTCAGGACTTCTACCCCTCTCGCTGCCGTATTCTTCCTCTTCAACCAGACGTTGACACATTTATCTAGTTTCCAAGGGAAATGGAAAACACCCTTGATGATCAACAATATTAAATATTATTTTTTTATTATTGTTTCACAAATGAACTTGAAAACAAAAGCCAAGAATCTGACCTTTTTATTCCCTGGCCTCCTAAATGAAACAATGGAATGATTGCTAATGTTAAAGCAGGGAGTGTCATGGTATAGTAGGGATTAAGGGTAAAATACATTGATTGATGA
This sequence comes from Capricornis sumatraensis, assembly GCF_032405125.1. NCBI lineage: Eukaryota > Metazoa > Chordata > Mammalia > Artiodactyla > Bovidae > Capricornis > Capricornis sumatraensis. Next base: position 1,366,372 of record NC_091091.1, on the reverse strand, counting down.
ATAAATATATTATCCTACTGGGGTATGTTGAAGTATTTCTTCTATTATGTGATTAAGGAATTGGGCATTTCCCATAAAGAATGAAGAAACGGGTATTGCGAGTTAAAAAAAAAAAAAAATCAGTGAGAAATCAGAAGGTCCAGATTCTTGTTTCAGTGTACTGATCATATGACCTGTGGTAAAGAATTTAATGTCTATGAACTCTAGAATCTCTCCCTTAAAAAATGATGTGTAATAATATACATCTGTCTACTACCTGGGAGGTGGTACTGTATTGTAGTTAATAAGAATTTAAATTCAGTCTCCCTAGTTTTTTATTTATTCTCTACCACTTATCTGTGAAATTTGCCAACTGAATCAGTCTTCCTAAGCTCCTGTTTCCTCAAGGGAGTTGTGCTTAGGACTGAATGATATCGTATATATGATACATGTCAGAGAATATGTCAGGACCCCTAGAGATGGGGTGACCATACAGAAGAGATACCCAGCGAAAACCCCAACCATCGCCATCCCCACACATGGAAACACACTAGATCTTGTCAATCTGGAATCAATCTGAGCTTTTCTCCTAAAGCCCACCAGTGGTGAAACATAACCAATACACTAGCTTAGCTTGGTTCTTTGGAATGTTTTATGTGCACTCCTCCCTATTAGACTATTGATGGTTAAAGGTGAAGGACTATGTATGTATATAGTGTATGATCTTTTTAATGTGTTGTTAAATTCAGTTTGCTAGTATTTTATTGAGAATTTTTGTGTCTGTGTCCATCAGGGATATGGGAGTTTTTTGTAGTTTTTAATTTTCTTCCCTTGTGGTGTCTTCTCTGACTTTGCTATCAGGATAATGCTGGTCTAGTTTTGGAAAATCCCCTCCTCTTCAGTTCTTTGAAAGAGTTTGAGAAGGATTGGATTAATTCTTTAAATGTTTGGTAAAATTAGCCAGTGAAACCATCTGGTCCTGGATTTTGTTTGTTTGTTGGGAAGTTTTTGATTACAGAATCAATATCCTATTTGTTATTGGTTTATGCAGATTTTCTGTTTCTTCATAAGTCAGTCTTGGTAGATTTTCTGTTTCTAGGAATTTATCTATTTCTTCTATGTTGTCTAATTCATAATAGGCTCTTATTGAGGATGAATGAATAATATACACACACACACACGCGTATATATAGACATACAGCCATAAAAAAAGAAATCGTCATTTGCGACAGCATAAATGAACCTTTAGGGCATTATACTAAGTGAAATAAGTAAGAGAGAGAAGATAAATGTTGGATGAGTTCATTACATGCGGAATCTAAGTCCAAACTCATAGAAACAAGAACATATTGATGGTTTCAAAGGTCCGTCTAGTCAAGGCTAAAGTTTTTCCAGTAGTCATGTATGGATGTGAGAGTTGGACTGTGAGGAAAGCTGAGCGCCGAAGAATTGATGCTTTTGAACTGTGGTGTTGGAGAAGACTCTTGAGAGTCCCATGGACTGCAAGGAGGTCCAACTAGTCTATTCTAAAGGAGATCAGTCCTGGGTGTTCTTTGGAATGCTAAAGCTGAAGCTCCAGCACTTTGGCCACCTCATGTGAAGAGTTGACTCATTGGAAAAGACTCTGATGCTGGGAGGGATTGGAGGCAGGAGAAAAGGGGGACGACAGAGGGTGAGATGGCTGGATGGCATCACTGACTCAATGGATGTGAGTTTGAGTGAACTCCGGGAGTTGGTGATGGACAGGGAGGCCTGGCGTGCTGCAGTTCATGGTGTCGCAAAGAGTTGGACATGACTGAGCGACTGAACTGAACTGAACTGAAGGGCAGGAGTGAGGGTGGGGTAACTTCTAATTAATTATAAGATGAAGACATTCTGGAGATACAATATATAGCTTGGTGTCTGTTGTTAACAGTACTGCATTATATATTTAAAAGTTGCTGAAAGAGTATATATATATTTTTTCATATTTTATTTTATTTTACTTTACAATACTGTATTGGTTTTGCCATACATCAACATGAATCTGCCATGGGTGTGCACATGTTCCCAATCCTGAACCCTCCTCCCACCTCCCTCCCCATACCATCTCTCTGGGTCATCCCAGTGCACCAGCCCCAAGCCTCCAACAAATGCTAAAGGTTATTCTCTAGACAGGAAACACAAAAAGGGTGTATAAACCTGAACGCAAAACAATAAAGTAAATGAAACAGTATATTTTTAAAATGCTCCCCAAACTTGTGAAACAAAAGATTTAATTATATGAAGTGATGGTTGTGTTTAATGAACCTTGTTGTAATCATGCTGCAATATATACATATGTGAAATCATTACCTTGTAGATCTTATATTCACAATTTTATGTGTCAATCATATCTCAGTAAAGCTGGAAGAATAAAAGTACCTTCCCCTCTGCAATTGTACTGTCAGCCATTACTTCCCAGGGTTGTCTTTTTTTACTCTCCAATTGTCCAATGCACTCTTTTTAGCTTGCCATTTCAAATAATATGTTTTAGAAAATCAGATCACTGACTTGTTTTAGAATTTTGTAATAAGAAAAAATAAGAATCTTTGTGTGGAAATAGAGATCAAGGACAACTTTTTAAATTTAGAGGTTTTTTTTTTTGTTTTTTTGCTGTTCGGTTATTTCTTTTAAGAAGCTGCACTGCTTTCTTTGGTTTTCTCATATGTGTATCCCAGATTGTGACTTAATCATTATAACAAGATGTTAAAACGGAACTCTATATATTGTGGTTTTAGTTATATCACCAAGAACATAGTTAGCAGGGACTTTAATATTACAAAGTAAGGGGCTAGGTTACATTTGGTAAAATCAGGATTTGTACATGTTCTCTTTTAAGCTGAGATTGAAGAGACTAAAAGAGAAGTTACAGTCTCAAGAGAGAATTTTCTTTAGTGGAAGTTGTTAGGGAGGGGAGAGAATTGCTTAATCTTTCCTGTAGATTGGTTAGAGTTGTTTAGATAACAGTTCCATAGAGCTTGGGGGACACAGTGAGTTACTGCCACTGGAAAAAGGTAAAGGGCCAGAAGGTGTCTGAACCAGGCTGTACAGATAAAGTAGAAAATTGCAGTTAAGAAGTCACTACGTTGGATCAAAATATATGTTTCAGGTGGGTATGATGAGATGGTCCTAAATCTTGCGCAAAATGTCTAACTAGAGAGGTGAGGAGGCCTCAACCAACATAGCCTGATGGTATATTAATGGCTACTCAAGGACTGAGGCAGGAATCCTAAGCAATTTTCTGTAAAAGCTTCATTCATCTTCATCAGAGAAATTCAGTTCAGGGAGTGTTGGTTATTTTCATATTGCTGCTGAAACAAATCACCACAAATTTAGTGGCTTAAAAGAATGCAGATTTATTCTCTTCCAGTTCTAGAGGTCAAAAGTCTGAAGTCCAAGTGAGGTCAAGCTGCATTCCTCCTGGAGCCTTTTAGGGAATAATCTGTTTCTTTGCCTTTTCTCTCTCCTAGAAGCCACCTGTGTTCCTTATCTGTGGCTTCTTCCTCTGTCTCCAAAGCCAATGACTGAGAATCCTCAGATCCTTCTCTCTGTAGCTTTTCTTCCATCATCACTTCACCTTCCATGTCTTGGACTGTACTGACTCCTCTGCTTAGAAGGACCCTTATGATTGACATTAAACCCAACCAGACAATACAGGATAATCTCTCCTCTTGAGATCCTTAATTAATCACTTTTTAAAGTCCTTTTGCCATGTTCCCTGGGGAAGGGAAAGGCTACCCACTCCAGTATTCTGGTCCGGAGAATTCCATAGACTGTATAGTCCATGGGGTCGCAGAGTCAGACTCGACTGAGTGCCTTTCACTTTGCCATGTTAGGTAGCATATCCACAGGTTCTAGGGATTAGGACATGGATATCTTTGGGAGGCTCGTCTTCTTTCTACTACACCAGTGAAGGAAGGTAGCCTAGGAACCCACTGAAGTATCAAGAAAGGAAGAGTCAACTTTAAACAAGGCTGGGCTAAGAGAAGCCTGGCAGTAGCTCGAAGAGTAAAAATCAAGAATTTTTATTGTTTCTTGCTGCTCCTCACATCTTTTTCCATGACCCTAAAGATAAGAAACTTCTCTTGGCAAGCTAGGGAGGAGAGGAGAAGTACAGTCTGGGAAAATAGGAAAGAAGTGAGTTATTTCCTTTTTCTCTTCTGTTAAATAAGCAGTGCCAATGGAGAAGATGGCAGAATTAAGGTGTTTCCATACTGAACTTTTGAAGGCTATATTTAATCAAGGTTGGTTGAATGGTTGTATATATAGTATATAGCAATGATAGTTATATACAATAATCCTGATTTTGTCTTATACCCATAAAAACCTAACAACCAAAAGATGAAAAAGGTTAACTTGTGCTTGGACTGTTAAAAGGCATTATCCTGAACCAGCATTGTAAACTTTAATTCCTGAATTTTTGAAGTCTAAGAAAAGCTTTAAAGGCAAGCAAAGACAAGAAAAAAAAAAGTGAATCTGGACACTTTGTAGATAAGTAATTGTTGACAGTTTCAGTACAAGCAAAAATAAAAACAATTGAAGTGGCAAGACTTGGAACCACTGATAGCCGTATAAAATGACAGTGAAGCCCAGAAATTGCCACTGGGAAAAAGTAAAGAAAATGTATTAATAAAAGCAGAATTATAGTTTGGGTATATTTAATGAAAGGGCACACTTAAACATCCTCCTGGTATTAAGGTCACACAGTGACGGCATGTCCGTAAAATAGCATACCTCTTCTGACTAGTCCACGAAGGACTACTTCTCTCTCAATACCTCAGTTACCTCTGAAGTCTTTGTTGATCTACAACACAATACTACGCTAATGTTCATTACGTCTTGACCGCATAAAAAAGGTTTCTTTTTTCAAAGTACACCATTTTCTACGGCAAAAAGGAAAATCTCCACAAACCACCACAATAAGTAATCTAAAAAACTTCTGATGTCTGCTTTCCTTTTCGCTCCACATGTGCCCTGTCAAATCATCATAAACACTAAAAATCACACAAATAAGGAAAACAATACATATTATGTTGAAAGTGAAAACTATAATCAAAACGTTTACTGATCATCAAACAAATGAGAAAGACAGGATTGCACTTTAGACTGTTTACGTGTTTCCTCACCCAGTGAAAACACAAATTAGGTTTACATCTAGGTATTGTGGGCAGAGGATCTCTCAGTTATGCATTTTGGTTGGGTGCTATGCTGATCCTTGAGAAAGATGATTCTGGCACCAGGAGCATTTCTGAAGGCCTAAGGGGGTTTCTGTCATCTTTAGAAGCAGGCTCCTGCAGCGTGGTGTCTGTCTCCTCAGAGGGTGAGGTTTTCTTCCTCTCAGCCTACTTGGATGGCCTGGCTCCTTGCCTTAGTGGCTCTCAGACTCGCCTATGTCACAAAGACTCAAGCCAGCAGCAACCTGCGCACGATCCTGTAAGGCTCTTGGGCCTCTTCCCTGGGGAATCTCAGTTCCCAGGGGTCCCGGAAAAGACAAGGGGCCTGCTGCGACTTCAAACAAGTACAGCGGCTCTACAGGCCCCAAGGGGAAGACAGCGGGCACACTTCCCTTGCATCCTGCAGACTATATCAACACTGAGGCCTGTCGCTGTCACTGCTATTCTGAAACCTGGTGTCCTTGGTAACTGCTCTGAGAGAAGGAACAGCACAGATGACATGTATGTACAGTAACTGATCTCTGGGAAGCAATGTTGACCCATGAAACACTGAAGTCATAAAGCCCCATTATATTCCTACAGAGATTCTTCTGAGATGTATTTGTCTACAGGATCTCTGTGAAGACACACCTTCCTAGCCTCACCTTCCCTTCCTTCTCAATCTTGCTTTCTTTGTAATTTATACCCCACAAAGAATGGAAGGCATTAGGCTCAGTTTTCTAGACGAGTAAATCAGCTATTTATCCATTTGAAGAAAATACATAGGTCTCTGGGCAGCGAGTTAAAAATCAGAATCAACACATTAAGCTTGTGCCCTTTACTCACTTGTAAACTCCTCATCCCTTCAGTCACATCCTAGCTATTCTTACGTTATATACAACTTAAACATGCTACATATTTTGGTTCAAAGCGCACTATATTGGGAAATAGCAAGCTTGAAAAAATGATGAAGGATTTATACAGTGTTGTCTTTATGAGAAAAACATGACAGTGAGATAGCAAGAAGAAAAACTAAAAAAAAAAAAAAAAAACTAATAAACATGACTAACACCCAATGGCACCCCACTCCAGTACTCTTGCCTGGAAAACCCCATCAGAGGAGCCTGGTAGGCTGCAGTCCATGGGGTCGCGAAGAGTCAGACCCGACTGAGCGACTTCACTTTCACTTTTCACTTTCTTGCATTGGAGAAGGAAGTGGCAACCCACTCCAGTGTTCTTGCCTGGAGAATCCCAGGGATGGCGGAGCCTGGTGGGCTGACTTTTATGGGGTTGCACAGAGTCAGACATGACTGAAGCGACTCAGTAGCAGCAGCAACACCATGCCAAGTGCGCTAAACACTTCAATAACTCTGGGAGCTGTTACTGCTGTGAAAAAAATACAAAAACTGATTTTGTAATAATGGTCTGGATGCTAAAACAAAACTCAAATTATGTTTATTATATCCTACATAAAGAAGGAAGGCAGTTTCCCTAGAGAACTCTCAACAATTAAAATGAAAATATCTTTATGTTCACATTGGAGCCAGACATTTTGACAAATTCAGCCATATAGAACAATTTATTCTCTAAAATTCTAGATTATACTTAAAATATTTTGCCTTTCTTGAGAAACTAAATATTTCCAAGGCAATCGGAAATCATGTAGAAAACATTGTACCTAGGAAAGATCATATGGTGACATCCCACAGCTACTTTTTTTTCAGCTCTGGCTGTGTGAATCAGATTAATATTCCTAAATACAAACCACAAAAAGAGAAAATGTGAATAGCCCCACAACTAAGAAGAAAAAGAAAAAAAAAAATCTGACAAAGAAAATCCCTGGAACTGTTTGCTTCACTAATGAATTCTAGCAAATGTTTACAGAAGAATGAACACCAATCCTTCTCAAACTTTTCCAAAAAAATTAAAGAGGAGGGAATATTCTCTGAACCATTCTATGAGGTCATCATTATCATGATATTCAACCCAGACAAATGAAAATTACAGAGCAATATCCTTTATAAACATTAATACAAAAATCCTTAACAAAATACTAGCAAAATGAATTCAACAGCATATTAAAATAATCATACACCAAAAATCAAGTGGGATTATTTTCCTGGGAGGCAAACATCCTTCAACACATAAAAACAGATCATTGTAATATACCATATTTACAAAATGAAGGACTAAAAACCACACGATTATTTTAATTGATGCAGGAAAAGCATTTGACAAAGTTATCATTCTTTCATGACAGAACACTCAACAAACAAGAAATAGAAGAAATTGACTTTAACATGATAAATGATGTGCATGAAAAATCCAAAGCAAAAATCATCCTTTTAAAGTAGGTGAGGCCAAGCTATAATATTTGGAAGTTTAGGTGTACTAAATACACTATCAACTCATGATCTTTTTAATTTGTGATGGGTTATGGGGACAAAATTACAAATTGTAATTAAAGATGATCTGCATTATTAAAATGTCAATGCTATACAAATTGAATTAATTTAATTTCTATAAAAACACAATGATTCTTTATAGAAATATAAAAATCCACCCTAAAATTCATAGGGATTATCAATGAGCCCCAAGTAGCCAAAACAATTCTGAAAAAGAACCAAACTTGAGGATGCACACTTCTGATTTCAAAGCTTAATATGATGCTACAATAATCAACACTGTGTGGTACTGGGAAAAATACAAGTATATAGCCCAAAGGAATAGAATAGAGTGTCTAGAAATAAACCTCTGCATATATGGTCAAAGGATTTTATCCAGTGCCAGGACCATTCAACAGAAAAAAAAAAAAATCAGTCTTTTCAAGAATAGTGCTAAAAAACAAGATATACACATGTAAAAGACTAAGGTTAGACCCTCACTTAACACCAAAAACAAAAATTAACTCAATGTATCAAAGACCTATATATAAGACCGAGAACTGTAAAATGGTTAGAAGAAAGAATAGGGCAAAAGCTTTGGGTTGGATAATGATTTCTTGGATATGACACCAAAGGCACAGGTAACAAAAGAAAATGTAGACAAATAGAACTTTATACGCAAATTTTTAAAGTGTGTCTCAAAAGACACTATCAATAGAGTAAAAAAGAAACACAAAGAATGGGAAAAACACGTGCATATCATTTACCTGGTAAGGAACTAATATCTATACTATATTGAGAACTTCTAAAATTTAACATAAAAAACCAAACAACCCAATTCAACTACAGAAAAAAGGCTCAAATAGACACTTCTCCAAAGATACATGAATGGCCAATAAGCACATGAAAAGATGCTCAACATAACTAATTATGAGGGAAATGCAAATTTAAAGTACAGTGAATATCACCTCACACTAATTGGGATGGCTACTGTTATTAAAAAAAATTACAAAGAGAATACACAGGACAGAATTATTACATGATCTAGTAATCCACGTCTAGATATATACTCAAAATAATTCAAAGCAAGGTCTCAGAGAGTTATGCCCATGTTCATAGCAGCATTATTCACCACAGCTAAAACATACAAGCAACACAAGTTTCCATCCACCCATAAATGGATAAACAAAATGTGCCATATACATACAATAGACTGTTATTCAGCCTAACAAAGGAAAGTTTTGATACCTATTACAACATGGATGAATCTTTAGGACATTATGCAAAATTGGAAAAAGACAGTGTCTTTATGACTATATGATTCCACTTACATGAAGCACTGAATTCCCTTAATGCTACTTTATCAAGAATATTCCAATCTCAACATTTTCTCAAAACCATTTTTAATTTTTTATACTGCTAGGTAAGACGCTACAGAAAAACCCAAAGAGTTTTTTGCAAACACAGTAAGAAAGCGTTGTTTTCTTGGAGTTAGGTTTTGCAATTTTATTTGGGTAAGACATTATTATCTGTGAAATTCGGTTTGATTTAACTTATTAGAGACAGTATATATTTTTAGTTAGTTAATTCCCTTTATCACTATATCTTACTCTAATTTCCATCTCCCCACAGAAAATTCTATTAATGATTTACATTATATATTTTAACTTGAACATGTACTTAAAATGTGCAGTATTTTTTTCTGTGCATGCTTTTTTTTTTCCTTCTGAAAACTATCTACTTCCCCCTAAGTTATGGGAAACAGAAATATTCTCTTTACACCTGTAAGAGACTGGACAGGGTTTATAGCAAGTTAATTATGTCATTCGTGGCCTAGTCTACCATCTTTTTTTTCCTTTTTAACCTGTTTGCTTTTGGTTGTGTTGGGTCTGCGCACGGGCCTCTTCTCGTTGAGCAAGGGGCAGCTACTTCTCTTCGCAGCGCATGGCCTTTTCATGGCCGTGGCTTCTCTTCGCTGCATTGCACAGGTTCTAGACACGTGGGCTTCACCAGCTGCGGCGCATGGGCTGGGTAGTTCTAGCTTGCGGGCTCTAGAGCGTGGGCTCAGTAGTTGTGGCTCAAGGGCTTAGCTGCTCTGTGGCGGGGGGAGTCTTTCCAGACCAGGGATTGAAGCCGTGTCCCCTGCACTGTCAGGGAGATTCTTAACCACTGCATCACCAGGGATGTCCCCATCTCCTGTCTATCGATGTGAAGCATGCCATTTTCCCACCAATGGGCCACCTTGGTACTCATTACTTTGGTCAATCCATGATCACCTTAGCCTACCATTCTTGCCCAGAATATGTCAGTGTATGCATAGTACTTACGATACTTATTTTTCTTCTTCAAATATGAGTCGTGTGTTTATTCTAACTCAAGATGTCAAAATAACTAAAACAGAAACTGTTGATACATTTAAATTCACATTTTCTATCCACCTGTATAAATGTTTGCCTATTATTTGCCATGGTCAGTGTACATAAAAGCTTGAGGAAAGACAGTTCAGTCATCATAATTGATGTAATATTATTAATACACTGTTATATTTGAGTCTGTAGTACACTACCTCTAAGCAAAATAGTTATCCATAAAATCTATGCCAGTAGAAAGAATAGCACAGTACTACCACATACATGCTGATCTTCTACTTTAGAATAAGATAGGCTTATGATTTATATCTATTCCAATTAGCTAGAACTTAAGAGAAACTGTTAGCCAATTTGGATAAAATAGAAACATGAACTTACAAGCTGTTCTTGTCTTTTAGATATAATTCAAAGTGTTGTTGATAATCTGTAAGACTGTTTTATGATGTAGATAATTTAGTTCCAAGGTGAGGCATGAAATAGAAATAACTAGCTGGAGCATTTAGATATAATGCCTTGTTTAAAACTACCTTTATAAATTAACTTATTTTCTGAGTAAATTAGACTGTATAATAAACATGATTATTAGAGGTTATATTTATTAATTTTAAAGATTCAATAATATTTTATAAGGTAAATGGTTTGCAAATGACACAATTTTTGTTCAGCTACATTGAAAATGTTACCAATCAAGTATTGACTTTGATCTTTGATTTAAACTTTTAAGTTCAAAGAATTATACAACTTTTATTAAATAAGTAAAAATGTCACTATAAAGCTGAATAAAGAATATCTGTTTCCTATTAAAACTAAACTTCAAAGTAGTAAAAATATAGCAAATTTTTTTCTTTTGAATTCTAACTCAGTCTAACAAATTTGGTTGAGGTAATAGAGCTTATGAAATTATCTACATCAGTATGAGTTTATCTAAAGCACACAAATACAATGTTAAACGTAGCTTGTGTCATCATCTAGAAAAATAACAAAAATCCACACATGGCAGAAGAGTTTCCAAAATTTGACTAGGTAAGAAAACTTAAATTTCGTGTTGAATATGTCCTTTCATTTATATCAGCAATCAAAGGGGAAGAATTTTTAAACATTTTCCATAATACACTAATCTTAGAAATAAAATTATACTTCTTGAGGGCTGACCATTTTAAAAAGAATATATGATAAATAAAATATTGCTTTATTTGACTTAAGGTTTGGCTATTTATGCTAATAATCTGATGCCACCAGAATCTCATCAATATCTTATCAGTAACAATTGGGTTTTTAAGATCCAAGATCTACTATTTTGGTCACTTCCTATCTCTTTTTCCTTCCTATCATCCCTTCCTCTTTCCTCCTCTCTCCTGCCATCCCCTCCACTTTTTTTCCTTTACTACGTCTCTCTGTCTTCAGCTGAGACTCTTTATGTGCTATTTCTCCTAATTTAACTTGTGAGCCTAATCTCTGTGCACATGTTGAATTTCTCGTGGCTTAATTGTGAGCCTTCTCTGTAAAGCCTTAAAGAGATACAAAAACACTTTTACCTCTCTTTCAATAGGTTTTTCCTAACTCTGAAGCAACACACATTGCATTTTGCTCAATTATTTAAATACGTATCTGCTCTTATCCCCTGTCCAAGAAACACCCTGGAAGGCAGGTCTAATGTTCTGGTTATCACTGTATCATTAGTTTTAGCACAATTTGTGAAACACTGATGATTTGTAATGAGAGCTTGTTTAGTAGATGGGTACTTATATTTTTAGGCCATTTTTCCCCCTAGTCCTTCAAATAAGCTAACCTTATTCTCTGTGGGAAACCTCAAAGAGGAAAAACAGAGTATATAGACTAGAAGCTGCACTTTCCCCTTTCCAGATGCCCGGCCCAGTGGGAAGGTAACGTAACTAGGAGATGCTTCCCAATACATAATCGTACTCCTTTGCATCAAGAATCTCAGAATTCTACCATTGGTCTTCCCCACCAGAAAACCTTGGGAAACTCTTAACTGCCATGAGTGAATCAGGGAATATCCTGAATTATGTTTGCCTTTTTCCACTTATCTTTTGACAAAGGTAAAATGTTAGACCGTGCAATGATAATAAGTATAGTTACTACAATAGCAACAAAAGCAGCTAAACACTAACACAATTCACTGATGGCCTTTCATAAATAAAACTGCTGGAAGATACTAAGCATTTATAGGGATTACAATTAATTTTTCTTTGTGGGTATGTAAATCCCAGTTTTGAGCAAAACACTTGACAGCTCTGCATAAGTACCAACTTTTACACGGTTAATTTATAAGAAACACTTCAAAGCACCTAAATGGCCTTATTTGAAGAGAAGAATATTAGGAAGTGAGGGTAGGAGCAGAAGGAAACATATTAACGGGATTCTATTTATCAGTGATTTGCTACCTGCCAGACAATGTACTAAGCCTTTAAAGACTTCTCACATATATACCACTTCATACTCAATGAAGAAATATTGCTATTATGCCCACTTCACATAAGAGAAAATACGTAAGGCCAGGTAACTTTTACATTGTGACTCAGCAAGTAAATGTCTGGATTAGATTCAAACCCAGTTCTGTCTGCCTGATTTAAAAGACCAGGCTATTAATTACTAACTCCTCCACTTTTCAAAGTAAGATGCTTTCTTCACCCCTATGCCAGAAGTATTTGCTCTACATTTTCACCCTCACTGGGAATTTGGCTGTTCTTCCAGACTTATTAGTTAGTTGCTTTAAAAGGAAAGTAGGTTAAGGATTTGAAAAGTAATTGCAATTTTGTGAAGGACAGAGAAATATCTCTGTTGGAAAGAAGAATATCTAAAGATCTCTTTTTCCCATCTTATTTATTAAGGAAAGTTTCTATAAATGAAGAGAAAAGAAATCTAGAAATAACTACTGCTCTATGTTGATCACTCTCTGTGTATAAATCATTGTTAAGTACATTACATATATTATCATGCTCATACTTAGTTGTTCAGTCATGTCTGACTCTTTGGGAACCTATGGACCATAGCCTGCCAGACTTCTCTGTCCATGGGATTCTCCAGGCAAGAATACTGGAGTGAGTTGCCATTTCCTACTCCAAGATATCTTCATGAACCAGGGATCGAACCTGAATCTCCTGTGTCTCCTGCACTAGCAGGAGAATTCTTTACCACGGGGTCACCTGAGAATATTATACCTAATTGTTAAAGCTCTGCCTCAAATTAAATGTTAGTTTCTTGCTTTACAAATGAGGGAAACTGGGACACAGAGAGATTAACTGCTGAATGATTGCACAGCTAGGACTTGTAGCTGTCAGGTCTTATACATAAACACATATAAAGAATAAAATGCCTTTTAGCAAAATGGAGAAAGAGAGATAGACAATACTGAGAGATAAAAGAATCTTATGTGCAAATAAAAGAAATGGCATCATTAGCATAAGACAATGCTGTAGAAATGAAGATATTTTCCCCGTAGGATTATTAATTTAGAGTTTCTACAGATGAAGCAATAACCCATTTTAAAGGATGGTATTAATTTATTCCCCTTCATGGATCACAGCCTTGTCATGGTGGAAGGGCTTGTATAACTCAAGCTATGACCCATGCCGTGCAGGGCCATCTAAGACAGGTGAGTCATGGTGAAGAGTCCTGACACACTGTGGTTCACCAAAGGAGGGAATGGCAACCTGCTCCAGTATTATTGCCATGAAAACCCCATAAATAGTATGAAAAGGCAGAAAGACAGGACTCTGGAAGGTGAGCCCCCCTTCCCCAGGATGGAAGATGTCCGATATGCTACTGAAGGAGAGGGGAGGGCAATTACTAACATAGCAAGAAAGAAATAGCAGGAAGAAAGCAGCATCTGGCCCAATGCAGAAATGACCCTTGGCTGTGGCTGTGTCTGGTGGTGAAAGGAAAGTCTGATGCTGTAAAGAACAATATGTATAGAAACCTGGAATGTTACGTCTGTGAATCAAAGTAAATTGGATGTAGTCAAGCAGGAGATGGCAAGAATGAACATGGACATCTTAGGACTCAGTGAACTAAAATGGAGAGGATTGGGCGGATTTAACGCAGATGACCATCATGTCTACTACTGTGGGCAAGAATCCCTTAGAAGGAGTGGAGTAGTCCTCACAGACAACAAAAGAGTCCACATGCAGTAATTGGGTGCAGCCTCAACAATGACAGGATGATCTCAGATCATTTCCATGAAAAAAATTCAACATCACAGTAATCCAAGTTTATGCCCCAACCACTGATGCTGAAGAAGCTGAAGTTGCCCAGTACTATGAAGACCTACAACACCTTCTAGAGCTAACAACAACAAAAAAAGATATCCTTTTCATCATAGGGAATTGGAATGCTAAAGTAAGAAGTCAAGAATTTCCCAGAATAACAGGGGAATTTGGCTTGGAGTACAAAATAAAGCAGGGCAGAGGCTAACAGAGTTTTGTCAGGAGAATGTGCTGGTCATAGCAAACAATGTTTTCCAACAACCCAAGAGACAGTTCTACATAGACATCATCATACGGTTAATGATGAAATCAGACTGAATATATTCTTTGCAGCCAGAGATTAAGAAACTCTGTACAGTCAGCAAAAGTAAGACCTAAGGCTGACTGTGGCTCAGATCATGAGTTCCTTCTTGCCAAATTCAGACTTAAATCGAAGAAAGTAGGGGAAATGAATAGGCCATTCAGGTATGACCTAAATAAAATCCTATGATTATACAGTGGAGGTGATGAATAGACTCAAGCATTTAGATCTGATACAGTTCCTGAAGAACTATGGACAGAAGTTCCTAACATTGTACAGGAAGCAGTAACCAAAACCATCCCCAAGGAAAAAAAAAAAATGTAAGAAGGCAAAGTGGTCGTCTGAGGAGGTTTTACAAATAGCTGAAGAAAGAAGAGAAGCGAAGGCAAGGAAGAAAGGTAAGATCAACTGTGCTTAGTCTCTCAGTGGGGTATGGCTCTTCACTACCCTTTGATTGCAGCCCGCCAGGCCTCTCTGTCCATGGGGTTTTTCAGGTAAGAATACCAGAGTGGGTTGCTATTTCATTCTCTAGGGTATCTTCCCAACCCAAGAATCAAACATGCATCACCTGCATTGAAGGTAGATTCTTTACTTACTGAGCCATTTAATACCACAAGGAGAGATAAGAAGGCCTTCTTTAATGAATAAGCCAAAGAGATAGAGGAAAATAATAGAGTGAGAAAGACTAAAGATCTCTTCCAGGACACTGGAGACGTCAAGTTTTGCGAGAACATTTCATGCAAGGTGGGCATGATAATGGACAGAAAAGGTAAGGATTTAACAAAAACAGAAAAGATTAAGAGGTGGCAAAAATATACAGAAGAACTATACAAAAAAAGGTCTTAATAACCTAGATAACCACAATAGTGTGGTCCCTCACCTAGAGCTAGACATTCTGGAGTATGGAGTCAAGGGGCATTAGGAAGCATTACTACAAACAAAGGTAGTAGAAGTAATAAAGTTCCAGCTGAGCTATTTAAAATCCTAAAAGATGATGCTTTAAAGTGCTGCACTCAACATGTCATAATTTTGGAAATCTCAGCAGTGGCCACAGGACTGGAAAAAGTCAGCCTTCATTCCAAACCCAAAGTAGGGTAATGTCAAAGAATGTTCAAACTACTGTACAATTCTGTTCATTTCATGCTAGCAAGGTTATGGTCAAAATCCTTCAAGCTAGGTTGCAGCAGTATGTGAACCATGAAATTCCAGATGTACTAATGGGGTTTTGAAAAGGCAGAGGAACCATATATCGAATTACCAACATACATTGGATCATGGAGAAAGAAAGGGAGTTGCAATTAAACATTTCCTTCTGCTTACTGACAACCCGAAAGCCTTTGGGTTGTGTGCTGACCACAACAAACTGCAGAAAATTCTTAAAGGGATGGCAGTACTAGACCACCTTACCTGTCTTCTGAAAAACCTGTATGCAAATCAAGAAGCAACAGTTAGAACTGGACATGGGAACAATGAACTGGTTAAAAACTGGAAAAGGAGTATGACAAGGCTGTATCTTGTCACTGCATACTTAACTTACATGCAGAATACACTATGCAAAATTCCAGGCTGGATAAATCATAAACTAGAATCAGGATTGCAGGGAGAAATATCAATAACCTCAGATATACAAATGATACCACTCTAATGGCAGAAAGTAAGAGGAACTAAAGAGCCTGTTGATGAGCGTGAAAGAAGAGAGTGAGAAAGCTGGCTTGAAATTCAACATGAAAACTAAGATCATGGCATCTGGTCCCATCACTTCATAGCAAATGCATGGAGAAAAAGTCGAAGCAGTGATATATTTTCTTGGTCTCCAAAATCACTGTGTACTTTGACAGCAGCCACAAAATTAAGACACTTACTCCTTGGGAGGAAAACTAGGATAAATCTAGATGGCAGATATATTAAAAAGCAGAGACATAACGATATAAGCCCCTCTAGTCAAAGGTATGGTTTTTCCAGTAGTTGTGTACAGATGTGAGTTGGATCATAAAGAAGGCTGAGCACTGAAGAATTTATACTTTTGAAGTGTGGTGCTGGAGAACACTCTTGAGAGTTCCCTGGATGGCAAGGAGATCAAATTAGTGAATTCTAAAGGAAATCAACTCTGAATACTCATTGGAAGGACTTATATTGAAGCTGAAGCTCTAACTGTTGGCCACCTGATGGGAAGAGTGCCTCATTGGAAAAGACTCAGATGCTGGGAAAGATTGAAGGCAAAAGGAGAACTGGGCAGAGAGGATGAGACAGTCAGATAATCAGGGACTCACCAGACATGAATCTGAGCAAATTCTTGGAGATAGTGGAGGACAGAGGAGCTTGGAATTCTACAGTCCATGGGGTCGCAAAGAGCTGGACATGACTTAGCAACTGAAAAACAACAACAACATCAAGGACACAGTGAGCACAGAATCTCCTGAGGATTGTTGAAACCACACTGAGTGCTGGGCCCCATCCTCTGTGCCTGATGCACTAGGTCTCACATATAGAATCTGCATTTTTAACAGCTTTGCTGGATATGCTGATGCTGTTGCTCTGAAGATGATGCTTTGAGCACCACTGCCCTAGGATAACGCTCCCCACCTCAGTCATCATGCACGTTCAGTTATGATGTACTGTGTCTATCATCCAAATTCTGTTATATAATGAAGATGGGTTTTACTTTAAATCACTCCTATAAACGTAGCCTGGCTGGCTATAGTCCATGGAGTCACAAAGAGTCGAAAACAACTTAGCGACTGAACAACAACTAATTTACCAACTGATAGCTTACTATCAGCTAGTAAACATTTAGATGCTATTTGTTTATGACCTAATCTCCATTCTTACAAGAACCCTGTGAGATAGGTAAGCTATACATTTCTAACTCTGGATTATAGATGATGTGAGAGACTTAGTTTCAAGATCTTACCAAGAGGAAGGCAGTTAATTGGTGAAGAGAAGAATTCAAATGCATCTCTGGTTACTATCTTGCCCTAGGCTCTTATTAAAAGACAATCTTCTGTTAATGTGATCCTATTAATAACATCCTATGAGTTGAATGCAATTTGCACTTAAGACAAGTCTCACCAAAAACAAACAAACAAAAGACAGATATTTGGACTAAAAAGAGTGTCTAGCCCCAAATAACTCTGGTCCTATACAAGAGTTGTCAAAGACAATAAAACCTTGTGACAAGACAATAGCTCTATCAGTTGGAAATCACTGAGAAGCTGAGGAGGAATAGCTGAATGATCTTGCAACCCTGGAGAACACTGCTTATTACCGAAGCACACGCATCAGTAGTCTGCTACTTCTAGACCACCCCTTAGTCCTCTCTGGGTTCCAGTGAACTGTGATATCAGATCTCAGTCACTAACTAAACTTAGAAACTGAAGACTACTATCAGTGCAACTAGTTGTGGCTGAGATAAACAGAAACTTAACTATGTTTCTGACAGCTTATTGCTATCTCAGGGGAACATAAAAATCAATAATTCCGTATGTATTCTATAGTCCTTTAGAATTTTTATTTGATGAAAAAGTGCAGACTGAGACATGGGCAAATTAAGGGAGATTCATATTCTGACATGCAAATATAATGCTAAAATGTCGATTAACCAATCGATGCCAACAAGAGGGAGCTCTCTAGGGAAGAACTATAGGAATTTGCAGTATTTTCCAATAGTGGCTGGACTCATGACATAGAAGCCACTCTTTTCATATTTGTGGATGACAGATTTAGGAGGATTATCTAACAGTAGCAGAGTTCAAAAATTTTGATAGGCTAGAATGATGAGCTGAAACCAATAAAGAAGAATTTGACATAAATAAATATAAGATTCTCCATTCAGATTAAAAACAGTTTACATAAACCCATATTCAGAAAGTTCTATCCTGAAAGCAACTCAGTAAAAAAGACTGGATTTTTAAATAGGTGACAGTCGATGTGAGACAGAAATTTAGAAAAATTAATTAATCCTAGGCTTCTTTTTATAAGGTTAAGTGGCACTAGTGGTGAAGAATATCCCTGCCAATGCAGGAGACATAAGAGACATGGGTTCAATCCCTGGGTTGGGAAGATCCCATTTGCAAACCACTCCAGTATTCTTGCCTGGGAAATCCTAAGAACAGAGGAGCCTGGTGGGCTACAGTCTGTGGGGTCGCAAAGAATTGGACATGGCTGAGCACCCACACACACATACACAGGCTGCTTTAACAGCTCTGTTAAATGTATGAAATTCCAATATGGCAATGTTTTTCAAAGTGGGAGTCAAGATCCATTACTGAGTCTTGAATCAATTAATGGGTCCTAATTACCCTGATGGCTCAGACACTGAAGAACCCACCTGCCATACGGGAGACCTCGATTCGATCCCTGGGTTGGGAAGATCCCCTGGAGGAGGGCATGGCAACCCACCCCAGTATTCTTGCCTGGAGAGTCCCTATGGACAGAGGAACCTGGTGGTCTATAGTCCATGGGATTGCAAAGAGTCAGACATGACTGAATGACTAAGCATACAAAGAGCAACTTATGTTATTTTTACAACTCAAAAGACAATAGGATAGAATTGGATGGCTGGAATAAAATACACAAGAAGCTATTTTTTATACAAAGGAATAATACAGAGACAGAGGGACAGATTAGGTTATTAGCTCCATGGGGGCAAGAATTTTTTACTGTTTCAATTATTTTTGAATCCCCACTAACTAGATATAGAAGACTGAATAACACATGAATGTCATGATCCTAATTATGATGAAAAATGTTTTGTTTTGCTTTGCCTTTTTTTTTTTTTCACTATGGGTCATGTTGAAAATATTTAAGAGTCAAGCTTTCTGTCACTAGGATTATAAAAACACTAGGGTACTGTAGCACTGAAAAGGTTTGTAAGGTATATTAAAAACATTATGGAGGCTTCAGATGAAGCTTACCAGGATGGAGCTGTCTGGCTGCAAAACCATACCATATTTTAAACTATAGCAGTAGTGATGTTTGGAAGAACTGACTCATTTGGAGAGACCCTAATGTTGGGAAAGACTGAAGGCGGGAGGAGAAGGGGACGACAGAGGATGAGATGGTTGGATGGTATCACTGACTCAATGGACATGAGTTTGAGTAAACACTGGGAGTTGGTGATGGACAGGTAGGCCTGGCGTGCTGCAGTCCATGGGGTCACAAAGAGTCGGACACGACTGAGTGACTGAACTGAACTGAGTGATGTTTAACTCCCAAATATTTTGAAACAATGAGAGATGTCTTTACATAATGAAGAGCTTTTAAATGAAAGAACAAATATTTCAATAGTACTTGAACTAGAAGCTTGGCAAACTCACATAAAAAAAGTATTCTTAATATTATGAAAACGCCAAAACAGTAATATCTACAAAAAATATTTCCAGTAGGAAAATTGCTCTCAGCACTTTCATTAGTGGATGGTATCTTGATACCAACATTTTTGAAGCAGATAAATTCCATCATTCATAAGGGAAGAATGTCAGTACTTTCCTGAGTCTCCTTAAACTTTTCTTGGTATGAAGATGTATTCTAAATAATTAAGGAATTAAACAAGTAGTAGGTTAGTGGGTTAACTGTGCTAGGAATTGTGTAGCTTGTACTACAAGGGAATCCAGAAAACAACAGCATTATGGTAATAATATATAGGGCTCCCCTGATAGCTCAGTTGGTAAAGATTCAACCTGCAATGAAGGAGACCCTGGTCCAATTCCTGGGTTGGAAAGATCCGCTCGAGAAGGGAAAGGCTACCCACTCCAGTATTCTGGCCTGGAGAATTCCTTGGACTGGACAGTCCACCAGGGCTGCAAAGAATCGGACACGACTGAGTGACTTTCACTTTCGGCTTCCCTGATAGTTCAGTTTATAAAGAATCCACTGGCAATGCAGGAGACCTGGGTTTGATACATGGGTTGGGAAGATTCACTCTCTGGAGAAGAGAAAGGCTACCCACTCCAATATTGTGGCATGGAGAATTCCATGGACTATATAGTTCTGGGGTTGCAAAGAGTTGGACATGACTGAGTGAACAGTTTGAACAAGTTTGAATAACATACTAATGTAACCACTTTTGTTGCTTTCTAAAAGATAAGAAAACGGTTCAAAAACTTCTTTGCAATGACCATCTTTACAATGGTGTTTTATTATTTTCTTTTAAAATGAATCAATTATTCTTCATGTGATAGCTTAGGTTAAATTGAATTAGATATTTTAAATCCAAAGTCAATTCTAATTATCAGTTCAGTTCAGTTCAGCCCCTCATTCATGTCTAACTCTTTGCGATCCCATAGACTGCAGCATGCCAGGCTTCCCTGTCCATCACCACCTCCCAGAGCTTACTCAAACTCATGTCCATCGCGTTTGTGATGCCATCCAACAATCTCATCCTCTGTTGCCCCTTTTCCTCCCACCTTCAGTCATTCCCAACATCAGTGTCTTTTCCAGGTGGCCAAAGTATTGGAGTCTCAGCTTCAGCACCAGTCCCTCAAATGAACTCCCAGGAATGATTTCCTTCAGGATTGACTGGTTTGATCTCCTTGCAGTTTAAGGGACTCTCAAGAGTCTTCCCCAACACCGCAGTTCAAAAGTATCAATTCTTCAGTGCTCAGCTTTCTTTAGTCCAACTCTCACATCCATACATGACTACTGGAAAAACCATGCTGTGACTATATGGACTTTGGTGGTTAAGTTATGTCTCTGTTTTTTAATAAGCTGTCTAGTTTTGTCATAGCTTTTCTTCCAAGGAGCAAGTCTTTTAATTTCATGGCTGCAGTCACCATCTGCAGTGATTTTGAAGCTCAGAAAAATAAAGTCAGCCACTGTTTCCCCATCTATTTGCCATGAAGTGATGGGACCAGATGCCATGATCTTAGTTCTCTGAATGTTGAGCTTTATGCCAACTTTTTCACTCTCTTCTTTCACTTTTATCAAGAGGCTCTTTAGTTCTTCTTTGCTTTCTGCCATAAGGGTGGTGTCATCTGCATATCTAAGGTTATTGATATTTCTCCCAGCAAACTTGATTCCAGCTTGTGCCTTATCCAGCCTGTTATTTCTCATGATGTACTCTACATATAAGTTAAATAAGCAGGGTGACAATATATAGTCTTGATGTACTCCTTTCCCGATTTAGAACAAGTCTGTTGTCCCATGTCCAGTTCTAACTGTTACTTCTTGATCTGCCTACAGATTTGTCAGGGGACAGGTCAGGTGGTTTGGTATTCCTATCTCTTGAAGAATTTTCCACAGTTTATTGTGATCCACACAGTCAAAGCCTTTGGTGTAGTCAATAAAGCAAAAGTAGACGTTTTTCTGGAACTCTCTTACTTTTTCAATAATCAAATAACAGCCAATGATGAAATATTTTACATAGAATTTATTTTTCCTCTGAGTCAGATTCATACTTTATTATCAGCATTTTCATATGGTGTATATTCTGTTATTATCACTTTTTACAAAAACTAAACTTTTTTTTTTTAATTTTGAGAACTTAGCTTTTCTTTTCTTATTAAGGCAATATACACTTCTCATAGATAATTTAAAAACAGAAAAGTAAATAGAATAAAAATATTTTCAGTTTCTTAAAGCAAACCTATTACTCACTTTTTAATGTATATTCTTCAGTTATTTTGCATATGTGGACTACTTTTAGTTGGGACTATATTATGATCAGTTTCTAATATATATTCTTTCCATTAATCTGGAAGATGATACTTACACATTATTTTTAAAATACCATGTTTGTAACTTTATATAATATGTACTATTATTATTTTTTGGTAGGGAAAGTTCTACATTATTACTAATAGTCTTAGCTAATATATCTCTTTATTTATCAGATGTAATCCTGTACTTTTTTGACAAGTTACAAAAATAACCTAATTGGTATTTTATTGGAATCTCATATCTGTAATCTGTGAAAGGAAAAAATGGCATCTTTATATTTTTCCTTCTTTCCATCCATGAATGTACTATATCCTTCATATATAAAACATATAAAAATGTTTCTCCTCCTGAAAATGATCTTTAAGCCCCATAGAATCTCTCTTATTGCACATCTTGATCAATTATTTTGTCCAGAAAATATAATCAGATTATATATTATTTAAATTTTATTTTCCATGAAGAGGGAATAAAAGAAGAAAAATAAAAGAGCTGTATTAAGGGAAATACTTAGAACCTGAATACTTTGAGAAATATGCTGCAACTTTTGGTTAAATCTAAATAAAATGTTTCAGAAAGTTATCAATATCTAAAATGGAAATGATAAAAGAGGCTATAAATTTCATCACAGTCTAAAAATCAAACTGAGACAGTATAGTCTTCAGAATTCTATTTTATTGTTACTATTTCCTAGTCAAAGTCATCTTTAGTATGATGAAACACTTGTTATGTTGGACACTGTTGTACATAAAATGTAAATGAGCAACAGCAATGTTCTATTGTTCAACATAAGGGGGCTCTGGTGGTTTTGCTGTTTTCAAATATTAAATTATAATTTCAGGGATACAAGAAGGCACTATTAAAAAGACAAAGTTCATCACAGATGTGAAAAAACAGTCATCAAAACTATCCATAAATAAATTCTACTTTGAAAATGACAGCAGTGTATCTTGTTGAATTTAAATAGAACTGAAAATCAAATATCGTTCATGATAAGCAGAACTGCTTCAAAACAAAATTAGGATAGTTCAGTTCAGTTCAGTCGCTCAGTTTTGTCCAATTCTTTGCGACCCCATGAATTGCAGCAAATCAGGCCTCCCTGTCCATCACCAACTCCCGGAGTTCACTCAGACTCATGTCCATCAAGTTGGTGATGCCATCCAGCCATCTCATCCTCTATCGTCCCCTTCTCCTCCTGCCCCAAATCCCTCCCAGCATCAGAGTCTTTTCCAATGAGTCAACTCTTCGCAAGAGGTGGCCAAACTACTGGAGTTTCAGCTTTAGTATCATTCCTTCCAAAGAAATCCCAGGGCTGATCTCCTTCAGAATCGACTGGTTGCATCTCCTTGCAGTCCAAGGGACTCTCAAGAGTCTTCTCCAACACCACAGTTCAACAGCATAAATTCTTCAGCACTCTGCCTTCTTCACAGTCCAACTCTCACATCCATACATGACCACAAGAAAAACCATAGCCTTGAATAGACAGACCTTAGTTGGCAAAGTAATGTCTCTGCTTTTGAATATATCTAGGTTGGTCATAACTTTTCTTCCAAGGAGTAAGCGTCTTTTAATTTCATGGCTGCAGTCACCATCTGCAGTGATTTTGGAGCCCCCAAAATAACGTCTGACACTGTTTCTACTGTTTCCCCATCGATTTCCCATGAAGTGATGGGACCGGATGCCATGATCTTCGTTTTCTGAATGTTGAGCTTTAAGCCAACTTTTTCACTCTCCTCTTTCACTTTCATCAAGAGGCTCTTTAGTTCCTCTTCACTTTCTGCCATAAGGGTGGTGTCATCTGCATATCTGAGGTTATTGATATTTCTCCCAGCAATCTTGATTCCAGCTTGTGCTTCTTCCAGTCCAGCATTTCTCATGATGTACTCTACATATAAGTTAAATAAGCAGGGTGACAATATACAGCTTTGACGTACTCTTTTTCCTATTTGGAACCAGTCTGTTGTTCCATGTCCAGTTCTAACTGTTGCTTCCTGAGCTGTATACATATTTCTCAAGAGGCAGGTCAGGTGGTCTGCTATTCCCATCTCTTTCAGAATTTTCCACAGTTTATTGTGATCCACACAGTCAACTCTGGGAGTTGGTGATGGACAGGGAGGCCTTGCGTGCTGTGATTCATGGGGTCACAAAGAGTCGGACACGATTGAGTGACTGAACTCTGAACTCCAGGCACTGTACCAAGATTCCTCAAAATCACAATGTTGTGAAAACTTTAAGAGAATTATATATTAGTAGAAATAAATGCTAAAGATTGAGCAAAACAAATATTTAATACCATAGATCAAATATGTAGTATTGTGGGTATTCATGTAAGTTTTCACACAGGGAATCTTTGTGATGTTTCACAATCATAAAGAATGGAATAAGACTTCTAAAATATTTCTGATGTGTGTTACAGTCAAATAGGAAGCACACTAAAAGACATGAGCATTTGAAAGATTAATAAAAATCAGTCACACATGCTTAATACTGACATGAACATGCACATGGACTAAAGTATATTTTGAATGTTTAGAATATATGATCAAATAGACAGTTTTTTCTTTTTTCATAGAAAGGATTGGTTACTGAACAAGTGATTTACTTATCAAACTGATTTTAGAGATTTTGTTGAAAATATTAGGTTACTAACCTTACATTATAATGTTTATAATTAAGAAAAAGAAATAGGAATGCACACTCTAGGGACTACTATATAACATGTTCAAGAAAATTTGGAAGATCAAATGTTACACTAGCGAGTTCTTGCTTAACTACTCATAAAATAAGTTTATTCTCTCGTGAGGCAACTCAAAAAATAGCTTTCATGACAAAAGTCACTAACTGATTAATATGCTCATTCTTTTTTTCTGACCATCAAATTAACATCCACAATATAAGACTTTTGAAACCTCTATATTTATAAAATGATTAATCTATACTTGTTTAGTAACAAGGTAAAACATAGACACAGACATTATAGATGCCAATTAATAATACCTCTTCACTATTAATTATATGTCCTAGTACACAATTTTCATGTATAATACTTATACTAATCAGGTAATTAGAGTTTGTAACTAGAATTTTGCTGCAATGTAGTGTGAAAGACCTTGGCATATTTTAGATATTAAAAAAAAAGAAACATATATTCATCCAATCTTTTCTTATATAAAGATAATGGTATCTTTTAAAAGAGATTCAATCATATGATATAAACACAGGTAATATTTTTCAAAAAAATTTCTCTGGATTCAGTTTCTGTGGAGATGCTCAAAGAAAAGTATTAGCTACATCCCATCACACACAATATAGGAATTCCAACATTCTCTGTAACAGTATCAGGAATATTATCTCTGTAAAGATTATCAGTCATATTGCTGTATTCCCTTTGAAAACATATCAAAACTCTGATGGATTAGAAAGTCAAAGTCAAGGTGACAAGTGGTAGACAAATAAGTTAATAGCCTTACATTTCTGTAGACAGATAAGATAGCTACCAATGTACCTCATTTTTCCCACTAATTAAATCCCTGGAAAGTACACAGAAGTTAATTTTCATAGAACACTGAACAGTGTTAAATGTGATGACAGAGGATAGTCCTGAAAAGTAGTGTCAAAATACCTAGGTAACTATTATCAACCGAAGTCATTAAATAAACAGTTAATGAGGAACTCTATAATAGACAGATCTGGCTGACAATTCCTGAATTACTTAATCATTCTTAAAGCACTAAAAGTGAGACAATCACAACATGTATTACCTAATGTGATACAATAGGAACTATACACACTACAATTATATATTATCAAAAGGATGGGTGTAAGGAGGAGGGACAAGTAATACCTGAATCTAAATACCAGTTTATAGGCAATATAAAGAATAAAGGTTCATATTAAACTATGAGTGGGTAGCCTTTCCTTCTCCAGGGGATCTTCCCAAACCAGGGATCAAACCAGGGTCTCCCACATTGCAGGTGGATTCTTTACCAACTGAACAATCAGGGAAGCCCATGCTATGACGCTGTAATCAGCCAAATCCAGAGTCTGGGAAATTCTAAGGAGTACACAATTAAGCAGCATCAACCATTATATGACATGAAAGAAAAAAAAAAAAAAACAAAACACAGATGGGGAATGGTTATAAAGGAAATTTAAGACACAGAGCAACCAAATAAAACATATGAAACTTATTGTGACCCTGATTCTCTCATGGATTGTAGAAGACATTTTTGAGATAATGAGGAAACATTGACCAGGTTTGAGATAATAGTGTGCTGCAGTCCATGGGGTCACAAAGAGTCAGACATGACTGGACGACTGAACAGCAAAAACATAGAATTATTATTTTGTTTTGATTATGTTTAAACAACATGTCCTTACATTCTGAGATACACACAGAACTGTGTTTCTGTAGAATGAAGTGAAGTCTGAGATTTGCTTAAAAATAAAACTGAAGCAAATGAACACATTAAGAAAAAGTTTGGGTATGAGGGGAAAGGAGATGGATATAATGGCAAAATATTGATCACTGTAGTAGGCATAGGAGGCAGAAAAATGACCAACCCGACCCCTCCAAAGACATCCAGATCTTAATCGTTGAAATTTGTGAATATCTTGTAATATGGCAAGGGATAATCAAGGTTGAGGTGGTTGTTTGCCTGTCAACTGATTGTGAGATGGAAGAATTATCCTGCAAGACCCTGCAGTAGGGTGGTGTGAGGAGGAGCGGGAGTAAATCAATGCATTGCTATCCTAAGTGTCCTCAGAAATGTAAAAGTAAAGCAGACAGATAAAAATGAGGGAGATAGCAACATGAAAAAGACTTGGCCTGATGTTGCTGGCTTTGAAGATAGAAAAATGACATGATGAAGCTGCAGGAACCTCTTGGCGCTTAAAAAATAAGAAAACAGATTCACCCCAAGATTCCCAGGAAGGGAATACAGTCCTTATTTTTAACCCAATGAGATCCATTACTGACTTCTGACATCTAGAGCTATTAAAATAATGACCCATGCTGCTTTATGGAGAAGGAAATGGCAACCCACTCCGGTATTCTTGTGGGAAAATCCATGGACAGAAGAGCCTAGCAAGCTACAGTCTAAGGGGTCGCAAAGAGTCGGACATGACTGAAGAAACAGCAGGCGTGCATGCTGCTTTACATCACAAGTTGTGTGTGTGCGTGTGTGTGTGTTACTGCAGCAATAGGAAAATAAAGTACCAGGTTGCGAAGATCTGAAGATCCCCTGGAGAAGGAAATGGCAACCCACTCCAGTGTTCTTGCCTGGGAAATCCCATGGACAGAAGAGCAGGGCGTCTACAGTCCATGGGGTCACAAAAGAGTCGGACACACCTGAGTGACTAAACAACAATTGGTACATGAATTTCATTTTTCTCCCTACTTTTGGATTTATTTTAAAACCTCCACAGTAAAACTTTAAAAATATCAAGATTCTGAAAAGAATTTTCCATTACCAATTTTGTGTTTAAAGTCCAATAGCTCAATGGCAAAAAGCTTAATTTAAGGACATATGAAATTTAATAAATAAAATGACAAGTTGTGAAAGTGTTCTTTACATATAATCAGAGATGTCACAATGTAGTGCATTTGAGTAAGACGACCTTGTTAAAGCACAGGAAAAAAAGTGGGTTGTGTCTTCATGACAGATTTCTGGTCACATATTTAAAGGAAATATACCACTAATAATGAGACCATCAATTAGCAGAGGAGGGGAAACTGCACACTCTTTATGACATTATGTGTTGAATATTCACCATTAATTTTGGAATTCTGGAAGTGAAGAACAATTAAAACAACAAATCCTTCAGTAGTAAACACCAGATTTTTAGACCAAAAAGTCAAGGGGTGATAATCTATTATTTTCTTAAACTAATTTATAATATTTTATTTAATAAAATATATTCTCATGACAATTTTTATGTTACGGTAGAGTGTGACTTTTTATATGACAAATCTCGTTCTATCTCCCAAACTTACTGTTTTTATTTAATTAAGACTAAAAGATTAATAGCAATTTTTAAAGCACTGTTCTGGACAACCATTTATCCACCAAAGTTTAAACACTAAAATACATTTTTGGACATATTAAATACTTATTACAGGTTTGAAGTTGCCTCCTTTTTCAAGGAATGTAAAATATACACATAACTGGGTTTGTGTATAAACAGATTATACTTGGTGTATTAATATAAAAAGAATTCAAAATCCTATGTGAATTTTGCCTTTTACACTTTTATTTTTTATTTACTTATAAATCTATGTTTTGTACCTCTAATAAATAAAATCAATTTTTCTTATTCTCATAACCAAAAGAATCACTACCCCACCTAAGGTTTTTGTATTAGCTTGCCAGGACTGCCGTAACAACATACCCAGACTAGGGATTTAAACAACGTAAAATAATTTTCTCAGCTTCTGTAGGCTGAAATTCAAGATGAAGTTGAGGGCAGAGTTGGTTTCCTCTGTTGCCTCTCTCCATTGCTTGTAAATAGCCCCTTCTCGCTGTACCTTCACAAGATCTTAGATCTCTGTGCACTGTTGTTTCTCTTTCAATCTGTGTCCTATTCTCCTATTCTCTTATAATATATATATATATATATATAGTTATGTATAATGTATATATGTATATAGTTATGCATATATGTATATAGTTATGGGGTATAATTGCTTAGCAATGCTATGATAGTTTCAGGTGAGCAGGAAAGGCACTCAGCCATACACATACAAGTATTAATTTTGCCCCAAACTCCCCTCCCATCTGGGCTGCAACATCACATTGAGGAAAGTTCCATACAGGACGTCCTTGTTGCTCATCCATTTTAAGCATAGCAGTGTGTACAAGAGATTGTGACATTTTTAAAGGGTAGGTATTCCCCCCGCCCCCCTGCATAGTCTGAAAAGGGCTTCCCAGGTGGGCTACTGGTGATTTAAAAAATCTTCCTGCCAACGCAGGAGGCACAAGGGACCAAGGTTCGATCCCTGGGCTGGGAAGATCTACTGGGGCGGGAAAGGGCAACCCACTCCAGTATTCTTGCCTGGAGAATACCATGAACAGAGGAGCCTGGCGGGCTACAGTCCATGGGGTCACAAAGAGTCGGACATAAGTGAAGCGACTTGGAGCGGGCACACAGTGGCAAGAGACACGCACACACGTACTCTGAAAGACAATTTCCTACGTCCTCAAAAATACTTAATTTGCTTCCAGTATACTTAAAAAAAAAAAAAAAAGACTACAGTACAAAGAAAATGGAAATTACTTAGTGACAATTTGCCTTTACGCCGTTATAAAGTAAGAATAAAAGTGACGTAGAGGAAAATGCTTTTCTCTAGGGTACTTCAGAAACAGATAAGCTACCTGAGAC
This sequence comes from Capricornis sumatraensis, assembly GCF_032405125.1. Classification (NCBI taxonomy): domain Eukaryota; kingdom Metazoa; phylum Chordata; class Mammalia; order Artiodactyla; family Bovidae; genus Capricornis; species Capricornis sumatraensis. The sequence continues at coordinate 1,336,906 of NC_091091.1, read as the reverse complement.
GGTTCAACTTCCCGCACTGCAGCCACCATAATTCAAGACTCTCTGTGGTAAATTTGAACTGCCGGTTCAGCCTTGAAACAAATTTTCATGTACTTGAGGCCTCACACTACAACTAGTTTGCTTTAACTTGGACTGACTTTGACCCAACTGGATTTTAGGTCGGACTCAGTCTGACCCCGGAACCAGTTCTGTTTCTAAGTTGGACCCCCGTCTGACCCGGAAACAGTCTGACTTTTGCGTCCGACCCAGTCAGACTTAAGTGGTTTCTGGACCCAGTCTGGAAAAAGAAGTGTTCAAGTTAAGTCTGAAAGCTCATTATGCAAAGGCTGCAGAGCTAAAATCTGGTATGTGAGAGTTTAATTACGAACCATTCCGAGGCAGCAAGAAAGCGGGGCTCTGGTTGCTTGTTGCTCCTGGCGACCCTCAAGGCCCTCCTTCGGTCCCTTCTCTGGATACCAGGATTTTCTTGTGGAGAGATGAACTGAGGTATATTTTAAAATTTAAGAATTTGTTTGAGCGAAAATTTGTTTGACTCGGCAGTGCCAAAACCGAAGTGATTTCTTAAGTTCTACCTGACCGAAACTCCGAGAGCGACTGTTGTAGAAAGAAGGTCGAAGAAAAGTAAGAAAATTGTTGATTGGCTATAGCTTGTGTCCTCCCAGACGTTTGGACTTAGTCATCCTTAGCATTTTGATTTCACAGCCTTGAGGCTTTTACAGGCTTAGATTTTGGTTTGCTTACAGTAAGCACCCAAGGTATTAGAGCCACATCAGTGAATGGCCTCCCTGTTTAATTAATTTAACAGACCAAATATAACATTAGTTCCCCATCACTGACTTCTAAAATAAGATGCAGATTTTGCTTTATGCAGTTCTAGTCTATATGAATTTATAGCAAACAGCAGAGGTAAGAGCATTTTGAATTTTTGGAAATTGGTGATGATAGTGGCTATATTTTATTTTTGTTTTCTGTGTGGCCACCTTTCAAGAAAGACAAAAAAAACAACAACACCAAAACGTGTAAATTTTGTTACAGTTATCTTATGTCATAATTGCAACCTTTTGTGAGTGAAGTTGAAAAACTTTACAAAATTTTTACTCTTAATTAGCTCATTTTACATAATAGAAAATCTCACCAAATTAATAGAGGGTCAAAGATGAGATATATTTTTTTAAACAGGGACTTTTAATGTGCCAAAATTAGTAATCAAATTTTTACTAAGAAATTCCATAGATAAACTCTACATGGTAGCAATCAAAATGAGTCTAATGAAGTAAGCAATGATTATTCTGAAAAAGTACAACTGACTTCTGACTTGTACATATGAATGGGTTGTTATTTTAATTTATAATGCTTTTACATAATAAAGCAGTATCTTAATATCCATAATGAACACTGCCTTTGACTGTTGAGGGTAACTGATTCATATTTATAGTCAAAAGTTTTTGGAGTCGGGTACATTCATATTTCAGACAGACTGCTGTTTCACTGTTGTCTCCATTAGAGAAAGGGATGCAACTGTGTTGGTCAGCTCATAAACTACAGAGAAACTAGGAATTCACAGAATAAAACCTTTTTAACTTCTTGTTGACTTTTATATACGGAATGAGCAGTTTAGTTATAAGATTTTTTTTTAATTTACTTTTTATTGAAGGATAATTGCTTTACAGAATTTTGGTGTTTTCTGTCAAACCTGAACATGCATCAGCCATAGGTATAGATATCTCCTCCCTTGTGAACTTCCCACCCATCTACCTCCCCATCCCACACCTCTAGGTTGTTTGAGTTTCCTGAGCCATGCAGCAAATTCCCATTGGCTATCTATTTTACAAATGGTAATATAAGTTTCCATGTTAGTCTATCCATACATCTCACCTACTCCTCTCCTCTGCCCATCTCCATAAGTCTATTCTTTATGTTTGTTTCCCCATTGCTGCCCTGTAAACAGATTCTTCAGTACCATTTTTCTATATTCTGTATATGTGTATTCAGTTCAGTTCAGTTGCTCAGTTGTGTCCAACTCTTTGTGACCCCATGAATCGCAGCACTCCAGGCTTCCCTGTCCATCACCAACTCCTGGAGTCAACTCAAACTCATGTCCTTCGAGTTGGTGATGCCATCCAGCCATCTCATCCTCTGTCGTCCCCTTCTCCTTCCCCCAATCCCTCCCAGCATCAGAGTCTTTTCCAATGAGTCAACTCTTTGCATCAGGTGGCCAAAGTACTGGAGTTTCAGCTTCAGCATCAGTCCTTCCAATGAACACCCAGGACTGATCTCTTTTAGAATGGACTGGTTGGATCTCCTTGCAGTCCAAGGAACTCTCAAGAGTCTTCCCAACACCACAGTTCAACAGCATCAATTCTTCAGCACTCAGCTTTCTTCACAGTCCAACTGTCACATCCATACGTGACCACTGGAAAAACCTTAGCCGAAGAATACAATATTCCTCTTTCTCTTTCTGATTCACTTCACTCTGCATAATAGGTTCTAGATTCATCCACCTCATCAGACCTGACTCAAATCTGTTCCTGTTTGTGGCTGAGTAATATTCCATTGTGTATATATGTACCACTGTTCTTTATCCATTCATCTGTCGATGGACATCTAGGTTGTTTCTGTGTTGTAGCTATTGTAAATAGTGCTGCAGTGAACAATGGGGTACATGTGTCTTTTCAATTTTGGTTTCCTCAGGGAATATGCCTAGGAGTGGAATTGCTGGGTCATATGGTGCTTTTATTCCTTGTTTGTTAAGGAATCTCCATACTGTCTTCCATAGTGGCTGTATGAATTTACCTTCCCACCTACAGGGCAAGAGTGTTCCCTTTTCTCCACACTCTCTCCAGCATTTATTGTTTGTAGACTTTTTGATGAGGGCCATTCTGACTGGTGTGAGGTGATATCTCATTGTGGTTTTGATTTGCTTTTCTCTAATAATGAGCGATGTTGAGCATCTTTTCATGTGTTTGTTAGCCATATGTATGTCTTCTTTGGACAAATGTCTGCTTAGGTATTTTTCCCACTTTTTGATTTGGTTGTTTGTTTTTCTGTCTTTGAGTTGTATGAGCTGCTTGTATATTTTGGAAACTAATCCTTTATCAGTTGTTTCATTTGCTATTATTTTCTCCCATTCTGAGGGTTGTCTTTTCACCTTGCTTGTAGTTTCCTTTGCTATGCAGAAACTTTTAAGTTTAATCAGGTCTGACTTATTTACTTTTGTTTTTATTTCCATTACTCTAGGAGGTGGGGCATAGAGGATCTTGCTTTGATTTATGTCATCGAGGGTTCTGCCTATATTTTCCTCTAACAGTTTTATAACTTCTGGTCTTACACTGAGGTCTTTAATCCATTTTGACTTTATCTTTGTGTATGGTGTTAGGAAGTGTTCTTATTTCATTCTTTTACATGTAGCTGTCCAGTTTTCCCAGCACCATTTATTGAAGAGGCTGTCTTTGCCCTGACTGTATACTCTTGACTTCTTTGTCAAAAATAAGGTACCCATCAGTGCAGGGGTTTATTTCTGGACTCTCTATCTTGTTCCATTGGTCTATATTTCAGTTTCTGTGCCAGTACCATACTATCTTCATGACTGTAGCTTTGTAGTATAATCTGAAGTCAGAAAGCTGATTTCTCCAGCTCCATTCTTTCTCAAGACTGCTGTGAAAATTTGGGGTCTTTTGTGTTTCCATATGAATTGTGAAATTTTTTGTTCTGGTTCTGTGAAAAATGCCATTGGTAATTTGATAGGTATCACATTGAATCTGTAGACTGCATTTGGTAGTATTGTCATTTTCACAATATTGATTCTTCCTACCTAGGAACATGTAATATCTCTCCATTTGTTTATGTCATCTTTGATTTCTTTCATCAATGTCATAATTTTCTGTGTACAGTTCTTTGGTCTCCTTAGGTAAGTTTATTCCTAGATATTTAATTCTTTTTGTTGCAATGGTGAATGGGTTTGATTTCTTAATTTCTCTTTCTGATTTTTCATTGTTAGTATATAGTAATAGTAGTATTTTAGTTGCGAAGTCATGTCCAACTCTTGCAACCCCATGGACAGAGGAGCCTGGCAGGCTCCAGGGGATTCTCCAGGCAAGAATACTAGAATGGGTTGCCATTTCCTTCTCCAGGGGCTCTTCTCAACCCAGGAATTGAACCCAGGTCTCCTGCATTGTAGGAAGATTCTTTACCAACTGAGCTACAAGGGAAGCCCCTAGTATATAGAAATGCAAATAATTTCTGTGTATTGATTTTGTATACTGCAGCTTTGCTATTTCACTGATTAGTTCTAGTAATTTTCTGATACTATCTTTAGGGTTTTCTGTGTACAGTATCATGTCATCCACAAAGAGTGAGAGCTTTGCCTCTTCTTTTCTGATCTTGATTCCTTTCATTTCTTTTTCTTCTCTGATTGCTGTAGCTAGGACTTCCTGAACTATGTTGAATAATAGTGAAAGTGTACACTGTTATATTGTTCCTGATCTTGGCAGGGAGTGCTTTCAGTTTTTCAGCATTGAGATTAGTGATTTGCTGTAGGCTTATCATATATGGCCTTTACTATGTTGAGGTAGGTTCCTTCTATACCCATTTTTTTGAAGAGTTTTAATCATAAATGGGTGCTGAATTTTGTCAAAGGCTTTTTCTACATCTATTGAGATGATCATTTGATTTTGATCTTTCAATTCATTATTATGGTGTATCACATTGATTAATTTGCATATATTGAAGAATCCTTGCATTCCTGGAATAAACCCAACTTAATCATGATATGAACTTTTTCATGTGTTGCTGAATTCTGTTTGCTAAAGTTTTGTTGAGGATTTTTGCATCTATGTTCATCAGTGATACTGGCCTGTAGTTTTCTTTTTTTAAGTTGTCTTTGTCTGGTTTTGTTATCCTGGTGATGGTGGCCTTGTAGAATGAGTTTGGAAGTGTTCCTTCCTCTGCAATTTTGGAAGAATTTTAGAAGGATAGGCATTAGCTCTTCTTTAAATGTTTGATAGAATTTTCCAGTGAAGCCATCTAGTCCTGGGGTTTTTTTGGGTTTCTGTTTGGGTGGGGGGGGTTGCGATTTTGATCACAGCTTCAATTTCAGTGCTTGTAATTGGGTTGTTCATAATTTCGATTTCTTCCTGGTTCAGTCTTAGTAGATTGAACTTATCTAAGAATCTGTCCATTTCTTCCAGGTTATCCATTTTATTGCCATATAGTCGTTCATAATAGTCTCTTATAACCCTTTGTATTTCTGCATTGTCTGTTGTAACATCTCTTTTTTCATTTCTAATTTTGTTGATTTGATTCTTCTCTCTTTTGTTCTTGATGAGTCTGGCTAAAGGTTTATCAATTTTGTTTATCTTCTCAAAGAACTAGCTTTTAGTTTTATTAATCTTTACTATTGTTTCTTTGCTTTCTTTTTCACTTATTTCTGCTCACATGTTAATGATTTCTTTCCTTCTACTAACTTTTGGGGTTTTTTGTTCTTCTTTCTCCAGTTGTTTTAGGTGTAATGTAAGTTGTCTATTTGATGTTTTTTCTTGTTTCTTGAGGTAGGATTGTATTGCTGTGAACTTCCCTCTTGGAACTGCTTTTGCTGCATCTTGTAGGTTTTGAGTTTCTGTGTTTTCACTGTCATTTGTTTCTAGATTTTTTTTTTTAATTTCCCTTTTGATTTCTTCCGTAACCTGTTGGTTATTTAGAAACACGTTGTTTAGTCTCCATGTGTTTGTGTTTCTTACAGGTTTTTTGTTTTTTTTTTTTTTTTTTTTTTTAATCTAGTCTCATAGCATAGCATGGTGGTCTGAGAAGATGCTTGATATGGTTTCAATTTTCTTAAGTTTACTGAGGTTTGATTTGTGAACCAAGATGTGGTCTATCCTGGAGACTGTTCCATGTGCACTTGAGAAGGTGTATTCTTCTGCACTTGGATAAAATGTCCTGAGGATATCAATGGGACCCATCTCATCTAATGTATCATTTAAGACTTGTGTTTTCTTACTTGTTTTTCCTTATTAATTTTCTGTTTTGGTGATCTATCCATTGGTATGAGTGGGATGTTAAAGTCTCTTACTATTATTGTGTTACTGTCAATTTCTTCTTTTATTTCTGTTAGTGTTTGCTTTATGTATTGAGGCCCTTCTGTGTTGGGTGCATAGATATTTACAACTGTTACGTCTTCCTCTTGGATTGATCCATTGATCATTATGTAATGTCCTTCCTTATCTCTTGTAATCTTTTTTATTTTAAGGTCTATTTTGTCTGACGTGAGGATTGCTACTCCAGCTTTCTTTTGCTTCCTATTTGCATGGAATATATTTTTCCATCCTTTCACTTTCTGTCTATGTGTGTCTTTAGGTCTGAAGTGGGTTTCTTGTAGACAGCATATATAAGGGTCTTCTTTTGTATCCCTCAGCCAGTCTATATCTTTTAGTTGGAGCATTTAATCCATTTACATTTAAGGTATTATTTATATATATGTTCCTGTTGCTATTTTCTTATTTATTTGGGGTTGATTTTGTAGATCTTTTTTCTTCTCTTGTATTTATTGACTATATAAGTTCCTTTAGCATTTGTTGTAAAGCTGGTTTGGTGGTACTAAATTCTCTTTTTAACTTTTGAAAGTCTGGAAAGCTTTTTATTTCAATTTTTAATGAGATCCTTGCCGGGTACAGTAATCTTGGTTGTAGATTTTTCCCTTTCATTACTTTAAATTTATCCTGCCATTCCTTTCTTGCCTGCAGAATTTCTGCTTAAAGATCAGCTGTTAAGTGTACAGGGTTTCTCTTGTATGTTCCTGTTGCTTCTCCCTTGCTGCTTTTAATATTCTTTCTTTGTGTTTAGTCTTTGTTCATTTGTTTAGTATGTGTCTTGGCATGTTTCTCCTTGGGTTTATCCATATAGGACTCTTTGTGCTTCTTGGACTTGATTATTTCTTTTTCCATGTTGAGGAGATTTTCAACTATAATCTCTTCAAAAATTTTTCTCATACCTTTTCTCTTTCTTGTCTTCTTCTGTGACCCCTGTAATTTGAACATTGTGTGTTTGGTATTGTCCCAGAGGTCTCTGAGACTATCCTCAGTTCTTTTCATTCTTTTTACTTTATTCTGCCCTTCAGAAGTTATTTCCACCATTTTATCTTCCAGTTCACTGATTCATTCTTCTGCTTCAGATATTCTGCTATTGATTCCTTCTAGAGTATTTTTAATTTCAGTAACTGTGTTGTTTTCTCTGTATGTTTATTCTATAATTCTTCTAGGTTTTTCTTAATTGATTCTTGCATTTTCTCATTTGTTTTCAAGGTTTTTGATCATTTTTAGTACTATTATTTTTCTGAATTCTTTTTCAGGTAGTTTGCCTATTTCCTTTTCAATTATTTGGACTTCTGTGTTTCTAGTTTGCTTCTTCATTTGTAGTGAGAAAGCTGGTTCTCTCGGGGTTCCTGGTCAGCAAAGAGATCTATATTAACCAGCTGGAAGCTCTGTTGCTGCCCATGAAACCTCTGAAGGCCACTGCCACCACCTCCCAGCCTGTACTCACCATCCAGCAGACTGAGACCATCTTCTACAAGATCCAGGACATTTACGAGATCCGCAAGGAGTTCTATGACAACCTCTGCCCCAAGGTGCAACAATAGGACAGCCAGGTCACTATGGGCCACCTCTTCCAGAAGCTGAGAAGACTCTTGCTTGGATGCTCCAGGGTCACAAGCTCAGCATGCTCAAAACTGAACTCATTGGCTCTGAGGCTCTTTGCTGTCTTCCCTGCCTCTGTCTCAGTGGGTGTGGCCATATCCCATGGATGGATATCCATGACTCCTTAGGACTCATCCTTGGCACCTCCCCTCCCTGCATCCCTTGGAGTCCACTTCTTTAAAGCTCAGAGCCACCTGGTGCCCTCATCTGGACCACTTCTGTGGTCTCAGGAGTGCATTCTGCCCCAGGCCTGCCTCAACCTGCAACAGGAGAATGTTTCCTAAACTCCTGCCTGGACCTCACTTCCTCCCTGCTCACATCCCTTCAGAGGGCTCCCCCTTACCCACTAAATAAAGACCAGCCTCTGCAGTCTGGTTTATGAGGAAAAAAAAATAGTATTTCTCTGCCTTTTCATTATTATTTTTTTTAACTTATTTTTAACTTATTTATTTTATTTATTTTTTAACTTATTATTTTGAGGTCTCCTTTTCTCAGGCTTTAAGGTTGAATTCTTTCTTCCTTTTGGTTTCTGCCCTCCTAATGTTGGTCCAGTAGGTTTGTGTAAGCACAAAGTGAGATTTGTGCTGAGTTTTTCTTTGTCTGTTTGTTTTTCCTCTGTTGGGCAAGGCTGAGTGAGGTGATAATCCTCTCTGCTGATGATTGGGTTTGTATTTTTGTTTTGTTTATTGTTTAGATGAGGCACAGGGTGCTACTGGTGGTGGGTGCTACTGGTCTTGTATTCAGGTGGTTTCCTTTGTGTGAGTTCTCACTATTTTATACTCTCTAGGGTTAGTTCTCTGGTAGTCTAGGGTCTTGGAATCAGTGCTCCCAGTCCAAAGGCTCAGGGCTTGATCTCGAGTTTTGTGTGGGTCTGGATATTCTTTTCTGCTGTTAAGGTACTCCTGTCTGCTCTTAGCTGGTGTTCTGCATGCACTTCTGTGTCTGAAGGTGTATCCCTGATATATCCATGGAGAGAGATGTACTCCATATCCACCTACTCCTCCCCCATTTTGTTCTCTTAGGTATATTGTTTCACCAAACAGATTGCTTTATAATGAAAAGAAAATTACTGATTCTCCTACATTCATTTAAAAGGAAAGAAAAATAAAAACATGACTACAACTGTCTAAGAAATATAATGCATAAATGTAGAAAAACTAGTTAAATCACACTATCCTGTTTTATTTTCTACCACCTTATTTTTCTTGATATTGCCCTATTTATATCACAGGCTTTTTGTTACTAGAAAAGTCCACTATTTTTATGATGAATATTGTATTAATCCATTGAACACTACTTTTTATTTAGTAAAGTATGCATTACATTGGAAAAGGAAATGGCAACCCATTCTTGCCTGAGAAATCCCATGAACAGAGGAGCCTGGTGGGCTATATAGTCCATGGAGTCTCAAAGAGTAGGATACAACAGCTAAACAATAAAAGCAGCATGCATATATGCATCTTGCCATAGCAATAATTTTTAAATCTCTTTATCTTATTTTTTATACTCTTTTTTATTTTGGTCTCTGTATGCCCAGATTCCTTCACCAAACCCTGATTGATAAAGAGTAGAATATCTCCAAGTTTTCATAAACCAGGATGAATACAATATCAAATACAAAGTAATGCTAAATGTAATATATAAAATATATGACAGTGTGTAAATATACAAAATACTAAAAGGGACTTCCCTGCAGGTCCAGTGATAAAGACTTCACCTTCTAATGCAGCCAGTGAAGGTTCAGTCCTTGATTGGGAAGCTCAAATGCCACATGCCTTGCAGCCAAAACCCAAATCTTAAAGTAGAAAGCAATATTCTAATACAAATCAAGATTTAAAAAAAAGAAGTCCACATCAAAAAAATTTTGTGATTATTGCTTTTAAGAAAAATTTAGACATGTATCTATCAGTGAAACATTATAAATATTTTATGTCTTTTAAAAATGTGTAGTTACCATTCTTGTGAAGTTTTATTCCATATCTTTTCACCATTTAGTACAGCAGACATTTTGGAGGATACAAACCTTTTTGAAATAATGAATAAATATCATCTAAGCATTCATAATGAGACACCTAAAGAAGAGAGGTTATATAAATGTTAGTGTCCTTAGTATATTCTTATAATTAAAACTGATAGGGTGAATAATATCATCTAATTAGAGAGACTGGTCTGAAGAATAAAGACGATTTTGGATAAAGTTCAAAAGAATTCTGTCGTGTGGTTTTAGGAGGACAAGTCTTTAAGGAGTCAGAGAAGGAAAATCTGTGGGTGTAGGAAAAAAATTAGAAAATTATGGTGTCACTAAAGTAAAGAAAGAACTCAAGAAGTAAGAAATGGCAAGCTGTGTCAGCCAAAATTTTCTCAACATTGATATTATTGTCAGCTACCTGGAAAATGGTACAAAGCTGAAAATCATGAGGGTTTTAATCAAGTAGACAAAAAAATAGGCACTAAAATAAGAAAATAATACTCTTATAAATTTATATATAAAATATAGGGTGTGATTAAAATTGTCACAAAGATGAAATAAAATTTTTTTTCTTTAAAATTTTTAAATATTTAGAGAATATGTGGATTCAAAGTATTTCTTGGGCTTGGTGGCATGATGCTGATTGATTATATTTGAAAATGGTTTCAGTAAAGTGGTAAGATTTAACTTTCATAGGAAAGGGATTGCAGAATAAAAGAGAATAAATGAACAACGTGTGTAGAACTCATTTAAAAAAAATTGTGAAAAGAAAGAGAAAATTAAAAAAAATAGTATCAGTGGTCCGAAATTCCTAATAAGCTTGTAAAGCATATAGTAAAAATAATAGATTGAATATATTAAAAGATCAAGATACTTGAGATGTCAGAATGAGTAGAGGAAATGGTACTTAGAGACATAGAGATGATGGACTTGAGAACTGGTTATGAATTTTTGTAGAATAGGAAATTATAGCAGGACAATTTAAGATCTTGGATAGAGGCTACAAGAAGTGCTAAAGTCTGAAGTTAGTGTGTGTGTGTGTGTGTGTGTGTGTGTGTGTGTGTGTGTGTGTGTGTATGTGTTGAGAAGGGTAGGGAAGGTATTGGATGGTGGTAGTGATGAGGCAAGAGATTGAAAATGACAACCTGGTCATATAAAACCAAAAGTTCTTTAGGTAAATATTCTTTATCCTCTTGTGATAGTCATATTTTCTGTCATTTGCTCCATATGAGATTTAGCCTTCCTAAAGACAACAGTGCATAATATTTGATATTCTCCACAAATGAAAATAGTTGCACAGAGATAATACCCAACAGGAAGATGCATTATACATCATATAGAAGTTAAAGATTATCTGTGATTCACTGTATGAGAGGTAGCTATTCTTTACTAAATTGGATATTAGACAAACCCAGAGTTAAGAGTAAAAGCTTTGTTCTAAAGAAATATCCTCATTTAATTTGCATCTCTATTTGAAAAGTATTAAAAAGAAAGTAACAATTATTTAAAAAGCCACCATAGTGTTACCTTTTTATCTCAAAATCATCTTAATTATAGTTCAGATATTGAGCAATATTCAGTGGCTGTCATCACTACAATTTGTTTGACAGCACTGAGGCTACAAGAGGCAGATAAAAAGCTCATAGTCTTATTAGACATACTGTACAGTCTTATTGCAACATAAATAAATGTTGTCATTTCTGACTTTTTAAAAATATCTACTTTCTCCCTAAACTGACAACCATTAATAAAATTTTAAAAGATGAACATGTTATACTATTTTATATTATCATTAATTTTTCAAAGAAATACCAAAGAGTATAATATTGTACACATACATGTTTTACAACCCAGCTTAAGATACAAAGCACACATTGTATTGAAGTGCCTTTAAAACTCCCTAATTAATTTCCATTCCTCTTCATACACAAAGGATGATAGTATTACATTTCCATAGATGTTCTCAAACCTTTATAACATATGTTTGCACCCACAAACATTTTATATTTTTGCACTGTAGATTTAAAGTTATAACAAGTAGTTTTGTGTGATTTGTTTTTTCAGTTAGTTTATGACAGTCATCTGTGCTTAGAGGGTAACTCAAGTTCATAATTATCATTAATTATTAGTATTTTATTATACAGTTTACATTTGAACAATCCTAGGGTTGGGTTGGGGCACTGACTTCCCACACAGTTGAAAACTGCATATAACTTGCAGTCTCCCAAAACTTTATTAATAGCCTATTGTTAACTGAAAGCCTTAATAATAACATAAGCAGTCAATTAACACATATTTGTATGTTATATATATTATATACTATATTCTTATAAAAAAGTAATCTCAGTTCAGTTCAGTTGCTAACTAGTGTCCGACTCTTTGTGACCTCATGGACTGCAGCCCGTCGGGCCTCTCTATCCATTACCAACTCCCAGAGCATGTTTCAAACTCATGTCCATGGGGTCAGTGATGCCATCCAACCATCTTATCCTCTGTCGTCCCCTTCTCCTCCTGCCTTCAGTCTTTCCCAGCATCAGGGACTTTTCAAATGAGTCAGTTCTTCACATCAGGTAGCCAAAATATTGGAGTTTCAGATTCAGCATCAATCCTTCCATTGAATATTTAGGACTGATCTCCTTTAGGATGGACTGGTTGGATCTCCTTGCAGTCCAAGGGACTCTCAATGGTCTTCTCCAACACCACAGTTCAAATGCAGCAATCCTTTGGTGCTCAGCTTTCTTTAGAGTCCAGTTCTCACATCCATACATGACTACTGGCAAGACCATGGCTTTGACTAGACAGATCTTTGTTGGTAAAGTAATGTCTCTGCTTTTTAATATTCTATCTAGGTTGATCATAGCTTTTCTTCCAAGGAGCAAGTGTCTTTTGATTTCATGGCTGCAGTCACCATCTGCAGTGATTTTAGAGCCCCACCCCCAAAATAAAATCTCTCACTGTTTTCACTGTTCCCCCATCTATTTGCCATGAAGTGATGGGACCAGATGTCATGATCTTAATTTCTGAATGTTAAGTTTTAAGCCAATTTTTTCACTCTCCTCTTTCACTTTCATCAAAAGGCTTTTTAGTTCTTCTTCCCTTTCCGCCATAAGGGTGGTGTCATCTGTGTATCTGAGGTTATTGAAATTTTTCCTTGCAATCTTGATTCCAGCTTGTGCTTCATCCAGCCCAGCATTTTGCATGATGTACTTAAATATATAAGTTAAATAAGCAGGGTTACAATATACAGCCTTGACCTACTCCTTTCCCTATTTGGAACCAGTCTGTTGTTCCATGTCCAGTTCTAACTGTTGCTTCTTGTGCATACAGATTTCACAATAATCTAGTAATCTAGATAAAGTAATCTAGATAAAGTTTTATTAAGACAATCATAAGAGATATGCATTTATATTACTGGGTTGTATTTATTGATACCATAATTTTACATCTGTTTACAAAATAAGTTGCCTATCAGTACATATATCAATGTTGTCTTATGTGATCCAAAATACTATATATTGCTATATGTATTATTAATATATAATATGTTATATGTACTATTAACATCACTCAGTTGTGTCTGACTCTTTGCTACCCCATGCACTGTAGCCTGCCAGGCTCCTGTCATGGAGATTCTCCAGACAGGAATACTGGAGTGGGTTGCCTTGCCCTCCTCCAGGTGATCTTCCCAATCCAGTGATCAAACCCAGGTCTCCCGCATTGTAGGCAGGTTCTTTACTGTCTGAACCACCAGGGAAGTGCATTAATAACACTACACATCAAATATTAAAAATTGAATGAGGTAAAACCACCACAGTATTGTGAAGTAATTATCCTCCAATTAAAATTAAGAAATTAATTTTTAAAAAGGTGATAGGGAATATATGTATACATATAGCTTATTTGCTTTGCTGTATAGTAAACTAACACAGCATTGTAAAGCAACCATACTCCAATAAAGATTTTAAAAAACAAAGGGGGAAAAAGAAAACAAATGGAAAAGGAAAGTTAATGGGGGAAAAAGAAATCCTTATTTATTTACAAGTATAGTAATTCCTGTACTTGTAACAAAGAAGAAGCCATGTACTTGCTTTATGGTAATCTGGCCTAAATGCTAACAAATCATTGAACGTCTTTATGGTATATTGTATTAGATATATGCATAATACAGTATTAGAAACATTTCATTTCTTAAAAAAGGCACTTGTGATGATAGGCGGACATGTAGTTTCTCCAATTATGATAGAGTATCACATGCTATAGTAATGTAATTCTTTGAAAGCAAAGCTATAAAATAGTAAGAAAGCTAAAATTATTATTTTTATATCAATATCACTTACTTTATGCCTGTGTAGGATAGGCTGTCATCTTCCATACAAGGCTCATACACAATTAAAACTTAGATAATGATGGTCATGATGCAAAAACGTTTCACATTTTTTGGGATACAGTTATTAAACCTTCACACAAAGATACACAAATGTATCATACAAATGTATGACCTCATGATTGATTACTATATATTAAATGGAAGTGGATCATCACAAAGGTCTTTGTCCCCATTGTCTTCATGTTGACTAGACTGAGGAGAAGGAGGAAAAAGAGGGGTTGGTATTGATGTTTCAGGGATGGCAGAGGCAGAATTGGTGGAAAAGGTTGAAGGTGAGGCAGACACATTCAGTGTAACTTTATGGAAATACATTATAATTTCTGACTATTTTTTTTCATTTGTCTAAAAAATATTTGTATACAGCACCAGTTCCTCTTCCACTGTTTGCTTTAGTTTTAGTGCCCATATCATCAAAGCATCCATGTCATAAAAGAAGTCAGAAGCAGTCTTGAAAAGTCAGAACCCTCCTGCTGGATTGCCTAATATCAACTAGTTTTCTGGCACTGCTTCTACATCTTCCTCTTCCTTGTTTGGCACTGGTTCAGAACACACCCCTCCAGCAAGGTGCCTTTGGTAATTTCTCTGCTGTGGTGTCTAATAGCTCTTGAATGTATCCAACATTCTTCACCTGCCCTGACCCCTCTACCACACCCCTATTTTTTAAAATTGCATCCACAATCTCTCTCATGACTTTCTTGATTGGCTCTCTCAGAATACTTTGAAGTCAGTGCAGTATCTAGTCAGTTTTCTTTGGAAGGAATTTATTGTCTTGGGTCTGATGGCTTTTATGGCTTTTACTATAACAATGACGGCATCTTCAGTGGTGTAATCTTTCCAGACTTACATGATGTTTTCTTTCTTGAGATTTTTATTTTTCTACAGCATTGACAATCCTCTCCATAGAGTGCTGTGTTTAATGAACCTTAAAGGTCCTTATGACCCCTTGATATAGGGACTGAATTAGTGATTTTGTATTTGTGGGCAAGTAGACCACACCAGTACTCTTGCCTGGAAAATCCCATGGACGGAGGAGCCTGGTGGGCTGCAGTCCATGGGATCGCTAAGAGTCGGATACGACTGAGCAACTTCACTTTCACTTTTCACTTTTATGCATTGGAGAAGGAAATGGCAACCCACTCCAGTATTCTTGCCTGGAGAATCCCAGGGACCGGGGAGCCTGGTGGGCTGCCGTCTATGGGGTCGCACAGAGTCAAACACAACTGAAGCGACTTAGCAGCAGCAGCAGCAGACCACTTTCGATGTCTTTGATGTTGAACTGATGTACTTTCAGTGTTGAACATCAGTGTTGATGTAATTTGGTGTTGAACTGATGTATTCCTGGCAAAGGGCATTGTCCAATATCAAAAGAACTTTAAAAAGAAGTCCCTTACTGGCAAGGAACTTCCTTACTTCAGGGACGAATCATCAATGAAAACAGTGCAGGGAAAGTGTTCTAAGTGTCCAGGCCTTCTTCTTGTGCAACTAAAATGCTGGAAGCTGCTGTTTTTCTTTTCCCTTTATGTCTTATGATTAGTAGCTTTATATATAGGGCAATTCTGATCATAAACCCAATTGCATTTTCACAAAACAGTAAAATTAGCCTATTCCTTCCTGCCTTAAATCTTGGTGTTTGATTCTCTTCCTTGCTAACAAATACCCTTTGTGGCTTTTCTTTATTTATCTTTTGGAGAAGAGAGCATTTTTATCTGCATGATAAGCTTGCTGAGAGAGAAATTTTTTTCACCTCAATGATTTTCTTAATGTTGTCTGGGAACTTGTTTGCTAATACTTAGTTGGCAGAAGCTGCCTTTCCTATTATCATGACATTTTTAAAAAAGCCAAACCATTTTCCAAAATCATCAAATCATCCTTTGCTGTTATTAAATTATCCATCTTCTGATTCCTCACCTTTTTTTGCTTTAAATTACCATATAGAGACTTTGCATTTTCTCGAGTCATAGTAAAGTCTATAGGGAACCTCAGTTCAGTTCAGTTCAGCCGCTCAGTCATGTCCGACTCATTGTGACTACATGAAGCGCAGCACGCTAGGCCTCCCTGTCTATCACCAACTCCTGGAGTTCACTCAAACTCACGTCCATCGAGTCGGTGATGCCATCTAGCCGTCTCATCCTCTGTAATCCCCTTCTCCTCCTACCCCCAATCCTTCCCAGCATCAGAGTCTTTTCCAATGAGTCAGCTCTTCGCATGAGGTGGCCAAAGTACTGGGTTTCAGCTTTAGCATCATTCCTTCCAAAGAACACCCAGGACTGATCTCCTTTAGAATGGACTGGTTGGATCTCCTTGCAGTCCAAGGG
Source organism: Capricornis sumatraensis (assembly GCF_032405125.1). Lineage (NCBI taxonomy): Eukaryota > Metazoa > Chordata > Mammalia > Artiodactyla > Bovidae > Capricornis > Capricornis sumatraensis. The sequence goes on along the minus strand of NC_091091.1, from coordinate 1,320,547 downwards.
ACTCTCAAGAGTCTTCTCTTGAACACCACAGTTCAAAAGCATCAATTCTTCAGTGCTCAGCTTTCTTCACAGTCCAACTCTCCCATCCATACATGACTATTGGAAAAACCATAGCCTTGAATAGATGGACCTTAGTCGGCAAAGTAATGTCTCTGCTTTTTAATATGCTGTCTAGGTTTGTCATAACTTACCTTCCAAGGAGTAAGTGTCTTTTAATTTCATGCCTGCAATCACCATCTGCAGTGATTTTGGAGCCCCCAAAAATAAAGTCTGACATTGTCTCCACTATTTCCCCATCTATTTCCCATGCAGTGATGGGACCAGATGCCGTGATCTTTTCTGAATGTTGAGCTTTAAGCCAACTTTTTCACTCTCCTCTTCACTTTCATCAAGAGGCTCTTTAGTTCCTCTTCACTTTCTGCCATAAGGGTGGTGTCATCTGCATATCCGAGGTTATTGATATTTCTCCCGGCAATCTTGATTCCAGCTTGTGCTTCTTCCAGCCCAACATCTGCATTTAAGTTAAATAAGCAGGGTGACAGTATACAGCCTTGATGTACTCCTTTTACTATTTGGAATCAGTCTGTTGTTCCATTTCCCATTCCAACTGTTGCTTCCTGACCTGCATATAGGTTTCTCAAGAGGCAGGTCAGGTAGTTTGGTATTCCCATCTCTTTCAGAATTTTCCACAGTTTATTGTAATCCACACAGTCAAAGGCTTTGGCATAGTCAATAAAGCAGAAATAGATGTTCTTCTGGAACCCCCTTGCTTTTTCAATGATGCAGTCAATGTTGTCAATTTGATCTCTGGTTCCTCTGCCTTTTCTAAAACCAGCTTGAACATCTGGAAATTCACTGTACTGTAAAATCATGATTTGTTATAAATTGTTTTGGCAGTGGACATATGGGATGTTTCCTATTGTTTCAGTCCTGTAAATATCGTTGCCATAATATTATTATAGTTGTTTACTTCAACACATATGCATGTGTGTCTGTAAGAATATATGAAAGGAAAGAATATTTGCTTTATGAAGATAGTGCAGTCATCTTTATTAAATATACTAACATGCTGATTTTTCTTGGCTGCCTACTAATCATAGTAATTTATTTATTACTCATTATTCATTGTTATAAATAATATGAATAGAATTTATGAATACAGCATAGGATTATGATATGCTATGCATAAATATAGAATAAATATAAACTATAATATTTTAAAAAATATATATATATAATTTTACTACATCAAAGTAACTATCCATTGATAGATGAATAGATAAAATAGATGTTGTATGTATATACCACATATATATATATGAATATTATTTAACCATAAAAGGAATAACATCTTGCCATTTGGAATAACATGAATGGACTCAGGAGATTTTATGTGAAGTGAGATAACTCAATGAAACCTGAATACTGTATGATTGATGTCAGTGATATGTGAAATATTTTTTAAAAAGTGAATAAATATAACAACAACAACAACAAAAAATAGACACATAGATCTAGAGAACAAATAAGCAGTCACCAGAGCTAAGGGTGTTAGAGTGATGGGTGAAATAGGTGAGAAAGAATAAGAAGTACAAGCTTCCAGGTACAAAACAAATGAGTCATGGGGCTAAAATGTACAGCATAAGGAATAAATTAAAGTATTATATAATAATAGTAGTAGTAGGTAGTGATTTTTTAATAAAGATATTCTGAATACCAAATATATTTATGTGTTTGTCAAGATCCTTATATTTTGTCACTTGTTTCTCCTTGTTTTTTATTTATAGAAATACAGATGGTTTTCATTTTAACATGGTCATATTTATAAGTTTTTTCTTCCCTGTTTTTGTTTCTGTCTTCTTTAAATATCCTTTGGAAACTAAAATTTAAAAAATATATATTATACATGAGTGTTATATATTCATATTGATATTGATATGGTTGATATTCATTAGCCTTGAAATTATCTGTAACTAATTTTAAATGGTCTAGAGAATTTGATTATTTTATACAGTAAACTAAGCACATTTTTTTTTCAAATATCTGAAACTACACACCCTATCCTGATTGGTCAAAACCATCTCTGCTGTATAGCAAATATTCATTCAACTTTGAGCCAAATTCTAGGCTTTCTATATTGATCATTTGGCATCTTTATTTATCCCAGTGTAACACAACATTTTCTTAATAATGTGAATTCATTAATGTTTCTTAATAATATGAATTCATAATGACAGTGACTAAGGTAATATTAGCGGGCTTCCCTAGTGGCTTAGTGGTAAAGACACTGGTTCAATACCTGGATCAGAAAGATCCCCTGGAGGAGGGCATGGCAACCCACTCCAGTATTCTTGCCTGGAGACTCCCCATGGACAGAGGAGCTGGGCGAGCTACAGTCCATAGGGTCGCATAGAGTCAGACACGACTGAAGCAACTTAGCATGCACACAAGGAAATAATTATGAACAAGTCTATGAACCAAATGATCTGGGTTCAAATACTCAGTCTCTACAACTATACAAATATATATGGTACATATATAATGTGTGTGTGTGTGTGTGTGTGTGTATATAAATTTCCAAACTGGATGAATCATGAGCTGGAATCAAGATTTCCAGGAGAAATATCAACAACATCAGATATGCAATGATGATACCATTTGAATGGCAGAAAGTGAACAGGACTAAAGCGCTTCTTGATGGGGGTTAAATATCTAGCTTAAAACTCAGCATTAAAAAAAAAAAAACAAGATTGTGGCGTTTGGTCCCATCACTTCATTGGAAATAGAAGGGGAAAAAGTGGAAGCAGTGACAGATTATTTTCTTGGGCTCAAAAATCACTGCAGATGGTGACTGCAACCATGAAATTAATGGACACTTGCTTTTTGGAAGGACAGCTATAACAAACCTAGACAACATATTAAAAATCAGAGACATCACTTTGCCAACAAAGGTCTGTATAGTCAAAGCTGTTTTTTTTTTTTCCAGAAATCATGTACAGATATAACAGTTTGACCATAAAGAAGACTGAGCTCCCCAAAACTGATGCTTTTGAATTATGATCCTGGAGAAGATTATTGAGAGTCCCTTCCACTGCAAGGAGATCAAACCAATCAATCCTAAAGGAAATCAACCCTGAACTGATGCTTCCAGCCAACATTGGAAGAACTGATGCTGAAGCTAAATTTCAAAGATTTTGGCCACCTGATGAATAGAGCTGACTCAATGGAAAAGACCATTCCAAATAGCACAAGGAATACGTCAAGGCTATATATTGTCATAGTGCTTATTTAACTTATATGCAGAGTGCATTATGAGAAATTCTGGAGTGGATGAAGCACAAGCTGAAATCAAGATTGCCGGGAGAAGTATCAATAACCTCAGATATGCTGGTGACCATCACCCTTATGTCAGAAAGCAAAGAAGAACTAAAGAACCTCTTGTTGAAAGTGAAAGAGGAGAGTGAAAAAGTTGGCTTAAAACTCAATATTCAGAAAACTAAGATCATGGCATCCAGTCCCATCACTTCTTGGAAAACAAATGGGATAACTGTGGAAACAGTGAGAGACTTTATTTTCTTGGGCTCCAAAATCACTGCTAATGGTGGCTGCAGCCATGAAATAAAAGGCACTTGTTCCTTGAAAGAAAAGTTATGACCAACCTAGATAGCACATTAAAAAGCAGAGACATTACTTTTCCAACAAAGGTCCGTCTAGTCAAAGCTTTGGTTTGTCCAGATGTTTTTGAACTGTGGTGTTGGAGAAGACTCTTGAGAGTCCCTTGGACTGCAAGGAGATCCAACAATTCCATCCTAAAGGAAATTAGTCCTGAGTATTCATTGGAAGGACTGATGTTGAAGCTGAAACTCCAATACTTTGGCCACTTGATGTGAAGAACTGACTCATTTGAAAAGACCCTGATGCTGGGAAATAGTGAGGGGAGGAGAAGGGGACGACAGAGGATGAGATGGTTGGATGGCATCCCTGACTCAATTGATATGAGTTTGAGTAAACTCTGGGAGTTGGTAATGGACAGGGAGGCCTGGCTTGCCACAGTCCATGGGATAGCCAAGAGTCTGACATGACTGAGCAACTGAACTGATATGAACTGGCTGGCCTAGTGGTTTTTCCCACTTTCTTCAGTTTAAGTCTGAATTTTTCTATAAGAAGGTGATAATCTGAGCCACAGTCAGCTCCAGGTCTTACTCTTGCTGGCGTTATAGAGCTTCACCTTCTTCAGCTACAAAGAATGTAATCAATTTGAATTCAATATTGACCATTTGGTGATGTCCATGTGTAAAGTTGTCTATTGTATCGTTTAAAAAAAGGGTATTTGCTATGACTAATGCATTATCATGGCAAAATTTAGTTATCTCTGACCTGCTTCATTTTGTTCTTTAAGACCAAACTTGCCTATTACTCCAGGTATCTCTTGACTTCCTACTTTGTTTTCCAATCCCCAGTGATGAATAGAACATCTCTTTTTGATGTTAGTCCTAGGAGGTTTTCTAGGTCTTCATAGAACTGATCAACTTTAGCTTCTTTGGCATCGGTGGTAGGGGTGTAGACTTGAATTACTCTGATGTTGAATGGCTTGCCAGATATTATTATTGTTTTTTATTTACTATGTTTAAATTGCATACACATTTATCAATCCTTTCACCCACTACTTTTCTTTAATTTTTTGAATTATAATTTATTTACAATATTTTAAATGTACAGCACAGTGATTCTTTTTCAGATTATTTTCCAGTCACTATTTCTTATGTTTCATCCCTTCTTTTCTATATATTATTTATACTATATTTCCTGTGCAAATTCTTTAGAAATTTATTTAGTAAGTATTCATAAGTGGCAAACTTTAATCAATTAACATTTATTTAAATTATCTTTATCTCATTTTTATTCAATAAAAATTAATTGGCTATAAAGTTGTACATAGTTAATATAGTGTCTGTTTTATTAAGTGCTTTCCCCCACAATTCTTATTTTTCTGCTCTTGTTAGAGTCTATCCTTGTGATTGATAGTCTGGTGTCAGTCTGATCATCATAATTTCTACTAAAATTGCCTTTCTTTTGTGGATGATTTAAAATCTATTTTCTGAAAGAGGACTTTTTAAAGATGGTGATACAGGAGGTTCCTGAACTTCCTTCCTCCCACAAACATTAAACATACAGCTATACATGTAGTACTTCTCTCTGAAAGAAATCCAGAAATGAATTGAGTGACTCCTACACATTAGATGAACAAGAAGAGACCCATCTATGTTCATCAGTGATATTGGCTTGTAGTTTTCTTTTTTTTGTGACATCTTTGTCAGGTTTTGGTATTAGGGTGATGGTGGCCTCATAGGATGAGTTTGGAAGTTTACCTTCCTCTGCAATTTTCTGGAAGAGTTTGAGGAGGATAGGTGTTAGCTCTTCTTGAAATTTTTGGTAGAATTCAGCTGTGAAGCCATCTGGACCTGGGCTTTTGTTTGCTGGAAGATTTCTGATTACAGTTTCAATTTCCGTGCTTGTGATGGGTCTGTTAAGATTTTCTATTTCTTCCTGGTTCAGTTTTGGAAAATTGTACTTTTCTAAGAATTTGTCCATTTCTTCCACGTTGTCCATTTTATTGGCATACAACTGCTGATAGTAGTCTCTTATGATCCTTTGTATTTCTGTGTTGTCTGTTGTGATCTCTCCATTTTCATTTCTAATTTTATTGATTTGATTTTTCTCTCTTTGCTTCTTGATGAGTCTGGCTAGTGGTTTGTCCATTTTATTTATCCTTTCAAAGAACCAGCTTTTGGCTTTGTTGATTTTTGCTATGGTCTCTTTTGTTTCTTTAGCATTTATTTCTGCCCTAATTTTTAAGATTTTTTTCCTTCTACTAACTCTGGGGTTCTCCAATTCTTCCTTTTAAATCCACACACATATGGACACCTTATCTTTGACAAAGGAGGCAAGAATATACAATGGAGTAAAGACAATCTCTTTAACAAGTGGTGCTGGGAAAACTGGTCAACCACTTGTAAAAGAATGAAACTAGATCACTTTCTAACACCGCACACAAAAATAAACTCAAAATGGATTAAAGATCTAAATGTAAGACCAGAAACTATAAGACTCCTAGAGGAGAACATAGGCAAAACACTCTCAGACATAAATCACAGCAGGATCCTCTATGATCCACCTCCCAGAATACTGGAAATAAAAGCAAAAATAAACAAATGGGATCTAATTAAAATTAAAAGCTTCTGCACAACAAAGGAAACTATAAGCAAGGAGAAAAGACAGCCTTCTGAATGGGAGAAAATAATAGCAAATGAAGCAACTGACAAACAACTAATCTCAAAAATATACAAGCAACTTATGCAGCTCAATTCCAGAAAAATAAATGACCCAATCAAAAAATGGGCCAAAGAACTAAATAGACATTTCTCCAAAGAAGACATACGGATGGCTAACAAACACATGAAAAGATGCTCAACATCACTCATTATCAGAGAAATGCAAATCAAAACCACAATGAGGTACCACTTCACACCAGTCAGAATGGCAGCGATCCAAAAATCTGCAAGCAATAAATGCTGGAGAGGGTGTGGAGAAAAGGGAACCCTCCTACACTGTTGGTGGGAATGCAAACTAGTACAGCCACTATGGAGAACAGTGTGGAGATTCCTTAAAAGATTGCAAATAGAACTACCTTATGACCCAGCAATCCCACTGCTGGGCATACACACTGAGGAAACCAGAATTGAAAGAGACACATGTACCCCAGTGTTCATCGCAGCACTGTTTATAATAGCCAGGACATGGAAACAACCTAGATGTCCATCAGCAGATGAATGGATAAGAAAGCAGTGGTACATATACACAATGGAGTATTACTCAGCCGTTAAAAAGAATTCATTTGAATCAGCTCTAATGAGGTGGATGAAACTGGAGCCGATTATACAGAGTGAAGTAAGCCAGAAAGAAAAACACCAATACAGTATACTAACACATATATATGGAGTTTAGAAAGATGGCAATGATGACCCTGTATGCAAGACAGGAAAAAAGACACAGCTGTGTATAACGGACTTTTGGACTCAGAGGGAGAGGGAGAGGGTGGGATGATTTTGGAGAATGGCATTCTATCATGTATACTATAATGTAAGAATTGAATCGCCAGTCTATGTCTGACGCAGGATACAGCATGCTTGGGGTTGGTGCATGGGGATGACCCACTGAGATGTTATGGGGAGGGAGGTGGGAGGGGGGTTCATGTTTGGGAACACATGTAAGAATTAAAGATTTAAAAAAAAATAAAAAAATAAAATAAAATAAAATAAAGAAGAGACCCATATCAAAAGAGGTAAGAAAGTCTGGATTTTCCAGATAAGTAAAAGCTGAAAGAGATCATCACCACTAGACTGTCCTTATAAGAAATATTAAAGGGACTTCTTCAAGAAGAAGCAAAGGAACACTAGTTAGTAAAAGCAAAACATATGAAATAATAAATCTCACTGGTGAAAATAAGTGAAGTGAAGTGAAGTGAAAGTCACTCAGTCATGCCTGAATCTTTGCGACCCCATGGACTATACAGTCCATGGAATTCTCCAGGCCAGAATACTAGAGTGTGTATCCTATCCCTTCTCCAGGGGATCTTCCCGACCCAGGATTTGAACCAGGGTCTCCTGCATTGCAGGCAGATTCTTTACCAACTAAGCTATCAGGGAAACCCAGTGAAAGTAAATACACAGTTAACTTCAGAGTATTCAGAGTATATAAATCACTTATAAATATATGAAGATTAAAAGACAAATACAATAATCTGTTAATGCATACACAAAGTAAAAATATTAATCTGAGACATCGAAAACAAAATATGGGCAAGCAGTGTTAAAAAGAAAAAAACAGCTTCAGTTTGCATTAGAACTTAAGTAGTTATCACCTTAAAATAGACTATTTTATTTTATAAACAGTTTTATGTAAGCTTCATGGTAAACACAAAGCAAAAATCTGTAGTAGATACACAAAAGAGAAGGGGAAAGAAATCCAGGAATGCCATGGATTTGTGATGTATGGTGCAATCTTCAAATCATAGAAGAAAAAAATCAGGAGAAAAGAAAGTAACAAAGTAATTACAAAAAAATTCAGAAAACAGTTAACAAAATGGTGATATTAAGTTCATACCTACCAATAAACTATTTAAGTAAATGGAGTAAATTCTCCAGTCAAAAGATACAGAACTTCTTTCAAGAAACAAGAAAAATTTCAAATAAGCACTAACTTTAAACTACAACAAATTAGTTAAAAAGAAGAAGAAGAAGAAGAAATGAAGCCCCAAATTAGGAGGAGGAAGACAATTACAAAGATCACAGGGGAAATAAGTTAAAAAGAGATTAAAAAGACAATGGAAAAGAACAATGAAATTAAGAGCTGTTTCTTTGAAACGATAATCAAAACTTTGGTTAGATGCAAGACTAAAAGAGAGAAGACTCGAAATCAGAAATGAATCAGATGATACAACTGATTCCACAGAAATGCAAAGGTAAGACCCTTTGCAGTTAAGATACTGATTATACATAAAAAATTGGTCAAGCTCGAAGAAATGGAATACTCTGCATTCATTTAACAAGGATAGCATTTCCCTAAAACCAGAGCCAAATAAGATGATACAAGAAAGGAAGACTAAAGACCAATATCCCTGATTAATATAGATGTTAAAATCGTCAACAAAATATTAGTAAACCAAATTTAACAGCACACTAAAAGAATCTTACACTATAATCAAGTGTGATTTAATGGTAGAAATACTTGTGAATCATATATCTGATGAGTTAATATCCAAAATATATAAAGAATTAATACAACTTGATAGGAAAAAATAAAGCCATTTGATTTCAAAATGGGCAGAGGAACTAAATAGACATTTTTCCAGAGAAGGCATTCCAAAAACAATACCTGGCCAACAGTTACATGAAAAGGTGTTCACTATCACTAATAATCAGGAAAACATAAAACCATAATGAGCTATCACATCATGCCTGTTAGAATGACTATCAAAAGCTCAAGATAACATGTCAGGAAGGATGTTAAGAGAAAGAATGCTTATGCACTCTAGGTGAGAATGTAAATTGGTGCAGCCACTATGGAAAGCTGTCCCTTGTACAAGATATCAAACCCATCAATCCTAAAGGAAATCAACCCCAAATACTCACTGGAAGGACTGATGCTGAAGCTCCAATGTTTGGCCACCTGATGTGAAGAGCCGACTCCTAGGAAAAGATCCTTATGCTGGGAAAGATTGAGGGCAGGAAGAGAAGGGGATGGCAGAGGATGAGATTGTTGCATGGCATTACCAACTCAATGGACATGAGTTTGAGTAAACTCTGGGAGACGGTGATTGACAGGGAATCCTGGCATGCTGCAATCCATGGGTCACAAATAGATACAACTTAATAACTGAACAACAACAATTATGTAAAACATTATGGAGGTTCCTTAAAAAATGTAAATTAGAACTACCTTCACTTCAGTTCAGTTCAGTTCAGTCACTCAGTCGTGTCCGACTCTTTGCGACCCCATGAATCGCAGCACGCCAGGCCTCCCTGTCCATCACCAACTCCCGGAGTTCACTCAGACTCGCGTCCATCGAGTCAGTGATGCCATCCAGCCGTCTCATCCTCTGTCGTCCCCTTCTCCTCCTGCCCCCAATCCCTCCCAGCATCAGAGTCTTTTCCAATGAGTCAACCCTTCGCATGAGGTGGCCTAAGTACTGGAGTTTCAGTCTTAGCATCATTCCTTCCAAAGAAATCCCAGGACTGGTCTCCTTCAGAGTGGACTGGTTGGATCTCCTTGCAGTCCAAGGGACTCTCAAGAGTCTTCTCCAACACCACAGTTCAAAAGCATCAATTCTTCGGCACTCAGCCTTCTTCACAGTCCAACTCTCACATCCATACATGACCACAGGAGAAACCATAGCCTTGACTAGATGGACAATCTATCAATTCAATTTCTGAAAAGAGGATCTTGAAGATATATCTGCATTTCCATGGTTATTGCAGCATTATTCATGGTAACCATTATTCACAGTGACCAAGATAAGTGAACAACCTATATGCTTGTTAAGGGATGGCTAGACAAAGAAAAAGAAAAAAAGTGTGTATATATGTGTCCAACAGAACATGAGTCAATCAGGAGAAAGAAGGAAGTGCTGCCGTTAGTGACACCGTAGTTGGACGTTGAGGGCATTATGCTAAGTGAAGTAAGTTAGACAAATGCTGTGTTATATCGCTTATATGTGGGAAATAAAAGCCAAGCTCATATGCACAGAGGCTAGCGTGTTTACCAAGGATTTGGGGAATGGATGTGGGAAATTGGTCGATGTTGCTCAAAGAACATAACCCCTCATTAAAAGGAACAAGTTCTAGGGACGTAATGTATGGCACATTCATTACAGTTAGTAACACTGTGGTGTATAGTTGAAATTTGAAAATAAAATACAACAGATCTTATAGTAATCTGGGGCTTGTAGGGGGACTGACCTTCCATGCACTCAGAAGTCCATGTGAAACTTAAGTTGGCCCTTCATATACATGGTTCCTCTGTATCTGTATTTCCACATCAACAGACTCAACCAACGGTGGCTCATATAGCACTGTGGTGTTTACTATTGAAAAAAACTTTGAATAAGTGGATCCATGTAGTTCAAACCCATGTTTTTCAAGGGTCAGCTGAAAAATCTTTTTGCCTTTGGCACCTTAAATGTTTATTTCCAGTTATATAAATATTCATTGTGTATTTTTGTTCTTTTAAATATTTCATTCATTAATTAATGACACATCTTTCATTAATTCTGGAAATCATCACCTATTATCTCTCTGAATACTATCTCTCCTCCATCTTTTTATCTGTTTCTCTTGAACTCTTAGAATTTTTAAATATTTTCTGTCTCTTCTCCATATTTTAAAATTTTTATTTTCCATTTATCTTCCATCTGTGTCAATTTAGGTAACTTCATCTGTTTTATTTTTGAGCTTACTAAATTTTTCTTAGCTGTATCTAAACTGTTCATCTAATTCATTACCTATGTAATTGCAGAAATTGTATTTGTGATTTCAAGAAATTATATTTGATAATTTGAATAATATTCTTCATACTTTGGAGGGATTTGTTCTGTTTTCTTCCTTTTCCTAGTTTTGTCTCCAACTAAATTTTAGCTATATATTTTATACTATATATTCCAAAATCCCATTCTGAAAATTTTAGGCATCTAAGTCTTCTCAGTCTTTCACTGTACCACATTTATTTTTGTGTTGACTCATTTTATATCATGTTATACGTAGAAATTTTGCGCAGTCCTAATTGAGGGTCATGGTACAAATAAGTTGTCTTTACTTCTGATTGGTATTCCAAGGATCTTCAAATCTATAAATTCATGAGGGTGTAGATGTTTAGTTATAATTTCATGGGTGATATTTTCCAATTGGAGGTCAGGTTAAACTCATGATTTTTCTCTTTATATTCTTCTATTGGTGGTAGATAACTCTGTGCTGGTATTATTGTGGCAGTTTAGTCCTTTCATGGCCCCCCAGGGCTTCAATATCTATACTATTGCAGCCATTAATATCCAAATTCTTGAATATTAGGGTTTAGGAAGATTTTGAAGTTAACTACAGATTTCATTCTAATTAACTGCTTTAGTTTTGGCTTTCTTTTCATTTTGGTACCTAGAGATTTTCTTTACTTTCTTGAGAGCTAATTCATATAATTGAGAGACTATTTATAATTTTTAAACTAGCATTCCTAAATGTCTCTTATGAGGAGATTATTTGGATTGTTTATTCTGTCATTTCATTTAATAGTGTCTCTCAATTAATGTGTGTGTGTATCTGTGTGTGTCGGTAACTGAACATTTTTACTGATGAACAGGACCAGTATTGACTTCACTGCTGGAAAAAAAAATATATATATCACCACAGCTCATACATGCTAATATGCATTATACGCAGACAGCACCAATAGGAGGTATATGTGCTACACACAAGGTACACTTTTTCCCCCACTTTAGGCTTGGCAAAGGGCATACAAATATAATGTTTCCTTCCTTTAGGAATGATTATGCAGTAGAAAATTTACAATTTGTAGTGGCTTAAGTAGGTGAAAAAAGTCAAATGGGCTTCAAGTGTCATTTTTAATTTTACTTAAGTAATTTTAAAGATTGTGTCTTAATTTTGGAAACAGTTCCTTATGGATTCTTAAAGAGGTCTCTGGGAGTTAGAGCTCTATGTACAAAACACAGGAAATGGCAACCCACTCCAGTGTTCTTGCCTGGAGAATCCCAGGGACGGGGGAGTCTGGTGGGCTGCCGTTTTATGGGGTTGCACAGAGTCAGACACGACTGCGGTGACTTAGCAGCATGTACAAAACACCACCTTTAAAACTAAGAGAAAAGGAAGATTTTCCCTATTTCAGCTCTAAAAAGAGGAATATTAATAAAAGACTTTTATGAACTATACCAAAGTGAGTATTTGAAGTCTTCTACAATGCCTAAAATTATATTTTAATTGAAAGCATAACCTAAGTGAGAGAAAAAAATAATATGGCAAAGATTAATATCTTACAATGACTAGACAAAATTTTCTGAGTGCTCCTTTATTTCTTTCCATCTTCTTTTATTTTATTTCCTTTTGCTCCTAAACCACTAATCACCTAATTTCCAAAAGCCACAGTCAATACTGAAGTCATTTACTAACCTGATAGTCTGAGTATCATATGCCACATTACATAACTATATATGCCAATATAATCAAAATCTTAATGAAAGCCAATTAAGCTGTCTGTGCCGTGGCTCTTCAGGTATCTTGTCTCTTTATTATAGAAGTCAATCTCATTTGTTAAGCCTTTTATAAATTTGAACTAAGCCAAGAAATATTTAGCTAAATGTTTTATTGAGATCCTGGGAAAATAAACCAATTCTTTTCTCTATGTTCTTAATTTTTTTCCTATTCCCCCACTACCTATTTCTTTGTTCAGTTCTGTGCTGTGTAAAATTCAAGCTGGTTTGATTTTTACTACAGTGTGAAATATATATTTGATCACTCATGCATTATATGCACATGAGTGATCAAATGTATGATTCATTTAAAAATGATTCATGAATATCTGTATGATCACCACCTTGTTAAAAAAAGATTGTTTTTGGCACCCTTGACATTTCTTACTGTTCCTCTCCAAAAATGTTTCTTCCTGAAAAAATGATCACTCTCCTGATCTCTGTTATAACAACTCCCTGCTTATTTATTTTACTGTGTATATACACATTTATAACATTGTTTTAGTTTGCCTGGTCTTGAACTCTACATAGATTAACTCATACTATATATAATCATGTGCCTTGTCTTCTAAGCTAAATATTGTGAATTTGTTGTGTGCTGTTGCACACTGCCTATATAGATGGGGTTCTCCAGAAAAGAAAAATAAATGTGTATTCATGGAGAGAGAGAGATTTATTAGAAGAAAGGGCACACATGGTTATGGAGATTGAGAAATCCCATGATGTATTGTCTGCAAATTGAAGAACCAGGAAAGCAGGTAGTGTAATTCAGTCCAACTCCAAAGAGGCAGGGCAACCAGTGGTCTAAGTCCAAGTCTGAATCCAAATGCCTGAGAACTAGAAATATTGACTTCCACAAGCAAAACATAGATGTCCCAGTTCAAACAGAGAGAGAATTCACCCGTCCTCTGCCTTTTTTCCTATTCAGGACCTCAAAGGAGTGGGTAATGTCCACCAGCATTGCTGATCTTGACCCAAGTGCTAATCTTGGTGCTTCTGTGTCCTGCCTATTGTAAATACTGCTGCAGTAAGCACTGGGGTGCATGTATCTTTTTGGATTACCTTTCTCTCTGGATTAGGATTGCTGAATCGTATGATAGCTCTATTTTTAGTCTTTTAAGGAAACTCTATACTGTTCTTCATAATGGAGAACATTATATTCCCACCCTCCCAATCATTTATTGTTTGTAGATTTTTTAATCATGGCAATTCTGGCGGTGTGAGGTGATACCTCATTGTAGTTTTGATTCACATTTCTCTAATACTTAGTGATTGTTGAGCGGCACTTTTCATGTGCTTTTGGCCATCTATATGTCTTTTGTGGAGAAATGTCTTCTTAGATCTTCCCCACAATTTTTGATTGAGTTTTTTTTTTTTTCTTTGATATTGAGCTGCATGAACTGTTTGTATGTTTTGGAGATTTAATTCCTTTCAGGTTGCTTAATTTGCAAACATTTCTCCCATTCTGAGGGTTGTTATTTTGTTTTGTTTATGCTGTGCAAGAGCTTCTTAAGTTTAATTAGGTCCCATTTGTTTATTTTTGTTTTTATTTTCATTACTCTAGGAGGTGAATCAGAAAAGATCTTGCTGAGATTTATGCCCAGAAGTTTTCTGCCTGTTTCCTCTAAGAGTTTTATAGTATCTGGTCTTACATTTAGATGTTTAATCCATTATTCTGTATAATGTTAGAGAATGTTCTAATTTCATTATTTTACATGTAGCTCTAGTCTTCCAGTATCATATATTGAAGTTTCTTTCTTTTCTCCAGTGTCTATTTTTACCTTGTATATATTAGGTGACCATAAGCGCATGGGTTTATCTCTGGACTTTGTGTCCTATTTCACGGATGTATTTTCTGTTTTTGTGCCGGCGCCATACTGCTTTGATCGCTGCATGTCCACCAACAGAAGGGTGGATAAAGAAGATGTGGTACAGATATAAATGAAACATTACTTACCCGTAAAAGGGGCGAAATAGTGCCTTTTGCATGACACCACCCTTATGGCAGAAAGTGAAGAAGAACTGAAGAGGCTCTTGATGAAAGTGAAAGAGGAGAGTGAAAAAGTTGGCTTTTAAAGCTCAACATTCAGAAAACTGAGATCATGGCATCCAGTCCCATCACTTCATGGCAAGTAGATGGGGAAACAGTGGCTGACTTTATTTTTCTGGGCTCCAAAATCACTGCAGATGGCAATTACAGAAAAGAAATTAAAAGATGCTTACTCCTTAGAAGGAAAGTTATGACCCATCTAGACAGCATATTAAAAAGCAGAGACATTACTTTGCCAACAAAGGTCCGTCTAGTCAAGGCTATGTTTTTTCCAGTGGTCATGTATGGATGTGAGAGTTGGACTATAAAGAAAGCTGAGCACAGAAGAATTGGTGCTTTTGAACTGTGGAGTTGGAGAAGACTCTTGAGAGTCCCTTGGACTGCAAGGAAATCCAACCAGTCCATCCTAAAGGAGATCAGTCCTGGGTGTTCATTGGAAGGACTGATGTTGAGGCTGAAACTCCAGTACTTTGGCCACCTGATACAAAGAGCTGACTCATTGGAAAAGACCCTGATGGTGGTAAAGATTGAGGGCATGAGGAGAAGGGCACGACAGAGAATGAGATGGTTGAATGGCATCATCGACTCGATGGACATGGGTTTGGGTGGACTCCAGGAGTTGATGATGGACAGGGAGGCCTGGCGTGCCTCGGTCCATGGGGTCACAAAGAGTCGGACACGACTGAGCGACTGAACTGAACTGAACTGAATTGAGTGCCTTTTGCAGCAACATGGGTGGACCTAGAGATTGTCATTCTGAGTGAAGTAAGTCAGATAGAGAAAGACAAATACAATATGATACCACTTATATGTGATACCTAAAAAAAAGGTACAAATTAACTTATTTATAAAACATAAATGGAAAAAAAAAAAACATAAATTCACACATATAGAAAACAAACTTATGGGTACCAAGGGGGAAGAGGAGAGGGATAAATTGGGATATTGGGATTGACATACATACACTATATAAAACATATAATAAAGACTAATAAAATAGATAACTATTAAGGACTAATAAGTATAGCAGAGAAAACTCTATACAATAGTCTGTAATGATTTATATGGGAAAAGCTTCTTAAGATGGATATATGCATATGTATAATGGATTCATTTTGCTGTACGCTTGAAACTAGCACAACATTGTGACTTAACTGTACACAAGGAAACATTTTTAAATGCTAATTCCTTCCAGAAACACTCTCACAGACAAACTCAGAAATAATGTTTTACTAACATTCTAGGCATACATTATCCTAGTCAAGCTGACATACAAAATTAACCATCACACAACCTATTCATTTTTGAACAGGTTCAAAACATGTTATTTCCAAAATATACCACTTTAGCATATTAATTATTTTGAGCTTGAAAGCACCAGAGAAACAGCAGTTGCAGGAAGGACTCTCTGACAAATCTCCTTTCTACCTAAAAGCCAGCCATAAAATAAGCATGAGAAAGATGTCCTCTCTGTACAAGGAAGAGAACATTCTTACCATTGGAAACAGCGATGATGCCAAAACCAATCAGTACAAACAAATCTATTAAAATAACCCTTATCTTCTATTAATTTCCTCTGTGTACTTCCTAGTCGCTTTCTCGTAACTCATTACCCCTAAGCTCAAATATCTTTGTTTTGTCACTTCTCCACAAATTTACCACTTCTTTGTTAGAAAGTGTATATAAGCTCCTGGTCCTGTTTTTTCAGATCTTCATTTTTCTTATGAAGACTCCTTTGTGCACGTTAAAATATTAAGTAAAATCTGTTTGCTTCTTTTCTGTAAATCTGTCTTATGTAAGTTTAATTTTCAGGTTCAGTCATAGAATCTAAGATAGTAAATTCTTTTTCTCCCTAATATCTTCATGTTCTACAGTTTTATATTCCTTGAACAAAATATATCCATTCTATGAATGGTAAACATATAAAATTTCAGACTAGTTGGAAAGAAAATCCTGCTGAAATCAATTTTGTACATCTTCTGATACGCAGGATCAAATGTTTTTCTAGTGTATCTCTGCATAGAATTGAATTGCTACACTATAGGATAAGTGTAGTTTAAAGTTTCCTAAATACTAGTTTGCATCCGTAGTACCCACATTGTCATCTGTACTTAACATTTTCAAATACATTTAAATGTTTGTTAGTCTGGTGGGTTTGTAATGGAATATAGTTGTGGTTTTGCATTTCTCTGATTGCTAAGTGAGTTGAGACTTTTTCACATATGTTTGAGGGGTTTTGGTTTCCTCTTTTCTGTAATAACTAGATTAATTTTTTTTCATTTAGAAAGCACATTTAGTAAAGCATAGTCAATCAAGTTAATCTTGTCTTTCAAACCTTATCAACCTGTAGAGTTTGCCGACTCTGTGCTTTTTGTTAGACTCATATATATCCCCATGTATAGTAGTTAAGACTTCTTTAGAATTCAGATCACTGAGTTAAGTTTTAGGAAATATAGTAGAGTTCAAAAGAAAGAAGATATAATACTTAGGTAAGTAAAATGTTGATCTCAGAGAGTTTGTTAATAAATTTGAGCTGATTTTCTGTAAACTTATTATAAATATTAAAGATATATAGCATAAGAGAATTATCTAGTAAATTGAAACTAGTTTATGAAGTTTTCATGGAAAATGTATATTTTAACCTAGATTTGGATCTTTCAGTGTTTAAAATAAAAGTTTTATTTAGCACTAGCCAAGTACTTGGGACTGTTTGAAGTACTTAGGAAAATAAGTTATGAAAAAATTTCTTCAGATAATGGTCTAACTATCCAATATGCTTAAAGGATTATCTGTGATAATCATAGATTAAGTAATGGTGAAAAAATAGTAGAAAATATAAATTACTTTGAAATACACCTGGGAGCATTGGAATTCAGAAAATGGTCTATCTGTAGACAGAAAAAAAAAAAAAAAAAGAATAAGATAAGTGATAAGAGAGATAGGTGTCTTTGTCTTTAAAATTAGTGAGTTGTGGACTGTCAAAAGAATCCCAAAATGGTTAAATACTATGGATGGATAAAAGTAAGGCAAAGGAGAATTTGATAGAGGAGCATTACTGAATATTCCTTCAAAGGGAAGACTAAGTTTGACACTTGTTGCCTGTACATAAGACTTAGTCCTGCTAGTATTTTAAATGATGTCAATTTTACCTCGAGAAACAGTGGCGTTAGCTCAATATTGGTCTCTATGGTAGGTCTGATAGTATTATCTCTAATGTTTAAAACTGAATGTCTACTTTTCATGCTTATTTCATGCCTTTATTTCCTTATGTGCACACAATCCATTCTGAACAAAATATTCTGGCAATTATTTAGTTTGTTCAATGAATCCAGTTAATTAAAGTATCAAATTCTATGGTATTATGTAGCATTTCCTTATTTAAAAAAATGACATTGTTACTGTATAAGCAGAAACTCATGATCTGAGCCACAGTCAGGTACAAGTCATTTTTGCTGACTGTTTAGAGCTTCTCCATCTTTGGCTGCAAATAATATAATAAATCTGATTTCCATATTGACCATATGGTGATGTCTATGTGTAGAGTCGTCTCTTCTGTTGTTGGAAGAAGATGTTTGCTATGACCAGTTTGTTCTTTTGTCAGAACTCTATTAGCATTTGTCCTACTTCATTTCATACTCCAAGGTCAAACTTGCTCGTTACTGCAGGTATCTCTTGACTTCCTACTTTTGCATCACTGTCCCCTCTCATGAAAAGTGTATCTTTCTTGATGATAATTCTAGAAGGTCTTGTAGGTCTTCATAGAACCATTCAACTTCAGCTTGTATGGCATCCATGATTGGGGCATAAACTTGGATTACTGAATGGTTTGTTTTGGAAATGAACTGAGATCATCTTGTCGGTTTTGAGACTGCACCCAAGTAATTCATATCAGACTCTTGTTGGCTATGAGGACTACTCCATTTCTTCTAAGGGATTCTTACCTACAATACTATATATAATGGTCATCTGAATTAAATTCTCCCATTCCCATCCATTTTAGTTCACCTATTCCTAAAATATCGATGTTCACTCTTGTCATCTCCTATTTGAGCACTTACAATTTACATAAATCCATGGGCCTAGTGAGAGGGTAACAGGCAAGAAGTCCAGGGGTCTCCAAACGGAGGAAATAGCCTGCAAATGTCAGACATTTTTATTTCTCTTAAGCGGCAGGAGGAAACAAACGAGATATTTTTTCCTTCTCTATACAAATTTAAAAGGAGGTTTCTCTTAAAATACTGTGTTGCCATAATGACACCTGGTTTCACCTGAAGTTAACTATTCTTAAAGCTAGAGATAACCAATGCCTTTTTCTTATGGAAATGTTTGTCTTAAGCTATGCTAATGTACTATGCGTTTACCCCAAACTCTTTCTTCAAGTTGGTTCTGCCTCTTGGCTCAGAACCTGCTTGACAAACCAGTATGTTATACTCAGTTATTGTTCCTCTAATCTATGTAAATGAAAGTATAAAAGTGAAAGAGGAGAGCGAAAAAGTTGGCTTAAAGCTCAACATTCAGAAAACGAAGATCATGACATCCGGTCCCATCACTTCATGGGAAATAGATGGGGAAACAGTGGAAACAGTGTCAGACTTTATTTTTCTGGGATCCAAAATCACTGCAGATGGTGACTGCAGGCATGAAATCAAAAGACAAGTTATGACCAACCTAGATAGTATATTGAAAAGCAGAGACATTACTTTGCCGACTAAGGTCCGTCTCATCAAGGCTATGGTTTTTCTTGTGGTCATGTATGGATGTGAGAGTTGGACTGTGAAGAAGGCTGAGCACCAAAAAATTGATGCTTTTGAACTGTGGTGTTGGAGAAGACTCTTGAGAGTCCCTTGGACTGCAAGGTTATCCAACCAGTCCATTCTGAAGGAGATCAACCCTGGGATTTCTTTGGAAGGAATGACGTAGAAAGTTGAGATGGCTAGATGGCATCACCGACTCGATGGACATGAGTTAGGTAAAAAATTAAAATAACTTGAAATATAATATCATATTGCTAGAGGAATGATAGAGATAAGATGTTTTGAAAACAGTTGTTGATGTTTCCAATCAAATATTTTTACCAACTCAAATATTTATCAATAGTTGACATATTTAATGAATGAAAAATATTAAATGTGATTACAATTTAATTCAAGAAATATTTATTAAAACTGTTTTTCCAAAACTAAATTAAGGTTATAAATATACAACAAAAATTAGAGTTGAAATGTTAAAATAGCAGGACTGAATGGAAATAAACAACCTAATAAAATCAGCTCTGTTGCCCTAATATGGTTGGTAGAACCTTCAAAATTATTTCTGTTGCTTATATGAGGACTTTTTAACTCCAATCTATATAATGGAAAGGATGGTAGACAGATATTAAGCTGTACATTAGTATAAGAATGTTAAAGCAAACTTTTTAACTAAGAATTGTTAATTAAGCTATTCTGAAGTAGTTTTGGGGTAGCTAAAATATTATCCTAAAGTGTGTTTTATTCTGTCAACCAAATAAACTAATTTACATACACTCATCTCACACGCTAGTAAAGTAATGCTCAAAATTCTCCAAGCCAGGCTTTAGCAATACATGAACTGTGAACTTCAAGCTGGTTTTAGAAAAGGCAGAGGAACCAGAGATCAAATTGCCAACATCTGCTGGATCACTGAAAAAGCAAGAGAGTTCCAGAAAAACATCTATTTCTGCTTTTTTGACTATGCCAAAGCCTTTGACTATGTGGATCACAATAAACTGTGGAAAATTCTGAAAGAATGGGAATACCAGACCACCTGACCTGCCTCTTGAGAAATCTGTATGCAGGTCAGGAAGCAACAGTTAGAACTGGACATGGAACAACAGACTGGTTCCAAATAGGAAAAGGAGTACATCAAGGCTGTATACTGTCACCCTGATTATTTAACTTATATGCAGAGTACATCATGAGAAATGCTGGGCCAGTAAAAGCACAAGCTGGAATCAAGATTGCCGGGAGAAATATCAAGAACCTCAGATATGCAGATGACACAACCCTTATGGCAGAAAGTGAAGAGGAACGAAAAAGCCTCTTGAAAGTGAAAGAGGAGAGTGAAAAGTTGGCTTAAACTCAACATTCAGAAAACGAAGATCATGGCATCTGGTCCCATCAGTTCATGGGAAATAGATGGGGAAACAGTGGAAACAGTGTCAGACTTTATTTCTTGGGCTCCAAAATCACTGCAGATGGTGACTGCAGCCATGAGATTAAAAGACACTTACTCCTTGGAAGGAGAGTTATGACCAACCTAGACAGCATATTCAAAAGCAGAGACATTACTTTGCCAACAAAGGTCCGTCTAGTCAAGGCTATGGTTTTTCCTGTGGTCATGTATGGATATGAGAATTGGACTGTGAAGAAAGCTGAGCGCCGAAGAATTGATGCTTTTGAACTGTGGTGTTGGAGAAGACTCTTGAGAGTCCCTTGGACTGCAAGGAGATCCAACCAGTCCATTGGTTGTTCTGGGTGTTCATTGGAAGGACTGATGCTGAAGCTGAAACTCCAGTACTTTGGCCACCTCATGCGAAGAGTTGACTCATTGGACAAGACTCTAATGCTGGGAGGGATTGGGGACAGGAGCAGAATGGGAATACAGAAGTTGAGATGGCTAGATGGCATCACCGACTTGATGGACATGAGTTGGGTAAACTCCGGGAGTTGGTGATGGACAGGGGGCCCTGTCGTGCTGTGATTCATGGGGTCGCAAAGAGTCAGACACAACTGAGTGACTGAACTGAACTGATAATCATATTTGATAATCATGAGAATTGTATAACAATAAAGTCATCCCAGTCTTCACTACTTTGTGCATTTGTCTAGCAATTCTCATTTGTTTTTTTTTTTCCCTGCCTAGTACTTTGCAATAATCTTCTCACCACTTATTTCTAAATCTTTGCTTCTAAAAATATGAATCAAATTCAGATGATTCTATAGACTTCATTTCAACATTAGATAATAATTTATATATTGCATATTAGCAGGCACATTTTTTATCTCAATGTGACAATACTTAAGCTCAGGACAGATATATGGCAAATCTCTAACATAAACAAAAATTTCCAATAAAAAGAAATGAAGTTAAACTTTTAATCATTCATGAAGGTGAAAACTTTTTCGTCAGAAGGATTTCTAAGTGATCAAATCTGATTTAACTTGCCCTTATACTGAATCATTCTCATACAAACATTTTAAGGCAATGGATATAAAGAATAGTATGTACTAAATGAAACCAAAGACAAGATAATGAACACCTTTAGTCTAAATGACTATTTTCTGGTTATACTTTGGGGTTTTAACCCCATTTTTTATTATTTCTTTCAGCCAAATGCCAAAAGAATGCTAAAAATATCTCTAAGAATTTTTAAGGTAAAATATTTTTATAGTTAGAGTGTGCCATCTTGAAAAACAACAAAGTAAGTTTGTCTGCAAAAATTAACTTGGAAACCAAAGAGAACTTTGTTAAAAAACATGATGGTCGTACAAGTAGTTGGATGGATAACCACATTCATCACCATGACATACAGGTAAGATCAGAAACATGCAATTAATCCTTCTGAAAAGTTTTATTTATATATCTTTAATAAGGTTCTCTGCAACATAGTATTAACCAATGGATTTCAAGTAGAATAAACAGAAAATGTGTTTATTTTTTTAAACTAAATTTACTTTGTGCATAGTTGGAGCACATACCAGTTATAAAATTCTTTGGCAATCTCATATTTATTTCTAAACTAAATTTTTAGAAAATACTATTTCAGCTCTTAGCCACTCCCACCTTTATCAGTTCTGTTTGGCCCAGAAATCAATAAAAATATAGGACTGCATTCCCCATTCTCACAATTAAACTTAAAATATATTTGTATTTTCATCAAAGCAGCTATCTAGCCAAATTGGTATTTTTTTCCTCCAGATATTCAATATTCTCCTTATCTAAGCTTATGATACTTCTACTGACTGAAAGTATTTGAAACAGTAATTTCTACTCTGCTCTTAATAGCTGTATATTTAAATCAGATGTTTCACATTAGTAGCAGTGGTAGATTTAAAACTGTGGAATGTTTTCTTCCTGCCCTGTCCAGTGTTAAAGATATCAAAATTGCTTTTAACTTTTTAGAATCTGCATCTTTAATGCAGAATTGAGATTTTCTGATTCTCATAAAAAATGGGATATCTGCTATCTCTCAGTCACCTTTCATGAAGAATCCTCTCAAACTGAGAGGCCCTTTCCATGTTAGGACATAGGCATGTACTTCACTTATTCAAGAATGCTGCTTCCGCTTAAGCTGTGGATTGATTCCCATGGGCATTTGAGTTTATAATCTTTAATCTGAAAACTATCTTTAATCTTTTGTTGTTCTTTGATGACTTCCTGACAATGTCTTGAGCCTGGCAGTGATTTTTGCTTCCATCTTCCTTGCTCTCTTACTATTTAAAAGGTTAACTTGAAACTTAGCATAAACATGATATGGTTTAGCTAAACTGCTAAACTCTCAAGTGTATTATAAATCCATTAAACAGATGGACCGTATTTTGTATCAAACTATGTGCCGTGCTATTTAGTAAAATACCTAACCACATAACGATTTTTATAAGAGAGTGTGCTATTCCACTATGGTTTGGTATTTAAGGAAATGCTTCTAAATTTCCAATAGAAATTCATTTAAAATGAATGTGTGTTATAGAGGGCTGGGCACTTCAGGGTTATGTAGTTCTCCTCAACATGTTAATGCACTTTTTCAGAAAGCTCACAAGAAAATACTTGGTTTAATTCGGACAATCATGTTCAAATACCAAGTTTGGTTCCAATAACGTGAGTTAAATATTTGCAAATAATTTGCAGAATGAGGACCCAGGGAGGAAATATAGAAAATTGCCATAGGCATCAATTTTCATAATAACAATTTTCCTCCGCCTTAGTCATGAATCATATACACTATGGAAATGCAACTAAAAATTCAGAAGACACATGATACACCATGAAAACTGTAGTTTTATTATGTACTAAATTGAATATGTAACAGGAAATATCAGAAATGAAAAAATTACACCATATAGATTGTAAGAAGTCAAAGGCCTTAGACTTTAAATTGTGACCTCAGAGTCTTCAAATGTAGTTTCAGTTCACTTCAGTTGCTCAGTTGTGTTAAACTCTTTGAAACCCCATGGACTGCAGCACACCAGTCCTACCTGTCCATCACCAACACCCAAAGCTTGCTCAAACTCATGTCCATTGAATCAGTGATGTCATACAATCTCATCCTCTGTCGTCATCTTCTCCTCTTGCCTTTAATCTTTCCCAACATCAGGGTCTTCTCAAATGAGTCAGTTCTTCACATCAGGAGAAAAAAGTATTGGAGTTTCAGCTTCAGCATCAGTCCTTCCAATGAACATTCAGGACTGATTTCTTTTAGGATGGACTGGTTGGATCTCCTTGTAGTCCAAGGGACTCTCAAGAGTCTTTTCGAACACCACGGTTCAAAGCATCAACTCTTCGGTGCTCAGCTTTCTTTATGGTCCAAATCTCATATCCATACATGACTACTGGAAAAACCGTAGCTTTGACTAGATGGACCTTTGTTGACAAAGTGATGTCTCTGCTTTTTAATATGCTGTCTAGGTTGGTCATAGTTTTCCTCACAAGGAACAAGCATCTTTTAATTTCATGGCTGCAGTCACGTCTTCAGTGATTTTGGAGCCCCTAAAAATAGTCTGACACTGTTTCCACTGTTTCCCCATCTTTTTGCCATGAACTGATGGGATCAGATGCCATGATCTTAGTTTTCTGAATGTTGAGCCTTAAGCCAACTTTTTCACTCTCCTCTTTCACTTTCATCAAGAGGCTTTTTAGTTCCTCTTCACTTTCTCCCATAAGGGTGGTGTCACCTGCATATCTGAGGTTATTGATATTCTCCCTGCAATCTTGATTCCAGCTTGTGCTTCTTCCAGCCCAATGTTTCTCATGAGGTACTCTGCATATAAGTTAAGTAAGCAGGGTGTCAATATATATCCTTCACATACTCCTCTTCCTATTTGGAACCAGTCTGTTGTTCCATGTCCAGTTTGAACTGTTGCTTCTGGGCATACATATAGGTTTCTCAAGAGGCAGGTCAGGTGGTCTGGTATTCCCCTCTTTCAGAATTTTCCTGTTTATTCTGATCCACATCATCAAAGGCTTTGGCATAATCAATAAAGCAGAAATAGATGTTTTTCTGGAACTCTCGCTTTTTCGATGATCCAGTGGATTTTGGCAATTTGATCTCTGGTTCCTCTGCCTTTTCTAAAACCAGCTTGAACATCTGGAAGCTCACGGTTCATGTATTCTTGAAGCCTGGCTTGGAGAATTTTGAGCATTACGTTACTAGCGTGTGACATGAGTGTAATTGTATGGTAGTTTGAGCATTCTTTGGCATTGCCTTTCTTTGGGATTGGAATGAAAACTGACCCATTCCAGTCCTGTTATACTTCTTTTTAAAAACTTCCATATCTAAAATGAGAAGTTATAGATACATAAATATGTTATTTGAGAGGTTAATTAAACAAAGAAATCTCAATGGAAAAAAATCAAAGATTAGGGGTAGAGATAGAAGTTGATTTTTATACATGATGGTCTCCATATTAGAAGTATTTTGTGAAAAGTCCCATCATTTTGACAGCTCAGTTACTTGAAAATGTTGAAGTCATGGGAAGAAAGAATAGGAAAAATATATACCCACGAAAAAGAAAAACATTTGACTGTTATTCAGGGAAAGCAAATATTTCTCAAAGTTTGAGGAAGAATTCAAAATTACCAGCTAAGTAAATACAAATAAGATAAGAGGACATTATCCAGCCCAGGTGCCGATATTTTCAGTATCATGAGTACAATCTAAACACAGGGCTGGATGAGAATTTATGAGGCCTTACCACAGCTCAACACCATTGCCTAGCAAGAGATTTGACCTTCCTCCAAGTGATCAGTATACATGATCAAACACTGATAATTTGTGTTATGCAAAGTTTCCATGAATTGGTGATGGACAGGGTGGCCTGGCGTGTTGCGATTCATGGGGTCGTTAAAAGTCGGACAAGACTGAGCGACTGAACTGAACTGAACTGAACTGAAAGTTGATTTTGGTGGCCCAACTTCAGTTAATTTTATTAGTCTGTAAAAAGAATGAAAATGTTTTTATGATTAAATCATAAAGCAAAAATTTTTCTGAGAATAGCACAGGATCAGATTTTTTAAAATTGGTTTTTCCTTTTGGCACATTGAACATTTACATGACCCTAAACATAAGAAGTTGCATTGAAAAGAGGGAAGATATTCAGGTACAGAAATCTCATAGTACTACTCAGCAAAGCTTAGACAGCAACTCTTTTGAAAAAGAAGAGGCTCAGTTGTGTCCAACTCTTTGAGACTCCATGAACCACAGCAAACCAGGCCTCCCTGTCCATCACCAACTCTTGGAGTTCACCCAAACTCATGTCCATTGGGTCAATGATGTCATACAATCATCTCATCCTCTGTTGTCCCCTTCTCCTCCTGCCCTCAACCTTTCCCAGCATCAGAGTCTTTTCAAATGAGTCAGCTCTTCACATCAGGTGGCCAAAGTATTGGAGTTTCAGCTTTAGCATCAGTCCTTCCAATGAACACCACGCCCAATATCCTTTAGGATGGACTGATTGGATCTTCTTGCAGTCCAAGGGACTCTCAACAGTCTTCTCCAACACCACAGTTCAGAAGTATCAATTCTTCTGTGCTCAGCTTTCTTAACAGTCCAACTCTAACATGCATACATGACTCCTGGAAAAATCATAGCCTTGACTAGATGGACCTTTGTTTGCAAAGTAATGTCTCTGCTTTTTAATATGCTGTCTAGGTTGATCATGACTTTCCTTCCAAGGAGTAAACTTTAATTTCATGGCTGTACTCACCATCTGCAGTGATTTTGGAGCCCAAAAAATAAACTCAACCACTGTCTCCACTGTCTCCCCCATCTATTTGCCATGAAATGATGGGACCAGATGCCAGGATCTTAGTTTTCTTAATGTTGAGCTTTAAGCCAAAATTTTCACTCTCTTTTTTTATTTTCATCAAGAGGTTCTTTAGTTTTTCTTCTCTTTCTGCCATAGGGGTGATGTCACCTGCATATCTGCTGCTGCTGCTGCTGCTGGTGGTGCTCAGTTGCATCAGTTGTATTCGACTCTTTGTGACCCCATAGACGGCAGCCCACCAGGCTCCGCTGTCCCTGGGATTCTCCCACAAGAATACTGGAGTTGGTTGCCATTTCCTTCTCCAATGCATGGAAGTGAAAAAAGAAAGTGAAGTTGCTCAGTCATGTCTGACTCTTCGTGACCCCATGGACTGTAGCCTACTAGGCTCCTCTGTCCATGAAATTTTCTAGGCAAGAGTGCTGGAGTGGGTTGCCATTTCCTTCTTCCTGCATATCTGAGGTTATTGATATTTCTCCTGGCAATCTTGATTCCAGCTTGTGCTTCTTCCAGCCCAGCGTTTCTCATGATGTACTCTGCATATAAGTTAAATAATCAGGGTGACAGTATACAGCCTTGATGTACTCCTTTTCCTATTTGGAACCAGTCTGTTGTTCCATGTCCAGTTTGAACTGTTGCTTCCTGACCTGCATACAGATTTCTTAAGAGGCAGTTCAGGTGGTCTGGTATCCCATCTCTTTCAGAATTTTCCACCGTTTATTGTGATCCACATCGTCAAAGGCTTTGACATAGTCAATAAAGCAGAAATAGATGTTTTTCTGGAACTCTCTTGCTTTTTCGATGATCCAGCGGATGTTGGCAATTTGATCTCTGGTTCCTCTGCCTTTTCTAAAATCAGCTTGAATATCTGGAAGTTCACTGTTCACATACTATTGAAGCCTGGCTTGGCGAATTTTGAGCATTACTTTACTAGCATGTGAGAAAAGTGCAATTGTGTGGTAGCTTGAGCATTTTTGGCATTTCCTTTCTTAGGGACTGGAATGTAAACTCACTTTTTCCAGTCCTGTGGCCTTTGCTGAGTTTTCTATATTTGCTGGCATATTGAGTGCAATTATATACATTATATCAATTATATACATTTTTTATTTTTGATGTGATACCATGGGAATATACTTGATCTCTGTATATGAATACGGCTGGAAAGTCCAATAGTGTAGGTAGTCATTAAAGACCTTGTATATATTGAAATCCTACCTTGCGGTGGTAACACTTTTAACAGTTTGCTGGTTTCCAATTCTTTATCTAGAGTCCTAGATGACCCAGTGCCTTTGCTTAAAAAGTTACTGTATTATCATGGGTATACTTTAAGATCTACGTTTTTCTCCCAAGTTTTAAATTTCTATGAATTAGTTAATGCAAAATGCAAATTAAAATATTTAAGAGGTATTTTATAATTAAAGTCTGACATAGTATATAGTCATATGGATCTCTGTGAGTTACAGTTCTGAAATGCTGACAAGCTAGTAGACTTCTTTTTTCTTTTACCTCATTAGAGTGTATTTAGAATGATCTAGATCCTTAGAGTTTTGATTCTAACCTAAAAAAAACTTAGAAAAGTCAGTAGATATGTGAGATCTTCAGTACACAATCATAGGTTTGATACCTTCATTTGAGTTTATGACAATGTCAAATATTTGAAATAAAATAAGATGAAAGTATTAAGTTGCCCTTACAGTTAAATTATATTTCACTTTAATAAAATTTGAAGCTTTCAAATGCCTTGAATATATTTTTCAGCAGACAGATTTCTGAGTATATGTATTTCAGTTTTCAAAGCTAGTATTCAGTACTCACTGACATTGAATTCAAACTAGGTATAAAATATTTAAAATCGTTATAATTTAGTTTTTAACAACAATGTTCATTAATAATTATATATATGATCATTGAGTTGATCAGGGAGAGTGAAAGACAGTGAAGATAAACAATGAAGAAAAGAGTGTGGAAGCCAAAACTGCATGGGCAAAATGAGTGAAGCCGTTAAGTAGATAGCTCATCTGCCTTCATGCATACCAATCAGAGTCCAGGAAAATGAGGCTGCAGAAAGAATTGTAGGAATGGTAGACAGACAAAACATCTGTTAGAGATACTTGAGAACATAATTCAACTTTACTTATCTAGATCATCAAAACAAAGAGATCTTCATTCCTCTACTAGAGGTCATTAGCATGTGTGGTGATGGGATGGGGAAAGTGGTCAAATAAAGGCGTCAACAGACAAACAGGCGAGACTGCAACACTGACAGTGACTGCAATGAATAGGTAATTTATGAAGTCTTCCAAATTACTTAAACAAAAGGGCCTTGAATAGAAAGAGGGGAAAATGGGATTAGTGCCAAGTATTAGTCTATAATGAGTTCCAAAAAAAAACATCTATTTCTGCTTTAATGACTATGTCAAAGCCTTTGGCTGTGTGCATCACAGCAAACTGTGGAAAATTCTGAAAGAAATGGGAATACTAGACCACCTGACTTGCCTCCTGAGAGATCTGCATCCATGTCAGAAACCAACAGTTAGGACTGGACAGGGAAGAACAGACTGGTTCCAAATAGGGAAAAGAGTACGTCAAGGCTGTATATTGTCACTGTGCTTATTTAACTTATATGCAGAGTACATCATGAGAAACGCTGGACTGGAAGAAGCACAAGCTGGAATCAAGATTGCTGGGAGAAATATCAATAACCTCAGATATACAGATGACATCACCCTTATGGCAGAAAGTGAAGAAGGACTAAAGAACCTCCTGATGAAAGTGAAAGAGGAGAGTGAAAAAGTTGGCTTAAAGCTCAACATTCAGAAAACGAAGATCATGGCATCTGGTCCCATCACTTCATGTCAAATAGATGGAGAAACAGTGGAAATAGTGAGAGACTTTACTTTTTGGGCTCCAAAATCACTGCAGATGGTGACTGCAGCCATGAAATGCAGTTAAGCCTCTGGGGAAATAGAGGCTATGTGGCTCATAATTTTTGGAGGCTTTGTGAGATGGACAAAGCCAATTAAAAAAAAAAAAAAGATGCTTGCTCCTTGGATGAAAAGTTATGACCAACCTAGACAGCATATTAAAAAGCAGAGACATTACTTTGCCAACAAAGGTCCATCTAGTCAAGGCTATGGTTTTTCCAGTAGTCACTTATGGATGTGAGAGTTGGACTATAAAGAAAGCTGAGTGCCGAAGAATTGATGCTTTTGAACTGTGGTGTTGGAGAAGACTCATGAGAGTCCCTTGGACTGCCAAGAGATCCAATCAGTCAATACTAAGGGAAATCAGCCTTGAGTGTTCATTGGAAACAGTGATGTTGAAGCCGAAATTCCAATACTTTGGCCACATGATGCAAAGAGCTGACTCATTTGAAAAGTCCCTGATGATGGGAAGGATTGAAGGCAGGAAGAGAAGGGGACAACAGAGGATGAGATGGTTGGATAGCATCACTGACTCAATGGATATGAATTTGAGTAAACTCTTGGAGTTAGTGATGGACAGGGAGGCCTGGCATGCTGCAGTCCATGGGGGTCTCAAAGAGTCAGACACAACTGAGCGACTGAACTGAACTGAACTGAACTGAATTGAGTAGACTATAGCAGTTCTTCCAAACTATCTAGTGTGAAAGGATGAATTTTTTATTGTTGTGTCTATAAATTTTAATGTGTTGCAGACCCATACAAAAATTGACTGAAAATTGTTCACACACTAAAGTTAGATATCAGAACTATAAAATGCCTAGTAGATAACATGGGGGAAAACCTAGATGGCCTTGGATATGATGATGACTTTTTACATACAGCACCAAAGGCATAATCTGTGAAAGAAATAATTGATAAGCTGGTCTTCTGTAAGTTAAACACTTTCATTCCCCCCTACAAATTGCTATGTTTTCAAGATGATGAGAACACAAGCTACTGACTAGGAGAAAATATTTTCAAAATATTTCAAAATATCTGATCAAAGACTATTACTATACACAATGTGCAAAGAAAAATAGTAAAAGTCAGCAATTAAAAAAAAGTCAACAACCTGATGACTAGATAGGACAAAGACTTTAATATACAACTCACCAAGGAAAATATACAAATGACAAACAAACATATGACAGAATCTTCCATGTCCTATATTAATAGGAAAATGCAAAGTAAAACAGTGAAATACCACTAATTAGAAAGATCAAAATCCAGAACACTAACAACACCAAATGCTGGTGAGAATGTGAAGCAATAGGAATTGTCTTGCTTATTAACTGATGGGAATGCAAAATGTTACAGTTGTTCTGGAAGATGGTTTGACAGTTTCTTTAGCTAAGTGTAATCTTACCATGGGATCCAGCAATCATACTCCTTGGTATTTACCCAAAGGAGTTGAAAATGTGTCCACACAAAAACCTGAACATAGTTATTTATTAGCAACTTTATTCATGATTTCCAAAGCTAGGAAGCAAACAACACATCCTTCACTAGGTGAATGGATAAATAAACCGTGGTATATCAGGAAATGGAATGTTATTCAGCATGGAAAATAAATGAGCTTAAAAAAAAGGCATGAAAAGACATGAAAGAAACTTGAATGCATATTACTAAATGAGAGAAGCCAATGTGAAAAGGCTATATATTGTATGTTTCCAACTGTATGACATTCTGGAAAAGGCAAAACCTTATAGACAGTAAAACAAACAAACAAACAAAAAAACAGTGGTTGCTGGACTTAGTGGTGGTTGGCAGACGAATAGACAGATAACAGAAGATGTTTAGAGCAATGAAAATACCCTATAATAATATGATGATGATGGTATATATGTCATTATACATTTGTTCAAACTCATAGAATATACCACACCAAGAGTGAATGGTAATGTGAATTATCCACTTTGGGTGATTATGGTGTGTCAAAGAATCCGCCTACCATGCAGGAAACACCAGTTTGATTCCTGGGTTCGGAAGATTCCCTGGAGAAGGGATAGGCTACCCACTCCAATATTCTTGACTCAGACGATAAATAATCCACTTGCAATGTGGGAGACCTGGGTTCAGTCCCTGGGTTGGGAAGATCCCCTGGAGGAGGGCATGGCAGCCCACTCCAGTATTCTTGCCTGGAGAATCCCATGGACGGAGGAGCCTGGTGAGCTACAGTCCATGGGGTCACAAAGAGTCAGACATGACTGAATGACTAAGCCCAGTACAGCACATTCATGTGTCAGGTCAGTGGGTATATGGAAACTCTCTATATCTTCCTCTGAATTTTATTGTAAATCTAAAATATCTCTAGATTTTCTTTACAAACCCAAACAAGTGAATTCAATATTCTTGTCTTCTAAATAAAGGTAAATAACAGTGGGGATACTTGGGATGAAGAACAGCAGTCACTTATTTAGTAATAAATACAGTTTTCCATAAGGTACAACTTCTCTAGCTAATTTCTTTGAAAATGTATTTGTATATAGACATAAGTGTAGATATAAGTATAGTTATAATCATTCTCCAGGAAAGACAATATGAAGTTCTTCTTGTGTGTATGTTGTAGTATGCTACTCACTGAAAGACAGGTTATTATCTAATTTCTAAACTGTATTTGAGTACCTATGGAGCATTTCTCTTTTTTTCAAGTGCTGGAACACAAGTGCTGTGTTCTTAACACAGTTGCTATAGAAACTCTGTGTTATTGGATAGTAATTGAGAAAACTCATAAAGCCTTCTTGAAACACACAGATTAGAAAATTTGTTTGATTGGTTTAGATATTTGAAATGCATTCCTGAAAAAGAATTGAATGACTCTAATCAAGTAAGTGATATTTCCTATTGCCACCATTTTTCTTGTACATTTCCTTACCCAGAGTCAATAGTCTGTGATGAATGGTTAATGAATGAAGAAAGCATCTTAAATAGATAAATTCTGAGTTTACAAATACATACACACATACACACATATGTATGTATGTTTACATATACTATGTTTGCATGTGTTTAAGTATACTTTTTAAATTTTTAATTAATTACAATTCAAAGCTGTAATTAATAATTTCATGGAAGTTAGCGAGTAAGTGTATCTACGAAGGTGAGAAAAATTCTACACAAATAACTCAAGCTCCTTATTGAAACACGTGCAAAATATAGGCTGACAACATTAAAATAGCTTCTATTATGTCAGTCTGTCCCTTTATATCTGTCTACCTATAAATAATCATGTATATATAAAATGTCAAGATATGTGAATTTAATTGTGGATAAATACGATATTATAATGGTTACAGCAGTCTATTATCCATGGAATTTCCTATTTCTTAGAAGTTAATAGGTCTTCTTTAAATACTGATTTCTAATTCAAAACATAAAAATCAGGCCTACACTGCCTTAGTGAAAGGCATGTAGCATACACAATAACACCGTTGCTGCTGAAATCAAGATCTGGCTTTATAGCTCAGTTGGAAAAAAGGGCAATTTAGTGACTTTTAGGCAGATTCCTGAACAAAAATGGTCAATAATTGTAAAGAGAAGAACAATACTGAAACATTAGTATTTCTCTAAGAATTAAACATAAAAATAGCTTATTAAAGCTGAAAAATCAAAACTATATAGGCAAATGTAGATTAAATTATTATATATATGTTAATTATATAAAAATTTCATCAGTCATCACTTACCTGATTTTAGAGTGCCTGAATATAGAGCAGACATGGAACCTTGAGTCAATTGACATAAATAACTTGAAGGTGTATATGTTTTATCTGAATCTTTGTATCCAGCATGAAGCATGTTGTTGTTCAGTCACTCAATTGTGTCTGAGTCTTTGCGACCCTGTGGACTACAGCACACCGGTCTTCCCAGTCCTTCAGCATCTCCCAGAGCTTGCTCAAACTCATTTCCATTGAGTCAGTGATATCTAATAGCTGTTGAATGAATATGTGTAACTAAATGCGACAATAGATTGTAACTTGTTGTTGAGACTACAGTTCGAAGTTCTGTTTTCTTGAGAAGCATACTGGAGAAGGAAAATGTCCCTGGCCTAATGTCTCAGTGTGTCGGTCATCAGTAAATAATATGGCACATTTATGATGCATTTTATTTCTTTTTAACTTCTAGTATTATTGAAATGTTTTCTATTTCTAGAAAAAGTATGAGTACTGTTCTTTATTCTTTGATGAATCTGCCTTGAGACAAAATTATAATACCAATACTACTAAAATCTGGTCAACTGAGAAAATGCAGCCATTTCAGTAGTAGAAGGAAGTGATCAGGCAAGTCTGTGAGATTCACCTAATCCCATATTTGACAAGGCGTGGCCTTGGGTCAAAAGTTTTAGAGTGACCTGGAGCATTTGGAAAAAATCAGTTTCATGGGCCAGTGTCAGACCTACTGGGTAGACTTTCTGGAGAAAGTAAGGTCCAGGAAATGATTTTAAAAAGACCCCAGGGGAATCATTATATGCATTTAAGTTTGAGAGGTAGTGACCTCCCAGATAGACCTTAAACCAAAGAAATAGGTTTGATTTTTCAGTTCCATCTCTCACTCATTTTTGTGAATAGTATATTTATTGCCAGCCAGTTATTCTGCAAATGTGCCATTGAATAGAAGCAATTAAAAATCACTGCCAAGTACCTGCATTAAATTAAATACATTATTTCTTGCAGTGGGTCAATAAGATACTTTGAACATATACTGACTCTAGAAAATCAGTGTCTATGAAAAACTTCACTTCTTCCTGAGAAACATCTCTGGTAATACTCAAATAAGACCATGTTTATCTGACATTCTCAAAAGTCACTTATGTCATATCATTAATTTTCATAGTGTGTTAGGATATTATTAGGACTTCCCTAGTGGCTCAGATGGTAAAGCGTCTGCCTATAGTGCGGGAGACCTGGGTTCGATCCCTGGATCAGGAAGATCCTCTGGAGAAGGAAATGGCACCCCACTCCAGTACTCTTGCCTGGAAAATCCCATGGACGGAGGAGCCTGGCAGGCTACAGTCCATGGTGTCGCAAAGAGCCAGACACGACTGAGCGACTTCACTTCCTAGGATATTAAGAATGGTTTAAGTTATTCACTGAAAACGTACACACATAATAATATAGAATGAAAATTAAAAATAGAAATCTGTCCCCTTTGACTACTCATTTTTATGCTAAGCAGTCTTCCCTAGGCCCCTGTTCATATTAAATCACAAATACAAAATTAAAATGTATTAGGCTGCAGGTATTTATTTAAAATATTACCTAATATTTATTAAAAATTCTTAACAAAAGATTTCAGTGTCTGCCAAAATTTGTGCTTTAAAATACTGTTTCTGCAAGATTCTTCTTGAAGCAAAGTGAATCTATGGTCAATATGTTTGCAATGTGGTATACCATTTTGCCATTTTGAAATTATAACATCAAGGTTCAGAGATGTTCGGCAATAACGATATCAGCTTAAATTATCCCCTAATTATTTTTACCCTAATACTCCCTGATATTGTGTTACAGTAGCCTCTGATGTGATAGAACTGGCGCTGTATTCAATATACTTTGCAAAGCACTATATGTAGTATAATATATTTTTAAAGTAATCACTAGGATTGAACTATTTTCTGCTCTAAATCCAGAAGAAGATACATTTATATGTTTGAGACTTTGTGTTAATATTTGAAATGTTATGACGGGATATTATATTCTAATTTGAATATAAATTTCTTGTCCAAACTTACTGAAACTAAGGTAACTTATTTTTGGTGTGGGATTGATAGATCCTAGGAAAGATTTTAGCAGAGGGCAATGGCACCCCACTCCAGTACTCTTGCCTGGAGAATCCCAGGGATGGCGGAGCCTGGTGTGCTGCAGTTCATGGGGTAGCTGAGAGTTGGACACGACTCAGTGACTTCACTTTCACTTTTCACTTTCATGCATTGGAGAAGGAAATGGCAACCCACTCCAGTGTTCTTGCCTGGAGAATCCCAGGGATGGCGGAGCCTGGTGGGCTGCCGTCTATGGGGTCACAGAGAGTCGGACACGACTGAAGCGACTTAGCAGCAGCAGCAGGAAAGATTTTATCAAGTTCAAGTTAGATTCAAATGCTTACAAGTTAGAGAGTCAAATTGTTGAAGTACATTGACAATATTTTAATATTTTTGTGTTTGAAATAAAATTTAAATAGAGTTTGAAATTTAAAAAATAACAAACCAAAATATTTAGGCTGCATGGATGAGGCATATCTGGCATTCTTTAAGAGGAGGATATTTTTCAGTTATTATACTTCTCATTTTTCTGCCTTGTTTCTCTGACATCACAAACTATTATCTATCCTAATCAGTGAATAAAGGGTAAAGTAATGATAAAATATCACTTTTTATGATATTTACTGTTATCAGTCAGTGGACTTTTCTCCCATTTCTTTTTTCGTTCTGTTTTTTTTTTTAATATAAATTAATTTATTTTAACTGGAGGCTAATTACTTTACAATATTGTGTTGGTTTTGCCATACATCAACATGAATCTGCCACAGGTATACACGTGTTCCCCATCCTGAACCCCTCTCCCTCCTCCCTCCCTGTACCGTCCCTCTGCATCCCAGTGCACCAGCCCCAAGCATCCAGTATCATGCATTGAACCTGGACTGGCGATTCATTTCATATGTGATATTATATATGTTTCAATGCCATTCTCCCATTTCTTTTTGAATTACATGTAAAACCCTTATTATGAAGAGACATCACCATTTAGCTTTAGGCCTAAAATTATTTGTCTCTTTCTTTAAGCCATGATATGTGAAGAATTTGTTGTTTGTATTATGTATATATATTATATATAATATATATGTATATTTGTCCCACTTTATAATTTTATTTTTTCACCTCTTTCTTTGATGAATGTACATTTATATATATAATATAATATATTGTGATAATATAATATGTAATGAAAGTGATCAAAGATTAAAACATATACATTGAATATTGTATTTTTAAAATTTAAAAAATGACAACTTTAGTAAGAGTTCCATGAGAAATAATTTTAACATGCCAGCCCCCTACTGGGTCTTAATTCTGAATAAAAGTTGATTGGAAAGATTATTGACATAAAGAAAAAAGAGAAGAAAATGCATATAGGCAAAAGCAGTGAGTCCAATTTGTTATATTTTCCAGTGTACATTAGGCTACCATTTTGGGGTATCATAAATATGGGGTAAAATAAATAACAGATTGTGCTGAAAATGAGTTCTAAAAATGTGAATTTGAAGTGTATATGAGTCTGATGTCAGTAGGGAAAAAGGGGAATCTATCAGTACTTTAAATGTTGTATCTGAATTGCATTTTAGCTCTTTTAGGACCATTTAAAATCATTAACACTTAATAGGTTTCTTTTAGAAATATACACACACACACACACACACACACACACACACACATATATATATACACATATATATCACTACTGCATTGTGACTTAGAAACTTTTTTTCTTTTAATTTCACACTTGAATAATACTTCAGTGTTGAAGGTGGTAATTTAGGAGTCAATCAATTACTTCCATTAATTATTATGAATTTGGCTGCTTATGACAGTCCTTCTCATGATATATGCTCAACAACTCTTCAGAGTCTCTGCCATTGGTGTATACTTAATGGGAAAGAGACAGATAGCCAGGAGGTCTGCACAAGTTTTTTTTCTTTTATCACATAAAAACATTAATTAGCCAGACTGAATCTGGTTATTGCAAAACAGTTAATATCTCAAAATTGTTAACCTCCCAAAAGTGTTTATTTCTCAAAAAACATACATCCTTCATTGTTAAACTAGGTCAGAAAATATAAGTATATTGTGGGCCAATTGCTTTGGATTTCAAAAGGCTTACCTTTCAAATCATCTATTAAAAATTGCGGTAGTTTTTTTTAATCTCTTATTTTTTTCTTGTAGAAATCTTTCTAAACCAGTTTTGATAATTCACTTAAATAGTCTTCTACAAACAACAAATGTTGGCAAGGGTGTTGAGAAAAGGGAACCTTTTACACTGTGGGTGAGGATAGAAATTGGTGCAACCATTATGGAAAACAATGGTGAAACCATTATGGAGGTTTCTCAAAAACGAAAACTACTGCTACCACAATATCCCAGAAATCTCTCTCCTGGCCATATATCAAAAAATAATAATAATAACACTAATTTAAAAGACACATGAACCCCAGTGTTCATAGCAGTATTATTTACTTTGCTAAGGCATGGAAACAGCTTCAGTGTCTGTAAACAGATAAATGTATAAAGAGGCTATAGTATACATATATGTACACACAAGCATACAATGGAATACTATTAATCAATAAAGACGAATGATATTTTGCCATTTGTACCCTCACAGATGGACTTGGAGGACATTATGCAAGAGATAAGTCAGACAGAGAATGATAAATAGTGTATAATAGGCTCAAGGATGTACTGTACAACATGAGGAATGTAGATGATATTTTGTAATAACTGTAAGTGGAAACTAACCTTTAAAAATTGTATAAAAATGAAGAAAGAAAGAAAAGTGACCTATACTAGAATGTTTGAAATTCTTATAAAGCAGTATCTGTGCTTATGTTTTCTAGGTATACATACCAGAGTATTTCCATAAAATGGGTAAAATATGATATTTTTAACTTAAAATAGTTAAAGAAAAAATACATAAAGCTAAAACAGCAAAACATTAACCTTTGTAAAAATCATATGTATAATGTTTTACAAGTCTTTATATTTTAGTTTATGATTAATATTTTATAGTTAAAAATTGAAACAAACCAGTAAATAAAAACACACATAAAACAGCAGAAATAAATCAAAAGTAAGCCTTTCCTTTTTATGAAAGAAACCCTTTTAAAGCTAGACAAAAACTAAGACTTAAAGGAGAACCAATTAATTTGATGGCATAAAGTGATAAAAGTTGAAACTTATCTGCAAAATCAATATTGAAGACACAGTAGAAAGACAGATTATAAATTGGAAAAAAACTGACACCCAGAAACCTACACAAATATCAGTCACTTATTTTAGATAGTGGTCACTTGCAAGTCATTAAGGAAAAAGAAACTGGCAGATTGCCTGTGCTTAAAATATTGCTAGTGCCACACTATTAACTCTTGAAATAGCCGTAGGAGTTTCTGCTTCCCTGCATTCTTCCTATTATTGTCGAATTTAATATGCATTCTCTAATAGGTAAAAATTGTGTCTATTTCTTGTATGTAGTTGTGAAAGAGGTGTTTTCACGTACACTATTTGCTCTTTTTCTTTAGTTAATTCTCTACTCGTGTAATTATGTGAAAAAATACCCGCCCACACACACACACACACATACACAGAGCAAGTGTATCTGTGGGAAGTGGAACTCCCATAAGACTAATATTTTACTGTATTTCATTTTGGACTCTTTTAATTTTTTTTTTAATGTTTAATCCAATTTTTAAAGGCTAACTTTCATTCAGTTGGTCTTCCCAGGTGGCTCAGTGGGTAAAGAACCCTCCTGTATTACAGGAGATGCAGGCAGACATGAGTTCAGGTTGGGAAGGTCCCCTGGGGCATAGCAGCCGACTTCAATGTTCTCGCCTTGGGAATCCCAGGGACAGAGGAGCCTGGTGGGCTACAGCCCATAGCGTCACACAGAGTTGGACACGACTGAAGCGACGGAGCATACACACCTCCATTCAGTTATTACAAAGTACTGACTATATTCCTGATGTTGTCCAATATATCCTTGAGTCTATCTTACACCCAGTAGGTTGTACACCCACTTTCTCACTTCTGTATTACCCCTCCCTTTCTTTTGTACTCTGTTAATTTTTAACATGAGTATGTTTTATTATGAATCTTTAAAAACACAAAAGCTATGTTATCACTATAATTATCTTGTTCTAGTTTTAGAGAGATAAGATATTTTTATTAAATAGCAGCTCGTAAGTCTTCATTTACAATTGAGTGGTTTCTATTTTTGTGTTGTTGTACACAAGTGACTTGAAATGTTATCAAATAAAAGTATGTTGTCAAAAATAGCAAAATGAGCCCTAGACCCATTTTTACCAGGAATGGGAATAAAACTGAATACATCAGAAATGCTCAAGTTGAATGGTCTGAAACTCCATTTTGCATTTAGGTATAGGCTCATTATTCACTGAGATCACCTTTCATCAAATTACTATCATTGATGAGATCCAGATATTCTTTTGCTACATTAAAAATTCCTGTGGGAAAAAATAGCTTTGGGGAAAAACATCTTTAACTATTGAATATGTCTTGTCTCTTCAGTTGCAACATAAAATGCTTTCAAAATTAGTGATTTACTTTTTTGAAAGTTACCAAAAGTCATGAAATACTTATCTAAGTTATAAATTTCCTAACAAATGCAGAAAATTGTATCTCATATCCAATCCCCTTCCTTCTGTTTATGTGTTGAGTTCATTTATGTCATGTTAAACTTTGATAGCTTTTTTTGTGTTTTTGATGGTTCAACCACTGAATGCATTAGATATCTCCAGTATTTTTTATAGAATATTGCTGACTTAGGAAACCAAAGTCAGCAAGTCCATGAACAAATGTGTACTAATGTTGTGGTGAGTCAAGGGTTCCAGGGTAGGCAGTAAGGAGAATAGACCACAGTAGTCTCTCAC
Organism: Capricornis sumatraensis; assembly: GCF_032405125.1. Lineage (NCBI taxonomy): Eukaryota > Metazoa > Chordata > Mammalia > Artiodactyla > Bovidae > Capricornis > Capricornis sumatraensis. Next base: position 1,280,074 of record NC_091091.1, on the reverse strand, counting down.
TGGGCCATGCATATGACCTGTCCAACTTGCTGAGTGCTGGAGCCAATAGCCTTGTATGCTTGTATGCTTTGCCTGATGAGCTACAACGTGTAACAGCACGAGCAGCAAGATCAACAATAGCAGATGTGAGAGGACTTCAAGCCTGACTCTCTTCCCAGATTTAAGCCAATTTTGGAATCAATCAAAAAGACATGGATTCAACGTAAGAAGAATTTATGTTCCTTTTAGAAACTCATATTTAATTAAAAAAACATTTAATTGATTATCCAGGGTTATTGATTATTTAATCAATATATTTGATATATCTAATCAACATTTTGGATTATCTAATCAGTTAGATAACCAGTCTAACTGATTATCGAGGATTCAGAGTCAATATGTTAGAGGACTTTATTTTTTAATTCCAGGAAGAAAATACAGTTAATTCTCTAACATTGAAATTCTTACATTATTATCGAGCTACTTTTGTGTACATTCTTGACAGCCAGGTGGTCTATTCTGTGTATTCTAAAGTTATTATTATGCCGTAAAGGGGAGAATCCAAAAATACACTGAGATTAAGATGGATGTTGAGTCTTACTTCTGATTTTAAGAAATTTCCCTTCACTGAATAAAAGTGGTAAAAGTAGGTGCTATGCCTCATGAAGTTATGGTATTTATCAGACCCCTTCACCCTTAAAATAATTTGTAGAATTATCCGATGATGTTTTCTTTCCAAATGCCCAAATTGGTAAACTAAAGCTATAATGACTTAGCTATGTTCTTTATGACTCTTAGCTATGTTCCAGTCTTCCAAGAGTTAAATAACTCTTGGAAATAGCAGCCTACATAACTTTACAGTGTGTTTGATCTGATTTTCATAGAATTTTGGAGTCCCAGTCATCTGCAGAGCAAGCGTTTGTTTGAATCATCCTTCACCATATCTTTACCTACTGCAGTCTGGTTCATCAAACTCCCAGTCGGTGCTTTGCCTCTCCCTGCTCTGAATCCCCAGCTCGGTGAATCTGTCTGATCTTAATGTGTGGAATGACTCATCTAATATTTGAGATGCATTTTAGCCATGTGACAGATTTATTTGCAGCAGGAGTAGAAGAATGACTTAGATGATAGACTATCTTAAGGCATCTCTTCTGCTTTCAATGTTGCTATGTAACTTTCATTACTTTTAAGTGGAAAAATCATAATTCACTGCAAGAACAGTAAAATGGAATGTATATGCCATGGCATTTCAAGATACAGATTCCCTATTTTGCACATACTTAATTATTATATATTGTCATTAGAGAGAAACTTCAAATTTTTAAAGATGAAAAGAAATCCAGATTCCTTACAAAGAAGAACGTTAAGAAAAAATAGGAATGAGGTAAATGACTGTTGATAAAGACATTAAAAATACTGGCAAGTGGCTGCAGGATAGCCAGATTAACATAGGAGTTGATCTTTTAGTTATGTTTTCTTTAAATGAAATCACATGTATTAACTTGCTATTTTTAATCATATCTAATTTGTTCTTTTATTTTTTGGATACTACTCACTACTGGTTATAAGGTACAGTGGAAAATAATGGTAAATAATAAATATCCTCATATCTAGACAGAAGTAGCTAAATAAATAAATAAAGATACAGAGAATATATCTAATCAGAGTTCTTTCAAAAGTTACTGTTGTTTGCTTTTTTTTTTTTTTCATTCTTGCTTTTTGATGCCCTTTTCTTTACTTAAGGAATAAAATTGAGTTCACCTTGGTGAGAGGTGAGGGGGAAAACACAACCACTGTCCCTTTGATTCACTCATTATCTATGTGTTTCCATCTTTCTGTCACACTTGAACCTGAGAAAAAAATGAATTTATTGAATTTGTAATAGTTTCTTTGTTTATGATCAGACTTACTATTAAGACCTCTTTCCATGCTTCCCTAAATGCTGCCAGGAGTAGCAGAAACAATCTTTCCTTCCATGTCCATATTTTTCATTTTAGGAGAAAAATCCACTGATGAATTTCCTTATATTATCTATTTCCCACTGCACACCTTTGGGAAATTACAGGCTTCATTTTCAGTATGAGAAATAGGTGAGAGCTCATTTTTAAAACAAAATTAAATATTGCCCTCTAGAATTCTGTCATACTCTCTTTTTTTCTGATTTGTGTATATACACATTCATTCTCCAAGGGGCACTACATCTAAAAAGAAACAAATAAGGCTGCCATTTATGCCTGGAAACAGAGAGACTGATGGTTGCATGCATGATATGAACTCAGAAATTATGGCTTAGCTTCTGCAGAAGCATGAGAAAATCATATAAACTTTTGGGGCTGGAGATTTTCATCCACTTAGAAAAGCACCAATTCCATGTCTAATGCACAGCTTATTGAGATAAGGGTCATGCCGCCTGAATAAAATATATTTTTTGTGCCTAATCCCCCAAATTTCTCTCTGGAAAGTCAGAGGGGCTTTGAATTTTTCCTCTCAGTTTGTTTGTTTGTTTGTTTGTCCATGTTACATTTAAATAAAGAGTGTATTGTGTAACTTTTCTAAACTTCAAGAGAAAGACTCTAGATAGACTATAAATAGAGTGAATCAGAAAATCACACAGAATTCACGACCAGGTAGGCAATGATGTTACTATCCAGTAATATTTAGGTATGCTCAGCTTCATTGTTTTGTAGTGGGGATTTGATATTTCTCTTTTGCTCTCTCTGATAGTAACATGGGCCATAGATCTACTATACTTCTAAGTAGCTTTGCTTGATAAATATGAAAGAATGAGCAGTGTTAATAGTGCAGCACAGGAAACCACCGAGCTTGTTTTGTATCCAGACGTCCAAAAGGATATAGAAAAGGAAAGGATATTTCTCTGTATACATTGGAGAGAGTAGAACTTACAACTTTTAAAGTCTGAGAATTATGCTTATAGTCTTTCCTCATGTGTTTCTAATCTTTTAAAAAATGGCATGGCTCTCGCTATTTGCAAAGTTCTAAATTCTTGGTCCCCTAGCAAAAGTTTCATGTGGAGCTTTGCTTTTCTGAAAGTAAAATATTCCTTGTATTTCAAAAATGCAGATGAATGCAACACTATGAACACCATAACATTTATACCATATTTGTTTCTGTTTTAAATTACATCGTGAATATTTAGTATATTGTATGAATGCTGGGTCACTTCAGTCTTGTCTGACTCTGTGCTACCCATGGACTGTAGCCAGCCAAGGTCCTCTGTCTGTGGGATTCTCCAGGCAAAGGTACTTGAGTGGTTTGCCATGCCCTCTGGCAGGGGATCTTCCCCACCCAGGAATCTCTCATGTCTCCTGCAATGGCAAGTGGGTTCTTTACCACTAGTATCACCTGCAAAGCCCTTAATATATTATACAGAAGTAATTAAAATTAGCGAAGGAAAGAAACACTACTCAGGAAATTGTTGGGGCCAATGGGCTAAAGATTGCAACATAATAAATTACAAATGAATAAAAGAGTCAAAAAGGAAATTTTTTTTTAAAAATGGAATGACAGATAAAATGTGTGGATATTGCCTATGCTCATAGACTGGGTAAGGTCTAAGTATATAAAATTAAAGGATAAAAAAATGAAAAAGTTGGATAAATTTCACTATATGACATGTTGACAATTCTATGGAAAGAACTGAACACCCAGAGGAAGTAAAAATATAATTGGTGACAGTAAACAACAGAGAACAGTAAACTTATATCCTGATGCTGGGAAAGATTGAAGGCAGGAGGAGAAGGGGAGGACAGAAGATGAGATGGTTGGATGGCATCACAGACTCGAGGGACATGAGTTTGAACAAGTTGTGGGAGTTGGTGATGGACCAGGAAGACTGCCGTGATGCAGTCCATGGGGTCACAAAGAGTCGGACACAACTGAGTGGCTGAAATGAACCAAACTGAAATTTATACTTATGACATATAAATGCTAATGCTCTTATTACACTGAGAAATTTTTACAATAAAATGAATTAGATCTAGTACAAATATGGGCAATGAGCATGAAGAAGCAGTTAATAGCTGAAGAAGGTGAATGGTCCATTAACAAATGAAAGTACAATCAAAACCACTTATAATAGCAAGACTATTCTGTTATCAGATTGCTATTGATCAAACTTTGATAATAGGTTTTGTTGTCAACTGTTTGAAGGGGAACATATTACTCTTCCAGAAAAACAGCATGTATAAATTGATGTAATCTTACAAATGCTGAAATTCCTTGAGTATTTCTAGTTCTACAAATTTATCCTAAAGTTATTGCAGAAAATAGTATAGGAATATACTTAAAAGATTTTCACTGAAAAATTATCATTTATGTGCTCCAATAAAATTGTGGTTTAAGAAATCTCCCTGCCTTCATAAAACAGTTCCGTGCAACTGTTCAAAAGTATCAGAATTATCTTTGTATTCTAGTATGGAAAGAGATATAACATTTATTATTTAGCAATGAAAGCAAGTTGTGTGTGGAAAACTTTAAAAATTGGAATGGATATTAGTATTTTGTTAAGAATAGGTACTGAGGGCCCACCTTGATGTGATACATTGAGTATCATATTCTTTAAAATAATAATCATTAATATCATATGTGTCAGTGTACAGCATTATAATTTTCGCCATCTGTGTGTATACTACAAGTCTGATTGCCATCCATACCACAATTCTAACTGCGATATATCACACCAACTTTTAGTCCCACCAAGCAGTGTTTGAGGGTTCTTTTTTCTTTACATCATCTCCAACATTTGTTTCTGCTTGTCTTTTTAAAAAGTGCCTTTGCAATAGGTGAGAGGTGATACCTCTTAGCGCTATTGATTTGCATTTTCCTAATAATTAATGATGTTGAACATCTATTCATGTGCCTTTTTACTGTCTTTGTCTTTTGAAAAATGTCTTTTCCTGTCTTCTGTTCATTTTTTCCATTGAACAGTTTGATTTTCGCTATTGAATTATATGAGTTTTTTTTTTTTAATATGTTTTGGATGTTAACCTCTTAACAAACATATGGTTTACAAATATCTTATCCCACTCAGTAAATTGTCTTTTTATTTTGATGATGTTTTCCATTGTTGTGAAGCTTTTTGTTTGATGGATTCCCATTTGTTTATTTTGGCTTTTGTTTCCCTTCACTTTGGAGTCAGATACACAAAAGTATTGCTCATACCAGTGTCAATGAAGGTACTGCTTAAGTTTTCTTGTAAAAAATTTCATGGTTTTATATCTTACATTCAAGTCTTTTAAACACTGTGAGTTAAGTTTTACGTATGTTGTAAGTTAGTGAACTAGTATCATTCTTATCTGTATAGTTATTAATTTTCCCACACCATTTATTGAAAAACTAATATTCTTCCTTGTATGTTCTTTGTGCCTTATTTCTGGGCTCTCAAATCTGTTCTGTTGGTCTGTGAATCTGTTTTTGTGCCAGAACCATACAGTTTGCTTACTGTAGCTTTTTAATATAGTTTGAAATGAGAGCAAATAATACCTCCAACATTGTTTTTCTTTCTCAGGATTATTTTGGCTAAATGGGTCCTTTTGTGGTTCTTTACAAATTTTAAAACTGTTTCTTTTAATTCTGTGAAATATGGCATTGGAGTTTTGATAGTTCATTCAGTTCAGTTCAGTTGCTCAGTTGTGTCCGACTCTTTGAGACCTCATGAATCGCAGCACACCAGGCCTCCCTGTCCATCACCAACTCCCTGAGTTCAGTCAGACTCATGTCCGAGTCAGTGATGCCATCCAGCCATCTCATCCTCTGTTATCCCCTGCTCCTCCCACCCCCAATCCCTCCAAGCATCAGAATCTTTTCCAATGAGTCAGCTCTTTGCGTGAGGTGGCCAAAGTACTGGAGTTTCAGCTTCAGCATCATTCCCTCCAAAGAAATATCAGGGTTGATCTTCAGAATGGACTGGTTGGATCTCCTTGCAGTCCAAGGGACTCTCAAGAGTCTTCTCCAACACCACAGTTCAAAAGCATCAGTTCTTCAGTGCTCAGCTTTCTTCACAGTCCAACTCTCACATCCATACATGACCACAGGAAAAACCATAGCCTTGACTAGATGGACCTTTGTTTGCAAAGTAATATCTCTGCTTTTCAACATGCTATCTAGGTTGGTCATAACTCTTCTTCCAAGGAGTAAGCGTCTTTTAATTTCATGGCTGCAGTCACCATCTGCAGTGATTTTGGAGCCCCCCCAAAATAAAGTCTGACACTGTTTCCACTGTTTGCCCATCTATTTGCCATGAAGTGATGGGATAGATGCCATGATCTTCATTTTCTGAATGTTGAGCTTCAAGCCAACTTTTTCACTCTCCACTTTCACTTTCATCAAGAGGCTTTTTAGTTCCTCTTCACTTTCAGAGACTGCACTGAATCTGTAGATTGTTTTGAGTAATATTGACATTTTTAACAATATTGATTTTTTCAATCCATGATCCTGGAATATCTTTCCATTTGTTTGTGTCTTTTTCAGTGTCTTTTATGAAAGTGTTATAGTTTTCAGTATACAGATTCCTCACCTCCTTGGTTAAATTTATTCCTAAATAGTTTATTATTTTTGATGCAGCTGTAAATGGGATTATTTTTCTTTATGATAGTTTTTATTAGTGTATAGAAATGCCACATATTTCTGTATATTTATTTTGTATTGTGTGACTTTGCTGAATTCATTCTATAGATCTAATAGGTTTTTGATGGAGTATTTTAGGGTTTTCTATATATGTCATATAATCTGAAAACAGTGATAGTCCTACTTCTTCCTTTCCAGTTTATTTATTATTTATCTTCTTGCCTAATTGCTCTAAGACTTCCAATACTTTGCTGAAGAAAGTGACTATATTGACAACTTTGTCTTGTTCTTAATATCAAAGTAAAATTTTTCAGCTTTCCATTATTAAATAGGCTGTTAGTTGTGGGCTTGTCATATATCACATTTATTATGCTGAGATGCATTCCCTCTATATCTGCTCTGTTCACAGGTTTTATTGTAAATGAATGCTGAATTTTGTCAAAAGCTTTTTCTCATCTATTAAGATGATCAGATGATTTGTATCCCTTATTTTTAAAATATAAACGGCATTTTAATTAGTTTCTGGATGTTAAACAATCCTTGTTTCCCTAGAATAAATCCTACTTGATCATGGTCTATGACATTTTTAATGTATTTTTGAATTTGGTTTGCTAACATTTTGTTGAAGAATTTTGCATGTATATTCATCAGCAATATCACTTGTATTTTTCTTTTGTGTGTTGTCCTTGCTTACTTTTGATATCTGTTGTAGTAGTGGCTTTGTAAAATACGTTTGGAAGATTTCCTGTCTTCAATTTGTTGGAAGACTTTGTGAAGGATAGGTATTAAATCTTCTCTGAATGTTTCGTAGAATATGTCGGTGAAGCCATCTGGTCCTGGGATTTTGTTTTTGGAAAGTTTTGATTACTGGTTTAGTCTCCTTACTAGTAATTATTCTATTCAGATTTTATACGTCATTAAGATTCAGTCTGAGAAGATTGTATGTTTTTAGGAATTTACCCATTTCTTCTAGATTGTCCAATTCATTGGTATATAGGTATACATAGTCATCTCTTATGAACCTTTCTATCTGTGGTATCAGCTGAAACTTCCCTTTCATCTCTGATTGCATTTGTTTTCTCTTTTTTTATGATGAGTTAGCTAAATGGTTGTCAATTTTGTTTATCTTACAAGAACCAGCTCTTAGTTTCATTGATCTTTTCTATTTTTTTAGTCTTTTTCATTTATTTTTGCATGGATCTCTATTATACTACCTTCTTATAATTTTGGGCTTTCACATGTTCTTTTTATAGCTCTTAAGTGTTAAGTTAGATTGTTTATTTGGGATTTATCTTGTTTCTTGAGGTATACCTGTCTTGCTGTGACCTGGCACTTAGAACTATTTTTGCTGCCATCCAATGGATTTTGCTATATTGCATTTCTGTTTTCATTTGTTTCTAGATTTTTTTTTCAATTTTTTCTAATAATAAAGTATGTTTTAAAGTCTTATGTTAAAGTCTGTTTTGTCTGGTATAAATATTGGCCCAACTTTTTCTTTTTGTTATCATTTGCATGGAACAGCTTTTCCCATCTGCTCACGTTCAGTCCACTCATCTTTAAATCTGAGTCTTCTACAGGCAGCATATAGATGGGTCCTGTTTTTTGTTTCCTTAGAGATGTTATTTTTTTTAATCCATTCAGTCACTCTGTGTCTTTAAATTGGAACATTCATTCCATTTACATTTAAAGTGATTACTAATGGGCACATGCTTATTGCCATTTTATATGTATTATTTGGATATTTTATGGTTCTTTTCTGTACCTTTCTTCTTTTTTTTTCGCATTTGGTAGTTTTCTTTAGTGTTATATTTATATTCCTTTTTCAATTATTTTGTATATCTAATGTAAGTTAATTCCTTATGGTTACCATGAGGATTACATATGACATCCTATAAGTAGTAGCTTATGTTAAGTTGGCAGCAATTTAGATACAAACACATTCCAAAGCTTCATATTTTACTCCACTCCCCCATATTTTGTAGTTTTGATGCCACATTTTACCATTTTTAATTTTATGCATTCCTTAAATTATTATTATAATTATAGTTTCTTTTTCGTACTTTTGTCTTTTAACCTTTATGCTTCCTTTATAAGTGAGTGACCTTTATTACTGCATTGGCCAAAAAGTTTGTTTGGGTTTTTCCATTGCAAATTATGGACAAACCTGAACAAACTTTTTGACCAACCCAATATGTACTTACCTCTTTCAGCGAGAGTTTTACTTTGTAAGTTATCCTGTTATTAACTAATGAAATTTGTTTTAACCTTAAATAAATCCCTTTAATACTTCATATAGGGACAGTTTAATGGTGATGAAATCTTTTAGCTTCTCTTACCTGTAAAACTCTTGGCATCTCCTTCAATTCTAAATGATAACCTTTCTGTGGAGAGGCTTCTTCTTGGCAGTTTTTTTTTTTTTTTTTTTCCTTTCAGTACTTAGACTATGTCATGGCACTTTCTTCTGGCCTGGAAAGTTTCTGCTGAAAAATTCTGCTTATAGCCTTATGAGGTTTTTCTTCTACGTTAGTCCTTCTGCTCTTACTTCTTTTAGGATTTATTTTTTATTTTTTATTACATTTTCCATGTTTTATTCGGAGAAGGCAATGGCACCCCACTCCAATACTTTTGCCTGGAAAATCCTATGGACGGAGGAGCCTGGTAGGCTGAGTCCATGAGGTCGTTAAGAGTCGGACATGACTGAGCGACTTCACTTTCAATTTTCACTTTCATGCATTGGAGAAGGAAATGGCAACCCATTCCAGTGTTCTTGCCTGGAGAATCCCAAGGACCGGGGAGCCTGGTGGGCTGCTATCTGTGGGGTTGCACAGAGTTGGACTCGACTGAAGTGACTTAGCAGCAGCAGCCATGTTTTATTATAATGTGTCTTGGTATATGTCTCTGGACTTATCCTATTAAAACTCTTTGTGCCTCAGGGACCTAGACATCTTTTTCCTCCCCCAGGTTCAGGAAATTTTCAACTACCATTTCTTCAGATATTTTTTGTCTGACACTTTTTCTCTTTTTTCTCCTTCTGGAGTACCTAAAATGCAAATGATACTGTGTTTAATATTGTCCCAAAGTTGCGTTATGGTATCTTCACATCTTTAGTTTTTTCACTTTGCTCCTCTGTAAGGATGATTCTCATTGTATCTCCATTCTACTTAGTTATTTTTCTGTAGTTTTATTTTATTCTTTCAGATGGAACACATTTGTCTCTTCATTTTGGCAATTTTTTTTGTTTCTATTTCTATGTATTAGGCCTATCAATTAACTCCCAGTCTTAAAGGAATGACTTTATTTAGAAGATGTCCTGTAAGGCTCAGAACAGTGCTGCCTGGGCACAGAGCCAGACACTCAATGGGTGTCCCTTATGTGGGCTGCCCTCTGTTTTGGTAGAGCAGTGACAGCTGTGGTGGAATGGTGAGCAGGGCTCCACGTGGGTTGTAGCTGCCATGGGTGCTAGTGGTTGGGGCCATTGATTGGCTGGATAAGAGGCCCCAGCAGAGGCACAGAAGCAAGTGAGACTATTATCAGGACAGAGCATGGAGAATTTGAAAATGGCACATACCAACTGCTGCTGCTGCTGCTAAGTCATTTCAGTCGTGTCCGACTCTGTGCAACCCCATAGACCGCAGCCCACCAGGCTTCCCCGTCCCTGGGATTCTCTGGGCAAGAACACTGGAGTAGGTTGCCATTTCCTTCTCCAATGCATGAAAGTGAAAAGTGAAGGTGAAGTCGCTCAGTCGTGTCTGACTCTTCTCAACCACATGGACTGCAGCCTACCAGGCTCCTTTGCCCATAGGATTTTCCAGGCAAGAGTACCGGAGTGGGTTGCCATTGCCTTCTCCACATACCAACTGCAGATATTAGTAAAGCAGCCTGATATCACATAAGTACTTACTGACAGTATAAGTACCGTATTCTTTCATTTTGTTATTTCTTTTTATGTTATTATGGAAATAATAATACCATTTTAAGGTATTTTATAAAAGTAAGCGTGAATAAATACAGAAATTACTTATCCCATTGCCTGGGTCAACTCAATAGATTTTAGCTAGCAGTATTCCTGTCATATATATTTTAGATATGCAAATATACTAATAATCACCATCCCTGGAAAATATGTGAGTGTGGGAATAGAAATAGAGAGGAAGGATAGAGGATATCAATTTTGCTTAGTTCTATATTGTAGGGGTTCTTAATGATAAGCATAGTGTTCTTTAATTATAAATCATAAATATTGTACTTTAAATGCATAATTTTTCACAAAATATTTATTTAGGACCTTATATGGACAAGGAGCATTCTGAAAAATGTATAGAAGTACATGATCCTCTGATACAGTGTTCTTATTATATTTAACTTAAAACATTGAAATCAATAGAAGTAATGTATGGGAGGGTACGATAATTGTATCTACTGTAAACTGAAGAGCACTGGTGCTTAATATAATCAAACAAAAGACACTAAATGATTGCAAATTTTCACTATGGCACTGTTATGTTCTCAGCCCCTTAAATGGCTTCCCCTTTCCCTTATGGTAGTCCTTATGTGACATTAGGCTCTCTTTCTCCTGTCACATTTGTTAAATTTAAATTGCTTCGCCATCAGTGTCTAAAGTGCAATAATAATCTCTCTTTTCCAAGAACTGTTTCTAACACTTCCCAAAACTTATGTAACTTCTTATCTTTCTGCAAACACTCTACAAAACTACTTTTATTCCTTATGGTATATCAGTCTTTCAAAGCTGGACATATTATAGCGTTTTTTAAGAAAGATTATCCTTAATGGTGGGCTTCTCAGGTGGCAGTAGTGGTAAAGAATCCACCTGCTGATGCAGGAGATGTAAGAGACATGGGTTCAATCCCTGGATTAGGAAGATCCCCTGGAGAAGGTCATAGCAAGCCACTGTAACACTCTTGCATGGAGAATCCCATGGACAGAAGAGCCTGGTGGACTACAGTCCACGGGCTCACAAAGGGTTGGAGACAACTGCAGCGATTTAACGTGCACATGTGCACCCTTAGTGGTGATCAGGTTAGTTTTCCCCCATCATTTTTCATGCTTTCATTATATCACACTCAGCCCATGTCACTTCCTGAATAGCACACAACAGCTTTTAACATCCTCATACTCAATATCCCAAGGCCTGGGCAGTTGAGTAATTCCATTTGGTGATGAGCATACCTACTCTGCTTCCAGGGCAGCCTAAGCTTTTACTCTCTTTTAGCCTCTTGACTTGGAGAAGGAAATGGCAACCCACCCCTGTATTCTTGCCTGGAGAATCCCAGGGATGGGGGATCCTGGTGGGCTGCCATCTATGGGGTCACACAGAGTTGGACACGACTGAAGCGACTTAGCAGCAGCAGCCTCTTGACTGGACTATGTTTATTTACCAAAAGCAATAAAAACTAAGGTGGCGTTTAGTGCCAAGTTTCTTATCTATTACTTCTCTATTATTTACTGTCATTTGCATATGATATTCTCAGTTATTCAATGATAATCTGATTTTATGTCCAACTTCTTACATGTACAAATTTTATGATGTAAATATAACTAAATATTTGAAATTCTGGCAGAATTTTACCAAGGACAGTGAATGACTTCATTGATTATTCTACAGCACTTTGAAAAGTCTAACACAATTCAGCCTAGAACTTTCCCAAAGGACTTTTCTATCAAAAATGATTAGTCAGGATTCCAGTCATAGCTCTCAGACTGCAATGTCTATACCATTCTCCAGACTAAAGCACCAAGGCTCCCTTGGCGAAATGGCTTGTTTTAGGACTAGGGCAGAAAATAGGCAAGATGAGCCTGAAACATTCTTCTGTTATCTGAGAACAAAGTGATTAAACATACACACATAAACAGGTTGATAGGCAAACTTCACTGGTGGCTTAGCTGGTAAAGACCTACAGTGCAAGAGACCTTCTTTCAATCTCTAGTTTTTTGGAAGATCCCCTGGAGAATGGAATGGCTATCTACTCCAGTATACTTGCCTGGAGAATTTCATGGACTGAAGAACCTAGTGGGCTTCAGTCCATGGGTAACAAAGAATCAGACCCAACTGAGCACTTCACTTCACTTTAATGATGTTGAGAAACTAAAAGAGTCACCAGAAGCCAAAACTGGAATAACTTGAGTAGGAAAATAAAATTATATTGCATTATAACCCAAAGTATAAAATAAATATCCATTGGTCTGTACTTACATAAGTGAATGATTGAATAAATAAACAACTTTGTGAGGAGAGAAAAATTTCCTGTATAGAAGACTTCGAAATAATGTATGTAATCCTTAGCATTCAGGAGGATCATTTTAACTTAAGTGCAGACTATACACAGTGACGTGCCTTCAAACACTGTAGTGTGGAAAGGGGGAAAGAAGAGAAACTTTACAGTGGAGAAACATGACAGACATGACCTCAGCCAGGTAGCCAAGATCAAGATCAACAGTGATAAACTATATTGATAGTATGTAGCGAGAAATGCACTTTTCCTGTGATGCTCCTCCACACAAGGCCAAACCCATAACTCCAGTCTGATAAGGAGGAAGAAAATTCAATAAAATTCCAGTAGAGTGTAATTCTAAAAAAATAGCTGACCAGAAAACCATAAAATGGCCAAACTCATCAGAAACAAGGAAAGTCCAAAAACTTGGCACAACAAAGGAGAATCTAAAAAGACATGGGGAACCTGAATGTGATCCTAGAAGAGAAAAATACATTAAAAAAATTAAGATAATCTGAAAAAGTACAAACTTTAGCTAACAATAATATATTGATAATGCTTCATTATTATAATAATGATACATAGTAATGTATCAATAAAGCTAGTTAGTTGGAGAAGGCAATGGCACCCCACTCCAGTACTCTTGCCTGGAAAATCCCATGGACAGAGGAGCCTGGTAGGCTGCAGTCCATGGGGTCTCTAAGAGTCAGACACAACTGAGTGACTTCACTTTGACTTTTCACTTTCATGCATTGGAGAAGGAAATGGCAACCTACTCCAGTATTCTTGCCTAGAGAATCCCAGGGACAGAGGAGCCTAGTGGGCTGCCATCTATGGGGTCGCACAAAGTCGGACATGACTGAAGCGACTTAGCAGCAGTAGCAGCAGCAATGTATCAATAGTGTTTCAATTAAACTTCATTAATAATCTTATAATCTTATTAATAATGTCAGATGTTAATAATAGGAAAACTATACATGATATATGGGAACATATACATATATGTTAGAACTTTCTATACTATATTCTCAATTTTTCTACACTAAAGTCTCAATTATTCCACAAATATTAAACTGTTCCAAAATATAAAGCATATTTAGAAAATACAGTCATAAATACAAAAAAGTCTTGTAGACTTTCTAGACCTCATCACTACCACCTTTAAAGAAAATTCTTCTTTCTATCAGGGAAAAGACATTTCAACAGTTCCAACTGTCATATGCATCTTTTTTATTGAAGATTTTAAACCTAAGGTCACAGATTTAGTTAGTCAAAGATTAGAAAGTAAATAGCATCCTCTCAGAATTACAAATGTTTGCTGAGCACTTTCTACAAACTTTTGCTTAGAAAACGAACAAAAATTAGAGACCAAAATAATAGGTCTTAAGATTAAGTGATGGAAGAACCCAATAACATTGCCCTAATCTATACAAAGACACTGATTTTTTTGAAAAAGAACACTAGAAGAAAAATTTTGTTGTTTTAGCTGAAAAGATAGAATTCAAAAGCATGCAAATTACAGTCTTTATATGACAAAATGATGCTTTTCTATCATAATTGTCTTTAATATGAGCAAGAAATGTCATGTAATTGCCATAATAGAATATTCCCTTTTTATTTGACTCTATTACCAATCCCATCACTATCATTCATTCATTACTTAGAGTAATATTATGGTTTAAATTCTCAGAACTCAAATCTGCCTAACATTCTGCTTTAGCTTCATACACTTCTCTCTCCAAAGGCAGTCTCTGGATGATTCCCTTACTAAACTTTTCTGCCTGTTGATTCTGGTTCTATATTTTTCCCAAGGGCTATTTGTTTTTATTTTATTGTTAGTAGTAGTTACTCAATATTTATCAATGTTGAAATGTGTAATTTTTAATCATTAACTTTATGGATATGACATTAATATTTTTATTAATATAAGTATAGTTGATGAAAAATGGTTTATAGGTTATAGGTGTATTATAGAGTTACTCACAATTTTTAAATATTACACTGCATTCTTAGTTATTGTAAAATATTGGGTATATTCTTGGTGTTATGTATTTTATAGCTTATTTTATACATAATAATTTGTAACTCTTAGTCTCCTGTATCCATCTGCCATACTCTTTTCAACTCCCCAGTGATAACCACTAGGCTGTTCTCTGTATCAGTGAATCTTCTTCTTTTATGGTATGTTCACTAGTTTGTTGCATTTTTTGATTCTGCAAGTAAGTAAAATCACACAATGTATGTCTTTCTCTGTCAGACTATGTCACTTACCATAATCCCCTCCAAGTCCATCCATGCTTTTACAAATGGAAGTCAAATGTTATAGTCATCAGGAAAATAAAATTTTAAATCTTAACATGAAACTATCTAGCTATTAATTGAAAGCCATATATATCAACAATCAGGAATAACATAAATTGAATGAAAAAGACAATCAATAGATACCAACACTGAGATGAAAGAGATAATAGAATTATCTGAGAAAGACTTTAGAAGTAGCCATCACTGACATATTTTATATCCAACATTCCACACACTTTCAAAAGTTTTAAAATGTCACCAAATAAAACATATAAGAAAATGAATGAAAAAGAAAAGAGACTATAGCAAAAATCAACAAAACTAAATGCTAGTCTTTGACAAGATAAATAAAACAGACAAACCATTAGCCAGACTCATCAAGAAAAAAGGGAGAAGAATCAAGTCAAGAAAATTAGAAATGAAAATGGAGAGATCGCAACAGACAACACAGAAATACAAAGGATCTTCAGAGACTGCTATCTGCAACTATATGCCGAGAAAATGGGCAACTTGGAAGAAATAGACAAATTCTTAGAAAAGTACAACTTTCCAAAACTGAGCCAGGAAGAAATAGAAAATCTTAACAGACCCATCACAAGCACGGAAATTGAAACTGTAATCAGAAATCTTCCAACAAACTAAAGCCCAGGACACAATGACCTCACAGGTGAATTCAGTCAAAAAATTAGAGAAGAGCTAACACCTGTCCTAGTCAAACTCTCCCAGAAAATTGCAGAGGAAGGTAAACTGCCAAACCTATGAGGCCATAGTCACCCTAGTACCAAAACCAGACAAAGATGCCACAGAAAAAAAATAAAACTGCAGGCTAATATCACTGATGGACGTAGATGCAAAGATCCTCAACAAAATTCTAGCAAACAGAATTCAACAACATATTAAAAAGATCATACATCATGACCAAGTGGGCTTTATCCCAGGGATGCAAGGATTCTTCAATATTTGCAAATCAATAAATTTCATTAACAAATTGAAAGATAAAAACCACATGATTATCTCAATAGATGGAGAGAAAACCTTTGACAAAATTCAACATCCATTTATGATAAAAGCTCTCCAGAAAGCAGGCATAGAAGGAACATTCCTCAACATAATAAAAGCCACATATAATAAACCCACAGCAAGCATTATCTCCAATGGTGAAAAATTGAAAGCATTTCCCCTAAAGTCAGGAACAAGACATGGGTGCCCACTCTCACCATTACTATCAACATAGTTTTTGAAGATTTAGTCACAACAATCAGAGAAGAAAAAGAAATAAAAGGAATCCTGACTGGAAAAGAAGTAAAGCTCTTTAACTGTTTACAGATAACATGATCCTTCACATAGGAAACCCTAAAGACACCACCAGAAAATTACTAGAGCTAATCAATGAGTATAATAAAGTTGCAACAAGGATATAAAATTAATACGCAGAAATCCCTTTCATTCCTATACAATAACAATGAGAAAACAGAGAAATTAAGGAAACAATTCCATTCACCATTGCAACTAAAATAATAAAATACTTAAGAATAAATCTGCCTAAAGAAAAAAGAAAAGACCTATACGTAGAAAACTATAAAACACTGATAAAAAAAACCAAAGATGACACAAATAGATGGAGAAATATACCATGTTCATGAATTGGAAGAATCAATATAGTGAAAATGAGTATACAGCTCAAAGCAATCTATAGATTCAATGCAATCCCTATCAAGCTACCAACAGTATTTTTCAGATAACTAGAACAAATGCTTTCACAATTTTTATGAAAATACAAAAAACCTTGAATAGCCAAAGCAATCTTGAGAAAGAAGAATGGAAATGGAGGAATCAACCTGCCTGACGTCAGACTATACTACAAAGCCACAGTCATCAAGACAGTATGGTACTGGCACAAACACAGAAATATGGATCAATAGAACAAAATAGAAAGCCCAGAGATAAATCCATGCACCTATGGAGACCTTACAGAGAAGGCAATGGCACCTCACTCCAGTACTCTTGCCTGGAAAATCCCATGGACAGAAGAGCCTGGTAGGCTGCAGTCCATGAGGTCACTAAGAGTCGGACATGACTGAGCGACTTCATGTTCACTTTTCACTTCATGCATTGGAGAAGGAAATGGCAACCCACTCCAGTATTCTTGCCTGGAGAATCCCAGGGACAGAGGAGCTTGGTAGGAGGCCATCTATGGGGTCACACAGAGTTGGACATGACTGAAGCAACTTAGTGGCAGCAGCATGGACACCTTATCTTTAACAAAAGAGGCAAGAATATACAATGGAGAAAAGGCAATCTCTTTAACAAGTGGTGATGGAAAAACTGGTCAACTACCTGTAAAAGAATGAAACTAGAACACTTTCTAACACCACACACAAAATTAAACTCAAAATGGATTGAAGATCTAAATGTAACCAGAAACTATAAAACTCTTAGAGGAAGACATAGGCAAAACACTCTCTAACGTAAATCACAGCAAGATCCTCTATGACCCACCTCCCAGAATAATGGAAATAAAAGCAAAAGTTAAAAAATGGGACCTAATTAAACTTAAAAACTTAGGCACAATGAAGGAAACTATAAGCAAGGTGAAAAAAAATAGCCTTCAGAATGGGAGAAAATAATAGCAAATGAAATAGATGACAAAGAATTAATCTCAAAAATATACAAGCAGCACATGCAGCTCAATACCAGAAAAATAAATGACCTAAACTGGGGAGGGAGATGGGAGAGAGTTTCAAAAGGGAGGGGATATATATATACCTATGGCTGATTCCTGTTGAGGTTTGACAGAAATCAGCAAAATTCTGTAAAGCAATTAACTTTCTTTCTTTTTTTTTTTTGCTAGCAATTAACTTTCAATAAAAAAATTAATTGAAAAATAAATCCTGGCGAAAATGTCCATCAGGATTTTCTTAAAAAAGAAAAAAGCCAAAGAACTAAACAGACATTTCTCCAAAGAAGGCATGCAGATGGCTAACAAACACATGAAAAGATGCTCAACATCATTCATTATCAGAGAAATTCAGATCAAAACCACAGTGAGGTACATTCCATGCTGGTCAGAATGGTTGCCATCAAAAAATCTACAAAAAATAAATGCTGGAGGGGGTGTGGAGAAAAAGAGAACACTCTTACACTGTTGGTGGGAATGCAAACTAGTACAGCCACTATGGAGAACAGTGTGGAGATTTCTTAAAAAGCTAGAAATAGAACTGCCATATACCCAGCAATCCCACTGCTGGGCAAACACACCAAGGAAACCAGAATTGAAAGAGACACATATACCCCAATATTCATTACAGCACTGTTTATAATAGCTAGGACATGGAAGCAAAATAGATATCCATCAGCAGATGAATGGATAAAAAAGCTGTGGTACATATACACAATGGAATATTACTCAGTTATTAAAAAGAATACATTTGAATCAGTTCTAATGAAGTGGATGAAACTGGAGCCTATTATGCAGAGTGAAGTAAGTCAAAGAAAAACAGCAATACAGTATATACTAACACATATATATGGAATTGAGAAAGATGGTAATGATGACCCTATACACGAGACAGAAGAAGAGACATAGCTAAAAAGAACAGACTTTTGGACTCTGTGGGAGAAGGCGAGGGTGGGATGATTTGAAAGAATAGTGTTGAAACATGTATATTACCGTATGTGAAATAGATCATGAGTCCAAGTTTGATGCATGAAACAGGGTAGTCATGGCCAGTGCACTGGGACAGCCCTGAGGGATGGGGAGGGAGGGATGTGGGAGGGGAGTTTGATATGGGGGACACATGTATACCTGTGAGTGATTCATGTCAATGTATGGCAAAGACCACTAAAATATTTTAAAATAATTAGCCTCCAAATAGAATAAATAAATTAGTTTAAAAATATATTTTAAAAAATGAACATTTTTGAATTTGAAATACAATATAAACCAAAATGAAAAGCAAAATAAGACCACAGAATGGAGGGTACCAAGAGAGAATCAGTGAACCTGGAGATAGAGTAGATAAGTGAGGTAAAATTTCTGATGAAATGTTACCATCAGCAGAATGTGGTAAGCTATGTGCATATAATTAAGTGCTTAGAGTAAATGACTTATACAGTTATTCAAAGAAATACACTCAAAAGCACTGTAGATAAATAAAAATGGAATTTAAAAAACATTTAGATAACCCACAGAAGACTAGAAGAAAACAAAGAACTCACAGAAAAAATAATCATAAGTAACATACATGAGAACAAAATTTTAATGGTAACCTTGATCCCTAACAGGTTTATAATTATAATTATAATAAATGTAAATGGCTTAACATATAATTCAAATCAGCAATGTTAGCATACTTAATGGAGAAACAGGACTCAAGCGTTTGCTGTCTTTTAAGCTCATTTCAAATATAACAATTCAGGCAGGTTGAAAGTACAAGAATATCAGATTTATACCATGTAAACATTAATCAAGATTGCTGAGAGAACTATCAATAACCTTAGCTATGCAGATGACACCACCCTTATGGCAGAGTGTGAAGAGGAAACAAAAAGCCTCTTGATGAAAGTGAAAGAGGAAAGTGAAAAAGTTGGCTTAAAGCTCAACATTCAGAAAATGAAGATCATGGCATCTGGTCCCATCACTTCATGGGAAATAGATGGGGAAACAGTGGAAACAGTGTCAGACTTTATTTTGGGGCTCCAAAATCACCGCAGATGGTGACTGCAGCCATGAAAGTAAAAGAAGCTTACTCCTTGGAAGGAAAGTGATGACCAACCTAGATAGCATATTCAAAGGCAGAGACATTACTTTGCCAACAAAGGTCTGTCTAGTCAAGGCTATGGTTTTTCCTGTGGTCATGTATGGATGTGAGAGTTGGACTGTGAAGAAAGCTGAGCACCGAAGAATTGATACTTTTGAACTGTGGTGTTGGCAAAGACTCTTGAGAGTCCCTTGGACTGCAAGGAGATCCAACCAGTCCATTCTGAAGGAGATCAGTCCTGGGTGTTCATTAGAGGGACTGATGCTGATGCTGAAACTCCAATACTTTGGCCACCTCATTCAAAGAGTTGACTTATTGGAAAAGACTCTGATGCTGGGAGGGATTGGGGGCAGGAGGAGAAGGGGTTGACAGAGGATGAGATGGCTGGATGGCATCACCGACTCGATGGACGAGTTTGCGTGAATTCTGGGATTTGGTGATGGACAGGGAGGCCTGGCGTGCTGCAATTCATGTGGTCACAAAGAGTCAGACACGACTCAGTGACTGAACTGAACTGAACTGAACTGAACTGAAGTCCCAGAAGTGCTCTAAAATGACTTCACATCATTTCAGGTTTCTTAAATTTATTTCAGGTGTAAATGAATATACAGAATATCCAGATAGAGTTGATATCAACAATACAGAGAATCATGGGGAAATGCATTCCATAATTTTTTATCAAATATATAGACTCTGTGACTAGCTCTGTACAGGCTCCAGAATTTATCAGAGCTTTATTTGGAAATTTACTGATAGGAAAATAGATGTTTGTAAATATGAAGAACTACACTAAGGGAGTGATATGTGCAGTTGCTTCAGTCTTGTCTAACTCTCTGTGACTCGATCCTATAGACTCTAGCCTGCTAGGTGTCTCTGTCCATGGGGATTCTTCAGGCAAGAATACTGATGTGAGTTGCCATGCGCTCCTCCAGGGGATCTTCCTGACCCGGGACTGAACCATCGTCTCCTGTGGCTCCTGCACTGCAGGTGGATTCTTTACCACTGAGTTACCAGGGAAGCCCACACTGAAGGACCGCACCATCCCAATTTACCTGAGTTGATGGAAGTGTTAAAATGGCACATTACCAAGGGATCTACTACTTTAGAAGTATGTAAAATAAAACCTTAAGCGAATTTGTTATGTTATAAAGTTCTAGTTTGGAAAACTCAGCAGTGGACACATGACTGGAAAAGGTCAGCTTTCATTCCAATCCCAAAGTAGGGCAATGCCAAAGAATATTCAAACTACCAAACAACTGCATTCATCTCACACTACCAAAGTAATGCTCAAAATTCTCCAAGCCAGGCTTCAACAGAATGTGAACTGGGAACTTCCAGATGTTCAAGCTGGTTTCAAAAAAGGCAGAGGAACCAGAGAACAAATTCCCAACATCCGTTGGATCATAGAAGAAGCGAGAGCATTCCAGAACAAAACATCTACTTCTGCTTTATTGATTACACCAAAGCTGTGTGGATCACAATAAACCATGGACAGTTCTGAAAGAGACAGGAATAGCAGACCACCTGACCTGCATCCTGAAAAATCTGTTTGCAGGTCAAGAAGCAACAGTTTGAACTGGACATGGAACAATGGAATGGTTCCAAATTGGGAAAGGAGTTTGCATATTGTAACCCTGCTTATTTAACTGCTCTGCAGAGTACATCATGAGAAATACTGGGCTGAATGAAGCACAAGCTGGAATCAAGATTTCTGGGAGGAATATCAATAACCTCAGATATGCAGATGACACCACACTTAAAGGCAGAGTGAAGAACTAAAGAGCCTCTTAATGAAAGTGAAAGAAGAGAGTGAAAAAGTTGGCTTAAAACTCAACTTTTCAATAACTGAGATCATGGCATCTGGTCCCCTCACTCCACAGCAAATAGATGGGGAAACAATAGAAACACTGAGAGGCTTGATTTACTTGGGCTCCAAAATCACTGCAGATGGTGACTGCAGCTATGAAATTAAAAGATGCTTGTTCCTTGAAAGAAAAACTATGACCAACCTAGACAGCATATTAAAAAGCAGAGACATTATTTTGCCAACAAAGGTCCTTCTAGTCAAATCTATGGTTTTCCAGTATTCATGTATGGATGTGAGAGTTGGATTATAAAGAAGACTGAACACCGAATAATTGATGCTTTTGAACTGTGGTGTTTGTTGGAGAAGACTCTTGAGAGTCCCTTGGATTGCAAGGCGTTCCAACCAGTCCATCCTAATGGAGATCAGTCCTGAGTGTTCATTGGAGGGACTGATGTTGAGGCTGAAACTCCAATACTTTGGCCACCTGATCCAAAGAACTGACTCATTGGAAAAGACCCTGATGCAGGGCAAGATTGAAAGCAGGGGGTGAAGGGGATGACAGAGGATGAGATGGTTGGATGGCATCACCAACTTGATGAACATGAATTTGAGCAAATTCTGGGAGATGGTAATGGACAGGGAGGCCTGGCATGCTGCAGTCCATGGGGTTGCAAAGAGTTGAACACTACTCAGCAACTGAACAGAAAGTTCTAGTTATTTGAAATTTTTGAAGTCAAATTTGTCTTTATATTTATTATTTTTATCTTATCAAAAACAGTTTAAGTGATCAGAATTGACTATTGCATAGTGTGTCAATAATAAATTAACTTGTTTCAACATGATCTTGCTTTGTTTAAAAGGCAAACCATTTAACATCATAATAATACAAGTCTGTTCCCAAACCACTGATGCCAAATAGCTGAAATTGATAGGTTCTTTGAAAACTGACAACATCTACCTGAAATAAAACCAAAACCAAAATGGTGTCCTTTTCATCATAGGGGAATAGGATGCAAAAGTAAGAAATCAAGAGGAACCTGGAATAACAGTCAAGTTTGGTCTTGGAGTACAAAATGAAACAGGATAAAGGCTAGCAGAGTTTTGTCAAGAGAACACACAAGTAATAGCAAATACCCTTTTCCAACAACCCAAGAGACTCTATACATGGACATCACCAAATCATCAATACTGAAATCAGATTGATTATGTTCTTAGCAGCTGAAGATGGAGAAGCTCTATACAGTCAGTGAAAACAAGACCTAAACTGCCTGTGGCTCAGATTATGTTTTCTTTTTGCAAAATTCAGGCTTAAACTGAAAATAAAGTAGGGAAAACCACTAAACCATTCAAATATGACCTAAATCAAATGCCTATAATCATAAGGTATTTGATTTAGGTAAAAAACCATGGCAATGAATAATAGATTCAAGAGATTTGATCTGGTAGAGAGAGTGCCTAAAGAACTATGGATGAAGGTCCGTAACACTGTAGAGAAGGCAGTGACCAAAATCATCCGAAAGAAAAAGAAATGCAAAATGGCAAATTGGTTGTCTGAGGAAGCTTTATAAATAGCTGAGTAAAGAAGAGAAGTGAAAGGCAAGGGAGAAAAGGAAAGATATACCCAACTGAATGCAAAGTTCCAGAGAAGAGCAAAGAGAGAGAACAGTTCAGTTAAGTTGCTCAGTCGTGTCCAAATCTTTGTGACCCCATGATCTGCAGCACGCCAGGCCTCCCTGTCCATCACCAGCTTCTGGAGATTGCTCAAACTCCTGTCCATCAAGTTAGTGATGCCATCCAACCATTTCATCCTCTGTTGGCAGGAGGAGGAGAGAAAACAAGGCTTTCTTACATGAAAAATGCAAGAAATAGAGGAAAACAATAGAATGGGAAAGACTAGCGCTCTCTTCAAGAAAATTAGAGATACCAATGGAACATTTCATGCAAACATGGGCAGGATAAAGGACAGAACCCGTAAAGACCTAACAGAAGCAGAAGAGATTAAGCAGATGGAGAGGAGATAAGGACAGAGGTTCAGAAGTGAGGGAACATGTGTACCTGTGGTTATTTCTTGTTGACATATGGCAGAAATCCATCACAACATTGTAAAGTAATTATCCTCCAATTAAAAATAATATTTTTAAAAGCAGATGGGACAAGAACACACAGAAGAACTCTATAAAGATGGTCTTAATGACCCAGATAATCACAATAGTGTGGTCACCCACCTCAAGCCAGACATCTTGGAGTGTGAGGTCAAGTGTTCCTTAGGAAGCATTAGTACTAACAAAGCTAGTGGAGGTAATGGAATTCAGCTGAGGTATTTAAAATCCTAAAAGGTGATGCTATCAAAGTGCTGCATTCAATATATCAGCAAATTTGGAAAATGCAACAGTGGCTCAGGACTGGAAAAGGTCAGTTTTCATTTCAATCCCAATAAAAGGCAATGTTAAAGAATGTTCAAAGTACCACACAACTGCACTCATTTCACATGTTAGGAAGGTTGTGCTCAAGATACCTCAAGCTAAGCTTCAAAAGGGCATGAAGTTCTTCTACAATAGTACAAGAACTTCCAGATGTATAAGCTAGGCTTCAATGAGTCAGAGGAACCAGAGATCAAATAGTCAACATTTGTTGGACATGGACAATAAAAGAGAGTTCCTGAAAAAACATCTGCTTCCTTGACTAGGCTAGGAAGCCTTTGACTGTGTGGCTCACAACAAACTGTGGGAAATTCTTAAAGAGATAGGAGTACCAGCCACCTTACCTGTCTCCTGAGAAACCTGTATATGGGTTAAGAAGCTATTAGTTAGAACCAGACATGGAATAATGGACTGCTTCAAAATTGGGAAAGGAGTACAGTAGGGCTGTATATTGTCACCCTGCTTATTAAACTTCTATTCAGAGTACAAAATGCTGGGCTGGATGAATCACAAGCTGGAATCAAGGTTGCGAGGAGAAATATCAAAATCACAAAGGTGCAGATGATACCAGTCTAATGGAAGAAAGTGAAGAGGATTTAAAAGCCTCTTGATGAGAGTGAAAGAGGACAGTTAAAAAGCTGGTTTGAAAGTCAGCATTCAAAAAGCTAAGATCATGGCATCAGGTCCATCACTTCATGGCAAATAGAAGGGGGAAAAATTGGAAGCAGTGACAGATTTTATTTTCATAAGCTCAAAATTCACTGCAGATGGCGACTCCAGTCTTGAAATTGAATGAAAGAATTTTTAAAAAGCTATGATAAACCTAGAGAGCATATTAAAAAGCAGAGACATTATTTTACCAACAGAAGTGGTGATGGTGAAGTCGCTCAGTCATGTCTGACTCTTTGCGACCCCGGGGACTATAGCCTACCAGGCTCCTCCGTCCATGGGATTCTCCAGGCAAGAATACTGGAGCAGGTTGCCATTTCCTTCTCCAGGGGATCTTCCCGACTCAGGGATCGAACCCAGGTCTCCCGCATTGGAGGCAGACGCTTTAACCTCTGAGCCACCAGGGAAGCCCTCCAGCAAAAGTACGTATAGTCAAAGCTATGGTTTTTCCACCAGTCATGTACAGATGTGAGAGTTGTATCATAAAGAAGGCTGTGTGCCAAAGAATTGATGCTTTCTAATTGTGGTGCTGAAGATGACTCCCATGAGTCCCTCTGACTGCAAGGAGATCAGACCAGTCAATGCTAAAGGAAATCAAAACACTGATTAATCATTGGAAGAACTGATGTTGAAACTGAGGCTCCAATACTTTGGTCACCTGATGCAAAGAACTGACTCATCAGAAAAGACCCTGATCCCAGGAACGATTGAAGGCAACAGAAGAGGTTGACAGGATGAGTTAGATAGATAGCATCACCAATTCAATGGACATGAATTTGAGCAAGTTCATGGAGATAATGAAGGACAGAAGAGCCTGGTGTGCTGCATTCCATGGGGTCACAAAGAGTTGGACGCAACTTAGTGACTGAACCACAACAGCAGCTTTATTTTAGCATGAATCAATTACCAATAGTGCTTCAGTTGCCACTTTTTTTGCAAGATGATTTTGTAGTAATTTACTATTTCCAGATATTTTGTGAACATACTTAAACTCCACAAGCTTCTGTACTTCCTCAAAAAAGGCAATACTAAAATTCTTTGGATAAAAGAAAGCCTCATATATCTAAATTTCTATGTCTGTAGAATTTATAAACCAAATATGAATAACTGGATTTGAAAAAAAAAAAAGACAGTTATTTGAAGGATATGAAAGGACATGTAATATAAATAACAGCTGAAAAATAAGACTTGGGAAGGAAAAGATATTTCTCTCATAGGGAACACTTAAGATTTCATTAAGACTCTGTCCTTGGAATAAAAGCATCTGTATTATTTCCTTTCTGAACTCTATTCTTACTGGAAAGTAATAGAAGAAAAATTCCAATTTGGTTTGATGGCACAAATCTATCATTTCAGTTAAGAACAAAAGAAAATATCCTGATCTAAAGACCAACCATGTAGTAGATACAGAATTCTATAAAAGTACACTGAAATGATTTGAATTAAACCAAGAGAATGAATGCTGGGTGGGTAAAATGCAAAAAAAAAAAAAAAAAAAAAAAGCAAAAACAGTTAATGAAGTTACCTCAAAAGACAAAGGAAATAAAATGTGTGAACGTCTAGTCAGTTAAGACGTCCTTATGTTGTTGTTGTTTAGTCGCTAAGCCGTGTCTGATTCTTTTGCCACCCTGTGGACTATAGCCCACCTGGCTCCTCTGTCCATGGCATTTCCCAGGCAAGAAGACTGGAATGAATTCCCATTTTCTTTTCCAGGGGATCTTCCTGACCCAAAGATTGAACCCATGTCTGCATTGACAGGCAGTTTCCTTATTACTGAACCACCTGGGAAAACCAAGATATCCTTATTCTACTGGATAAAACACTTATTTTAGTAATAATATTTAACAATAGGAAGTTTAAATGAACTGTTATTTCACCTTGAATGAAATACTTAAACTTTTCATTTGTCAGTATTTCCTTGGGGTTTTTGGTACATTACAATAGTCCAGTGGGAGTGTATGTGGATAAAGAAGGCAAGATTTTGGTAAAATTCTTGGTAAAATATTTGGTAAAATATTTTCTTTCCTAACAAAGGGATAATAATAATATTGAAAACACTTATATGACTTCTGAAGAGAATTCTCAGTAAAGCCTTTTCCTTGTTTACTGATACTTGCTTTTAGGATTGTTGATATATGTTATCATACTGAGAGTTAGTTTACCAACTAAAAGGACAACTTAATTTACTCTCGTAAAGAATTCTAAATGCATAAGCCAGTACATTTGATACCCAGGTTGAAAAATAATGCAAAAATGGTATCTTCAAATTCAAATTCCCTTTCTTCCCTACTTGAATAAATGAGGCCATCAAAACATCTGGTTATTTTAAGCCAAAATATGAGGAGTCATATCTGACTCCTTCCTTTCCTTTATACCTAATTCTCATCTATAGGAAGTCACATTGTTCCTGCCTGAAAATAAAGGCTGAATCCAAACTGTTCTCTCCAGTTTTATATTAATATCACCCCACTTTAGCCACCATAGGCTGCAATAGACTCTTCTTGCTGTATTCCATTTTCTTACCTCTTTCCCACAGAGCAGTCAGTATGATCATTTTAGTGCCTAAATTAGATCAGATCACTTTCTTTTCAAAACTTTTGGTGGCTTTTGTCACAATCAAAATAAAATCCAAGCATCTCCACAACCACGGAACATCTGGTTCTTGCTTGTCAGTCTCCCATTCACTCATAAGCCCCACCCTCAGTGGACTTCTTTCTAATCCTCTGCTTCACAAAACTCTTCATTCCATGAAATCATCATATTTGCCTTTTATTTTCCTGAAATTGTGTATCATAGATGCTAGTTTTGCACAGAGGCCTTCCTTGATTAACTCTATCTAAAAATCACCTCTATTATTCTTTATTCTCACTTCCCATTTTATTTATCTGATAAATTGTATTATGTAATTTTGCGTCACATGTCTTTTTCTTTCATTAAAATAGATGCTCCATGAAAGGCCAAAACTTGATCTTTCTTACAAATGATACATCCCATCTTTGAACACAGACATAATTAACAAGCACTCATTAAATATTTCCTGGGAAGGAATTTGAAGAGAAATACAAATGGGCATTTGAAATACCAATTGCAAGAGAGATAACTACTAGTTATTTATGTCTTGAATTGGATATGAAAAGAGTGTTTGGTAGAAAAAGACTGAGAAACTCAGATTATTTATACTATTTTTCATTATGGAAAATAACCAAGTAGCCACTAACTGCATAATATATGGAATACTTTGATTTATTATACTTGATTAACCCATTTTCTAAATGTCCCCTGTGTTCCAGGAATGCAGCCAGGACCCTGAATAGCAAATGGGAAAAGGGAAGAAGTAGCATGAGTCACAGGTCCTCCTAGACATCGAACAGGTAAAGTTCTGAACTGACGACATTTCAGCAGAGCTACGCAGCAAAGGATGCTATCTTTCACAAAATCCACCAAAGTCATCTTTTCAATTTTTGTATGTTTTCTAGTTTCTGTTGCTTGCACCCACTTCAGTGGTCACAGATTCCTTGTTTGTGTCAAGCCTCTGCTGAATGACTTATCATGAGTTTGTATCCATTACTTGCCACTCTGACTCTACAAGATACTCATTTCTCATGAAGGCTCAGCGTTTATCTGAACTGCAGTTATTCAAAGCCTGAACGTGAATTTTCTGTCATTTCTCTTCACTTGATCCCCCTTATAAAATAATCAGATTTACAGGATGATTCAGAAAGGTAAAGCAGTCCTGACTTGGGGTTTTGATGAGGTGTTCAACAAGAGCAGCTCTTTCTTTCTCTCTCTTTTTAAAATGCCTGTCCTCATAATGCTCTTGGCCCAGCTAAAATGTTTTGTGGTAACCCAAGATTTTTCTTAACAGTCTCCATATAAGCTAGTGATGTATAATCTGAATTACAGGTACTCTGTGAGCCCTTGGAAGTGACATGAAAAATCTAGTGCACTGAAGTTCTATATCTTACGACTTTAAACTCCTATATCTTAGGTCTCTTTTAGCTTTGTATTACTCACAGTGCACTAACTCAGAAGCGTGGAGTCTGTGTCTATTGCTTGAATGGTTTTTTGTCATCTTGCTGTGTACTCATCTGAGTAAACTCTAAAGGCATTCATATGGGTGTAATCATGAGGTTATATGGTTGCTTTCAGCATACAATAATTGCTTCTCCAATGCTGACTATCATTGAACAGAAAACCCTCAGTCACCACAAATTTTCTATTGCAAAGTATCAAACTTATCTCACTACATATGCTAAGTATAATCATGTTAAAATTGTATGACCTATAAGTTCAAATTATAAATTAAATAATATAAAATTTTAGATTCTAATTTTATTTGAATATTTTAGAAAGGCCTTCCCAAATATATCTTTCATAGAGCCACTAACATTCTTATTGTCTGATGATTTATGAAACATGTTAGCTTAAGAAAATGGGTCTTATAAGCTGAAAACAGTAAAGCCTTTTTACCAAATCAAGTGATAGAAAAGTATCACTTGATTTTTAGTGACTAGTAATATGCATAATAGAAAAAAAAAGTGAGACTGAAGGGGTGGGTGCTTTTCTTAGAATAACCATAGGGCTTCAGTCTTGCTGTAGATTCTCCACTTCCTCATACATCTAGTTAGGACGAGTTATCCTATATGCTCCAGGGATTAATCAAGAATGCAAACAATCCTGGTGAGAGGTGCTGGGGCTTTAAATGAGTGTACCATGGATATATGAGACTTTAAATTCTTAAAATTAGCAAAATAATATTTGGTAAACATCAATAGTAACTGACTAAATATCGTGACCGACACACCGGAAGGGTAAAGAGAGAGTTTTACATAGATGTTTTGTAAAAGATTTGTCCTGAAACAACCTCAGAGGCCAAATCTCAAGAGTCACCAATGTAACAGAACAATAACTGTATTTCCTGAACTTCACTATCCAACTGAATAGTCCGTTTAGCTTAATAAGTCTAAACCTGCCAAGTTAAGTCAATTTTGTAGTTTCTTTGGATTGATTTCCACACTTCCATTAAGGTTTTTTTTGTTTCTCCATTTAAAAACTTGAGTATATCTTTAATATAAAGTACGTTTTTCAGCTGCTTGCATTTCGTGTACACTGAGATCATACAATAACCCAACAGATAATGCCAAAAGACCATTGGGGGTAGCACAATTGGCAGAGAAGAGAGGTTTTTTCAAAAATCAAACTGAGAACAGTGTGCAAAAGCCAAAGATTTTGAAGTGGAACAGCTTTTTCAAGCATCATTTATTTGCCTAATCAATCTGAAGTAAAATTTCAAGATGGGGGGTTTATTTTCCACAATAGTGAG